>NC_088206.1:18675359-20038693 GCF_037126465.1 Ornithodoros turicata | reverse complement strand
CAGTGTGTAACTGTCATATACCTATACCTTATTTCTTTGAGTCTGGGCATACAACTCCCTCCCCAGTCATAAGAAAGTAGCTGCAAGTATTGTTTTGCTAAAAGCACCAAGAGTGGCTGTGATAAATTATGTGTCGATATGAATAGTTACTGTATGGTATATGTACAGAGGATGTTGCACAAGAGAGTGACCATCAATTATTGTAAAACAACTACGTGAGATAAAAATTGGAAATATTCTGCATGACACTTGTGAAGGATTTTGCTCCCAAACAGTGGTTTTCTATGAGTGTGCATCGTTAATTAATCTAATTAGCACAATTGAACTCAAAAATTTGCCAAGGAAAGGTAACCTCTTGGCATTAATTAGAAGGCCCATGGCCACAACACATCATTTCAGTCACAAATACAGGATGTTTCACAACGTTTCCACAAAAATTTGGCACCCAACAACTGCCAGAGAAACCTTTCCGTGGCGAAATATTGAGTTCAATTAAGATAATTAGCCTAAGTAATGAGGTACACTCATGCAAACCATCTGTTTGGGTGGCAAAAAGCTTCATAAGTGTCATGCAGAAGGTTTCCCATTTTTATCTCACGTAGATTAAAAAAATAATAATTAAGGGTGACACTCTCGTGCAACACACTATATATATAATGGCAAGCGTTTCATAAATGTTGCTGCACTGTGCTTTGCTTCGTACCTTGCAAACTCCTCAATAAATTGTTTTTCAATATATATTTAAACTCTCTTTCCATTTGTATTGTTACACATGCAGCAAGCACCAGAAACTGTCAGGGAACAGATTAACAGGTGACATTATTTCCTTGTACACTGCAGTAGATTATAGTAGTTTGGGATGCTGCCTCTGCACGCACAGGTGCAGGAGCATTAATGAAATACACGAAATATAGGTCGCATATGGCGTAGGTGGCAACATATCATGGTTCAGTCCTCCAAATGTCATATATGACATCATGTGGACAAACAGGGGACGTCCATGGATGCACCTTTGAGGAGTTTTGTCCAGAGATGGGATGTCCAGAGGATGTCCTAAAGACCTATATGGTTGTCTGGGGTGTGACCAGTTGAAAATTCAGAGGCAGAACGACAGAGATAAATTTCAGGAAGCAAAGGAGAGGGTTTATCTGAAAGGGTTTTACGAAGACGTGTTGCTTGTCGGCCCATACAAAGAAAATAAAATCCAAGACGTCAAGAAACAGATACAAAGGGAGATGTTTCACAAGCAAGAAGCAGTGATCTACATGGAGCCTGAGGAGAAAGTTGTCGATGAAAGATGAATATGTTAGCCAGCTGTAAGACTCGAACCCACATCTTCAGTATTACCGGTCCAGGGCTCTACCAATTGAGCTAAGCTAACTCACCTCCCCAGCGACTTCCAAGGGTGCGTCATCTGAAGGAACAAACCAGCCACTCTCTCTCACTCATCCTTCACATTTGAGGCTTTGTATGTATTTGTCCTTTCTATGGTGTTCTATGGTGTTCTATGGTGTTCCAGCCTCAGAACATCAGTTCTCTCATGTTCTCTCAAGAAAGTTGTGTCTCGACCTGGAGACGAATGCGCCCGTTGCTCTCTGTGACCAGTGGTACCTGGATTACGGGAATCCGGAACGGAAGAGAATGGCACGAGCTGCTCCCTCAAGAGTGGAAACATATTCTGATGAAGTAAGAAAAAACTTTGAAGCAACATTTTAGGCATAATATGAGGAGAGTTATCTTTTGTGACATGTTTTTAATGACTTTTGAAAGACATCAACACCGAATAAACTGGACAGCCTGCTCTTCATTGGCCACACGTTTAGCACATTCCTTGTGCCTTCCAAAGGCCACGGGAAATGGTGCCATTGCGATGCTTACACTGGCTTGCATGTCTCTCGACGCACGACCTACTCTATACTAGAGACCTGGATAGCTGGCGATCCCCTATGGGAGAGACGGGTGGACAGGTCATGGGTTAGTTACGCTGGTGGCCGCTGCAAGCGCCACATAGCATTATTGGGGAGAAGGAATCACTCTATCATCCATCCTTCCTCCATGCTATCATCCTTGCCACCGTATTTTGTCTGCTACTCAGGGCATAGCGCATAGCCTCCTATATTTGAGAATGCCTCTTCAACAGCGCCGAGATCAAAGAGCACCGCCCGTCCAATCCGTTTGTGAGTGCGAGTGCACCTCGTTCCTTTTGAATCTGGGCAGACGTCAAGCGTCACATGTGCAACAAAAAAGAAAAGAAAAATACATATATACACGAGAGCACTATATACAAATATCAACAAGAGTGTTTTGCTTTCTTTCTCTGTTCCCACTGTATTAGGTGGCGCTTCACTTGCATCAGCCGTTCCTCCTTCTGTAGACTTTCGGTTTTGGTTTGGCCGATAATAACCAGGGGTGACGATGTCTTCGGTGTTCTCTTTCGGTCGTCCGCTCCACACTGGTTCCAATTTCACTTTGTCACATTCGAGTAGAACGTGTCGTATGGTTTCCGGCGCGGCACGGCACAAGTCACACGTAGGGCTTACATCATGAAAGAGTTCGTTTCGCCTCACGTTGGTTTGCAGGGAGCCCGTCTTTGCTTGGAACAAGAGTGCACTGCCCCTGTCTCCTGTATACGCCGGAAAGGTTGCTGGTTCGTGGAAAGGTTCGCTGGTATGTGCTGTAGTGTTTAAGGCTTCTTGTTGACTTTTTTTCTCCATTCTTCAATTTCTGTATTGGTGATTTCCTTTGAAGTGATTTTCGTCCACTGTTTTTCGTTTGCAGCGGTTTGTCTTGTCGTACCGGGACTGTATTTTCGATCGTATTGGTTTATTTTTTTTTATCCAGTTTGACTTTATTCCACGGTATCTGATGTACTGAAAAACTCTTTTTGCTATGGACGCTTCTTGTAGGTGGATCAGGCGACCCAGGTAGTGTGTCTTTTTTCTGGCGTCCCTTGTATCGAAAGTGGACCATGCCATTTCTCCCTGTATGGCCGCATTGGCTATGTAGCGAAGTTTCCTCCAAGTAACCTCCGTTTCAGGTTCAGGTTCAGGTTCGCCTAATCCCTTTTACAACAGGGCAGACATCCATAAAAAGAGTCACAGGCGAGTCTCCAAGCTCTCATAAGAGGAGCGAGGAATTTGAGTCAATGCTGGTGGGTTCGTCTTGCGGAGGCGCCACTTGATGGCTCTGGCTTCGGATGGCCGTCCGCTGTATTTGGCCGGTTTCGGTTTCGAGACGGGGTCTGCCGGCTGTCTCGTGGAGCGCTCTTGATTTTATTTTGGAGGCCTTTTCCCACTTGAGGAGGACTTTCTTCGTGTCGTTGATCTGGGGTTGGAAGCTGGGTGATGCCTCGAAGCCCAACATGATGGCGATAGGGACTGGTGTCTTGGGCACTCCGTCTTCGCGTAGGGCCAGGGAAGTTTGCAGGATGTGTTGTATGTCCCCTTCTTCTCCGGTGTTACATAGGGTACATGCTGGGTTTGCGTTTCCAAAGAGTTCGCAGAGTCGCTTTTGTGTTGGGAGGGAGCCTGTACGGGCTTGAAACAAGAGGCCACTTGCTCTGTCTCCGTTGTAGAAAGTTTCGGGTGCCGGAGTTGTCTTGTTTTCAGAGTAGATTGTCATGCTTCTTTTCTTCGCTGTTTCCGAGTGCCACCGTTCCTCTTCAGTCCGGGTTAGTTCCTTCTTGGTTGTCTTGTTCCACTCGCGTTCGTTCCTCGCTTTGTGTCTGGTGGTGTCCTTGCTATATGTGCGGTCAATTTGGCTGATTTTTTTTATCCAGTGCGATCGGGTGCCCCTGTAACGGAGGTGTCGGAAGACTCGTGTTATTAGGGTGTCGTTTGGTCTGTGAATGAGACGTCCAAGGTAGTTTGTCTTTGCCCGGGTTTCTCGGAAAGAGTAGGTAGACCAGTTTGCGGCCCAGACCGTTTGCGGCCCCCACCGCAAGGGGCGCTGCCTCCCAGGATACTGCGCTGCGATTGCCATGCTTTTCTGTGAGCGATGTTGCATCGCAAAACTAATTTTATGTGGCATATTTTCCACATTTGAATCCTGCAACGCGAACTAGGGCTTACGATAATTAGTCGTGAAGTTGACAATAGAAAAAAAAGAAGAAGAAGCGCTAGGTTATTTTCGAGGGTGTTTAGTGATGAAAGGCGCAAACGTCGGAGCCGGAAAAAATATGCATTTTCCGGCAGTAAGATGTTTCACGGCGAATTGTAGCTGACGTTATGAAGCGGGGAGATTATGTGAACATGCTGTATTGTGACTAGGGCGTGAAAAGGGCTTATGATGACGGGTTTTAGTATGGATGTCCGAGATCTGAGCGAGCTTCATGAATGCACAGATCATCATAGTGCGGCAGTGGAGATTATATACGCACAGAATGTGCGACGCAAAAATGACAGTGAAAATACAAGCAAACACAATACAGACAAATTATTTATTCGGCTATATATATTCTGGTTATACTCCGCCCCGCTTGTTATCGCATTCCTTCATAGTTTTAGTGCCTTCGATGAGAGGGGCTTGGAGGCGAAAAAATTTGCCATGTCATTCTTGTCAGTTACTCCTAGAGCAAAATTTGTGAACAGTGTGCGGAAAAACTTGGTAAGCAACGCTTCCAGAAGCTGCCGGTTATGTCGAACAGAGCATTTTAATACTTCCTGTTCATTTAATATTTCAGTAGCATGCTCCACAGTTTCACGTTCCTCCTCTTTGCTAGCATCACTTGAATGTAGATTTTCAAGCAATGTATTTGTTTTCCAATGTATCACCTTCCTCGTAATGCTTTCTATGCCGAAAGCATTTTAAATAAAAATGAATAAATAACCTCATGGTGGTGGAAAGCAAAAAGTATAAGAATAAAATAAAACCATTTGCAATGCTGCCAATGCATGCTCACGTATGTGTGCTTTATGTGTGCCTCGTGGCCAGGCAGGCGTAGCCGCGAAAGCTTGGCCACGAACAGGTGCGCTATCGTTCGTATCGCACATCCTCTGGCAGAGAAGCGCATTTGCATGTTGAAGCCGTTTTCATGAAGTTAAGTCTTGTGAAAAGAAGTAGTTGCTTTAGGAAATTTAAAATGATTTAGCCAAATAGTCCCGGGGGATGAGCAACCGCGGTATTTTGATCACCCGCTTCTCCCTCTTTTTTTTTTTTTTTTTTTTGTCCGGCGCACAATAACTGCACCTTGACGTAGCGGAAGATGCTGGTACAAGAGGGCACGACGGCAAGCAGCCTGCTTCTTTGAAACGATCAGTTTTATTATATTTCTTGAAATAGATAAATAAAGAAACCAAAGCGCAGACTTAACACCATTTCGTAATTCCTGGAGTAGTTCGTTACAATAATGTGTACACATGTACGCATGCAACAGCAGCTGTCAAACCTGTAGGCCACGTATTTGCGCGTTACAGTTCAAAGCAAGACTCATTTCCTTTTCTCCTGATACTTTCTTTATGATTCTTGCTGCAAATAGAAATCCCAGAAAACGACCGATGACGCGTCCTCCTGAAAAAAGAAGAAAAAAAAAAAGCTTACTCCAATGGAGCTGATGTCACGGTGTGACAATGTCCGGATACTTTCAAAATATTTCAAAGCTCGCGCGAAGCGACAGATGTGAAGAGGGGGAAATGACATCGTTGGTCACGTGGGATGCCTCGATGGCCTCTTCCACGTGACGTTGGACAGCATGATATCATCATAGGACGTAGGACTTACAAGAAATGACCATTGCTACGGAACTAGAAACCCCCTAAATTTGCCAAAGCCGGCTGTACAGGTACATGAGATGGTGGTGCTGGTTTCTACATGCGCACGCTGCATGACGATGTTCTCCGAGGTTCAGAGCTGAGTAAACTCCAATGGAAGTGCTGTAAGCAAGTGGACCCTATCTTTCCGATGTAAGTACTCAATTTATTTCTAATACTGCTCTTGAATTGCAAGTTTTTGGGGTGCCACATCTAGGATTAAATATTACTAGCGACACCACCGATCTCTCCGATTGTTTTTGTCTCGAAGAATTCTCCCCGAAGGGGTGTTCGGAAGGACAGTTGGTGAAGCTTTACTTGAATGAATTTCATATTTGTTACAGACCATGTAGCTTATCAACACGTAAATCTTATATCTTATATATGTCAAACGACGTAACCTTTGCACGCCACTGGTGTGATTTGCAAACCATGAATGAGGAGTTCGCGGTGCCTGTTACCCGATTCTCAGCTTTTGCACACCAGGCAACCGCATTGCCGTGCTTTGCATTGCTTTGCATCACCCACAGAAGTTATCTCGTAGTTGCGACGATGCGATACGACTCCCACGTTTCCAAGTCTTTTTTTCTTTTTTTTACTTTCTGTTATTTCTTTTTCGCTGGACTTGTTTACGACACTGGGGTGGAGTTCCTACCGGGAGTAGGGACCACTGGGTTTTAAAAATTCGCGAAAGCATTTGCAAATTAAATATGGCATACACGGGAAAGACGAGCACATACCGAAACGAACTACAGCCTATACAAGAATTGGTTTTGTAGCCTAGGGCCTTTTGCATACGCATTTGTGCGCATTTGTATGAAGCACAGACAGAGGGCCATGCCAAGCAGTGTTGCGGATTTAACGAGTCAAATCGGATTTAAATCAAATCCATGTTTTTCGGAACACCGCAGATCAAATCCAAATCAAGTCCGGATTTAAACTTGACGCGACAAATCAAATAATTTTAAATCCGGATTTGTTTTTGGTGTGCTAAATCAAATCCGTTTTAAATCCGGATTGATCAAATCCGTCAATGAATCCGTGGGCTAAAGTTCCCGAAATAACTGTAACATGCAGCTGACCATGTCTACAATTACTGCATGCATTCGCTGGATAATACCCGTTACATGGTACGAGTACAAACACCTATAAATGTCACCTGCAGAGGCGTGTATGAACAGCCAACATAGCGATGCGAAGGTTGAAAGTGACATTTTATTTTCACGTGGGTATGGTAGTAACATATTTGTCAAATACGCCTACTCGGCACATATGATAATGCCACCTGTCGGGAATTATGTTACGTTAAATGCGATGGCTGCGTGCTGCACACCGCTGTTGTGTTATAACAAACTCAATAGTACATCTGCTCCACAAGCGTAAGCAGTCTTATTTTCTCAGGTTCTTGTTTAGAAAGACCAACTGCTCCAATGTAGCTGGATGCAGCCTGTTTCTTTTCGCGGTCTTGATCAGGCTGGCTGCAGAGAACACTCGTTCAACTGCTCCAGAACTTGCAGGTATTGCAAACACATGTTTCGCTACTTCCGAAAGCAGCGGGAAGCGGCCGCTGCGGACATCCAATAGCCGAGAGGGGAAACATCATCATCTACTCTACACTCGCTTAAATAGTGGACTATTTCATCGTTCGTTCTTGTGGTACGAGTACTGCAGTGGCATCAAATTGACCATAAGCAAGCCACTATGAAAAAAGGCGACCAACGTTCACATTCCTGACATAGGTCTGGCTGACCTCTCCTTCCGTGGACACCACCTGCTGTTCATTAAACTTATATATACCCCCCCCTGTTCCTGGACACAATTACCTCATATGACTAGTTCTCATGTGCACATTTCGGGACTTATTTTAGCAATATCTGGGGCACCAGAACGCGACATCAGTCTCAGTTCAGAACCAACAAAACAGGCAAAATGTGTGTATGATAGTCCTTTTCTCGAACGTACTTTGCCTGAGCTCAACGAACCAGTGGTGCGCTTTCTCAAATGCGTTCCATTTCTAAGAAATCATAGAAAGTTGTGATACTGTTGTGAATTAGACGTCGAACTGCCCATGTGATTATGTGTGAGAGTATTGCATGACGTACCCTTAGTGCTTGGAAGGAAAGATGTCTATAGGCCTCAGAGGTGGTTTGTCTAACAGACAGACCACCTCTTAAGCTTGAAGCAGTCTACAGACAGTGTTGTAGTCTGCTTCACACAATCAAAAATCACGGGATTTCTTTTTGAACGAAACAGAACTTTTGGCGGGACATTTTGAACAGAGATGGCGGGATGCAAGGCAAGCCAGCCCAAATCCAAACATTTTTTAAACCTTCTCCTCATTACCAGTTGCATTGCGTCATGTGTAAACATGTGTGAAATGCAATTCAGCCACATGTCTTGTGAAAACGTAATTATAGAGACGGCCTCAGATACGACTTACAAAGAATCTGCCTGCCCAGGCAACATCAAATTTCTCAGCAGTGAAAATCCAACCATTTCCCTTAGGGAGCTTGACCAACTACACATCAAATTCCGTCAGCAAAAACGTGATTCAATCCAAATCCGAATCACCTGCCAAAATTGTGATTCAATCCAAATCGAAATCATCTGTCAAAAATGTGATTCAATCCAAATCCAAATCATCTGTCGAAAATGTGATTCAATCCAAATCCAAGTCCTCGCCATATTTTCCCCGTAAATCCCATCCCAAATCCAATCCACGAGCCCTTTGATGGATTTAAACCAAATCCCCGGATTTAAATCCACAACACTGATGTCAAGACGGATTTGGCGGCCGCCATCTTGTGCAAGGCAGAGAAACGCTTTGACAGAGCCTTTTTTGGGGGATGGGTGGGGTAGGGTGTAGTAGGCTTAGATTAACTTAGAGATCTCCATGGTCCGGGGAGAGGCCTCTTTGTGCAGAACAATAAATTAAATTCCTACCAAACAGTGTCACTCAGATTTTTTGCTCTGTACACTGATATGTAATGACCGAGTTTATTGGCTTGAAATGTCTGTGATGTCTATATGGGTACATATAGACATGGGTAGTGTATGACTGTAGTGGCTAAGTACATCCTGTTCAAATCCCTTCGCAGGTCAGGCATGTGTTTACAAGATTCTGTGGTGGACACCCTATCTGGCCCTAGTGCACTGCCACTACAACCTCTTGGTCACATAGAAGAACAGATAGAGAGTGTGAAGAAGGCACTGCACTTGCAGGGCATTGACTTCGAGGAGCAATGCACATCGAGTACAGACACCGACTGCTGGGTCTTACATAACCTCACACCATGGAACAATATTCTTTACTTTGCAAATATGGAACTTAAAGAGCACAAACCTGGAAAGTTGAGTCTGTGCGAGGTGAATAATAATGCTGCTGTGTGCCATGACAGTGAACCCCTACTCAGTGCTGCATTTGTGACTTATTGGCTAGTCAAGAAACACAGTTGCATCGATTTTTTTAAACCAAACACCCTTGTAGTTCGACAGTCAAGCAGTGCGTTTAAAAATGCTCTTGCATCTAATGCTAATCTGTGCCACTTTTATTACTCCCGGAGCGGCCTCTGGCGACATAAAGAACATTATGTGTCTGAGGGTGTCCATCTGCTGAAGAACGTCAAAAGCCTTGTCCTCTGCAATGTTGAGATCAAACACGAAGGAGCTGTTCTTGTTGCCAAAATGCTTGAGGACAATAGACAAATTAAAAAAGTAAACTTTACTAGCAATTCCCTCACGTATTGTGGTTCCGAAAGAATATTAAGAGCTCTAAGAGGGTGCTTGACGTTGACAGAGCTTGTATTTGACAGCAACGGCATTGGAAAGAAGGCAATGAAGTATCTCGGTCAACTCGTTGCAAAAAGTCAGTTGCTTGAAACGGTTGCACTCAACTTCTGCATTACCTCAGAAAATAATGGTATAGAAAGTCTCGCCAGTGCTCTCAAGATTAACACCAGCGTTAAAGAGATCATCTTTGACAGCTGTATCTCTTGTGTGGAAGCAATAGCAGATGCTCTCATAGAGAACAGTTCTGTACGCTGTGCCAAATTTGTACAGGGTGGAGTCCATGACGAGAATTGCTCAAAGCTGTCCAGAATGCTCCAACAGAATTCAACCTTAGAAGAACTGCATCTCTCTTCTAACAATATTGGAGACTACGGAGCTTCGTTTCTAGCTACTGGACTTCTTGGCAACAAAACTCTCAGAAAGCTCTTCCTCGACGAGAACTGTATCGGACATCGTGGCTTAGGACGTCTCATCGAAGCCTTGGCAACGAATGAATCTCTTCAGTTGCTTGATGTAACTTCCAATTCTTTGGAAGAACATGACAGTAGCACATTAAGCAGAGCACTTATCAGTGCCAGAGCTTATGGAAGGGTAAGGCTGGACTGGCAGGATGTTGACATCAATCAGCTTGCAAAAGTTCTTGCTGCTGGAAGTCATATTGAAGATCTCGAGCTCGACTGCTCAAGGGTTTCAGAGGGGAAGATGCTTGAAGTACTCTCATCACTTTGTGCTAATGCATCGGTTAAGAAGCTTTGTTTAAAGGGGCCATTAACAGTCCCGATTGCTGAGTGTATAGCCGAAGTGCTGTACACAAACACAAGTATCAAAAGCCTTGACGTATGCTTCTGGATACAACAGCATGGTTTCCTAAGTTTGCTTCGGGCCCTTGAATGCAACAGAACCATAACAAAGTGCCGTATTAACATAGAGGAATACACCACAAAGATACGTCTGGCCATGGGGTCAGTCTTGCGCAAAAACACAGCCATCACTAATCTAGTCATTTGTGCTTTACATGAACGTGACTTCAGAATTATATCCAGGGCCTTAAGATTGAACTACACGATAACCAAACTAGACTTTGAATATTCTGCGACACCAAATAAGGACGTGTCTGACATTCGTGGATTGCTTCAGCGCAATCAATCACTTCTAAATGCAGCAGCTCGTTTCGTCATCAGCCCTTCAGTCCATAAAGAGAGAGCATTGGCCTTCGAAAAACTTGCACACAGTGACAGCCTTGCTGAGCACTTGGTTAACATCACATCAAAGAGTGCGGAGGAGATCGCAAAAATGTTGCGTTGTGCCAAGGAGTATGTTATGTCAAACTATTTCAGGATAGTTTGCGTGGTGAAAACAAAGATGGAGTGCCATGACATTGTGGGTGACAGAGGACAAATTGACCAACTCAACGAGGTGTGTTTGCGAAGACTACTGTTTTACCTCAGGATTGATGACGTTATTGTTCTTTGATTATCATAGTTTAATAAATATTGAGTGTTGCTACATGAATTTTTTTGTCATATATCGGACTGCAGCTGAAAGGCATCTATACTATGCCCTTTCACCTCTGTGTGCATGCGTGTGTGTGATATGCTTGTTCTGATGACTGATGAGGTGGTGTTTTTGTTTTTTAATTGTTTATTGTACGCTTGATAGGAAGGAAACGAGTCACATATCCTCAGCTCTCCTCTTCCACTGTGTTTTTCCTCGTCCAGTCAGTCATTTTTTAGTCCCTGGGACTAAACTTTAATCACTGGGGTTCCGCTTTTAAATACATACCACCAACCATCCTGGATTTTAAAGTCATTTAATCGTAAATCAAGGTTTGACTGTGTTTAGAAAATGCTAACAAGAGGCAGTAAAATGAAAGTCATCACAAAACAACAAATCTAACATGTTCACCAACAACATTAGTGGCAAGTGATTGGAAATGTTGGATCTGTGTTTTCTTAGCTTGCACGATTAACTGGAGGAGAACTGAACCAAAAGGCAATCGTGTGATTTTTTACACACACAAAATGTCCTCGAACCTGTGGTATGACTTTCAAGTGACCCGTTTCACTCACTTTCACTGCAAATACCTTGGGAGGAAACACTGTACATCCTTGAACAGTAACAAAAGTACCCTCCTTGTAATTTGTTTCCTTTACCTTGCCCTGGTGTGCAAGTGAAGTAATTGTCCACCCTGTAGTGAAACAATTCAAAGCAGCAGAATTTCGCTGCAGCATACAACTCTGTGCTAATGATGCCACAAGAGTGCCACAGTAACATACTGGAAAGGAGCCCTTTTGTATGCAAAGCAATTCCTGTAGTAATGCCGAGTGCATTGCAAATTACTTATTACTTAATTACTCGCATCCAGTTGGAAGAGCTCTGCTTGAAATTTGCATATAGTGACATTGTCGCTAATTCCACTAATACCACCTACTAAAAATAACGAGCATGTCAAATCAGTACTACATTTATATTGACATGGGGTATGTATTTTGCAGCAAGCTATTTTAGGTCAGTTGGTGTATTGACGTGACCATGGAGAACAAATTACCCAAATGATGTCCCTCATCAAAACTTGCATGCTTAGGATTTGGGCTATTGTGGTCTTTGATGAAGTGTGATATATATACAGTGTTACTGTTCCTTCTGTTCATCCCTGCTTGCCTCTCGTTTGCATCTTTTTGACTTTACAAGTAATGCTAAAGAGATATTAACACTTTTCCATTGGTTTATAGCAATACACGAATACTGTTTCTGGAATGTGGTTGGTGGAATGAAGTAGAAGAGCTAAAAGTTATATATATATATATATATATCTTTTTTGTGCTATGCTCTGAGTGAATAAGCTCCCATGTCCTGTGGGGTGTGAGGACATGGTTTCCTTGGTTTTCCAACAAATACTGTTCCAATACGTCATGATACGCAGAAACTGCGTATATTCAAAACACGTGTGGTTGAACGAACGTCTCCCGTGCAAGTCGGAGCAACCCTTTGGAGTACAGCCAGATTGCAGCATTTTCGGCCGAGGGTCCGCCCCTACCCAGGGTCTGGTCCCTAGACCATATAGGGATTGCAGGGGTGCCGGAATTAGCCCTTGCAGCTGTTGCTATACGGGCTTGCACAAAAGCGCGCTCGGCTAGCATTGCGCCGACTGGCCGATGTTCCTCTCCTCCACGTGACCGTGTGTGACGGCAACAAGGCAACGTTCGCCTCTCCACCGTCTCCACTCTCCACTTCGGTATTTAAACAGCGCCGTTCGTTCACGCCAACAAACGTAGTTTTCGACAGTAGAGTGTCACTGTGCTGAAATCTACGTCGGATGGTGTAAGCGGGGAAACCAGAAGGTAATAGTAATGCACCTGAATGTATTGCGTATAGTGTGAACTTGGCGACTTCGCACGGCAACAGGCGAGAGTTGCGATCGATTGTGAGTCGCCGATTCACGCGTTTTGTTTCTGCCCTGCGTGAACATCGCGTGTAGTAGAAAACCATAACAACATCGCTAAAGCTAATTGTTATACGCTGCTGCTTGGCCGTCTTACGTGCTTTCGGTTGCAGTCATCTGATGCGCGGCCTTTTTATTGAGCGTCAGGTTTTTCAGTGAACGTACCCGTTTGACAACGAAAAAGCACCATCTCCAAGTTTTCGCTGCCCTCAGTTCCTGCAGCTTTCACGCCACTAAATGAAACATTATTGCCCAACCATATGGCCCAACCATAGCGACCCAAACGCTGAGCTGCGCAGTTCGAGCAAACGAACGAAGGGGCGATAGTTAACTGCTGTAACATTAGAATAAATGGTTACTGACTGCATTTAGATGTTTTCGCATAGTCGGAATGAAGTACAGAAGTTGTGTCACATAGCACAAAAGCTTTTGACTCTGACACGTTAAATTCCTCAGAAAAACAGTGAGCGCGCACGATGTCCGAAGAAACTTTTTGTTTGAAAATATGTTTTGCTGGTGGGACAGTTTCGCATGATGATGAAATGAAACGAGTAAATGTCGTAGTGAGACATAGTGTTTACATATGTTTATAATTCATGATGTTCTTTGTTAATTTTACAACTTGATGGTTAAAAATTTGAATAAATTTATAGGAAATTATTACTCAAGTGTCAAAATTCACATTTGGAGTAGATTTACAGGTTAGGTGAGTCAGCTTATTTGTGAGGTGACATGCTGCACGTGCCGTAGGGTAGGACTGCGGATAATTCCGACCATCTGTTTTTTTTAATTTTAACGTATGCCTAGCAATTCCTCAATGGTTATGCGCAGGCATAGCATTGCAGCGATATCTGTGTACCTCAAGTTACAATACAAGATACAATTACAAGATATATGGTTACACTCAAGTTTTGTATAGGAACACGAGAAAAAGAAGGACGGTGCCCGTATAATATGTCCGAGGTGCAATTCTTAGGCAAAAGGACGAGTATTTGCATGATATGCAGGCGGCGTTGAGGTACAACATAGCAGCAGTCGATCTGGCTGCCCCAGTATGCTTACACACAGAAGGTACAAACAGATGAGCGAGTTAAAATGATGGAGTTTCCGGACTAATGTCGGCACAGTTCCCCCCCCAAGTCGGCCCAGGATGCACACTAACCCCGCGTCGCCCACACCTTACCTGCTGTCCTCTCTCCATCTGTCAACATCTGCACGCCGCTCATAGCCACAGTTGCTTCGCGGCGCTAACACGCAATAAAAAACAAAACAAGTAGTCCTTCCATAAAGTGTAAGAGGTGTTGGTAGCAGAGCGTCGAACTGAACCGGAACCAAAAACCGGAATTAACCGTTATTTTTAGCTGGAACTAAACCGTAATTACTAGCTCCATCTTGGAGCTGAACCAGAACCGAACCAATGTAAAAACTTCGGTTACCGGTTCGGGATACCGGTTCGGTTCGGGTTGGTGTGTGGTCGGTGGTGATGTGGTGATTTGAGCTATCTGTCTGCCTTGATTGGCGGCACGTTGCTTGGAGAAGGGAAGAAAGGGGCTCCTGTTGGTTGAAAAACAGAAATAAATGCGTAAAAACCTAAGAGATCTTGTATCATTTTTAGTGGCTACCCATAATTTTGTAGCATATTAGAACCTCAAACTGGTTCTGAATTGGGTTACGGCCTCTGAACCAGTTAACCGAACCGATATATGTGAACTCCGGAGCTGAACCGGAAACATACCGAAAAATGTTTCGGTTCGACGCTCTGGCTGGTAGTGAGGCGATTTTTGCATTCCTCTTTTTTTTTTTCAGCAGAAGTTCTTCAGGAATGACAGTGCCAGACACAGAGAACAGCGCTTGCGCATGTTGCAGCAAGCTGGAAAACTCGTCGCCTTCCTACATGGAGTCCCGTATAGGACAACTCAAGGCGATGTTCAAGCAGGTTGACGTCGATCTCGAAGCACCATGCACAGAAGCTGCAGAACTCGAGTGCTGGATTCTTTCGAATCTAGTGCCGTGGAATAAGGTACTTCACCCAGCGGGCATGGAGTTGAAGGAAGTGGAGCCTGGAAGGCTGGCGGTCGCGGCGCTCAACCTGGACGTCTGCAGCTGCTGCGATGAAGGTTTTCTGCACGACGCCTCGTTCTTAACCTATCTGCTCGTAACGGAACATCGCTGCGTGCGGTACTTCAAGCCGCACCCCGTCGTAGTGGAACGTTCCGGAAGTGCGTTTGCGAAAGCACTCGCGTCAAACGCCGGGCTGCGTCACTTCGAGTACCGTGGAAGCCGCAGGTGGCGACGCGAGGAAACGTATCTCGCGGAGGGAGTTTCAGCACTAACGAATATCGAGCACCTCCACCTGAGCAACGTCAGCCTCAACCACGCGTCGGCGGTTCTTCTTGCTAACATGTTTGAGAGAAATAAGAACCTCAAGAGGGTGACCTTCAGTCAGAACTCCCTCGGTCTTCATAGCTCGGAGATCCTGCTCAGAGCGCTCAGGACGAGCGCAACCCTCGCGGTGCTCACGTTTGACAACAACCACCTGGGCCACAAGGCGATGAAGTACCTCGGACAACTCGTCGCTGGCAGCCAGTCATTGAAGAAGCTCTCATTGAAGTGGAGCGTAAAGGCCGGACAAAACGGGATCGAGATCCTCGCCGACGCGTTGAAGATTAATGGCACTTTGCGCGAGATTGACTTGTACGGATGCGACAACTGCGCGGAAGTGGTTTCGGAGGCACTCCGCGAGAACAAGTCGTTGAGGGTCGTCACGTTGACGTGCTGCGCCGTCAGCAACTCCGACGCGTTGAGGCTTGCTGGGATGATTGAACGCAACACCACTTTGCAAGTGCTCGACATCGCTTCCAACAATGTCGGCGACCTGGGGGCCGAAGCGTTGGCGGCGAGTCTGGCTAAAAACGGGACGCTTAGGAAATTATGCCTTCTCGAAAACAGCATAAGTGCGCGCGGAGTAAGGCTCCTCTCCGCAGCCCTAGGTAGAAACAGCTCCCTTCGAGTGCTGGACGTGGGTTCCGTCTTCGTCCAGGAACACGAGGGCGTGGTTTTAAACGGCGTTCTAAGACAGGCGGGTGCTTACGGAAGAGTTAGGCTCAACTGGCAGGACATAGATTTACCCGAACTCTCCACAGTTCTCACGGGAAACGAGAAAGTCGAGGAAGTACAACTTGATTGCACGGCGTTGTCACTCCAGAGCCTTCAAGGGGTGTTCGCAGCTCTCTGCACCAATACCTCGGTCAGGAAGCTCCACCTTCGAGGTGAACTTAAACACCGCGCTGCGATGCAGCAGTTGGTAAAAGTAATCGACAGCAACAAGAGTATCAGGTACCTCAACTTTGACTGCCAGGGCAGCCAGTGCACTTTCATCAAAGATTTTGTAGAAGCACTTCAACGTAACAGGAGCATAATTTTTTGCGACATCTACGTGCACGAATACACTGCGAAGATAGTCAATGCCCTCTCTGCTCTGATAAGGGAAAACAAAGCGATAACGTCCCTCGTGATTCACCATTTTCCGTCGTACCGCGTCGAGACGCTATCGAAAGCATTGCGCGATAACTACACACTCACAAGGCTTGAGCTGGGATACGCCGGTTCTCCAAACAAGTCGACCTATCGCATCGGAGAGGTGCTTCGAAGGAACGGCTCTCTTCTGAAACTGGCCGCGCAGTTTGCCATGCATCCGTCCACAAACAAGGCAGAGGCAGAAATATTTGAAAAGTGTGCAGGAAGCGAAAGCCTTTCGCGCTTTCTAGCACAGCTGACGAGGAAGGACGGAGGTCACGCGAAGAAACTCGTGCGCGGGGCCAGGCGCTTCATCGCTTCGAACTTTTTCAAGATTGTTGGCGTGGTGAAAGACGGTGTGCAATGCGACGAAGCGAATCTTTCAGGCAAAGCGCAGATTGATTGGCTCAACGAAGCCAGTTGGTTGAAACTACTGTCATATGTAGAAGTCAGCGATGTATTTGCAGTGTAATGCAATGGCAACTGCTGCTGTTTCTCTAATTGTTAAAAGCACAATAAAGCAGGCAGGCAGGCAGTTTATGATGATGGTGTCGATTAACGTTTTACTACTCGTAAGCCCAGCACAACGAGTTGCAAATGTGACGGAGAATGCTTAATATTTTTAATTTGCTATACAAATTGAGGTAAAACCGCTCAGGGCGACGTCTGCTGGCAGATATAGTCCCTAATTTGTCAAGCAACTGTGATTTATGTTCCCGGCTCACTCGCTGGCTCCTGATGGCTGCGGAGCTGACGTAGCCGACACACATCGTGTCTGGCACAGTGTTGCCCGCATGCAACGTAGTTTTCTACTGTACTTGTCGAGCAGTGCACACTTGGTGAGTGCTTCGGCACAGTGTTGCCCATAACTTTCAATTTTAATTTGCGAAAAAAAAACTACGAGTCCAATGGGGACGAAAATTGTGCCGTGACAGTCCTGAAGGCTCGCGCTCCACTTCTTTACGGTACCATTTACACAACCAGCACCCACGTTTTGAATGCGTCAGGTTATACCTGTGCCACATGGCAGAACAGAACCTGTGTGGCATGGGCAGAACAAATGACATTATCGTGTAATGCCATTTGGGTCCCAAATGGCATTATCCATGGAGGTCTGCCACAAGTCCGTGTGCAATGACATTAAACCCCATGATGTCGATGCTGCCTGCTTGCTAGTAAACTAAAATTTGTGCCAGTTTAAAAACTTTCAACGGGTTGTCAACAGGGAAAGGTAAGGGAACCCAGTAAGTGCTGGTAGCGCCTCTGTTACTGACCTATATTTATTTCAGATTCCGTTACATTTCCGATGGTTTTCGGTACTGCCCCACCTCCCTGTTGTTCTCCTTATTATTTTTTTTGAGTGAGCTTTGAGACTGTGACAGCACTTAATACCCCTACGTATATGTTCTAAAATCCCTTTTGAGTTTCGGGATAGACATTTAAAAAAATATTATATATGTGTGCATGGTTTCTTTGAACAGCAAAAATGAACATGGCATTCATGCTTGCAGCTTGCGAGTCACCATGAGAAATATGCTGCTTCTACATGCTATTTACCTATATATGCTTCAGTTTGATAGTTTTAGTTTTAGTTCCCCAGTTAATTTTTGTGAACTTTATTGAGTTTATTTCATAACTTTTTCTGAACGATACGGAGAGCGATCGTAATGATTCAGGTCCTGCGGTACCCAAACTATTATCATAAATTGTTTGCTTCTGTTTCAGGTATTCTAGGTGTGCAATACGGTATTTGTTTGTTGCCATCACCTACTATATTCCTGGTGCAATACCGTTTCCATTTCCGTTACCTTTCCTTCGTTGTAAATGCGCGTTGAGTTCGGCAATTGAACAATTGTAACTTTATTTACATGCGGACAAGCTCTAATCGTGTACTAACCTGAAATTATGAAATAACCTTGTGCTGCACGGTACAAAGTGGTTATATGTAAAAATCAAACTGACCATGGTGGGCACCGTGGTGGGCATTTCATTGGCGAATGAGTTGTGGTGATACCTACCATTAAGCAACGACTGTCATTCGGATTAGTGTAATTAAATCTCTCTGCGGCACCACACATTAAGACGTAAGGGAATCAGCACTTGATGTCATTATTATACGTATCTAACGGACCTGTAGCATACTTTGTGAGTGGATTGGCCTTAGATGAAGTAATGGATGCACAGGTTAGTAAAGATCTGTCATATGGCAGCAACAAACACAAAATGCGAATTTGCAAAAGGTCCTGTGAATTTTGTTTTCCTTGTTCATTGAAGAAATTTGCCAAGATTTCTCTCTTAATTCCTTTTTTTTTTAAATTTCCGTGTAAGAACAGTTGAAATAGCGTCCTATATTTGACAGGATTCCCTCAATCCCAGCGCTACAAACTGGCTATTCGAGTTTCCTGGCATTTGTACAGTTACGCAATAATTTTGATAATGAGTAATAAATGTTAACATTTCCCGGAATTATTTAAGAATTAAATGAATTAAGAATAATAATGACTTAAATGATAAGTAGTAATTTTAATAAATAATTAAAGTGGATAATAAGGAGTGAATGAAACGGGTCACTTCTAAGTCATACCACAGGCTCACGGACACCCTTGTGTGCCTAAAAAATTGCATCATTGCCTTTTGATTTAGTTCTCCTCCAGTTCATCATGCAAGCTGACAAAAAACACAGATTCAACATTTCCAATCACTTGGTGTGCACATGTTGTTGGTGAACATGTTAGATTTGTTTTGTGATGAAATTCATTTCACTGACATCATGACTTCTTATCTTCTGAACGCAGTCAAACCTTGATTTGAAATTAAATTAGGTTAAAATCTAGTATGGTCGGTGAATGTATTTAAAAGCGGAAAACACTGTGGAAGAGGGGAGCTGAGGATATGTGGTTGATTCCCTTCCTACCAAGCCCACAATAAACAAACAAGAACACCACCTCAACAAGCATATCACACACATGCACACACACACACACGAAAGGGCATAGTATAGATGCCTTTCCAGCTGCAGTCTCATATATGACAAAAAATAAATAAAAATTCATGTGGCAACAGTCGATATTTATTAAACTATGACAGTCAAAGAGCAATAACGTCATCAATCCTGAGGTAAAACAGTAGCCTTCGCAAACACACCTCGTTGAGTTGGTCAACTCGTGTTCTGTCACCCACAGTGTCATGGCACTCCACCTTTGTTTTCACCACACCAACTATCCTGAAATAGTTTGACGTAACGTACTCCTTGGCACAACGCAACATGTTTCTAATATCCTCTGCACTCTTCGAAGTGATACTAACCAAGTGCTCGGTAAGGCTGTCACAGTGTGCAAGTTTTTCGAAGGCCCACGCTCTCTCTTTGTGGACTGAAGGGCTGATGACAAAACGAGCTGCCACATTTAGAAGCGATTGATTGCGCTGAAGCAATCCACGAATGTCAGACACGTCCTTATTTGGTTTTGCAAGACATCCAAAGTCTAGTTTGGTTATCGTGTAGTTATATCTTAATGCCCTGGATATATTTCTGAAGTCACGTTCACGTAAACCACAAATGACTAGATTAGTGATGGCTGTGTTTTTGCGCAAGACTGACCCCATGGCCGGACGTATCTTTGTTGTGTATTCCTCTATGTTAATACTGCACTTTGTTATGGTTCTGTTGCATTCAAGGGCCCGAAGCAAACTTAGGAAACCACGTTGTTGTGTCCAGAAGCGTACGTCAAGGCTTTTGATACTTGTGTTTGTGTACAGCACTTCGGCTATACACTCAGCAACCGGGAGTGATAATTGCCCTTTCAAATGAAGGTTCTTAACCCAGGCATTAACACAAAGTGATGAGAGTACTTCGAGCATCTTCCCCTCTGAAACCCTTGAGCAGTCGAGCTCGAGATCTTCAATTTGACTTCCAGCAGCAAGAACTTTTGCAAGCTGACTGATGTCAACATCCTGCCAGTCCAGCCTTACCCTTCCATAAGCTCTGGAACTGATAAGCGCTTGGCTTAATGTGCTGCTGTCGTCGTCTTCCATAGAATAGGAAGTTATATCAAGAAACTGAAGCGATTCGTTCGTTGCCAGGGCTTCAATGAGACGTCCCATGCCACGATACCCGATCCTGTTCTCGTTGAGGAAGAGCTTTCTGAGAGTTTTGTTGCCAAGAAGTCCAGTAGCTAGAAACGAAGCTCCGTAGTCTCCAATCTGGTTAGAAGAGAGGTGCAGTTCTTCTAAGGTTGAATTCTGTTGGAGCATTCTGGACAGCTTCGAGCAATTCTCGTCACTGACTCCACCCTTTACAAATTTGGCACAGCGTACAGATCTGTTCTCTATGAGAGCATCTGCTATTGCTTCCACACAAGAGATACAGCTGTCAAAGATGATCTCTTTAACACTGGTGTTAATCTTGAGAGCACTGGCGAGACTTTCTATACCATTATTTTCTGAGGTAATACTGAAGTTGAGTGCAACCGTTTCGAGCAACTGACTTTTTGCAACGAGTTGACCAAGGTACTTCATTGCTTTCTTTCCAATGTTGTTGCTGTCAAATACAAGCTCAGTCAGCATCAAGCACCCTCTTAGGGCTCTTAATATTCTTTTCGAGCCACGATATGTGAGGGAATTTCTAGTAAAGTTTACTTTTTTAATTTGTCTATTGTCCTCAAGCATCTCGGCAACAAGAACAGCTCCTTCGTGCTTGATCTTAACGTCGCAGAGGACAAGGCTTTCGACATTCTTCAGCAGACGGACACCCTCAGACACACAATGTTCTACAGGTGGCCAGAGACCGCTCCAAGAATAATCCAAGTGGCACAGATTAGCATTAGATGCAAGAGCATTTTTGAACGCACTGCTTGACAGATGAACTACAAGGGAGCTTGGTTTAAAAAAATCGACACAACTGTGTTTCTTGACTAGCCAATAAGCCACAAATGCAGCACTGAGTAGGGGTCCACTGTCATAGCAATTAGCGGTCTTCTTATTATTCACCTCCCAGAGACACAACTTTCCAGGTTTGTGCTCTTTAAGTTCAATATTTGCAAAGTAAAGGATCTTGTTCCATGGTGTGAGGTTGTGCAAGATCCAGCAGTCAGTGTCTGTACTGGATGTGCATTGCTCCTCGAAGTCAATGCCCTGCAAGCGCAGTGCCTTCTTCACATTCTCTCTTCGTTCTTCCATGTGACCAAGATGTTGTAGTGGCAGCGCACTAAGGCCAGACAGGGTGTCCACCACAGGACCTTGTAAACACATGCCTGACCTGCGAAAGGATTTGAACAGGATGTACTTAGCCACTACAGTCATACACTACCCATGTCTATATGTACCCATATAGACATCACAGACATTTCAAGCCAATAAACTCGGTCGTTACATATCAGTGTACAGAGCAAAAAATCTGAGTGACACTGTTTGGTAGGAATTTAATTTATTGTTCTGCACAAAGAGGCCTCTCCCCGGACCATGGAGATCTCTAAGTTAATCTAAGCCTACTACACCCCAAAGAAAAAAAAAAGCTCTGTCACAGCGCTTGGCCCTCTGTCTGTGTTTCATACAAATGCGTTCACAAAATGACCTAGGCCACAAAACCTTACTATTCTTGTATATTTCGTTTCGGTATGAGCTCGTCTGTTCCGTGTATGATATGTTTAATTTGCAAACGCTTGCGGTAATTTAGCCTCTGTATGCAATAAGGGGATAAGTCGAAAAACTCCAAACCGAGAAAACGGCAAGTGAATATTTAGTTAAGTAATCGCAGATAAGTTTCCATGAATAACGCAAATGCAAAATGTGTAACATATATGCATGTGTACTCTACATGCATGTCCCATTCACATCATTTCTTTGCATGTGATTTAGCAGAAATTGAACAAAATCCAGGAGCATGACATATCTTCTTTTTCTATATAACAACGCACGTGCAGGGTTCTCGTGCAGGAAAAAACAGTTTTCACGGGTCGGACTTCCATGGTGACGGCAGGATGGCCGAAGTTACCTTTGTGCAGTGGAGCAGCCTAGGTCGTGATTATCGTGTTGCTAAACGAGCACAATCTTGAAAATAACGTTCAACATGTCCAGCAAAATATGACTGAGTAGCACAGTGCGCATGTTTTTCCGATTACAACGCTCAGTAGCACTGCTGACACGTTCACGTGAGGTAGGAAGAACATGTTTTTCGAGTCGAAGTCCATTTCCGCATCGTCTCCAAATTTAAGCTACACCATTTGTGTAACCATGTGTAGAAAAGGGGCCTGATCTGGCTGTCCATCCCATTGACACACATGCATTTCCCGTTTCTTGCGCTCCTGAGCAAGTCAATAAATTGCAGTATGGTCCTAAATTTTATTTAGCAGGTACATACTGGTATGTAGATGTCATTGCAACAAAAACACTAAAAAGGGGATAATTCGACTTATCCCCTTATTGCATACAGAGGTTCAATTTTTAAAACCCAGTGGACCGGACTCCCGGTAGGAACTCCAGTGTCGTAAACAAGTTCCGCGAAATAGAATAACAGGAAGTAAAAAAAGAGACTTGTAAACGTCGGAGTCTTTTCGCATCGTCGCAACTACGAGATAACTTTTGTGGGTGATGCAAAGCACGGCAATGCGGTTGGCTGATGTGCAAAAGCTGAGGAATCAGGTAAACAGGCACCGCAAACTCCTCATTCATGGTTTGCGAATCACACCAGTGGCCCAAGGTGCAAAGATTACGTTGTTTGACCTGCTGATGAGCTACATGATCTGTGACAAATATGAAATTCATTCAAGTAAAGCTTCCTAATAAATATGGAACGAACACCCCTTCGGGGAGAATACTTCGAGACAAAAACAATCGAATAAATCGGCGGTGTCGCTAATACAAATGTATATTCCTTGATGTGACACACACACACACAAACTGCAATTCATGAGCGGCATTAGAAATAGATTGAGTACTTACATCAAAAAATAGGGTCCACTTGCTTACAGCACTTCCATTGGAGCTCCTCAGCTCTGAACCTCTGAGAAGATCACCCCGTCATGCAGTGTGCGCATGTGGAAACCATCACCACCATCTCATGTACCTGTACAGCCGGCTTTGGCAAAACAACGCCTCCTCTATAAATTTATAGAGGAGGCGTTGGGCAAAATTAGTGGGTTTCTAGTTCCGTAGCAATGGTCACTTCTGGGAAGTCCTACGATGATATCATGATATGCTGTCCAACGTCACGTGGAAGACGCCATCGAGGAATCCCACGTGACCAACGATGTCATTTCCTCCTCTTCCCATATGTCGCTTCGCGCGAGCTTTGAAATATTTTGAGAGTATCCGGACGTTGATGTGTACGTGACACTGTGACATCACTTCTATTGGAGAAATCACGCTTTTTTCTTTAATCTCTTCTTTTCTTTTCTTTTTCAGGAGGACGCGTCATCGGTCGTTTTCTGGCATTTCTATTTGCAACAAGAATCATAAGTGTTCGGAAGAAAAAGAAATGAAAACACTCGTCAGACCGCTTTTCAAAACGCTTTTCAAAAATTGAACACAGAAATTCAAATACGACACGACAGTACCAATGTTGCTAGAAATGTATTTCGGGAAGATTGAACGGTTGAACAAAATATGGGGGAGGATCATTCTGCCTTTTTTCCCCCTCTCCCAAATTCACTACAAATTGTCATCATTCCATCATCTAGTGTCTATCGATATAGTCTATCGATTGCATGCTTTGCCCTTCCCCTCTTGAACTCTTTCTGCACTCCCCTGAAAAAAAAAAAAAAAAAAATCATAGGAAACCTCCATGCCCAAAACTTCTTCTCCCCCGGCTACACAGGGAACCAATAGAGAGTAGGCTGTCCGGTTTATTCGGTGTTGATGTCTTTGAAAAGTCATTAAAAATATGTCACAAAAGATAACTCCCCTCATTTTAACAAACATGCCTAAAATGTTGCTTCAATGTTTTTTCTCACTTCATCAGAATATGTTTCCATGTTAGAGAGTGCCATCTTCTTCCATTCCGGATTTCCATAATCCAGGTACCACTGGTCACAGAGAGCTACGACGCATTCGTCTCCAGATCGAGACACAACTTTCTTCTCAGGCTCCATGTAGATCCCTGCTTCTTGCTTGTCAACCATCTCTTTATTTTATATCTGATCCACCTGAACTGATCTCTTTCTTGACGTCTTGGATTTTACTTCATTTGTACGGACCGACAAGACAAGCAACATGCCCTCGTCACACCCTTTCAGATACACCCTCTACTTTGCTTCCTGAAATTCACCCCTGTCATTCTGCCTCTGAAGTTTCAATTGGTCACACACAGCGACTGCACTTAAAGATCCAAAGCTGGGAACATCGAATATTGGAACGATGATTGGGCAATGTAGAGGGTGTATATTGGCGTTTGGATGTTATACAAAAAGATGCACTGTGTAGAAATGTGCTGCTTCCTCCAGTTGCTCATGCTTTGCAGCTCGTGTCAACAGGTGTGCGCAGAGAAACAACATGCGAAAAACCGCTAGAAGCTTCCTCAGTCGCATTTGACAAAGTGTGACGAACCTTTCGTTGCTGTTTTTGGTAATACGTTAAGCTACGATGGGTCATTTCCAACCGGCGTTTATACTTGAATGTAGCGCGTCCATCTTTCTGCGCACCACATTGGTGTCGACCGTGTCGACGCAGCGTACCATTTAACACTCACGACAGTGTTCAAATTTTACGTCCCAGCTGTTGACGTACCCTTCGTGTCGTGCCTTGTAGTTACGTAGGCATTCCTTTGGCGGGCGTCACCATTTAAAGCTTGGCTTCACCTAACACTTCCGTGTACTGCGGACAAGCACACTTCAAGGAACGCCGAGCGTTGCTGCACTCTTCGTTTCTTCGCTGTTTAACGTGAGTTTTGCTGATTTTTTCGCCATTTTTGGTACGAAACCAGAATATTTTTTTGGTTGGCGTTGCCATTCTGCAAGGCGGCTTCACATCATTATTGAAACGGATTTTGAGGGGCAAGGGAAGCTGTCATGGCCTCATTAATCTAACTTATCACTAAACTAACCAAGTTGATGATGCCCTGGGTTAGTTTAGTGAAGTTAGGTTAGACTAATAGGGCCATGGCAGCTTGCTCTGCCTCCAAATCCGCTTCGGAAATGAAGTTGGGAGGGCGAGGCAAGCTGCCACAGCCGCACTAATCTAACCTTACCGAACTGATCACTAAACAAAGTTTATGATGTCTTAGGTTAGTTTAGTGAAGTTAGGTTAAATTAATAGGGCCATGGCAGCTTGCCTTGCCCCCAAAGCCGCTTCGATAATGAGTTAAGTTGGGAAGGCGAGGCAAGCAGCCAGAACCGCACTAATCAACCCTAATTTATCAGTAAACAAAGTCTGTGATGTCATAGGTTAAAGTTGGCTTTCCCACAACACAAATAAAGGAATCAAAAAGTTCCGCTAAATTTACAAACGTACAATTAAGTAACACTAAGCGTTTGTTGAAGTGGGCTTGCCCGCAATACATCTATGTGTTAGGTGAAGCTAACTTTCAAATGGTGACGCCTACCAAAGGAATGCCCGTAAAAAAAATTCTGTTACTATGAGCTCCTCAAACGCACGCAGCATACACGCAGCACACGCAGCACAACAGCAATGCAAATCCGCCACACACAGTAGCACGCGGAGCCAAACGTAGGAAAGGAGCAGTGCATGGAATTCATAGGTGGGGAGTAACGCGTTACAAAGTAGTGCGTTACCGGTAACGCGTTACATTCGAATAGTGAAATATGGTAACGCATTACATTTGGGAGAAAAGTAATGAGTAACGTAACGTCATTACATTTTTAGCAACTAACGCGTAACGGCGTTATGCGTTACTGCGTGGTCGGGAACTTGAAAGCTTGAGCGAGAACTGTGCCTGCAGAATCCCGGAAAAATCCCCGATTTTTTTCTATTCATCTTCAACAATGACAAGAAGGTCACATCGACATCCACGAAGAACGCAAAAGAAGGGTTGTTGACCTACCCTGGTTGAGGTGTCACCTTTATTTACCACCTCTGTTTTTCACTCCCTCTGGTATTTTTCGGACGAATGGGGCAAAAGCGGCAGAAAAATAGCCTCTACCCTCTGAACAGGTAACAGTACCAAGGAATTGGCTGTTTGGATTTCTACTGTATGAGATAAAAGGTCACCGTCTCTATCAACCTTGACAAGGAGCACTCACTGGTCATTAGGCGTCCGCTCAGCCCAACGGGCGAAGCTCACCGATGAAAATTTTGAACATCAACTACTTCTGCGTTGCAATAAACCGTACATGTAAGTTGTGTTCATGCGTGACCTAATTGTTTGTGCCCAACATTGCTTGTATTGATTTGCGGAATGCACTTATGTGACTCAACCAAAAATGGTACATATTGTAAGGACAACTGGTGAAGTAATGCAAAAGTAACGGCATTACTTATCAGAAGTAACGGCGTTAGTAACGCGTTACCTACTACCGCAACAGTAACGAATAACGTAACGCGTTACTTTTAGAAAAGGTAGTGAGTAACGGTAGTGCACTACAAAATATAAGTAACTTCCCCACCTATGGCATGGATGGATGGACGGATGGATACTGTGGCTTTTCCCTTTGGAGCGGGCGGTAGCTTGCGTCACCTAGCCTAGAATTGACACATTACTGAAGATGAAATTAACTTCGAATGATTAGAACTATTCACACTGTCGGTGTTTGCATTGGAGACAGCTACATTATTCCAATGCCACCAATCATTTAGTCGGTCCTTTGTATTTTGTACTGATTTGAGGTTAACTTCGCCCCTATCGTTTCGGAAACCTACAGTGCTTCCCATAAGGTCACATCACCCTGCGTCGGCTGAATACCTTTGCATGCCAGAATGACATGCTCCGCAGTCTCCTCTTCTTGTTCACATATACCGCATGTTTTATCTGAGACCTCTGTATATTTTACGGCGTGAGTTTTTGTTCGTAACATCCCTGTCCTTGCCTCAGCACGCTTGCTCTAGAATTGTCGAAAATTCTCTCTGGCCGTATTTCCCTTTTATATACCCTGTACACCTCAAGTGATGGTTTCGCCTGCATTTTACTTGTCCACTGTCTAGTTTCCGATCCCCTTACCCTATAGTCTTTATGCTTTTCTTCTTGCTTTCCTCGTCCCAAGTTAACTATTTAGCAGACAAGCGCCTAGTTCTCTTCCGCCATTTCGTGTCTACGTTGTTTAGGTAAATATATGATACTACCTTCCTGGCCCACATCTTTTCGTCTAAATTCCTGAGATGCGCCTAGTACATGGTCTTACTTTTTGCCTCCCGGCTCTCAAAGGAGGACCACCCCATATCCCCCATAACCCCCTCGTTCGGCATATTTCCATGTGCGCCTAGTGCCAATCTCCCTACACCTCTCTGACGTGTTTCCATAAAGGACTGTATTCCCGGATTTGGGCAGTACTGCGTTTCCGAATGTCAATCCTGGTACAATCACCCCCTTCCAAATCATACGGATTACTTCGTATACCTGCTATAAGCCCATAGACCCCTGTTTTTAATTATTGCTGAATTTCGCTTAGCTTTTTTCGTCAAAAAGTCTTCCTATTCTTTTAAATAGTTACTGCCCGTATTTACCCAGACTCCTAAATACTTGTACTTCGTGACATTTTGGACTGTTTTCTCCTGTATGGTCAACGGTCCTTCCTGGGTACCCCGAAAAACCATATAACCCGACTTCTCACAGCTGAACTCCAGCTTTAGGTGACTCGCCAATTGTGCCGCACATATTCAGTAACATCTGTAACTCCGTCTTACTCCCCGCTGTGAACACTATATTAGGCATAGGCATATGCAACGCGTAGTATTAGGCCTGGAATTTGCTGCTTGTGTTCTAGTCCATCCGTCTTCACAGACAAGTCGAAACCCACCCCTGCCTTTTTTTCTTCTAGTTTCCGAACATAGAGCATGAACAAAATGGGTGACAGTAGACACCCCTGACGAAGCCCCTTTTCTATCTTTATCTTTCCAGTTGTTCGTCCCACTGATCTCTATAGTATAGGCTGGATCGCGCATAGGGTGCTCCACAGCGTGGTCACCAGCCGTCATATTGGTGGGCCCAACGCCTTCTGTCGTCTGAATTTAGTTCAAGCGCGTCTGCCCGTATTTTTTAAAATTTACTTTAAACTAAAGGACATGTCATGCCAGTTTGTTGCAGCTTTGAGTACACTTCACACGAACAGCGAAAGGGGGATATTTTTTTCGCAGGTAAGCTAGCTCTTTATTTTGAAGGCCTCTTTCCGTTTACAAACAAAACACGCCATTGTTGTGTGGGCAACCACACGAACGCGACCCCCGATTGCCGTATGTAATTGCAGATTGATTCAGGTGTTGTCGAATGGTAATTTCTGGCAAACTGCGTCACATTATTCTCATTGTTCCGGACTCTATCTTAGTTTGTTTTGCCCACACCGGCCTTGTGACGTCACCAGCGGAAACTGGTCTATGAGGAACCTGCGCCAATATGCCAATTTGTTCCACTGTTCTTTCAATTTGTGAGGTACGGTGGAAGTAAATAAGCTGCTGTGTTAACCTCGTATGTGCAGTCGCTCATACAGCGTATGTGATAAGTCATGCATGTGCCACAGCGCTTCGGATTTCTGTAATGAAATACGCTGACAGCTGAACAACTGCAAAGCACTCGTGACAATAGTGTTATTTTAAGATGAGGAATGGGGAGTTTCATCGCCAGGGTCTATACTTCACCCCATTGCTGGTGGTGATGTGGTGAATAAAATAATGAGCCCCTTCAGAATAAGGATCGAGGTCTTATTGCAGAACACACACAGAGCCACTCGTGGAACATAATACGATAAAGGAAAAAGTCAAACGGGAACCGTACAATACCAATCCACATAATAACGAACGAGAACCGCGGAACACCGCACGAAAACCGAACAACAAACGAAAACAAACAAAAATTATAAAAACAGAAGTACCTTACAATAACAAACGATGTGAAACCTTCCTGAGCAAAAATAATTAATTTTATAGGTTGACATTCACCAAATTCACCCTCATGCGTATGCGCCCTGTGCACGACATTTACGACCCCCTATTCGGAATACAGGCAGCGGAGAAGAAAAAGAAGGCAATTACCATTAAAAACTACAGGAACTCGGCTGAAGCACGTTTGGGATACATCAGCACACTGATTCCTAAGAAAGATGCGTGCTAATCAGCAATGAGGAGCGTTTAAATCGCAATAAATACTCCAAATCAAATCGCTTCCCATTGTTTCCTATGGGAGCAGCCGGCGCCAGTGGGCCCTCCAACATGGCGGCCGGTTGCCGCACCTCTCTTCCTCGCGCCCCTCTCCTATGCGCGATCCAGCCTTTATACATATGGCGAATTCGGGTGGTCATTTCGGAGCAACTTTTTTTGCCAGATCTCGAGCAGTCATGTTCGCTTGGTCAAAATGAAGCAAATCTTGCATGTTCGCGTGGCGCTTTCCGAGCGCTCGGAATTTGCTAGCTAGCACTTTTTTTGCCCGGTCTCAAAATGATCGAGCAGCAGATTGCTCAACTGTATCCGGTGTCGTCACATCCGCACTTTAACGGTGGCGAGTGCCCTCATTGGCCCGCATGTTGAAATCACGTGGTTTAGCAGACGTGAGAGAACTGATATTCTGAGGCTGGAACAACAAAGAAGGGAAAATCACATACAAGGCCTCAAGCATCGTTTAGCAGACGACAGAACTCGAAGACTTGCGACCGCGACGCCCCTAGCGTGATCCAAGTACCTAAAACCGCTAGATTCCTAGCAATAATGTTCGGGTGGCAACGGTCACGTGATCCAGCTCGGTGGCCGACCTAGCAATTTCCGAGTGCTCGGCCGTTTTGCTACGAAATGACCACCCGAATTCGCTAATAGAGATCAGTGGTCCGCCCTTCCCATATCACTACAACTTCGTTGTCATTATATTTCTTTTAACATTCCAATCATTGCCTTGTTCATCCCTGCGTTTTCTAACTCCTTCCATAGTATGTTGTGGTCCACCGAATCATACGCCACCCCTAATATCCAAAACCCAACCACAATGGGCTTTTTTCCTTCTCTGCTATTTCTATAATTTGTGTCAGTACAAAGAGGTTGTCCTCCAGCCGCCTCCCCTTTCGAAACCCATTCTCTAGTTCGCCCAGGCAACCCTCCATCCAATTTTGTATTCTTTCTTTTAGCACTTGCATCGCTACTCTATAGATTACCGGTGGGACAGTAATTGGTCGATATGCCCCAATAGAACTTTTATCCCCTTTGCCCTGTAGCAGACGACGCGCCGCTCCGTGACGCAGACGAAGCCAACACCTGCGTCACGCCCCTCTCGCCGCCCCGGTGCCTGCGAGCCCCATTCATTTTTTGCCTCGTAGTTGGTGGCAAACGGCCACAATATTAAAGCAGCCTTGTCCTTCCCGCCTGGTCTGTCCATCAACTACATTGGTGACACGGACAAAACCCGTCATGGACCCACCGCCAGCAAACCCCGCCGCCTTTCCGCCTGCGGCCTCACCGTCCAGCACGGCCCCGCCCACCTCTGCAGCCGTGCAGCATTTCGCCGTTCGGCTTCCCCCCTTTTGGTCCCAGAACCCAGCCGTATGGTTTTTGCAGGTGGAGTGCCAATTTCAGCTCGCGCACATCATCACCCAGCTCACCAAATTCCGGCACGTTGTCAGCGTTTTTCCGCAGCACATTGCCGCCCAGGTCGTCGATATCCTGTCTGCTCCTCCAGCGAACGCTCCCTTCGATGCCCTGAAGACTGCCATCCTGGAGCGCACTACAGCATCGGAGCGTAAGCGCCTCCAACAGCTTCTGGCCGCTGAAGGGGTGATCGCCGCCCGAGTCAACTCCTCCGCGACATGCAAAATCTCCTTGCCGATCGCGCAGCGACTTTTGATCCCACCCTCTTAAAGCAGCTCTTCTTGAGCCGCCTGCCCTCGAACGTGCAAATGATTTTGGCCACGGCAACCACCCTCCCTCTGCAAGACCTGGCCGCTCACGCGGACAAGATAATGGAGGTCTCCCCGCCGCAAGTCGCTGCGATTCCTGCTGCCGCCTCCTTCTCCCACGCAGTTGCGTCTGGACCAGCCACTTGCGCCGCCATTGCTGACACTTATTCTTCGAACCTCACTGGTGCTATGGCGCAGCTCCAAGCGGATCTCGCCCGTCTCTCGACTCTGGTGGCTTCCTCACTCGCCCGCAGCGACCCTGGGCGGCGAGGATCAAGATCCCCACAGCGTCGTTACAACAGTCGTCCCCGTTCTTCCACACCTACGCCACAACATCCGCTCTCTGCCGTTACCATCGCCGTTTTGGCTCCAACGCCCAGCACTGCATTCTTCCTTGCTCCTGGGCGGAAAGCTCCGGCGGAGACCGCTAGCGGCTGCGGCAGTCTCCGGCAATCCAGGCAGTCGACTTTACTTCGTGGTGGACCAGGCATCCCACACTAAATTCCTGGTCGACACAGGCGCCAAAGTTAGCGTGCTCCCTGCCTCTGCCCTCGACAAAAAGCGCTCGCCGCTTTTTCATCTCACTGCCGTCAACAATACCGGGATTCCCGTGTACACGCAGTGCTCCCTCATCTTAAACCTAGGATTGCGACGAAACTTCCCATGGTTATTTTTGGTGGTCGCCGTCGACAGAGCCATTTTGGGAGCCGATTTTCTCCATCACTTCCGCCTTACCGTCGACGTCGCTCGCAAGAGAGTCGTGGACACGTCCACCTCCCTTTCCGTTCCAGCAGCCTCGGCTAGCGACCGTCCCCCTCCGGCCGCCCCAACCATCACTGCACTTATGTTGCCTTATGCGGCCATCCTGTGCGACTTTCCTAGCCTCACTCGTGCACCGGACTGGACGAAGCCCGTGACGCATGATGTCGTGCACCATCTCAACACCACTGGTGCACCCGTCTTCGCTCGCCCGCGACGTTTCATTGCAAAACAATAGCTTCAAGTGGGAGGCGCAACACTAGGTTATACCACTGCGCCTGTACCTTTGAGGAAATATTCAAAAACATTTGAAATCACGCGAACTATTTTGGAGCGCGGATGGGGAAACGTGCTACGGCGCCGAAAAGGTATCATCTCATTCCTTCAGTTGGGAATGGTCGTGTCTCATTCGTTCGCATTGGGTCAATTCATTCAATTGGCTTCGCATTCCTTGTATTGGTGGAGTATCTCATCAAATCAATTGGAAGTCGGCGTTTCCCATTGATACTCATTAGACCAATTCCTCGAATTGGTTCGTTATTCCCTGGGCGCGGTCTTCGCCATACAACATGGTGGAACACGTTGTCGCGAAGGCCGCTCCCTTGCAAAACACCAAATTCTCTCAATGAGAAATACTCCTCTTATGCACATTTTATGAATTGGCCGTCAGATTTCACATTGAATCTCATTGGAATTGCGGGGGGAAATCATTGTGTTCATGCTCCGTGGGGGCCCGTCCGGGGAGTCCGTTTTGTCTTTGTTAAAGCGGACTCACTTCTTTAAAAAAGGCAATTTTTTTTCTAAATCGAATTTTTGTTCACAGGGTTCTCGTAAACCTAGCTAAATTTCTTCACGAAACAGGTACAGGCGTGTTCCCCTCGAGTTTATCTAGGGAATGACACATTTTTGAAGGCCTGACGCGATCAACTCATTTTTGACGAATTAAATTTTGTCAAATTTTCAATGCATGGGAGCCTATGTGAGGTGCAACGAAGTCGCTTCGAAACTTACATCCCCATTTTTTTCTTTATTCACATCACATCACATCACATCGCTTCTCTTGGCATGCCCGCCCGCGATGTTTGGGCCAAAATGTCATTCCCTAGAGAGCCAGTCGAGGAATCGATTGCAATCAACAAATTCGCTTACTGAAGTTTTCCAGATCCCTGCGAATGAAAATGATGGCTTTGTCGTTTGCTAGCATGTTCTGCACGCTTCCGCCGATTACATAGTATAAAGCGCGGGAGAAAAGCAAAGCGAAGAAAAGAACAGACCTCTACCCGAGAAACGTCACCATACGTTGGTAGACAGACTGAAACCCAAATAAATCTGAAGGGGAGGGCTGGGTTCCACGAGTGGGCACTTGTTCGCTGCATCCTATTGAAAGAAAAGTAGGACCGAAGGTCGCGACCCTTTCAGGGGACCATTCAAATCCGCTCAATACCGTGGCTTTCGGGTGGGACTTTGTCCGCCTCTACAGCTTCGAGCGTAGTTCAACTCTACCAAATTGGTGGCGCTGTCGAACACTATGACGTCATTTGTTTCCAAACAGGGAGAGGTCTATTCTCGGGGTAACAGTTTGGGATTGCAAGGAGATATCCGTCAACGCAGGCGAATGTCCTTACAAAACGAGGCACTTCACCACAGATGCAGAGGTCTTCCCGACAACAAAGTGATCTGAAGAACAGTGCTAAGCTGAAGAAGTACATGCCGGAACATTCGGACATCACTCAAGTCAAGAGCTGTATGAACTCGTCTGACGTCCCCAGAATCTTTTCCCACGCGAGGGCAAAGAGCTTTTAAAAGGGACAAAAAGCACACAACAAATCTATATAATGATAAGATTCAGATTGTTGTGACGATATCTTTATATAGACCGTAACGGACTGCGGGTAAGAGCTCGCAATTTCCAAAGGTATGGTAGTCTTGGTGGTCCAGCGGTGGGGATGGGGGGCATGCTCCACTTGACCGCCTCTCGGACAAAAATTATCTCTCCGTCCTCGCAGGTGTTCTTCGTCATCCTCCACTGTGTTCTCCTTTGTGGTCACCACCCCCGGCGCCACCACAGGGCCGCCAAGAGAAATTACGGGTCCCAGGGCTCCGGATGAGCCTTGTCCAGGCCCCTCTCCTCACGTCTTCTGGTACAAGCAACTGTTGGGCATTGGGTCGGGCGTGCCCCTGAAGAGCTCCGAGGCCCATCCCTGGCTGCCCCCCTCTTGCCGTCCCTTGGTTTCGGTGGTTCACCCCCCCCCCCCCCCCCCGAAATCGTACCCTGATAGTGCATTTGGGAGTGAGGGTGAAAATCCTCCTCCTCCTCCTCCTCTATGTAATGTTCACGTAGAACCCTCTAACGAATTCTACCTACAGTACTGTCATGTCGTGTTTGAATTGTTGTGTCATTGGGGAGCATTGCCGAAAAGTGGTTCCACGGTGCGGCGGACGTTTCTTTTTCTTTCTCTCTCTCTCTCTTTCTTCTGAAACACGCACTGGGTGATCCGTGAAGACGATCGACATTGAGTCCTAGCGAAAAAGGTAGGGAGAGTAAAAAATGATATGACCAGTGTCGTAGCAAGAAAAATATTTCGGGTGGGGTTTTACGGGATCTTCACATGGGGGAAGAGGATTTCACCCTCTTTTCCCCCTCTCATATGCACTACCAAAGGTACGATTTCGGTGGTTTGAACCCCCCCCCCCCTTTAGCTACCCCACTGCTTTCACCACTAAAACCAGGGTGTCAGGACACTTTCGAAAATCTTTTACACCAGTAGCGTTCAATGTTACTAGATACTGACTACTGTCAGTGTGACGTAGAGTAACGCAAGCTCGGAGCGACGTAGGTGGAGAGGAGAACAAAAAAATGCGCACGTTGACTGACGTTGGCGGTCGTGAACAGTCATGAATCGAATGACTCTTCGACCCCACGTGACCAATGTATGTGTGTGGACAGCATGAAAAACGACCATTGCTTCGGAAGCCTGTTTGTTTCGTCAAGTGATGTAAAGAAGTGCTTTACAGCATGAAAAACGACCAGTGCTTTCGGAAGTGCTGTAAAGAAGTGATCTCAATCTTATTGATGCAAGTACGCAATTATTTTCTCAAACTGTTGTCCATAAAGTGCAGTTCTTTTAGGTATCACATCAAGGATCAGACTTTTGCAGTACCGACAGCACCCGCTTTGCGGTCTGCTTTTGTTTCCAAGTAATCTCACTTATAGGCGGAACATATTACAGGCAACACGCAAAATCCTGCATTATTGACTAAACGATCCTAGGCATTTTGTCAAATGCCGGTTTCACTCAGGCACTTAGTATAATGTAAAAAAAAAAGAGAAAAGAAAAGAAACCAGGCACTTTTTTATATACTCATCGGTATGTAGGTCAAAACTACATTTAATGAAATCCACAGGCGTGTTTCGCAAGCCGCGAATGACGCGCTTGCTTACCGTGTCCGCGTATTCACGCGTCTGTATAGATTTACGATCGAAGAACACGTCACTGCAAGTCAGCTGTTGCACAACCCGAAGAAATATCCGCACTGCTGCGCTTTGTATCAACGTTGTTTTGCATCCACCCGCAGAAGAGATTGGTGAACTTTGGTGAACTCATGAATTCAAGAGAAAACTGATGTTCCGAGGCTGGAATTCTTCGTCATGAATTCAATTCATTTCAGCGAGTCGTTGAAAACAAGAAAGAAAGAAGTCTTTCATGTTTCTTTTATGTTTTCACTCATTCATTTTTTGGTGACGTCATCGTGTGCCAAATCGTGACATCATGGCTATGGACCATTCGGTCAGTTCCAGTTTCAAAGGTCGTGTTCAACTTTCGAAGCTCTTTCGAAGAAAAAGTCCGTCAGCTCTCAAAATATTACTGCGCCGTAGATAGCATGGCTGGACAACTGGACGCAGACAACACCACCTCGATAGAGAAAGCCTGCGCATTGCCTTCTTTCCGACACAGCAGCGAAACGCGCTCATGGCGCAGCTGAGTGCAACACTGTCGTCCCGTTATACACATCCGCTGGCGCCTTTCCTTCGACACCCGCCTTTTCATGGAAAACACTGTCGCAGCCAACACCTTCCTCCACCGCATTGACCCGAAGATGGCCTACAGTGTGTCGCTACGGCTGTCTCGAAAGGAAGAGTCGGCTCTCCATCGTCTTCGCCTGAATGTTGCCCGTACTCCATCGTTCCTGTTCATATACAGGGTGTCCCAGAAAACGTCATTGAATTAAAATAAAAATAAAAACTACACCGCTTAGAGTCATGCGGTCAACAGTATTTGTTCTTACTGGGTTTTTGTCACCTCCTCATGTGAATGCCGTGTAACGTAAGTTTAATTATGTAAATTTTTGCGAGCTTAAGTCGGAAATTTGCCAAGTGAAGGTCACTTTTTTTACCCCACCAATGTGAAGAGCGTGTCTAATTTACTCAAATAATGATAATTGACAGGGATATTCAGGAGCTATCCCATCGGAAAAAAATAGCCGAACATCATGCTCTACGGAGGTCGCACACAATAGCGCACGATGAATTTTTCAGCGCAATCTGTGTCAGTCCGACGAAAGGAGTTTGGAAACCCAGCCCACCCCGGCATCGCAGAAAGAGATAACGCAGGCATGACTTATCACGTCCGACTTTCGCTGGGATAATGCTTTCCCTCTCCCAATTTTAGGAACTGTTACTTTTTCTACTATCACTCTGTGGGCTGGCTTCGGAACCTCCTTTCGTCGGACTGCGGGCGATTGCGCTCAGAAAGACATTGCGCGTTATGGTCCGGTGCTCCGAAAAGCATGATATTCGGCTATTTTTTCCGATGGGATAGCTCGTGAATATCACTGTCAATTATCACGAATTTGAGTGAATTCGGCACGCTCTTCATATTGGTGGGGTAAAAAAGTGACCTTCCCTTGGCAAATTTCTGAGCTCAGTTCTCAAATATTTGCATAATTAAACTTGGGGTACATGACATTAACTTTACAAGGTGGCAAAAACCTAATAAGAACAAATGCCGTTGACCGCATGATTCTAGGGGCCGTAGTTTTTTTTATTATAATTGACACATTTTCTGGGACACCCTGTATAGCGTATAATTGTCGACTTCCCTATTTTACTTCGGCTATGCCATTCCTTTGATTCTTATCATTTTTTGTGTGCACTGTGAGTTGAACTTCTAGTCTCAACAGAAGTGGTAATTTCATAATTCATTTCAACAAATCCTGTTTCTGTAAGCTGTATTGAGATAAAACTGCTACCGATCGGCACGTGAACAGACTCTTCACAGCTGACTGCAATTATTTAGTATTTGCGTCCATTTTGTATGTGGGTTGTTTGACCATTTTGCATTTGAGATATATATTTTTATATATCTCAAATATATTATATTTTGCACAGTCTTCGTCACACGCTACGCGCGCGACAGCTACCCCCGTGCTACTCAAAACACGAAAGCACGAAAATCAACTCGCCGTCTTGCACGACAGTTTCAGAACACTTTTACGAGACAATCGTCCCTTCTACACACGTATAAACACCTGGTACGATGGCATAGAGGAGAGACTCAAGGTCAAAGGGTCCACTGAGCAGCTGTCCCACGCGCGTTTCTCCATAACGGGGTCATCCACGGCAACGCCTCCTCTGTAAATAGAGGAGGCGTTGTCCACGGAAACCGCGACGGTGGCGCCCCGCCGTAGGAAGTCCGTAAGTAAATTCAAGATGGCTACCGTGAGACCGTAGTCTTAACCTTGGTCAATCCCGAGGGGTGCATATTCTACATGAACTGACCGGTCCGCAACCCATGAAACCAGTAAAAGGCTCCCCTAACATAACCTTGGTCAGTCTCGACGGGTGCATATTCTACATAAACTGATACACTCCCCAACACGTGAAATACATAGCAGGCTCTCCTGACTTAACCTTGGTCAATCCCGAGGGGTGCATATTCTACATGAACTGACCGGTCCGCAACCCATCAAATACGTAAAAGGCTCCCCTAACATATCCTTGGTCAGTCTCGACGGGTGCATATTCTACATAAATTGATACACTCCCCAACACGCGAAATACATAGCAGGCTCTCCTGACTTAACCTTGGTCAATCCCGAGGGGTGCAGATTCTACATGAACTGACCGGTCCGTAACCCATCAAATACGTAAAAGGCTCCCCTAACATATCCTTGGTCAGTCTCGACGGGTGCATATTCTACATAAACTGATACACTCCGCAACACGCGAAATACATAGCAGGCTCTCCTGACTTAACCTTGGTCAATCCCGAGGGGTGCATATTCTACATGAACTGACCGGTCCGCAACCCATCAAATACGTAAAAGGCTCCCCTAACATATCCTTGGTCAGTCTCGACGGGTGCATATTCTACATAAACTGATACACTCCCCAACACGCGAAATACATAGCAGGCTCTCAGTAGTAAGTACTGACCACGCTTATCCGGAAACGCTACAAGGCTTCTGGACGCCATTAATTAGCAATTAGAGCTAATTGGGACCCCCCACATTAATCAGCATCATCCAATGAGTCATCACACTAATTGGGGAGCGTCTAACTAGTGTCCAGACCACCCTGTGCGTTTCCGGATAAACGTGGTCATAAAAAATAAAAAAATAGATAGAGATAGAGTGGAGAGAAGGAGTTTAGTTGAAGATCAACGACGCCATCTTGAAGGAAGCGGCCCGGAAAGGCCGCTGACCATCGCCGGGCGACGGAGCACAGAGGCAGGTTGCAAAGCATCCCAGCTATGACCACAAGTTCCAGACATCCTGTGACGTCAGCTGTGACGTCATCATGGCATGTCTGGGCAAGTTAGGACAGCTCTGGACATGCAAGGAGAAAAACACTCGTAATACAGAGGCTGGGAAAGCAAGAGTATGCAAACCATCATTAGCTAACAAGAAAAAACAATTAGTTACACAACAAATGAGCCCACCAGAACAGGAGCGCAGAACCATGCGACTGCTCCATCCGAGAGGCAGGCAGAAACTGACTCGTAATGCTTTTTTGTCCTGTATAAAGCCCCGCAGCTGCACCCCCTAGCGGTTACTTTCTCAACTAATCTCACAACAAAATTATTAAGAATCACGCCAGCACTACTCCCGGTCCCAAGGCAGAAGATGATAGAAAATGGCGGGAATGCCCGGACAACAGCAACCAGCACTGGCACGAAAATTGCAAACAAAGCGGGAACAAAGTTGACGAAAGCATTAGTTACGCAACAAATCACCTCACCACAGCAGGAGCGCAGACCGATGCGACTGCTCTCGTCGACAGCCAGGGATCAAGTGACGACGGAGCAAACGACCGCACGTCTTTTCCCAACGAGAGCCAGAGGTGGACTGACGTAAGCGCCACTCTACGGGTGCTACGCATGCGCGCGCTCGTAGCGCCCTCTGCGCGCTCCTACCGCCACCTGCGAGAGGCTAAGAGAGAAGAGCATTCCTGCGCCCCCTGCTGGCCGTTCTCATTGGTCGTGAGGCTAAGTGAGAAGAGCATTCCTGCGCCCCCTGCTGGCAGTTCTCATTGGTCCAGACATCATCCTATTGTCTCAGGGCTACACTGTTTTTTTCCACTAATGCTCCTTTGGTCAATCTGCAGTGAAGCCACGGTATGACGTCATCATGCACCTGCGTGGCTCAAGGACGCGTGCGCTCTAGACAGGGGACCTATTATTTATTGAATCACTATCCCAAGATTATTTCCTTTATTCTTCTATAACGATTGCATAGGAAACTATTGCAGAAGAGCACCATGCATGAAAACTGATCGTAGGAATTCCAAAGTCTTACTAAATGAGACTTGCAAAAGAACAAAACATCCTAACATGTAACTCCATCAATGGCTAATAAGAGGACTAGGCACTCAACAAATCAACGCGCGCAGAACTCGGGGCAGCACTATCGTCAAGACGACAATGTTCCTTGTCAAAAAAGAAAAAAATACTAAGCGTCAACAAAGGAAAGCATGCATATCGGGGCATATCAGGACAAATTCGTACGACTGCTGGGCAACAGAGGAAAACAAACACTTGAACAGAGTGAAAAAGGCACTCACCATCATTTTTCCCGTTCACAGCATTCCCTCATTGTAAATCCGCTCGTCACAAAATCCACCTGCATCGTCGAACACCATTCACCAGTGACGAACCACACATCCGCACCCCATCAGAGGCAGACAGAACCCCACCTAAGCTACGCTCTTCCACTGACGGCCAACGCCAGGAGCAGAATTTGCGTGTCGAGACCCGTCAGTGTCCAAGAGAGAAGTGAATCCTTGCGCCCCCTGCAGGCCGTTCTCATTGGTCGTAACGGCATCCTATTGTCTCAGGGCTACACAGTTTTTTTCCACTAATGCTCCTCTAGACAAGGTCAACCTGAAACAATAGTCTCTCGGTATGCGGTCATCATGCAGGTGCGTGGCTCAAGGACGCGTACGCTCTAGACAGGGGACATATTATTTATTGAATCACTATCCCAAGATTATTTCCTTTATTCTACTATAATGATTGCGTGGGGAACTATTGCAGAAAAACACCATAGACAAGAGGAGATTGTAGCATTTCATTCCCAAAGTCTTACTGTACAGGAAAAAAAATGGTTCAGCAAGACATAAAGTCACACACCTGTCCCCCTCGCGGTTACTCTCTGAACTAAATGAATCGCAAAATTATTAAGAATAGCTCTACTCCCATTCAAGGCAGCACTATCGTCAAGAATATGTCTTGTACAAAAAGAAAAAAACTACATGCAGAAGGAAAGCATGTCAGAACAAGCCCAGGCATGTCAGCACATGTTTGTCAGACAAGGGGGGAAAAAGCGAAAAGAAACAAAGAAGGAAACCAGCATCAAACTATTTCTTCTTATTCAAAAACAGTGCTCATCATAAATCTGCCCAGGACAATACACACCATTTTTCTATTGCCACACTTTTTTCCAGTAACGGTCAATGCATTGCTACAGACTGCGTGACGTCATCACATCCTGTCCGAAGAAGAAGACACCGGCAAAGACTCCTATTATTTATTGAATCGCAAGATTATTTCCTTTGTCCTACTCTTAATGACATTGATTCTCTCATTAAAATTCAACAAAAAAGCACCCTGCATATTAACGATTTTCACCCCAAAGGCTCATCATGGTCATTAGAATTACAGTAAACTACCACTGCTCTTTAAAATAATAAGTGAGTCCACTCCACATCACCTCCAGGCCCACCCGAGAGCCAGGCAGATAATTGAATAATGATGCTTTGTTCCTCCTGAATAAAGTCACACACCTGTCCCCCTCGCGGTTATACTCTCTGAACTAAATGAATCGCAAAAGTATTAAGAATAGCACTATTCCCATTCAAGGCAGCACTATCGTCAAGAATGTTTCTCTTCAAAAAGGAAAAATCTACATCTAGAAGGAAAGCATGCCAGAACAAGCCCAGGCATGTCAGCGCATGTTTGTCAGACAACAAGGGGGAAAAAGCGAAAAGAAACAAAGAAGGAAACCAGCATCAAACTATTTCCAAGCACACGCACTCCTCTTGTTCAAAAACAGTGCACATCATAAATCCGTCCAGGGCAATACACACCATTTTTCTATTGCTACACTTTTTTTCCAGTGACGGTCAATGCATTGCTACAGACTGCGTGTCGTCATCACATCCTGTCTGAAGAAGAAGACAGCGGCAAAGACTTCTATTAATTATTGAATCGCAAGATTATTTCCTTTGTCCTACTCTTAATGACATTGATTCTCTCATTAAAATTCAACAGAAAAGCACCCCGCATATTAACGATTTTCACCCCAAAGGCTCATCATGGTCATTAGAATTACAGTAAACTGCCACTGCTCTTTTAAAATAATAAGTGAGACCACTCAACATCACCTCCAGGCTTATGTAATACGTGACCCTTTCTATGCTCATACATTCGTTGTCTGAGGCTACACCCGCGAGCAAAAAAGGCGCGGAAGCCGGGTGGGCAAAGTTCCATTCGCGCATTGCGAGCATGAAGGCGGGAAAGGCTGCGAGCAAAGTTCTATTCGCGCATTCCAAAGCACAAGACAGAACGCCTTTACGGGAACACGATAGCATTCCTATACTATATTAATGATTATTGCATTGCAGTTTAGAAAAACTACAACTAAACTATAATTTTAGGAGCCCATTAAAATTCTACTTTCTATGGAAACTATAATTGCCCTATTACTTGGATCGCTACTAATGAAGCGCTCCAATTTTTTCTCTCTTCCCATTTCAGCCTTGTCATGCAGGGAAGCAGACTCATATCCAACATAATTAATTTACACTGAGGGTGCCGTGCTTCAGGAATTCCTATCCTGCGCTCAGGTGCAAGCATTTCTTCACGGATACCTTTAACAGCTGACTTCCTCAACATATCGAACACCCAACAAAATCAAACAAACAATCAGAGAAACCCTCTTCTCAGCTGTACCATGCGACTGTCTTCTTCGTAAAATCGCAAGACGACAACAACAACAAGATATTAACGAAGGGTAAAAATTGCAACACTGAACAAGTCCAGACATGCGACATCGCATACAAAACACTGCTCATCGGGGAAAAGGCCTAAGCCCGCGGCGGATCATCATAGAGCATACACAACTTCATTTTTCTACTTCGCGTAAACTAAACGCGGTCTGCTTGGAAAACGACGTACAAATTTTCTTAAGGAGCAGAGAAATATAGAAATTTCTACTCCGTGCTCAGATACCAGCATTTCTGCTCAAAAACCTGCAAAATTAAGCACTGCTTACTTCGTCAAGATATCGAACACCCAACAAAATCAAACAAACAAACAACCCCACTTCCACTGGTAGAACACTATTCAGCTTTTACGCAGGAGGCTTTCTTCTACATAAAAGTAGAGAAAATAAGAAAAAGAGCAGCGAAATATTACACGCACTTTTGCTTGACTTAAAAATCCTGAAGCATATGCGAATAAACCAAGAAAAAGACACTCATGTCTGCTATATGATAGTGCCACATACACAGACGCATTACCCTTGCGTAAAGAAAGCACAGGACAGGGATACACAAATTTCCTTCAGTGAGCAGGGAAAAGGCTTAAGCCGTACCGCCTAGGAATAATCGGATAATCACCGCTTATCGCTACGCGGCTAGCACAACATGACAGCAACAAGATATCAGCGAAGGGTAAAAATTGCAGCAAGAAAGACACTACTGAACAAGTCTAGACATGCGACATCGAATGCCAAAACACTGGTGATCGGGGAAAAGGGCTAAGCCTGCGGCGGATCATCATAGAGCATACATAAGTTCATTTCGCGTAAACTAAACGCGGTCTGCTTGGAAAACGACGTACAAAGTTTCTTAGGGAGCAGAGAAATATAGCAATTTCTACTCCGTGCTCAGATACCAGCATTTCTGCTCAAAAACCTGCAAAATTAAGCACTGCTTACTTCATCAAGATATCGAACACCCAACAAAATCAAACAAACAACCCCACTTCCACTGATAGAACACTATTCAGCTTTTACGCAGGAGGCTTTCTTCTACATAAAAGTAGAGAAAATAAGAAAAGAGCAGCGAAAAATTACACGCACTTTTGCTCGCATAGCAATAAGAGAAAAAAATAAAATAAAATAAAATATCGACACACACGCTAATAAACTGTGACAAAGACACCCATTTCTGCTATAAGATAATTATTGCATAATGCTAAATACTCATTTGCATTGTCCCTGCGTGAAGAAAGCACAGGGCAGGGATACACAATTTATCTTAAGCGAGCAGGGAAAGTCACTTCTACTCGAACAGCTTAATACCATAAAGTCTGAATTTTTGCAAAGCAAATAAAGCTTGAACAGCGCTACGAACGTGACAGACACATACTAACAAACAAACAAATAAACATACAAACAAACAAACAAACAAACAAACAAACAAACACTTCTATTCATTTCTATTGATAAAGGCGTAAACCACACTACAAGAACAAAGCACGCTGCTTCAGGAAAGCGTATCAAATGCATCGCAACAGGACCGGCTCTCATAAAATAGCCTGCCCAAAACGAAGACTCCACCAGGTTCGCGAGGTAATTCCGTTAAAAACGCTCTCGGTCTATCCTACAGATAGCAATGCAAGCGCTGCTTCCCTTATTTTTTAAGCCACTATTCCACGCAATGGTACATAAATGTATCACTCGTGTCACATGAAAAAGCACACACAAAGAACTTACTTGTCAAGTGGGATCCCTGGTTCAGGAAAGCGCGCGCGCACACACAGACACACACTCACATTTTCACAATCACAAACACAACGTCTATTCTCACAACCACATAAATCCATATTATTCCTCAGGTCAATAATTATCCTACCATCTTTTGACGATGGTAGGATAATTATTGACCTGAGGAATAATATGGATTTATGTGGTTGTGAGAATAGACGTTGTGTTTGTGATTGTGAAAATGTGAGTGTGTGTCTGTGTGTGCGCGCGCGCTTTCCTGAACCAGGGATCCCACTTGACAAGTAAGTTCTTTGTGTGTGCTTTTTCATGTGACACGAGTGATACATTTATGTACCATTGCGTGGAATAGTGGCTTAAAAAATAAGGGAAGCAGCGCTTGCATTGCTATCTGTAGGATAGACCGAGAGCGTTTTTAACGGAATTACCTCGCGAACCTGGTGGAGTCTTCGTTTTGGGCAGGCTATTTTATGAGAGCCGGTCCTGTTGCGATGCATTTGATACGCTTTCCTGAAGCAGCGTGCTTTGTTCTTGTAGTGTGGTTTACGCCTTTATCAATAGAAATGAATAGAAGTGTTTGTTTGTTTGTTTGTTTGTATGTTTATTTGTTTGTTTGTTAGTATGTGTCTGTCACGTTCGTAGCGCTGTTCAAGCTTTATTTGCTTTGCAAAAATTCAGACTTTATGGTATTAAGCTGTTCGAGTAGAAGTGACTTTCCCTGCTCGCTTAAGATAAATTGTGTATCCCTGCCCTGTGCTTTCTTCACGCAGGGACAATGCAAATGAGTATTTAGCATTATGCAATAATTATCTTATAGCAGAAATGGGTGTCTTTGTCACAGTTTATTAGCGTGTGTGTCGATATTTTATTTTATTTTATTTTTTTCTCTTATTGCTATGCGAGCAAAAGTGCGTGTAATTTTTCGCTGCTCTTTTCTTATTTTCTCTACTTTTATGTAGAAGAAAGCCTCCTGCGTAAAAGCTGAATAGTGTTCTATCAGTGGAAGTGGGGTTGTTTGTTTGATTTTGTTGGGTGTTCGATATCTTGATGAAGTAAGCAGTGCTTAATTTTGCAGGTTTTTGAGCAGAAATGCTGGTATCTGAGCACGGAGTAGAAATTGCTATATTTCTCTGCTCCCTAAGAAACTTTGTACGTCGTTTTCCAAGCAGACCGCGTTTAGTTTACGCGAAATGAACTTATGTATGCTCTATGATGATCCGCCGCAGGCTTAGCCCTTTTCCCCGATCACCAGTGTTTTGGCATTCGATGTCGCATGTCTAGACTTGTTCAGTAGTGTCTTTCTTGCTGCAATTTTTACCCTTCGCTGATATCTTGTTGCTGTCATGTTGTGCTAGCCGCGTAGCGATAAGCGGTGATTATCCGATTATTCCTAGGCGGTACGGCTTAAGCCTTTTCCCTGCTCACTGAAGGAAATTTGTGTATCCCTGTCCTGTGCTTTCTTTACGCAAGGGTAATGCGTCTGTGTATGTGGCACTATCATATAGCAGACATGAGTGTCTTTTTCTTGGTTTATTCGCATATGCTTCAGGATTTTTAAGTCAAGCAAAAGTGCGTGTAATATTTCGCTGCTCTTTTTCTTATTTTCTCTACTTTTATGTAGAAGAAAGCCTCCTGCGTAAAAGCTGAATAGTGTTCTACCAGTGGAAGTGGGGTTGTTTGTTTGTTTGATTTTGTTGGGTGTTCGATATCTTGACGAAGTAAGCAGTGCTTAATTTTGCAGGTTTTTGAGCAGAAATGCTGGTATCTGAGCACGGAGTAGAAATTTCTATATTTCTCTGCTCCTTAAGAAAATTTGTACGTCGTTTTCCAAGCAGACCGCGTTTAGTTTACGCGAAGTAGAAAAATGAAGTTGTGTATGCTCTATGATGATCCGCCGCGGGCTTAGGCCTTTTCCCCGATGAGCAGTGTTTTGTATGCGATGTCGCATGTCTGGACTTGTTCAGTGTTGCAATTTTTACCCTTCGTTAATATCTTGTTGTTGTTGTCGTCTTGCGATTTTACGAAGAAGACAGTCGCATGGTACAGCTGAGAAGAGGGTTTCTCTGATTGTTTGTTTGATTTTGTTGGGTGTTCGATATGTTGAGGAAGTCAGCTGTTAAAGGTATCCGTGAAGAAATGCTTGCACCTGAGCGCAGGATAGGAATTCCTGAAGCACGGCACCCTCAGTGTAAATTAATTATGTTGGATATGAGTCTGCTTCCCTGCATGACAAGGCTGAAATGGGAAGAGAGAAAAAATTGGAGCGCTTCATTAGTAGCGATCCAAGTAATAGGGCAATTATAGTTTCCATAGAAAGTAGAATTTTAATGGGCTCCTAAAATTATAGTTTAGTTGTAGTTTTTCTAAACTGCAATGCAATAATCATTAATATAGTATAGGAATGCTATCGTGTTCCCGTAAAGGCGTTCTGTCTTGTGCTTTGGAATGCGCGAATAGAACTTTGCTCGCAGCCTTTCCCGCCTTCATGCTCGCAATGCGCGAATGGAACTTTGCCCACCCGGCTTCCGCGCCTTTTTTGCTCGCGGGTGTAGCCTCAGACAACGAATGTATGAGCATAGAAAGGGTCACGTATTACATAAGCCTGGAGGTGATGTTGAGTGGTCTCACTTATTATTTTAAAAGAGCAGTGGCAGTTTACTGTAATTCTAATGACCATGATGAGCCTTTGGGGTGAAAATCGTTAATATGCGGGGTGCTTTTCTGTTGAATTTTAATGAGAGAATCAATGTCATTAAGAGTAGGACAAAGGAAATAATCTTGCGATTCAATAATTAATAGAAGTCTTTGCCGCTGTCTTCTTCTTCAGACAGGATGTGATGACGACACGCAGTCTGTAGCAATGCATTGACCGTCACTGGAAAAAAAGTGTAGCAATAGAAAAATGGTGTGTATTGCCCTGGACGGATTTATGATGTGCACTGTTTTTGAACAAGAGGAGTGCGTGTGCTTGGAAATAGTTTGATGCTGGTTTCCTTCTTTGTTTCTTTTCGCTTTTTCCCCCTTGTTGTCTGACAAACATGCGCTGACATGCCTGGGCTTGTTCTGGCATGCTTTCCTTCTAGATGTAGATTTTTCCTTTTTGAAGAGAAACATTCTTGACGATAGTGCTGCCTTGAATGGGAATAGTGCTATTCTTAATACTTTTGCGATTCATTTAGTTCAGAGAGTATAACCGCGAGGGGGACAGGTGTGTGACTTTATTCAGGAGGAACAAAGCATCATTATTCAATTATCTGCCTGGCTCTCGGGTGGGCCTGGAGGTGATGTGGAGTGGACTCACTTATTATTTTAAAGAGCAGTGGTAGTTTACTGTAATTCTAATGACCATGATGAGCCTTTGGGGTGAAAATCGTTAATATGCAGGGTGCTTTTTTGTTGAATTTTAATGAGAGAATCAATGTCATTAAGAGTAGGACAAAGGAAATAATCTTGCGATTCAATAAATAATAGGAGTCTTTGCCGGTGTCTTCTTCTTCGGACAGGATGTGATGACGTCACGCAGTCTGTAGCAATGCATTGACCGTTACTGGAAAAAAGTGTGGCAATAGAAAAATGGTGTGTATTGTCCTGGGCAGATTTATGATGAGCACTGTTTTTGAATAAGAAGAAATAGTTTGATGCTGGTTTCCTTCTTTGTTTCTTTTCGCTTTTTCCCCCCTTGTCTGACAAACATGTGCTGACATGCCTGGGCTTGTTCTGACATGCTTTCCTTCTGCATGTAGTTTTTTTCTTTTTGTACAAGACATATTCTTGACGATAGTGCTGCCTTGAATGGGAGTAGAGCTATTCTTAATAATTTTGCGATTCATTTAGTTCAGAGAGTAACCGCGAGGGGGACAGGTGTGTGACTTTATGTCTTGCTGAACCATTTTTTTTCCTGTACAGTAAGACTTTGGGAATGAAATGCTACAATCTCCTCTTGTCTATGGTGTTTTTCTGCAATAGTTCCCCACGCAATCATTATAGTAGAATAAAGGAAATAATCTTGGGATAGTGATTCAATAAATAATATGTCCCCTGTCTAGAGCGTACGCGTCCTTGAGCCACGCACCTGCATGATGACCGCATACCGAGAGACTATTGTTTCAGGTTGACCTTGTCTAGAGGAGCATTAGTGGAAAAAAACTGTGTAGCCCTGAGACAATAGGATGCCGTTACGACCAATGAGAACGGCCTGCAGGGGGCGCAAGGATTCACTTCTCTCTTGGACACTGACGGGTCTCGACACGCAAATTCTGCTCCTGGCGTTGGCCGTCAGTGGAAGAGCGTAGCTTAGGTGGGGTTCTGTCTGCCTCTGATGGGGTGCGGATGTGTGGTTCGTCACTGGTGAATGGTGTTCGACGATGCAGGTGGATTTTGTGACGAGCGGATTTACAATGAGGGAATGCTGTGAACGGGAAAAATGATGGTGAGTGCCTTTTTCACTCTGTTCAAGTGTTTGTTTTCCTCTGTTGCCCAGCAGTCGTACGAATTTGTCCTGATATGCCCCGATATGCATGCTTTCCTTTGTTGACGCTTAGTATTTTTTTCTTTTTTGACAAGGAACATTGTCGTCTTGACGATAGTGCTGCCCCGAGTTCTGCGCGCGTTGATTTGTTGAGTGCCTAGTCCTCTTATTAGCCATTGATGGAGTTACATGTTAGGATGTTTTGTTCTTTTGCAAGTCTCATTTAGTAAGACTTTGGAATTCCTACGATCAGTTTTCATGCATGGTGCTCTTCTGCAATAGTTTCCTATGCAATCGTTATAGAAGAATAAAGGAAATAATCTTGGGATAGTGATTCAATAAATAATAGGTCCCCTGTCTACAGCGCACGCGTCCTTGAGCCACGCAGGTGCATGATGACGTCATACCGTGGCTTCACTGCAGATTGACCAAAGGAGCATTAGTGGAAAAAAACAGTGTAGCCCTGAGACAATAGGATGATGTCTGGACCAATGAGAACTGCCAGCAGGGGGCGCAGGAATGCTCTTCTCACTTAGCCTCACGACCAATGAGAACGGCCAGCAGGGGGCGCAGGAATGCTCTTCTCTCTTAGCCTCTCGCAGGTGGCGGTAGGAGCGCGCAGAGGGCGCTACGAGCGCGCGCATGCGTAGCACCCGTAGAGTGGCGCTTACGTCAGTCCACCTCTGGCTCTCGTTGGGAAAAGACGTGCGGTCGTTTGCTCCGTCGTCACTTGATCCCTGGCTGTCGACGAGAGCAGTCGCATCGGTCTGCGCTCCTGCTGTGGTGAGGTGATTTGTTGCGTAACTAATGCTTTCGTCAACTTTGTTCCCGCTTTGTTTGCAATTTTCGTGCCAGTGCTGGTTGCTGTTGTCCGGGCATTCCCGCCATTTTCTATCATCTTCTGCCTTGGGACCGGGAGTAGTGCTGGCGTGATTCTTAATAATTTTGTTGTGAGATTAGTTGAGAAAGTAACCGCTAGGGGGTGCAGCTGCGGGGCTTTATACAGGACAAAAAAGCATTACGAGTCAGTTTCTGCCTGCCTCTCGGATGGAGCAGTCGCATGGTTCTGCGCTCCTGTTCTGGTGGGCTCATTTGTTGTGTAACTAATTGTTTTTTCTTGTTAGCTAATGATGGTTTGCATACTCTTGCTTTCCCAGCCTCTGTATTACGAGTGTTTTTCTCCTTGCATGTCCAGAGCTGTCCTAACTTGCCCAGACATGCCATGATGACGTCACAGCTGACGTCACAGGATGTCTGGAACTTGTGGTCATAGCTGGGATGCTTTGCAACCTGCCTCTGTGCTCCGTCGCCCGGCGATGGTCAGCGGCCTTTCCGGGCCGCTTCCTTCAAGATGGCGTCGTTGATCTTCAACTAAACTCCTTCTCTCCACTCTATCTCTATCTATTTTTTTATTTTTTATGACCACGTTTATCCGGAAACGCACAGGGTGGTCTGGACACTAGTTAGACGCTCCCCAATTAGTGTGATGACTCATTGGATGATGCTGATTAATGTGGGGGGTCCCAATTAGCTCTAATTGCTAATTAATGGCGTCCAGAAGCCTTGTAGCGTTTCCGGATAAGCGTGGTCAGTACTTACTACTGCTCTCCTGACTTAACCTTGGTCAATCCCGAGGGGTGCAGATTCTACATGAACTGACCGGTCCGCAACCCATCAAATACGTAAAAGGCTCCCCTAACATACTTTGGTCAGTCTCGACGGGTGCATATTCTACATAAACTGATACACTCCCCAACACGTGAAATACATAGCAGGCTCTCCTGACTTAGCCTTGGTCAATCCCGAGGGGTGCAGATTCTACATGAACTGACCGGTCCGCAACCCATCAAATACGTAAAAGGCTCCCCTAACATACTTTGGTCAGTCTCGACGGGTGCATATTCTACATAAACTGATACACTCCCCAACACGTGAAATACATAGCAGGCTCTCCTGACTTAGCCTTGGTCAATCCCGAGGGGTGCAGATTCTACATGAACTGACCGGTCCGCAACCCATCAAATACGTAAAAGGCTCCCCTAACATACTTTGGTCAGTCTCGACGGGTGCATATTCTACATAAACTGATACACTCCCCAACACGTGAAATACATAGCAGGCTCTCCTGACTTAGCCTTGGTCAATCCCGAGGGGTGCAGATTCTACATGAACTGACCGGTCCGCAACCCATCAAATACGTAAAAGGCTCCCCTAACATACTTTGGTCAGTCTCGACGGGTGCATATTCTACATAAACTGATACACTCCCCAACACGTGAAATACATAGCAGGCTCTTCTGACTTAGCCTTGGTCAATCCCGAGGGGTGCATATTCTACATGAACTGACCGGTCCGCAACCCATCAAATACGTAAAAGGCTCCCCTAACATACTTTGGTCAGTCTCGACGGGTGCATATTCTACATAAACTGATACACTCCCCAACACGTGAAATACATAGCAGGCTCTTCTGACTTAGCCTTGGTCAATCCCGAGGGGTGCATATTCTACATGAACTGACCGGTCCGCAACCCATCCAATACGGAAAAGGCTCCCCTAACATACTTTGGTCAGTCTCGACGGGTGCATATTCTACATAAACTGATACACTCCCCAACACGTGAAATACATAGCAGGCTCTCCTGACTTAGCCTTGGTCAATCCCGAGGGGTGCAGATTCTACATGAACTGACCGGTCCGCAACCCATCAAATACGTAAAAGGCTCCCCTAACATACTTTGGTCAGTCTCGACGGGTGCATATTCTACATAAACTGATACACTCCCCAACACGTGAAATACATAGCAGGCTCTTCGGACTTAGCCTTGGTCAATCCCGAGGGGTGCATATTCTACATGAACTGACCGGTCCGCAACCCATCAAATACGTAAAAGGCTCCCCTAACATACTTTGGTCAGTCTCGACGGGTGCATATTCTACATAAACTGATACACTCCCCAACACGTGAAATACATAGCAGGCTCTCCTGACTTAGCCTTGGTCAATCCCGAGGGGTGCAGATTCTACATGAACTGACCGGTCCGCAACCCATCAAATACGTAAAAGGCTCCCCTAACATACTTTGGTCAGTCTCGACGGGTGCATATTCTACATAAACTGATACACTCCCCAACACGTGAAATACATAGCAGGCTCTCCTGACTTAGCCTTGGTCAATCCCGAGGGTTGCAGATTCTACATGAACTGACCGGTCCGCAACCCATCAAATACGTAAAAGGCTCCCCTAACATACTTTGGTCAGTCTCGACGGGTGCATATTCTACATAAACTGATACACTCCCCAACACGTGAAATACATAGCAGGCTCTCCTGACTTAGCCTTGGTCAATCCCGAGGGGTGCAGATTCTACATGAACTGACCGGTCCGCAACCCATCAAATACGTAAAAGGCTCCCCTAACATACTTTGGTCAGTCTCGACGGGTGCATATTCTACATAAACTGATACACTCCCCAACACGTGAAATACATAGCAGGCTCTTCTGACTTAGCCTTGGTCAATCCCGAGGGGTGCATATTCTACATGAACTGACCGGTCCGCAACCCATCAAATACGTAAAAGGCTCCCCTAACATACTTTGGTCAGTCTCGACGGGTGCATATTCTACATAAACTGATACACTCCCCAACACGTGAAATACATAGCAGGCTCTCCTGACTTAGCCTTGGTCAATCCCGAGGGGTGCAGATTCTACATGAACTGACCGGTCCGCAACCCATCAAATACGTAAAAGGCTCCCCTAACATACTTTGGTCAGTCTCGACGGGTGCATATTCTACATAAACTGATACACTCCCCAACACGTGAAATAAATAGCAGGCTCTTCTGACTTAGCCTTGGTCAATCCCGAGGGGTGCATATTCTACATGAACTGACCGGTCCGCAACCCATCAAATACGTAAAAGGCTCCCCTAACATACTTTGGTCAGTCTCGACGGGTGCATATTCTACATAAACTGATACACTCCCCAACACGTGAAATACATAGCAGGCTCTTCTGACTTAGCCTTGGTCAATCCCGAGGGGTGCATATTCTACATGAACTGACCGGTCCGCAACCCATCAAATACGTAAAAGGCTCCCCTAACATACTTTGGTCAGTCTCGACGGGTGCATATTCTACATAAACTGATACACTCCCCAACACGTGAAATACATAGCAGGCTCTCCTGACTTAGCCTTGGTCAATCCCGAGGGGTGCATATTCTACATGAACTGACCGGTCCGCAACCCATCAAATACGTAAAAGGCTCCCCTAACATACTTTGGTCAGTCTCGACGGGTGCATATTCTACATAAACTGATACACTCCCCAACACGTGAAATACATAGCAGGCTCTCCTGACTTAGCCTTGGTCAATCCCGAGGGGTGCATATTCTACATGAACTGACCGGTCCGCAACCCATCAAATACGTAAAAGGCTCCCCTAACATACTTTGGTCAGTCTCGACGGGTGCATATTCTACATAAACTGATACACTCCCCAACACGTGAAATACATAGCAGGCTCTTCTGACTTAGCCTTGGTCAATCCCGAGGGGTGCATCTTCTACATGAACTGACCGGTCCGCAACCCATCAAATACGTAAAAGGCTCCCCTAACATACTTTGGTCAGTCTCGACGGGTGCATATTCTACATAAACTGATACACTCCCCAACACGTGAGATACATAGCAGGCTCTCCTGACTTAGCCTTGGTCAATCCCTAGGGGTGCAGATTCTACATGAACTGACCGGTCCGCAACCCATCAAATACGTAAAAGGCTCCCCTAACATACTTTGGTCAGTCTCGACGGGTGCATATTCTACATAAACTGATACACTCCCCAACACGTGAAATACATAGCAGGCTCTTCGGACTTAGCCTTGGTCAATCCCGAGGGGTGCATATTCTACATGAACTAACCGGTCCGCAACCCATCAAATACGTAAAAGGCTCCCCTAACATAACCTTGGTCAGTCTCGACAGGTGCATATTCTACATAAACTACATACACCGCATGAGCGGTGCAGTCCCTTGAGAAACTTGCCTGATTTCAGGGAAATAATCTGACCAAAACGCATTGTGTCGCCAAAATGGTTGTTCTTAGGCCAAACACCACAGCACTTTGTCCTCTCCTCTAGCATTACATGATAACACACTGCAGTTATACTCCTACATTTGACCCGAACCTGAAAACCATAAGCTCCCAAATGAAGATTATACCAGCATTTTCTTCAAAGTTGATATGTTATCTCTCGTTGAACCAAAAAGGAGGCCGTTAATTTTTGTCCCTACACTCTTAGAAGAATTGGTGGAGCAGTCACACCTGTTAGAAGGTAATTGTCGTCACTCTGTGTTTTCCCTAAAAGCCTGCAAAATTCTAGCTGCTACTTCACTTTCGAAACAGAACTCCAACGCATAGCACGTTTTCCCGCTTCTGATTCGGTCAGCCACGGGGGCGTACGCCTTTCTGTAGTAATTTGGATAAATGATGATTTCATTTACCACCACTTTTTACACCCTTTATTAAACGCCATGTTGACGTCGGTGTCAACTATAGAAGTTACCCCCTTTTCACACCATTTTTTCTTTCTTCTCTCTGATTTGAATGGGGAATGCATCGGAAAGTAAAACAACAGGAAACGAGAAACAGCAGTTATGAGGTTACCGCATAGTTGTGCATGGCGTCGCTTCGTATTTTACACTTCTTCTTCTTCTTCGTCTTTCTCCGCAGTGGCGCATAGCACGGGGCAATTGGCCACGGATCGTGACATGAGGGCCCAGTTAATGACGGTTACGTGAAGCGATGAGAGGATGAGATGAATGAAAAGACTGAATAAAAGATGAGCGGGGGAATGGAATGACGACCTGACAATCTACCAAAAGACAGAATGGAAGATGCCGACAGTGGAACATCGTGGGCACGGAGCGGGACGGCTAGAAACATGGCGCGTTGGGATGAGTAGCGCGAACAGTGGAGAAAAAAGTGTTCAATAGTTTCGTCTTGCTGGCAGTAGGGGCAAAGAGGAGAGACAGAGCGGCGAATTCTATGGAGGTAGTAGTTTAGCTGGATAACGCGACAGCGAAAACGCGTGAGCATTTTACACTTTGCCATCCTTGTTTCTTTCTACTTCTTCTTCTCCTTGGGATACGTAGTAAACAACACGCGTCTTTTTTTTTTTCTGTCTAATATAACATGCTGTGTTTCATCCTTCCTTTTTTTTTGTTCTAGTAAGTACATCCCCCCGTACGTGTTATTGCGTATTCTGCGAATCCATGCACCACGCAACAGTTTCTACGCGCTGTACAATCTGAATCCCTGTCTCGTTCATGGCCATAACCTTGTGATCTTATGTACGGTTGATGTCGAATTTTGTTTTAGTTTTTATGTTCCACGTGCACATGTGGTTGTGAACGCGTGCTTGCAAAGAAAATGCCATTTACATGGTACTTACTGGAAAGTCAATTCTCGACGAGGACTTTTCAGAAATCTCATTAAAAACTTACTGGAATGGTTCATGTACAGAGATTTATGAAGGACAAAGGAATCACGTACGCCTGTATGGAGTGTCCTATAAAAGCAAGGCAGTTTCTGTATTCTACACATATCTGAAATATCCTCTCTATACAGGCAAGCACTTTGTGAGACCGCTCTTTACTCAGGGAAGGGAAGAAAGAAACAAAATAAGAATATCCCAGCCAAGTGTGCACATTGTATCAACGAACGTGACAATCGATTGCAGTGTATTCGCTACTAGAAATCGTAAGTGAAAGTAGGTCGAGCTTTCAAGTAAAAACACTTAGTAAGTGGTTAGGAATTTTAGTATTTATTTTTAGCCCGAGGACTTCAAGACCTGCAATATCGCAACCGGGGATTTCTTCCGGGAACATTTTTTCCGGGGACATGTTTTCCGGGAACATGGGTGCCGCGAGTGCAGGGCGGGAGGGTACGGGGCCATTACATCCAACGAGCTGTTACATCCATCGTGTCGTTACATCCATCGATGGACGTAATGGCACGATGGATGTAACAGCTCGTTGGATGTAATAGCACGGTATGGATGTAACGACGCGTTGGACGTAACAGCATGATGGATGTAATGACACGATGGATGTAACGACACGATGGACGTAACGGCAAAAAAATATGGGTCGCCATGGGGGCGATGGGAGGTAAGAAGGTCAACGGGAGGAGAAGCCCGGATTAGGAATGACAGGACTGAACAGGTAACCTGCCTGTGTTCAAGACGACTACAACCCGCAGGCGGTTGCTGTGTGTGTGTTTCATTTCTTTCTTTCTTTTTTTTCGTTTTCTTTTTATGGAAGGAATAGCTGGTCGGCCTATACCTGATTAACCTTTTCCCGCTTTTTTTTCAATAAACATACGCTGGCATGGGACGCGCGGTCGTCTGCATCCAAATTCGATGCGAAAACTTTATCAAATTGTGGCTTTCATTTTCACCTCATTCTTTCCCGGACGAACTTGAAACGTGAACCAGTACAAACTAACCGCAGACAGTCTCAAAAAAGAAAAAGAAAAGAAACACGCACACACAATAAAGCTTTTAAAGCATAAGATGGCCCGTCACGACGGGAAGCTGATCAAGCGCTAACTTGACCTGCCAGCCTCACGTCCACAACGTGTGGCAGACATTGAAAATAAAATACATAAAATGAATTAAGCATGAACGTGTCTTTAATTATCTTATCTGTGTGCTGCTCTCGCTATATAGTTGCGCAACGCTACATTACCAAAGGTATAGCAGTGACTTAACAGCAAAAGATCACAGTTTCTTGAGCAGCGCGGCCATAATTGATAATAGCAAAGTGCATACTATATTTTAGTAGGTACATCAGTTACAAACAGCGCTTCATTCGCGGACTGTAACATTATGTACATGGCAAAACCCCAACATCTATCACGCGTTTCAGATACGTTGCGACGTCTTTATATTGAACGGGGGCACACAAAAAATAGTGGCGAAATAGTTCAATCTCTTCGGCATGCCGGGCGTTCCTATCCCGGATTCGTGACGTTTGTGGCTTGGGCAGCGCTGCAGGGTCGCACAGCAGAAGCCACACTGGTACTTTGCGACGTGCTGCACCTTCTGGAAAAATACAAGAAGTTCCGCGAGACTCGGGTGCTGGTTCGGGAGTTGGTCATGGAGTCCATTGTGCCAACCCTCAACCACATTCGCGGTGCGTGCTCCGGAGTTGCCAAAGTGGTCCTATACTTCACGGACGGGAACGTATGTCAGCCAAAATTGTGGAAGTAGGATATGAAGTGCCGCAGCAGAGCGCTCAGAAGAGGTGATACTTGCTGAGGTGGATTGGAAATAAAATCCTCGCTGAACGGGAGACGGAAATGTTCGGGGAGGAAGGGCAGGTGCCTTACCGTCCTGAACCACTCTCGTACTTTTTCATTGTCCTGCAGACGGTTCTCAAGCAAAGCTAGTCCCGCTTTTCATTTATCGCCGTCGCATAATGAAAGGCGCAGGCACTTATTTTTATCGGCTGATTCACACGTACAGCGCTGAACACTGTCACTGCTGCATTCATAGCTGCAACTAAGTGAAACATCCAGTAACCTGAGCTTTGTAGTGTTCCCAAGTGTCTGAAACGGTGTAGGAGTGTGTCACGAATTACACCATGGGTTTATTCATGGGCGGCTGTGTCACGTCGCCTGGTGAGAGCAAACACCATAGGGTGACACTCTCCTCGTATCGAGACATGAAGGGTGTACAACGGGATTCATGAATTCCGGTGAGTTACGCTTAAAGTTTCCGTCCCAAAACACTTACTCGGCCGACAAAAGCGCTTCCAAGTCGCTATCTCCGCACAAGACGATCATTTCGCTGCCCGGTGTGGAGTCTCTGTGTCAGAGGAATTCTTCTCCGTGGAATCGTCCAGGCAGCAACAATAACCCGTTTCTGGGTCAACCCGTGGTTTTTCCAGGATTCAGGTGACCAGGTGTGTGCACCTTCCCAACCCTATCTGGTATTCACACCACGTGATTCACACCCAGGACGCTATCTCATAGGTGAAGGAGATCATTGGCAATAAAGCGCAGAACCGCGACATTAGCACGGGGACCACTCAGTTTCAAAACAACTAAGTTTGCTAAGTTTCAAAAACAACTAAGGAATTAACGACCTCAAGACTTCCTGGCCACTGACGTAGGTGCGACAAAAAAGTACAGAACAGCGATGTTGGAATGAACCGCGTTTGAGATGGTCGATGGAAGGCGCTGCGTAACAAGCACAGAACAGCGACGAAAACATTGACCGAGTATTCTGTGTCCGTGGATGTAATGGCTCGTTGGACGTACTGGCCCGATGGATGTGATGACTCGTTGGATGTACTGGCTCGTTGGATGTAATGACCCGTGGATGTAGTGGCCAAAAATGGATGTAACGTCTCGTTGGATGTAACGGCACAATGGATGTAACAACATGTTGGACGTAACGGCTCGTTTTTGGATGTACCGGCGCGTTGGATTTTCATACTACGTTTGCTGTCGTTACTCCTGCTGCCCTTTCCGTCAGCGATTATATAATAAGAGATAAATATCCTTAGTCAGCATAATGTACAGCAGGCCATGCCACTCACCCGTAACTGCTCACATGAAAAGCTAGTCATTTAATTAACGAGGAACAGAAGGTTCGTTGCGCACTGCACCAAGCTAACCACGTAAAAAAAAAAAAGAAAAGAAAGAAAAAGTGATTGTGTTCAAATGACCATGTTAGAAGGGCCAGGGAGCCTGGGGCCAGAGGGGGCAAGTGCCCCCCCTTGCCTCCCTTGACGGTGCCCCTGAATATGAGTGGTCCTTGTGGCTAATTCTTCGTGCGTACATGTTTGTGTATTATCGCAGGTTTCACTGTGCATGTAGAGCTAAGAGTTATGAAACTAAATACTCAGAAAAGGCTGTGCTCCGAAGCGTAAGGTAGCGTAAAACTGTGAAAGTCGCGCTATGTGCCGTATACATCGTACATATAAACTTGGCAGCAGCACCTTGTGTGTTGAGCCAGTTATCATGCGTTTAGGGTTGTCAGACGCAAGCGTGTTCAGAGTTTACGTTTCGCGTGAGAGGCGTTCCGTGTTACCATACAGGGCAATTAGAGAATGGGTGAATGCGACCGCAAGAAGAAACTGTTCCTGGCAAAGAGATGACTGACACCAGCTTGGACGTCCAAAAGCACTTCAGTTTTGAATAAGCAGTTGCTTGTTTTGTTTTCGTGCTTATTGGTCCCTTTTTATTCACACTTTACTTCTGTTTTTTTTTCTTGCGGTCTTCTTTTCTTTTTTTCTATTTTGCGGTCTGCCATTCCAATGCTCTACTAACCTGCTGTTTGGATAGAAGCCACTTTGAGAACTTTTCTTGATGGTCTGTTTTCTGCGAAGCTACCTTGTGGTGCCTTTTCTGTGTTCCTTTTGCACTCGTGGGAGATGCAAGGCCGTGTACTTCTTGATCACCAAACGTTACCGTAGCCACGGTGCCACGTCTGAGAATTTCGCGCTTTGCGCCGATGCTAAAGTCTTCGGCCTTGAAATCAATCATCAAGCGCGCATATGATACCGTCTCGCACACTTGTGTGTTGCACGCCTTGCGCTCGTTTGGAGTATCCGGTCGGCTCTTCATCTGGCTCCAAGACTTCCTTACGGACCGAACTGTCGCTGTCCGTACGTCCCAAGGCCAAAGCCCTCAGCCTCCTGTTCCTCCAAGGAAGGAGTCCCCCAAGGAAGCATTCTCAGCCCGACACTCTTTAACGTGGTGATGGCCGGCCTACAGTCAGTAATTCCTCGCAAAGTGTCGTTTTCCGTGTATGCAGATGACGTCGCCCTTTGGACAGTAGGAAAATCACGCCCAGCTCTCCAGCGCCGCCTGCGGCTCGCTTTAAACAATATCCATACGTATCTCACGCACCTCGGGATGGACCTTTCACCCGAAAAGTGTGTCGAGCTCCCTTTCACGCGTAAAGCTATGGCCAATTTCCTTCTTTGGCTTGGTACAAAGAAGCTTGAACCGGTACGCTTTCACCGCTTCCTTGGCGTGGTAATCGACTTGGACTTGCGCTGGGCTCGACACATTAAACACCTTGAAACTAAAGTGTAGCGATGGCTCCCCGCAATTCAACATATTTCTGGCTCAGGATGGGGCTGTGATCAGCGTTCCCTGCTCGCGGTTCACGCGGCATTGGTGAGGGCGACTGTGCTTTACAGCCTTCTTATTCTGCACAGGATATCAACAACTTCATTAAATACACTTCGGTCCCTGTTTGCTCGAAGCCTTCGTCGATGCCTCGGAGTTCCAAGAATGTCTGAAACACGGCAAGTACTGGCTGAAGCTGGTGAGCTCCCGATTGAAGTTCTCCGTGAACGGGAAACGGCTCGGCACTACCTCCGTTTGCGTGCTCACATTCCCCGCCACCCGCTCCTCAGGAAAATTCGATGCCGCCCTGAAAGCGACTTCTATCGAGTAGCGCAGAGGACACGCCAGAGTCTCACTGGCTTCATAACTAAGGACACTATACCGCCGGAAGCCCCCTGGTCTCTACCGGTACCGCCCACTTTTGTACGCCTCCCAAACCTTCTGGAAAGAAGAGATCAGGTCCCCCCTCAAGTCCTCCGAGCCCATTTTCATGCTCTGATAGACGAGAAGTTTTCTACGTTTACGGCAGCATATACCGATGGCGCATCCCAAAACAACAAGTCCGCCTCAGCATTCGTCATACCATCCGAAAGCGTAGTGCACGGAAGACGCCTTTCACATCCAACCTCCTCCACAGCTGCGGAACTCTATGCCATCCTTTTCTTTCTACAACACATCGCTGATTTTACACACCGGGAATGGGCAGTCTTTACAGACTCCAAATCTGCACTTCAAGCAATTTAAAATTCCGGCATACGAGACCCATCCGCACCCCTAGTCACAGATGTGTTAATGGCTTACCACACTATCTACGCCGCAGGCCACAGGCTAGTTCTCCAGTGGGTTCCAGCCCATTGTGGTGTCGTGGGGAACGAGCAGGCCGACAGCGCCGCAGAAGCGGCACTCTCGTATCGGAAACGGACCCGTATTGCTCTGCTGAGAGGAGACCGCCGTTCAATTCTGCGACGCCTAGTGACACCCCTGGCTTCCCGCCAACGGACAACCGACATTCTTCCACCCTCTATGTTGAGCAGAGTTGATCCAACGCTCGCCTTCCGCATGCCACAAAACACCTCTCGTCAAGATGCTGCATTAATCCACCGAATGCGCCTCGATGTGGCCTTTACAGCTCAGTGGCGTTACCGCTTGAGACAAGTTGACTCTCCCACCTGCTGCCACTGTGGTGCTCTTGAGGATCTAGAGCACATTCTTCCTCATTGCCCCCCCCTACCAACCTTCCCGAACCACACCCTCCGAGTCTCTTCGTCAGCTGGACTCTCGCTCTTTCTCCCTATCGAAATTGCTTGGTCCCTGGCCCAATCCAGCCCAGCAACGCTCTGCGCTCACAGCTCTTCTGACATTTCTGGACACCATCGGACTTCGATCGTTATTATGAAGGGGCTCGTTATTTTATTCCCCCCCCCCGTCCCAACCAGCAATGGGGTAGAGTATCGCCTGTGGCGATGGAACTCCCCACTCTCCAAGGTCAACAATAAAGTTGTTGTTGTTGGCCTTGAAATGGCGAGAACACGCTGTCGAGTATTCTGTTGAAGGCAGGGATGGGCAGTATTTACATGCATTGTAATTAAAGTACTACTTAAAACATAAATACCACACATATTTATATTTAAATACAGCGTAGAAAAACATATTTATAATTATATTTAAATATCCGTTTTGGGGTGTACTTAGTCTTGTAAATACATTATAGATACTCCTAAAACAAAAATACACAAATATTAATAATAAATCAAAATATATACTCCTAAAAATATACTGACTTATGTTTTAAACATGATGTGTATTTGACCTTTTGGGAAGAAGGGCGAGTTTAGGGCGCAGTGTTTGAGCTAGCATGCAGGCGAAAAACGATTTTAGATGACAAGCATTTCGCTGCTGTCGGAGACAATGGTCGCGGCTGATTACCTTGTTGTACGAAGCATCTTCGTCAGCTTTTGCTCATCGGCACCTGTGGAGATACTGTTCTCCTTTCCGAGTCTGCTTGTACGGCCGAACAGAAGACGCGTAAGTGATGCAGTCCTCAAAAATCTTCTAATATTAAAATTACCATGATAATTTAAGAAATAAATACTGTTTTTCCATGCTGATTTGTTGTTATAGTCATCGTTATTTCTGTAATTCCAGATGACATCTCCCTCACAATATTTATGTATGGTAGTAGTTACGGTATTTAAATATGCATTATTATATTTTGTATTTAAATACTCATATCTAAAAGTGTATATGAAGAGTCTTTAGACACTTTCAACAAAGCATTTTGTATTTATACTTAAATACTCAAAAAATGTATTTATGCCCTGGACGGAGGCCACGGTTCATTATTCGTTCTTTAGAGAGAGATGAGTAAAAGGTACTCTGATATTAGATAAAACTATTTATGGTGCGTGCCATTGCATGCCATGTGCTGCCATTTGTAAGCTACACCGTATATGAAATGAAACAATCGCAATGAAGCTACTTGTGTCAGGACGCAGCGATACATTACCAGCCACTTCTCCCGTAAGGAAGCATTTGAGCGGAACTCGTGTAAGGAAATACTTGGGTCCGACACTGATTTTCTTCGGCTTGCAAAGCGGGAGGGTACAGTACATCGTCACGTCTCACGTCTGACTAACCATGCACAGGAGACAAACACTGCCCACCATGTGAAAACCAGCCAAAAACCAAACTCGAATGACAGCAGCGATGGTATCATCATAGCATACGTCGTCTGCCGAGGGTCCCGTATTCAGCGCCACAAACATGCGCCGGTCGCTTGGCGAAACTAAATCAGCGGCGCTGGGGCTAGGTGCAAGAGTTATGGTCGTGTATTATAGAGATGGTCGTGGGTGAAAAAGCACAAGAGGTCTGTGTCTATATAAAGTAATTTAATTAGTAAGTCAACACATAGGTCACTAGTAATCCGTACAGCACGTCTACCTGATTGCTTCAAAACAAGGGTCATGAAGAAAAGGTCCCCGAATTCCGGCTACAAATGAATACGTCTGCTATATAAATAATATATTAATTCGAAGTAGAGCTGCACACCATCCCGAAAACGACTTCCGCAGCTCCATTATCATCCTCGCTTGAGAGATACTCGATAAAAGCCAGTCCTGCCTTGCCAGTATGAAAAACAAGTCAAAATTGCTCGGTTTGTGCAACTTCTCTACCCATGTACCCTACGTCCAATTTTTACTGATCGTACATGTAGTGGATACTTGTTCAAGAAGGACGAACCAAGCAAGGCAATGAATCTTAGCTGTGGGTACTTGTAACTTGTTGTCAGGAGTCAACCACGGAAGCAGTAAGAAGCCAACTACAACTTATACACGTACCCGCTCCTAATACTTTTTTGATTCTGTGTTAGCGCCGCGAAGCAACTGTGGCTAGGAGCAACGCCACTCCTAATTGAAAGAGCAATTGTGAAGTGAAAACGTTTTACAGAAGCTTGACGAGGCAAAAATTATAACAAGTAGATGAATATATTTTAGAAAAGAGGTTGAGGTGAGGTGAGGAAGATACTTTAGAATGAAGGTTGAGGTGACGTGAGGTGAGGAAAATACTTCAGAAAAAAGGTTGAGGTGAGGTGAGGAAAAAGTGTTCTGGAAAATGTTGAGGTGAGGTGAGGTGAGGAACATTTTTCAGAAACAAATTGTTCCTCACCTCACCTCAGCATTTTCCAGAACACTTTTTCCTCACTTCACCTCAACCTTTTTTCTGAAATAGTTTCCTCACCTCACCTCATCCTTCATTCTAAAGTATCTTCCTCAACTCACCTCACCTCAACCTTCTTTCTAAAATATATTCATCTCCTTGTTATAATTTTTGCCTCGTCAAGCTCACCTTAACTAGAGTCACTAAATAAGCTTAGCTTATTTAGTGACTCTAACCTTAACCAGTTTCTGTAAAACGTTTTCACTTCACAATTGCTCTTTCAATTAGGAGTGGCGTTGCTCCTAGCCACAGTTGCTTCGCGGCGCTAGCACAGAATCAAAAAAGTATTAGGAGCGGGTACGTGTATAAGTTGTAGTTGGCTTCTTACTGCTTCCTTGGTTGACTCCTGACAACAAGTTACAAGTACCCACAGCTAAGATTCATTGCCTTGCTTGGTTCGTCCTTTTTGAACAAGTATCCACTACATGTACGGTCAGTAAAAATTGGACGTAGGGTACATGGGTAGAGAAGTTGCACAAACCGAGCAATTTTGACTTGTTTTTCATACTGGCAAGGCAGGGCTGGCTTTTATCGAGTATCGCTCAAGCGAGAATGATAATGGAGCTGCGGAAGTCGTTTTCAGGATGGTATGCAGCTATACTTCGAATTACTATATTATTTATATAGCAGACGTATTCATTTGTAGCCGGAGTTCGGGGACCTTTTCTTCATGACCCTTGTTTTCAAGCAATCAGGTAGACGTGCTGTACGGATTACTAGTGACTTATGTATTGACTTACTAATTAAATTACTTTATATAGACACAGACCTCTTGTGCCTCTTCACCTAACTGCATTGCCATACTAAAAGCCCAACTTGTGGCAATACGGAATATATGCCATTATTTGTGCTTATTGCGCTTAAAGCGCGTGTTGTTGCCTCCACTTCTTACATCAGTCTCTGATAAGGTCATTGGTTGTCATGTACTATCGTTCTAAATAATACGGGTGAAAGATATCTGCTTACAAACTGACTAGTTTGGCTTTGTTGAAATCTAAACACTCAAAGCACACGGAACTATACTGACTTGTTCATGTGTCTCACATCATGTATGTGATTCAACTGACTAGTTTGATTGTGTTGAAATCTTAGCTAAATACATAAAGCACACATAAGCTATATTCACTTGTAGGTGTATCTGATTTGACACGTCTATCATGTATCTGACTCGACTGAAAGTCTGAAACTAACGCGCTTCCAGCGAACACATTTTAGTGTAGAGAGCCTATGTTCACAGTACAAAAACATTTCTGCTACATTGGTAATTGAAAAAGCTGGCTCTCGGTACCCTTTTAAGAGATCGCTCAATTGAAAATAGCCGCTCCACATCTCCTCAACCCCCTCTTAAAACTTTTTCGTCACCTCACCTCAATCTCGGAAATTTTTCCTCACTCACCTCACCTCAAAGTCCTTGTCAAAAAAATTTTCCTCACCTCACCCTCCTTCTCGAAAATTTTCCTCACCTCACCCTCCCTCTCGAAAAGTTTTCCTCACCTCACCTCAATTTCCCTTTTAGAAATCTTCCTCACCTCAATGTGCGTGAGGTGAGGGTGATGTGAGGGTGAGGACACCCTCACCCTCATTTGCCCTCGTGAGGATGCCCACCTCTGACTGAGTGAAGCCATACAGCAGGCGATGGCTATTGGCCGCTGTTACTTGAGTGTTTGTTTGGCTCATGAGTGGGACAAGAAAAACAAAAGGACGTTACGTTGCGTAGATGAAGGCAGACGCACACCAAGTTTCCTTTTTTTTTCGTGTAAAGATACGCGACAAAATATTGCAAAAAGCTTGACAGTAAATGGCCAAAATTCAGTCTGCAGTTGCATTAGAATGGAAAGAGGTAGGAAGTCAGGTGAAAAGCTAGTTCACACACACGAAAAAATAAAACGGTGTCAGGCTATAGCTGATATGGAACACTTCCCCAAATGTCAGCTTTTGTGACGCTTTCCCGAAACATTTCCCTGATACCGGAGATCAGCAGAAAGGGGAAACCCCCCCCCCCCCTCAGAACTACTCCTTCAAGAACAAATTAAAAACGGTCAAGATAATTAAAATACATTTGCGAAGAAAATCAACAGCGTAGCTAGAAAAATACACGACATATTTCTAGAGGGGTTCTATGGGTACTTTTCATGTGGGCGGTACCAGCGGCACGGCGGAGCGGGTAAGGCGTCCCGCTTGTCGGTGGTAGTCAAGGTCGTGCTGAAGACTGGGAGGTCGTGGGTTCGAATCCTACCACCGGCTGTGCTGTGCGAAGTTTTCCAAAGAATTTCCAGACTAATGTCGGCACAGTTCTCCCTGAAGTCGGCCCAGGACGCATACCAACTCCCCCACTCCTTCCTGGTGTCTCTCGATCTGTCCACATCTGTACGCCGCTCATAGCCACAGTTGCTTCGCGGCGCTGACACGGAATAAAAACATGGGGAGGATTTCCCTCTCCCAAACGAGATTTCGAGGGGTTGAAGTAATCGCCCTTCTTGCGACGCCATTGTTCCACGGAAGCCCCCTCCAGACGAATGTTTGGAAAGACAAAAAGACAGCTCTTCCTGTTCTAGTACGAAGGCCGTCCTTCGATGATGCCCAGATGTCTGTCACGCAATTCCGGAAGGTCTGGATGTTTCGCATCCAACGCCTGCCATTGAGATTTCCTGACTGAAAACCACCACAACCTCCACCCACACGCACAAAAGGAATAAACTGACCAAGCAGTCCTCACTAGGTCGAATCCTAGGTTTATTATCCAGCTCGAAAAAAAGCGCGAGCCATAGTCAACACCGCACGGGGTGGAACATTAATGCGTCGCGTGTCAGCGAATACACTTCACCTGAGTAATGTCCAGCGAGTAATGGCGCAGCGATATACGACACCGTGTAAACCAGTGCAAACCACAAAACAGAAAAAAAGACTAGTTCCTGGGCTCCGCAACACGAATAAAAAAAAAAAAAAGAACATGACATGGAAATACATAGTTTACGGACTTTCGCCAGTTCAGGACCTGTGGTTTTTTTGCCGAGCGACTCACTGTGCTGGTGCCATTGAAGTGGTGTACTTTGTGACTGCCTTCGTTCCTTCCGAAACAGCATGACGCGCCAGCTCACCGGGCAGCATAAGGCGGGCCACAGTCTGGATTTCACGAGCAGTGATGGTGTGCCTCTTGGTGTAGATTGCTAGCCGAGCTGACTCGTCGGCCAGCTTGTCCAAGATATCGTTGACGAAGCTGTTCATGATTGCCATGGCCTTGCCGGATATTCCAGTGTCCGGGTGCACTTGCTTCAGTACTTTGAAGATGTAGGTGCTGTAACTCTCACGTCGTTTACGGTGCCGTTTATTCACAGCACCTGTGACCCCGTTGAGGATTCCAGGCTTTCTGCCCTTCTTCCGATTTTTCGGCGCCGAGGTGCTGCTGGTGTTCGGGGCCATGGTGTTACCGTGAGTGCACTAATCTCGTCAGACGGAATGCACGCAATGGCTACTATGGCTTAAAAACGAACGGCATATGCACGTGCTGGAAGATAGTGCTGGGAATTGCTCTGATTGGCTTGTCCTCCCGCGTCACATTTCACACCATGTTCACCACTATCACTGAAAACGAAGTTTGAAGTGCAGAAGGCATTTCTGCATTTCATTTGGGTCGTCATTTTTTGCACAACCTTGTTAATTTCTCAACATTTGACCTGTGTATAACTGTCAGTGACTGCACTCAACGTCATTAGGGGTTTTGGTTTCTAAGCTAGATGAGGGCATATGGCATCGCGGTAGCATCAGCAATGGCGCCACACACTTGCTGTGCTAAACTTGTGTAAAGCAGACATTGCTGTGTGATGAATTGTAATAATTGTGTGTGAGATTCTACGTTGAAATGTCACGTGCAGCAAGAAAAGTCGCATGTGCCGTATCTGGCGGTGTTGACAGCACCGTGGCAGCATATTTATTGAAACAGAGAGGTCTGTTCGCCTGCGGCAGTGCTCCAGCTGAGGCTCGCCGGTGTCTTACGGATTTCGTAAAGTACGGTATTCTTTTGGCTGGGTTGCGATTCTGCAAGTCAGCTTCACCTTATTATCGAAACGAATTTGGTGGGGCAAGGCGAGCTACCATGGCCCCATTAATAATCTAACTCAACTTGTCGCTAAACTAACGAAGTTTATGATATCTTGAGGTCGGTTTAGTGAGGTTAGATTAATAGGGGCCATGGCAGCTTACCTCGTCCTCCAAATCCGTTTCGATAATGAAGTTGGGAGGGCGAGGGAATCTGCCACAGCCGCAGTAATCTAACCGAACTTGGTACTGAACTAACCTAGTTTCTGGTGTCTTAGGTTAGTTTAGCGATAATCTAGTTAATCTAATTATATCTATAATCTAATCTATAATTCTCCGACATTGTCCTCAGTAGTATTAACCGTTTTGTTCCAATAACAAGACCCCGGTCGAACAGTTACCCTGTCTGGTTTTCGCGCGAGCTGAAATCGCTTATGAGACGTAAACTTCATTACCATAGGAAGTACAAGTCTACTGGACGGCATGACTGGTATGAAAAATTTAAAGAGACACGTAAACATATTAAACGCATCTTTAAGCGTGACAGCCGTAATTATGAGAGTTTCGTTCAGTCGTCATTACTCACAAACCCAAAATCGTTTTGGAAGTACGTAAAAGACCGAGTCTCCCCTCCATCAAACTCTATCACGCTCAAGCAGGGCGGATGCCTTCTCACGGAACCCTCTGTTGTAGCTGAAAGGTTCGCCGGATTCTTCTCTTCAGTTTTCACACCAGTCACAACAACGAACAGATGCTTTGCATCATCTGTTTCTGCTCCAAATCTCAGCCTTGCTCACTTTCAAATAGAAGAATCTGATGTTAAACGTGCCATCTCGGAGCTGAAATCGAGCACTTCAGCCGGCTTTGACCGCATTCCCAATTTCATTGTAAAAGGATGTGAGCCAGTGCTTACCCCTATACTTGCGGCTCTGTTTAACAAGTCGTTAAACACATCTACTTTCCCTTCATGCTGGAAAAAAGCCATTGTTGTTCCCATCCATAAAGGTGGTGCGCCAGCTGAGGTGTGCAATTACAGGCCCATATCCTTGCTATCTTGTTTTTCTAAGATATTTGTGAAGGTGGTGTTCCGACATCTGTCTTTTTACTTTCATTCGTTTCTGTCTGATTCACAACATGGTTTTACTACTGGCAGGTCCGTGGAAACTAATCTTGTGACTTATATTAACTATCTTAGCTTGCACATTGAAAACCATAAGCAGGTTGATTCTGTGTATTTTGATCTGTCTAAGGCCTTTGACACTATTAATCATGAATTGTTGATCACAAAGTTGTCACTATATGGTGTCTCACTTTCACTCTGCAAATGGTTTTCTTCCTATCTCTGCGGCCGGTACAACATTGTTCGGTACAAAGATGCATATTCTCATCCTTACTACATGACATCTGGTGTGCCCCAGGGATCTACCCTTGGGCCATTACTGTTTAACATGTTTGTTAACGATTTGCCAACCTGTGTACTTAACTGCCACGTCCTGCAATATGCTGATGACATTAAGTTATTTCGAGTCATTGATAACATTCACGACTGTACCGCTCTGCAAGATGACATTTCACGGATCCATCGTTGGTGCTCAAACAATTTGCTTAACCTGAACATTTCTAAGACAGCCGTCATCTCTTTCACTCGAAAGCAGCATCCATGTCATTATACTTACTCTCTCGACTCTGTTCATATTAGACGTGAATCATCCATTAAAGACTTGGGTCTTCATCTTGACAGCTCTTTAACTTTTCACACGCATGTAACTCAGCTGTGCAACTCTGCGATGCGTAAACTCGGCATAATCTCGCGGATCACCAAAAACTTTCAGGATCCATCTTGTTTCCTTCGCTTATTCTTCTCCACCGTAGTCCCTCTTCTTGAATTTGCATCGGTGGCCTGGAACTGCCTCAGTATCACTCAGTCCGCTGACATAGAAAACGTTCAGCGACGCTTCATCTTTGTTTTTCATCTTCGTCATCTTGGCTGCAGCACTTACTATAACTACGATCATATACTGAACAAACTCTCGATCCCCACACTATCTCATCGCAGAACGATTCGTGACTGTCATTTCTTGTATAAGCTCATACATTCTGTCATCGCCTGCCCCGAACTACTATCGTGCATCAACTTTCGAGTGCCCTCACGTTCTCTGAGGTCGCATCTTCTTTTCTATCCTCACTCTTTTGCAAAGCTTCATCCAATCAATCGTTTACAACTAATGTTTAACTCCGCCTTACAACACCATGACATCGACATTTTCGCTCCTTCTCGTGATTTTCTTACTAGTATTAGTGCCATTGTTTCTATTTAACTTCGTTTGTTTCACCGTTAACCTTGTTGGCTTTTTGTATATTTTACTGTCGTTTTGTGTATTTTACTTTCTTTGTTCACATGTATAACCTTATGTGGTGCACCAATTAGTAGACCCTAGTGGTTGTTTTTGGGTACCATAACAAAAATAAAGTTATTATTATTATTATTATTATCTAGGTTAGGTTAATGTTAGCGGTGTCTACGTTAGCTTGCCTTGCCCAACGAAATCCGTTTTGATAATGTGGCGAAGCCGACTTGCAGAATGGCAGCGCCAACCAAAAGAATAGGGTGTATTCACATGACTTCAAATGCCATGGCGTTGGTCACTTTTTCGGCGCAGCTGGAGATTATCTAGCATTTGCTCAAAAACGAAGCCTTGAATGGTGTTTCGTCGTCCGTACCCTTCTTTTATCCCGAAGATACTTCGTCATTGTGGCTCTCACATTTTCCTTTATAAAAACTATTGATGTTGCATTCAAAAAGAGCGTTTTTTTTTCATCTTTCAATGCTGCTGGCACGAAAAGTGACCACCAGTAGGAGGAGCTTAGGAGCATGCCACGTCGCAATGTGACGTAGGTGAAAGCTCCCTGTACCCTGTGTACTCATACTACTGTTACGCACAGTTACATGTATAATGTAATGTGTAAGACAAGTTACATAAGTACCACATGTGTGCTGTTGCTTCTTCCACCTCAGACGCTGGCTCACGTTTGAAAACTATGTTTTTTCTTTTTTTCGCATTGCTCGATATCTTCACGATGCTAGGGGTTGGAACTGGGGCTGAACCCGGGCTGAAACGATTGGAGAATTTTCTACATTCAAACGGAATTGAATTAAATCTGAAGCGTTTACCGATTTGTGAAACGGTTCAGGTGGAATGTTTACTTAAGCAAGCCAGTGCTCCAGCGAGCAGCACTTTCTTTTGCAAGTGACGTGGCATAATTTAAGTTGTTCCATCACAGTTTGAGAGACTTATTTGGAGACAGATTCGACGAATATACACCAGCCGAAAGAGACGTGAGCAAGGTTTTGATGTGATAATGGTTTCATTTGAGCGTGACCAGTTTCTTCTTGAGGCTGCAAATAAATTCAATCTGGTTTGGATCTTTGTTCTAGTCCCGAACCTTAATTGTACCGACGAACGTTAACCCCATCCTAAAAAAACAACGGTTCCAACCCTTGCACGATACGGCTTCATGTATCCTCACAGCAAAGTTGGTACGACAATTTAAAATGTGAGAAGTGACAATTCCGTTCATTTCATTCAAAAACAGGGCACGAAGTCACTGGAGTTTTCATGAAAAACTGGGATTCTCAAGACGACGATGCAGAATGTTCTCTTGATGCAGACTTGGAAGATGCACACTACGTCTGCAAGAATTTAAATATTCCGTTTAAGGTGGTCAACTTTGTAAAGCCATACTGGCACCATGTATTCAGGTAACCCTCATATTCTTGAAACGTTACCATTTCGTCTGTCACTGAACTTTCAGCTTGTAATATTTGCTCCAGTACCATGCTCCTCGAGTACCAAAGTGGCATCACTCCTAACCCAGACATCCTTTGCAACAAAAAAATAAAGTTTGATGCATTTTACAAATACGCTATGAAAGACCTTCGCTCAGACGCCATTGCGACGGGACACTATGCTAGGATTGCGCAGCTCCCAAATGGTGGTTGGTAAAAAAAAAACTTTTTACCCGAGGTCCCGTTTTGCTTTAAACCGACACGAACGCACTCCTTTTGTTTGCACAGACGTTAGACTTCTGCGAGGAATTGACACACAAAAGGACCAGACATTCTTCCTGTCTCAAGTGGAACAAGTTCCTCTGCAGAATGTGATATTCCCAGTTGGGGAACTGAAAAAGTCTGAAGTCAAGAGTATAGCAAGTGGGATAGGTCTGGAGAAATTTGCAAAGAAAAGAGAGGTAAGCATCTCTTTTTATGTTGCTAATGCATGCAACGCATGGAGAAATATTGGTATGCTGAGGAAAAAAATGTCTGGAAAGATGGTATCAAATTTGTCTTTTTTTGTGTGTGTGCCATTTTTTTTTGTCATTTTCCCACCGCTGCGATCTAGAAGAATGCTTCGGTATCATTGCTGGTTGCAGCAGTTGAAATAATGAACTTACCAATCTGTAAACAATTTTAGTCACCAGACCACCCTTTTGCCAGATTGCCCTTTGTTGGACACAAGAAAGTGTGACATTGCACATCATCAGCAACACTTCCACTGCTCTTCAACACAAAACAAAAGGGGGCCAAATGTTGAGGCCTCATTTATTATGTTTATTTATTATGATACGAAGGGCATTACGTGTGGGCAAAAAGTATGGTAGTTGCAGTTACACGTCTGTCCACGTCTGTACGCCCCTCATAGCCACAGTTGCTTTGTGGCGCTGACACAGAAAAAAAAAAGAAAAGCAAAAACAAAAAACCCTTCACTTATCCAGATCCCACGCTATCCGGACAAAACACACGGGGAAAGGCGATTTGCCTTTGTTTATCCGTGCCTCAGTTTCTGGATCCGGACAAGGATTTCCAGGAACCACTGAGGAAAATACCCTACAGCTGCGTTCACTTATCTGGATAGTTGAATGCAGAGCCGTATACTAAAAGGTATTCTGTCCATTAATGGGTCATACCTGACGCTCCACCCAGTTTTTCAGCTTTCTGACCAATGGAGTGTTGAAATATGGGACACTATCAATCAACCTATCCTCAATATTTATCCCCCTGTCCAACATGGGCAGCGCCATTTTGGGTGGCAAGTGGATTGGATGGGATTGAAATGGATACCTCTCGCAATCTGCAAAACTAGTGGATTTTTGGTTGCAAATTTGATGAACACCACCTAGGGTGCGTGGCGCACGTCGGGAATTGTCGTCTGCTTCCGTCGTCGTACCGCTGCCGGCAGGACCACCTACTGGGACACATTCTGTCGTCCTATCACGTGTCGTGATAAAACGCAAACCAATCAGTGGAGCGAAACTGTGATTGACAGGTCGAGCCTCGTTTTGTGACTCCTCCCAATGGCCAGACTCCCTTTTAATATACGGCTCTGGTTGAATTACTGTATTAGCGACCCCTGGCGGTGACTTTTGTAATGAGGACTGAGCACAAAGTGTGCTGCATTTGTGTCCGGTGTTAAGTCACAGACGGCGTGTGGCCTGCATTTCGTCAAAACGGGACGATTACCTTGAAAAATTTACCCTTTTTCCATCGTACGTGTGTGCACCACGTTGACCGATTAAGTTGTTTGACGCTGTTAGGAAAGGTTATTCGAAGGCTTTCAATAATGCCTTCGGCCATGCGTGTTCCTTGTCAGCGAAAGCGTTGAAGATGAGCAATTAGCGTGGTAAGCAAAGTTGCAATATGCAAGAAGAAATGAAGCACACATAAGAAAATTCCTGATCCAGGAGTGGGGAACCAGTATTGTGACACTTCAGGATGCACAAAGTGCACTGAAAACAATTTCAGAATTTTTTGAATAGAAGAAAAATTTTTCTCAAGTTAACAGCATAGATAGTTGTTTGCAGGAGCTGAATGTCTGTGGTAATTTTATGCGAGTGATGATGGACGGTTCTTTATGCCTTCCGAAAGAAACACATACTTTGTTGGCAACTGATGACTCATTTCGTCTAGAGTTTTATTTATCCGGATCTTTCACTGTCTGGTCATTTTTGCTCGGAATGGCACGATCTGGATAAATGGGGCCTGAGTGTAATGGTTTTGTCAATTAATTAATCTGAGAAAGTAAGAAAGGAAACAATGGTGCAATTGTTGAGAACCTGAGGTCAGTACCAGTGACAATGGAAGATCTTCTTCAAAAGAAAACCGTGAGCAGTGTAATTTAGCATGATAGAGAAAATATTTTGCTTTTTTCGGATAATGTAGTCAGGAAATGTGGGTATAGCTGGAAATGGGTTGTGGAAGATCATCTGAAATGGGCAAAGTTGAGAAAATGTGCAATGAAGGAAGTACTACGAAGATACTCGAGAAATAGGAGTAGTCAGAAAGAATGGTATGTGCACGGCTCTGTTTTTAGGACAAATGATGTATCACAGATAGCATAAACATATTCAAATTTGGGTTATATTAGGAGGCGTTTAACATATTTAACGGAGGAGGAGAAAGATTAAGACTTCATCTGATGAAGCCTATAGATGAGATAGCATTTTGAATGGTAGATAGCAGTGATGGCCAGTAGTTAACTACATGTAGTTAAACTACCTGATTGTAGTTAAAAAGTAGTTATCAACTACTTGGAGAAAATGTAGTCTGCAACTACTATTTCGAGTAGTTAACTACAGTAGTTAGGTTGCTGCAGGCGCCAACTGCTTCCGATTTTGCCGCAAGCTTTACGGTACGATTGTGCTTCCGATTTTTACCTCGAGCTACCTGTTTGATGAGAACGGAGGTGCAAAGCAATTGTGCCGTGCATGTGTACTAAATCTTCACTTTTGTCACTGCTTGTGATTCATATTTAGGTGTCTAAGAAAACGCTACAGAATGGGATTGGTGTTGATGGACAACGTTAAGTAGTTAAAGATGTAGTTAAACTACATTGCAGTAGTTAAAGAAGTAGTTTTAACTACCTCCCCTGAAAAGTAGGTGAACTACTAGTTAAACTACTCAATTGCAAAGTAGTTAGTAGTTATAGTTAAACTATTGTAGAAGTAGTTAGTGGCCATCACTGGTAGATAGAACGTGTAGTCTACATGAGCTCCAAGGATGGCCAAGATAAGGCAGAAGGCACTGATTCATTCCTTCATTCATGGTTCATTCCATTCACTACTATTGAAATTACTGAAACTATTTCCTATTGAAACAGAGTAGTGTACTTGAGTACTTCAAACTGCTATTTCAGAGTACGGGCATCTGCTTTGTTGGACGAACGGATTTCCAAGTCTTTATAAACAAGTACGTGGAACCACAGAGAGGAACCTTTGTCGACATTGATACTGGAGAGGTTGTCGGCCATCACTTAGGTACGAAATTAAGCTTTTATACTGAATCACGTAGCACTGGATAAGCTAAGCTACTGGATTGTGTTAGGTGTTCATTGTTGGACACTGGGACAGAGATGCAGCATCGGAGGCAAGAAGTTTCCTTACTACGTTGCCCGTATGTGTCCGAGCACGCACACGATCCTGGTGGTATGTATCTTTCACTTCTCACCATATGAAGCTTAGTTGAGAAACTTTGTGGGCTGTCTTGCTGGAGCTTCGTCGCTGCGTACACCACGATACAAGACATACCACAACGTAAGGCAACCTACAAATTGCAAATGAGGTGTAGGGAAATCAGGGTGTCGAACCGCAAAAAATACGGGTTCGGTTCGGGTTCGCGTTGTTTTGATTTCGTTCCGGTTCAGTTCCGGTTCGGCCACGCCAAAACTCGAACCAGTTCGCAAACCGGTTCGCAGCCCCGAACCGGTTGGCGAACCGGTTCAACGCTTCCGTTTTATATGTTCCATAAAACTGATTTTATCAGGAAATGCGTGGCTAATAGCTTACTGCTGTTGTCTGCATTGACGTCTTTAGCGGTGATGTAGCCCTTTAGCGAGAGAAATGAGAAATGGATGAACACTTATTGCAAATAGAGTCCACGCTGTTGAAGCGATGTAGTCCTGCTACTTTCTGTTTCCAAAATCTCTTTCTTCACACGCACAGTGCCAGCAAGGTACACTTAAAGGAAGCCTAATAAGATGGACAGCGTAACATAGACGACAGTACTTGCCGGCACACTGCCTTCGCAGCGTGAATCGATCTGAAACCGTACTGAAGCATGTCGAAAATAAGCCTGCCAGCCTTATACCTAAGACACACGGGCGCTCCAAAGGCCTTTTCACAAAAGGAGTGCCAGAAAACGCTCGTTGCACCCGTTATCGTCTAGCAAGCGAACCTTCTGATAACGGCAAAATGGGATGCTGTTTTCATGGTTCGCTTATCAAACGATAACTGGAGCCAAGTGCGATTTTCAGCACCCCTTTTGCAGAAAGGCCCTTAGAGCGTGCCGTGTGTCTTAGGTATTACTCTGTCCGAGCTCACAGCAGTGTACTAGTTAATCGACAACACAAAGGCAATGTGTCACGACATAACTGCGCTACCAATAAGCAGAACCACATTTATTTTTCAAACCACGACCAATCAAACAGGCACCGTTCTGCGTACGCTCCTTCTCTACTTCTTATGTTTCTGACTTGTTTAATTTGCACTGCTCACATGTAAAGGGAAATCTTGGGTGCTTATTTGATCACATATTCGTCCTGTAGAGCTATATAACTGGCCTACTCCATTCCTGTTTCATTCTTAGGCGTGGCACCTCGTCTCTGAAGAGTAGACGCCGCAACGCGTGCGGGGCGCTAGCCGCGGCGCTCACAAGGACAACTGCGCTTCAACATGTTAAAAAGACGCTGGAAGTATACTTACTATACGTCGTCGTCTGACTGCTAGGTGAAAATTTCGGAAATCCATGATATACGCGGGTGATGATGATACCAATGTGTCTTCGTTCGGGGATAGAGAGGAACTCTTATGCTGACTTCTTTTATGTCCGAACCGTTTTGTTGCGAACCGGTTACCGCTATTATTTTTTACGGTTCTGCTCCGGTTCGGGTTCAACAGTGTCATGAAAATTTCGGTTCGGGTTTGGGTTTGGTTCCAGCAAAAATAACGGTTCGGGTACGGTTTTCGGTTCGGGTTCGGTTCGACACCCTGAGGGAAATCTTTCACACCTGAAAGGGGCGAACCTAGATCGATCATACAGGAGATAAGAAATGAATATTGTAATAAAGGTAAAAGGATGAAGCAACAATAAAACAGTTAATTGCAAGCTTTCTTTCATGAGGCTGCACTTCTTCAACTGGAAAGTCACCAGTAAGACATTCGTCATGCATGTAGCACAATCCCTGACAGCAAGAAATGCGTAATGCCCGTAATGAATGAATGGTTAACGTTCCTTGGAACCAGTGGCATGGTCGAGAGGGCAAAGGCGTGCGCTCGTTGGTGATAGCCAAGTGTTGTGTTGAGGACTGGGTGGTGGTGGGTTGGAATCCTACCACCGGATGTGCTTTCTGAGGTTTTCTCTGGGTCCTCTGGCAGACTTTCCGGACAAATTTAGGCACAGTTCCCCCTGAAGTCGACAAACGATGTGCTGCTCGCGACACGGTTGTCTGGAATTAGCGTCCCGCTGTCTATCCAATCCTAAATCTCAAGATATTGCAAGAGCATTAGTTTCGAGTAATAAACATGTGCAGCATATGGCCTACCTTTAAATACGAGGGGTGTTCAAGTCAAACCGGGACTTTCTGTCTCCTGAGTGTACAAATGGCTAGCGCTACTTCTTTTCCGTCATTTTCACACGCGACAGGCCTCCGCGTTCAACACGTGGTGGTCCAAAGTTTGTGCAAAACAAAAGACACGTGCTGGACAAGATGGCCGACAACGAGGTGAGCGCGCACATCGAACAGCGAACTGTCATGAAGTTTCTTGTGAATGAAGGCGTAAAGTCATCTGAAATTCACAGAAGACTTCAGGCTCAGTATGGCCACGATACACTTAGCCGCAGCAAAGCGTTTGAGTGGTGCAAAGGGTTCTGAGACGGCCGTACATCAGTGCAGGACGATCCCAGCCGGGGCGGATCAGAGCCCAGTGTCAGAGTTCCTGAGAACATCCAACTTGTGGAGCACCTGATCCTCAAGAACCGACGGATAACATATCTCGAACTGGCTCGAAAGACGGACCTTTCTGTGGGAACGTTGAACACTATCATTCATGAACACCTACAGTTTCGGAAAGCTAGTTCCCTGCGGGTCCCTAGGCAGCTCTCCGTGTTTGACCAGCAGAGAAGACTGGAAATCTCCCAAGAGCTATGGTACCGTTTCGACACTGAAGGACAGCCGTTCCTTGATCGGATCATCACGTGCGATGGAATGTGGGTGCACCATTTCACTCTTGAGTCTAAACGCGCATCAAAACAGTGGAAGCATCCGGGCTCGCCAGCTCCCAAGAAGTTCCGAAGCACCCCATCTACGGGTAAGGTCATGGCCACGGTTTTCTGGGACAAGGCTGGCGTTGTTCATGTTGATTTTTTGCCCAGTGGTACCACCATCAATAAGGGATATTACTGCCAGGTTCTCAGGGATGTGCATAAGGTGCTGAAGCGAAAGCAGCCGGGCCTCATCACCAAGGGAGTCCTCCTCCTACAGGACAATGCATGCCCGCATACAGCGCATCTTACAACACGCACCTTACAGGAACTTGACTGGGAGTTGCTGCCACATCCCCCTTACAGTCCAGACCTCGCCCCCAGCGATTTCAATCTCTTCGGGCCACTGAAGGCGTTCCTTGGGGGCCGCCACTTCAGCTGCGACGACGAGGTAAAAAATGCGGTCCGATCATGGCTGCTTAGCGCTGGTAGAGATTTCTACGCTGCTGGCATCCAAGCCCTCGTGAAACGCTGGGACAAGTGCATTAGTGCAGCTGGAGATCACCTTGAAAAATAAAACTAATTTCTCGCCTGTAAGTTGTGGGATTTGCTCCTGCAAGTAGCCTTCCCCACCGGGGTGTGGTCTAAATAACCGGTACGTTCCCTATCGCCAATCAAGAATGACTCTGACACAGATTTGGAATAACTTACACTGCTGACTTTATTGCTGCAACGTCTGATCCCTTCCAAGTCCCAGGCACGAGTGACCCCTTCCTCCCCAGGATCCCCTCCCGCGACACCTTCCACTGACCTACTTCGATGCGCCAAATCAGCCCACTCGGCTAAACTGGCCAGTGGAAAACACCTGTGTCGCCAGGGATCGCCTGGGGGGGGGTTGATGTCACGGGACGGTTCCCCATGTGTCCCCCAAACTGGGTCGCCACAAAGTTCATTTTACTTTTGTGAAAAAATGAAAAGTCCCGGTTTGACTTGAACACCCCTCGTACAATATTGACACAACGTTTCGGAGGGCAACCAAGGAAGTGCGGGCTGCAGACACAGTGATCGACGATTTCAGACAACTGTGTCGCGAGCACTACACTAACCCCCCCTGTCTCCCACTGTTTCCTGCTGTCCTCTCTCAATCCCTCCACATCTGTACGCCGCTCATAGCCACAGTCGCTTCAAGGTGCTAACATGGACTAAAAATAAAATAAAAGATAACGTTTCTGGAAAATTTTTTAATAAATTTAAAGGTTCCGATTAAGGAAGGGTATGCGTATCATCCCAGGGGGCAACGTCCATATTGTGAGGGAATTTGTAAATCGAGGGTTCATAAATTGAGGGTTGACTGCATATGTGAGCATAAGCAAAAATAGGTATCTTTCTCGGTTACTTATTTTGCTTTTTGTCTCGCATGACCTGGAAGCTTTAACGTGCCTCATTCCCAGTTGCCTAGATTGAGAATGCAGTAAAAAACGGCAACAAAACTACACAACGCTATGGAACATGGACACTGGACATCACAAGGAACAAAAATTAACATGCGAACGTGGCATTGTTCACGCCATTGATCAGTATAGAAAAGGTCAGAAGAAGGTAGATCATATCAAACAACAGCAGGCTTTCTGTGTTATAGCTAGTGGCATCACTGGGGGGTGCGGGGGTACGATCTCCACGCTGTGGCATGCGCCCTAGTGAGTCTTCTGAGTACGACGACGAATACGACGAGTACGACGAGTACGAATTGACCTATGTACTGAGCACGACCTACCACCTTATAATGACCATGTAATAATCGGCTACCCCTATGAGGAGTTCGTCCGCACGATCTGCTATGGGTGCTACTCATGTGCCCATGAGATCTACATCATGATTGGACAACAGAAATTTGAACACGCTGAAGCGGACGTACGACTACCGTAGCAGACGACGGCAACAGCTCCTATGAAAACGCGTAGAATGATGATGGTAATAAACTTTTGAAAGGAGGGTCTCCCGTGGGACATTCACTGCTTGTACAAAAATACTAAGGTCATCTAAAGTACAAAGCATTGCAGAAATTGAGGGAGCAATAATCGGGCTGATGAGTAGCTCCACCCCTAGCTTACAAATGTGGCACTTGGAAGGGGGTGCCCATGACGTGGTCCTTATAATCTTGTAGGTCGTGGTACTGAATTACACAGTAAGACTGACTGTCACTAGGAGCTCTTGAGACAACAGCAATGAAATGATTTGCAAACAACAATTGAATAGAAAGTGTGATATTACGTCTTTTGATTGTTGTCTTCTGAATCACCAAAATTAGTCTCGCTGGAATTCATAAACGCTACGTATTTTAATGTGCTCACGAATGACCTCCGAAATTGCAGGCAGCAGGAACAAATCATCCCGCACTTTTCTGCAGCACGTTCCACACTTCTGCTCCACATTGGATCTGTGACTGGCCAGTGAGACCAGGGGAGTCGTTTACCTGCCTCTTCAAGACCCAGCATCCCGAGGAAGTGACACCCTGTACAGTCGATCAGGACTCTGACCTCACTCTCCATGTTAGACTTCCTGAACCGAGGCGAGCAATAACACCAGGACAGGTATGTTCAGTAGCGATTAAATGGTCAGTAAAGTGCACAAATTTCACTTTGCGGAATCGTAACTCGCTATGAAACCTCTAGGATAAATAATCGCTACTAGAACAGGTACATGATATTTCATTTACAATGATACATGATGTTTCATTTACAAGCACTGCTACCACGTTGTGAATTAAAAAGCGAGTAACAGAGCTGCCAGTTACCAACATGCTACTTTTCAGTACTTCGGTAAAGTGTGCCTTCTAATGCAATAAATTTGTTTGCTTCAATAAATGTGTAACTTTAAGAGGTTTAAGTCAATTCGACATAAAGTGGGAACTTGGATGTCCGAATGTCGATCTGAAGTTCTATACAGGGTGTCCAAGCAAAGTGTGAACATACTTTTTTGAAATATATATATACAGTCGTGCCTCGTTAATATGGACAACTCGAATTATGGACGATTTTTGTGAGGACCAAACTTATCCAATGCATTTTCATGTTAATATGGAAACTCGCTTTTCGGACAATGGACGGTCCAGCAAGGTACTAACCATATGTAGTCCATGTATTTTGGTCTCGTTATTATGTACGGTATCGGTATGGAAGGCAAGCCTCCCCAAAATCTACAGGATAGCTTTTTAAAGTACATAGAACGTTCTGCTGTGTAGCGAGCTACACCCCCCTTCGGAACCGTCCACAAGAACTATAAGAGGAAAGGAGGTCATTTGTGGACATGATGAGCCTGGAAAATCCTTTATTGCGTCAAGACTGTTCCAAGCACGTCCACGGGCGATCGACCTTCGTGCAAGGAGTTGTGCCTTTAGTGAAACAGACTTAGTACAGTCGCTTTGCAGCTTATGAGAACAGAGGCTGCACAGTTATCAAGGCAAGTTCACAGGCTCTGCGTCGACGACTTCAGCAACGTCGAACCAACAGTCACATCTGCTATGGCTCAAGCGGGAGTACAGACGACTCTTCAATTATTTGAGGGCTATGAGCAGCAGGCAGCTACGTGTTGGTGACGTTTTGCTAACGTGCAACGAAGTATACTTTCAAGTGGGCGCTAATTGCGAATTTTTTAAAATAAACCTTCTGTGTTGTTTTTGTTATTTCCTTGGTATTCGATAATATGGAAAATTCGCTTTATGGACGATTTTGGTCTGGGACGAAACTGCCCATATTAACGAGGCACGACTGAGATGAAATCAGTTGCAGTATAGCATATGCTGAAGGGCACTCCTTCTCCTCCTCCTGAAGGGCACTCCTGAAGAGGCGATAGTGTACTCTTTCCCCCTCTCACATTGGGGATGAAGGAAATACGCGTCTCTGTAGATGCGCAATGAACAAAATAAAGAAAAAAATGGTGTTCCTTCACGAATTTTTCGCAGCAATCTACCGAACGTATTTTTGTTCTGAAAACGGCAACGGTATCAGGTGACCGAAAGGAACAGATGTTCCCATTGGGACAACTTCGTAGCTTTTATAATTAAAAAGTTAATTATTGAAAGTTAATTAAGACATTGTCTTAGGCGTTTGCTAATGCCTTCCTAAGGAGTTCCCTTCAGCATATACTATATTGCAATTGATTTCATCTCAGAAAAAGTGATATATATATATATATATGTTCAAACATATGTTCACACTTTGCTTGGAGACCTTGTATAATGACCAGTGACTGTGTTCAAACGTGCAAAATCAAAATTGATTTTCTCTTTCAGTTTGCTGTATTCTACAGTGATGAGGTATGCCTGGGGAGTGCAAAAATTACAAAGTTGGGACCAAGCCTGCAGGATGACATTTCTGTCGGAAAAATAAATTGCAGAGATACTTCTCTAAACTAATTTGTGAATAAAGGGTAAGTAGTATCTGTTGTATGAGAATTTGTTGTTAGTTGCACCTTTGATCAAAAAATTAGGAGGCGCCATTTCAGAATTCCCCTTGTGACTTCATTTCTTTTGCAGAAGTTTTCAGTTGTGAATCATTTGGATCAGTACTGGCATCTACTTTTTGCCTCTGGGAGGACAGGTGGGAAAATTGTGTGCCATATTCTTGCTTCCCTAAAGGTATCTTTTTTGTGTGCCCCTGTGAGCGGGCTGAAAGGGGGCAGGTGCTCCCTCCCAGGTGCCCCCCTCATTGTAGATGTTTGCTCTGATTTGGATACATAAGACTAGTTTAAGGAACTAAGCTTTACATTCACATGATGAAAGGCTCTGGCACTTGAGAGCAAACACTGAAGGCAATCAACCAGGAAGCTCACGTCGATGCCAATGGTAGCTCAGTGAACCATTCTACAGTGGGGTGCACAAATTTGGACATGTGTTTTCTTCATTGTTGATGTACAAAAAGATGCGAGACATGCAAGCGTGCTTTTTGGACCATTTGCTCATCACCACCTTTGAGAGTCTTTTCCTCTGGTATGTTTCATCGTCTGGCCAAAGAGGATTTCAGAAGCTTTGGGATGTCTGGACCTATTGCCACCAAGACCTCTTGCATGTGTCTTAACCCTTCACTGGTTGAAAGTATTCTTTTGCATCGAAATAGGGTATTTACATTAAAGGGGCTCTAAACCGCTCGACGAACATTCTCCAGTTATTATGCTCTATGAAAAAACGTGGCTCACGATATCAAAATATGAGATTCATTTGCTCCTAGCGAGCGTCTTGATCACGAAACAATGCCATTGAAAGAGTGTAATCCTCGTGAGCCTCTCCTTCATCCTTGGAACGGGGACACGTCACCAGGTTCTCACGTATATCGACACCGCATTCCAGGCCCTGGAGGTAGGGGAGATCTTGATCTCCCAGCCAATGACGGGCCCCACTGAGACAAGCGGCAGCTCGCGAAGGAACTGGTTGCGGGAGCATCTCGGTGACCTCGCGGAGCAATATAACACTGAAAACATAGTGCGCATATGAAATGCAGCATTGCGGGCTTTTGGTACTGTTTGATCTGGCTACCTTGGGATTGACAAGTGGTAAGACGTTTAGAATTCACCTAACATCCTGATATTACAACAAAATCAATGTACATATAAGTGTCCGGCATTCTGAATGGTTGATGGTACGCGACGTCAAAATGACGTGTGGCTATTATTGCCTGGGCCTCGCAAGGCGGGGCATGAGTGCGAAAGAGTGCAGTGAATATTCGGTCGGTTTCGAGCCATTATTTAGTTTTTTTGCAACAACAATTTTTGGAAGACGTTCACTATCAGCAACGTATCACAACACATGAAAAAAAAGTGCACCTTGTGTACCTGTTTATTGCCCCTTTAATGGGAATTATCGTTCTCTTTCCCAGTGCCGTAACATTTGGAACTCTACTGTGCATTAAAACCTGTCTATCCCCGTTTAAACTTGTAAATCATAGCATACCTGTGCAGTTAGCAGCACTTACTTCAGCCACTGCAACATTGTCACAGAAAGAAATGCCAGTCAGTGTAAAATTTCTCTCGCATGAGGGGTTGGGCCTTCTGAAACTTTTATTAGATATCGAGTTCAGGAGTGAGTGTTTGCTATAGACGAGGGCATGTGATGGGGAAAAATCATTTCAAGTACGAAGAACATACTAAAATGATCCTCGTGCTCAGCAACTATAGGTTTACTTGTGTTTGCCCCCACAACTGTTTGGACATTAATGATATCATTGTAATCATAAAGGTGCCGACTGTGTGTGTGTGTGTGTGTGGAGGGGGGCTTGGGGGTCTGAGCCCCCCCCCTCCCCAGAACTTTCCCAGACGGGGCCAGGCCCCCTCCGGGAAGTCTACCCAGCTGACACTCAAGACGAAAGTTTTTAGAGGGATATTCTCGGAATAGCGTCTTTCATGCGAGTTATCATGAAAATCCTGTAAAAATTTGCCTCACCACGTCGCAACACAGAATTCCCGACACCCTGCCTGACCTCTGTGCAAGGACTGAACCAGATTATTGAATGAAACCTGGCATTGCATGAAGTGGTGTGTGTCAGACACTGCGTAAGATTTCGAGCGGAGTATACCACCTTTTCTTTTTCGTGCATGGAATAACACACCCAAAGGGCCATGTATTTGACGCAGTGTGTAGAAACAATGCCACCTGGAGTAAACAAAGCGCAATTGTTCGAGTGACATGGTGTCATCATTAAAAGGGCACTAAGGTTCAAAAATTATTTTCGCAGAATGAAAGATGATGTTACTTTGACAACAATACAAAAGGAACAGGATTCATCAGTTATATCATAACAAAATTATTCAATCTGCCAGTATAAACTTATGCACTTTAGCACTTTAACATCCTTTAAAGTTCTGCCTGTCGCAACATGCTTTCGGCAGCAGTAGCTATGGAAACGAGTGGCGGCGTAGCCAGACAAATATTTCGGGAGGGGTACTATGGAGACTTTTCATAGGGAAGGAGGATTTCACCCTCATTTCCCTTTCCCAAAGGTACAATTTTATGGGGGTGGGGGAGGTTGAAACCTCCCTCTAGCTACGCCACTGGAGGTGAGCTGTCATCAGCCGCAGCCACTGGCAGTCACTGGTAGTTGCAGAAAGCCTGTGTGTGAATTCACCTACGTTGATTGGCCGATGGCATTGCAGTTCTTCATGTCTACATAGCAGCAGTGGCGGATGCAGGGGGAGGGGGGGCGATTGCCTTCCCCCAAAACGTCAGTTTATACATTGGACTTTCCACTCATCTTTTTTTCATAGGTTAACATAAACATATCAGCTAATCATGTCAGCTAAAATATCAGCTAAACATAACTAAACATGAGCTAACGTGTCGGCTAAAGATATAAGCAAAACTAGCTAAACATCATTGACAGAAGGGAAATATATCAGCTAAACATAGCTAAATATAGCTATATCAGCTGAACGTAAATAAAACATAAGCTAACTACGTGAGCTAAACATATCAGCTAGATATCAGCCAAATATATCAGCTAAACGTAAAACGTGCCAGATAAAATGTCAGCTAAACATCAGCTAACATATCAGCTAAACATAGCTTAACATAGCGAAACATATCAGCTAAACAGCTAAACATAGCTACACATAGCTAAATATAGCTGTATCAGCGGAACAGAGCTAAACATCAGCCAAATATATCAGCCAAACATATCAGCTGGATATCAGCTAAATATATCCGATAAACATGTAAGGTGAACATAGCTAAACATAATTGACGGAAGGGAAATATACCAGCTAAACATACGTTCGCATAGCTTAACATATCAGCTAAACATAGCTGAACATCGCTAAGTAAAGCTAACCATACCAGATATATAGCTAAATATAGATCAACATATCAGCTAAATATAGCTGAACATCACCAAATTAATCATCTAAGCATAGTTAATTATATGAGCTAAGCATATCAGCTAGATATCAGCTGAACATGAGCTGAACATAGCTAGACATCGGTAAACATACCAGCCAAACAGCTTAATATACCTACATCAGCTGAACATAGCTAAATATAGCTATATCAGCTGAACAGCTGAACATAGCTACCAGCGGTACACAGCTAGACATAGCTAAATATAGCTGTATCAGCGGAACATAGCTAAACACATCTGCCAAACATAGCTAAACATATCAGCCAAATATATCAGCTAAACATAGCTTGGCATCGCTAAATATAGCTATACCAGCTGAACATAAATAAAACATATCAGCTAAACATGCCAGACAAAATATCAGCTAAAATAGCTAAACATAGCTGAATATAGCTATATCAGCTGAACATAAATAAAACATAAGCTAAATATATCAGCTAGATATCAGCCAAATATATCAGCTAAACATGTCAACTAAAATATCAGCTAAACATCAGCTAACATATCAGCTAAACATAGCTGAAAATAGCAAAGCAGAGCTAAACATACTACCTGTATATAGCTATATCAGCTGAACATAGCTAAGTACATAAACGACCTTCATTTCCATCTTGATAAGGGTATAAGCAGTGACGTTATCTTCCTCGACTTTAAAAAAGCATTCGATAAAGTTCCTCACAGCAGACTGCTCGCTAAACTATCTCAACTAAATCTTCCGGACAATCTGATGCAGTGGTTGTCAAATTATCTTCTCTCACGGATGCAATATACACATGTTAACAATTATTCTTCCTCTTTATCTCGACTCTACCAGAAAGACTGAAGGTAGGATATCTGACTGCAGAAGTGCGGCCATATATTCCTAACCCACTTAGATGTTTTAAATGTAACCGCTTCGGCCATCCTTCCGATGCGTGCAGATGGTCTGCATGCTGTGCTCGCTGCAGCAAACAGGACCACAACTCCAAAGAGTGCGGAGGGCCTGATCACTGCGTTAACTGTTCAGGTGACCACCCTTCGTACTCTAGGTCTTGCCCAAAGTGGAAGTTTGAGAAAGAGGTTATGCACATCAAAGTTACACAGAAACTAAGTTATCCAGAAGCCAGGAAGGCGGCTTCTCCCTTCCTGTTCCAGAAATCGTTTTCATCTGTCGTTAAAGAGAAACCAAGGATGATTTCATGTGCAACACCGACAGAAAAGACAACACAAAGTGAAGAAACACATAAACCTCTTTCTGAAACACCACACCTCCTGTAACAGTAACCACAGTTTCACAATCCTCTTCCGTGGCTTCATTTTCACAGACGCCACCGGCATCATCGCAAACTGTGGAGGCAAGCTTCATGGAATGCGATGATGACACGAGCTCGCAACGCTCATTCACGAGCGTGAGCTCACAATCCCAAAGGAAGCCTAAGGGAGATATTTCACGGAGTGGCTCACTTCCTGATATATCTCCAAAAGAACTAGCGGCTGCTCGGAAGAAAACTCCGAGACAGCCAATAATGGCCCCAAAGAAAAAATAATGAAACTTTCCTCAAACGTACACTCTTCTTCATAGTGCAGACATGTCTTGTACACATCTCCCTCATTTTCTCTATTATGGCGATCCTTCAGTGGAATTGTCCAGGGCTCCTCTCCAATTTTGACGATGTCAATGATCTTTCGGACAGGTATGATGCACTCTGTTTTGCATTACAAGAGGCCTATCTGAATCCACAACACACACATACATTCCGGCGGTGGAACCTGTTCCGAAAAGATCGAGTTGGTGCAACACGTGCATCTGGTGGTGTTGCTATCCTCACATCAAAGACCATCCCTGCAAAACACCTTCCACTGAAAACAACACTTGAGGCAGTTGCTGTTCAGGTATGTCTTCACGGGGTGCTAACCATATGTTCTTTATATCTACCGCCGTCAGGCCTGGTAGAACAAAAACAACTCGAAAGTCTGTTAGATGTGCTCCCACCACCCGTTCTTTTATTGGGAGATTTCAATGGCCATAACTACTTGTGGGGCAGCACAAGGGCGGATAGTCGTGGCAAAATGTTTGAACGGCTATTACTATTACTCTCAAGGCCAGTGTGTCTACTCAATACTGGTGAACGCTGCTACACAGACATTCTCTGCAATAGATCTCTCTCTGTGTAGCCCATCCAGTTTCCAAATGCTAGACTGGGTAGTGGATGAAAATCCTCGTGGAAGTGACCACTTCCCAGTTACCTTAAAATTACACCTGCCTTCAAATACCCTTGCAACACGTCCACCTCGTTGGAAATTATCAGAGGCAGATTGGGGCATGTTTCAAAGAGAAGCCGATCTCTCATTGTCTTCTACTCAAGGTATGGGTGTTGAACAAATGAGCAACATGATTACAGACACGATCATAAGGGCAGCCACTAATTCCATTCCGCAAACATTCGGTCGTCTCCCCAAGTGCCCAAATCCTTGGTGGACGAGTGATTGAACGTGAAAATGAATCGAACGTGCCGTTCTATTCATCGCCAATGACTCAGAGTTGTGCCTAACTCGTTACAAGTAACTCGTTACTTGGTAACGGTTACTTTTTTTGGTAACGAAGTAACGATTCAGTTACTTTTTCAAAAATGGTAATATTAACGGAATCAGTTACAAAAATTGGTAACTCGTTACTGACGTTACTCGTTCCTTTTCTTCAGCGCGGGGGAGCCCATTTCGGTACTCCGTATGGCGCAATGCGTGCAGATTTGACCTGTGTGACCCACGACCACGTGTGACGCAAAGTATTATTGCAGTACCTCGCTGGATGTGTTGTTGACTTGCTGAATCGTCTTAAACGAAGGCCCTTGTCTGTTCTCTTGTCTCCGTAATCTCCGACCACCAGAATGGGCACCGAGAATGGTGCTATGGCTACAAAAAACGCGTTTCGACTTCTCGCCTTTTCTTGTCTTTGCTAAGCTTCTGAGCGCCCTAAATTATGACCCAGCCCCTCGTCTGTTTTTGGGGACCGTTGGTGATCGGTGGCACGAAAACCGGTGTCTTTTCGTGTGTTTTCATAATCTTCGATCACCCCCACTTCGGAAATGTAAATTTCGAGTATCAGCTTCTTCTGAAGTGCAATTCCCCATTAATGAAGAGTTGAAGGCAAGTGACGGCATGTTTGTTGGCTCCTTTAACTATGCGACGGTAACGTAAGAGTAACTCGTTACCCTGAGTAACGAGAACTCTTTATTTTTGTACGTTGGGTAACGAGTAACGTATTTAGTTACTTTTTTCTGAAGTAACGAGTAACGGCATTTAGTTCATTTTTTTTTGGTAACGGGCACAAGTCTGCAATGACTACTCCTCTTCCACTAGCGTCACCGGTTTGAAATGAACGTTTGATCTCGACCCTTTAGACCACCGTCGAACTATTCAAACTCTAGGTTTACTTCACAACCTTTTCCATTCTTCTCTGCCATTTTTCTGTCACACCAACGTATTCCTTCACTCCTTCTACCTGCGCGCCATCAAGTTTTGGAATTCATTGCCAGAAGAAATCGCATCCATCCATGATCGTTCATCTTTCAAATCGGTAGCAGCGCATCACCTTACATCGCAGCGCACATAATCATCTTCTTATTTTGTATTTCAATTTGGACATGTGTCTAGACTGTCTGGCCTCCCAGCCACATTGATTTTTCAGTGATTGTTGAAATGTTGTGATTGTTGCTATAATTTTCTTTTGTATTTTCCTTACCCATGTAATGCCTTCTGGCCTTTGGGTTTCTCACAATAAATAAATAAGTAGAGCTAAACATACCAGCTGTATATAGCTATATCCGCTGAACATAACTAAAGTTATCAGGTAAATATATCAGCCAAACACATCAGCTGGATATCAGCTAAATATATCCCATAAACATGTATGGTAAACATAGCGAAACGTAATTGACAGAAGGGGAATATATCAGGTAAAGATAGGTTCGCATAGCTTAACATATCAGCTAAATATATCGGCTAAACATCAGCTAACACATCAGCTAAACATAGCTTAACATAGCGAAATATATTAACTAAACATATCTGCTAAACATAGCCAAAAATCGAGAACATACTAGCTTAACATATCAGCTAAATATAGCTGAACATCGCCCAATTTATCAGCTAAACATAGCTAAATATATGAGCTAAACATATCAGCTAGATATAAGCTAAACATATACGCTAAACATGTCAGATAAAATATCAGCTAAACATCAGCTAACATATCAGCTAAACAGCTGAACATAGCTTAGTAGAGCTAAACATACCAGCTGTGCATAGCTAGACATAGCTAAGTATAGCTGTATCAATGGAACGTAGCTAAACACATCAGCTAAATACAGGGTGTGTGCAGAAAAACATGACCCGCATTTAGGCACATAGCTTGTTGCCTACCTAACTAACGAACTTCCGGTGGCGCACGATGGCGCATTTATGCGTGCGAAATCTGTAGAAAAATTGTGGAAGCCATACCCAGCTTAAAAAATAAACGGAACAACGAAAACGTCGGCTTCCGTGCATCAGAATAGGGCAACATGGTGGACAACAGGGTGTATATGAAAGGGCAACATGGTGCACGTAGGAGAGTTGTGAGCAAGTACCGCTAGGGGAGCTGTCGGTGCATAAATCGAAACGATGTCCCACATGGATGCTCATCGGCAGTACCCCTAGCGGTGCCTGCACATAACTCTCATGAGACGGAAATGCACTACAATGCACTGTCATGACCGCCCTATTCTAATGCATGGAAGCCCATGTTTTCGCGCTCTGTGATTTTTTTACACTGAGTATGGCTTCCAGGATTTTTTTGTAGCTTTCGCACACATAAATACGCCGTCGTGCGCCACCGGAAGTTCCTCGGCTAAGTAGACAACGAGTTACATGTAAAAATGCGGGTCATGTTTTTCTGCACACACCCTGTATATCAGCCAAACGTATCAGCTGGATATCAGCTAAATATATCCGATAAACATGTAAGGTAAACATAGCTAAATATAATTGACAGAAGGGCAATATATCAGCTTAACATACGTTCGCATAGCTTAACATATCAGCTAAACATCAGCTAAACATACCTGAACATATCTAAGTAAAGATATATATACTCGATACATAGCTAAATATAGGTCAACATATCAGTTAAATATAGCTGAACATCGCCAAATTTGTATATGACATAACTAAACGTATCAGCTAGATATAGGCTAAACATAGCTAGACATCGGTAAATATATCAGCCAAACATATCAGGTAAATGTATCCGATAAACATAACTGACAGAAGGGAAATATATCAGCTACACATCGGTTCGCATAGCTTAACATATCAGCTAGATATCAGCCAAATATATCAGCTAAACATGTCAGCTAGAACATCAGCTAAGGTATCAGCTAAACATAGCGAAACATATCTAAACATAGCTAAAAATCGCGAAACATTAGCTAAAGCTATCGGCTAAACATGCCTGAACATAGTTAACTAAAGCTATGCACACCAGATGCATAGCTAAATATAGTTCAACATATCAGTTAAATATAGCTGAACATCGCCAAATTTATCAGCTAAACATAGCTAGACATCGGTAAATATACCAGCGAAACATATCTAAACATAATTGACAGAAGGCAAATATATCAGCTAAACATAGCTTGACATAGCTAAATATAACTATATCAGCTGAACATAAATAAAACATATCAGCTAAATATATCAGCTACACATATCAGCTAAGCATGCCAGCTAAAATATCAGCTGAAATAGCTAAACATAGCTAAATATAGCTATATCAACTGAACATAATAAAACAAACTAAATATATCAGCTAAACATCAGCTAACATATCAGCTAAATATATCAACTAAAGAATCAGCTAAATATACCAGCTAAACATCAGCTAAACATAGCTAAAATCGCGACGATATTAGCTAAACACTTCACCTAAACATAGCTGAACATCGGTAAGTAAAGCTAACCATACCAGATCCATAGCTATCAGCTTCTCAATAGATCAACACATCAGCTAAATATAGGTGAACATCACCAAATTTATCAGCTAAACATAGTTAATTATATGAGCTAAGCATGTCACCTAGATATCAGCTGAACATAAGCTAAACATAGATGGACATTGATAAACATACTGGACTGGTACGACAACCGAAGTTTTCCAACAGGTGGGGAACACAGAGTCACGTAGAGACAGGTTGAATACATGAAGGAGGGCGGGTGCAAGGAGGTCAGCGTAGGCTTGAACGAATACTGCAGGAATTTTGTCGACCCCTGGGGTCAAAGTAGGTATTAGCTTCCGAATAGCTGCGATGACCTCCTCGTGGGACACTGCTATACAAGGAAGGTGATAAGATGCGTTAGACACGGAGCTCGAATTCGCAGTTGGCTGTGCGTTACCGCGTTTATACGAGGGGTGTTCAAGTCAAACCGGGACTTTCTGTCTCCTGGGTGTACAAATGACTCGCGCTACTTCTTTTTGCTCATTTTCACACACGACAGGCCTCCGCGTTCACCACGTGGTGGTCCAAAGTTTGTCCAAAACAGAAGACGCGTGCTGGACAAGACAACCGACAACGAGGTGAGCGCGCACATCGAACTGCGAATTGCCATGAAGTTTCTCGTGAATGAAGGCGTAAAGCCATCTGAAATTCACAGAAGACATCAGGCTCAGTATGGCCACGATACACTTAGCCGCAACAAAGCGTTTGGGTGGTGCAAACGGTTCCAAGACGGCCGTACATCAGTGCAGGACGACCCCGGCCGGGGCGGCTCAGAGCCCAGTGTCAGAGTTCCTGAGAACATCCAACCTGTGGAGCGCCTGACCCTCAAGAACCGACGGATAACATGTCTCGATATCAATAGTGCATATAGTGCGATCAATAGTGCATATTACTGCCAGGTTCTCAGGGGTGTGCATAAGGCGCTGAAGCAAAAGCGGCCGGGCCTCATCACCAAAGGACAATGCAGGAGCCAAAGGACCTCCTACAGGACAATGCACGCCCGCATACCGCACATCTAACGACACGCACCTTACAGGAACTTGGCTGGGAGTTGCTGCCACATCCCGCTTACAGTCCAGACCTCGCCCCCACCGATTTCCATCTCTTCGGGCCACTGAAGGCGTTCCTTGAGGGCCCAGCTGCGACGACGAGGTCAAGAATGCGGTCCGACGATGGCTGCTACGCGCCGGTAAGGATTTCTACGCTGCTAGCGTCCAGGCCCTCGTGAAACGCTGGGACAAGTGCATTAGTGCAGCTGGAGATTACGTGGAAAAATAAAACTAATTTCTCGCCTGTAAGTTCATTTTACTTTTGCGAAAAATGAAAAGTCCCGGTTCGACTTGAACGCCCCTCGTATATTGAAGAAAAATGTGTAGCGAAGAGCTGAGACATCGAGGTTGGGTTAGAAGATACCCCACCGTTAGTGTTCAAAGCGCATAGACCTTTTTTCGTTTTTAGAAAGACGCACGTGTTTCAAAAATTGTTTAGGATTACTCTTGAGATCCATTTCAATGGATTTGGTGCGATTAGCATAGTCACGTGATTGTGCCTGCTTAAAGAGTGTCCGGTAGTGAGCAAATAGTATGTAGTGTGTTATGGAGTTATGCTTTTTGAATTGCCGGTGATATGTGCCGGCGGTTCAATATGTTGGAAAACTTCGGTTGTCGTACCAGTCCACAAGTCCGGCGATCCTTTAAATCTGTCTCACTATCGTCCTGTCAGTCTACTGTGCGCGTTTTCAAAGGTGTTTGAGCAGATCATCTATGATCGCACGTTGTATTTTCTCAAGTCGCAGATATGTGAGCAACAACATGGTTTCATGCCGGGCAGATCCACTGTCACCAGTGCATGGAGATGTGCTTGGCGATACCAGTGTCCATGCGGTCCATGCGCTGTTGCTTTGGCTGTTTTGCTACTACTACAGTGAACCCTCGTTAATATGACCCCCGATAATATGACATACTCCCTTTATGACCGTTTTTCTTGGGAACCGTTACGCCGCCACGTAAATCCATCTCGTTAGTATGCCAATCCGCTTATCCGACTATGACTGACATTTTTGTCACAAGTATAAGGGTCAAACACAGGTATTATCTTCTCGTTACTATGACCACGTCACATGACCCGCAGGGTAGCCCCAGGGAGAGGCTGCACACATACCTCAGGCAGAGGGTGACACGTGTTGAAGTAGGGCGACAAGGTTTGGGATGACTCATGACGTTGTTGACCTCGGAATTACTCATAGCGCTTCTCAGGTCACACTGTGCTGCTGCTGTTGTGCACCGAAGAATGGCCCCAGCGAAGCGGTCTCTGAGGTCAGTGGATTGTGCGTTTCTCGTTAGTATGACAATTCGCTTTGTGACCAAAATCTGCGGGAACGGTGGTGGTCATATTAACGAGGGTTCACTGTACTACTACTACTACTAATAATAATGGTACCGTGATGTTACACGTAACGCAGCGACGGGGGATGGAGTAAGAGAGGAAGGCTTTTGATATTTTGTCTCTTTCGCCTTCCTCCGTGTCCCCTGTCTCTGGGTTTCTTCGTTCAGTCATAGTTAAGCGTAGCGAAACATATTAGCTTAAAGGAGCATGGAAATCATTTGGAACATATATTTTTTCACCGCTTGATATGAACATACTAGTACCTTCATAAACTGTCACGCAAAATATTTCCTTCGAAAAGCGCGAATTTCCTGAGAAAATTAGTTTGCAAGAATGCGCTCCCCCAAGCTCGAGTCACAGTCTCCCCCAAGCCGAGTCTGGCGTGTGGTGACGTCAGGCGGCCGACCACTTCATTGGCTCCCGGAAGCGTCCGCTCCCCGCAAGAATCGTCTGCTAGCTCCGGAATCTGAGACGCTGTTGCTATTTATTTGCGTTTGACATTCACTTGCGTTCTTACATGATTTGTCTCGCACGTTTTGCATAAAACAAGACTGCGGCCAGTGTAAAAGGTGTGGCTAGGCCTCTGTGTTACCGTAACGACCCGGGTTAAGGTGGATCGTACGCGGTTGTGGTTTCTGTTCCGATTGTGCTGAGGTGTCGTTATACTTAGTGAACAGTATTGTGCCTGTGTGTGCAGCATATATATGATACGACTAAATACATTCCTGTCTGTTGAAGATTTATTCCATGTGCCATTGTTGTATGCTGCGTATGACCATTCAAAAAAGAAAATGCTTATTTGGCCATGTGTTTTTGGGGCTTCCCACAGATCGCTAGCAGATGAACTCTACTGACTTTATTTTGGTATCCATGTTGTTGTGCTTGTGGAGACGTTGCGCTCCTGGTATCAGTAAGATATGGTAAGCGCAATGTTACACAGCTATGCGTTCATCGGTCCGCTCTTTCGCCTCAGAGATGCCAGTGTCCATGCGGTTCAGAGCCCATAGCGTTGACCACAACACGGAGAAGTCATGATGGTCGACGACCTCTTCAAGTGAAAACACTGGTCACTGCGCCGCGTCTTCATGACTATGCATTTGTAACCAAGAAGAAGCACTATATTTCAATCCGAATGTTCGTTCACACTTAGCATCATCACTTACCAGCCTCCGGTACATTCGTGTGGCGAAATCGAAGCTGGCGGAGCTTAGGCTCCAACCAGGGATTTCCCTACCCCCCCCCCCAGGGGGGGGGTGTAAACCCTCCCTGCACTTTTGCAACACCCCCCCCCCCTAAAATTTCGCAGGTGACCCCAACCAGCTGGCCACGAACACGTTCTGTTAGTGGGTCCGGCGCAGCGAATAACATCCTGCACTGTCAAACTTGGGCTGTAGGACCACAGACATGCAGATGATCGTTACATGCATTTGTCCAGAATAATTTGAAAGTGACTGTTCAATGCATATATTGCACGCATATACGAGCAGAAATGCGTGCGGGCACGCAAACTCAATGTGGATCATCAAGAACCATTTGCGCCCAACTCAATCAAGCGAGGTATTCTGCTTTTTTCGTCTAAGGTTTTCACCGTTGGTTGCTAGGTATTCATTGAGCTTCGTGAAACAAGGCGCTAGTCTTTTTTCTTTGTCGGTCGTGTGATTATGCATCTTAATGTTGAAATGCCGTTCATAATGAATCTGTATTCTAATGTACTGTGTTTCTAACGTAATAACATGTACAAATAAAACGGGAAAGCTGTCCAGATATGTCAGCATTGTGCCACGATTATTTCCATGTGTAAGAAAAATTCCGCAAGTGGAACCTTCACCAAGCATACCCCCCCCCCCCTTAAAAGCTCGCCCCCCCCCCCAAGCAGTGAATTTCTGGGGAAATCACTGGCTCCAACTCCATAAAACGTTTCGTCAAGAAGAGCAGACGTGTCGCCTAAAGAGTGCTCAATTCACCACCTGTGCTTTCTACGACATCCGATGAACAACAACGCTTCCTGTTCGGTCGGCTTGCCGGCGCTGCGACGCCGGAAAAAACCGCAAAAAAGAAAGAAAAAGACGGCGCGGCCATATGACGTCAGCGGCTGGCAGCCGAGTGAGGGGCAATTTCTGCCGCGAGATTCAAAGCTGCCTCGCGCTCCAGGATTGCGCGCTACGCTCAAACTTTTTGTGCGAATATGTATCACAGGGCTCAGACTCGTAATTTCTACTTCTCCCGTCATATTTTATTCCGATCATTTCCATACTCCTTTAAAGGTACTGTAAAGCAGCACCGATCAAATGTCATTTAGTGTGGCTATTCGATAGTCCAAGCCACCAGGACAAAAACTGCGCAAGTTTCATTCCAATCGACGGTTCTATTAATTAGAAAATTACAATTAAAGATTACGGGCAACACTGTACTAGGTATTCGAAATGAATTCGTACTCCTGACACATACGGCGGCAACCACATTGCATGCGTATAACGCTGGGCTCGACATAACAGTCCACCACAATCCACCATAAAAATCCGCCCCTGTAATCCACATAACGATCCACATCTGAGGATAACCGGATAAGCGAACTGAAATGAAATGCTGAGCCGTTGAAAAAAAATATGTCAGACGTTCAAGAAGCTAGACAGCGTCGGGACTAGTTTGTTCACAGAGATTCAGAGAGAGTTTGTTCGTTCGAAGGAGGTCGCGTACAGAAGGATCGCGCAGGCGCGGCAGAGAAGTAGGGAGAGCCTCCATCGAGCGGCGGCCAGCGCTGGGTTACTTTGCAAAAACAGGGGTTAACTGGTTAAACTGTTAACATGGGTTTCAGAATGCATAGGTAAACAGGAAAACTAATAATATGGTTACTAAAATAACGAAGTTCCAATGTAATAGTGTGTGATACCAATTTTCAGTGTTGCCCGCTGTACAGGGGGTTGTTTGACACCAGGCGTCGCACCGCTCCACTACGCCGCATTTTTCATGGCAAATTAAAAATATTTATAGCGCGTTGTCGGTCGTATGGTTCCGCATATGGTATTTAGAAGCAACAAAGTCTCTAGTCACATCACCGGCATATTATGCTTGCCTACTGCTTTGCAGTGCCTTTAACATGTCAGCTAAAGATTGATAAACATATCAGTCGAACATAGCTGAACATAGCTAAGCATAGCTTTACGTGTCAGATAAGCATAACTAAGCATGGCAGCTAAGCATAGGTAGACATTAGCTAAACATAGCTGGACATAGGTAAACATAGCTAAACATAGTTGACAGAAGGGAAATATATCAGCTAAACATATGTTAACATAGCCTTAGCCGTCGTTCAGCATGATATCGTCTCGTCTCGTCTTGTAGGATGGAAAATAAAATAAAATAAAATAACGTGAACAATGTTGAACAGTGAAGAAACGTCTAACGTCTCATGTGTTTCGTCTGGCAGCGCTCTTTTCATCATGTGAACAATGCAACTCCATAAATAAACTAACTAAATACATAAACGTATATTGTTTACGTGAGTTTCGTTTAAGAGGGGTCCTTAAAAAGAGAACCTCACTGTGCAGTACGTTCAGGCAGGCCTCTTTCACAGCGTAATACCGTAATGCCTCGTAATTTGTGGAGCAATTAAGCGACACCGGCGGGCTGCCGTCTACAAGATGCGGAGATCTGTGATCGGTTTGTGGAATGTCGTTTCTGGGTTAGCGCACGTGTTCGTACAGCCAGGAAGGTAACACAGTGTTATGGTCGTACATGGTCGCGTCAGAACTCACATCATAAGCAAAAATATAGCGTATTTTTAGAAGACTTTTCACTTATTATAATTGCGATGCGAACGAACGGCAAGCAGACGACCTCGGAGGCAGCCGTCTGCGCTGCGCTCCCATTGGTGTGCCTGGCCTACGTCGTCATGATGGGTGATGATCCTATGGCTGGGCCATGATGAGCCATGATCCTATGGCTGGAGCTTCCTTGGGTGCAGAAGCAGTGCGAATCTTTAAGACGCGTTTATTTAATATGTAAACTGTTTTCTGGAGAGAAATTTGGCCAAGTAGATTGTGAAGCGGTGCGAAACGTTATAACGTCTCAATCTGATACACACGTTTCAGGATGAGATAGTGTCTTGAAGGCATATTAAGCGGCTTGTTAAAGTGAGCTTATGTGGAACACGCTTATGTGTTTCTGACGGTGAGGTAAGACGAAACGCTTGTATATGATCAGTTCCTGTACATTGTCGTCTATGCGCTCCAACATGTCCTTGTACAGAACACCTGATGGCGCTACACAAAGTACCCACTCAAGCTAGAACAATAAGACATTGAGGGATGTATTGCCCCTAGTGCAGTTATTGGTGAATCTCTGCAGTCGTGTCCCCAAGAATTTTTCTTCGTCCTGGGCTGCGGCCTGCTCGCAGGGGCTTGGGCCCCCGAGGTAGGACGTAAAAGAATCTTGATAGCAAACGTCAACGCGCATGACGCACACTGGCATACTCTTCAGCGTTTCATCGAATTTCCTTGGCCGTGAAGAAACGGGGCCACACACACACACACGCATTCTACTACGTTTGGGGAAGGCCGAATCTCCTTAAGTACCCCTCGCAACATTCCTGAACCTGCGATGGTCGCCTCTCAATATACTCAAATACACAGGCATGTTTCATGATCTTTTGACTAGTATATTTATTTGTTGATGCCCGGGATGATGACCACTCTACGCACGTCGATATACTCGAGCACACACCACGGTTAACGCTCCATCACCGTGTGAAGCGCTAGCAGGAACACAACAATAATGATTAGAAACAAGGAAATCAGGAGAACAGCCATTAATTGTTGTAGATCTACGTCCCTGTCACTCTCGCCACGATTCCTGTCACGCTCGCCAGGAATGCGGGTGGGCTCATTATTCAATCTAAAAGGTGGCGAACCATGGGAAGGCCCTACCGGCTCTCGGGCAGGAAGGGAAAGGCGCCTTTGGATCAAGTTCGTGGTAATTTGGCTCACGCTTCCTTGTTCAGCATGGAAAGGAGGCAGTGGAAAGCTGTACTGAATGTTGACGCATGGGGCCACCGAAGGAGTCTTCGTCGGTTGCGGGCGCTGCACGTCCTCGGTCAGAAAAGGGACTCCTGCCGTGAGGTTCGTTTTTGACGGCGAACGGTGTGGACCTGATGGAATGGGCGTTTGTTGCGCACTACCTGGTGAAAGAAGATCTGGTTCGCTGCTCGACGGCGAGCTTGAGCTCTCGGCAAAGTATGTAGGAGAGATGTGCTCAAACACATCTGCGGCACATGGTTCCTCAGCAATGTTTTGCTGCGACGCCGAAAGACTGGGCCGCAGGCACACCGTGCTTAAAGTGGTAGGGCCTGCTTCTGAAGAATAGTGTGAAGCTGTCGAAGAGACACTGCTGTGGAAGGAAGATAATTCAGGAGGGGTAACGTCAACTGGCACAAGGGCCATGCTCTGATAAGCAGGCTGGGTCTTCTTCGATTTTATTTTTTTCTTATGTTTGTGGGCTTTCTTCTCGCTTTTGGCCACCCTTTGCCTTGAGGTTTCCCCATATGGAGGAACTTGTACGGGTATTTGTGGAACTTCTACGGGTTTCGTGATGGAATATTTGTGCACCATCGATTGGGTATCTGAGTGGTCTGGAACCCATGTGCCAGTCACTCTTCCCCCGTCAATGAGCGACGGTCTCTTTGGTGTCGGCGCCTCTGAGCGTGCTTCCGCGAAAATGCCTTCCGATGGCAGCCGTTGAGCAGCGTCCAGTACGTAGCTCGTAGTACCGGGAGGTGCTTCCATAACCATTACACTCCCCTGGTACCGCTCGGCTATCCAGTGGCTTGGCGTCACTGTTCCTGGCTCTGTAGGTGGCACGTTTAGCTCTGCTGAAGTGATTGCCAAAGGAGATGCTGCTGGCTGGACGCTGGAAAAAACCGGTACGCACGGCATTGGTTTTTGATATGTCAGGGCTTCCAGGTTCATACGATCGTCCTTTATGCAGGCGGGCCGTTCTCGAGTCTCTAAACATAGTCTCGGTTCGTCTGCCACTGGAATGAGATTTTGTCGTAAAGACTCTAAAGGTAATTTTTCGTCCTGATGCTCAATAGATTCCAAAAGAGGTTTCTGCCCCAGAGGCTCTACATGCAGCATTTTCCTTGTAGAGGGAAGAGGTTCAGCTTTCTCGTGTGCTATTGTTTGTTTCTGAGGCTCGGTTTCCAAGTGTACCTTTTGTTGCTTTGTAACAGCGTTACGACGTTCATCCGAGGTTTCTAATGGCATCTTTTGGTCGGGAGCTGCTAGCTTAGATTTTTTCTCGACATCCAATTGTAGCATCTCAATATTTGTATCCTCTAAAGGTAGCTTTTTCAGCTGCGGTTGTAAATGTAGCTTCTGCTGGCCTGTCACTGAAATGGGTTCCTGTTCTAAATACTCCAATGGAAATTTATGGTCTTGGTGGTCAATATGTAGTGCTTTATCTTTTGACATCACCATGGGTGCTGGCTGTGTTGGTTTCAAAGCAGGTTTCTGCTCTTGAGGCCCGACGTGCAACATTTCTCCTCTTGGAAAGGAAACCCATTCGGGTTTTCCGGATTCTATTGGCTGTTTAAGAGACTCAGCTTTCAGATGCAACTTCTCTTCCTCTGTAACAGACATGGGACGTCCTTTCGTAGCTTCTAAACGTTGTTCGTCGTCTTGATGTTCTAACTGCAATCTCTCTTCTCTTGTAAGCGCACTTGGTTTTGTCTTTGAAGATTCTAGCGCCTGTCTCTGTTCTTGCGGCTCTAACATTGGTTTTTCCTCAGGTGCACCTAGGGCAAGCTTCGGTTGCGGAGGCTCCAGAGGCTGTCCATGGCCAACTTCCTGTATACATTCTCTTTGTTCTTTTAAAATCGCTTCCATTTCTGACGTTTTACATTCTAGATGGTGTATTTGCTCTGATGCTATTGGTGGAGGGGTAACTGTTGTGATACTTAAACGAGTTTCAACGTCATGGGTTATGGTATGTTCTAAAGGAGGCCGTTTTTGTTCTACAGGCAACCTAATCTCATGAGTCAGTTGGTCGAGTCCAGGTTGTGCATACTCTAGTTCGTACCCTGGCTCTCTCTCGACGACAGCTGGCCCTGTTTCAAAAGGCTCTGTAATGTCCTCTTTGAAGCTCAGATCTTCTGCAGTCTCACAGGGCCCTTCCTCCGGAACCGTCCGCCGTTGTACACTTTTCCCTTCGGCAACGGCAGTTTCAGCAGTTGTGGTATCTAACTTCGATGTTACAGGCCTTTCTTTCAATGATTCCAGGTTCATGTCTTCGTTACCATACTGTGTGATTGTTCCTTCAACTTCCACTAATTCACGTTCCTCAGGGAGATATCGTAGTACCGATCCCTGCTCTTTCAGTTGTTCTGAGGATTCTGGTTGTTTTCTATGTACCTCGACGTGGCTTTCTCCCCTTGTAACATCCGACGGCGTGGTTTCCTGAGGAAGCGCGTCATGCTGTAACACTTCATAGGATCGCGATTCTGAGGAAGGTTCCTGTAAAGGGCGTGACTGTTCTGCTACTCTTATGGTGTGTTGTACAGCTTCAGCAATTTCTGATGTTTCCTCATGTGGTAAAATGTGCTGTACCTTCTGTGGATGTGGTTCGACTTCCACAGGTGGGGCTCCGAACGCTCGCTCGTGAAGCTCATCGTAAGTGCCTTCAGCTTCACCCACCTTGGCTTTTCTTTCCGCTGCTGTAATACGACCGACATTTGCCTTGCTACGAAGCTCATGCTCCGCTATGCCTCCAATATCTGCTTCTACTATAGCGCGTTCTTCTGGAGTTTCTGCCCCTAAGGCAGCGCCTTGCGCTGCTGGAGAAACATCTGTCTTGCACTCAGTCAATAATCGGACTAGTTCTGTGTCAGGACGAGACACCACACTAGTGTCGGTTCTCGCCACGAGTTCAGTTCCAGATCGGCGCTCCGCAACCTGTGTCTCTTCACTACTTCCTCTTCTGTGGAGTTCCAGCAGTACTTGTTGTACTACTTGTTGGCCTACTTCGCTTATTGTAGCTGTGACACTCGAAGGCTGCGAGAAGTAATCTTCAATGGTCGGTTGAGGATAAGCCTGTGGTGAAGACGTGCTTGAAGACACCTTCTTCAAAGGCGACGCACTTTTCAATATTATCGTACTCTCGGTCGCGGGAAGCTGCTCTTTTATTTGTATCCAAGATTCCTCTGGTGCCGTCAGGTCACTGTCGATAGGGGTCGTCACTGACGAGAACGGTCCTCTAAGTGCCGACGGTAGGACGTCCTGATAGGGTTTGAGTGGCACAGGCACTATATCGGCATCTCGCGTTTCAATGGGCGATGTCACCTCTGAAAGAGACGCCGGAGGATGTGAAGGTATTGACTCTTCTCTGGATAGAAGTAGGCTAGGTTCCTGGCTTGATGGTTCTATTCCTAGTTCCCGTAGGAGTTCTGGGGTGATTGTTCCAGATAAGATAAAAGGTGGTGGAGAGCGAAGTTCCGGAGGGGTATCGAAAAATATGAGGGATTGCGCATCCTCGTCCGTTGGGATTGATTCCTCGGACTCGGGTAGCGGAACAAGGGCGCCTTCAAATTCACCTTTCCCCTCAGGAAAACCCTTTTCCTCAACTGCTTCAGGGAGTCCAGTAGTTTGTGGCGCAACTTTTGTAGTACCCTCGCGAGCCATTCTCGTTTCGGCAGGCGGTACAGGTGGTAACCTCAACATTGTCGGTGGTTGGACATCTTCGTCAGTGGATGGTTCAGTGCCTGTAAATATATCCGAGGATGCGTCTCGCTCGGGTGGGACATGGTCCCCCGTGGGCGCTGCTGTGAAGCTATTAAACGGCATCTTGACTGCTTGCGCTTTCTCACCCACGTTCGCCTCCTCAAAAGTGGACGTCGATGGCGTGCTACCTTCAAATGCTGCCGACCCCTCAGCAATGGCTTTGGACGCGGAATCGCTCGACGAACTGCTGTAAACAGTGATCCTACGCAGGGGTACACGGACCTCATTTGCAGGAAGTTTCTCTTTCGCCTGTGATGTGCCTTCTGCTTGGGGTCTCGTAGCCTGCATGTGCTCTTGAGTCAGCGTAGGTGACTGAATACGCTCGATTTTATTCAGCTGCGTAGCTAGATCTAGTCTCGTGTCAGTCCCTATTGTGCTGGGAAACACAGACGTTGATGGTGCGTCTTCAGACTTCAAGCCATTTTCCGAGTTGTCCGATGGAATGAAGCTTGTAAGCGACCCGACCAATTGGCTTCGCACCTTAATGGCTCCGAGTGTGGCAAGATGCAGTGCTTCTGCTTTTGTGGGTGAATTTGTCTTCGGGGTCTGAAGCTTAGAATCTGACTGGCTGTGCTTGAAGGCGTCGTTTGGCGTAGCATTGCCGCCAATGGTGGGAACCGACTTGGCTTTGGTGGGTAGCTCTCGTCCTGGGAGATTTGTATCTGAGGTGGACGACTCATGATCGGTATCTCTGGTTGTGGACAGGCGCTTCTGCTGCTTGTCTGACATGGTTCAAAACGAGCACACAAAGCGCTGTGTGTAGGACCGCATTGCGGTCGTGGTGGTTCGAGGTTTCAATCAATGATCGTTAGAAATCGAAGCACAGATTTCTTCTTCACCTCTATGTCCGTGGCAGAGGTGTCCGTGGTGGCGGTACAGCCTCGTCGTCGTTTACCTAGTTATTATGAGCAGCCACCCCCGATACCCGAAAGCAATCTAGAAAAGACCCGGGAGGTGACTCAGGTTCGAATACGTGCGCCGGCTTTAAGACAAATGTCGGCGTAGTTCCCTGTGAAGTCGGCCAAGCACACACGATCCCCCCCTGCAATAGTCGTGACGTTGCTCTCCTGAGCGTGTCCGACTACGGCAAACAGCTCCATTCACCACCACCTCCTGGAATTTTGAGCAGCTTGTCAGCAACGAAGGACCAGAGGTTCTCTACACCAAACTGTGTCAGTCTTCCGGAAGTTCCCTCTTGCTTTCGAATTGGGGCTGCCGGTCCTGACCCCCATCAATCAACTTAATCGCATAATCAACAAATGCATAATCAAGTTCCTTATGAAGGAGACCGTTAAACCAGATGATATTTTGCAGATTACAGGTACAGTAGGGGGAGCAAACGATGTCAAGGGGAAGAGTGTACGAACGGCCAGACAGCCTAATGAATAAGGACGGAATATGGTGACGAATGAACCACATGGACATGTACGTCCGACTGCACTGCAAACACGCCAGTGAATATCGCTAGCATTGAGCAAGCCATCCTCGAGGACCGGCGAGTAACAGTTCAGGGCGTTGCAGCCCAGCGTGATATTCGTGTCGGCAATGTGGAGACAATCATTTACGAGTTTCTCACTGTTCCGCAAAGTCTGTGCAAGATGGGTTCCACCACACATCACTTCTGACCAGGAGGGCACGCGTACGGCAGTCTCTGAGGAGCTGCTGAACCGAGGGGGACGAATTTTTGCAGTCAATCATCATATGTGGTGAAAACTGATGAATCTCATCTCAACCCAGAGACAAAAACAAGCAGCATAGAATGGCGACATAAGGCTTCCCCGCCGCGAAAGAAAAGCAAGATGCAACCGTCTGCTGGGAAGACCATGGGGACAGTCTTCTGGGACATGCGTTGTGTCACCAACGCGTGTACTTCGTGGAGCAAGGGGTCACGATTAATGCTCAGTACTACTCCACGTTGATAAATTGTGCCGTGCGAAATGCATTTCGCAAGAAAAGGTGTGGGATGTTGTCCGGAAGAGTCACTCTTCATGACAATGCTGGGCCTTACACGGAGAATTTGACGGTAGCAATCCTGGCTGAAATGCGCTGGGAGGGTTTGCCCAATGTCCCTTGCAGACCATATTTAGTACCAAGACATTCTACACAGATGAAACCCTCCAGAAACATGTTCTGTGGTGGCTTCGGCTGCAGCCCAATTCTTTGTACGCCAAAGGCATCCAAGAGTTGCCACAGCTATGGCAACAGTGTCTGCGTAGATGGGGAGGGGGGTGGGGGTGAACACATTGAAAAACTGACACAGTTTTGTGCTTCCCGAATTTTCTATTGTATTTAAAGAAATAAAAGTCTCCGTCAACGTTGATCGACCCTTGTACCTAACATCCTGTTCTCAAACTACGACTGCTGTGACGACACATTTTCATTTCCTTTTGATGATGTGAAGAGCTGCGATGTCTGAATCCGTTTTTTTAAGTCTCTCCTGTCCTGCTTCCTCTCCAACGGAAATATTGCCCGAACTGCATAACACGCGAACTTGACGCGCAGTGTTCAGACAGAGTGTTGACGAAGTCAGGTGGATATTCATGGTGCTTGGACATGTTTCAACTCAACCAACCAACATGTTCTACATTCTTCATGCACTTCTCTCTGTGCATTAGACGTGCCTCGAAATAACGTCAAACAAAACTCTGTACCGTGACATGAACGTTCACATTTCACATGTGAAATGTTCATCGCTTCCAAGTCTAAGACTTAGTCCCGGTTTCACCACCGCGAGTGAACATTTGAACCGAGAACAGAATTCCCTAAACTTGGTGTTAATCGTCAACACTCTTTCACCAACGCGGGATAGCGAGATTTCCCATCAAATGGGGCCAAATAGAGCTGTTGGTAAACATCGGGTTTGTAACCGGGCTGGTAACACACACGTTTAGCCAAAATCTCCATTTTATTTTTTCTTAACACCAAACCAAACCAACCATGTTTAGGGAAGTCTAATCTCTGTTGAAGCGTTAACTGTCGTTGGCGAAACAGGGCCTAAGTGAGGAACACAAAAACAGCGAATGTTATCTATCTCCTTCTCGCCGGTACACTGCGTGCTTTGGCATGTAGTATGGGTAGGTTTTTCGTGAAATTGTTTGACTACACATCATCACCTTAGGGACGTACGATCCTCCAGCGGAGCGACTCCTAAATGAACGTCATAAATTGGAAAAATTAGCATGTTGAAAATTTTTTAAAATTACAATACCGGACAGTGTGTCGGCTCGGGTCAAGTACCGTACAAGCTTCGACTTCTTGTACACGAATGCTGAGGTGGCCTAGAAGCTCCCGACATTGGATACTGTACTTTTAGTTCTCCGCCCTCGGAGGTCTCGAAAGGCCAAGAAAGGCTAAATGTTTTGATCAAATATAGATGAACCACTTTCTAGCAATCCAAGGTACTGAAGAAAAAAAAAAAAAAAGGGGGCAAACACGCAGGAACGAAAAGCGAAATGCGGCCTCAGCATGAGACTGAAAGGCGCATTCGCACTTGTACCTCTAAAAAATGCTCTTATGGCATCTCAAAATGTTAAAAAAAGGCTACAATTGAATAGAGCTGATAAAGAGGCAGGCAACCCCCAAAGTGTCGCATTTAGCCGTTTACAGGCATCTATAGGCATCTATAGGCAAATGCCTAAAATTCCGGGCCCTATATTATGAGCCATAATGAAAAATATCGTCGAAAAGTGCTACTTCTCGACTACTAGTCGACCTCTCCCGTTATTGCACACTGAGAGCAATTACACAAGTTATAAAGCCATTAGGCGTCGCACGTGCAAGAAACGAAAAACAGATACTCTGACTTCGTTTAGTGCATTTGCCGGCGCGATTGAAATCATCTGGCGAGCTCCTACGCGAGTTTAACTCTATTTGCGTGACCATAGGCGTGAAGGCGAAGACGCTTTCAAGACTCCCTCCAGATGATTTCGCTTTTATGAAGCGCTCGTGAATGTACTGAAGGATCGCAGGGACTTCGGCACGCGCAAACATTTGAGAGAGCTTTGCGCATTGCGCAGAACCGCTCCGCTATCCCTTACGTACGCAAATGCGATAGCGCACGATGCACTAAAACTCTTTAATAGGCAGTTTTAGCACACCGCTGGTAAGGCTCTTGTGCCTGCCGGAGCCAATCACAGTTGTGTGTGACTAATCTTATCCACTGATTGGTTCCAGTTGATACGGTTCGACGCAAGCCGCGTTATCAACGGTTTGCTAAAACTCTATTGACTGTGGTATGCAGGGTTTCCGCTCAAACAATCCATTAAAGTATTTTTAACATTTAACTGTTGACATCAGCAGCGAGTTGGCTGTTGATTGCGCTGAAATGACCGACCAGCGGAGACAGAAACGTCAAAATGCGGTGATACTCAGTTCATGCAAGTCAACTCAGTTTCGTGCAAGGTCAAATGTAATAACAAAAAAAAAAAAAAAAAGAAAGAAAGAAAAAGAAAGGCTCAAGGAGGAATAAATATTGGTTTTGCAGTAACGTTTCTTTATGAAGTTCAATTGTTATAAGCAATAACTATGCTACAAATAACCTTAAATATTTCGCGTAAGTTGGACATGTATTTCTTTCAATTGAGACCACTTCGTAACTACATTATTCCCCCGTTTGTAATAAAGGAGGAATTTACAGACGGTCGGTGACGTCGAATGGACATCTACCAGCTTATCATCCGTCGTCGTCGCCATCACAAGAGTCCGAAGAGAATAAGGACGACAAGTGCTATCGCTAGGAGACTAGCGATTACGATGCAGGCAATTAGTTTTTTGTCCGGCAGCACAATGTTTACCTGCACGGCCTTATCTCGAGAATCTTCGATAGCAGGAAGGGAAGGGCACGCGTCTGCCATTTCAACGTCTGAGCTCTCTGCTACGGTAACCGTAGCATTGTCCTCTGTTGGCCCAGCATACGAGGACGTTTCTTCAGGGGCGTGCACCACAATTATAGTAAGAGGAGGGCTTTGCCGAGCCTTTCCGCTCGCAGGAAGCCCTTCGGTTGACTGTGCCCGATGACCTTGTGCTCGTGGCGAGTTTTCTCGCAACTGGTGTTCATTTTTCGCATCCCGTACACTTCTTTGTGGCAGAGGTGTAGAGGCGACTGATCCTTGCACGACATTTGGGTCGGCTGTATGGACTGGATGAAGCTCAGCTGAAAACGTTTGGGTTGCTGTTGTTACGAATGTAGACCTGTTTGAGGAACGTACAGAGTCGTGGCAACGTTGAGCAGGTGGCAAGGTGTCTACAACTTTCATGGGAAATGCTCTCGCTGCTGATATTGTGCGGGATATTGGAGTTAGTGGGTTAAAGATGTGCCGCACAGTGTGCCCTGGGTCAGGTTCCACTGAATCGTATCGCTGAGCAAGCTTTTTTTCTGAATCGTGGTCAGTAGCGTAGATAGGCTTCCTTTGACTAGGTTGGCTCGCTGACATTCCTGCTGGACTGGTAGTAGATAACCAATGCCTCTCCCTCGAATTGATCTCATGTACGTCATTGCCGAGGTACATGTCGGACGATCGCTTTGGTGTCGCAGACCCTGTAGCGTCTCTGATGTTGTCACGAGGTTTCGTGCCATGCTTCGGTATAGTATCTTCCGTCGTCCCTGAAGTCTTGGGTTTATCTTGCTGTCCAGATGGCGATAGAGAGAAAGAAATACGTTTTTCTTCGGGGTGACTGTGTGACCCAATGAGCGATTTGTCGTATCTAAAACTAGGACTATCCACACTGTCTTTCGCATCCATCTTTCGGCTTATAATCGCTCGCGAATCTCGTGTCATCCCCGAACCACCTCTTCCACGACGGCGTTCTTCCGCTAGGGGTGTTGTTCCTCTCGATGAAGATTGTTCATGGCGCGTCTGAGAAACAATAATGTCTTCCTGATTCCTTCCTGAGGATTTCTGGTTCGTCCTGTAAGGTTTGTGGCGCCTTGCCCCCTCACTGTAAGACCCCGTCTGTGTATTGGCGACGTGCCGGAGTAGTGACTCCGACGTTGGCGCCCCAGTCGACTCAGGCAATGTTCCGAGTTTTGAGTCATCGATGGCAGCTGGACGACTTACCTGAAGCTTCCTGTTCGTGAATTCGGTTTCTCTACTCAAAGCGTTCGACGGAGGCATGTGCCTAACAACGGTTTCTCGATTTTTTCCCAAAAACGAACGAGACTTAGGTGCGACTCCTGACACGAACTCATCTACGACGGCGTGTTGTACCTTGCAGGTACCCAGCGGGTTTCCCTTTTGGAGGCACCATGGAGTGATTAGCTCCTCGGAATCGCTGTCTTCGTCGTCAGCAGACTGGTCAGTGCTGTGTATGTTAGGATATGAACAGCTCCTTTGATTGTCGCTGTCCAACCTTCGAGAAGGTTTCGGGAGGTAGTGGCCACTGTTTGAAGATGCTAAGCTGTGACTTTGTATTGGGCTGTTTGGATAAGAAGAGTCGACGCCTATGGGTCCATCATCAATGTCGCTGACGGTCTGCTCATGGTTCAACCGGCGATTCGCGTTCATAGCGATATCTTTCCAACGACGATGCGCTTTTCGCCTTCTTCGTTCCATAAATCGGAGGTGCTGCAAACAAATCCTAAGGACAGAATGAACAGAAAGGCACGCGTAGAACGTTCTTACAGTGAAACATAACATTGGCTGCTTCCTTCCTCTTCTTCTTCAGCCACAAAGGAAATGGCTCACTTAGCCACACAGGGCGATCGGCCAGGAGTATGAGACGGGAGTATAGTTCCAGGGGGACGGGCGGGCGTTGTAGAGATGTGGACGGTGGTGGGGATTAGGTGGTCAGGCTACTCAGGCCGGGCGACTCAAAAGCGGCCGCAGGTAGCTAAGAAGGCAACGACGCTGGACGCCACTTCGGGGATCCATTTCTCCGTGTGTGAGGCTCCGAAGGAGAGTAAGGACGATAAGGAGAGAGGGATGCCTTGTCTGGCAAAGAGCAGGGTGAAATGGTTTCGGCGGGGCCTGTCGTACAGGCGACAGTGCAGCTGCAGATGCTCAGTGGTCTCGTCCTGCCCGCAGTGAGGGCACGCTGGCGATGGATGGGTACCCGCGCGGTGAAGGTAAAAGTTTAGAGGCAAGGCGTGGCATCGAAGGCGCGTCAGCAGGACTTCAACACGGCGCGAAGGGCAGCGGTCAGTGTACCGCGCGAAGGAAAGGTGATCGTAACGGGGGTCAGGCAAGCGGCGTCCAGACAGCTCCAGCAGCCTCCTATGTCTGGCCCGAGTTACTGCGGGCAATGGAGGTAACAGGTCGATGAATGGCCCAGCGAGGGATGCCTTGGTCAGGTTATCAGCCAACTCGTTGATAGAGAGGCCACGATGTCCTGGAATCCACGTCAAGACGACGTCCGTGATATGACTCGGAGTAAGGGACAGGAAGGTCTTCCAGGCGTTGGCAGAGGGGTCCGACAGAGCTGCGATGACAGACAGAGAATCTGACAGGAGAAGAACCTTGGCAATATCTAGGGCAACCAGAGCCGACAATTCCCTGTTCTCACGCGCAAGGCAAATCTGGCTTTCAAGGTTCGCGTGGGCCATCCAAATTGAACAGCGGGGGCGAAACCCAATCTGGCTGTCGTTAAGAGCAGAAATATTCTCCAAGAAAGAGGAAAGACGGCGGTGCAAAATGCGCTCGATGGTCTTGCAGAGGGCGGAGGCCAGGCAATTGGACGGATGTTGTCCATGACCGGGCCCCTCGAGGGAATTTTCTTAACGATGACTACCTTGGCCACCTTCCAGTCGTCTGGGAGCCATGACTGCTCGAGCGACACGTTTAGGAGCTCGCGAGGATGGGAAGTCCACAGGGACCGCAGCTTCCTGCCTGTAATGCCGTCCGGACCAGGGGCAGAGTTCGGAAGAGCACGCACAACGGAGTCGAGTTCCTCTCCGGTAACGGCGCAGAAGCCGGACGTCGATTCGTCGGGCAGCGCTTGGACACGTGAAACAGAGCTGTGGAAGCGCAGCGCAAGACCTCTGGCTATGTCTTCGAGCCGGGTTCTGGCAATGTCATCAGGCACGACGGAGGAGTCGCAGGGGGGTTCGCAGGACAGCGATCGCCGGAGGTGTGTAATATGCTGGTGGAGAGCCTTCCGATGCTTCGGGTTGGAAAGAAATGAGTTGCGCTCGTTGTAGAAAGGCTGCTTTGCAGCGGAGATGGTACGCTTAAAGACAGCCTTGAGAAACTGGTAATTCTTCCAGTTCACGTAGGAAGTGTTTGCAAGCACTTGTTTCCAAGCAGCCTTGTGACAACGGTAGGCCCTTGTACAAGCCTCGCTCCACCACGGGGCGCAGTCGCTTAACAAGACTAAAAGTAGCAGCCGCTATCGAGAGTGACAAAGAGGTCACGGCATTGACCGCGCGGTCACTGGCAGGTAGGCCAACACCTTCCTGAAGAAGTCGCTCCAGGTTCTTCTCTTGCAGGTGGAAATTGCACAGGGAGCGCGAAGAGACAGACTGCCTGGCAGGAATGGCCACTTCAAAGAAGATAGGCAGGTGGTCGTTGTTGGAACCCAAGGTGAGGGTTCGCCACGACATCAGGCGGACCGAAGAGGAGTGTTGAGTGAGGTCGAGCACAGAACGGGCGGTGCCACGGAGGAAAGTTGGAGATCCGTCATTCTTAACAGAGAGGTTATGACGGCATATCCAGTCCCACAGCTCCCTGCCGTTGGTCTTGAGACCCCATTGAACGTGATGTGAGTTGAAATCACCAGCGACCACGTATCCGTGGGGCAAGTTGGAGAGTGCACCGCTGAGAGTCGAGGGGGATTGGAAGCCCGCTGGGCAGTACACGGTCAAAACAGCCAGGGAAGAACTGTAATGGACTGGGTCCTCTTCGTCGCCTGTCTCGTCCCGTGGGGAGGCTGGTTATTTTACGGCGGAGTTCTATCGCATCGTTATCTCTAATCGGAGTTATATCGTTATGCGGGATTATATCGAAGTTATATAAGCATCGGGTAGCATGCGTGCCCCGTGTGTCCCAGATATGGCGGCGCGGTAAGTCACGGAAGAAGCGCGCTGCGAAGGTGGCGTGATACGACGTTGTTTATCACTTGAGGTGTAGTGATGCAGGTGGCGGGAGTGGAAAGCACAAGACGCCAGGCCTCTCGCCAGGATGGCTTCACCCAGACCAGCTCACGTGGCTCAGTGACTAACGTGCTCCGTGCACCGTCCTCATCATTGGCCCATAACATGTCATCTCTAACCCTGCCAACCATGCGAGCTTTTTCACCACCACCACCGCAAACCATGCCAACGATGAGGACTGTACTTAGAAGAAGAACAGTTCATGTTCAAAATATTGGCGGCTCTCGTACTGGGGAACTTCATTTCCTTACAGGTTCGCTGGATTTTAAACCCTTATATGCTCCACAACTGCCAACATGTACGAGGTGAAAGACGGGAGCACAAGAGAGAAATACAGGGTAGGCCTCCCTTGTAGTACCCGCAAGCTCCACCCTCCACCTTGTTTATATTCCACGCATAGGTACATGAAATGAAAATAATGTGCGAAACGGAAACGGAACTCGTTGCCGAAGTCGACGTTGCATTCCCGCTGCTGCCTCATGACATTATTTTCTGGGTTCGTTCATTCGGCGAACGAACTGGTGCTTTCCCCTGCCCTTCGCATATGGAGGAATGGCGGCCGGTCTTGGAACTTTGTTGTTATTTGTCCCTAACCAGAATGTCTCCAGTACACAGCCCGAACCGACCTTTAGCCTCCCAACATTCAGCTATCTCCACCTCCACTCAGGAAGCGAGACCCGTCATAATTTCCTGGCATGTAATTCCCCAGCCATTGATGGATAGCTAGAGATCTACTGTCTATACGAAAGTGTCGGTATTCATGACAGGTGAGAAAACGCCGCAAATATGAAGAGTGTGGCATCCTACCTTACTCAGCGAAGACTTCCTTTTAAGGCCACAAAACTGACTCTTGTCACATAGGCTGCCTTCATCCACCAGAAACCAATTAAGAGCTATTCGGATGCCATCCGTCCTCCGTCTTGTACGCGAAGCAATTGCACAAACATCAGCCCTTTCCTGGCGTCCCGCCCCTCACGTACACGGTTACTATCCATTAGAAAGTTCTTTGTTGACAGCCTCTAGAGAGACGTATTAGGAAAAACTAGACTTGAATGCAGACTTGAATGTATTTATAAATATAAACATATTACACCATAACATTGTCGAGGTATGTATAATCCAGTGCGTATGCTATCACTTAAATAGAACGAAGAGGAAAACGGCTACAAGTGCGATGGCGAGTCCAGCTGTGATGAAAGAACACGCAATAAGCATCTTATCTGGATGCACAGTGCTAACTTGCACTGCCTTGTCTACTGGCTTCGCATGTGCTACATTTGCGTGCTTGCCCTTGATGTACGTAGTATGGACGGCGCCTTGTTTAGTCTCGTCGTCAGTAAGTTCCGTAAGCGAGCTAGAGGTATGGTTGCCAGCAACCGGAATAGTGTTCGTGGCACTTCCTCCGCGCAGCACCCTTTGGTTCGATGACGACACTTTAGGGACATCTTGAAGCTCCCGCTGGTTCTTGTCGACTTCCTTCCGTAAGTCAGCGCGCTGGTGCTCGAGATCACCGTCACTTTTTCCGGTCTCCAGTTGTGCGTCTTGTAGGTATGTGGACGAACGGGACCGAATTCCGTTTCCAAAATCGCATTCTAAAACCGTTTGCACGGCCTTGTGTGCGCTCCGAGAGAGGAGTTCGTGTTCTTGTGAAAGTGTGCCTACAAGACGAGATAATTCATCGGAACTAGCAGACACGTGATTTTCGAGATGTATAGCAGTTATGGAAGTGTTCTCGACCACAGGACTGTCACGAATGAGGCCGGTTGATGAGGGCATCATGCAATCTACGTTCCCGTGCGCGTTTTGCGAAGGCATATTCTTCATGCTACGCTGTCTCGGAGGTTTCAACGCGGGCTGAATGACAGCTTCGTTGCCTTCGCCTAGATCTGAACAAATATTCTTGGAAGACACAGCACTAAGCACTGACCTAACCCGCATGTTCTTGATTTCAACCGCAGGTTCTTGGACGGGTATTTCCCAGGTGAGGTCGTCGTATTTCGTGGAATGTGCCTGTTCGGAAGGCGCACGGGAGGGTACATCGTCGGCATCACTCTTCGGCACTGGGTGGTCGTAACGTTCTTCAGACGTTGTTTCCGATGTCGGCATATGACGTTGAGCCTCAGTCTCCGTCACGTCGTCGATCATCGTGAATTGCGATGTCTGACTTCGTCTTCGTCGATGCCTTACGTCTCTTGACTTCCTTCCATCATCATTGTATGTCTGCCCTTGGCCTAAATGCCCCAACCTGGACATGCAGGTTGGCTTATACGATGCGCATGTGTCGTAGCTTTGATGTCCGTCATCTTCATCCGTGCCCGACGAGAACGGTGTCGTATTATCTCGAACCTTCCTATACTTCATTTCATGTTCTTCCTCGTCGACAGTTGCGCTCGAAGAATTCCGTTGCTTACCATTGCCCTGGCACCTTCCGGAGAAGCTGTACTGTGTTGGTGCAACGTTGCATACGGAGTGTCCTTGTTGGGGTTCTAAAATCGGACTTTTTCTAAGGCGGGATCGAGTGGGAAATTGGCAGTCTGGGGAGTTCACCATGGAGCTGTCTGCACAATCTTCCATGGGATCTGTCGCTTGAAGCGGTGGTGAATGAACTTTGCTGTCTGTTTCACTAGGGCTGCTGCTAGAGTTTCTGTTGGCAGAGCGCAGTATTAGGGGAAGCTTAGACTTTGAGGAAGGGTCGCAGCTCTTGTCTTGGTTTAATTCACTGCCTTCGCACTGAGGGTAAGTCATATGGTTCTGGAGACTTGATACTGTGCCTTTGTCCCGCTTCGGTCGGCCCGGCTTGGTTTGCCCGGCGTCCATGGCAAGTGACTATAAGTTTCACTTTTTCTTCTTACTTACTGTTGGACGTATGCTGAGACGATCTCTGTTCGAAAGACAGAGGCACAATGGCGGATTCTTCTTCTTCTTCTTCTTCCACCACTAAGCACCGTGGCCACAAGTCACACAGGGCGATTGGCCAGGGTTCCGTGCGGGGTAATGACTGGGGGCTCATAAGTCCCACGGCTTCACCCAGCTCCCGTGGCTCAGTGGTTAGCGTGCTGGCCATGTCACGTCGAGGCTGGGAGGTACCCGGGCTCGGATCCCGGTGCCGGCAGTGATGTCTGGGGTTTTTCCTGGGTTTTCCTCAGACGATGTCAGACATATGTCGGCACAGTTCCCTTAGACGTCGGCCCAGGACGCACATTGCGCCAGGGCGTCAGTCGTGACGTGACCCACATACGTGAGGCCGACAACAGCAATCCCTTTCACCATTACCACCACCACCCACGGCTTCAGACGCGGGACAAGGAGAGAGAGAGAGAGAGAGAGCCAAGAGGATTGGCACACAAGACAAGGAAGACAGTAGAAAACAAGGACGATGCTGTTGAGGGTCCCATGTCCTTCATCTTTTACTACTTTCCGTGACACTTGGCGCACTGTTTTTACATTTACGTGTGAGGAAACTGTAGGCGACATGGGGAACGTAAAGCCGCAAGACCACAGTTGCGTCAGTTGAACTACTCCTTACAAGAGAAGTGGCAAAATTATGAAATAAGAAAAATCTAGAGAGAAACTGATGTTCTGAGGCTGGAACAACATAGAAGGGACAGATACAAACAAAGCCTCAAATTGCCTAAGAAATCAACGATGAAAGATGAAAGTCACTGAAAAGGTTAGCCAGCTGTAGGGATCGAACCCACATCTTCTGGATTACCGAGTCCAGGGCTCTACCAATTGAGCGAAGCTAACACGCCTCTCCAGCGACTTTCGGGGTGCGTCATCTGAAGGGACGACAAACCAGCCACTCACTCTCACTCACCCTCCTTTCACTCTTACATTTTTTGCTCACTCATACACACATTCTTACGACGGAAATCGACGCAAGCGGCACCTGTTGAACAAGAGAGAAACTGATGTTCTGAGGCTGGAACAACATAGAAGGGACAGATACTGACAGAAGGGACAGAAAAATCTGTTTCATCGTTGGAATATCTAATATGTTTGAAGCACCTGTAACCTGCCGATACACTACATAAATACCGCTTAATAAACCAATGTATGCACTGATGTATGCATGCCGCAATTTCTGGAGTACGAGTATACCAGCGGGGCCCAGGAAATTCAAACGCTGCAGTGAGAGCAATGATAAAAAGTGAACCGTGATTCTTGCGTAACAACGAGATATTGGGTGTTTTCAGTACATGGGTTAGTCGCATAGGGCTCCTGATCCTGATCTCCTGTCCTGTGTTTCTCGTGCGCAAGAAGTTTGGCGAAAAGCTGGTGAATGTTGCGGTGTGTATACTTCTACCGAGATCAGCGCTGCGCCGCAGACAATCTCGCCCTCTGGGATAAGCTATGAAGTTCTCTTTTGTCCCGGTAGCCACCTTACGCTGCGCAGGGGAGGACTTGCCTTGGGTTGAGCCCACCCAAGGCTTCCACAGTAAACGCTGTTCCGTCTCCAGCGTGCTATTCGATGTAAATATACTATCGCGTTTTTTCTACTGGGTAGAAAGTGCTGTGTCTGTGATGTCATCGACGTCAGTCACTTTGCTTCATAAAAATGAGAGTATTCCAAAAGATAAACGTTCACACTACACATAGGATGTGTAGCTTTAGTTGGCACGATCGAAGAAGATGGGATAAAGCGCTTTTAGCATAAACCTGTAGGGTATTACCTGATGCCAATGATACAGAGACGAAACTCAGCGCCATGTTGGGTATTCAAGGATGCCAATGAAAGGTGTTACTAGTGAAAGATGGCGCCCACTTCAACGGTGAGTCCCTCATGTTTCTTTCGACAACCCACGCTCAACTAGGGAAGTCGGAAGCCGCTCGCCATATAGAAGGGGAGGGGCTAGCTGAAGCTTGAAAGATTGGTGCATTAAGAACTTTTTTTATGTAGAAAAATGATTAATAAAATCACAACGGCAGCGGGGATAGTGCCTGCTTGCTCTCAGGTAAAACTTCTCATAGCGGAAGGTCACCCGAAACGTGGCGCGCCTTGCCTTCGTCCAGTCAGCGCCGATGTGGTGGCGTGAAAAGTCCACCCGAGCGGGCTTGTGCGAATCGGTGAGCTTCCGGAGCACTCTTCATGGTTTCTTCCCCATGGTGAACGGCCCTCAGCGTGATCCACTTGGAAACAGCGAGGCCCATTTTTGCTTTCAGCTGGTTGGCGAATATGGTGCTGTTGGACACGCGACGTTTACTAACTTCGCCTCATACGCGTGGATAGCTTCCTGGTCCTTCTGGAACGAAATTACCGACTTTTACAACCATTCTTGAAAAAATGGCTTGGGTTGACTGAACGATACAGTTGGGCAGCGATGCGCCGAAGACTACGCCCGGCTGCATGAGAGGCACGGGCTTGGTCTTGCTCGTTCTCGGTCAGACGCAGTTTTTCCTACACCCCCACTCACGCAGGGGTTTACACCCTGAAATTTCTGAGATTTCCCAATACAGATAGGCTACCAATACATACACGCATATACCCCGCTCCCTCGCACTTCTCCTTGGAAGCTTGCCGGCTCCAAACGTCGATTTCTGAGGAAATTACTGGAGACTTGCACACGTCGCGTAAGACTTGCGCGTGAAGTCTCGCGCAAGTCTTACGCCTGTCCTTGCTGTCATACTTTCCATTTTAATCGCAACGTTTGTGTTAGTGGCGCAATCCACATAGGCTTCCCTCCGTTTCAGATTTTGAGAGTTTGTGAAGCGTTTGTAGGAAAAAAATTGAAAAGAATGAATGGCGTTTCTGGCGGTTTTCAAACATGCTGAATCAGATAACACTGTTATGAAAACGTGAAACCATGAGTAGAACGTGATACCGTCACTTTGAGAGCGTCCCTATATATTTGTGCGGCGCACTCAAATGGGCAAAACGCAGCCACTGAGTGCAGGAATATCTGTCGTACTGTGACACTCTCACATTCCCATGTGTGCTTTGGACCTGTGGCGTTAGAAACTGTGTAATACCTTCTTCGAGCTTTCCCTGGTTTACCGTGATCAGGGTATGCCTGAAGAAAGAGCCTCCGCGGGCGAAAAAAAGTTTGCGTACCGCCGTTCTAAAACATTGACATAAGCCTGGCTGCACGTCCTATTGCATTCTTCCTTAAGTGCTGCCATTCCAAAGCAACCTCTGGGTTCCAAAGTGCGACCAAACTACACAAACATGACAGAGTAAAGAGGCTATTCAGGGGGGAGCCGGCTCTTTCTTCATTTGCTGTTACATGCTCAATGCCCATTAGCCATTGGCGTGCCCCTTCACGGTGTTCTAGACTTAGCAGTGAATATTTAACAAAATCTGGACGGTCTCGGTGGACACAAACTCGCCTAATGCGTCTCGTTACAACAGGCAGAATAATTCGTGTCCGCTAAGAAGTAAGAGGATTTGGTGCAGCTGCATTGACCCAGGGTCAATCGGCTTAAGTAAGGGAAGCGTGGTTTAGCAAAGCCTGAATAAATGAGTTGGCTTACAATCTGCATGGACTCTGGTGCTTCATCGGGTAGGTGAGACACGAGGATGCACGAGTTACAACAGAGGCTCATCTACTTTGAACGTCGCAGTTCATGCATGCATGTACATGAACGACTCCGAATTATGCGTCGTATACTTGCTTACGTCATTGCAGCATCCAGCCATCATCACGTCGTTGACGATAGAAGTGAAAGTGCAACTTCAGGGAATTCGAGGCAAGATGTTCCCTTCATATCTACAAGTGCGAATACACACTCAAGAGAATGCATTCTATACAGGGTGTTTCACCTAAAGTGAGAAAAAAAATTTAACTGCCAGGACTGTGGGACTTTCGGCAATTACCTTTTGGAAACTTTTGCCACCATTGAGGAGGGCTTTGGACAACTTGTAATTGCGGGAAATTTATTTTTGTCGATTGAACTTTGAAAATTGACAAGCGAGCCTCAATTTTTTTTTTTTTTACACAGATATGAAGTCCTCCACGGATAACCGCGGATCCAACGAAAACTATGCACAGTATCGCAACAGAAATAGACGAAAGAAAATTGTGAAAATTACGCTTTAGCACCGCCTGCTTGATTTTCGCAAAGAAGCGCGCACAAAATGCGCGTCTAGAGGAGGAAATGTCCCCGCCTTCATTTGTTTTACCTTTAATTCCGAAAGAAACCGTGTTTTTTTCTTTCTTTCTTTCTTTTTTCATCAGTTCAAGATTTTCTGGGAATTTGCATCTCTAGACAGGACAAGTCAAAGGACTGTCCTCCTGCTCTTCGTCAAACTGAAGGAATTTCTTCAGTTAACGTAGCCTCCATTCTGTTGCTTTGTGCGTCCACATATTTATCGCGCAATTTCATCCTGAATTACATACTTACATCCGAGTTTTAACCTCTTACTTTTTTTTACTGCCCCTTTAAACAGAGCTACTCAATTCCATGGGACGGGTGTATTGTGATGTCCATATATAGGCTTTTCTCTCTCTAGAATAACACTCTGAATGGGCAATGTATACTTGCCATACGCGTTTCAGCTTCATTACCTTTCGATCCATATTGCCAAGTACAGGCGCAACGTTACAGTGAGCTGATAGTCAGCACAGCTCAGACGCAGATGACGGCGATGATTCATGAACGATCCATTTGTATTAGTGCAGCGCTCCATTTACTATTAATTATGCGCATCCTATAATGACGTACATTTCTGCACAAGCGTTATTCATAGCGACAGCAGCGAGTCGGGGCATTCCTTTTCTTTACTTTTGTTCATTCTCCACAAACCGGCCTCGGTGGTTCAGGTGCTAGCGTCATCCCAAGGTTGCGGGATCGATCCCGGCCGGCGACATCAGCTACTTGGTGGCAGCGTCCAAGCAAGTTCCTTAGTTACGCCATCTTCCAAGAAGTTGTCTCGCCACGCAAAAGCCGCGGATTATCATTACTTGGAACTTGCCAACCATCGCCCGGAATGGAATTGTTGTCTCCTCTGATTTGCTGAAAACGAAAGGTGCACGCCTTTTCGTGACGCTTACGTAGTTACGTTAATTGTCACAAAAAGACGTGCGTCCCGCACTTTTCACAAATTATAGTGGTAACGTGATAATGGTAACATTTCGTGCAGTGGTTGGCCTAATTCAGGTTACGCACTGGTACATGATTTGTGGCAAGCGCCGTACGCCTTTTTTTCTCCTTTTTGTGACAACTACCACAACTGCCATGGGTGTCAAAAGGAATACCCTCTCGCTTTCAACACATCAGGGGAGAGGAAGATGGCATTCGGGATGATAGTTGGCTACAGGCGCATGTTATGCTGTGAAGTTCTCTATTAAGAGTGTGGTTCATTGTACCAGGTATGTGGGTATGGATTCTGCAATTCTAAACGCATGCGCTTTGGACAAGAGTCATCTCTGCATGTGCTGCGTGAGCTCTAACGAGTGAATCATGGTACATGATGCATGTCCTATCGTCGCACGCAAGCATGCGCATGAGGTCGCGTGGGGATGCGTGATCAGTTTGTTAAAACGAGCTAAGCAGATTTGCACAGTGAGAAGATCAGCTCCTAGGGGATTAGGGGCTTACCTACGTGCTTAGTAAACAGCTTACGCTCGTCCTGTTACGTTCTTTGTTCCTGGCTGCGCGGCTTACGTTGCTCACCTGGGTGGCCATAATCATTCCTCTACAAGAGCTTATCATCACTGTTTGCTACTCCAGTTGCAGTCCATCGCTATACGTTCGTGCGATATTGGTCTTTCGTGTGCTTGTGTTTAGTGTCCTTATGCTCTCGTAAACGAAATGGTAGCGACATGCAACTTCTTCGGCGTGACAATTTCTGTTTTTGTTCATGCAGAGTACTGTCACTTTGAGAAAGTGTTGTGGCAGAACACACATAACATAGTCGTTGATCACATGCTCGCAGTAAGAACAACAGTGAAGTAAAGAAAAACACCAAGATGAGGAATAACAGAATTCATTTCAGCATTCATAAACGCGTTTTGGAGTAGGGTAGTTCCATTTTAAATCGAACAACGCGTGAAAGTCGTATTTTTGAATTCGCTCAGAAAAAATATATGTTAGAGGAGAGCTCAAAACGACGCAAATCCCGCCACGTGCGACGCTCGTGCGTGGAGTAGTTTCCACGTGGGAGAGGAGGAAATTCTGAGGCTGCTTGAGCGCACTTTATTCTGGGCCGACTTTGACGGGATCTAGCACCGCTGATTTTATGTCTAGGAACTGGAGGTTTTTTTGTGATTATAGGCTGCACCATAGGCACCGTCGACAGCACCCACAGAACTCTGAGAGCTACAGATTTTCTGTTAAAATATGCCAAACTTGGCGTAAACGTTTAAAATGGCAAAACTTTGTTACCAATTTGCTTCATGCCGGAACGCCTGAGAACATCGAACTTAGTGCCATTCGATAGGACGTTGAAAGAGCTCTGATGCTGTATAGGTTCATTTTTCTCAGCCCAGTGGTTTCTGTGTTATTAGCTTGAGAATCGCACATGGTAGGCGAAAATTGCCAATGTTGCATCTCAATTTTCTCAAAGATGCCATCTTCGATTTCCTTGATTATTTTTGAAAAGGTGGCGTCATGTCTCTACTTTAGACGCCAAGTGAGACAATCTTTTATTTTTGCCTGAGAGACGCGCAGCGATTTTTTGTCAGGCACGGTGCACGAGGCTGCGGCCTTGCGCGCCCCACCCACGAGCACGTGACCTTCCACCTCTTCTTTGCTACAGGTGTCCCCCTGACGGAGAAATCAATGACCACACTGCGTGAGCTTGCTGTAGTGTCCCCAGAGCATCACTTTACGTTTACCCAATGGTTTCCCAGTTCCGTCAGGCTCATTCAAACCGTGGGAGAGTACATGAGTTGCCTGTACGCCCTTGACGAGAAGCCCCAGTTCGACGAACATACCGACATAGCAGTGAGAAGAAACGAAGCGCTTCGTAAAGATCTTTATCCGCTGGTAACATCGTAGTTTTTGTTTAAGGACAGTGTCTATGGGGTAGCCTATAATCACAAAAAAAGCTCCAGTTCCTAGACATAAAACCAGCGGTGCTAGATCCCGTCAAAGTCGGTCCAGAATAAAGTGCGCTCAATTAAGCAGCCTCAGAATTTCCTATTCTCCCACGCGGAAACTACTCCACGCACGAGCGTCGCACGTGGCGCGATTTGCGTCGTTTGAGCTGTCCTCTAACATATATTTTTTTTTCTGGGCGAATTAAAAAATACGACTTTCACACGTTGTTCGATTTAAAATGAAACTACCCAGTAGCCAGTCCTGACTGGGCCGGGACTAACCTCTCCATATTTTTCTTTCATATTCAATCCAATCCAATCGAATCCGCAATTCATTTTTACAAAATGTTCTCGATGCTGCACAGCAGTGGTTGTTGTTGCTGCTGCTAGTCAAGAAAGAAGTCGTACAATGAGCAGTTAAGTCCCTCTGTGCGCTACAGTTCAATGATACACAGGTGGGAGGCAATCACAAGGCCGAACTCTCAGAAGGCCGAAAATTCAGAAGGCCGAAGATTCAGAAGGCCGAAGACTCAGAAGGCCGAAGACTCAGAAGGCCGAAAGCTAAAAACGCCGAAGACTCAAAAGACCGAAAAATTGCAGGACCGATACAAAAAAAGGTATAATTAAAAATAATAATGATAATAAAAATCAAAAATACGTTTTTTTATGTGTGTTTTGTTCTTTCTTTTTTTCACCTTGTGGCGTTCTTTCAGTTCGTGCTTGTTCACGTGAATGCACGTCATACTGGCGAAAATAAAGGTAGGGGCCGAGTTTACGGGGACACAAAACTTATGAAGGAAGCTAATTGTAGTTGGTACAGAACACATACTGTGGATGGATAACAAATGATTAGTCGGTCGTTAACGGGTCGTTGGTGGCCGTATCCTTCTTGAACACTACGGGATGTTAACCCCAGGCGAGTCCAAGTTTCCATGTGGAAGTGTTCCAGCAAAGAACAGAAAGGCCTCTTTTGGAGTGGTACAGGCCATGGACCTGGGACAGAAAGGGGAGAAGGTTCACGTCCCATAAATGGTCGTGAGCTTCATGGTTAGATCACCATCAAGGAATGGCGATGGATGTCACGATGTCAATGCGCCAGTTGTACTCTCAAAAGGGAAAAACGAAGATTGGCTGCCAAGATGGGTATGTGTACATTCTCGGCCGAAAAGCTGGGGACCGGCATTACTGGCGTTGTGAACTGAAGACCGAATGCAACGGCCGCGTTATTACGGAATTCCTCAACGGCCAGCACGTGCTGGTAAAGAACACAAAGTGTCACCTCCACGCCCCAGCCATATGCAGAGGAGACGTCATGGACGTAGCTCCAATTTCTCGAGAACCGCCAGCGAGGATTGTGCAGCAGGCATCGAACGCAATGATCAGCTCTGCAAGACAACAACTGCCGACCGAGAACCAGACATATACAAGATACTCAAAAATGTATTTAAGATAAGATAATAAATACTGACGTTAGAATGTAATTAAGATAGAGTATAAATACATGAAAATTAATGTAATTAAGATAGAGTACCAAATACTACAAAAGTATTTGAAATACAATTAAGATACTATTTATCCTTGATCGCAAAAAGTCACCGGTCACTGGTCAAATGCGGCAAGTCGCCGCTATGTGAGATAAATCACCTAAACCCCGCGCTCTACGCTAGCCGCCGCTGTGTGATAGGAATCATCTAAACACAAGTCCCAAAAAGATGACAAAGAGATACCACATAACTCCACTAAGTATATGTGACCCAGAACAAAGCAAACTTCTAACATGTCCCTGCTCGGCGAGTTCAGAATTCGGCATCACCATGTCAGGGCACACATAATAGAACCCTGACTGGCCAAGGATTAGTACACACGGGGCAAGATCTCTAAATGGGGACTTCCAAGAAGGGCCAATGTCCGGGTCAAGTCCAAGGGACTCGGGAAATTTCTACTGAACAAGCAAGATAATGGAAAGACAAGACACAGAAAGCCTGAGAGGGAGATCCAAAATATGTAATTAGAGTATTGAGTAGAAAATACCATAAATTGTATTTTAAATAGAGTACAAATACTCAAAACAAAAAGTATTGAGTAGAGTACCAAAATACCGCAAATTGTATTTAAAATACAGTATTTTAAATACAATACTCCAAATACGTACAAGTCTGCCGAGAACGCGCTGAAGCAGCTGGTCCGGAGGACAAGAAACGCTGGCCGTCCACGTGAACCGGAGTCGCTTGATGACCTAGAGCTCGGGGAGGACTGCAAGTTTACACTTCAAGGCAAGTTATTCCTTAGGTGCAACGTCACTTGTGACGACAGCGCAAGGGTCATCGTATTTACCACAGACGAAAACATACGCCATCTCGCATCCTCACGGATTGGCTGATGGACGGAACATTCAAGACAGTGTCGAGGTTATTCGAGGCAGCTCTACACCGTTCACGGTTACGTTCAGGGATCCCTCTTCCCACTTGTATTTTGTCTGATGTCACGCAGGACTCAACCGGCCTACCAGCAGCTTCTACGCGAGATGATTGACATTGCAGCGGAGCAGCAAATATTACTGTGCCCAACGACAGTTCTTGTCGACTTCGAGGTAGCAGCTATCAATGCCGTTCGCGTCAAGCTGCCCGACGCTAGCATCCATGGATGTTTTTTCCACCTGTGCCAAATTCTATGGCGAAGGGTGCAGAACGTGGGACTCACCAGGCCGTACGCGGACAACGTTGACGACTTCGCCATCAAAGTCAGGCAGCTTCCTGCGTTGGCATTTCTACCCGTAGAGGATGTTCGGGAAACCTATTCAAGCTTGAGAACACAATTTACTGCGGACGCATCAGCACTACTGGAGTGGTGGGAGACGAACTACATCCTGGGCAGACGCGTACGGCGCAGTACTGCTGATGGACGGACGGTTGTAATCAGAACCACGCCGACGTTTCCGCCTTCTCTGTGGAACGTCTCCGATCTCGTCGACGCTGGACAACCGCGGACAATCAACGGGGTCGAGGCTTGGCATCGCCGGTGGAATGCGCTGGTGGGTACGCAACACGTCAGCGTGTTCACCATGATCCAATCCATGGTACAAGAACAGGAGAGGACCGAGACATGCATAGAGCGCGCCTTATTCGTGGAGATGCACCCCGCCTTCCGCGAAAAGAACAGCGCCTCCGCGAAGATCGCCTTCGAAGAATTTTGGGCGATAGAGAAAACAAGGATGTACAACAATTCCTGCGAGGTGTTGCTCATAACTTTTCCTTGTTGTAATAATGTGACTATGAAAAGTGCTCAATAAATGGTGTGTTGTATGTTTGACCGTGAATCATTATCATCTCCTCACATTTTACCTTTTTATGTACGGCTATAAGCGGGTAAACATCGAAATATATATGTTCAAGACAGACACAGAGAATACGTAAGTCCAGGTCGATTGTAGACAGCAGACTAGAGCGGAGCATAGAGTTCCAAGCAGGTGAGACCAGGACAGAGTTCATGTCGAAGGGAAGAAATCACCCGGAAGGGAGGGACGAGCTGCGGGGTCATGCACACAGCTGTGGGTAATGTGATGCCGGCATGAGCAGATCATGTGTTGGCTATAATATAGTGCTAACGGAGTATAACAATGCCTCCCCCCCCCCCCCCTCTCAAAGACGAAAGGAAACGCGAGAAGAACGCTCTGACATGCCGTTGCATCGTATTTGGACCATTTGATTCTTCGGCCTCTTGAGCTTTCGACTTTCTGACTGTTCGGCCTTCTGATTTTTCGGCCTTCTGAATCTTCGGCCTTCTGATTATTCGGCCTTTTGAATTTTCGGCCTTTTGAACTTCGGCCTTTTGATAGTTCGGCCTTTTGATAGTGACCCTACACAGGTAGGCGGTGGTTGATGAGAAACAAGGTTTTTTTTAAATAGAAGTCTGCATAAGATTAGCTTGGGGTACGACAAACCGTTACTTCAGTAAACCGTTTTCGGGGCCTACAAACTAACAGCGTTTCGGTATCAATATGATAATAGTTACGTTCATTTTTTGTTAGAGTCTAGATTATTTAAAACCCGAAGAACTGTGCCAGTAGCGGAAGCGGAAGGTTTTACGAGCGGGACAGAGCGAAAGTTACGCCTTATTTTTACGACGGCGATGCGGTGCACTAGTCGTATTACGTCGTAGAGAAACGACGCATTTTTTAGACCGGTTTGCATGATATAAGGTTTCGGGTTTGCTAACTCATGCAAAGAAATCAGAATAAACGTGCGCCGGTAAAATTTTTCAAGCAGTTCGGATTTATCCGAAAAACTCGGCTTTGGCGGATTCCAGTAACTGAGAGTCCAGCAAGAAAAGCCATGTCCGTGTGAGGGGTTGACGGGATTCGTTTACTTATGTGTCGAGGTTGGCCTCGCACCGCGACATCCTCCGCGACAAAGAAGGGTGGCGCTTGGAGCGTGCTATGCGGTGAAGTTCATTTTTAAGAGTGTACTGTGGAGCAGTGCTTCACTTAACAATGTGCGATGCGCATACGTGAAAATGCGGGTGAAGAGGCATGCGTAGAGGCACTTGGACATTGGAGTCACAGAATAGAGTACCTTATGTAGTAACTCTCATTGACATTATGAGGACACTTTGAAGTCATTTCTGATACTATCCAGGTCTGCTTGAAACACATCCTGCGCTTAAGGCCTTCCGTTCCCTTTTCTTTCAGGAATCATTCTTCCCTTGCTCCTCATTGTGGACAAAGGAGAGCAGGTCACGTACAAATTGTATTTTTGAAAGGTCCAGATAGTTGTTGCAACGCAGACAGACACTCAAAAAACAGAGCTTCACAGCATAGCACGCTTTGCGCAAACCGTTGTCGCGAATGATAAAGTTATCGCTTCTGATTCGAAGAGAGAGGGAGGTGTACGCTTCTTGTGAAAATTTACCGTATAGCATCCTTACCATATAGCATATTTACCATATAGCATCCTGCGCACTGTGAGTGGCAAGTTTCTGTTCTAGCGTGAGTCTTCATTAAAAAGATGTGATCCAGATGTGTAATCCAGAAGTGTAATCCAGAAGATGTGGGTTCGAGTACTACAGCTGGCTAACCTTTTCAGTGACTTCCATCTTTCATCGTTAATTTCTTAGGCAATTTCAGGCTTTGTATGCATTGGTCCTCTCTATGTTGCTCCAGCCTCAGAACATCAGTTTTCTCATGTTCAACAGTTGCCGCTCGCGTCGATCCCGTCGTATGATTGTGTGTCTGGATCCGCCCCTGCACTGACACCACTTGTCGTCGGCAGGATACACATGAATGATGATATAGAACGGCAGTAATACCTACCCCACTGAAACTTACCAGTGCAGGGTACCTCCTTACCACAACCTGCACAGTTGGCTTCTCATTCCAGAGCCATGCCGAGTGATGCTAGCCTTTAGGTAACCTTCGTCATCTGCAGTGCGCTCCGTCAAAGCCAGACTATTCTGCAATGCTGTTAACATTAATCAACAAAATGTCCTATCCAAAATGCGATTTCACTTATCGTCAATTTGAATTCCTGTTATTCAAAGAAGTTAGACTTCTTAGAATACGAAAAGAAACTTTCAAATGGTGACGCCTACCAAAGGAATGCCGAAACTCTCTCGAAGAAGCATAACTGTGAAGAGCTACCACATTTTGTTAATTGTAAGCAGTATCCACAACTGAACGGACCTTCCCTTCGAAGCAATGTACTTACGTGTACGTAACACAAGTATATACGGGACGACACTCAACTACATGATTTTGTAGTCGTGGCATTCATTGCACTTCAGACACCAACGTTCTTCTTCGAAGATAATCTTATTCGGACGACAACGACCCTCCAGCCTCAGAACATCAGTTCTCTCATCTTCATTTTGTATTTTATATATGTAGGCCTGTGTACATTTCGCGAGATTTGTGAATTCAATCTCTTTCTGTAAAACGATTTTAAAACGGTATAGATTCAAACGCGCTGGGCGTGAAATAGGAACCCACGTGAAGTGAGTACGCTGTCGTGGAATATGGATTGGACTGATCACACGCAAATCGGCGTTCGGTTCGGACTGCTGTGCGTATGGTACTCAGGAGTGTGTTTCCCTATCTTCAATTCACACGGGTGCTAATGCGGTTGGGAAGATGCTTGGGGACATCACAGCTCACGGGATCCCAAACTATATGGTTTATTGTAGGGATGAGCCAATCGAATCCTATAGGCAGGGATTCGAGATTCGGGAATCCGAATCCCAGTGCCCAAAACGGCGAATCGAATCTCGAATCCACCAACCACGTTTGTTTGTTTCTTTTTCAAATTCGCGCCTCCGGAATCCGCCGAAAGTCTCATTGACCGACGGGTATCTTCTTGTTTGTTTGTTTACATCGCTCTAGAGTGAAAGAGTTCAGGCAGGAGCTGTTGCATTACAAGTTTAAAAGTAACATATAGTTGCTTAGTTTTATGGAAATAATTCAGACGCGTTAAATAAATTACGTTTAAGAAGAATTATACGGGGATATTTTCTCCTGAAACTGCACTATTATTTAATTTGTTTTTCATTAAACAAATGTATCATTTTCTACTTCAAAACACTTTTTAGTACAAGTTTTTTTTTCTGGCTTTTTCAACTCTTTTTTAAAGAAAGGATTCGAAAGATTCGAGATTCGTAAGATTCGTGGATTCGCAGAACCTTCCTTGGATTCGGATCCGGATTCGGATTCGTAAAATTCTGGATTCGTTCCATGTCTAGTTTATTACCTTCAGAGCTTTTGATTTGAAGTTGGTGAGTGGGATCGCCGAGCCTTCTAGCAGGATACACTCCGTGAAAGTGATGCCTGAACAAAGCATTAACACGCATGCAAGCTAGTGTAACTACGTTGGTGCCATGGTATCATATCCTTGAGCTTGAGTTGGTGGTACACTGTAAGAAAAAAGTGGTAAGATGGGGAGTAATTGCGGCTTCTGGTCCCCTAGACTGCAATTACTCCCCATTTTAGCCCCCAAGAGGAGTAAAAGTACTCCATTTTTTCTTAGAGTGTATGAGCAGGTTCATTCCGGATGCTCGCCCATTTCATCGAACGCCGTCTTGTTGACAGCACTTCATCGATGTGGTTCTATCAAACTGCTTCGAAACCAGTTATCCTTCCTGATACGTGGTGCATACTTTATGCAGTTATCATAAATACGACAATTACTTTTTGTTAGTAAAAACACTTATCTGGCCATAGGTACGAAAATTGGAAAGAAAAAGACAGGGTATAGATTGTTCTTTCAAAAGCCTTCAAAGAGGAGGGGCGTAACGGACGGGACGCTCCAGGTCCACTTCGGCACACTTCGACGGCAAGATTCCTTTGCGTGCTGGCACGCATCACTTGAGCCATTAATTTATCTGGGAGTTGTTATGGTGTTATTCCAATGGTTATTGAAGAACTTCGTCGTTCATTATAAGTGTTACTTCTCTAGAGAATATACCATTGGATCCAAGCTTGTGTGTGAAGTCAGATATGACACGTGTATGTGGTTGGCGGCTTTGTAGCTTGTGCTCTGCGTTGTAATCTTGCGACTGGGCTACTCAAGAAAAGCAACAACGAGAGATAAACGACGACTATGATAGATACTCCATTACATGTGCAGTATTTCATGAGAAGTACGAAGATGAAGTGAAATTAGCTAAGTATAAGTCGTTCACGTGGTAAAACGTAATTAATATAAGATAATAGTGAGCTTTAGTGCATCGTACGCTATCGCCTTTGCGTACATGTAAGGGATAGCATTGTGGTCCCGTGCACGCGCAGCTTCGCGCAGTGCGCAGAACCACCACGCTATGCGTACGTGTGCAAATGCGATAGCATACGATGCACTAAAACTTACTACTAACGCAACAAAACTCACACGAAATCCGTAGATAGCCGTGACGCCCAAAAAGAGTGTGTGGGGGGGGGGAAGAGGGGGTAGTGGCAGGATCGGCTCGTCGTTGTTGACCACACAGAAGTGGGCGTCGTCACGACTATAGCCGAAAAAAGAAGACAGAAGAAAGAAGAACGGACTGGTGGAGGATAGAGGATGAAGGGTGGAGGTGCGTAGAGGGTGCATGAGTTCGTCAGGGAGGGCAAAGTATTAGATGGGTCGTTCAGCAAGAGCTGCCCTCTGCAGAAAGAGAATAAGGTTTCTTGCTTTAGCGGAACGCTCGGCAGAAGAACCATCGGGGTAGAGGATGTCCGCTAGGGTGTACGAGGTAAAGTCCAAAAAGTAAAGCGTTAATTGCCACACAGAGAACCAATAGGGTGATTGTATCGCTCGATATCAGCAGCATGTCAGGATACATTACGCGGCTTCACACGTATCACGCTTCAGAGTGTTTATAAAAATGTAACGTAGTGGTGTAACGATATTTAGAAAATCTTTATATATTGGCGCGTCGGATAGCTTACACATGTACTACATGCAAAAATCGGATTACGAAACCTGACTCCGGAAACTCTGCATGTTTAATATTTCTTTTTGTAATGTCGCGTGCCTTTTACTAATTACGTATAAAAAGTACGGAAATACAATGGATGGATCATCTTCATGGGGATAAGTGCGTATTCATATTTCTCAGTGCCATGCGGTCTTGCATCAGTGAACGTTTTAGTCGGAAACATGGAGAAATCAAAATGACTGCGGGTGTTACTGTTCTTTTTCGTAAAGCATCGATAAAAGAGCGGTATTTAAAGCAGCGATGCATGGACGCTTTACATTTCCGTTCCTTCATCTTCGGATACCGCTACAAGCTCGCCATAATTTTCAGAACAGCAATTTCGGTTCCCTATACCCACGCCATAAACTACCGATCTCGTACTCTTGATATCAGTTGCAATAATCTCAGCGTTGACCGTACATCATGGAAGACGCACAGAAAACAAATGACCGTAATAACCATGAAGTGCACGCAAAACTAAGGACACAGGAGCGATGCTCTTACCGCGGATCTGATTGGTGAGCATGCAATACAAAAACTAGAAAATGCTACTTGTCAGAGACATAAATGAGCGACTATCCCAAACGAGGCAGTGAAGAGAAGAAGAAGAAGGAGAAGAAATGAGTTTAAACAAAATAAGAGATCGTTATATAAAGAGATAGTGCATCATACTCGGTAACATCTAAAAAAAAAGAAAGAGAACCAGTGCCGTGGAACAATAATAGGACTGAACGATAACACAAACGACGTCAGCAAATAAACGTCAGTTTGGTTGCAATCGATGCTGTGTTGTGTCGTTTGTTTTACCGTTCTGTCTTTTTAATGTTGTCCCAAGTAGTTTACATACGACTACTGTACTGTGTTCGGGAGAACTGAAATCACCTCTTATTTATGCGCTGTATTGTCGCGATTGCTTGCGTTTCTAACTCGGAAACTGAAATAGAGGAAAGCAGAGAGGGAGGATGAAGCAGTCTACATGCATAGGTTTTATTTATACTGGATGGGTTTAGGGTTGCGGCATTAACGTGACAGGTAGATATATGGGTTCCCTTTTAATTTCTTCCGGACGACTAGGGTTTCCAGTTTATGGCGTTTAATTATTCAGAAATGCGGCGTGGTTAAAATCGGTGGTTATTTCGCTCACAACAAATCGATGCTTTTCGCTGGTAATGTTTTGTGCGTGAACTCGCTCGGTGAAAATCGTAAAGAAACGAGAATGACATTTCCTATATGCATTCTGGCAATGAATGTAACACTTTGCTTACATTTTCTTTTTCTTTTTTTCAACTTGTTGAACTTCAACTTCAACTTGTTGTAATAAATTGTCGGATATCTGTTAAGCAACTTAGACGACGTCGCACACAGCCTGTCTCGGAGCAACAACGTTAAAGAAATATTAAAGTGCAAAAATTTCTCCTCGCGGAATGAAATATGTTGGTACCTTGATACCAAAACAAAAGTACGTAACCGGATTCTTTGGTTGCGTCCGTGATTGATGACTGAGCGGAAGAAACCGCGATTTACCATTTCCCTCTCCCTTTCCTTCTCAAGAAGCACGAGAATGGGTAACGGGCTCGCATTGGTTTCCTCAACCGATTTGTCCAGTCACCGTAGGAGATCGTTTGAGGAACCAACCCGCATGACAGATCAATAGGAGACCTTCAATCAGTGTTCTAGAAAAACCTCCGTAGCGTGAGAACTATTTATTTTTCCCCAGAGCCTCCCTTAGTGACACATTTGATGTGCGGGGTATCACAAATTAGTTTGTCCTTCTGTCCAGTTCAGTTTTCCCTTCTTTCTTCGTTTTTTTTTTCTTTGTAGCTTCGCAATGATAACTATTACATAACCGTATTCATAAATGTTTCTAATAACTGCGCTAGGTTACACCCTATCAATCAACCGCTATGGCGTAGTCGACGCAACTGTGTGTAATGGAGTAGCCGACGGAAAGCGATTTCAAACTTACCAGTCAGCAAGCCGGTTACATGCACGGCTGGAAGTTAGCTTCGCTTCCTGCATCAATGCGTTAGAAGAAGCAAGCTTTACAGGCGAAATCAATGGGAGAACTCAAGCGAACGCTGACTTCGTGGGTATCTATATTTACAACCTTTATATTCAGGAACAAAAACGCGTGTCCCGCTTTTGTTCCTCAGTGTCAGGATTGTAAGTTTAAGGATTGTTGTCATTTTTGTTTGAGGTAATTGCATGCTGACAGGACAAGTGCCTGTAATGCCATTACGAACAGTACATTTCACATGGGTGACGTCTCGTGGCGCTACACTCCAATACTTCACCATTAGAACCATCGTATAACGCGCTTTTACAAACCACCATCATGCCACGTCACGAACGATGTCGATGTGTTAAAAACGAGAGGTGCACGCCTGTTTGTGACACACTGCATGTATGTTAGAGGTGCCGCAAAGCAACAAGCCAGCAGCCTACAGCTGCCTTTTTCTAATTAAAAGAGATGAAACCCTGAGTGTGGGGATATCTGTTTGTCCCTAAATAACCCTATATAACGCGTCCTGGAGTAGTCAGCACCGAATAGTTTCGTAATAGCATCTCCTTTTTTTTTTTACCGATCAATCAATCAACAAATCTTTTTTCTTTATCCCCGCACTGAGAGTTTTATCGATTTTAATTATGAGCTACCAACCTGCCCAACACTCTTACGAATGAGGGGTGGTGGTGATGGTGAAAGGGCTCGCCGTTGTCGGCCTAATAGATGTGGGCAACGCCACGACTGACGCCCTGGGGAATGTGCGTCCTGGGCCGACTTCTAAGGGAACTGTGCCGACACATGTCTGAAAGCGTCTGAGGAAAACTCAGGAAAAACCCCAGACAGCACCTAGAAATGAACTTCACCGCATAGCACGCTCCTAGCCAACCATCATCTCGAACGATATCGTTGTCTGCTCTGATTTGTTGAAAACGGGAGGTGTACGCCTTTATTGTGAGAATTATGAACATCATAAGTGTCACAAAAAAAGGCGTACGCCTCCCGTTTTCAACAAATCAGGGCAGATAACGATATCATTCGAGATGATAGTTGGCTAGGAGCGTGCTATGCGGTGAAGCTCATTTTTAAGCATGAGGTTTTATTTTGTCATCTTTGTCTTTAATCTACCTCATCCTTCTTTCATCATTTGTTAGTTTATCCTTTATTTCCTAATTCTTTTTCTTTTTCTTTATTTATTATTTCTTAATTTTCTTTCTTTATTTATTTATTTCTGGAATAGCAAGCCGACGTCTCGTTTGGCTGACCTTTCCCCCGTTTTTTTCCCTTTTCGTCTAATAAATATATCCCCCCCCTCATTTTTAAGATTGAAGTTTTAACCGTCTTTCACTTGAAGACTTTTTCTCTTTTTCTATTTAATAGGCATAGCTCCCCCCTACATGTTTGTGCTTCTTATGAAGACCTCGAAACCTAGCACACGAGTATACGTCGCTCTAAAAATGTTTAATGGATTGACAACGCTGGAATTAAATCGGTCGGGACGACGCCTAATGTAAGACAACCCACATTTTAACGGCCAACACTAGCGCTCATGCATCCGACATTTTTGGTGTTTTGATATTGGTTGGGTGTTTTCCAGTGCGATTCCTGGAAATTTTGTCTGGATTTGGAAGCTGAAGCGCGGATAAATGAAGGAAGAAGAAACTGACCCCATGTTTTTTGTGCGGGTAGCGCGGGATCCGGAAAAGTGAAGCCCGGATGAAACGGAAGTCCACTGCTACGTCTCAACAACAACAACAACAACAACTTTATTTTGATGATTATGAGTCGGGTGTTTCATCACCCGGGGCCATATTCTAGCCAGTTGCTTATGGTAACTTGACGATCTTCTTTGACATGGTAGTTTAGTCCTGCCTATTCTCAACAGGCCTCGGTGGCTCAGTTGGTAGGGTGTTCTCCGATTGCTCCAAGGTTTCGGGTTCAAATGCGGTCAAGGACGCAAGCAACTTGGTGGCACGGAGATTAAGGGTGGGGGACGTTAAATGTGGTGTGATGAGCCTTCTTCGCGCGTTAGAGGGACGGTTGCATCCGTTCCAGTCGATTTCGAAACTATAGCGTCACTTGATTCCTTGCGGACAAGTCACCACGGTACCGAACATCCCACGTCAGATACTGGTGTAGTTTCCCCGTTGTTCGACGGAGTACGTGACAAGCGCAGACGACGGATATTGAGGGTATGCCGGAATTCCCTCTCTGGAAAAACGAGAAAACATCATTCTGTAACCGGCCAATGATGGCACGCCTTTGAGGAAAGGATGCGCTGCCCTTTCACTCCTTCACTTACGAGCTGACGTCACGCCGCTGGAGCTCCAACTGCCGCAGAGATAGCGCTGATCTTTTAGTTAATATCTGAGTACTTTTGTAATGAACAAATTATCCAGGTAGACTGTTGACCGATGCCGGTTTCATATATTGGTTTTCGGATACGACCATCCCCTTCCGTGTATTCACACGAGCGACATTCCCCGCAGAAGCAGAAGACGCGAAAAAGTCATAGCTTTCTGAGCGCGAGCGCTCAACGTCCAGTGTTCACGACACAGCCACACGACATTCCGTAGCAGACGACAGGAAAGACGCTGACGGTATCATCTGCTAAGTGCGCACTACGCCGCTCCCTATATTCAGCAACCTTGTGAATGCTTAACATCATACGGGACGAAACATCGTCTCTGTGAGCAGCGTTTTCGCTTTTTCTTCCACTGGAATCTTCCGTGAGGATGTCGCTCGTGAGAATACACAGTTTAAAGAACCCTCAGGTGGGGAAAATTGATCCACAGACTGACCACTGTGGCTTCTCTCATGATCACAGTCGTCTCGCGACGTAAAGCCGCGAATCATTAATACTATTGTCAGCGTATCACATCGGCGGAGTGAGTCTTAGAAGAGCTGTCGTTGTCACTTTGTTGTGAGGCGCTAGCGGTATGAGGCCACGCTTGCAAGCTTGCGTGTTTTACTGCGAGGATAAAGCATAGATCTAATCACTCAATATCGAAAGACGCTACAGAACTGCGAACAGAAACAGCAGTCGCGTTGTTTACAAACGGCGGTGCCGCCGCCATTTTCATAGCCGCGTCGGCGTTGGCGTCTCTCACGATGTGTGCAATGACCAAGACCTGTCCAGAATGCACTGCGCTCCTCTTGCAGGCTATTTTCTACTATTTCCCATGGGTCTGTATGCACATGGGCACCCCTGCTGGCTTCAAACGTCGCGAGATCTCCTGTGTCGTAGTCACGGAGTGGTAGAAATGGCTAAAGCGGTGCAGCTAATTTTCAACTGATGTCCAACTGAGTTCCTCGCTCAGTTTCAATACACCGATGGGAAACACCCCCGTTTTGTCCCAGTCACCCGTCCTGTTCGATGGTCCTTGAGTGTCGCAAGCGTAGTTTTCGCCAGGCTATCACGGACTATATTGCTCTATGTTCACAAACAACAACAACTACACTCTTAAAAATGAACTTCACCACATAGCACGCTCCTAGCCAACCACCATCCCGAATGACAACGTTCTCGCCCCTGATTTGTTGAAAACGGGAGGAGGAGCCTATTTTGTGCCGTGCATAATGGCCACAAAATAGGCTCCTCCTCCCGTTTTCAACAAATCTAGGGTGAGAACGTTGTCATTCGGGATGTTGGTTAGCTAGGAGCGTGCTATGTGGTGAAGTTCATTTTTAAGAGTGTACATGAATGACGATGGGATGAGGTGATTCGCCGCAACAATTGCGGTACCATACCTCAGTGCCTGTGGGTTAATACATGAGTGGGATGACGATGAACAAGATGAGGCATACACACTCGCACACACACATGACTCACGCAAATGAGGTATCACACACGCGGGTGCGCCGTAACTGATGGGGATAGTATAGTTCATCCGGTTGGCCACCGGAGATGGAATGCTGTGAAGATCACGTCTCCGCATTCATGGCAAAAGCTCTGAGGTCAGAGGAGTTCAAGCAGGCTAGTAGACATCAAGAACAGATAGAATGAGTGCAGGCAATGTTCACAAATCGCGCATGAAGCTGCTGAGGGCCAACCAATGCCACCAAATAATGATATAGTCATCATTCTTAATTTTGCGGAAAGCGTGTGACGTACACTCTTACAAATGAACTTCAACGCATAGCGCGCTCCTAGCCAACCATCATCTCGAATGATATCGCTATCTGACCTGATTTGTTGAAAACGGGAGGCGTACGCCTTTTTTGTGACACTTATGCTGCTCATAATTGTGCTATGCGGTGCATGCGGTGCACGTGCTATGCGGTAAAGTTGATTTTTAAGAGTGTACGCCTTTTTGTGACAATTAATATAACTACGTAAGTGTCACAAGAATGCGTATGCCTTCCGTTTTCAACTAATCAGGTTGAGAGAGCAATGCCATTCGGGATGATGGTTGACTAGAAGCGCGTTATGCGGGGAAGTTATATTCCTAGAGGGCAGGATAGCAGTGGCATTATGCGGAAGCACATTATCCGGCTTCATTTCCGATCGCCGCCTCCTTCTTTTTCTTGACAAAACTGATCGGGCGGTGTTTCCAGAGCAAAATTCATCGAGCGTGCACACATGACTTCATGCGTAGGGATGCATTAAATAATCAATATCGTGGAAGCGACCACGAGCCTGCATATGTAATAATGTATTTTGTGTGTGTTTTATAAATCTACGATACGGATACGTCGAAAGCATCCCGCTGTAAAATATGCGCAGTTTGAACGTATAATTTCCGTTTAGCTTCTTTCGTTTCTTAATTAGATTGCGTTAGATGCTTGTCAGTGTGATGCACGCTTCCAGCATTCACTGTCCGTTTTGAGGTCTTCGGGTGCTTCGGATATTTGAGTTCTTCGTGTACTGTTGCGGATGCAAAGTGTTGGCGACTTGAAGCTGTCATTCGCCCTATCCCTGTTATCCAAAACTGTGTCCTAGCAGAATTAGGAGAATGTGACATTATCTGATATCGATGACTTTATCGGCAGCAGTAACCTAAACGTGGCACTGCTATCCGGAACTGTCCAGGAATACGCCAGGACTGTACGACATCACCGTCGCACCTGTCATACAGACCTCTCCGTGCTTTTGTGATTCCGCGATAGAGCCGCGAAGCCGTGGACAGATGGAGATAATAATAATGGTACCGTGATTTTACACGTATAAGGACCAGCTCCCGTGGCATAGTGGTTAGGATGATCGCTTTCCACGCCGAAGACTGGGAGGTGACACGGGTTCGAATCCTGTCACCGGCTGTGCTGTCTGAGGTTTTCCCTGGGTTTTCCGAAGACTTTCCAGACGAATGTCGGCACAGTTCCCCTGAAGTCGGCCCAGGACGCATACTAACCCCCCTGTCCCCCACTCCTTCCTGCTGTCCGCTCTCCATCTATCCACGTCTGTACGCCGCTCATAGCCACAGTTGCTTCGCGGCGCTAACACGGAATTTAAAAAAAACACGTATAAGGTTTGTCTGCGCAGCGTGGCGACATGTTGCACGCGTCGCAGGGTAGGACTGCGGATAATTTGGACCGGCTGGGGCTCTTCTGACGTGCGCCGGAAATCTCCGACACACGGTGCTGGAAGCAATGTTTACCTCCCCAACATTGCTACCGCCCTCGGCCGGGATCGAACCCGCGGTCTTGAGCTCAGCAAGGCAGCACGTTACCGACTGAGCTACAGAGGAGGATGGAGAACGCACAGCAGGAAGGAGTAGGGGACAGGGAGATTAGTATTCGTCCATTCGTCTGGACGGTCTGCAGGAAAACACAGGGAAAACCTCAGACAGCACAACTGGTGGTAGGATTCGAACCCATCATCTCCCAGTCTTCAGCACGACCTTGGCTACCACGAACAAGCGAGGCCATGCCGCTGGCCTCCGTGGTTTTTCGCTCCCAGAGTGGGGAATATTGACGCCGCCGTCTCATAGTAATATTGTGATGCGTCAACAGTATGATACTTCTCGAGAGCTTTTATCATGTAGTCATATCCGGCTCCTTATGAGCCACATAGTGTGCAACCCATCTGACGCGTCTGTATTGGAATCGAGACTGCTGATACAATGTGTTGAAATAACACGCAAAAGCACGCACGTGTTATTTTTAGTCCGTCCAACTCCAACATGCAAGAGCTTCGTTAACAGTGCTGCCAACAGTACCTTTTCCCAGGATGGCGAATGAGGCTTTCCCCGTGTAAACGACTTTCGATAGGTGCACATTCCCCTTACGCTGGAATATAAAATACCCAATAGCACTATTTTGTCGGAACAACTAACAACAACAGCAGAAAAACGCAGTGATCGTGTGATATGCATAACAGCTGGTGCGATCGCTACCGCCTTCCCTTCACACTGATCTATCGCGGGCACGGGTCCTGATGAATGAGCCTTCGCAAACAGAACAGATGCCGTACTCATATAGCTAATCTCGTAACAACAACTGAAGCTGGAATAATTGCTGCCTAGCATCGTTCCAGTAGCTATTTTTTGCTGCGCAAAAGTCAGGGCTGCGAAACAGAACGAGGCAATAGTGATTGCGGATGAAGGTGAAGATTGCTCTGTGTCAGCGTTTTTTGGCGCAACAGCCGTGCATCTAGTGGTGAAGGGTTTCCAAGAGAAGGCCTCCAAGCACCTTGATACTACTGTTCTACAGCCATCATCGTCCAGTGCGTCGATCAGGGTGTCGACTGACCTCTCTTGGGCTCAGGCTATGAGGGCCTCCCTCTTCCCTCCTTTCATCCCTTTTATGCGAGAGATTGGACAAGGTGTATCAGGAATTGTCGCTCATTATCTGACAAGAACTTCGAAACGCGAATGAACGATGAATGCAGTGAAAACAGTGAACGGCGGTACACTCTTAGAAATGAACTTCACCACATAGCACGCTCCTAGCCAACCATCATCCCGAATGACAACGTTCTCGCCCCTGATTTGTTGAAAACGGGAGGAGGAGCCTATTTTGTGCCGTGCATAATGGCACAAAATAGGCTCCTCCTCCCGTTTTCAACAAATCTAGGGCGAGAACGTTGTCATTCGGGGTGATGGTTGGCTAGGAGCGTGCTATGTGGTGAAGTTCATTTTTAAGAGTGTAGGGGCAGATATTTCCGTCTCGGGGAGGGGAGGGCGGTTGTGAAGGCCCATATCTGCCCAATTTCTTGCCTCTCTGGCAAGTATTCTGAAGGTGTGTTGCAAAATTTTGGGGGCATTAGTGGTGTGTGGAGGGTACTGGGAAAAATCCCTGGGTGGAGGTGAGGGTCAAGACCGCCAGGACCTACATTATGGCGGTGAATCCGCGAACGACTATATGGCACTCTCATGTAGGAAACCGTAAGTGACCCTAGAGAACACTGTAAACGTATTTTGATTCGCGATGTATTAATTTCCTTGACGATAAAAGCGTTGAAAGAGACAAACACAGACGACACAACATAGAGCAGTACCTACAACCATTTAATGGACTGTCAAACCATCTTCATTTATGCAGCAGGAATTCCCTTTCCCTCTCCGATAGTGTGACACTCTCTGTGCTAACACACGTGTCACCACCTTTACCAATCAGCAGGGCTTCCAAAGAACCAAGGAAATGTACCAACAAGCCCAAATGGATGTTTTACTGACGTATTAATGTACGCGAATCACTCATTCAGTCATTTGCAAAGAACAAAGAAAGAAGAAGAAGTCGTCTGCTTTCCCAGCAGACCATTGACATTCGCCAGTACTTAATTTCGCGATCCCAGGGCTGTTTCGTTTCGCGGGATAAACGTCATGCTGTGTTCGGGAGTAAAATTTTTTCGCGAATTTTTAGCGGTCGCGAAATTCGCGAAAATTAACGCATCGCGAATAAAAATACGTTTACGGGATTCGAGCACTCGAATTAGAATCGAACATCAATCAATCAAATATATTTAATATTCAACTTTATTATTCGACTTTCCGAGTATATGTCTCCCGAATATTTCTTTTACTTCGCGAATATTTTTACCTCAAAGGTCACCGACGATACATAATCGTTTATCACTTCGTTCTCGACAGCAATTTTAAACCGCCTCACAACGGCCGCAAGGGGGCACCGTGGCGTCAACATCTTCGCTTTGCGCATAGTTTCCCTTTTCGTGTCTGGAATGCAGGAATGTGCCCTTTCGTAACTGCTGTTTGAAAACCGTTCCTTCATATCACAATGCGCCGAAGTATACGTACTTGTAAGAGTACGATATGGAAACATCTCATAAAACTTTCGTCCCAAGAAGCCACTTGTAATGTATGCAACACTGCTCTCATATCAAGGACGACTACTCCGTTCGGGAGCCAGTTAAAAAGCAGGCATCACTTCTCCTACGCTCGCTTTCTGGAGCAAACATAGAGGCACCAGCGAAAGGAGGTCGTAAGCTCACAGAAAACTTTATAGTCTGCAATAGCAAAGAGCTGAGCTCTACCAGAGAAAGAAATTGTTGCGACAACTGAAAAGAACAAAAAAAGCGAGAATGTCCGAGATACTGGTGGAACACAGGGGATTTCGAGGACTGATTGAGCCCTTGTGCAGCGTACCACACCGAACCACCTTTTCGAGAAACGCGATTACATGAAAACTCAGCTCAATGAAAGTAGAAAAGATAAAAACAGTAGAAAGGTAAAACAGTAGAAAAGGTAAAGAAGGAAATTCGTGGCGATGTTGAAGGTCAGGACTCGAGTCCATTCCTCTAACAATATAGACTTGTGGACATGCACGGCTAACCGCACCCATATCTGTGTAATGTGCCACCATCTGACACCAGAATTTAAATTCAAGAGCGTTATCTCAGGAAATGTACATACTGTTCAAAATGTTGAAAACACACTAGCATCTGCGATTGTGTCGGAGATTTCCGGCGCACGTCAAAAGAACCCCAGGTGGTCCAAATTATCCGCAGTCCTACCCTGCGGCACGTGCAACATGTCGCCACACTGCGCAGACAAACCCTACGTGTAACATCACAGTACCATTACCATTATTGAAGAATGGGGCATGCTACAGAAGAACTACCAGTCTGTGCTGTGACAGATATAATGCCAGCAACAACACTATACTGCTTTTGCTAGCTGTTGTGCTTGCAACATCTGATACAACTGTGACAAACTTGGCACCAAGTATCTGGTCTCAAAACACTGCAGGACGCGTCGCGGCGTAAGCCTCTCTTGCACCAGTCGTCTTCAACGTCATTGTAGCGCAGAATTCCGCAGTGACAAAGCTCACAAGGTCATAATACAGTGGACTCCGGTCACTACGGAGCCAATGGAAACGAGCAAGCGGACAATGTAGCTTGAATTGCACACAATAAAAGACCCACTATAATAAAATTTACTTCACCACATCGGACGCGATCTATTTGCTCATCTCATTACGGAACTGTGCAAAACGAACATGTGACAAGAACACCTACATGCACACTCGTTCCTTGCGCGAGTGGAGCCGAACTGATCCTACTGCCTCCCATCTAAGATGGCACGGCCATTAGAGTATGTAATGCATCGCAAAAATGTCCCACTAGCACCAGTATCCCTACATAAGACAGGAACCCTGGAGGACACGGAGCACGTGCTGGTCACGTGCCAACGCTTTGTCTCTGGTCGGAAAACATTGAAGAACGCCCTCAATACACTAGACCATTGACACTTCAGCGTTAGAAGGCACTGGGGATCTGGCATAAGAAGCACCAACAACTCGCGCTGTGTGCCCTGACGCGCTGTCTCAAGGGTATACGCGCTGAAGTCATTCTTTAGGAGCTCACTGCTTGACACTCAGTTATCAGTGCTCTCACGAACAAAGTGTCATGGAGAAGCTGGTCGCAACGGTGCGACCAATATAGATGTACGTCTAATTTTCCTCCGGTTCTACATCTATCTGCCTTCTATGCAACGTATTGACAATTGGCCGTCCAACCTTGCGAAGATCATTGGACCGTGGTCGAACGCTGCCCATCAGACGCAAGGCCTTCGTCTTCCTGCGGAATACTTGCGCTCCATCGGTCTGGTGACGGATCTCTGAAAGTGCTCCCCCCATCATCATCCCCTCATCCGTTCCCAATGCTCAATAGGGCTGTGTACCGCTTCAGCGGCGGTGAATCGCCCACCTCATCATCATCCAATGTATTTGTGTGTGTGTGTGTGTGCCTTGAAGCCATATAAATGGGAAGCAGTGCACGGTATCGTGATTGTCTACAACCCGTTGCAGAATCAAGATATGAGCTGAGTGGAGAAAGGTACAACACTGTGTCTTGAGTCATATTATTTCTGTGGTGTATGTACTAAAGCTGTCCTAAAAGAGCATGTGGCTACTGAGAAACAATGTTCCCAATTTGCAGCAACTCCAAAGCCTCAAAGTTCGCTTTACTTCCCACATCGAACGCGAAGAAGTGCAGATAGCTACAGCATGTGAGTGACGTTACAAGGACATGTTAGATGTTGGCAAAAAGGAAAAAAAAAAAAAAAAAGAAGAAAAGAAAGTTACAAGGACATATTTTACACAAGCCACTCGAGCCATACAACATAGTGAGGTGACAAAGGCACTTGTTCAGTTCCTGCGGGTCTGTGGCCTTCTGGGTGAATTGTGACCAATTTCGTGTTTGTTGTCCTTTTCTTGTGTGTTTGTTTTTGTTGTTCTTCTTTTTTTTTATTTCTGTTTTTTCTTTGCTGGGAATAGTAAGCCGCCGTTGCGCAGGCTAATCTTTCCCTCCTGTCTTCTATAATGAACATATCCCCCCCGCACCACCACCACATCACATCGGCATCACAACTCATCAACACCATAACCCGCCATTCGACATCAACTCCGAACAACAACAACAACAACAACTTTATTTTGGCTTTGGAGAGTGGGGTGGTTCATCGCCACAGGCGATACTCTACCCCATTGCTGGTGGGCACTCCGAACATATGAACGTCTTGACATGGGATGGCATTCGAGATCATCTCACAGCCCATTGCCGTCGTTTAACCCATCATGAAAACTTCAACTTCAAACCCATCATTCAACTAGATCTGGCCAAAGCCCATCATTCAACATCAAATTCGCCATCATGTTGTAAGTCATCACTCAAGATCAAAATCACCATCACATCATAAGCCATCACTCAACATCATATCACTATCCGTGATGTGAGGATGAAAGATGTCCGTGAAGGCCATCATGAATACATTCACCGACCTATGCCCTTCGCCAGGTACACGAGGTACGCGAGGTACAACCCAAGGAAAGACCCCCTGAAGTGACCACGAAATATCTAGGGACACCAGCCACAGAACTACCAAGGGGCTTCTATTTTCGGTTGCCAGCAGCACAGTAACTGCCACAAGGGAGAGTCTCATACCAGAGGACGCGGGACATTTAGTATTCGTCCATAATAACATCTAGACCGTCTAGGTCGTCTTCAAGACCAGGCTAGCTTTAGATACTTTGAGTCTCCTGCCCTTTCCTTTACACTTATATCTGTAACTACGAAACCTTTGTGTAAAAAAAAAAAAAAAATATTGAAAAATTTGTAGAAATATTCGGTTTGGTATTAGGCCTTTTTTTTTCTCGTTCGGTACGACAATAGAAATACGGATTCGCTCACTTCCAGAACAAACTGTATGCCTGCACACAAAATCAATAGGCAGAAGAAACAAAATGCAGGCTAGCTAGTGAACCATGATAGAAATGAAAACCCGAAACGGAGGAGCTGTGTGTTACTCTGTCTCAGGTTTTCGTTTTTATCAAGGTCACCAGAATTCTCGCAACATGAGGATGCCCTACACCCTCCATTTTTGTGTCCACCCTCAAACAATCGTTTGTGGCAAGATCACCACATTGTCCTGGTCACAGGCCACATCATTCTCAAGTCATGTGACTTTGTTTATATTCCATATTCTAGCGCTTGCAAACATATTCTCATCAGCATAAAGCCAAGAGATACACTTATACTGCCAGTGTGAATCATGCAGTGCCTGTTATGCGGCGTTGTAGCATATTCTTCCGAAATAGGAGTGTGTCGCAGTGATTTAACCAGACCACTCCTACACCACCAAATGTTTGGCAACACCCCCTGCTTTCCTTTCCTGCGCACACCCTACGAGGGCTTTTTTTTCAGCTTTAGACAAATCTCGGCAATGCTGCATAAAGATGTTACAACGTAACTATAATAATGTCCGCCCCCCCCCCCCGCCATTTTTCTCCAACACCCCTCGGTGCTTGGGATTCTGGATAAACCACTGGTGTGTCGCATCGGCTGAATGAGTCTTAGCGCTAGTGTCGTTATCATGTCTCTGGGAGTGGTCGCTAGAACTCATTTCCAAATCTACGCCTTTTACTGCAAGGGTGTAAAACAATTAAGTGCCACTACGCACTAAAAAGAGGATATTTACGTTACTTATTACTTTAATGAACCTCGCTCGAAGTCTTAGTACGCAAAATGTAAATGCCGTCAGTGAACATTACGCCACCACGAATTTTCGGAAAACTTAGTTTCGGATTCTCCAGGACATGGTGACGTCATCGAGTGGTGGCGTCTCTCTCCTAGCAACAAGCGCGAGCGTCTCTGCTCTTCACTCAACGTTGGAAATCAGCCAGCCGCTGTGGTGAGGATTGAGGATACGCAGATCGGCCTTCGGGGATCAATGTTGCCAGACGCATTGAAGATTGCGCCTCCTTGTGACGTCATACTTTTCAAAATTAGAAATTAATTTTATGATACTTCCGCTTTACATCGCTAGACATTATTTTGGGAGAATACAGTGGGAGACACGTGGATCGCAGCGAAATAAATTCGGTAAGATTCTGAAGACACGAGGTTTAGTCCGAACGGCGCACAAAAGCAGCAATCGCGTTGTTCACTAACAATATGGCCGCTGATGATGGGAGCGGCCATTTTTATGGTCACGTGCATGCTGACGTTTGAAAGGACCCGTCCAGAATGCATTGCGTTTGCATGGCACGCTATGGACACATATGTAACAGCGCACCCTTGTGTCCCGCAACAAAATTAAGAGGACGAGCGAAGTGAAAACGCCAGGTGGTCGAAATTATCCGCAGTCCTAACCTGCGGCACGTGCAGCATGTCGCCACACAAATAGGCTGACACACCTTACCTGTAAATGTAATCTGCCTCACAAACGCCAGCGCCCCCACACTCTCTATTTTACATTCCTCGGCTTATTCTGCTTCTCTATCTGCTGCATTACATCACACGTTGTCAACCAGTTTCCAGACTTGTGCCCGTTACAAAAAAAAGGAACTAAATGCTGTTACTCGTTACTTCAGAAAAAAGTAACTAAATACGTTACTCGTTACCAACGTACAAAGATAAAGAGTTCTCGTTACTTAGGGTAACGAGTTACTTTTACGTTACCGTCGCATAGTTAAAGGAGCCAACAAACATGCCGTCACTTGCCTTCGACTCTTTATTAATGAGGAATTGCACTTCAGAAGAAGCTGATACTCGAAATTTACGTTTCCGAAGTGGGGGTGATCGAAGATTATGAAAACACACGAAAAGACACCGGTTTTCGTGCCACCGATCACCAACGGTCCCCCAAAACAGACGAGGGGCTGCGTCATAATTTAGGGCGCTCAGAAGCTTAGCAAAGACAAGAAAAGGCGAGAAGTCGAAACGCGTTTTTTGTAGCCATAGCACAATTGGTGCCCATTCTCGGTGCCCATTCTGGTGGTCGGAGATTACGGAAACAAGAGAACAGACAAGGGCCTTCGTTTAAGACGATTCAGCAAGTCAACAACACATCCAGCGAGGTACTGCAATAATACTTTGAGTCACACGTGGTCGTGGGTCACACAGGTCAAATCTGCACGCATTGCGCCATGCGGAGTACCGAAATGTGCTCCCCCGCGCTGAAGAAAAGGAACGAGTAACGTCAGTAACGAGTTACCAATTTTTGTAACTGATTCCGTTACTATTACCATTTTTGAAAAAGTAACTGAATCGTTACTTCGTTACCAAAAAAAGTAACCGTTACCAAGTAACGAGTTACTTGTAACGAGTTAGGCACAACTCTGCCAGTTTCTTACGCTTAATGGAGACAACAGCAAGTCCATTAGTCAGAAGAAACAAACCGGCTAAGCGTTGCAGTTCTCGCCTCATGGGGTTGCACTTTATCGATAAGCTATTTTAGCGCTTTGGGTGAGTAGGTCCCCAAAACCAGTACAAGTGTAAACAGCAACGTGTATTGCTTGCGAATACTTGGGCAGTCTAGCGTCTGGCCCAGTATTTGAGAGGACGAGGGAAGTGAAATCAGTCGCTGCAAAGACTGTGACGCTTTTTTATTATTATTTATTTACTTATTTGTTTCCATCAGGTGATGGGTGGAGCGGGGCTAAAAGCTCATACTCTGCTAAAAGCTTTACTGTGCACATTTATATGTGAACTTCAGAGACTGTTCAGATGTAACACGTGTCAGACAAGTTCGGTCGAGCACGCACTTCAGAATGATTCGTCGCATTGCTTTATGTAATCACAGCATCGTAGCGAAATTTCATTTTTCCTTTTTCTTTTTATGGCAATCGGGTGCGAACATAGTTCGCACAGCCGCCACAGCGCGGAAGAGGCTGGAGTGGCGCTGCAGTCGCGCGCTCGCTTCTGCCGTCTGCTAGGAAATCTTGATCGTGTCTACAGTTGCTGAGCCCGCCTTTCCTCGGAGGTTGGTTTTCGCGCGTTCCTACTCTGTGATTCACTCAAAGACGTATTTCTTGGGTTCGTGTCGAGGCCTGTGTCGTCGAAATACTTCCGCTGTCTTGTGTAATCGCATGCCGTCCTAATATGGCCGGTGGCGGTGGTGTGCTTGTGTCTTCTGTCTCCCAGCAACGTTTGAATGGATCTGGTGACAAACAGACTGGCCTGAGTGGAGACCCATGTGAAGGAGTTGTTGACAGTGGCGCAGCTTACCTGTTGGAATTGTTGGCTGAGAGAGAGAAAGTGAGCGGGCACGCTGCCAGACTTCTGGATCAAGGTAATTACAAACCGACTGACTAGCTTTTACCGCGTGTAATGGCGTAAGCGCAGTATTACCATGTTTGCTGCGAAATTGAAAGAATTGTGCCAATTTCTTCCAGCACCCACCCGGAAAATACCGACTCGAGAGTCACCAATTCAACACTCGAACATGCGGGCGTCGTTTTCTCCGCGCGTATCGATAACTTAATTACTTTCTCCATTGGTGCGTGATTTATGCAACCGTTTTTATTGCACGGTCTGCTGTGTGAAGTGCTTTCACGAAGCTTTAATAGGATTACTCGATCACACAGCAATATTCGCTGTAACCACTCGAATAATGCACCTTGACAAGCTGTCTTTTTCCTTTAGTCCCCCTTGGTATACGTACCTATAAAACAGAAATGCTGTTTGAGAAACCTAAGGGCTGTAGCTGCGTGTTCTTCGGGAGGTTCGCTTTGCGATGAAATTATTTTATTATGAAAATAGTGTTCTGTTACCACTTTCGTGAAAGGACAAAACGTCCGGGCGACCAATTTTCGTCGTACAAAGCCCGTCACGTCGACCATTCACGTGTGATTTCTAAATTAATCTCTTTCCCCTGCGGCTGTTTGAACAACTGATGAAACAGAAGATTCTCGAGCCATAACGCGATTTGCGGGAATGAGGGCCACATCTTCGCAAGATGTAAGGATGAAAATTAGAGGAACGAAGAAAAAGTTTGGCGGGAATGTGGCCTGAAAGGCTACTGCCTTCATACAGACAGGACAGCTAGGACGCCATCAGGTCTTGAATTTCGAAACTAAATTTTATGACCGGTGTTTCTACAAAACCAACAGAAATATGCGGGACAACAAGCAGGCTTCGGCTATGCGTTTAGATAGGAAGAAACGTATGAGGAATTTCCCTACGGATCTTGTCTATAGATTGTCTATAGATTCTAAGATTGAAAAAAAAAAAAAAAATCTTGGTTTGATGTTTTTTTACTCTTTTGTTATTTTTATGATCCTTTCCAGATGCCATCTGCTTTTTCTCAAACAATACGCAAGATATTATCATTTCGCATGCAGTGATAAACCGATACCAACTGGGATGCCGAGCGCATTTTCCAGATAAACCGGCACGTGTGTTTCATTTTCCAAACATAGCGTTTATTTCGAGCATTGTGTATACATTTAACAAGCTCTTGGTCATATATGGTGGTGGTGGTGGCGAAAACCAGCTTGGTCATATATGGAGACACAGTCCATTTTTCCGCACAACCTATAAAGCCAGGTCATGGGGTAACTTCGCCAATAATCCTGGCGGTTACCGTGGTACAGGGAGCATCCCAATGAAGACTACCGAAGGATGCTCGCATGTTTTCTGTGGTGGGTAGTCCTCTTGGACTACACTAATCCCAGAGCAAGAGGGTTAGCACACCTCTCCTGTGCCACCATCATCTCTTCCCCCCCCCCCATAAAACCACGTCCTTCGGCGCGTGCCTTATACCGCGCCAGCAACGTGGCAGTGTATCGCCCCCGCCGATGAAACTCCCCAATCGCCATCATTGAAATAAACTTCTTGCTGTTTCCATGGCGCTCGGCTCAATAGATTGCAATAAGGGTGGGACGCTTGCCGTGATTTTTGCTATACACGATGCAGCAAAAACAATCCCTGCCGGAATCGAAACTAAATCGTAGCCTCCAAATGACAGAACTGTTTGAATGGCTGGAACGGACGCCTTGCAAAAAAAGGCGGAAGATGCACAGTCTGATACTGTTGAACTTGTATGTGAATCGTAGCACATAGTATAACGTCGATCATCCAGCCATTCTTATCACGTTATCTACGTTACACTTTTATTCAAACTAACTTTCGCGATATAATGCAAGAACGGATGTTTTTAACCACTCGTCTTCCCTCGCACCATATTCGAATGGAATGCCCTGCCCGATAACTAGGGTTCCGTGTTTTCGGTTTTAATAAAAAAACACCGAATACAGAGGGGCATTCCAGGACATGACAGAGATAAATTGCAGCAGATGCCCAGCAAGTTGTTGATACAGATCAGAAAACCACACAGAAATCCGATGGTTGTGAAAAACGTCCGTTTACTTTTTCGTTAGCCGTAAAATGCCACCGCAGCGAGCAACGCCACGTTGAATGAGCGTCGTGCGGAAATTACATCGTGATTTCTATTCGCCGATAACTGTCGGGTAAAACATGTACACGCCAGGAAAAGCATCGAAAAACGCCGATTTCGTTAAAATCAATAAACATCGAAAAACATGCGCCGAATCCGCCCAATAATAAAAACGGAAAACGCGGAACCCTACCGATAACATTGCTGCGGCAACTTACCTCCCCAAGCAGCACAACCTCTTGGTATAATATTGGCAATATTGGGCCGAGATTGCCAATATTGGACCAATATGTTGTGCTGCTTGTGTCAGTTTATGAATAAAAAAAGTTGAATAGAATTTGTTTAATGACACGCGTTATCGTGGTCAAATAAGTATGGCTTAATGTTTTGGTGGTTGTGTTGCTACTGGTGTCCCACTTCTACGTGGCCATGTAAGCTGCTGTAGCGTCGATAAATAAATAAAAATAAAGCATCAATCAATAAATAGAAATAAACTAACAACTGACGCCGCAGTTGAGGAAGTTTGGAGTACATGCCCTATGATGAGACCCCTCAAAATTTCACCCAGGGCAAGCGCTCTACTACCTACCCGAAGGGCCTGTTATGGAAAGGACAACACAATGATTCGCATTAAAATTTGTTGCAATGACTTGATATGGACGTAATGGAGTTGGCAAGGGCCCATGTGAGTCGCACTTTCTTTCTGGAGATCTACCGCTAACTGACTAATTAATTTTAACCGCTAACTAACGAATTTCACTCTCTTGAAGTTCAGGGGCTGCTTTTCCAAACGTCCCAAAAAAGTGAGCGTACTCGAATCGGTACATACGTACGTGGGTTTGTTCTTATTCGATACAGAATTTTTCATTTAAAAAAAAGAGCTATGAGAGCAACATAGATGTCGTTTTCGTGCATCATGTCGAAGAGAGTATGTAACTACTAAATCATCAATTCTTATTAATTATGGGTGTTTCGGGAAAAAGTGAGATAAAAGAATGAGGGCCAGTTATGATTTAAAGTCACTCTATTTTAAAAAAATCGTTAAACGAGCAAGTACATTGAAATATCAATTCCGAAATTTTGCTATGCAAATTATGCTAGCCCAAAACCGAAACAAGCGCGTCTCGAGCCCGGGGAGAACAACTGCCATTTCACGTTGTATGGTCACGTGCATTGGGGCGATGAAGCTGACTGGAGTAGGAGGTGCTGACCGCGCTGACCCGCTGGCCAGATAAACCGTGACCAGCTCGCGTGGCTCCGTGGTTAGCGTGCTGGCCATATCACGCGTCGAGACTTAGAGGTACCCGGGCTCGAATCCCGATGCAGGCTCTGCTGTCTGGGGTTTTTCCTGGATTTCCCTCATACGCTGTCAGGCATATTTCGGCACATTTCCCTTAGAAGTCAGTTCAGGACGCACATTGCCCCAGAGCATTAGTCGTGACGTTGCCCACCTCAGTGGGGCAAACAACGGCGAGCTCCTTCAGCAACACCATTACCAGATAAACCTCTTTGCGGCCCACATAATCCGCGGTATAGGCGACGGTCGTGTCCTCCTTGGCCCTCTTGATGCGCTTGGCTTCAGTTTCGGACCGTTTCGGCAGCAAAATTTGGTGATGATGAATGTATCGAAGAATGTACTCGTTTCGGGATTTTTAAAAACAACTTGGCTTTAAATAATTACTGGCTCTAATTATGCCATCTTATGGTTTTCAGGTGACTAGTCGTCAGGTCATATACGTACTCTCTCCGACAGAACTTCCACTGTCCACTTGGCCATATAATTGTCCTGCAAAAATCATATTGGTACTGCTCTCGTAGCTTTCTTTGCAAAAAAAGGAAAGAAAGAAAATAAATAAATAAATCTGTAATGTATAAAAGCGATACGGCCTTTATGAAAGACTTGTTCATTTCGAAAGAAGAGGATATTTTAAGCGTTATGAAGCCAAAATTGATCCGGCCCACTCAACTAAAAGTCGACGAAGAAAACCGTTAAATTGAACTCAGCAAGCTCCCGTCGCGCCGTTTTCAAGTAACTTTAATCCCGATTGACGCCAATCGCATTGAAAGCGACCTCTGTGCCGGCTAATTCCATTAGCAACGTCTCAAATGTCGCGTAATTGCATTCCGTTGAATTGCTCTCAAAGACGGTTGTTCCCGTTTATTCCAGGCTTCCGTTTTCAACCCAATTTCTTCCCTTTCTATTAAGTTTTTCTCATTGAATGCTTGGCATTATGTAACATTGTGATTCACACTTCTGTTCACAGCCGTTATAGGAAAGCTACCTTCCAAATGTGTCCTACTGAGATGCACTTAACCTGTAAATGCTGGATTCTGACGTTCTCCTTTGACTATCCTGCACTGCGCAATCGTCTTAGTGCAGAAAATGCAACAGTAGACTTCAAGAGGTTGCGACACTACGTCACAGGTTATTCCGGATAAATACACAACAATACAGCAAAGGAGGTAATAAACATAGCGTAGAAAACCGGCACCGCGAATACCCGAAACTTGCACGTGTAACGAGCTAAGAAGGGGCGGGACACTCGTCGAGAAGGGCGCGTGGTAAAACACGTGCATGTCGCTCCTCGCGCGATACGTGAAGGGCAGAGCATACGTCACGCGCAATGTGTCACGTGTCCGTCTTTTTGAATTTCCCGCCACTCGTTAGACGTGCAAGCGATACGAATACGTGGGGCGCTAACCCAGAACTAACATATTCCATGACATGATACCGTGATACGTGATCCGAATTTCTTCGCGACCAGCAGACGCTCGACGGTCGCCAAAAAGGGCGCTGCCTGATTGGACTTGTCCGTGTGACGTTTTCTCTGATTTCCAAACAGGGAATTCCGGCATACTCTCAACATCCGGCGTCTGCCCTCGCAATGCATAAGGGATGTGCAGTATTTAAATACATTGTAAATAAAGTACCATTTTAGATATAAATACTTTATTTATTTATTTATTTATTTATTTATTTCAAAAACACAAGGCATTGCAGCCAAAGGAATACTGTGGTGCAGTATTCCTCAGTATTCCTGTGTGGTACAGGGTCAATAGCGCATGCTAGTGGAGGCTCCTGCGACACACAGTTAAAAACATCAACGTTGATGCGGCAACTGAAATACTAAACAATTTTCAAGTATTTTGATGTGGCAAGTATCTGCTGTCTCAACTTCGCGGCGAAACAATGACTAGTCTTCACATCAAACGGTAAGGCATTCCACAGTCTCGTACCAAAGCACGCAGTCAAACGGGTACCATATGCATTCTTTGGTCGATACAAAATGTAATCTTGTAAAGCAACACTTCGATTGCTTCTGTTGCATGTTTTAAATATAGAGCTATTGTAGGGCACATTTGTCGTTACAATAGAAAAGACAAGCAAAGTACATCTTTCACGAATCAGATCGGGAAAAGGCCAAATATTCAACTAATTGAACAACCCAACGCATGAGGTTCGACTATTAGAGAATGTTATTTATCTGACTTGCCCCATGAGGTAACACAGTAAGTCAAGTGACACTGGACCAGAGCAAAGTACGTAGCACATACAGGGGAAAGTACTGTCTAGCAAGGAATAACACGTGACAAGACTGCGATATATTTTTTGCGACTTTGTCAATATGTGGTCTCCAAGAAAAAGATGAGTCCAGCAACACCCCCAAATATTTAATTTCATGCACTTGTTTCACAGCTTGATTCTGAACGGTAATATTAATCTGAGTACTACTGATAGATGATCTAGAAAAAATAACAAAATTCGTCTTACTCTTGTTTAAAGATAAACGATTCGCTTCGGACCACTGAGCGATTTTGTTGGCCTCATAGGACATTGCAGGGCCTATATCAGAAGTGTTTGAGGAACTATACAAAAAGCAAGTATCGTCGGCATACATGTAGGTTGACAAAATATCGGACACCAGTGGAAGGTAATTGATATACAGAGAGAACAAGACAGGGCCCAAAACAGAGCCCCGGGGCACGCCAATGTCAATTGGCATAGGAACAGAGTACTCACCGTCAATACTCGTATACATAGTGCGTGAAGAAAGATAACTTTTCAAGAAACGCCATACACAACCACGAAAGCCGTAACAATAAAGCTTATAAAGAAGGATATAATGATCAACAGTGTCGAACGCTCTCCGCAGATCGACAAAATGACCAACAGCCACATGTGAATCATTCAAGGCCTGATGTATCTTATCACTAACAGCCAGGACTGCAGATGCGGTTGACAAACCAGCTCGAAATCCGTGCTGTGCATCACAAAGTATGTTATATTTCTTCAGATACCGACTGATCTGTTTACACAACCATGTATTTATTTATTATTTATTCATTATTTATTTATAATTTATACATGTATTTATATTTTATATTTAAATACAGACTCGACAAATGTATTTATAATTATATTTCAATACAAATTTTCGAGTATTTATTCTTGGAAATACTTTATAAATACTCCTAAGTACAGAATATACTGACTCATACCTTAAAGTTGCATGCATTTGACCTTTCGGGAAGAAGGGCGAGTTTGGGGCGCAGTTATACCGTGTTTGCGCTAGCATGCGCATGCGACAAACCATTTTAGATGGCGAGTTTTTTTACTCCTGTTGCGGCAACGGTCGCGACTACCCGATTACATCGTCGTACGAAGCGTCCTCGTCAAATTTAATACAAGGCGTTGTTTATCGGCGCGTGTGGAGATGCTGTTCTCCTTTGCGAATCTGATTGGCCGAACAGAAGATGCATAAAAGATGCAGTCTTCGAGAAACTTAATAATTAAATATTATTATCGCTTATTGTTATTATATCTTAAAATCGCCATGATCATCTAACAAATAAATGATATTGTTCCTTGCTGATTTGTTGTTATGATCATCGTTATTTCTGTAATTCCAGATGACATCTTCCGCACAGTATTTATGGTAGTAGTTAAGGTATTTAAATACTCATATGGAAGAGTATTTATGAAGATTATTTAAATACCGCTTTCAACAAGGTATTTTGTATTTATATTTAAATACTCAAAAATGTATTTATGCCCATCCCTGCTATGCGTTACATCAAATTGCACAGAAACTTCTCCACTGATTCGTGTCTGATTTTTGCTTTATTGTTGGTGATGAACGAGGAGTAACATAGGCGCAATTTCGGAATCGACTGGGGGCGGATACGAAGTTCCCTTCAACGACTACGAGTCAAATAGGCCTCATGTCAAAATTCGACGATGACTTGGCAAACGCCGCAGCAATAATCTAGAATAGGACTGTGCGATTTTTCGAAGTGTGAAGCGAATGACTGTATATTCGATTCGATTCGAGTTCGAAATCGAATTTGTTTTTCCATATCCGAATTTCGAATAGATGCGATGCGTCTTCCAAACCGAATATGTATTCGAACGGTTTCGAAGCAGGACTTGTGAGCTCGAAGTCTCCGGAGGAGAAGATATACAACAAATTGACTGCGCCCTCATGCGGAGATCCGAAATCGAATCCGAATGCGGATCCGAATGCATATACCATGCGTGTAATGTATACGCTATGTATGTCTAACTTTGTGCTGTATATGTGTTTTGTTCGGTCATATAACTATTCGCATCGTTCACTCCAAAATCAGGACCCCAGCGCATAGCACGCTGTGCGCGAACCATTATTTGCCGTGAATGATAGGTTATCGCTTTTGATTGGAAGAGAGAGAGAGGGTGTACGCCTCTTTGTGTCAGTTTGCATAAATGGTAATTGACACAAAAAGGCGTACGTCCCCTTCCCCCTCTCTTCGAATTAAAAGCGATAAATTATCATTCGCAGCAATGGTAGGTGCATCAGCGTGCTATGTGGTGAAGTTCTGCCTTGAGAGTGTGTTTGCTTTGGGTATGCCCGCGCCCGTGCAATTTCTCAAGTCATCAAAGTTCATTGGTATTCCATGATCCTATTTCCATTCGTACTGTTGGCGTTAGACATACCGCATTAGTTCCCGAACCCGGTCGATAATAGGTCGATCTTCCCTTTGGATTTTCTCAGACTAATCCATATCATTCACTTTTCTTTTTTTTACATAATTTATATGTCATTTTGCCTCTACATTCTTGAAAATGAACTTCACCGCATAGCGCGCTCCTAGCCAACCATCATCTCGAATAATATCGCTGTCTGCCCTGATTTGTTGAAAACGGGAGGCGTACGCCTTTTTTGTGACACTTATGCTCATAATTGTCACAGAAAAGGCGTACGCCTCCCGTTTTCAACAAATCAGGGCAGGTAACGATATCATACGAGATGATGGTTGGCTAGGAGCGTGCTATTGCGGTGAAGTTCATTTTTAAGAGGACAACGGCAAGCCCTTTCACCATCACCACCACCACCATCATTTTTAAGAGTGTAGTCCAGGCATTTCTTTGTCTGAGCTTCGCCAGTAAAGTTAAATCAAATGAAATGAAATCAAAATTCTTTGTCTGGGCTTTCGCAAGGTTTTCAGTTCAGGCTTTTTTTTTTTTTTTCTTCTCAGTCATCCCAGTGTCAGTGTTCGTTTCACGTATAAAGAGAGTAAAATATTTTGTATACTAACAAAAATATTTTTTCAGTTTCATATTTTGTTTTCAACAATATTTTCAATATGTGAAACCGGAATCCGTTTTCAATATTAAGTATTTTGTAACTTGAAACATTACTCCAGAAAAACAAAGTCAATCTCGCTGTAGACACTGACTTCTATCCATTTTATTCCTTTTTTTTTTCTTCCTTCACCGTTAACCACCACATTTGTTTCGCAGTCGTCGTTAAGCAAATTCCTCCAACGGTTTCGGTGCTGTGCGGTGTTGAAAGTCGCGTGGCAGCTGCGCTCCCTTTCCGTTACTCCTTTTCCTCCCATTGCGAACGCTCTACCATCCGCCCCTCCAGCGTAACTCTGCGGCAGCTATTTCGAATGTTCAATCTGCGGGATAAACGGATCGAAAACTCCATTCCCTAATTCCGGAGCGCTACCATCGATGTCATGTGGCGTCGCACAATTTCACGCTGCATCGCAAGCGTGGGTTACCCATTACCTTCCCCCTCTCCCTTTTTCGCTGAACAGCGCGACAAATTTGCTCTCTCTGTCGCATTTTTTGAGGTCTTTCCGAAAACTGTGACGATAATGGTCCCGGATGGCAGAAATTTCTTTGTCGAGGGAATAAATATGCCTTACGCTGACTATATTATCCGGTGTCATATATGCTTCTAGGCTCAGGGTACAGAATCACGAGTATCAGCAGAATAATTGGACCTCTGTGCCCAATAAGGAGACAAGTCGACTTATCCCTTTATCAATATTTTTTGCTGCAGCGGCATCTAAATACCGATATGTACTTGCAGAATGAAAATTTAGGACCCTATATCAATTTATTGTCCCGCTACAGGAGGGTAAGAAACGGAAAATGTGCTAATGTGACGGACCGTTCATATCGGTCCCCTTTTCTATATATACACAAATCATGTAGCTTAAGGTGCATTACTATGCGGATGTTAATTACGACTTCTACTGGAGAGACACTTTCTTCCTACCTCACATGACCGTGTTATCAGGGTTGGTAGATGTTGTAATCGGGAAAACGTGTCTACTCATGGTAATACCGCGGTCCCGTGGTATAATACGTAGTGTTGTACCCGTTACCGAAATATGGTATCGCGATACCGATACTCGAAGTAACTAAATACCGATATCGATACTTCTTTTTTAAAGTAACGGAGTACCGCTACGGTTACTAAAAAAAAGTAACGCGATACTTTGCCCAATACTTTTGTTGGAAATACGAGGTAGATGCAACATAGAAATCTCGCTTACGTGAACACCAAATTTGTATAATAGCAAATTGGGATAAAACAGTTTTGGAGTAAAAAGACAGCATATTTATTATGCAGCTCGTACAATTTTATTGACTTTTATCAATAACTGGTTCTCAAAATCTTCTTCTGCCATCCTAGCAGACCGTAATCTCTCTGGCAGGTAACAGAGGCCAATATGACAATTGCGTTAGTGTCAGGCCAGGTCCGCACATACCGTGGAGTGCAATCGCCAAGGAAACCTACCGAGAAGTTAGACGGGTAGAAATCTAGCGGACCGGTAAGGAAAGTATGAAGGGAATTGCCTCAGGACGGAGAACCGCCGATGTATTCGAACAGAGACTGTTCTTCTGATCCGAAGTTACAATACCACAGTATACAGGGTGTCCCACGTAACGTGTCAAAAATTATATTTAAAAATCTACACGTCGGAAAATTAGGGGGTCAACGGTATTCACCTTCAGAGAGTTTTTGCCGTCGTGTGAGAACACTTTTATGAATTTTTCGCCATAGGAAATTTAATTTTCCGAATTAAAGTCCGGAAATTGCCTAGTCAACCTAACATTTTTTCGACAGATTCGGGAAGCACGGGTCGGTTTTAGCCCACAACGGAAAATTCATTTCGTGGTACAAAACTAAGGAGCGGAAAAAAATTGGGAAAATGGGCTTTTTCTGACGCGCGTATTTCAACGGCGCACGAAATCGGCCGCAACGATGCGATGAGAGGAGTACATGCCCCTATTTATGCCCTGCCCTGTACCAATGGGAATCCATGTAGTCTCAGATTATTATCGTGATGTCTCTTCCTTTCCCTTTCCTGTTGTTTTCTGCCGTGTTCTGTCTATCATCTGGGCAGGCGCATGACCTCCTCTCATCGCATCTTTGCGACCGATTTCGTGCGCCGTTGAAATACGCGCGTCAGAAAAAAACCATTTTCCCCTTTTTTTTTTTTCCGCTCTTTACTTTTGTACCACGAAAATAATTTTTACGTTGTGGGCTAAACCCGACCCGTGCTTCCCGAATCTGTCGAAAAAATGTTAGGTTGACTAGGCAGTTTTCGGACTTTAATTCGGAAAATTAAACTTCCCATGGCGAAAAATTCATAAGTGTTCTCCCACGACGGTAGAAACTCTCTGAAGGTGAATACCGTTGAATTTTTCGACGTGTAGATTTTTAAATATTATTTTTTGACACGTTACGTGAGACACCCTGTATGTGAGCGTTACTCAGTGCGACACGGCAGCTTAGCAGTGGAATCCAGAGCGCACTGTCAAGGACTTGACCAATGTTCGTTGACGTCAACTCTTTTGTCGAGCGTATATAGCGTGGCTATTTCCTCCAGGTTCGAAGAAAAAAAGCGAAGATGTGTTTGCTATAATTCCCGTAACGTAGGCGTGTCCATAGGCTCCTTGTAGAGCGCTAGGCGGACCAATGCCAATGAATCACAGTAAGAAATATGGTCGGTGAAGAAAGTGTGGGGCACTAAAAAGTATCGGTATCGGTAACGATACGGAGATCGCGTTACCGTAATTTGGAGCGGAAATACTTTTCCGATACCGATTTAAAAAAGTATCGAGTACTTTAACGGCGTTACGTACAACACTGGTAATACGTCATATATTATGATGGTTATCTATAGAACATTATTTTCAGGATTGTGATCATTTAGCAGCGCAATAAGCCTGATCATGGCTTCTCCACTGCACAGATGTGACTGTATGTTAGAGGAAAATTTAATATGATGTGGTTTTACCATGTACACCACAACGACAACAAAAAACGCAAACCAGTACGAATTAGTCTAGGTACTTACAGTTCAGGACTTGTAACCTCTCCCCCTGCGAAATACAACAGCAAAATATTCAGCAAAATATTTACGAAAAAAAAAAAACATAACAGCAACAAGAACGTAGTGGAACAACAGGACGGTATACACTAGAGATGGGACGAATCCAGAATTTTGCGAATCCGAACCCGAACCCGAAATCAAGGAAGGTTCTGCGAATCCACGAATCTTACGAATCTCGAATCTTTCGAATCCTTTCTTTAAAATAGAGTTTAAAAAGCCAAGAAAAAAAAAAAACTTCTACTGGAGAATGTTTTGAAGCAGAATACGATATACATTTGTTTAATGAAAAAAAAAACAACAATAGTTCAGTTTCGGGAGAAAGTATACCCATATAGTTTACTTAACATATTGCAAAGTTCTCGGCCCATGGAGTAACCCTGGACACCAGTGCCGTGCACTTGGCGCTCTTCTTTCCTTTCTGAGGGCCACCGGCCTCCTTCACGAACTGTAGGGATTTCCTTCCCTCGTCATCCTTTCATGTGAACCTTTTTGGAATGGGGTAGGGTCCTGAACTCAACGCAGGGAAACATCCCACATCATCATCATCCATTCATCTATGTTGTTGTTGTTAACATATTGTTCATAGACTACAAGAAATACATAGATTCTTGAGTCTGAATTATTTCCATAAAGCTAAAGCAACAATCAAAAGCAAAACCATATTACTTTTAAACTTGTAATGTAGCCGTTCCTGCCTGAACTCTTTCAGTCCAGAGCAATGCAAACAAACAAACAAGAAAACACCCACCGGTCAATGAGGCTTTCGGCGGACTCCGGAGGCGCCAACTTGAGAAAAAGAAACGAACAAACATAGTCGGTGGATTCGAAAGATTCGATTCGTCGTTTTGGGCACTGGGATTCGGATTCCTGAATCTCGAATCCCTGCCTAGGATTCGTGGATTCGAGGATTCGGTTGGCACATCCCTAGTATACACTATGTACAACAGCAAAACATGCACCCAAGTATGTACTGCTTGCGACACGATTGTTTGAAATCGGCACCCCGTGGTTTATCCCATCTCAATTCTCGAGGTGTTGCAAGATCATTTATTTCGAGTAAGAAACACGAGCAGCATATGTTCCACCTTTAATTACAATATTGGAACAACATTTTCGATGGAAATCAAGGAAATACTGGCTGCAGAACTACTGACAGGTGATTTCAGACAATCGTGTCACGAGCAGTACGACAAAACAACAGGAAAGTACAGTATGTACAGTGAAGTAAAACATTCAACAAATTTACAACGAAAACCACTTATAGCTGTGACTTCATCCTACCCAGCATTACTGCTGAGACCTCGAGGTGTTTTTTTTTCTTCTTCTTTTTCTGTGCCAAAACCTGTGCACGTGGTGTTACATTGAAAAGGGGAACAAGTTCCGCTCCTGCAATTTGTCCATTTTCTACTAAGTCGCACAACAATGCTAACTGGACATGCATGTGAAGTGGATACGTACATGTATGCTGCACATTTTTCATTGGCGTTATTCGAGGAATACCACGTGCAACCACCTTACCAAATGTTCATTTGAAGTTTTCTCGGTTTGGGGATTTTGGACTTATTCCCTTTTTGCAACACACGGGTTCAATTGTTTCCTTTAGACCGAAAATGGCAGTTTCCTGCCAGCACTACACTCTAAAAACAGAAATTTACCACATAATAGGGTCCTCGCCTGCCATAAAAGGCATAAAAAGGCATATGCCCTGCACTCTCCTGAAAGTTGAAGCGATAATGCTACAGTGGTTGATCCGAAGCGTGTCAGATGTTGCAAGTGAACTGAGAAGAAACAGAAAGCAATAACAGAAAATAAATAACAGAAAAGAAAACATACAAGAAGAAGATAAAAAAAAAAGGAAAACAAACAGGGGGATCATCAGGAAATGGCAGAGTACATACGGCGTTCGGAAATACGCATCAACTGCAGCGGCCGTGCATCATAAGAGACAAAGTACCTCTTATTCACAAATTATCATTTTCGTCCTTCTTCCTCTACAGCCCTATTGGCCGCCAAGCACCATTAGAAGCAGACACAGCGTGCATCATAGCTTACTCATGTTGCAAGAACGACCAAAACGCCATAAGCAGCACGCAGTGCAACTTGCGGTAAAAAGAGAGGGATGGAAGAAAAAGAGAGGGGCGTAATTTTAAAATCGTGCCGAGACGATGTTGGCCGACGATGGCACACTGGCATTACCGGGCGTGGCATTCTTTTTTCCTCTCCATCAGACGAGGGAGGATGTATTGCAAAGCGTGATGATGCGTGCTCTGTCCGACCTTGGCTTCAGTTGGCTTCTGGGTTGGGTTCAATCTCGCTTTCGGATCCCACGACCGCTTGAAATGACCCCTGGTGGTAGAACGTAAAGTGAGTGGGGGGAACGGGGGCAGTGTGGGGGGCAATAAAGAGGGGGAAGCGAGGTTGGGGTGAGTAAACCTGTCTGGCTGTTCGTTAGGCGGGGGCGGAAATTTTATGTGTGTTTCGATGTGCTTGTTGTACCTGTTGCGCTGTTTTGTTTGGGAGGCAGAAATGGGCGTATGATCGTGAGCCAGTCTTTGAAAAGGTATGTCAGAAACGTCTTGTGGTTCGGTTGTTTGCTTGTGAGTTCTGCCTGAGTTAGATATTCAGTTTCTTACTCAGCTGTACCGTAATTTCACGCGTCAAGTCCGCGGTAACTTGTCGGAAAGAGAGAGAAACAAGGCATGCTGCGGCTCATCTGGCGAAATGTTTTCTCTGCAAATTGTTGCGATATTGCAGGTAGTTAAAATCGTGTTATGTTACTCGTGTGTACACTCTTAAAAATGAACTGCACCGCATAGCACGCTCCTCGCCAACCATTATCTCAAATGATACCGTTATCTTCCCTGATTTGTTGAAATCAGGAGGCGTACGCCTTTTTTGTGACGATTACGAACAGCATAAGTGTCACAAAAAAGGCGTATGCCTCCCGTTTTCAACAAATCAGGGCAGATAACGATATCATATGAGATGATGGTCGGTTAGGAGCGTGCTATGCGGTGAAGTTCATTTGGCTGTAGTCGTGACGACGCCCACTTCTGTGGCCAGCAACGGCGCGCGATCCGATCCTGCCATTACCCCCCCCCCCCTCATTTTTAAGAGTGTATCTGAAGGCAACTGACCTCCTTTCCGTTAGCTTGTCTCACTCTCCCTCTGTTTCTTTTTTTTTTCGTGTGATTTGTTCCTTTTCTTCATAGGAACTTTCCTGTTTTTTTTTCTTTTTTTTTTTTCAGACCAGGATGTAGCACAGTGTGATGTATGCGCACCATAACTGATAGTGCGTGACTGCCTCCTGAAAACGATGTTGCACAATTAAAAGTGTGCACTTGTAGTTTGCCGAAATGCGTCCTTGGTTTTCAGCATACCCAGCGTATACTACACTCTAAAAACAGAACTTCACCGCATAGCATGCTGTGCGCCAACCATTGCCACGAATGATAGGGTTATCGCTTTTGATTCGATGAGAGAGGGAGGCGTACGCCTTTTTGTGGCAATTACCATATATCCAAATTGCCACAAAAAGGCGTACGCCACGCGCTTTCCACAAATCAAGAGTGATAGAGGTATCACTCTGTACAATGGTTCGCGCACAGCATGCTATGCGGTGAAGCTCTGTTTTTAGAGTGTAGACGCAGTTTATCTGAAGGGACTGCCTGCGCTCTTAAAAATGAGTTTCACCGCATAGCACGCTCCTAGCCAACCATTATCTCGAATGATATCGTTATCTGCCCTGACTTGTTGAAAACGGGAGGCGTACGCCTCCCGTTTTCCACAAATCAGGGCAGATAACGATATCATTCGAGATAATGGTTGGCTAGGAGCATGCTATGCGGTGAAACTCATTTTTAAGAGTGTATCTGTGGAAAACACTCTGCGAAGACACAAGTTTCGTACTTGCTAAAAGTTCAAAAACAGCTGACCCGCGGCTTATACGCAGGATATTAGCGTAATATGTGACTGAGATTGCCATATTCTCTCTCCTTCGGTAGAAAATTCAAGCCCTTCACATTCTTTTCATGTTATGTTTTTTTTTTTTTTTTTTCATGTTAGGATATGGTTCCACCGACTATGAATAGACATCGCTCCTTTGCCTTTTAATATGTTTGGTCGTTTCTTCGTGCGGGTATAAATATATAATTTGGTATATTACTGATCTAAATGCGTTTCTTTGCTTCTGGTATGAGAGCGACCTCGTTCAAGTAATGGATATATTACCGAAAGTGCTGTTGTGCCAGGCGTTTTTGGGCCTGTTTGGCTTCGCCTCATGCTTCCTGAGCTTTTCACTCACTGTTCTAATTTGGCTAACGCTTGTGTAGATCAAAAGGCCGACCCATCTGAGTATTACATAAATAATACAACAAGCACAAAGTGAGTGTCGAATAAAACTGAGTTTCGTTGCTGTTTTGCTGAGGGCTATATAAAGATGGGTAACGCGCAAATCAGGCGAGTGAACAGGCGAAAAAGAATATGGATTATACAGTAGGTGTACTGAGGTTAGCCAGTTCTGACGCGACTTACTTCGCCATTTTCTTTTGTGTATCATCAGTATTAATAAGACAGCCATGTGCCAGATGTACCTTTCCAGGTTAGATTAGACGAGATAGAAAAAAAGCCAATTTGGGAAGGGTAGTTTTCCGTGCAAATTCAGTGCGTACCAATGAAATATAGTCCCGTAATGTGGTGCGTAACAAAATGTGCTACGGAGTTGTTACAATGCCGTGAACGACAACACCATAAAAGAAGAAGAAAGTCTTATAGTTACCAGATTTCGATACTTCGGGTGGGGGGAATTTTATTTATTTGGCAGGGAAAGGACACAACGACAAAGAAAGAGTGCTTTTGCCGTTGTGTGAGCAACCCGAAAATTTCGTCTGTTTGTCTCTGTTACCATCATATATTCAAGATTCCGATATGGATCGCGATCATCACATCAGTTGAGTGATGCCAAGTAACTGCTACTCACCGCTCAAGGCAATGGCGCAGTCTTCATGAAATACTACGTACGATTACTTGCGGTACTATTACTGTTACTGTAGCGTTACTATATAGTACTATTATACCAGGAGCTTTGTCGTGTCTTTCAGCTTTCCTAAAACGAGGCCTTTTTCTGGGAGAGTTTGTAACGAGGCGAATTTCTAAAAATATATGTGCGGTCTACGGCACTGATTTCTGTAACTTTTCCATATATTAGGATTCCCTGACCCAAGTTCAATCGCGAGAAATAAAAATTTTACGAACTGGACTCTCAAATTTCGCGAATGAAGCAAGCGCCAGACGCGTGAGCTCGTGCCTGATTTTTCCCATTCGGCAACGCGAAACGAAGATAAAGAATTACTGGTTGAGCTGCCTTTGGCCGATTGGATATGCGCTACATTAAATTTCGATGCATTATGTAAAGCCCCATTCTCGACAATATAGGCTTCGTCCGAAATGGAGCTCGCTTACACTTGCATCACATCGCGCCAAATCGTACAGAGAATGAATGAACAGATTCGCACTGCCCCTTCAGGCCTACGCCGCACCAACATTAACCGTCGTTTGCACACAATGCATTAGGAATCACAAACATGTTCGCATACAGATGATGCGATCAATCTTAAAACAGTAGTGGCGGTGGTGCTTCTGCACTCTAAAAGCGCAACTTCACCGCATAGCACGCTCTGCGCCAAACCATTGCTACGAATGATAGGATTCTCGCTTCTGATTCCAAGAGAGGCGTACGCCTTTTTGTGTTATCATATATCCAAATTGACACAAAAAGGCGTACGCGCCCTGCTCTCACTTTCGAATCGGAAGCGATAACCCTATCATTTGTGGCAATGGTTGGTGCAGAGCCTGCTATGCGGTGAAGTTCTGTTTTTAGAGTGTGAAAGAGCGCGCCGTTGTCGGCCTCACAGAGGTGGGCAACGTCACGGCTAACGCTCTGGGGGCATGTGCGTCCTGGGCCGACTTCTAAGGGAACTGTACCGACATATGTCTGACAACGTCTGACGAAAAACGTCTCAAGTTCATTTTTAAGAGTGTATACGTCTAGCAGTTCCATCATCACCACCACCACCTCTATTGTAGCAGTGGATCTGCATCGGAAGGAAGGACTATAAATTATTCAACTGCACTCTAAAAACAGAGCTTTACCGAATAACAACGTTCTCTCCCTTGATTTGATCAAAATGGGGGCGTACGCCTCTTTGTGTCAATCATGAACTGCATAATGCCACAAAAACTGTGTACGCCCTTCATTTTCAGCCAGTGAGAGGAAAGAACGATATCACTCGGGATGATGGTTGGCTAGGGGCGTTATAACGTGGTGAAGTTCATTATTAAGAGTGTATAGTTGAATAATTTATAGTCCTTCCTTCCGATGCTATGGTGGTGGTTTTTAAGAGTGTAGGTGGTTTTAATTATTATAATAAATTATTATATACTACACAAGTAAAGCAAAACGATGTAGTATGAAGCGGCCGAGTCTGGCGCAGAGTCCCATCCTTAGCGTCGTCAACTGAGTATATTCTGGCAGCCCTTCTGCAACGTTGTTTTCTCTATTCCTTCGATGGACACGGGCATACGAGGTTCATTCGCTGATTAAGAGATGGTGCCCCATTATTCACAGTTAACTCATTGTATTTTTAAACGAGTCCGTCATCGAGAAACTCACTCCCGTTGATGTAATCTATGGAGTACACGCATTAAGTTGAGATAATGAAGAGCCAATACGCCGCCTTTCGGTGTTAATTAAGAGGCAAATTGGCTCACCTCAAATTAGTCGGCGTTCGAATCGATAAATCAATACATGATGGGGAATGAGGCACGCGAATAAATTTCTCATAGTATAAGCTAGAGCAGCTTTCGGAATCAAACATTTAGTATGGTTACTTGGTGCAGGACTATCGGCTTCTCCGACGAGGTCGTTGTGTAAGTTCAGGACGGCGGGTCAAAATAATTGTCCACGCGCAGAAATTTATCCGAGTGCTTCTCGTTGTCCAACACTCTCAAAACAGAACTTTATTCAGAAGTTCCTTTTTTAGAGTAATATACCAGCATATTTCGTTTCCGCATTTTCTTTTCACTTTTTGTGGCGACCTATATGAGCTTGGCTTTCCTGTGAGCTTGATGTCCCACCAAGTACGACACAACTTTATACTTTCTTTATACCTTCTCGGAAAACACTGGAGAGAGACACACGACGACCAAAATAACGACGTACCTCTTTAGCCATACCCGACAAGACTGACTGCATTAAGTCCATCGCCATCAGCTTTTCGCGAAAAAGAACAACTCCTTCATTAGCGGGTCCTGCTCTAGGTATATGGCGCAGCATCCAAGGATTATGAGGACATTCGCGTAAACAAGCTTCTACTAATGGGGTAGGTATGTGGGAAGAGTGCAAGGAAGAAGGGCTGGAAGAATATGGACATGGCTGCCCGGTCTGTTTTTTTGCTGAACTCCATTATCATCTCTGTTCGTCTATGGACATCATCCCTTTGTGTTTTCATCATCTCATCATCTGTTTGAACTTTCTGTATTAAGTGTACTGGGGTAGCCAGTTTGACTTCGTCAAAACTCACATCCCCATTTTTTCCTTTATTCACATCACATCACATCTGTTTTTTGTGTGTAAAGTCTGGCATAACAAAGTACAGAACGGGAAGGGCGTACGCGGCAGGACGTAATGTCTGAATACCCAATGACTTGCCGACTCGGGAGCCCTAATCGCTTGCACGTCTGACGGGGCGCAAGTCAAGAAGGACACGTGATACGTATACATGAAATGCCCGCCACACATCGCGGGTGTCATCCTTAACGAGTGCCTCGTCCCTGTTTGATTCGTTAGACGTGTAAGCTGTTAAGGCCCCAGAACTGGAGCACTATTTCGTCTTGTGAACTACGAAGTGCGCGCAAGTATTTCGCCTGCATATTTTCCAGTGGTGACAGTTACCGTTCAGTGCTGGACTTGCCCGACTCAAGGTGTGTGGTTCGGGGGGGAGGGGGGGGGGGGCGCGGACGCCGGACGGACGTCCTGCAAGATGATAAGGTCCGGGAGCAAAGCGAGAGCCGAGACAATATTGTCATTGCAGAGTTTAGAATAGAATTTGGAATAGAATTTTTTTGTTGTCGCACTTTTGACTATTACATAGATGGGTAGAAATCCAGCGAACCGGTAGAATGTAGGAAGGGAGTTGCCTCAGGACAGAAGCCGCCGATATTTCGAACAGAGACTGTTCTTCTGGGCCCAGAAGAAGAACAGTCTCTGTTCGAAATATCGGCGGCTTCTGTCCTGAGGCAACTCCCTTCCTTCTTTCACTATTACAGTTTTTCTATTTAATTGCGCTTTTTCTGAGATGCGCTGAAGCGCGGAACATTTAGTAATGCAATAAAGTGTATGTTTGTGCCTAAACTATAAAGAGCGCAAATATTTAAATTCTACGCCCATAATCTTGTTTCTGGCTATTGCTGTGCAGTGTTGTGTCACAGGCGGAAGTTGACCCCGGGACGGCTCTGCTGGTCTACCTGAATGTAGCTGTTGGCATTCATAATGAACAGCGCTGGAATGAATGTCTGTCCGGTGGCGTGTCCTCTAAAAACTGAACTTCACCGCATATAACACGCTCATGGTCAACCAGCATTCAGAATGATATTGCTCGGCCCTGATTTGCTCAGGGCTAGTGGTGACCGTCTTTTTTTGTAACGTATATGTAAGGTGTTGCAGGAGAAGGTGTATGCCTCCTGTTTTTTTTTTTTACAATCACCATCTTAAGGCAGGTGGCAGAGCATCATCCCGAATGACATCGCTTGAAGACCGGAGAATGCCTTTTCATGACACTTGTGCAGTTACGTCAACACCAGCGGCATGGCCGAGTGGGCTAAGGCGTCCACTCGTTGGTGGTAACCAAGGTCGTGCTGAAGTCTGGGAGGGGTGGGTTCGAATCCTACCACCGGCTGTGCTGTCTGAGGTTTTCCCTGGGTTTTCTGAAGACTTTCCAGACGAATGTCGGCACAGTTCCCCTGAAGTCGGCCCAGGACGCATACTAATCCCCCTGTCCCCCACTCCTTCCTGCTGTCCTCTCTCCGTCCGTCCACATCTGTACGCCGCTCATAGCCACTGTTGTTTCGCGGCGCTAACACCCAATCAAAAAAAAAAAAAAAAGTCATGTCTACAGCCACAGAAAGGTGTCGGCCTCGTGGCTTTCAGGAATAGGGAGTGATAACGTTATCGCAGTGGTTCACCTTCAAAGTGTTATGTAGTGAAGCTCTGAGTGCAGTCGTAACGTAGTAAGTCTCGAATTCGCTTCGACTTATAGAGTGTCTATAGTTATACATTTGATTAAAGGGTAGGTAGGTAGGTATAAATGGACACCGTATGTGGCAACACTGTTACTGGCCTTGAGAAAGCTCATACCAATACCTTGTTCAGGATCATTTTTGGCGAGAAGACCGCGCTCTAACAAAAAAGTTCGAATTGAGGAATAATTGCAGCTTCTAGTTCCCCAGATTACAGTTACTCTCCATTTTAGTCCCTGAAATTTGCTCCCCAACACAGTTAGTTAGTCCCAGCGAAGCCCCTAAGTCTCTTCCATGCATTTAGTCCTGAAAGGGAGTAATTGTGGTGGCAACGCATCTATACTCCTCAAAAGGACTGAAATTACTCATTTTATTCTTAGAGTGCGTGTTTACACACTTGAACAGACTGGACCAAACACGTCGAACGGAGCGACCTCTCAAAGGACGGAAGATAAACATGAGAAAAGACGTGACGTGACTTCTTCGAGATGCGGGAAGTCCTCGAGGGGGAAAAAAGAGAAATGCAAGGAAGAGCAGATTACACCGGTCGATTCCAAATATCCGACTGTGGATGTCGTAACGGGAGATGGGGACGGTTTGTCCGCTGAATTGATCGATGTGTATGAATATATAGATTGAAGGGAAACAAGCGTGGCACATTTGCACGGCGTAGAATCCCATCTACACTCCTGGATTTCGCTACTGAAACACCGTAATTTAGGCAGTACGGGAGAAACGCCTGCATTTCTTTTTGCCTCGAGAAAGCTTGGAGAAAGCAGAAAGGTGGAGGCTCAGGCGGCAAGGGCAAACTGCTCTCTGAGTTTGAGGGCTTCTGTCTAGCGCCATTTGCAGTGAATGTGTGGTTACTGGATAACGTTTCGAAGTGTCGCGACGCTGTCTGCAGCCTGATGCAGTCGTACTAAGAATGAAGACTCAACTCAATAGCCACAGGGGCTGTTCTACAGTAGTGGAAGAACTTCTAAGAACTTCTTAATTTGAAGATTTTGAGTATAGAGGTACCTTTTGAGTGGTCGAACAATCAATAAACAGTCCGCGTTCGAAATATTGGCCGCCGCCCTGCCGCTGATGGCGATTATGACGGAAACGGCGACGATGATGAAGTAAAAAAATCTACTCTGGCCTAGACGATGAGTTGAATTTGTGCTGCACTATATGCAGGACGAAAGACATTGAACAGACTCATGAGACTGTTGATCGAGATTGTCCCAATATCAAAACACGCTCTTGAAAGACTGAGGGAACCACTTTCACGTTGAAACGTTGACCTTCATAACTACAGCGCCGTGCCGTGACAGAGCTGGCGGTGGTGACGAGATCGGCTTGCCGTTGTTGGTCTCATGCCTTGCAACATCAGGCCAGTTTGTCCTGCAAAGGCCTCTTCACTGCCAAACTGTCTCGCCGGAGGATGCAGCGACCAAGATTCCAGTTCCCGCAAAAAGACCGCCCACATTCGATTCCTATCTTCTTCCACCTTTGCCTGTGAAATCGCATGAACGAATGGTAAGGATGGGCGAGAGAGGCCCTAGCGAGATTTGCTTATCAACCCTTCGTGGCAGAGATTAAGCGACAACAATTGCATTGAACCCGATTATCGGAGTTAAAAGGATTTGCGAAGAGGTGCGCATTGTGTGTGCTTTTTTTCTTCTTCTTCACTCTGAAAGTGAGCCAATTAGAAGGCGACAGAAAGGGTTGGGAAGTAACGATTGCATCACGAAGCAATTAATGTTTCTTCCTAATTAACTACCTCTCAAGCAGAGTCGTTGTACAGATACTTTTTATTTCAGTTATTTTCGTTTCTCTTCTGAAACGTCATTGTCGGTGCTGGACCCTCAGCTGTGGTGCAAGTGACTAGTCGATGGATTGGCAAAAATGCACCTAGGGGAACACAATATTCCTATACAGGGTGTCCGGTGAGAAAGTGTCATTAAATTCCTAAAAATAGGTTTAACTTCAGAAAATTCTGAAACTACTTGGAATACACGCACACACAGACTTTTGCCACAGATTCAGGCCGTTTGCATTCGCGTCACACATTACTTAAGCTAATTTTGCTAATTGAACTCGAAAATTAGCCAACAAAAGTTAACGTTTTTCTTGGTGAATTCGGAAGCCAATGGCCACAGCACACTATTCCAACCGAAATCACAGGTTTTTTCAGAATATTTGTACAAAAATTTGACAGCCGCAAAACCGTCACTTGGCAAGGCGTGTGCCATGAAATATGCGTTTGCGTAAATGCTGGCTCTGCCTTTATCGAGACAAAGTGGAAACAGCCACACCCGATCGAGGGCATTACCGCGGTAACCGACGTTATCAGTGGCTGGGGACTGACGGTATGCACGTTGATAAGGGGGAAGGCGTGATTATGTTCTTGGTCGCATAGGAGGGAGGGTATTTGGATGGAACGAGAAGTTCCGCAACCATAAATATCAGAAAGCGCACCTCGCACGGGGACGGTTTTGCGGCTGTCAAAATGTTGTACAAATATTCTGAAAAAACCTGTGATTTCGGTTGGGATAGTGTGCTATGGCCATTGGCTTCCAAGTTCATCAAGAAAAACGTTAACTTTTGTTGGCTAATTTTCGAGTTCAATTAGCAAAATTAGCTTAATTAATGTGTGACACGAATGCAAACGGCCTGAATCTGTGGCAAAACTCTGTGTGTGTGTATTCCAAGTAGTTTCATAATTTTCCTAAGTTAAACCTATTTTTAGAGATTTAATGACACTTTCTGTGTCACTTTCTGTGTTTCTAAGGACACCCTGTATAGCTTGAGTGAGTGAACGAGAGAATTATAGTGTATTAAATATGCGCAAAGAGATGACTGACTGCAAAGTGCTTTTGAAGCCATGTGAGGCAGCTTCGACCGAGCTATGCATGGTATTAGAGAGTACTCCCGTGTATTCGCCCGTGTATTCAGACTTCTATATGCACAAGACAGCGAGAAATCGTGTGTTGGCGAATCGCTCAAGAGTGTCGATCGCTCAATCACGTGTCAGACCTTCATGGCATGCGTCTGACGTCTGCGGCAGGGTAAAGATGGCGTATAGGGGCATCTCGAGACTCGAGCAACGTCAAACTGCGCAATCCTTGCTGAAGCGACAGGCGTGCTCACAGCAGGTTTTCGAGCATTGTTGTATACCCGTTATCGAAATATGGCATCGTGATACCGATACTCGTTACTTGAGTAAAAAGTGGCGAAATACCGATATTTCCTTTGTAAGGTAATGAAGTACCGTTACTAAAAAAAAGTAATGAAAGTAAAAAGTGTGTATTCCATTCGGATAATAGCGAATTGGGAGAAGACAGTTTTGTAATAAAAGAAAACGGAACATTTGTCATTATCGTTTAGACATTTGCGTTGACTTTCAGCAATAACTGCGCTCAAAGTTATCGTCTGTCATCCTATAGGTGGCATGCGCGTGACGTCACACCATAGCTTTACTAGTGCTTTTTCCCTCTTTCTGGTAAATCGGCGCATCCCGCCTATACAGTGCGATTGACTGCAAGCGTGTTTGCGCAGACATTGAACTGACGTTCCGCTGAAGCATTGTACGGAAGTGTTGAGTTCACTTTCCTGAAGACACGGTGACAGTTCGGAAAGCTGTCCTTGTCACTGCCCGCACTATAGGCGGGCGAGTGACAATGAATAATGGTAAGAAATATGACCGGCGAAGCAAGGATGGGGGCACTATAAAAGTAGCGGTAACGATACGGAGTTCGTGTTACCATAAATTTGTAACGGAAATACTTTTCCGATACCGATTTAAAAAAATAGCGCAATCCACGCTTTGATATCGAAAAAAGTATCGATTACGGTAACGGCCCCAAGCAACACAATGAACTGAAAGTCGAGTGCAATAGGGGTGGACGGTATGTGTCTTATCAATGTTCTTTAGTTTCACGAGTCTGTTCAAGCCCTTCCACCTACCCGTCCACCCCTATTGCACTCTTTCAGTACATTGTGCTGCTTGGGGCGTACGCACAACACTGTTTTCGAGCGACTGAGTCAGTCGGGAACACTCGCCTGACGCACCGAGCACCCTTTGTCCCGCTCAGTGCGTTGTCGGCTCCTGTTATCGAGAACACGACGAGAACACACCGTAAGCTCAGATGGTATGCCCTCAGGAAATCCCACTGTGCAATCGTCTACCTACAGCTCCTCATCCTTGTTGGACTCTGACGCAACCTAGTATATAGTCTTATGGGTCTGGCGTAATCCACTGGTCGATTTCGAGCGAGCAGAGCAACAAAACCCGACTCGGAGCTTCCCAATACGAGTCCATCAGCAAAAAACAACCGCTCTCCGGCTAAGACCTCGGCGGAAGTCGTTCGACACATTCGGCAAACTCAGCGGGTCTGCCCAGTATGCTGTTGTTTTTTGCCTCTGGAGATGCGGTAGCGGAGACAGTATCTTGCTATAGAGTTCCGGCCAAATCTGTGCTTTCTCGGCGGCACAGGAAAGAACGCTTCCTCATGGAGCGAGTTGATCTGAAACGATGAGCAACAACAGCCTCGGAGCACTTGTGACAACAACCAGCCTCGAACCCGTAGTGACCGATGTCATGGTGCGTTCAATCAAACCACGTGTAGGGGTCAACAGTATATGGCGCTAGCTACCACAGGCGTTTGACACAATGCCCAATGCAGCACTCCCTCACTGCTGTTCAAAATGGATCAGCAAGCCACACCCTTGTTTTACCTGCAATGTTGAGGCAGACATTCGTCACCTTCTTCTCGACTGCCGCCGTTCCAAGCCCTTCCGCGCCAGGCTCAAGTCTCTCCTGACCAGCCTCGGATGCTCCATCTTTCTCGCAACACTACTTGGCACACGGAGTCAGTGGTGTAGCCACGGGGCTTCTCCACTACCTGCGTAATTCCGGTCTCCTCAGCAGCCTGCACTCTTAAAAATGAACTTCACCACATAGCACGCTCCTAGCCAACCATAATCTCAAATGATATCGTTATCTGCCCTGATTTGTTGAAAACGGGAGGCGTACGCTTTTTTGTGACAATTATGAACAACATAAGTGTCACAAAAAAGGCGTACGCCTCCCGTTTTCAGCAAATCAGAGCAGGTAACGATATCATTCGAGATGATGGTTGGCTAGGAGCGTGCTATGCGGTGAAGTTCATTTTTAAGAGTGTGTGACATCCTGTGTGGGACGGCAGAAGACCTCTGACCCCACATTGCCTTACCCTTAACAACCCCAGGAATACGCACTAAGGAATTATCTAACAAGGAATAGCAAGCCGTCCTTTCTCGCTGACTTTTCCCGCCAAAATAAATAGATCCCCCCCCTCAAAGATACAGCAAATTTCGTTACCTTTCTCTCTCTCTCTCGGTATAGCCTTTCATGGTGTTCCAGTTAGAGGAATGATGGTGATGATAAGACCTGCCCTTCTTCGATTACATCGCTGTTCATTTTGTCATATTGTAACGCCATGCAAGAGTCAGGCAGTTATTGTTTAATCGTAAGACATACGCTTCTGTTTTGAGTCTTAAAGATATACTGTAGAGTAGCAGCGTACAGGTATTTCATGTTGGCGGTTTAATTGAATAGTTTATTGCTTGTAAACCCACAGCAACGGGCATGGGCGCTGTTGAGGGGGGGGGCGCAAGGGGACCCCCCCCCCCCCCCGGCTCAGACCTTTTTTTTTCTTTCGTGACTTTACCAGAGCACTGCCGACATGGTCAAGGCTGCACATCTCTGAATATTCCCGCCGTGTTTCTTGTACTTTTCTTTTTCGTTCCATCGCCCGCAAACAGCACACGACCTGTCCTAAATAATGTGGGACTGTGCAGTGGCGCACGGGAACTTGCCCCCCCCCCCTGAAAAATTGCCTAGCGGCACCCCTGGCAACAGGTTATACACGTGACAGATCCCTCTTAGTATTATTAGTTTGTTAGCAAAATTGCAGCAAAACAGCTCTGAAGCAAAACGGTTTGGGGCAACGTCTCACTCTTAAAATATAACTTCACTGCATAGCACGCTGTTATAACCAACTATCATCCCGAATGACATCGTTCTCTCACCTGATTTCACAATGTGAAACGGAGGAATATTTGGTGGCTCCCTCGCCTGGAGGCACTCAATGTTCCACGCCTCAATAACAGTGACATACATTACCTAAGGCAAGATTACCACTGACAATGGGTCGAAAATTGACCCTATGTTGCTCACTACATAACATTACCTGCGGTGGACACACACCCAGTGGTACAACATTATGGACGATGAATGAATCCAGCTCGGAATTGGTCGGGTGGAGAATTCAATTTCTCCATATACAGTGAACCCTCGTTAATATGACTCCCGATAATCTGACATACGCGCTTTACGACCATACTCCTGGGGAATAATGCAGTGAAACCCCTGCAAATTTCCCCGTTAATATGACAATTCCGCATTATGACAAAAAAATTCGGGAACGACCATGGTCATAATAACGAGGGGTTCACTGTACTTTGAAAAATTTACTTATCAACTTATCAATCCAGCTGACCTTAGAAAACTAACCAACATAATTAGTGGGCTACAGTATGATCCCGGATATCTTTGCGCAGGAAAATCCCAAATCAAACTCCTGCTTCGAGCGTTTCTCGGTGCCTAACGTCTCCCCCTTTCCTTTCCCTCTTTTTTCTTTATGCTTTCTTCTGCTTGACCCACTCTGACTCTTTCCTGTTTTCTCTCTCTCTCTCTCTCTTTTCTGGCTCTATTGTTCCACCCACAAACGCGTTTTGGAGTAGCCAGTCCTGACTGGGTCGGGAGGGACTAACCTCCCCATATTTTTCGTTCATATCCTATCCCATCCTATCCTATATAGTTTTGTGTTAGGAGTGTGGTGTGAAATAAACCCCAACTCGTCAAGCAACAGTGATATATGTTCCCGAGGAGGATTTGCTGCTCCAGTGAGTCTGCTATGCAGCCTACACGTAGATGATTTCCCCTCGTTTTAGACCCCGAGTTATACGTGTGCAATGTAATCTTGCCACCGTACTTGACGAACAATGGGAACTTCGAGGCAGTGTTGCCCGTTTTTCTCAAGTTTCGATTCTAACATTCTGAAGAACTATATATGAGTGCAATTGTGAAGAAAATTGTTGCTGAATTTTCTCAGATTGCACATCCCCTGCGTTACGTTACCTTTAATACTGGGACGGGGAGGTCGGCCTCGGTGGCTCAGTCGCTCAGTCGGTACCGTGTCCGCCTGCTGATCCCTAGATCGCGGGTTGAAACCCGGCCGAGGACGGTGGCAACTTGGTCAAAGGGTCCAAGTTGCGCAAGTACTTCCGCGAGGGACGTTAAATGGGGTGTGCCGTGTGTCGAGATTTCGGCGCACGTAAAAGAACCCTCAGGTGGGCAAAATTAATCCACACACACCACTAATGCACTGTGGCGTCGTGCGTGATCGCAGTTGTCTAAGGACGTAAAGCCCCGAATTGTTATTATTATTATTGTTATTGGAACGGCAAGACAATACAATCATATGTGTACAGGGTGTCCGGTGAGAAAGTGTCATTAAATTTCTAAAAATAGGTCTAACTTCAGATAATTATGAAACTACTTGGAATACACACACACAAACTTTTGCCACAGATTCAGGCCGTTTGCATTCGCGTCACACATTAATTAAGCTAATTTTGCTAATTGGACTCGAAAATTAGCCAAGCAGAGGTAACGTTTTTCTTGATGAATTCGGAAGCCAAAGTCAAATTTTTGTACAAATCTTCTGAAAAAACCTGTGATTTCGGTTGCAATAGTGTGCTATGGCCATTGGCTTCTGAATTCATCAAGAAAAACGTAACCTTTGCTTGGCTAATTTTCGAGTTCAATTAGCAAAATTAGCTTAATTAATGTGTGACGCGAATGCAAATGGCCTGAATCTGTGGCAAAAGTCTGTGTGTGTATGCCAAGTAGTTTCATAATTTTCTTAAGTTAGACCTATTTTTAGAAATTTAACGACACTTTCTCACCGGACACACTGTAGGGATTTCCTTCCCCCGTCATCCTTTCATGTGAACCTTTTTGGAATGGGGTAGGGTCCTGCACTCAACGCAGGGAAACATCCCACATCATCATCATCATTCATTCATCTATGTTGTTGTTGTTGAAGTTAAACCTATTTATAGAAATTTAATGACATTTTCTCACCGGACACCCTGTATATGGTGCAATGCTCCAACACAGTACATAGCGCTGCAGCTTGAAGGAAGCACAAAATGGGAAACCTTGGAAGTTCAGCATGACGTGGCACTTCTTCCGTGTCAGGCCGATTGGAATTCGAAAACCGCCTATTTAACGATTCCATCGCCGAGGGAGAGAGAGAGACAGAAAAACATCACGCACAGAGAAGAAATCCGCCAGCGGAAAAATCTTGTAAATGAACCGCATTTTTCGCATTACCGAGCTGCTTTCATTGGCTAATTAGTGCAAACATCGCCGCCAATTCCCAAGAGCACACCGCGTGCAAGCGGGAACAGAGACAGCTGCTGTTCACTCGGAACGACTCAGAGATGTTGTTCCGTTAATGTGCTTGGCTACACACTCTGCCAGAAGCTCTTCAGATGCTCATGTAATGCATTAGACAAAGCGTGCGATGGGCATTAATCGGTGAAACTCGTTACCGCTCTTGAGGGGAGGAGCTGCTAAGTTTTTGGAGAGGGCCATCTTCTACACTGTGAGTGCGATAAGCCGCACTTGTTTCGAACTTGCTTGTCAGTTGAACGACCGCCTGACGCTTGTGTTGTGTTTGCCTTTGTATGTTGAATTGCTTCACCCACTACAGCGGTGCTTGTCAGGTAGGGAATAGGGAACGGTGTGTGTGAAACGGCGATTACTGACTACACTGGGCTAATGCACGCGGCAATTTCTTTTACACCCGTAAAAGCTTTTTTTCTTCTTTGTAAATAAATACCCCTTTCCATTGCGCGGGCTCAACTGAAAGGTGTGCAAGTTTTGTCAGCAAAACACCCACCGTAAACGACATTTTAACTGGAATACCCCCCCCCCCCCAGAAATGGTGCTCGTTGTAGAATACACCACATAGAAGGGGTGTTTTAGAAAACACCCGCTTCTGAAACTGCTAACACAGATGTATATGTGTCATACACTCTCAGAAGAAAGAGCGTGAAAAGGTGGTTCCTTCTATAGTTAACACCTAGGTCAACATAGCGCCTGATAAAGGGTGTAAAAGGGTGTTAAGGGCAACTATCATATATCCAAATTGCTACAAAAAGGCGTACGCCCCCCTCCCTCACCGAATCAGAAGCGGTAACCCTATATCATTCGTATAGGTAGCAGGTAGAACTTTGCAACCTTTTAGGCACAACATATGCGACAAATATTACCTTCTAAAAGGTGTGACTGCTCTACCCTTTTTTTTTTCTAAGAGTGAAATACAAAACATTTACACCTGAACGGTGTAACAGACTCAACTGTGCTCCAGAATTTAGAGTGGAAAGTCAACAACAACAACATAGATGAATGGATGATGATGATGTGGGATGTTTCCCTGCGTTGGGTGCAGGACCCTACCCCATTCCAAAGAGGTTCATATGAGAGGATGACGAGGGAAGGGAATCCCTACAGTTCGTGAAGGAGGCCGGTGGCCCTCAGAAAGGAAAGAAAAGCGCCAAGTGCACTGCACTGATGTCCAGGGATGGAAAGTCAAGCGGGAGTAAATGGACGCACAAATTAGGTAATCACGTATCATCGACGGATTTAGGTCAGTGTTTGCTTCATGCAGTGAGCCTTTATTGTACATCGTGTGAACTGAAAATGTGATATGGTTCGTTCTATGATGCCTCCCTCTCCCCCCTCCCCCATGTAGGACTGTTGCATGACCCAAAACAGATGGTGGATTCCTGCTCCTCTATTGCCGAGTGATCTGCCTGCCGATCTAGCGGCGTGTTTTTCGGGGGGCACCGTGCATCCTGGGCCGACTTCCCTGGGAACATAGCCGACAAAAAAAAAAAAAGCAGCAACAGAACTTCACCACATAACAGGGTGAAGGCACGCCACTGCACAGAACGAGGCAGTTATCACATCTGATTTGAGGAAGGCGCGGGCGTACGCCTTTTGGGCGCCAGCTGAGCAAAACAAGCAAAGCGTATGATTCACCGATTTGATTTAACGCATTGAAATGCACCAAAAAATTTCAACGCCGCATTTCGTTCTCATATAATTGCCGTCAAGAGGGAGAGAGAAAGAACAAAAGCGAAAAAAAAAAAGGAATATAAGCAGATTACACAAAGCACTAAAGCAGGATTAGAGGATTTCCACGAGTGCTCCTTTGAGACCCGAACCATTTTAACCATTTCGCAATCCACAAAGGGGACTGTGTTTTCCGATATGTATACGTATATTTATAGTCTGGACTTTTAAATGATTAAAAATGATGATGATGCTAATAACCCCCTGATTTTCTGAAAACGGGGGGTGGGGGCGTACGCCATTTTTGTGGCATTATGCAGCTCATAATTGCCACAAAAATTGCGTACGCCTCCCGTTTTCATCAAATCAAGGAAGAGAACGTTGTCATTCGGGATGATGATTGGCTAGGAGCGTGCTGTGCGGTGAAGCTCTGTTTTCAGAGTGCAAAAGAGGGCAGGGGATTAAAGTTACTCGTGGCTGCAGGGGGTTGTTCAACATTCATTAACCCAACATTATCGAAATGGCACCGACATTTTCTACGTCGTATTGGTGGCACTCGCGTATTTACGGAGGACATTAAAACAGAACTTCACCGCATAACACCAGCCTAGCCAACACCCCGAATGGCATCATTCTCTTCCGTGGTATCTTGAAAACGAGAGGCGTACACCTTTTTCTGACACCTGTGCAATTCATAATTGCCACAAAAATGGCGTACTTCCCCCGTTTTCAGCAAATCAGGGGAAAGACCGATGTCATTCGGGATGATGGTTGGTCAGGAGCCTGCTATGCGGTGAAGCTCTGTTTTTAGACTGTACAGCAAGCAGTTTAATCACCACCAGCACCACCTTGTGGTTATTACCACGGCAAGCAGTTCCATATCGTCACGATCACCACCACCTTGTGCCAAAGGCGCAAAAAGGCGTACGCCCCGTGTTTTCCACAAATCAGGAGTGATAACGGTATCATTCTGTGCAATGGTTGGCCTTCAGAGTGCTATGCGGCGAAGTCCTGTTTTAAGAGTGCCCCGCCCAACCCATCACATTCCTGCTGTCCATCGAGCCAACGATGGGCTTTGTCGTAGCACGATATTTATCTCGAAGAGAAGAATCGATCCTCCAACGCCTACTTCTGAACGTTGCACGTCTCCTTGTCACTTTCGTTCAAGATGCACCAACTAAACTCTCCCAACAGTTCCATTTGCGAGGTGGAAACAGATACACGATGCCGCGTCTCATATGAACTGTCACTGATGCACCGTGACGCTCTCTGGCGGTGCCTGGCTCATCTTGGACGCATTGGTCTTTGGCAAGAATGCTCGACCCTGTACGGGAATCCCAGCAGTGGAGTTTGACTAAAGTATAGTACTGAACTTCTTGAGAACTTAAGAATGGTCTCTGAATTAGAGATGAACCACCCACTATGTGTAACGACACACCTGTCGTTGTATTTCAGCTGCGAGCACCGAAGGTTGCGCAGCTACCCTGATTTTTTCTTCTTCTCTCGTTCCGTTTTTCTTGTTTGTGTCGTTCTTTTTGCTTTCAGTGGAGTAAAATGTTGATCATACGTTTGACTGACCTTTCCTGTCTCCGAGTAAACGTGCATCCCCTTCGTCCGGAAGTCAGTCTACTCCGATAACATTTTTCTCCCGGACATAAACCGAAAACTTACTTTGCAGCGTAGGGGTACTTACGATGTTTGCCATAGTTTAGCTGTGTGCCAGGAGGTGTTGAGCTGGCTTTTTGCTGACACTGCGGGCATCATGGCCAAGATAAAAGAGCTGAAGGGTCTTACGTGGGGGCTTCCTCTACCCCTTCGCTGAACTGAATGAGTTACCTGTTCCCCGGGCTCTGCTAAGATGGTGACTCCCCGTGAGCCAAGGCTTGCTCCTCTTTATTTGCATTTAATACATCACAGTATTGGATGACCAGAATAAACGTACGCCTACCAGGAGCTCGTGTCACTGTGGAAAGGGATTATCGACCGTCCGATATACAGCGCGACCAAAATGTGGAATTCCTGATTGGCGTCACAATAAAGTGGCATCGATATCTGCATTTTCTGTCGCCATGGTAACGAAGTTGCTCGCTTCCGTTTCGGTCCGTTTATTTGAGAGTTCCTTATCCGCCGTGCCTTTATGAACTGTTGCTTCGCTGTATTTTGAGCGGATGTATTTTGAGGCTGACAGGTCGAACACCTATCGCATCTCGGACAAATAAATTAAGAAAGAAAAAGTCTTCCATCCACTTGCTATACGCCCACGTTCTGATTGCACGTCCAATAGACCCACCAGCTGATAATCCGACCATCATTCAATGCTGAATGAACAAATCACCTTTTAAAGGGGCACTAAGGTGCAACTTGTTTTTTTTTCCTTGCGGATGAAAGATGCTGAGATGCGAGGACGACATTGCTGATGCTCATGAGTTAGCAGCGCCTCTCCTCCGTACCGCCGAACCCTTTCGTGTCCATCTTCGTCATGTGCGTCGCAATAATGATGATTGATGATTACGATTTTTTTTTAATGGAGATGTGAGTACGCTCAACGCGGGACGAGCTACTCCAGGTCTAGTAGAGAAAAAAGAAAAGAAAAAAACCCGTCTAAATAGACGAGAGCTCTGCTATGCTCTTAACGAAGGTGATGAGTGAGCGCTTTGTGCACCCTGACGATGAATCGCAGGCAATAACGAGTACTACCTTTGCTGGATATTTCCTCGCACATCACTGTGGTCTGCCGTCGTGCGCGGTTGCGCCGTGTATTATCTTCGAGTGATTTTCCTCGAGCGGTACGATGGAACTGTTCTTGGGCAAAACTGCCAATTTCGTTGTGCCGATACACGTCCCTGTCCTCAGGAAAAAAATCATTCGAAAGTACTGCGGTGGTACGACAGTTAAAGGTGGTGTCTGGACAAAAAACGCAGATGAGCTGAAGGAGCGATCGGAATACTATGGGTGCCTGAAATACATGTAACCGGAATATTTCGTTTGGAAACAGTCGAAAACATCAGAAAATGAATTTAATCCGATCTTCCAGCCAGCTGCGCGCTCCCGGCTGAATTCGGGCAACAGTGTGAATTCGGGCAACAACATAACCGATGTCACTGGAGTCGGTTATGAAGGCAGGCTGTCCGACGCAAAATGCGGTCTTCCGACTCGCAGTCTGCTTCCAAACAGTAGCTAGAAACATCTGCGTTCATGCTTTCGGTGGTATCGGTTTGCAACCAGCCTGGCGACGCCGTCAGATGAGCGATTGGGAATCTCGCCGTCAATACCAATTACGTCACCGTAAGAGGCGAAGCAGGGAAGGGCCTTTTCAACCGGAAGCTGGCAGTTGGTTTTGAAGTAGGTGTTTTTGATGTTTTATGAAAAAAACACGAACGAGAAACGTTTTGGTGTTTCCTTCTTGGAAGGCCACCTCCAAGTGGACAAACTCTGCAGTACAGCTTGGGACAAAAGTTTACGGAACACGGCACTGGCACATTTGTTCATCTGAGCGGCCCCCTGTTAGATATTAGGAAGAGATCGAACAAGAAACGGGTGACCGGCTATTCTGTTAACCTTTCAGTATGTGTGTGTGCTCCTTTTGGATGCTAGGGTGTCGTCTCAACAGCGAAATGCGGCACCCCGGTGTTCCGTAAACTTTTGTCCCAAGCTGTACCTTCATGCGGTCTGTACTTCGCGGAAGATGTCATTCACAGGCGGGTCTGTCACAGCTCTGAGTGCACCGTACATCGCCCACGGAAGCAGTGATACACGGCATTGCCAAGACACTAGACACGTAGAACACGTGCAGTGCTTTTCTTTTCTTTTTTTTTGCCTGAAAGCTGAACTTGAAAGCATTTCTGGACTTGGGCTCTCCAAACTGTGCTTCTACAAGCTGCTATAGAACCATTCATCATCGTGTAGCGCTCGCATGCCATGATATATCATCTCTCAGTGGGTTCCTGGACATTGTGGCATCGCAGGGAACGAGGCAGCAGGTCCTGCTGTTCTTGCTGCCCATAACAACGACATGTCTCACGCCATACTGTTTACGTGCACAGATGGCAACCTTCTCCTGCGACATTTGACTGTGGATAAGTCGTTGGGCTATCGCCCGTCTGCTTCGGTCGGACCCGTGTGGGTAAAGCAAAGGAAGGCCGGGCTCGTGCCGGGTTTGGGCCTAAGAATGCGGCCCGTGCAGTGCTCTACCCCTGTGAGGCCGACAACGGCGAGCCCTTTCACAAGTACCACCACCACCACCACCTACCTAGCTTGATTGCCCTCGGAGCTTGATTGCTAAGTTTTTCTTCTCCCCCCCCCCCCCCCCCCACTAAAGAAGAGCAATTTCTTTTTCTGGCTGACTTATGTCTTCCCAATCAATAGACCCCTCCTCCCCCGCGTATTTTAACTTAACATATCCACCCTCTCCCTCTACTTCTCAAGTAGGCCGACAATGCGTGGAACACTCTTATTGTTCCCCGCAAACGATTTGTCCAATCATCGCGGGAGGCCGTTTGAGGAGACCAATCAGCGAATCCTTTCCGCATTGTCGCGCTTCTCGAGAAGGAGAGGGAAAGCGGAATTCGCGGTTTCTTTTGCTCATAAATTACGAGCTACGCAACCGATAAATTCCGTTCTTTTTGTGTTAATAGTGAGTTCTACTGTATATCGTACGTTATCGCCTTTGTGTACGTAAGGAATAGCGTTGGTGGTTCTGCGCATGCGCAAGATATAAACGGAGCTTTGCGCATTGCGAAGAACCACCAACGCTATCCCTTACGTACGCGAAGACGACAGCGTACGATATCCTAAAGCCCACTAATGTCAAGGTAACGGAACCTATCATTCCGCAAGGAGAAACTTTTGCACTTAGTGCAAAGGGGCACTTTAGTGTCACTTCAAGAGGGCCCTCCAAATTTCTTTACATTATTCCAACGCAACATGATAAATGACAAGTGCCAGTAACACAGGCAGCGGTTGGTAACCCGTATTTTGAAACTCCACCGTGCATCCTCCCAAGGAACTGGCACATTGAAGTTTCACCCAAGAAAGTTTCCTATATACGAGACCTATAGTATTAGCCAGCGTATTCGGCAGTGAGGAGTACTCGACGAGTGATGGCACATTCGATTTTGATTGATGAATTGCGAGTGGATATACGTTGATCGATACTCGTTGCCTCAATCAATCATAGTTGCGTTCTGTAGTTCCGGCAAGGCGTAGTGGAGAGACAGCTGCCGACAAAGCGATTGGCTCGGCGAGCGAGTATATGTTGTTGGGATACGTGCAGTTTTACGTCATGTTGCTAAAGAACACTTCAGTAAACTGCATCCTCACACACGGCGATAATGACAGCGTCGTGATACTGTGTGTTGTCGCGAATCCACTTCATTAGGCCAACTAATTTGTGCGGGAGTGAGTAGTTCTTCACTTCATGTATAGGAGTATATAGATTACCATTGATTACCAGTGACCATGAGCTAGTTAGAACTACTCGGTCATACTAAACTTTCCCATGCGTAACGAGCATAGGGCGAGCATGCATAGGGCAGGGTTTCAAATACCGTGCTCATAATTCTGGACAAAATAATTCCACGCGGACGTAATTGCGTTGTTAAGAGCTTGTCCTGTCGCGCTGTTACGACCTAACCTGCGTCGACTGGCAGCGCCGTTAGTCGGAAACGTAATTCCGTACTCTATCACGTCAGATTACGCGTCGGAAAGGTTGACAGTTACCAAGCACGTGTCACCGTGAAGACATGAAACTGCATGAAATAGTCTCCCATTTTGTAGACGCGCGTGTTGGGAGCTCAGTTAGGAAATCATAATTTAATGAGACCGCCGATCTTCATAATTTCGTGCTTGTTCCTGGTGAACGAGTCGTTCTTCGTCGACCGAAATCGAGAAATAGTAGCACTACAGCTTGAAAGTTGCTTGTATATATGTGTATATAGAGAGAGAATACCTGTTTATTTGCAAACATTGGACTTGTATAGAGTTTGGCGCAGGCTGAATACATGTAACTGTCTGTTGGGCCTCTGAAAGAATCGCTAAGAGCGTACAACAACAATAAATGAAGGAGAAGTGATGATGACATGGGGTGTGTTCCCCGTGGTAGCCACTGGACCTTACCCCACTTTACAGAGGTTAATATGAGAGGATGAATTATGGTGAACGCGAAGAGACGACAGGTCGGAGTTCAGTTTAGAGCTCTTCGAGGAGTCCAGTGGCTTGCATGAAAGCAAAAAGGAAGCGAAGAGCCCGGCAATGATGCACAGGGGAGCTCCATGGGCCAAGTACTTTGCACAAGCCGAATGGTCTATGGTCAATAGGAGCTCAAGAAGAGTTGCTCGGCATTTCGGGCCGCGAAACTCACGATCCCAATCATCTGACAAGGCGTGAGCTCTGCCGCGTGTTACGAACTCACGTAAGGTCGACATGGCGTATCCTTGAGCTCGATCATGCCGCATATATTAGCGTACTCACCAGATAACTTCACACCTGTGGCCAAAGACCGACAAAGTAATATGCTCTGATCACAAGTGTGATGTTATGCGGTGAGTGTGCTAATATGCGGCGTGATCGAGCTCAGCGATACGCCGTGTCGACCTTCACATGAGTTCGTAGCCCGTGGCTGAGCTCATGCCTTGTCGGATGATTGGGATCGTGTGTTCTGCGGCCCGAAATGCCGAGCTATGCTAAGAAGCAAGCGGGCTGGTAACCGGAATACATTATAGCAAAACGCATACATTACAGGAAGTTAGCCAGAATACATTAGAGGGATTTAACAAACACGCACCCCTTCTTGTGTGACGTTTTCGTTAAAGGTATCACTCTTAAAAATGCGTTTCACCACATAGCACGCTCCTGGCCAACCATAATCCCGAATGACAACGTTCTCGCTCTCGATTTGTTGAAAACCGGAGGCGGAGCCTATTTTGTACCATATGCACGTGCACAATGGTACAAAACTGTAAAAAAAAAATTTAGGAGTGTACTGTAAAGCTAGAGAGCTGCAATCTCCGAAAATTGATCTATTTGATAGCCTAAGCACTCAGTACTCTTACGTCACAGTTTTCGTGCCAATTGCTCTCGAAGTTTTTAAAAATTTAAATTGAAAATTACGGGCAACACTGTGTCTAAGTCTCCACTAACTGCGCACTGCTCGTCAAGTATGGCGTTGAAACTATATTGCATTCACATAACACTGTGTCTAAAACGAAAGAAGTCGGCTACGTAGTCATTACGAGATGTGCGTCTAGCCGCAGATTTATTCCGCTCTACAATTGGATGCCAATGCGCAGGCGCACTATGCGTCTTCGAGCAGACGATTCTCTCCTCTCCCTGTCTACACAATTGTCTACACCTCTTTTCCTCCCTTCTGCGTTGAAGACGCCCATGCGTCCACGCGTGTTTCTGGTTTCTGGTGTATTTTACATACCTGACGGTGCCCTAAAGACAATTCCTGATGAGAGTTACATTACTCATAACGCTATCGACTGATAACCGGTGAAATGTATCGGAGTTAACCATATGATAGAGTGTGATCAGTTGATTTTGTTTGCTGATAAGAAGTTACTGACTCATGAGGGTTGATAATGAGCGATAAAGGAAATCGATAAGGTAATCCTTTTATACCCTGTAACGGCTGACAAGATCATTGGTGCAAAAGATATGCCGATCGTGACTGTCAACCTGTGTGCGCAAAGTGAGGGAAGACAATATATCTGCTCTACGTACCGCACAACTATTCTTATACTTTTCGGCACACAGCCTAAATGTGAATGCCGAAGAGATTGTATAAGTATGATAGCGAGACGCTCTTCCTTTCGTTATCAGGTTGGAAAGGAAAATAATTATTAGCCGCCAAATGCAAAAATTAAGAGTATATAATTATAGTATAGTACTATAGTTGTGAATGCATGCATGGGCAGGTAATTGAACTATGCATGCTCAGGGAAGCTGTGCTCACAGACGTGTAAGAAACGGAATAAATATTAATACAAAGTAGAGCACTGTACGGGCTAACCCGAAAACCCGAGGCCGGCCCAGTCTTCCTTTTTGCGGGGCTGGGCTCGGGTATGACCATTATGGGCCCGGTTCGGGAACGGGCCTGAACCTTGCCGGCCCTAGGTTAGTCTGGAGCCTCCTATGTTACCCCTATGTTAGGTACACCCAGTCAAATTTTACAGCCTGATACACTGGGCCGGGTATCCTATAAATTTCTTGGGCTTGGGCCGGGCCAGGTATGCAGCCGTCAAGCCGGGCCCGGGCAAACATACACATACGCAACATAATTGCTATAGGGAATGATAATCCATTAAAACGGTGATCTTATACAGAAAAGCTAAGAACTCTCAGAACAGGCAGCTCGTTGTTCTTCTAAATCGGTTTAATGAAATCTGCTGAACAGCGGCCATAGTTGTGCCGTTCAATACTCATGATCATTCCCACTATGTATCTTTAGAGTCGCAACACCTGGGGGCTTAGTCGCTTTATCGTCGTTACGGTCGTTACAAGCTAACGAGTGGCGGGAAATTCAAAAATGTGGGCACGTGACACATTGCGCGTGACGTATACCACGGCCTTCACGTATCGCGCGAAGAGCGCCTTCGCATGTTTTATCACGTGCCCACCTTTTTAAATCTCCCGCCACTCGTTAGCTTGTAACGACCGTAACGACGACGAAGCGATTAAGCCCCCTGGGCAGGTAAGCAGCGAATCTCTGGTTTCCTCTTTTTGCCGTAGTGTGGTCCTCACGAAACGAGAAATTGACACCGGAGCATTGGTCGCAACCAAAATTTTTGCGAAACGTCTGTACGACGCCGTGCACGTTCTTAAAATGCTTCACTAAATTGAACTTTGCACTGAACGCTTTGGAGTAGAAGGCACAAGTGCGGTCATCGGTACTCTGCCCCCGAACGCTGTCATCGTGCAGCGATGCCATTCCAATCACACACCCTTTGGGCACCGGCAGGGAAAATGCGGCAAAGACACGCGTGGACAACGCATGGACCACGGTGGACGATGGACGTCTTCGGCCCTCTAGGTCACGAACGGAGAAGAGAACGGAGAAGAAAGGAGATGGAGAGTGGGAGAGGAGAATCGTCTGCTCGAACGCGCATAGTGGGCCTGCGCATTGGCATCCAATTGGAGGGCGGAATAAATCTACGGCTAGACGCATGTATTACGAGCAGCAAGCCAGTGGGGAAAATAGAGCGCTGTTGCTCGACAAATTGGGGATTGTTTCCCACCAGACGTCGCCCCGAGCTGTTTTACCGTAATTTCACTAGCAAATTAAAAATACTTAGCGTTACCTGTCACATATATAACTGGTGCTGGGATTACGAGCAATAAGCTGCAAAACTACGCCGCCAACATAATCTCTCTGTCTGCCGGCTTAGTAGGGTCCCGTGTTTCCGGTTTTTATTTTTGGGCGGATTCGGTGTATGTTTTTCGGTGTTTATTCATGTTTTTCCTCGCGTGTGCATGGTTTACCCCGACAGTTATCGGCCAATAGAGATCACAATGTAATTTCCGCACGACGCTCATTGAACATGGCCTTGTTCGCTGCGGTGACGTTTTACGGCTAACGAAAAAAATAAACGGACATTTTTCACAACCGTCGTATTTCTGTGTGGTTTTCCGATTTGCATCAACAACTTCCTGGGCATGTGCAGCTGTTATCTCTGTCATCGTTCCTGGAATGCCCCTCTGTGTTCAGTGTTTATCGATTAAAACCGAATGAGGGAAAATTTACCCGGCGTTTATTTTTGCGGTGTTTGTCGATTAAAGCCGAAAACGCCGAACCCGACACACTCACCATCATTGTGTGTCCGTTTTTGTTAACTCCCTAGAGTCTCGGGGTTTTACTGCCGTGTATAGCTATTGGGTGCGTGCTTGCATGGGGGCTTGCGAGAATGCGTGTCAACTGCAAATAAAACAAGTCAATATAAATCTTATGTTCCAACATCGAAAGCAGGAAGGAGTGAAAGTCACGTTGGTGGAGACGTCCAGAATAGCGCGTTCCGTGTTCTCGCTTTATTTCTCACCCGTTGAAAAAGCATCACAGTGAGGACGGAAGCCCTATAGACGGTCCAGAAAGCTTAGCTAGTAGTAGCTTAGCGGAGCTTTTAGGGCAGATCATTGGTTGGGCTGGATTCGAACCATGGGCCAAATTCTCTTTTCATATACTGAGAGGGCGAGAATCCAGCTGGGTTAGACCCGGTTTCACCAACGCCGATTAATATTTGAACCGCGATCAACGGTCCCTTAACTTGAATTTAACGCTTAACTGTGCATCATCACAGGGAGCTATTGTTATTGAAACATTCATCGCGTCACCAGCTGACGTTTGTAAAAAAAGAATTGACTGTTCACTTCAAGTTTTAACAACCCTTGATCTCGGTTCAAAGTTAAACAAGCGTTGGTGAAACCGAGCCAAAAAGACACTGTATATGTGTGGTCCTGAAAGGTATAGCCAGTACGGATAATGGAGAAAGACGTGTTCCATATTCTCTAAGTAACCGCATTTACGGCACCTTGGAGGGTGCACTGCCTGCGAGCGATAATTCCACGGAGCGGTGAATTGAGTCGTATCTAATGAATTAATGCAGCATCCATATGAGAGATACCTCGCCGCTTCCGGAGAGGGAGCGTTGGATCAATTATTGCGAGCATAGATGGCAACTTCAGTTGCCTGTTGGCGGGAAGCCAGGGGTGCTACTAAGCGTCCAAGAATGGAACGACGGTCACCTCTCAGCAGTGCGATACTGGTCAGTGTGCTATAGGAGAGAGAGCCGCGCTTCTACGTCGCTGTCTGCATATGCTCGTTCCCCAGATTCCACAGTGGCCCGGAAATCACCGGAGAATAAGCTTGCGGGATAGAAAGATGCTGAAACACTCTTTCATCGGGACAGCCTCGAGAGTGATACCAGGCTCCTCCTCCTCCTCCTGAATGAAAAAATAATATGGAGATGTGGGGCCCGACAAAGTTGGGTCGGGCTACTCCGGAACACGTGAATACAAAAGAAAGTAGGAAAACCAACCCCAAGATGATCAAGAGGCATACATTAAAAAAAAAAAAAAAAAAGAAGAACGCGCAGTTCTGTAAATGAGATAATAGTCCAAAAACCCTAGATTAAATACACCGATGACCCTCAACACACGCACTGCACGCACTCCAGTGAGTGTGTCCTTTTTTTTTCTTATTATTTTAAGTACATTTAAACAGAAGGTGAGTAAGCTCATTTTACGCCCATCCTGTTTTGTCAGTGTGTAAAACTAGTCGAGTAAAGTTATTATTATTTGTGCGGCGCGACATGTTGCACGTCCTGCCGGGTATAGGACTGTGTGGATAATTACGACCACCTTTAACGCCAAAGGTGGCCGACACAATGCACTGGAAGCAATGTGTACCTCCCACACAATATCAACGTCGGGTGGGTAATGTTCCCCGACGGCAGGAATGTACATAAGAACTACGGTATTGGGCGAGCAGTATTTGCAATGCTGTTAGGACCGCAGCTCTGAACGAGCACGGAAGAAGCCTATCAGTTATCACCTGGTACTCCAAGAAACGAAACTCTTCAAACAGATCTCCCTACCTGGGTTCCTTCTTTCGGAGCGAAGGGAGCTCAGCTCGTACATGTATATGTAGGCGTAATCCTGTGTAGTGTGGATCTGTATATTTCCACTTCCCCTCTCAGTGGCGAGTAGCAAGCTATAGTGTTGCGGATCTCCCGGTGTTATTATACAGGCTGTTGGTCTCGTATTTGCATTTCAAATCGACATTTCGTGTTTTTCTCTTCATAAGATAAGAACGTCCGGGTCAAGCATCTCTGGCCTTTCTGTGCAGGTCATGGTTAAACCGTGCACGGGGAGAGATTGCCAATGTGCGCATGTAGTAGGCTATGGCTTATAGGTAGCCATACGTATACCCGTGTGAGACGTTACTCCTAGAGGGGCGCGCGTGATTCGGGTGGCTTTGTAGGAAACTACAGGGTGTCCAAGCTAACGTGCACCGAGTCTACAAAAATAATAAAATAAGAACACGGTGCGTCAAAAGAAGATAAACTGCGCAATATTGTGAGCAGTCGCGTCTTCTAATGGTGGCTGATTATTAATTAAATAGCCGCAATAATTAGCTAACTTTTGAATTCTTCTTAGGGCCGAGATGTGAATTGGAAAGCTGTAGAGTGCGTCGAGAAACAGCCATCGTCATTGTTTCCTATACCGCGTACGGCTCACGTGGACCTTTTTTTTTTCTTGCCAAGGAAGAACGCTCGCGAAATACGAAAGTCTACCACGTTACACGAGGCGAGCACTCCTCGATTTCAGACGAAGGAGGAAGGAAGTCACTGAAAAGGTTAGCAAGCTGTTGGACTCGAACCCACATCTTCTGGATTACCGGTCCAGGGCTCCACCAATTGAGCTAAGTTAACACGCCTCCCCAATGACTTCCAAGGTTGTGTCATGAGAAGGGGCAAATCACATCCACGCACTTCACTCGTTCCACTTTCACTCCTATATGTTTTCTCACTCGCACACACATTAGACACATTCAAACGAGGGGTCGACGCAAGCGGCATCTGTTGAACACGATGGAAATTGATGTTATGAGGCTGGAAGACAGAAGAAAGGACAAACGCTGCCAAGCGTACGGAAGAACTACTGTGTTTACTTAAGAACTCTGTTACCTACCGAGAAGCGACCTTCAGGTGAGCCCTGACCTGAAGGTCGCTTCTGGGCATATAGCGGACGTAGTAGTTCTTCTGTATTCGCTTGAGATCTCTGAAATCGAGGCACGCGCGTACGTGCTCTCGCCTCGTGTCACGTGGCACACTTTCAGATTTCTAATAAAGTCTGATTTCTGATAAAGTCTAAGCGGAGGCGGACGCTGTACGAAACAATGGCGAAGAATGTTTCTCGACACGCTCTGAAACTTTATAGTTCACATATCGGCCCTGAGACGAATGATTAAAAAGTTAGATAATTCGTTGCGCCTAATTAATTAATCAGCCACCATGAAAAAAAAAAACACGCGACTCCTCACAATATTCTTTTCATTCGCTTATGAATGGCCGCTGGCGATCTCAGATTCTCTCCTCGCAGATGGAGGATGTTCCCCTTTAACTAAGGAGCGGATCTTCGCAGAAGAATGAAATGGGGCTTCACAATAAATGCAATTTGAAATTGTGTTTCTTGGAAAAAATCCTCGCCGTACATTGTCTCGTCTCTGTCTGTTTCAAATCCTCCAATACACACGCTCTTCTTATATTGTTCCGGCCACTTCCATTCGCGCTGGACTATATTTAAAAAGAGAGAGAAATAAATATTTATCACGCTCACTAAATACCTGTCTGAGACCTACCTCCATACGAATTCACCAACTATCAAGACCACGGAATCCCGAATTTCACTCAACCATTAGTACTGTGCTAATGGAATCGGGCGGATCGTATAGTCGTACCCGGTCCTCTGATAGCATGTGCCCTACCGATATCAGTTAGTGTCAGAACCGTCAAGAGAGGCGAACGTCTTTCTGCCCGGAGCAGGAAGCGTGATGCCCCCCACACCCCACCGCCACTTTGCAGGACCATGATCTACAAACTCCGAGTAACGGTGCAACCTGTGGTACACGCAGCTGAAATATAGCGACAGCTGTGTCGCTACGCATTGTGGGTAGACCTTCACACGATTCTCTCTTCGTGTTTGAGGGTTCACAACACATATATTAATACGTATTTCGAAAGCACCTCTCACATATGCATTACAAATGCAATGCGAGCTCTTCGCCCTTCTGCTTTCCGCGCCTTGTTTGGAGCGATCTGTTCTGCACTGAGAATCTTCCTCGGCTGAGCCGTCCTGGCGAAAGGCCTGGCGTCTTGTGCTTTCCACTCTCGCCACATGCATCACCACACCTCACGTGATACCAAGCGTCGCATCACGCCGCCTTCACAGCGTGCTTCTTCGTGACTCACGCACGCTATCCGATGCTTATACCCCTGTCACACGGACACTTTCGATTCGCATTGAGCCCAGGCTCATCGAGCTCAATGCGGATCCGGCGCTGCTGCACGGACACGTTCGATTACGATCGAACTCCGATCCTGCTTAACCCGATCCAGTTTGTTGAACGGGATTGAAATTCCCGAGACGGATTGAAGACCGTCATTAGCGTCCTCGAACTCAGCAAATTTGTAGTAGTCAACAAAAACATTACGTTAATTTGCAAATGTTCCTATACAAGCCCATGGAATTTCACGGCTAAGGTTTTAGTCTAGGTATGAGTGGCGACTGCGTTTCCTGTTTTGTTTAATCTCGACCACTCTCGACACCGCGTCTCCCGTAAAGGCTTTGTAAACACCACAATGCGGAAGCGGATGTGGTTATTCTCAAATTTTTAGGAACGTCTTGTCAATCCCAGCGTACTGCCCACTGATCTCTTTGTATAAAGGCTGGATCGCGCATGGGAGAGGGGCTCGTGGGGAAGAGGCGTGCATTCGGGCCGCCATGTTGGAGGGCCCACTGGCGCCGGCTGCTCCAACAGGAAGCGATTTGATTTGGAGTATTTATTGCGGTTCAAACTGGCATGACATGCCCTTTAGTTTAAAGGAAATTTTAAAAAATACGGGCAGCCCCGCTTGAACTAAATGCAGACGACAGAATGCGTTGGGCCCACCAATATGGCGGCCGGTGACCACGCTGTGGAGCAGCCTATGCGCGATCCAGCCTCGGGGGTGTTAGCGCCACCTGTCGACGAGCCAACCTTTCAATACGCATTGAGTTGGACCGTGTAGCAGCATCGCGCACCGAACGCTCTTGAGAAACTCGATGCGGATCGGATTCAATCCGCATTGAAAATGCCGTGTGACAGGGTTGGTTCCGCATATACAGCTGTCTCTGTCAGAGAGAAAGAGAAAAGCTTGCTTTATTCCTTAACTAGCTTCTGGTAGATGTGCAGATATACTCAATACCCGTTGCGGAAGCCAATGCACCTATTTCAGCTATAGCATGGTCGCGGATCTCGCGGATCTTACACGCGCGGACACTGTCAAAGCCATCTGCGCTTATATCTAACCATCATGACTTGAACGGATGTGCACTTGCATTCGTTATTGAATCATTTATCCGCAACAACGATTCTGGGATCGCCACGCAGATAGCTTTTCAAATCCACTTCGCACTCTGCCTGAGATGCTGCTGTTCTGGACCGAGAGACCATATTTCTATGGGCTGCAAATTTTAGGGCCACAAGTTTGACGTTAAAGCGAAAACTATACTTGGAGGACTGGAGAGCGTCGGACGCCAGCGAATGCCAAGGCTGTGAGACAACAACAACTTTATTGCGAGGTGATGAATGGGGAGTTTCATCCGCAGGGGCGATACTCTACACCATTGCTGGTGGTGATGTGGGGAATGAAATGAGCCCCTTCACAATAAGGACCTATGGTGTCCAAAAAGGTCAAAAGAGCTTTGAGGGCAGAGCGTTGGTGGGCTGTATTTGGCTAGGGACCAAGCAATTTTGAGAGGGAGGAGATGGAGTTGTTGTTCGGGAAGGTTGGTCTTGTGAGCAACGAAGACGAATATGCTCTAGATCTTCTAGAGCACCGCAGTGACAGCAGCTAGGAGAGTCATCTCGTCTCAAGCGGTAATGCCACTGAGCTGTAAAAGCCACGTCGAGTCGCATCCGGTGGATTAATTAATGTGGGATGAATCCGCAATTGTGAGACAATCTATTGTGCAATCTCCCATAGGTTCAGTCCGTAAACAAGATTCTGAACTCCAGCTGCCTGATCGAGCGGTGAGGAGAACTTTACTGGTCGATTTTAAATTCCATCCATAAGGAAATAATTGTTGTTCAGGAACTGAGAAGTTATTTTGTCGCACCCTGTACAAATTGTCATAGACAATCACATCCAATGAATTCCAACAGACATTGAACTTTATGAGTATTATATCATTCTGCATGAAACTTCCGTTGCTCCCCTATTTCCAATTAGTCGTGCCGTTGAGAGTCTTCTCTGCCACGCTTTTCCGATCCGTGCGCGGTCACAGTCCTCTTGCACTTTAATTAAAAAATGGCGTTGCGAGGAAAGACTCCTTAATTGGAAAGACGTTCCCCTATGCGACCTTTTCTTTGCTCCTGGTTTCGGTGTCTCGCGCTGTAATATTTCCATCGCTGATGCCTTATAGCGTGGTGTGAAATAACGGTGTGTTACGTTACGTCCGTTCTTGTTGTGCGAAACCGTCATGGATAGTGTCCACCAGCTTGCCTGCTTTTGCTTGTATGCCATTTTGGTTACATCATGCGTGATGTAATTTAAGAGCTCGATAAGACGCGTGATATGTCGCTCTGATAATTTTTCATTTGTAGTCAAAACTGAGATAGAATTGATCGAGGCGGCGCCTGGTGCGAGAAAACCCTCATTTTAGCGGGCAACACTTGCGCTCATATATCCGGCATCTGTGTTTGTTGTGCTTTCGGTTCCCACGCCGTAGCCGTAGATGTCGCTGCGCTAGACCCAGTGTCGTGCTCCCAGTGCAATGTAGCTTTGCCGCCGTATTTGGCAGGCGATGCGAAGTTTGTGTCTACTCGAAGACACAGTGTTGCCTGCAACTTTCAATTTCGATTTTCTAAAAAGCTATGAACGTGATCGAGGCGAAAAGTGTGGCGTTCGAACCCTGTGGGCTTAGGCTCTGTATGAGCTCATTTCTTCGAGATTGCACCTCAAGTATTTTACGATACCTTTAACGTTTTCTCTGTATATCGCCCACCATGTACTATTCGTCGAGGTTCGTAACGTCACGATTTCTAATATACTAGCAATTCGAATATTTGCTCTCTTTAACGGTTTGGCAAATACGTTATGTTTTACCAGCTGCTCGTATGTAAACAAAGGACAATAGAACATATATGAAAAGATATTGACACGTTATGGAAAATCATCGAACAATGTCAATAGAACGGTTCTATTGCCGTTGTTCCATGATTTTCGACAACGTGCCAATATATTTTAACATACATCGATGCAGATATCGATCACAGCATTTGGTATAGCGTTTCTCCTTGTATGTATCCTTCTTATCGTCAACATCCCCTGTTTGTTTGTTTGTAAGGAGAAAAAAGAGGCGTACGCCCTAGTGTGACACTTGTACAGTTTTGTTCAGTTTCAGATACAGTTGAGTACAGCTAAGGAACGTCGAAAATTGGATTTTCAACGAATTTTCTGCTCTCCGGCGACTTGCCAAGGAGGCTCACTCAACTAACGGGCCACACATTCACTCCCATCACGCTTTCTCCTATACAGGGTGTTTCAAAAAACGTGTCATTCGGACTTTATAAAAAAACGGGGCGATGGAAAAATACGGGGTAAACGGCATTTGTGTGGCAACTGAATTTGCCATCTTGCAAAAATATTTTCATTTGATTTTAATTAAAATAAATTGAATTTCTTTAATTGAACTTCAAAATTTCCCAAGTCAACCTAACGTTTTTTTTACAAAATTAGAGAGCCTGTAGCGAACTTAGTCAGATCCACCAAGAAATCCGCTCGATATTGCAAATGGAACTGCCCAAAAAAAGTCCCGAAATTGAGGCTTCAAAGTTCCGGGTATTCAACGGCGCACGAAATCAGACGCAAAGATTTGTGGAGAGGAGGACTTGCTCCTGCCCACATGAAAGATAGAAGGTCGAAAAAAAAGCAGGGCGGGAAAAAAGAGGCGGAATCATTTTTGTTTGCCGCTTATCAACGTATGGTGGAATGTCACCCGCCTTGTTATCGGCGCGTCTTGTGCTGGACGCCGGTCCGGCGATGAACTGTTCTAGCTCCATGGGGGCAGGAACATGTCCTGCCCTTGGCGCATCTTTGCGACTGATTTGGTGCGCCGTTGAATACCCGAAACTCCGAAGCCTCAACTTCGGGACTTTTTTTGGGCAGTTCTACTTGAAATATCGAGCGGATTTCTTGGTGGATCTGACTAAGTTCGCTACGGACTCTCTAATTCTGTAAAAAAAACGTTAGGTTGACTTGGGAAATTTTGGAGTTCAATTAAAGAAATTCAATTTCTTTTAATTAAAATCAAATGAAAATATTTTTACAAGGTGGCAAATTCAGTTACCACACAAATGCCGTTTACCCCGTCTTTTTCCGTCGCCCCGTTTTTTTATAACGTCCGAATGACACGTTTTTTGAAACACCCTGTATGTCTTCCCATACGCACGCACGCACACGCACACACACTCGCGCGCACACACTTGCAATCGAGAGGTGCGTGGTTCAGACCCCGCTGCTGTCTAGCTTTTTATTATTTATTATTATTATTCGAATTTTTTCGACGACTTCTTTCTCTCTATTTCTACTGCTCATATTCTGAGGCATCGAGGCTTGTGCTGTATGTGTGTGTATGTATGGTATGTTCCAGCCTCAGAACAGTTACTTTTCAAATTTCTAATATCCATCTGTGACAGGATGCCATTTCATTATTTTTCGTTACCAACTGGACGTAAAATTTAAGTTGGGAGCACAAATAAAAGCTCCTATTTTGCTTTCTTTCTTGCATCGAACCACAACACAACGTCGAGGAAAATTCAGTGGCCAGAAACAGAACTTCCACTAGCTTTTCTGTTGTGCTTCGTCACGCGTTCACCGCGTTTCCGGCTGCCTTATCACATTGGCCATATACTGGGACCTTGTGTAATTTACGTCTAAAGATTGTTCGGTGCCCTACGGAGTTATCGTTAGTCACTACTTCCACTACGAAAGAAAGCAAAAGGACACACACAAAAAAAAAAAAAAGTGGAGAGAAGAAAGCTGGTCGACGTGATTTATGAAACGCAGGTCTGCGGCGAGCCGAAAGGATGCGCGGTACGCCCCCAGCTGTGAACAGTTTGCCCCCTGTGGGAAAGGAAGAAAAAGAAAGGAGCTCTTCTGCAGCCGCAACAGGTTTCCTCCTGTGTTCTGAGTCTGTAATGCGCACATCGCTTTCTTTTGGTCTGAAATAACGAATGCATTCGAGTGTGTCGTATACTATGTGAACTCTGAAGAATTAGGCATTCCGCGCTCGTCGTTACGTATCTGGCAAAGACGGACATCCGGATGTACCTCTCCGTATCTATTGTTTTGTTTTGTCTCCCTCCATTCTTACACTCCTAAATCAGAACTTCACGGCGTAGCACGCAGCTAGCCAACCATAATCCCGAATGTTATCTTTCTCTCCCCTGATTTGTTGAAAACGGATGGAGTATACGCATTTTTGTGAGACTTACACAATTACGTTAATTGTCACAAAAAGGCGTACTACTTTTACAAATCAAGAGATATAACGTTATCACTCTGTACATACCATGGTTGGCCTTCATCGTGTTATGTGCTGAAGTTCTGTTTCAAGTTCCATCGTCACCACCACCACCACCTCTCCTCTATTGGCTAACAGCAGACTGAACTCAAAGAAAGTTTTGTTTCATTGGAGCAGTAACCATGGACTGTCGCCGAACTCCTCTAAGTGGGTTCCACTTCACTTGGAGCAGAAAGAACCGTGTCTGGCAACGTCCTGTGCGTGATGAGCGGATTGATAGCTAATCCAAGCCAAGACAGCGAAGTTTCGAACCGACCATTGTTGCTCCTCTTCTTTTTGTGCTTTTGACAAGCACTGCATGGTGAGACCGGAGTTCTTTGAGCGAGAAATTGAAGATTATCGGCGCTGTTGATGCGGGACGAAAGCCAAGCAGGCATCGCGAAGATCACGGTCCTGTTCAAGGCTTCAAGCACAATGTGAACTCTATCGCGAGAAACAAAGGGAATGGCCATCTTTAACTCTTATTTTAGATAGCACGTACTATGGGTACAGCAGGCTCTCTCTGCTGGATTATGAGTGTCGGTTCCATCGAGCTTCCACTGTATTAGGCAGTACTGTTTGTGTATTCTATGTATACCTGACATGATATGATCAATGGAAAGTGCATTCTCAGAGAAGCGTGAACTGGAAATCTTTATGGCTGTGACCGTCCCAGAATTCCGATAATTTTCCCAATGCTCAGTCAAAGATGTTAAAGGTGCACCCCCACAAATGAACTTGACTAGAAATGAAATTCACTTTTTTGTACCACTTATGCTAATTGGTATAAAAATGGCGTACGGCTCCCGTCTGCAGCAAATCAGGGGCGAGAACGATGTCATTCGGGATAATGGTTGGCTAGGAGCATGCTATGCGGTGAAGTTCGTTTTTAAGAGACTCTTAAAAATGAACTTCACCGCATAGCACGCTCCTTCTCCTTTCGAGCACCACCTTGCTTCACGCGGCAAACGACGACTGTTCTACACAGGCTACGGCTCAATGTACCGTACAGCGCACGTCTTCTCTTCAAACTGGGCAAGCGTGAAGCGTCTCCGAACTGCAGTGAATGTGGCGATCTAGAGGACGTAGAACATATCATTCTCAGGTTTTCGAAGGGTCTTAAAGGCGAGTCTTCTTTCGTATGGACTCCCGAGCCTTCGACATCGCGAAACTATTAGGTCTCTAGTCGTCCGACAAGGCGCTGAGGGCACTTGAAGACTTTCTATACGTACAACTGGGCTTATGGACATTCTATGACTTGCTAAGTGTGTGCTCGCCCAGTGATCCCTCTTCTTGTTTGACATTTTGCACATACTTGGCTGAAACTTTTAACCTGTTATCTGTTTGTATTCACCGTGTGTAGGCGCGTCCTGGGGTAGCTGGTTGGACTTTACCGCGACTGACGTCCTCTTTTTTATTTATTTACCACATGACCATCGTTAGTGCGGCGCAGTATGATCTCAGATATGTTTGTGCCAGAAAATCCCAAACCGAACTCAAACATCATAATCACCATCACCGTCACCAAACGGACACCTATAGGCTGTTCTTTTCTTCCATCTGAATCATTCGTACGCTTCCGCATATATCCCAAACAAGCACCCAAGCTCGTAAGAAGCCTTCTTCTACAGTATACGCGTGCTTCTAGATGCTTTCTTCTGAATTTTTCACCTGAACGAGGACGCACGCGCATACGAACACATTCGAACGGCTCCAGCTATGTGTATCTGCCGCCCCAAAATTGTCTCGGTCTTTCTTTTCTTCATTCCTCTCTCCTCTCATCTTCCTTTTATTCTCCCGCTCAGGCTGTTGGATAGGAAATACTTCAGTTTTTCCTTTTTCCCTTCATTCTATACCAACTGTTGTTGGGATGTCGGTTTTCTTTCACGGCCCGGTGTCTAACTCAGAAATGATACGCCAGCTCAGAACGCCTACTTCGCGTACCCGGCATAGCTCGGCATAGAGCTTGGCTGTAGCAGAGAAGAAGTGCAGAATCGAATTTGCCGATCAAAGAATAGGCAGAGAGCAGGATATACAGTAGGTCGGCTTTTTCCGGCTGCACACTCTTAAAACGAAACTTCCCCGCATAACACTTTGCGTACCGACCGTAATTACACCGAGTGATACGGCTATCGGTTCTGGTCTGGTGAGAGAGCTGCGCGGCTACCGCATTTTATCCGCAAGTAAGCACAAGTGTGTGTCTACGTCCTCTAGACCCAGAATTGAGAGCACGCAGTGAACCGAAAATAGTATACATTGCAGTAAAACCATGAGACTAGGGAGTTAACAAAAAGGGAAGAAAACGTGGACTCGCATACACAAGTGTTTTGCTGTCATGTATTCCAGTCAGCAGCTGTCTGACTTGCTGCTTAGCAATTCTTTCACTGTCTGTGTCAAAGTGTGTCCCATGCTGTGCCCTTCACTGCATTTTATTGGACATGTGTGAATGACACCTTTACCTGAGTGGTTAAGGTGTCAAAAAGCAAGGGAGAAAACTCTTCTACTGAAAAGTGTTTGAAGCTGAATTTGATATCTTTGTTTAATGAAAAGCAAATCTCGGGAGAAGACATACCCACCCAGTCAGCACAAATTGTTGCAGTGACATTGCTATGTTGCTAATGACATTGACATGTTTGATAATGTTTCATTGATAATGATATTGCTGTGTTGCTAATGACCGCTTTCGTTATGCTGCAACGATGTTATTGAAACAACATTACAAAAATGTGACATTGCTAAAGACCGGCTTCGTTATTTTGCAACAACATTACAGAAACAACACTGCAAAAAAATTGACATTGCAATGTTGATGCAACACTGCCAATGACCAGTTATTTTACAGCGTAGCAACGTTACAAAAGCAACACCGGAGTAGCACTACAGTCTTGATGATATATGTGCAAGTGAACACAGTATACTTACACATTCAGCAATCGTCCTGGCTACTGGGCAGACTTCAGGGGAACGGTGCCGACATTCGTCAGGAAAGCCTACAGGGAAGCTCTGGGAAAACCGCAGACAGTACAGTCAGGATTCGAACCCGTGTTACCTCCCTGTCTTTGCACGGAAGGCGATCATTTTGTTTTCTTTTGCTTTCTTCTTTTCTTTGCCTTTTTTTGTCTTCCCCCTTTCACTTTTCTTTTGGAATAACAAGCCGACATCCATCTGGGTTACCTTTCCTTTCTTTTTTTTCTTAATAAACATGTCCCCCCCCCCCCGCCAGAGTACTTACTTCGCGGTGCGTCCTTGCCCCCCCCCCCCCCCCCCCCCCCGGGAAAATGAAAACTCTCCGCCTCTGGTGTAGCTTATATGTTGTTCATCGACAACAGGAAACACATAAACTCAGGAGTCTGAATTATCTGCATAAAACTAAGAAACAATCAAAGCAAAACAGTGTTACTTTTAAACTTGTAATATCGAAGCTTTATGTTGTGGTTTTGTCGTGCCCGGGGGCCGCCGGCCCAGCAGGCTTGGAGGCGCCGATTTTAAGAAGAAACAAACAAACGTGGTTGGTGGATTCGAAAGATTCGATTTGCCGTTTTGGGCACTGCCTAGGATTCGAGGATTCGCGGATTCGGTTGGCACATCCCTACTATAGACTATTACCATTTATGCGTACGGCGAAGCTGTTCTGCGCCTAAAAAGCCACATCCCACGTTGGAATGCCTTGGTATCCTATATGCGGAGCTCATGTGGACCCTGTGTCTGCCTCCCGTGCACGCATCCGTTCCTGGTCTTGCGAAAAAGAGCCACATCCCAGCTGTTGTGGCATGTCAACTTCTGCTGCAACATCTCCACTCCCTGCACTCGAACCGAACGGAGGTTCACACTGACGGCTTGGTGTCCTCCGATGGATCATCATCTGCTTTCTCTGTTCCTTAGGAGGCATCCGAGCGCGGTTTCAAGCTCCTGCCCGCGTTGTCATAAACAAAAGCAGAAGCCTTTGCTATAGTATCCGCTCTGCGGTACATCTCTCGTCGACACCAAAAGCGCGGACCATTCTTTCAGACAGAAAGTCAGCCTTGGAGGCCCTGGTACCGTATTCGTCCAAAGTGATCAACGACATCTACACGAATATCCTTTCCCTGCACGCCATGCAATCGTCTCTAGGCCACAGTGTGGGGTTCCAGTGCAGTCCGGGTCACGTTGGTATCTTAGGGGATGCCCTCGCCGATTCTGCGGCCAGGTGTGCCCGTGCACCTGGGTCTGTCACTTCCGTTCCGCTTACCCCGTCTGTCTGCTGGCTAGCCATTCGTCGATGCTATAGCTGCACGAATAGCTCTCGGACCTTTTTCCAAGACTCCGTGAAGACGAACTCTTTTCTGCGCTCGATTGAGCCGACGATGGCCCACACTCTGGTAGGTTGCTACCCTAGGGAGGAAGAGCCCTGCTCCACAGGCTTCAACTGAACGTGGCGCGAACTCCACTGGCCCCTCTTTAAGATGGGCGAACCATTACCCACCTGCCCCAACCTGTCATGCTGAAGGAGACATTCCACACCAGCTGCTCCACTGCATCCGTTACCGCAAACACCGTCTTCTTCTGCAGCCGCGCATCGCTCACCTCAGGATTTCAGACTTTTCCCTAGCTACGCTGCCAGACCCCACACAGAATAGTGAGGTTACTAAGGCACTTCTTCGGTTCTTGCGAGTCTGGGGCTTTCTGGGTGAACTGTGAACAATTTCGTCTGTTATTTTATTTTATGTTTTAAAACTGGGAATAGCAAGCCGCCGTAGCGCAGGCTAACATTTCCTTCTTTTTTTTTTTTTCATGATAAACATATATCCCCCCCCCCCCTCTTCCCAGAAGAATGGACAATTTCGCTCGAGCGAAATTACTTGCGTGACGTATATTTGTTATTTGTATAGTTTGAAGCAGTGGTGCCGTAAATTTTAGATGTGCAGAGTACTTACAATCGAATTACGTAGTTGAACTATATAGTATACTGCCCATGACTGCTGTACAGCACCACAAATGTAAAAGGGGGCGCTGAGAGAGTCGAGATGGATGTCCGCTGGAGCTCCGTAAGATCCGTACCATCGCAGGGAACGGCAACGGAAACGAAATTGAAAGTCTGCTCTCAGAAACGGAAATACCGGAATAACGAAAATGCGCTCGTAACCCTCCCCTGCTTCTAGCCCAGTGCTCTGCGTTAAATCATGCATGCTACATCTTGTGTCCACTATAATCTGACGAGAAACGTTTAAATATTTCAGGAGCGTCGTTACTGGCCGGAGTTCGGCTCCTAGCAGCCAAACAGTACGGTTATCTCGCAAATGATCAGAATTAAACTCGTAAACTGTTGTTACAGTTCGAAAACAAGATGCAATCACTATACGAGAGCTCTCGTAGCTCGACCGTGTTTTTCAAATACCATACTCGTGTATTCTGGCTTATAGTGCTCTCATTCGACGCTGGTGCCTCTTGCCTTTCATGCAGCATGCAAGCCGCCACATAATTTCACTCAGGAGAGTTGAAACACTGCTTGAGCAAGATAGAGTTGTTGCTTCAGTTGTATAAGAAGCAAAGATCTGTAGCACAAGAAGAGTTAAAAGCGTAACGACCAACGAAGAAGCACCCCTGAGGGTTATAGAGTATGTTGGTTGGTTGGTATAAAAAAAGAAAAATATGGAGATATACGAGTAGAGTATGTGACGCTCGGTTACTCGGGCTGTTCTCTGTAGTAAGCTACTCCGCTTACCTCGTGAAAAAGAAAGCAAAAAGAACAGGGAAAAAGAGATGATAGAGGAGGGCGACGGAAGATGATGATAATGCGTGACGTCATGAGCGACGCAACCGTGGCCGGTCTGTGGGTCCATTTCGTCCACCTGGTGGTTCTTTAACGTGCCCCGAAATTTTAGCACACCGTTTTTAGTGCCCTCGCGGATGACGGCGTATACGCTGAGACACCATGGTGCTGGCGTCCTCGGCCGGGTTCGAACCCGCAACCTTGGGATCAGTAGGCGGATGCGCCACCAACTGGTCCACGGAGGCCGGGGGCTACTGTTTCAGGGTACTGATATGAGAATTATGAATTTACTGATAATATTTAGAGGCGGACGAAGCATATTCAACTTGAGGGTACGGGGCAGTGACTGATCTAGATCCCTCCCCCACACACACCGCAACACCCTCCCATCCTGACCTCTCTTTATGTAGTATATTTAATAACTCATCCTGTATCATAAGGTCTTCACTGTCTTTTGCCACTTGGGGGCGCCTTGAGAGGCAGTAGAAGCCCCACACTCATACCCACCATGACCTGTAGAGAGATACTGAAAGCAGATGTGCACATAACTCTGCACTTTCGGTTGCTTTGAGCGTTGGAATCCCCCACTTGACACGCTACGATCACACCTATCCGGAATTCCGAAACTATGCCATGCAGGCAACTGGAAAACCGAAACCGGAAGATTCGCGTACAAGCACATTCGTGAAAGTCAAGAGCCATTGCTTGCCAGACTACCGTAGGCATATACGAGTATCACCTACATACTATTGGCTAATGTACACTCCTCGGGGCATTGGCGTTCCCAGGATTTTTTTCCAAGGGGGAGGGGGGCAAAGCGCTTCCAGGGGGCAGGTCAAGAGTGCAAACCCCTACCCCCCTAACACATCTTTCTCTGGAGGCGGACGTTGCTCACTGTGTGGGGGTTCAGAGGTTGCTATCACGACACCTGAGAATAATCATTACGACCTATGACTAGAGAGCGCACTATTTTCACAAGCGACCTTGGAGTTCGAGGGGGGGATGGCCCCTCCTTGCTCCCCTCTCTGTACGCCCATCGGGGTAAGAGGGGGCGGGAGAGCACCAAGTAAGGTATAGTGAGCATCGGGTACATCTTCTTGCGGGACCTGTGCGTGCTACCGACGCTAGTACGCATTGACACTGTAGAGGAGGTGGTGTTCCCCTACATGAGTCCTGACCGACGATGATGGAATGTCCCAGAGGGCAGATGGTCGTGGCCTCATGCTAGGACTGTGCCGGTAGAACTGGCTGCCAGGCGCAGTAACGCGCGGCAGCAGAGTAGCGTGGACGACGACTACGCGCCTCTACACGCTTCGTGCGTGAAAAAAAAAAACAGAAACAAAAAAAAACACTGGTAGTTCTAGTTATGGCCTGCCCCCATTATTCCCAGCGAATACAATCCCTCCAGAACTTGAGCGGCACTAACGGTGTCGTGTGCCCTCTTCATATCTAGGAATATGGCTGAGTCATATTCTTCGACATGCACCTTCTTCCTCAACAGTGAAACGAGGTCCGGTACACAATCCACGGTTCATCGTGCCCTCCGACAACCGTCCATCAACTTGGGGAGACGTCTGTGGGAGTCGGCTCATCGGACGGATAGGGTGTATTGCATGAGGGAGCTTCCCTGGTTTTAGTGCTGGTAGTACTTCGAACATTGTCCGGAAATCAGGTACGGTATCCTGACTCCGAATGTTGTTTATTAATTTTAACAAGGCTCTGTCTGATGGCCACCAAACGAAGGTGCGCTGCAGCGTGGAACGAGTTCCATCCGATGATCTGCAACATGTCGGTGGAATCGCCCTCTCTAACACCGTACTTTTTTTTTTACAGATTTCGGGTGTAAATGTCTTGTCCTCTGCCACACATATTTGTGGTGTAAGTTTCACACCATACAGACGGGTGTTCGTAACACACGTACCCTCCTAAATGGCATATTCTACAAAAAGCACGCTTGCTACAAAACGCGCATGCGTTGTAAAAGCACGATTCCAAAGGGCATATTCTATTCCATTTAAAATACCGCTCCGGATGGGGATTTTTTTGCAGACACCATTTTCAGGACTGTTATTACAACTTTCAGCTGAGTTTGCGGTATAAAAACGGTGCTTATGTGCAGAAACACCTCTTTTACGAGGTAAAAAAATGAAACGAAGAAAAAAAGTTAATGCGTGAGTACTGCAGTCGGCGTAAAAAAACTTCACTGAAGTCAGTTATCCACATACTGCACCCATCCACAGAAAAAGAAATCTAACACGAATACTTTGCACTCTGCAACGGTTATTTTCGTAACACACGAATCTTTTATATCTCCCTCTTGTATACCTACCGCACAATGCACAACGGAAATCACGGGCTATAAAAAATACCCACGCTCAGTATATTGTTCTTTATCCCTCGGAATTGTTTTGCCTCTATAGGGTAGTCCGCTTTAAAATGTATAAATGCTGGCGCCACCTATTCTACTTCCTCTTCCTGTCTTTATGAGAGCTCGTAAAGTGCAGACGCGCTTCTGTAGTATAGAGGGGCTCCATTTGAAACCATGAACGAGAACGAAATGGGTCTGCGCTGCGTAATTTGCTTCGTAATGCGGCAGTTCTACGTGGACCACACTTCTCAGCAGTAATAGCAGTGGAGGGTGTGCGGGAAGATGCCATTCATGTTGTCTATGTGCATATCATAACCGTTCGAGACGTGTTGTTTGGTTGAGCCTTGCATGGAATCTTTTATGTTATGGAGGAGGCGGAGCAAGCGAAGAAGCTGGTATACGACAAGAATCACTTGACCAGCTCGCGTGGCATAATGGTTAGGATGACTGCCTTCCACGAGACTGGGAGGTGGCGCAGGTTGGAATGCCGCACTGGTTGTGCTGTCTGAGGTTTTCCTTGGGTGTTCCACCAGACTTTATAGACGAGTGTCGACACAGTTCCCTCTGAAGTCGGCCCAGGACGAATACTAACCCCTCCCCCTGTCCCTCACTCCTTCCTGTTGTCCTCTCTCCATCTGTCTACGTCTGTACGCCGCTCATGACCACAGTTGCTTCGCGGCGCTAGCGCGGAACTTTAAAAAAAAAGAGAGAATCACCTGGCTGTATTTCAATGCATTTAAATAACATAGAAGTAACAATGTTCCATCCAACGTAAATCTCAATAAGGACCGTAAATCTAAGTAAATCTCAAGCATAATCTCGATAGCAAGATCTGCAGGACCGTTGTTGAAACTGTCCAAGGCACCCCGGAGCGCCTCGCGACTCATTGAGATGCACGGTCGCACGTTAGCAGTATGTGCACCCTGTACACGGGCATGCTGCACAAGAAATAGTCGGGTGAGGAAGCAATTAACGCGGTGAACCACCACCGTCCTCTACACTTAGTGAACCTCCTCGGAGATTGGCCGAGGGATCTTAGACAGCGTGCGACAGCTGCTTTAATGTGGACATTGCAGCGCCTCTAACTTTTTAGACCGACTGATTTTTAGTTTCAAGTGTTTTGGAGTATCCGGCTCCTGTGTAAGAGCAACCATCTCCATATTTTTCTTTCTTTCCAACGCGCTGAAAAAAACTCATTACGCAGGAAGAACGTTGAGCCGGAACCGATGAAACAGTAATTTTGGGTCCTCCCTGATTTCCGCGAACTGTGAAGGGCGGGTGGGGGGGTTCGTTCTGCATGCGCAGTTGTGACATGGGTCCCCTAGTGTTTAAATACTGACTTTTCTAGATGCATGATAGCATCACCTAACGGATCATTGAAAATTACAGAGGAGCCCTTATTGTCCAACAACTCTGAAGAGCACTGGTTGAGGTCGCGTCTAACCATATTGATGTTTATGCTACGTGGACTGAGCATTGCTGGAATTGCTCGAACCCACCCTTCTCTGCGGTACTACAAGTGTATGCGCTTCCGGTGGGGTAATTATTAACTGCTCCCCAGGCACGCCCTGCCTGCAGCGCCATTGGAATCTCTTCGGGGTAGAGGGCTGGGTGATCCCATCACCAGGAGAACCACAAAAGTGCCATACGCGAAACATAGGAATATTGACAACTCCCTTGCTTGGTGGTTCTCCAAAGTTCTGCGGCTTGGTTCCAGCGGCTTGGTTAGTTAGGAAGTTGCCTAACCTTCTATACTCTACCTTTAATACGTCATGTAGAACGACTTGTCCGTAGATTACCTACTATACAGGGTGTCTCAGTTAAATCCCCGGGCTAAATAATTCGCGAACCGGTGCACCAATCGAAGAACTTTCTTTTTTTACACTGTATCTGTCCGATACCACCTACAAGCTGCGCACCGTGTGAATGAGTGGGAGGCGCTCATTATTTAAATAAAAATTCAAATGAGTTTCGTAAAAAATATAACTTCTAAAGCAGGGCGCTGTCGGCATTAAAATGGGTACTACCCCTTTTGGGACCTTCAGTGGACACCTTTTAGAGAAAAATCTACCACCGAAGCGGGTCATTTGTTGCAGTAATTAATTGGTTTCGGTTTACATATTTTTGTCGCGGCTGGTCGCGGTGAAGCGTAAAAGAACGCTCTTCCATTCCCTTATCCACCAATGGATTACGTCCTTTTGTGCTTCACCGCGACTAACCGCGACAAATATATGTAAACCGAAACCAATTAATTACTGCAACAAATGGCCCGCTTTGGTGGCAGATTTTTCTCTAAAAGGTGTCCACTGAAGGTCCCAAAAGGGGTAGTACCAATTTTAGTGCCGACGGCGCCCTGCTTTAGAAGTTATGTTTTTTTCACAGTTTCACATGGTGCGCAGGTTGTAGACGGTATCGAACAGATACTTGTAAAAAGAAAGTTCTTCGATTGGTGCACCGGTTCATGAATTATTTAGCCCGGGGATTTAACTGAGACACCCTGTATATTCTGGTGATAAGGGAATATACATCCCTGTGGTTCAACGTTACGGACAATGACGTATGAGAAGACTGATATCTTACACTAGTATAAGTACACACACTTTCAAACATTGCATAAAAAACCCACCAAATTAATGTAGATGGGTAGAAATCCAGCGAACCGGTAGAGATGTAGGAAGGGAGTTGCCTCAGGACAGAAGCCGCCGATATTTCGATCAGAGACTGTTCTTCTTCTGGGCCAGAAGAAGAACAGTCTCTGTTCGAAATATCAGCGGCTTCTGTCCTGAGGCAACTCCCTTCCTCCACCAAATTAATATTGTGTAAACCACAAGACATTACTGTGACGAAGATACATCTGCATATACGGCGCAGCTTGATCATCGATAACCTTACTCCAGAAAACTCCAAACTTCCCAGGCACGACGCGAGGAGACAGTGGCGGAAACGCGACACCCCCGGTGGAGCGTCGGACGAACCTGAAAACAGGCTATCTTTACGAGACGTGATTAAAATGAAACGTCATTCATCATCGTCATCAAAGCGTTAATGCTGAAAGTGGCAGGATCAAAGACCCGTTCTGCCTTGCCCAGCAGCCCCGAAAGCAATGTGGACGATTTGCACACAAGGATGTGACGTCGCTGTGGTGTCGACAAATTGGAAGAAACTTCCGTAATTAGCATGTGGCGTCACTCTTCTCATCTGAGGACACAGCCAGGAGTGCAGGAAGGGGGTAAGGGGAGGGGACAAGCTAAGGATCGAAGGATTGGTACATTAGGAATGGTCTGTGTATACAAAAGAAAAAAAAAAAAAGCGCAGCAAAGTGATACATGCTTCACGAAGTACGAAAATAAAGTACGAATGGTAAACCAACTTCACCTTACGGCAGTCCGTTAGTTACGCAATGGCTGGTCTTTTGCTATCCGTTTATCAGATACAGACATAGTTTTGGAATGTGCTTCGTGACAGTGACTGTGCCAGTGGATATGCGCACGCGAAAACGTTTTCCTTACTTAGAAGAACGCTACCTACAGTAAGCGAAATTCAGCCAAACGAACACGCGAATATTTATCAAATCTCCTAGAGGGAATACTATAGAACCGATGTCTATGAAAAAAAAAAAAGAGGGGCTACCTCTTTGCTGCCACCTTCCTACGTACCCTGGACAGCGTTGTACGCACGTATGTTGTATATATTTTGTATGCACGTATCTACATAGTATATAGAGGGCCATACGTCTAACAGACAAATTCTGTGTTGCACACCAAGTGCTCGGTATGAAGGCGAAGTGCAGGGAAGAAAATTATGAAGATGTTGGCCTCGACAGCCGAGTGGCCGGCTGCTTCAAGCCGTTTGACATGTTTATGTACGCATGTCTGAGCGAATTGACGCGTTTGGCTTTTTCGATGCACATGTGGGCTGCGGGAGTATGTGCATTACAAACGGTTAGGAAGAGTGTTTAGGAAAGGACGGAAGTCTGCTTGCTATTCATTCACACACACGCACATACACACACACACAAAAGAAAAAAGGAGGGGGAGAACACGGGAAACGCGCCTTTCAAAATCTGCATAGCTTCCCGGTTGTCTTTTTGCGTCAATCGGAGTCAGTCAGATTTTTTTTTTCAAAACATGTAGTGCAGTTTCTGGTTGTGCAGCTTTTTAGTATCGTCCCTCGCGATGAAACTCTCCAATTATCATCATAAACTAAAATTGTTCTCGTTGTACTTAGATTTTGTACCACGCCGCACCTTGGTGCCTCTTCTTTGGGCATGAATTCTGGAACGAGAAGACATTGCGGTTTTGGATATGGCCGCATGTAAAGTTGGAACTTGCTTTGCGACAGAAATGCTGGGTTTCTTTTATATTTTTACTTCTATGTGTCCCCGCGCTTTCGGAGAACACGGCCGGACACTTTGAAGATGCCACCCTCGCTCCTAGCATGTATGGGGTCTGGATAGTGCTCCTATAGAGTCCGGAGCGAAAACACGGGAGATCGGGTTACCGTGAGGGGTTGTCCCAATGGTTCTGTGTACAAAACAGGAAGCTGTAAATCTCAGGGTTCGGGGATGGTTTGGTCAGCCGAGGTAACGTTTGTACGGGGTGTATTGTTTTTGTGTTATTTTCGTCAAGTGTGTAACTTAAGCCGTGCAAAGGGAAGGGTAGCATTGGGGACCGGCAAACAACGCCATGAGCGGGATGGTTGGAACAAAGAATGGGGAACTTGGCTACCGGACTCCGAGGCGAACGGACGTCTCAGGACGAATGTCTTGACTGCACTTCGTAAATATCATCGAGTAAATAAACCTGTCGCGGAGTGACCAAGAGTGTTGCCCAATTTCATCGTCGAACACAACGGGGACAACTGGCAACGGCAAGCAGTGGGATCAGCAGAAAGAAGAAAACAACGAACCAACTTCTCCATCAAGTTTGTTTGTTTGTTTTTTCCAAACAAGGAGAAATTGAACTCGTCTCCCGACTTGTTCTGCTACTCCTAACAAAAATTCTCACCCCACCCCACCCTCCACCCCAAAAACTAGTTCTCAGGTGCTCTACTCGCAAGTTCGCTATTCACTATTCAGAAGTCCACTATCCACATGTTCACTAGAAGTCCACAATTAAACACTATTCACAATTATCCCGAGATCATGCACAGAGGATGCTAGAAGGTTGTATCCATCCCACAGCTCTGGACAAATTTCACAAGTGCCGCCAAGGCAGCATCCCTCGTGTTAGGTGCCCAAAGTTCAAACACCTTCACTATATCGAAGACCTGCTGTCTAGCCGAGCAAGTGTAGCTTTCAGTGTAGCTCTTTGAGCTGCATAGCTAGTGATGTGCATTATAATGTGCTCACTATCCTCCACCGTTGCGCAAACCGAACAATTCGATGAGTCGGCTCTTCCAACTTTATGAAGAAAATGAGGGCCATAAGGCACATTCAAGCGACACCGGTGTAAAAACGTCTAAACAAGTTTTACTCCATGCACATTCCAACGCTTTGCTTGAACCAGACTTGTACGTATCTTGAGTACGTACTCAAAATACAGTATTTTAAATACTTTTTCCGGTATTTTGGTACTCTACTCAATACTTTTTGCGACAAGTATTTTTAATGTATTTAAAATATTTTTTTCAGTATTTGCTACTCAGTACTCAAAATACTTTCCTTCATCGTCAAGCCATATCCAGCACGCGTCCCGCCGTGCCGAGATTTTCAGCTCACTGGAATTTAACCCCCTTTTTCTTCGTTTTCTTTTTTTCGGGAATTCGCGAATCTGTCATTTATCCTCTTGTACAATAGGCTGGTCCCAAGCCTGGCCTTGCTTCTCAATAGCCAGCTTCGTCAGAAAACCGTTCCTATTCATATTGCCAGGTGAATCACCAGGGGATTAGGTACAAGGTAATCCAGGCATTTATTTCCTTGGTCATCAAAGCAATAAACACGTGCCAGAGGTTGAAAGACCCGAACCGACGTAGAGGAGGGATTACGAAGTTTTGGTCAGGACATATCAACAAAGTTTACTTGGGTTCACCAAAGTTCCCCAAACATTACTTGACACCAAGACGTTGCAAATGAAAGATATGCAAGGCTGATGAAGTTTATTCCTTTCATTTGTAAGGCCACGATCAGAATACGCGTTTCACTTGCTAATACTAAAGTACTTTAAATAGTATCTTAAATACTTCTTAGAGTATTTAGTACTCTACTCAAATTACTTTCAGTTTTGAGTATTTTGTACTCTATTTTAAATACTTTTCCGTAGAGTATTTAGTATCTTATTTTAAATACTTTTGCGCAGTATTTTGTACAAGTCTGGCTTGCACGCTGACTTAAAGGAGAGTGAACGCAGAACGGCTTCGGCGGAAATATGAAACGTACATGGTACTTCCGCATGCCTTGCTATTCCAGCATTGCAATAACCAGGCCGTATGACAGCTAGCCGCTTTTCGAATGATTTATTCCCTTCCAAGATCCACCTATAAAGAGATATGAGCTTGAAACCACACAAGCAGGGTCAGCAACAGAGTTGTCTTGTTTCTAGCTGGAAGGAGGCAGCGACTGTTCCCGTCCTTACACCAGGCAAGCCTCCAACTGCTCTGTCGTTCTTTCGCGCAATAAGTTTCACAAGACGAATGGGAAAACTGATGGAAAGGACGGCTTTGCACCGTCTCGGCTGGCGGCTCGAAAAGCAGCGTGCGTTTCCTCAGGGAATGGCTGGATCTCGTCGCCATCGAAGTTCTGTACATCCATTTCTTGATCTTGTCTCTATAGTCCAGCATGCACGTGCTCACCGACGATGGTGGTATAACTTTCTGGCCATCAAACGTGCTTACCACGTCGTTTCGCATATTTGTGTCCTGACATTTTGCGCGCTTTTGAAGTAAGAGGTCGACTCGTTTACTGGCTCGAAGACTTCCTTACGGACCGAACCCGTACATCCCAAGGCCAAAGCCCCAAGCATATTGTTCCCCAACGAGTTCCGCAATGAAGCATCCTGATTCAGATTTCATGTGGTCATGGCGAGCTTCAAATGGATAAGTCATCGAAATGCGGCATTCTCCGCGTATGTGGATCATGTTGCCCTTTGGACGGTAGGGTAGGAAGATCGACCACGATCACGAATTCAGCGCCCTCGTAACTGACTTTAAATAACATTCACAAGTGCCTCACGCAAGTTGCGATGAACCCTTTAGTGAGTCCTACTACTGTTCACACGCAAGGCCATGACAAACTTCCCTCTGTGTGATGGCGCCGAGAAGCTTGAGCCTGTACATTCCCCCCCTGCACTCGAGCGATATTTCATTAAGTGGACATCCATTGTACTATTTCCCACATAATATGCTACCCATCTATAGTCAGGTCGTCTGTATAAGAGATGCGAACAGTATGGAAACTGAAATAGCAGAAAGGAGCATCCATGTGGCACACTCATTTCGGTTCCTACAGTGGTAGCGCCCCTAGCGGTATCTGTGCATGACTCTCCAGAGACAGCCATGTTGACTGTCTAGCCTAAAATCAGTCTACTGAGGTCGTGTCAACCTAGTACCATTCTGCGGTGACCTGAGCTGCAAAACCGTTTCTCTTCTTATAATAATATGTCGTAGACGTTTCAGATCGCGCCCTTTCTTCACTGTAAACGGTATACTGATCGTGACTCAAAAAAGAAAAAAAAAAAAAAGAGAAAAAAAAGAAGTCGTAACATCCTAATACGATTTAATCGATTTTGCTTCTTGATTCCTCCCATTTACGTCAATTAGTGCCACGCGACTGGACGCGGGAAAGTTTAAGGTGAAGTAAACTCAAATAAAGACAAAACTAAACGCACGTAGAATGGTGGTCGCTGGAGGAGAAAAAAAGCTTAGGCATGATTAAAACTGCAACAGACGAAGAAGCGTTCTGCATCTTTTACGTACCTAAATTTAGGACTTGCTTGAGCGCAGTTTTCCTTAAAACTGCTTTCTTTTTCGAATATCGTCAAGTTCGCTAATTGGCTAAGGTGAGGCAGCTGTTTTGCAACCTCCGCCTTGCAGTGAACATAAAAAATAAATGAATATATAAAACAAGAGAAAAGAAAAATATGGCCACGACTGGACCATGCTAATTAGTGCTGTCCAAGAAGCCAGGGCTGACGATTTTCATGGTACTTATTCTCCTTTTTCTGTTTATTTTCTAATTATTTTTTCCTTTTTTGTTTCTGGTCCCAAAATGTCGTCCTTGTCGTTGAGAGCCCTTGGAGTTTCACATGGTTGCCGAATGCGTTGGTTCCGATGACACCTTACACATATTATGCCAGCGCAGGACCAGTTGCCTACAGTGTATGTGCTCGACAATGCATGCGGCGTGCTAGAGAACGTTGAACACGTTTTTCAAGACTGTCTTGTTGTCGTGACTTAAATCCCCATTTTTGTCTTCTTCTATCACATCACATCACGGGCACTAAATAGTAAGTACCAGTGACCATCGCCGTATCTTAGAATCGTCGCCGGCTCGCCTGCCTGTGGGCCACCAAGAGCCGGCTATGCACGCAGTTGCGCAGTTCTTGAAATCACGTGACCTTCCCGACACCCTCTTGAGTCTCCGTGCGTCTCGGCTCTGTCCTGTGGGGACCACGTCATGATCACGACTTATCTGTTGTTATTGTTCCTACGAGCAGGGTACACTGTTCAATGTGCATTGGGTACCATTGCTGTATTTAATCTACGAACTTTTGAGCTATGGTCTCACTAACTCGACTCATAGTTGGCCTCTGTTTGTGTTTTGTTCTGTCTCTGTCTTTTGGACATCGTGGGGTTACGTTTATTTTGCCTTTTCTATTTCCTCTTCTATTTTCATGTACTGGAGTGGCGCGACATGAACTGAATAATGACAGCTGCAGAACGGGCACACCCAGTTGTCATGCTCGCGTTGTGTTCCTCATTCTATGTCTAATTGCCTCATCTATACTAATACTACGTTACAGGAATAGTCTGTCCTGACTTTATCGGAACTCACAATCAATCAAAACTATCTGGTTGTATTGATAGCCTGTGATCTTACATACATGCATTCTAATTGTTAGCGTCAGCCATACCATATTATCGCCTATGTCGCGAGATTTGCTCAGGCTTCTGTCTGGCAATTTGTATATTTCCTCATTTCCCTTTTGGCGGTCTTGATTTCTTCGTTCGCTTCTTCCTTATTCTGGCTTTCTCCGTCTGGGATTTCACGGGGATCACTTTTCTGGCTCTTTCTCTTTCCTTTTTGGTTTTTGTTGTCGCTGTTGTATTTTCCCACACTACAAGCGCGGGAGCAGCCAAGCCTGATTCCGTTGGGAATTCCGCATTTATTTATTTATTTTCTATTCTCCTCTTACGCCAATGGGTTCACGGGCAGCTATTGTTTCATGCCATTATACTCGTCGTCCGTGGATTAATTTCGACACCGCTGCGCGTTAAAACGAAGCTGTCTATAAATTCCCCTTCGCATCCATCGCGGAAGACTGAGTACTTTTTGCCCTTTGGTCTATTTCAATAACTTTTTTCATTTCGTATTTAGCGAGCAGCTGTGGCTATAAGCTCTCACCGACGCTGGTGGACGGGAAAAGGAATGGAAGACAAGAGTGACAGGGATCAGTGTACGGCATCGACATACTTTATGGGGAATAGTGCCGTGTCTGCAAAAATATGCCGGAGACGCAAGGAAAACCTCAGAAGGCACAGCGAGACACAATTCGACGGAAAGTAGGATAAAGGGGGGAGGCGATTGAATTTTCGACACGTTCCTGTAAAGTGACACGTGAAAGATGATTAGGGTGGTATTTATAGGTACTGTAACGCAGTGGAGCTGCGGTCTCAGAAAATTTATCTATTCTATATACCCCGTTCGATAACTCTACCTCGTTGCTGGCGGTGATATGGGGAATGAAATAATGTGCCCCATCAAAAGAAGGATCGAAGTCCTATGGTGTATAAAAAGGTCAAAAGAGCTTTGAGGGCAGAGCGTTGCTGGGCTGGATTTGGCCGGGGACCAATCAGTCACTTTTGAGGGAGAGAGAGGGGGAGGGCCAAACATCACGAGCAACAAATCACTCTCGGGTATTCATAGTCCACTTTTACTTGACCAATTAATCCCTAATCACACGGGATGATAACTTGGTTAACGAACAACAAGCAGTTAACAACAACTTTATTTCGTTTTTATAGTTTATACTTATAGTTTTACAACTTTATAGTTTAACAAGCTGTTAAACTATACGCTGCCAGCATAAACAGCATGTCTGTTGCTTTGTGGTACCTTCAAACTTTAATCTTTGTATTCAGAACTGTAGACCTAGCACCCAAGAGGTTGCACATCTTTCGAACCCTGCTGCGGCATTCAGTAAGCCGCAACCTGCGGATACCAGACGCTGGTGAAAAATTTGCACGGCACGCATCATATTGCTGACCAGATCGTGCACACAACTTGCGCCGTTTGCTGAAGAGATCCCACCTCATCATCATCCAATGTATGTGTGTGTATGTGCTGAAGAAATTGGCTCGCTCCGGACGCCAGAAATAAGAGGCACGCTTCTTTTCTCTCTAGCCACAGTCGAAGCGGCTTAGGCGGGACGTTAAGGAAGCGGCTCCTGCGGTTGAGGCTTTAGGTAGTGACAGAATTTGTTCACCAAGCTTATCCGGAGCGTTGCATCCCATCGTATACGTCAACAAACGTTGCTTGGATGTGAGATAATTTCGAGCTGCATCGACTACCAGCAGTGTCACGTTTCGCAGCTGATGATCTTGTGTATACGGAACAATGCGAAGTAATGCACAGGTAATGTCGATATCGCGGAAGGTTTGTTGACTAGTCCACAAAAAACAAAATATGCTGAGGTTGGTAGGAATGTGCTGCACTTACGAGCTGCCTTCAGTTCTTTGTTGACAGACCAGACTCCATCGGTGCTGAGCCGATCACAACTGCGTCTTGTGCCTTGTAGGTGGTGTCTCGGGTGTTTTGTCTATAGCGTGTCTTGTAGGTGTGTCCTGGAGTGCAGGTGGTGTGACATTAGCCACACGGAGAAAGAGCCGCACACAAACACACACATACATGTTCCTCTGTAGCGTAGTGTTTCGTTTGTGTTGATTGCTGCGCATTCTAGCTGCTGCTGTGTGGTGCAGAGTGTCTGTATCTCTGGCGTTGCTAACACCTGAGACAGATGTGGACATATCGTAGTACAAGCCTCACATGGAAGTATAAAGTTATTATCATCTCAATAAAGTTGTTGTTCTTTTTATGTACCGAAGCAACTTCTCTCGTGTAGCCACGTTACCGACGTAGTCGGCCGGGTTCAAATCCACTACCTCGGGATCAAATAACAGAGCTGATATACTGAGGCCGGTGCTAGTGCTTCCTGGAAGTTTCTGTGCTGTATTCGCTGTCTGTAATGATAGTTCTATGTGCTGTAGTTATGTGCCTTCCTTATACATAGACCTAAATGTGGTAGAAGAGCGTATATGTGACGTTATTTGCGCAACAGATAATTAGCAGTGAAATTGAAAACTGCCAAGAATGAACGGAAAGAAACTGAATTATAACAGTCACTGTGCATCGAAACATTGTATTTCTAAGTCGTTATTCGCAATACAGCGCAAGTTCGTGCAAACTATTTTCTTTTACTGTCTGAAAAAGAAAAAGAAAAAAAAAGAAGAGCCCGTAATAACCCCGATGCTTACAACTGTGCCAACAGAACGGAATACAGTGTAAGTGGGAAAGCCTTTCTTTCCACGCGTTTCTTCCGTATCCTCGCTGGCCACAATCGATTACCCGGCACAGCCACGAGCTCCGGAACAACACCCTACAGCAGCGGGGCCATAAATTTTTCTGAAGCTGTTATTTCAATTTCCTACCCGGCATACACTTATGAGCTGCACATTTATAACGTTCTCTGTCTCACTTTAAGCTGCCTTCACCAGAGGGGGCTTTCTAGCTCGAATTGTCTGACACATAAAGAATATTTTATTACCTCTCTCCGTTTCTTCATCTCTCTCTCTCTCTTTTCTTTGCGCAATAATAACCGCCTTCTCTTTCGCTTTCCAGCGAATAGCTTTCGAAAATCGCTATACGCCGCAGGAGCGGGTGCTGGCATTCTCCGGCAAATTTAATGGCTCTTCACATTTTGACGTTCGCACGTTCGAAAACTATCGTTGTTTCCAAAGCGTATTTTAAATGCAGACTTAATCATCATAGTACAAAATGTGTTCATTGTAAATCGTCTGCATTGTGCGAAGGCGACAGGGTGCTCAACTTTTTGTCAGCAGGCCATTGCGCCCGAAGTTTTGTCGTTGTAATAGGGTAGGTGATGCTTTGCAGAACAGATGCGAATCGTATGAGAGAGAAAACAAAAGATAGCAAAGGCAGAAAAAAAATCAGTAATACGGTATCTTCCCACGACATTAGCGAGTTTTAGCGCTGTCGCTTTTGCGTACGTAAGGGATAGCGTTGATGGTCCATGCGCACCCCCATAACAGAAAGAGAGCTTCGCGCAGTGCTCATAACCACCAACGCTATCTGTTACGTACGCTATCGCCTTTGCGTACGATGTACGAAAACTCTCTAGTATAGTAAGCTATTTGTGAGGGATAGACTGCGTGACTCTGCACACACCGACCAATAAAGAGAGCTTCGCGCATTGCGCAGTACCACTACGCCCTACCTTACGTACGCAAAGATAATTGCATTAAACCTATCTAATAAATGATTACTACCACAATTGAACACCTCCCGACCATTTAGCTTTCCGTTACTGCCTCCGGAAATGGAGTGTAAGCACCGTTACACGTTATGCTTTTGTTACGTACCGTTATATATATAGCTTAAATTTCCGTTTCCGTAACAAACAACGTCAAACATTCAGTTACCATTACCGTTCCCTGCTTATCCGTGGCCCGGCCATTACTTGGGGATGCAGTTTTCGCTTGACATATTTATCATAGTTAACCCTTTAACTGGCGCAAATAGAACGCATGGTCAAATAATTTTTTTAATGCATTTATGAAGCTTCAACAAGTCATAAAAGTGTAAAAATGCAAGCGCCAGGACGCTGCAACACTCCGTTTAGAAATTTTCACAAATTTGTGGAAATTGTGAAAATTTATACAAATCGGATGTCAGTGAGCTCAACACGTCCGAAGTACGCTGATAGACTGGTAATCAATGCCACCAACCCTTAGAAACAGCTAATAACAACATGAAGCTTCCACCGAGGCTATGTAATTCTCACTCACTGTATTACCCCTGAACTGGCACCTCGACAATTTTGTAGAGTTCGGAAATGCGTGTTAGCAGAGAGCCCAATAAAACAAGAGATATGATTTTTTTTTCTGTACGTTCTGCAAGGGCCATATTATTACCAAAAAACGTTTGGATGCATTGCCTGATCTCTGTCGGCGGAAATGTCCTGCATAAAGACGCTCGTTCTCCAAAGCGCCGCAACTTTTGGCGCGCAATCGTCGTTTTCCTTTCTCTGCTTTTTAGATGCCACCCGTGACACCTATCGTCACGACACTTAGACAAACAACAGAACATTGTTTCAGAAGTAATATGTAGGTGTCGGCACTCTTCAATCTCTCTCCTCCTCAGAGAACGCCGGTTTTGAACATCATCAACAAAACTGTCGAGCAAACAGTTAAAGGGTTAACCACGACATATGCTTTTTCCTTCGGCCCACATCACTAATCTGCAATTTCCAACCGTTAACATTCTTCACCTTAATCCCATCTCATCGTCAGCATCTATTGTTGTTATTGTCTTCTTCACCTTTCACTCGTATATTTTCCTGACGCGAGTCGTAATCGGCGAGTTGCCACAAACACGCCCATTTCATGAAAAGTGGGCGCGTATCTCGTCTTTCCTTACGACAATATCGGTCTGCACTTCTTTTTGTAGCGACAAAGGGTGCATTCCAGAAAGCACCGTCTCAGAAGCCCTATCCGATGTAAATAACGCTTTTACCGCGACGACATGGGCCTTCGAATGGAGTTTGTCAACGTGTGCTCGTCAGACGGGAACAAGGTTCCTAAGCGGAACGCAGGTGTATTCACGTGTACGGTGAACCCACGGATGAACCGAACGGCTGTCGCTGCATATATTTGTTTGTGCGTCTGTGGTGTATTTTCAGCGCATCACTGGTCGCTTTAATATGCGTTCTGCTGTAACCCAATTATGGGTTGAGGGAGACATCATTGCATCAAACGAACTGCATGCTAATGTACTGTATAAGCGATAATTACGCGGCCTTAATCAGTTGCGTATTCGCATGGAGTCGCGTTCGGGGAATTTTTCGTGGGACTTTAATTTCGCGGCAGAGCAAATATGACTCAGTAGTGTTAGACTTTGCCGGGAGTCGTCAGATGGAGCCATACGTTACCTTGGTGAACTTGGAGTGGACAATTAAATGGCATTAAAGTGCGAAATATTCTCTTCGCGGAATGACAGATGCCGTTACCTTGACACCAACACGAACGGAACGGGATTCATGCGTGGCGTCGTTCGTGTATGAGCGAAAGAAACTGCAATTTCTGCTTTTCCTCTCCTTTACGAGATGGCAGGCAATGCGGAGCCAATTCTCATTGGTCTCCTCAAACTATTTGTCCAATCGTCGTAGGAGATCGCTTGAAGAGACCAATCAGAGGCCGCCCCGCATTCCCGCCCCTCTTGAGATGGAGAAAAGCGTAAACTGCGGTTTCCTTCTCGCATAACTCACGGACGACGCAACGGACGAATATTCGCTCCGATATCGAACGGTGTCGGCGCGCTGCGGAGAAACGATGAACTACCGTAGTGTGGATAGCTCCCTCGCGTCTTCTGCTTTTACACGTGTATTCTGCGTTCAGTACAGTAGGTGGAGCATTGGGGAACCGAACAATTTCGCACCATCACGACACAAGTGATCTTCCGGTGAATATACACTAGAATTACGGAAAAGAACCATCAAACCGGAAAGAACCATCAACTCCGGCCGGCGTGTTATCCACACTAGAAGGGTGACGGTGTCGCCGCCTATAGGTCGATCTCGCAGCGCTCGCGCGTCGTCGCTGCTTTTGTATTGCCTTAAAAGTAACGGCTTCTTTCATTTCGTGAGGGGAAATTTTGCCCTTGTCGACAAACTGGGGGGGGGGGGGAGGATATGTTTATTAAGAAAAAAACAAAGGAAAGGAACTGCTGTGTAGGCTTCCCTTCGCAGAAAGACCATCTAAGACTGGCTGGCCTTCCTGACTGGCCTTCTATATTTACGGTTGTAAATACAATGCGTAACGTGACTTCACGCGATTCAAAAGTCACGCTAGGCGCGTTCATAAACATAACGGGACACCACTACGCGTTTCATGTGTACAACAAACGACCACTGGAGTGCGGCAAATGTTTTCTCCTGTCAAAGGACGTGCATATCAATTTAGAAGGATGTGCCATGCATTAGTGTTATTACGTGCTGACCCAGGCTGTACTTGTAAGCAAGTCTGCCAGCACTCGCTTCGATTGGATATGGGAACCAATATCTGTATGCACGTATGTACCTTTGTATGTCTGTATATGTATTTGTCTGTGTGTATGAACCAGTATTGAATATCAGAAATGAACAGCTGAAAGGATCGCAATTAGGTTTTTCCGTGTTCTGCTCCTTGGGGAGATTTGTGGGACTGGCGTGGCATGCACCGCTGCGACGTAACCTTGTGATAAGTGGAGAAAATTGGATTGCTTCTGTACCATATTGCAATTATTCTGCGATATAAGCAACTAGAGAAACTTTAGTATATACCTGATTTTTTGTTGTTCTTATCACTATCATCATCATCATCATCATCATCCCTGATAGACATTTGCGCTGGAGTGAACTGCGATATAGTATACATGAAGCTGATGAATTGGTGTGTAGCTACAATGCATTGCAGAGACTTGAACCGAGAACCTGCAGAAACCCCGTACAAAACCTCCGTTGTTGTGAAGGTAATTGGACATGTCTTAATGACGTGTTTCTATTTTGTCTCTTTGCAGGTGAGGAACGGTTTAAGCGACGGGAACACAAGTAATGCTGGAAAAGCAAATTTAAGGTAAACTTCTACACAGCTGCAAATGAGAGTAATGTGAACGTTGTTTTTCTCACACCTGCATAATTTAAGCGCACGAGTAGTCGGGCGCTATTACTATGAAGGTTCTGCAGTCGCAATAAGATGGCGAAAAGTCATACAAAAGGTTGCATAAGAATAGAGGACGAAACGACCGTACGTGTTAATTGTCGTGACACTCTTCGTCCTTCCTTTTCTTACATGCCTTCGTATTTCCCATTACAACAGGACACACATATAGAGGTGTCTCAACACAGTACAACAGCGTGCTGGGTTAAGGGCTGACATCGACCGTAATGCAGCGCTCGCTATACATATCGATCGGGATTTGTATCTATCAAGCAGGACATGCCACCTCTTGTGCATCGAACTGTGCATGCGGAAGGATATGGGGAGTTGGGGAGTTCGTGAGCTGCTGTTACCCTCCGGACTCTCGATGCTCGGGCCTCTACTTAATTACCATTGCCCGTCTCTAACTAAAAGCTTGATGGGCCTGTATATGGCACGGAGCAAAGTGGTATAGGGATTTATAAGGGTAACATACTCTGCTAATTACCAAATGTTGGTCGGCAATGGCGTCACGTGACGTAAGCGTCAAGGTGCTTCGATCCGATGAACAAATCCCGCTAAGTTTAGCCGCTTATTCCCCAATGTGCTCCAACGTGTATGCATGGCTTGAGAAATGCGTGGGGGCGATCAATTCTCCGTCAAATTGTTTGGCCATCTCCGTAGAAGAAGCTTTTGATGCATCGCTTTCTTTTGTTTTTCGTTTTCGCACCCGTGTTATTCCTCCATGAGTGATATATGCGGAAAGCTTATGGCTGGCTGTCCCGTATAGTTTTGATCCGAGATGCAATAAAACGATAATTTCAGCGCCGCCTATCTTCTGCGTTTTATTTGCGCGCTGAGGTATGAATAAAAAGTTGAGATAAAGTTCTGATTGCATGTTCGTTGGTGCAAAGGAAAAGGGAGAGAAAACGAAATAAGTGTTCTTGCACAAGAACACTTATAACGAAGTGTTCTTGCACACTTTTAAAAAGAGAACGTCACCGAATGGTGAGACAGAACTCAGAATGACATCGTTGGTTCTTCTTATTGTTGAAAACGGGGAGCCAACATTTACTCTGACAGCTTACACAAAAAGCAAAGTGCTGCAAAATACGCTGTGCAAGTAGGTCAGTTTTATCCGCTGCTACCCAGTTTCACTCTCTCCCCTATTGTCCGTGGAGCGACCTCATTGGTCTGTCACCCAGATACGGAGGTAACATTTCAAGGTGAGCCGTACGTGATTTCTTCTGTCGACCCATGCAGGTGTATAGGAATATTCCTTTATTGCTGCTTTGTGATTGGACAGATACTTCGTCACATGATTTCTCCGACTTTACCCTCTCCCCTTCGCAGCGACGAACTGTAGTTCTGCGAATTGCCGCACGTCTCTCGTCCTCAGCAAATCCGCAGACAGGGAGGCGAATTCCTGTTTTTTTTAGCTTTCTTTAATCTTACGTACGGACAAATACAAACAGGATCGTTATCGTTCGTGAGCAGCAGAGTGGAGGAGGACGTGCTCCGTGTCCACAAACTAACAACCCATGAATGTAAAGTAGCAAGTCCTATTGTTTTATCACCAACCTCTGTACGTGTCCTTTTCTACATATGATCGCCGTCCCCCTAAAATGGCGACGATGGACGAACACATTACGTGCTAATGGTTTGCTCGGCGCTCGTGGGCTATACATTCCTGTTCTGCCGGCAATAGTTTTTACGCACGCACCGTTGTATTGGTAGCACGCGTCACTGCCCATCGCATACCACACAACCAATAAACGTAGCGTCGTGTCAGCGCTGGTCAGACAGTTACATCCTGAACGTAAATGGATATACAGGCTGTGCCACGGTGCTTGCGTTCAGTGTTCTTTTGATGTATGCTACCAGGACAACCAAGTCCGTGTACGTTTATGTACATGATGTCCTTGTCTGACCAGCGGTGACACGACGAATTTTTCCTTTCCATAATTCTTTTGTTTTTTCAAGAAATCTCTCCGATTATCTTTCTTTCCCTGCTTTTTACCATCAGGCGACGGCACATATCGCCTTCGTCATGTTTGATGACTAAATATCCAAGACATAAGGCGTATGCCCTGCACTTATTTCTTTCCGTTCCTTTTGCAGTTGTATTTGGCGCCGCCCTTTCCGCGTCTGAAGCAGAGCAGTCGCTTTGTTTCGTTCCGCGCCAATAAAAGTGATCGAATGATCTGACGTCACAGCACGGAGCTGGGAGAAGTCGCTGCCGCTGCGCGCACTCTTGTGAACCAATTTTCTCAGGAAATGTGGGCTTCCCAAACGAAATATTTTTCGTGGCAGTCCCTGAATCTAGTATGTTCGTACCACACGATAAAAAAATACACGTTCGAGTTGCCATCCATGCTTCTTTGAGGAGGCAATGTCACAAAATGCCAATCAGTTGGGTTTCGTCATCCATGAAACTGCACCAGTTTTCGCGATGCACTCTTAAAACAGAGCTTCATCACATAGCACGCTAAAGGCCAACCATTGTGGAACGCGGGAGACGTACGTCTTTTGTGACAATTACTATAATTGCATAAGTGTCACAAAAAGGCGTACGCCTCTCGTTTTCAACAAATCATTGGAGCGAACGATGTCATTCGAGATGACCGTTGGGACGGTGGTGCGGAAAAAATACATCGGACATTGCAGGGATTGTGCGCTGGATGATGTCCTACATCCCAGAGGCTCTTTCACGGAAAGACACTCAAAAACTCGCAGCCTCGTCTGCTTTCTCGAGGAGTCTGGACTCGCCCAAAGACTATGAAACTAAGTTTCTTTGCTCGGATTTCTCACCAATTCTGGCAGTAACATCTAACTTTCGGCCGTCATCATTCCAACATCTGTTATCATATCATATCATCATATCATCTCATCCTGGCTACAGTCGTGACGCTGCCCACATGAGTGAGCTCAGCAACGGCAAGCCGGTCTGGTCACCACCACCACCACCACCACCACCACCACTTCGTGCCTCACTTTCTATGTAAAGTATATAACTCTGAAAGCTTTTATCTACCCTAGAATGTCAAACAACAAGCGAACACACAGACATACGTATACAATGGTAGTAGATGTAAACAATGGAAATAACTGGACATGTGTGATGGCACTCTTTGGGCAATAGTTGCCCACGTGTAATAAAACAAACAAACAAAACAAACCAAAGAAATGCCACCACCGCCACCACCACCTGTTTTAAAAGTGTACAGCCGCTCGGTGCTGAGCTACCCTTCCATACTGCGACGCGTATCTCGGAAATGATATTGGGACAACGGTTAAAATAACGGGGAACGCGAACAGTGTAAACAAAAAGGAAACACGCACATACACTCGCGAGAAAGAGGGAGGACAGATAGAAAAATTAGTGGCGGCGTCTTCATACCAGGGACGTCGATTACGTGCCCGTGTTTACCGAAATTCAAAAACTATCGGCAGCGGTAGTGGTATGTGTCGTCCGGGTAACGAGCGGGCTCCCTGCCGGTGGATAACCTGTAAATTACGACGGGATATTCGCGAAGGCATCAACATTCTTTTTCTTTTCTTTTTTCTTCTTTTTTTTTTTTGCTGGAAGCTACGAAGCGCTTATCCTGCATGCTCAGAGACACGTTAATAAACCCAGATTCTTTAGTTCGCTCCGCGCCCTGATATTGCAACCATGCTGATGAGTTACGTCGTTAAAGCATTCTTTTACAAATTAAAGTAAGACTAAAAATGAACGAAACGTTCGCGACGTATTTTTACCGCTAAAAGCTTCTGCGGAATCGCTTTGATGTTTCCGATATTTGGTAACGTCGTATAATATCCGTAATGCCTTCGCGCACGTACATTCTAAAAAAGGAACTTCACCGCATAGTACCCTTATCACACGGGAAGTCTTCAATGATCATTGAAACCGATGACCATTGAACATGTGCGTACAGCCACCAAGGGTGTAACGTGTCAACCTGCCAGGGAACATTGGATTCAATGCTCTTTGAGAAGTTGACACGTTCCACGCTTGGTGGCGCCACGCATACGTTCGATAGCCATTGGTTGCAATGATCATTGAAGACGTCCCGTGTGACACCACACTCGTTGCCGATTAACATTCAGATTCATATCGGTGTTTCTCCTGATTTGCTGAGCACGGAGGGTGTACGCCATCCTAACACTTTGGGCGCGTTAAGTAGCGGCTCTACAGACCACGCTCCGTCGGTCCACTCTGTCCCTCTCGCTCCGGAGCCTCGGCTAAACGGGGTTTTAAGCCAAGAGAGCGTTGCGTGTGCAGGTGATGTGTGCACGTTGCGTGTGCAAAGCTCTTCTAGGCCTCTGGGTGTCACCTGGCATACAAATACAAATGTTGCAGTCGTTGGCGGAGACAATTGATTCTCCTTTCCGTAACCTCTTTTCTGTAGAAGTTCCGTAACGGACCTTACGATGCTGGAAACTGCTATTGCAATCCCGAGGACGTAGTCTACATATGAATTGTGTATTTGCCGTTTACACTTAAAAAACAAATAAGTAAAAAACACGAAGCACGCACGCACGCACTCACTCTCACTCGCACACTCACTAACTCACTCACTCGCACACTCGCACACTCACTCACTCGCACACTCACTGACTCGCACACTCACTGACTCACACACTCACTGACTCGCACACTCACTCACTCGCACACTCACTCACTCGCACACTCACTCACTCGCACACTCACTGACTCGCACACTCACTCACTCGCACACTCACTCACTCGCACACTCACTCACTCGCACACTCACTCACTCGCACACTGACTCGCACACTCACTCACTCGCACACTGACTCGCACACTCACTCACTCGCACACTGACTCGCACACTCACTCACTCGCACACTCACTCACTCGCACACTGACTCGCACACTCTGTGACTCTGCGTCCAGTGCGCCGTGTCCAATTCATCTAACCCTCCACCGGCTATACTGCCTAATGTTTTCCCTGGTTATTCTGGCAGACTTTTCAGACGAATGTCGGCACAGTTCCCCCTGAGGTCGACCTATAGGACAGATAATAGCCCGCCTGTCCCCCACTCCCTCCTGCTATCCTCTCTCCATCTGTCCACGTCTGTACGCGCCGGTCACAGCAACAGTTGCTTCGCGGCGCTAACACGACATAAAAAAAAAGATCTGCACACCAGCTAGCTTACCTTCTGTTACTGTTTTATTGATCCATCATTAGACCATTATACGCGCAGGCATAGTTTGGTAAAGCGAGCCGCACAGATTGTAAGTATCTGTGTCTATTTCATTTTGCCCGTATTCTTTGTCGTTTTTCAGACTGAAGGAAATATTGCCTCTTTCATCTATGCAAACCAGCTATAGATAACCTCACTTACTTCGTTCATCCACTATTAGTCTGGTATACACGCAGGCATCGTTATTGGCTCTTACAACATCTTCCCGTCCCTCCGGAATAATCTCCTTGCTTCTTTGTGAGCGCGAACTTGAGATGACCCGCACGATGACCACGTTCCTAATTAAAACCTCTCCCCCACAACCAAACCAGCTGTACATGGGCGTGTGCAAACATAAACGCACCGCGTAAAGCAAACTAAGGCGCATATTAGTGCAGATTAATTATAGCGGAGACGACTTTGAAAGTTAGGCGAGCGAGGGCTTAGTAGTGGATCGATCGAAGGGACGCTGAAGGACCCGATCGTCTTCCATCGCTCGCAAAATGAATATCGATTCCCCCGAAGGTTGGTTGTCCCCAAAGCTGGAGGGGAAAAGAACACGGATCACACGGCCACGCTATTCTTGATCCTGTTTTCCGTTCAAACTGGATGGTGAGAAAAAGTGGCGCGACACGTTTTGGAGACGTCCCACCTGGTGCGTTTATTTGCGCGGGCTATTTGCGCGGACATTTTAAAAACGAAAACTTTAACCGGATAACACGCTGCGCTTCTAAAACGGAACATCTAACCGCATAATTAACGCTTACCACGCAAACCATTATCCCGAATGATATCGTTCTCTCCCTTATTCGTTGAAAACGAGAGGACGCCCTTTTGTGACACTTATGTAGTTACGTTAATCACAGAAAGGTGTACGCCCCACGCTTTCCACAGATGTGGTGTGATATTGGGTGGTTCGCAACTTCCTGTCGAGATGACGTAAGGGAAGTTGGCAATGTCACGTAGATTTATGTTCCCGGTCCGAAGTTCTGCTGGAGTCGTATAGAGTACGGCAAGTCTGTTTTCAACGTAAAAATAAGCGGACGTTCCGGGCTTAAATGCACTAATTCTGCGGAAAAGGGACATAAAATCTATCGCATACCCTCGGATCCTGCGCCTTTGGAAAAATGTTGTCAGCGTAAACGAAAATTGAACTATGGGATGTAGGCACTTGTCACCAAATGCCGTGGTGTGTACTTATCACGTTGAATTGTGCGTGGTTGTGATAAGATTATCAACCCATAATGTGAATAAAATATCACTGAAGTCACAGCTTCGTCCCAAACTAGAAGAAAACGATTACATGCGTACTATCGTCAGAGTGCCGAAGATTGCTGGGTAAAATACTGCGTGTTATTTTTGGTGTGCCATATATGAAACGTTGCTTGTTATCTTCGTTAGTTGAAGCATCAAATTGACCGCATTGTAACAGCCCAAGCAGCACAATGTACTGAAAGTCGAGTGCAATAGGGGTGGACGGTATGTGTCTTATCAATGTTCTTTAGTTTCACGAGTCTGTTCAAGGCCTTCCACCTACCCGTTCACCCCTATTGCACTCGACTTTCAGTACATTTTGCTGCTTGGGAGAACATTTCCCACAGCAAAAGATCGTGATTTCAAAGCGCACCCCAAACGAAACCGAAGCATGTACTATGTTCGAAAGAAGTGACAGGGCGCTGACAAGCTGGTGCATGATGAGAGAGGCGGTACCCGAGACGGGGAGGGAGAGGGACGACACAACAAGAATTCTCGAACACAGCAAAAATTTTTATTTACCAAAGCTCTATATATTCAAAAACCTCCGGAGAGGAGGAAGGGGAAGGAGGGAAGGCTTGCTTACGCAGTTGCCACGTGTACTAATCTCACAGGTCTCCCTGAGCAACCTACGCCAAGTGTTCTTTTCTTTGCACAAACGGAGCTTTGTGTCGAGCGAACTCGTGCAGCATCTCCGTGAATGCAGAGGCTGTAAGCCGGTTTTCCCCGAGACCCAAGTTTTGTGCAAAGAAAAGAACACTTGGCGTAGGTTGCTCAGGGAGACCTGTGAGATTAGTACACGTGGCAACTGCGTAAGCAAGCCTTCCCTCCTTCCCCTTCCTCCTCTCCGGAGGTTTTTGAATATATAGAGCTTTGGTAAATAAAAATTTTTTGCTGTGTTCGAGAATTCTTGTTGTGTCGTCCCTCTCCCTCCCCGTCTCGGGTACCGCCTCTCTCATCATGCACTATGTGTCACGAAATCTTATCTTTGTCATAAGAAAAGTACGTGCGAAGTATTTGTTACAGTACCTTATTTCTTTGGGGCGCTGGCGTTCTCAGGTGAACTCATCTTGGTTGTCGTGTAAGCCAGATCTTATAAAGTTTTGCTTTGCTCAATTCAGCGCAATTTCGGACCGGAAGTTGGAAGACCCAGCATGCGTAGCGCCACTTCTCAACTTGAAAACCACCCATTGTTGGCATTCAACACTGTGAAGTTCTGTTTGGAGAGCACGGGAACCATGTTCAGTTCAGAATCATCAAACCAAATCAAAATCTATTTATCGTTCTCTTTCCTGATTTGTTGAAAATATGACACCCACGCCTTTTTGTATCAACTTGAATACGTGCAACTGATATGGAAAGGGGTATGCCCCGCTCCCTGCATACACAACCCAAGCAGCAAAATGTACTGAAAGTCGGGTGCAATAGGGGAGGACGGGTAGGTGGAAGGCCTTGAACAGACTCGTGAAACTAAGGAACATCGATAAGACACATACCGTCCACCCCTATTGCACTCGACTTTCAGTACATTGTGCTGCTTGGGAAGTCAATATTGCGATAACGCCTTTGCGCGGAGCAGTGCCCTCTCAAAACAGAACTTCACAACTTGATTTGGAGGGATAAATTCTGTGATTAACTGAAACAGGACAAAAATGAACAATTTCCTAGCTGGCTGCAGAACTGGGGGGGGGGGGGGGGGGTGGATGAGGAAAATAAAAGGGAATTGTCCAAAGCAGCTTAGGAACATTTTAACATCTCGAAGCATATGTTTGACTACATTTTTGCGCGTACGTACTAAGTATCGGATTCAGATCCATACGTGACGCACGCGGTAGGGGATTATCACGTGTCTTCAACGAAAATCCAGCCAGTGTGTGGCATTAATACATAAGTCGGGAATAACTCTAGAAAGATTTCACAAGTAAGATTCTCCTTGAAGTCTTCCTAAAATTATCTTACTGTATGCTCACTATTCCCTACCTGTTTCATCCAAAGGCCTCACTAACCGCATGAAAAACGACTTTTTGACTTGTTTTCTGATTTGGCTTCTTTTTGACTTGTTGAATTTATTTATTGTTCATTTGAAATCATTTAAGGCTAACCCGCTTCTACAAAGTGCCCCACACTCTAAAACAGAACTTCACCGCACAGCACGCTGTGCTCCACCCATTTGCAAGGGATGATAGTTTTATCGCTTCTGATTCGAAAAGAGAGAGGGACGTGCGCCTTTTAGTGTCACTTGCTGTATATCCAAACTGACACAAAAAGGCGTACGCCCTCCCTCTTTCTTCGAACCAGAAGCGATAACGCTATCATTCGTGGCAATGGTTGGAGAGCGTGCTGTGTGGTGAAGTTCTGTTTTTAGAGTGTACATTTAAAGCCCCCACACTCTTAAAAATGAACTTCACCACATAGCACTCTCCTAGCCAACCATCACCCCGAATGACAACGTTCTCGCCCCAGATTTGTGGAAAAACGGGAGGAGGAGCCTATTTTGTGCCGTGCATAATGGCACAAAATAGGCCCCTCCTCCCGTTTTCTACAAATCAGAGGCGAGAACGTTGTCATTCGGAGTGATGGTTGGCTAGGAGCGTGCTATGTGGTGAAGTTCATTTCTAAGAGTGCACTAACCACATGGAAGACTTGACTCCTTTGCTTCTTTACTGACTTGACGTCTTTGAACTTGAAGCCCACAATACCCCTTAACATTGTTCTTTCCGATTCACTTTGATGTAAACGCGCATTCACCACTAACCCACTTCACCGCCCTAACAAAGTGTCCCTCACTCTGAAAACTGGGGGGGGGGGGGGGGATCGAAGTAGCTTGCTGTTGTTGGCCGCACTCAAGTGGGCATCTTCACGACTATAGCAAATAAAAAAATAAAAAAAAGAAAAGATGGGGGAGAAGAGAGTTGGCGATTTGAAAGTGAGGCAAACAGCACTTCATCGCATAGCACTCTGTGAGCCAACCATTGGCAGGAATGGTAGAGTTTTATCGCTTCTGATTCAAAAGGGGAGGGGGCGTGTGCATATATCCAAATTGGCAGAAAAAAGCGTACGCCCTCCCTCTCTCTTGGAATGAAAAGCGATAACCCTATCATTCGTGGTTGTCACAGCAACGTGATGCGTTTTCAGAAGTGCAAGGCCTATTTGTACCTGAAGAAGTGCAAGTGCCTATTTTGTACCATTATACACGTGCATAACGGATACAAAATAGTTTCCGCCTCCCGTTTTCAACAAATCAAGGTTGAGAACGTTGTCATTCGGGAATATGGTTTTCTATGAGCGTTCTATGTTGTGAAACCCATTTTTAAGAGTGCAACTCTAATTTCCGAGCTACACCCGTTTCTACGGGCAACATCGCGCAAGAATTGTGGCTTATGACGTCACGCTGGTGCGAGGTTCCGCAAGAGGTGAGATAACTGAGTGACTACGTTTTCTCGAGCCATTAAGTTATATACTTGCAGTTTCCATATCTGACGCATGATTGAATACGAAATCTTCAGACCACAATTCGTTGTAGCTCCGTGAGATAACATTGTTTTCCCGAGCCATTGAGTTATACACTTGCCGTTTCCATATCTATTAGTTGCATCTGAGTTGGCGAAAGTGTATCTGGTAGCGCCATAGACAGGACAATTTGGGGCGGTATGTTCACAAAAATTGCATAAACCCCAGAAAGCAACCTTGTCCTATAGTCAGTGACAACTTAATTCCTACAATTGGGACCGCCCACTCATCCGTGGAAGGCTCCTGCGATTGGCTACCAGCCTTTGCACGACGCCCCCGCTTCGCGATGTAGTGTCGGCTCTCTCCCCCCAGTCCCCACTTGCTGTGACTTATGCTGTCACTGACTATAGTTCTCTTACTGCACGTTGTACACTCTTAAAACAGAACTTCATCGCATAGCACGCTCCTGGCCAACCACCCGTCCGGATTTTTTTTTTTACACTTATGCAGTGATGTTAATTGTCACAATAGGGGCGTACCCCCTGCTTTCCACCAATCAGGATTGCTAACAGTATCATTCTGTGCGATGGTTGTGTTTGCCGTGCTATGTGGCGAAGTTCTGTTTTAACAGAACACGGTTTTTACCGTGATCTTTTTCCTTCAGTTCACGGTTTTTACCGTGATCTGAAGGACGTGGCTGCACTACCTTTCAAAGTCTTATGGTCAGCGCAACGCGGCTTGGCTATCGGGATAGGCTATATTGTGTACGCCCTTGTTGGCAATACGCACTAGCGATGCAAATAATAGATGGGTACACTCTTAAAAATGAACTTCACCGCATAGCACGCTCCTAGCCAACCATCATCTCGAATGATATCGTTATCGGCCCTGATTTGTTGAAAACGGGAGGCGTACGCCTTTTTTGTGACACTTATGCCGGTCATAATTGTCACAGAAAAGGCGTACGCCCCCGTTTTCAACAATTCATGTCAGATAACGATATTATTCGAGATGATGGTTGGCTAGGAGCGTGCTATGCGGTGAAGCTCATTTTTAAGAGTGTAGATGAATGCTAAATAATGTTGATATACAACAACTACTACATCTATGACGATGAGATGAGGTGTTTTACCGCAGAAATTGTGATACCCTACCTCAGTGTGTTAATAGATCTTTATCTCGGTGGGTCAGTCGGTAGCGTGTTCGCCTTCTGATCCCATGATCGCGGGTTCGAACCCGGCCGAGGACGCCAGCAACTTGGTGGCAGGGTACAAGTTACTTAGACCGTCCTCCGAGAGGGACGTTAATTATGGGGTGCCGTATGATGAGCTTCCATCGCACGTTAAAGAACCCTCAAGTGGGCAAAAGCAATCCACAGACCGACCGCTGTGGCGTCGCTCATGATCTCAGTTGTCTCGCGACGTAAACCCCCAATTATTAAAATTAATAGACCTTTAATAGATCCCCTAAAAAAAAAAAAGCTGGTAATGTGCTTAATGAAAGTCAGTCGAAACCATTACTAACCGTGAAATACATCTATACAAAAAGAGGGCGACAAAGAAATAATTAAAAACACGCTGTATTGGTAACTTATAGTCTTTCAATGATTATTTCTCTTACGTCGCTGTTCTGTATATAGTCAGCCTACAAACGTTATTTATCACAATTCAGAGAAATATGCGACGGCTTTGTTAAACACAGAGCTCAAACTCGAGCTTATTCTTGTTAGATGCATGTATAGCATTCCCAATTTCAACCGATTTCTCATCTTCTCTGGACCCAGATCAAAGTGGCATCATTCTCCAGAAAATTCTCTTGTTTTTGTACCGCCAGCAATGCGAGGAATATTAAACTGACGAAGCATTTTGATCCATGCGCCAGTACATGTAGGCGCATTCAAGGAATTCTTTTGAGTTCAAAATAGCTATGATTGAGGGCTTTAGTACTTTGGAATTCCATATTTCGTACGCAGATTTCAATCATGAAGGAAAATGGGTACTGTATATAGGACAACGAAGAATGTACTTGTTCCACAATAACTTTAATAACGCCTTTCGAATTATTTGTATAGTCTTTGATATCCACCGGCTCATCTCAGATGCCTTAGTAGTAGTGGATTCCGGGCCACGTTGGTATCTCGGGGAATGCCCTCGCCGGTTCTGCGCCCAAGTGTACTCGTGCAGCTGGGTCTGTTACTTCTGTTCTGCTTACCCCGTCTGTCGGCTGGCTAGCCATTCATCGATACTGCACAAATAGCTCTCAGGCCTTTTTTCAAGACGCTGCGAGGCCGAACCCTTTTCTGCGCTCGATTGACCCTACGATGACCCACACACTGGTAGGCCGCTACCCAGACTTGTACAAAATACTGCGCAAAAGTATTTAAAATAAGGTACTAAATACTCTACAGAAAAGTATTTAAAATAGAGTACAAAATACTCAAAACTGAAAGTAATTTGAGTAGAGTACTAAATACTCTAAGAAGTATTTAAGATATTCTTTAAATTACTTTAGTATTAGCAGTAAGTGAAACGCGTATTCTGAACGTGGCCTTACAAATGAAGGGAATAAACTTGATCAGCCATGCATATCTTTCATTTGCAACGTCTTGGTGTCAAGTAATGTTGGTCAACCCAAGTAAACTTTGTTGATATGTTCTGACCCAAAACTTCGTAATCCCTCCTGTATGTCGGTTCGTGTCTTTCAACCTCTGGCACATGTTTATTGCTTTGATGACCAAGGAAATAAATGCCGGGATTATCTTGTACCTAATCCCCTGGTGATTCACCTGGCAATACGAATAGGAACGGTTTTCTGACGAAGTTGGCTATTGACAAGCAAGGCCAGGCTTGGGACCAGCCTATTGTACAAGAGAATAAATGACAGATTCGCGAATTCCCGAAAAAGGAAAAGAAGAAAAAGGTGGTTAAATTCCAGTGAGCTGAAAATCTCGGCACGGCGGGAAGCGTGCTGGATATGGCTTGATGAGGAAGGAAAGTATTTTGAGTACTGAGTTGCAAATACCGAAAAAAAGTATTTTAAATACATTAAAAATGCTTGTCGCAAAAAAGTATTGAGTAGAGTACCAAAATACCGGAAAAAGTATTTAAAATACTGTATTTTGAGTACGTACTCAAGATACGTACAAGTCTGCCGCTACCCCAGGGAGGAAGAGTCCTTGCTCGCAGGCTTCGACTGAATGTGGCGCGGACTCCACTGCTCCTCTTTTCGTCACCCAACTGCCCCACTTGTCATGTTGAAGGAGACATCCCGCACATGCTGCTCCACTGCACCTGTTACCGCCAACATCGTCTTCTCCTGCGGCAGCGCATCGCTCGCCTGACAATTTCGGACTATTCCCTATAGGGAATAGTTCTCTATGGAAATAAATTTCCTATAGGGAATAGTCTTTTGTTAGTACCGGGTTGCAAGATCCATCAGGAGGTGAGCTTGGTCAACACACAAGGTCTTTAGTGTCGTACCTTTTGTGTTGCCCAAGCTCAGGCTTTATCCGTCGTGGTATATCTTCTCTTATGCACTGTTTTTTTTTTTCCTTTCTTACGTTGTTGTGGTTATGGTATTGCGATTCCACATGACTCTCGACGCTTCGTGTTTCATTTCCATTCTTCCTCGTTCCTCTGTTTTGCCGCTCCTATTGTTTCCGTTTTATTGTCGGAACACTTCATAGGCGCTGTGGGGACCGTTTCCTGTATACACGGGAAAACAGAACTTCACCGCATAACACGCTTGCGAATACTCACGCTTAATTAAATTAAATTCAATTGTCTTTATTTCCCATTCAGCGATGGGTGGGGCCGGGCAAAAAGCTGCAAGATGCAGCGATAATCGCGAATCACATCGTTCTCTCTCTTGATTTGTTGAGAAAGTGAGGTGTACATCTTTTTCTGACGCTTATGTAGTTGTGTTAGTTGTCACAAAAAGGCGTATGACCCCGCTCTTCCCACAAATCGGGAGTGGTCGGTATCATTCTGCGCTACACTGTTAAAACAGAACTTCACCACATAGCACGCTCATAGCCAACCACCATTCCGAATGATACCATTCTGTGTCATGATTTGTTCAAAACAGGGGGGAGGCGCCTATCTGGGACAAGATAATCTGTCAAGTTAAGATCATAGATGTCACATCGAAGCAAGAATACCTTCTATCGTGTTCTTTCTCTCGCTATGCCTTTGTCACTGGCCCACGTCATTGGGAAGACGTTCGGTGACGTCACAGGCCCCAGCATGCACGTCTATCAAGAGCTCACTAGGTGCGCACTTTCTTTCTGCCACCATTGCGTCTGGGCACGTCAGGTTTAGGAACGTATAGTGCGAAGTGAATGCACGACTATACAGCATACACACAGTGACGCAGTGATATTGCAATAAAAGCACTCGTATATTTCGCTACGGAATTTTTCTGGTTTTTGTGTAGCAGTGATGTGCAGATGTTCATAAAATGCCACCTGCGTGCACACGTGTGGCGCTAGTAACAACAACAACCTTATTTGGAGATGACGAATGGCGAGTTTCATCGTCAGGGGCGATTGGCCACAAGGAAGTGGAGCAATTCATTTTCGTTTTGGTAACATACTGGTCTGTTCTGTTTTATATATTGCACAGGAAGGAACATTCGTTCAATGGACGGCTTCTGTCTGGCAAGATGTCATATAAGGGGCCGCTCAAAAAAAAAAAAAAAAAAAAAAAAACATCATCGAAAGCAACGCACGGGCTTGCAACGGGCTCTTAGCTTAATGAATTTGAGCAGTAGCCTTATTGGGACGTGTCAGCGTCGAGAGTAATTGTGGATGACGGATATATTGGATCGTTTATTGCAAGCTTGGTTGCCGACTAGAAAGGTGATTGAAGACATCAGACGGCGTAGCTCTGTTGAAATATGAGAGTCATCGAGGCAGACAGCGGCGTGATTTTGAACCATTTCTACTGTTCTGTTCCCAGGCAACTTGGGGCTTGTGCTGCGTTCGTCCATTTGTATGTTCCATCCTCAGAACAATAATTACTTTCCATCATAAGTTGCTGGTGATTGCCGAGGTGTCGAATGAATGGAATATGGGGGCTTAATCGCCTCATCGTCGTTATGGCCGTTACGAGCTAACGAGTGTCGGGAAATTAAAAAAAGATGGGCACGTGACACATTGCGCGTGACGTGTACCACGCCCTTCACGTATCGCGCGAAGAGCGCCGTGCACGTGTTTTATCACGTGCCCTTCTCGACGAGTGCCCCACCCATCGTTAGCTCGTAACGCGTGCAAGCGATTAAGCCTCTTGGCTCTACACTCTGTTAACAGAGCCTCACTGCATTGCACGCTCCTAGCCAACCATCATCCCGAATGACAACGCTCTCTACCTTGATTCGATGAAAAAGGCGGGGGGGGGGGGGGGGGGGAGGGGGGCGCACGCCATTTTTGTGGCAGTTATGAGATTAGTCCAACAAGTCCGCCTCTGATTACGTTAGAGAAGTGCACTTGTTCTTGAACCTCATCCTGGACGACAGTGCACATCGGTGTCGAGCAGCTTTGATTAAATTTTGCGTGGTACTTCGAATACGCTTCAGAAACGTTAAAGTTGTTCAAGACAGCGTATGCACTCTATAAACTGAACTTCACCGCATTACACGCTGTGCGCCAACCATTGCCACGAATGATAGGGTCATCGCTTCTAATTCGTTAGCGAGAAGGAGGCCCTTTTGTGTCAATTATCATGTAGCTAAATTAACACAAAAGCTTGCGCCTCCTTCTCTCCTCGAACCAGAAGCGATTATCATATCATTGGCACTGGTTGGCGCACAGCGTGCTATGTGGGGAAGCTCTTCGTAGTCAGTTATAGTTTTCAGATGGCACAAGGCCTCGACGGGTGGAGGGAAGTGGTTGAGGATGAACAACGTCCTTCAACGTCAAGAACCGATGGAAATGTGGCCGCTATCAAGACTCTTCTGGATTTGAGAAGAATGGTTTTGTGACAACAGCGCCACCGCATTAGTCGTCCACCAGGGCACGGGATTAAACGAGTCTCTATACCCTGTCTACCTACCCTACACCCCTAACTTGGACATTTATTACCCAATATCAGAATCTATACCTGAAAGAACACTAAAGGAAAGTTCAGTCAGCCGAGACGAGTACATAAAGTAATTAGTCTAATTAGCTTAATCGAACCAAAATCGAATAAAAAATTTGCCAAGGACAGGTAACCTTTCTTTTTTTTTTTTTTTTTTGCGTTAATTAGAAACCTCATGGCTACAACACACCATATCAGTGACGCATACAGAATCTTTCACCAGCTCCTGTGGCATAATGGTTAGAGTGATCGCTTTCCACGCCGAGACTGGGAGGTGACACGGGTTCGATTCCTGTCACCGGCTGTGCTGTCTGAGGTTTTCCCTGGGTTTCCCCTTGAAGTCTGCCCAGGACACATACTAACCCCCCTGTCCCCCACTCCTTCCTGCTGTCCTTTCTTCATCTGTCCACGTCTATACGCTGCTCATAGCCACAGTTGCTTCGCGGCGCTAACATCGAATAAAAAAAAGGGTCTTTCACAATGTTTCCACAAAAATTTCACACCCGAAAACACGTAACAACCGCCAGAAAAACAGCCACTCGCGAAGGCATGCGCTCTTCCAAGTTGCCCCGCTTAAAGTATGGCTTGGAGGAAAGAACAACACTGAAAACAGCACAGATAATCCGATATCGGTGATTATGAGTATCTGATGGCTGCAAACAGATAAGCTTGCTAAGGCAAAATACGCGACCGCGACCGGTCCCCGTCCTCCCCCGTTATTTTTTTTTCTCTCTCTCTCATTGTGTTTCCATGCGCAGTGGGAGTAGCATGGAATAGCATGTTGTAGCCACACTCTTTCTAGATAACGCAAAAACGTTAATTATTCTAATTAATGAGGCACCCTCATGCAGACCTCTTGTTTGGGTGTCAAAAGCCGTCACAAGTACAACACCCTGTATGTACAGAAGAGCAAAATCACATTTCTTTATATTTACACTTGGCACGACAATGAAATTCGTGGTATTATTAAATGATTTTCGATAGCTTTCAGCACGCGTACAGAATATCACATCGCAATATTCTACGTCACTGTGCTACCGCCTATGCCACACCTGCTGCGTACACTCGCGGAACAGGACACACTATATGGCTGACACACAACGAACTAGCTGTTTGAAATCGTCGCGGAGCTCACCGCACAAGCGTTCATGAAAGTCCTTCAGTAGTTTTACATCCTGCTCCTTTCCTTCTGCAAGAAAGGCAGCGTACGCTGTTCTGTAGACGTTCCAAACAATCGGACTCGTTTCATGTGGAAGATATCTCAGAAAAGACAGGAAAAACGGCATATCCAGAAGACCGCTTCGCACAAAGGCTGCCAGGTCGTCCAGAAACGTAGCTCGGTTGACAGGAGGAAAATAGGACAGCTTCCGCTCTGCAAGAACGTCCGCTATTTTCACCCAGTTGTCCACGCAGTACATGATTCGCGAGTAGATGGCGGTCTTTGGATATAAATATATAAACATGAAAGGGCTTCCCAGCTCTATGACCTGTGTCTTGCGCTGCATGTGTACCGCCGCTGTTGCGTGCGATAGGAAAGATTCGTTGTACACTCTGGCGAAGATCGGAACCCGCCAGACATGTTCGCCGGCGGACGCGCAGGAAGGGTGTGTGACGCAGAACCGTTCCTGTTCCACGGTAACCCCGCCGTCGGCGTACTTGCCCACGCGGAGAAGAGGAATTCCTGGGGTACTGGTCCACGACTGGAAGAATTCCTGCGTCACGATCCTGTCACTCCCGAACTGGGCAACGAACTGCGCGGCGGTCACAGCACTGAACTGGTGTTCCTCTATGAACATGCCTTGCTCCCACGTAAAGGTACTGTAACCGACGAACAGGGCGTACGTGTGAAAGACGGACGTCGCCCACGCTTGCCTCGCCTCCTCCCAGAGGTAGACGTCGGAGAAGTACGGCAGCTTCGCGTCGTTTGCAACGTGAGAAAGGTGGCCGTTGCTCTCAGCCGTCATGGCGACCAATCGGGCAGCGAAGACACTGGCGTGGAAGTCGGTGCCTTGGATTCGGTTTGAGACGATGGCGATAGCCATGTACGTACAGAGGCCGTAGAAAATCCATTCGTCTCGCCACCACACCGTTGACACCACCGAACCCCACCAGGTGCGAGTGAGACAGCGTACAAGAATGAAGCCCAGGTTTGCCTGAAGAGAAGACAGATGTCATTAGGAGGAACAGATTTGGAAACGTCCTGTGTCCTGACGTACAATAAGTTTCTGTACTCCGAAAGCAGATTTGCGCCTATGGCTTACGAAACCAGGATGAGGGACGTCATCCCCTTTCGACAAGCGCTGATATGTGTCGATATTATAGTGCAGAGGTTCTGGTTCCGCCTGGGAGGAATCTGGGAATGTCAAGGGGGTGGGGGGGGGGATGACACATTCGGCTTCAATCGGCAGCTCTGGAGGGGCAAAAAAAAGGGGGGAGAGAGGAAAACTTTAGAACCACTGATCTAGTGGATAGCGCTATGGTAGTACGTATAAGATTGCTTTGATAGCGTACGATAATAACTAAATACTCTGTCAATAATTAATAAACAAACTACCGCCTTTCAGAAACTTTCTTGTCCTTAAGGAAGCGATAAGGTGACATTTAACGTGGCCCAAAACCTTGTCTCGTTCGTCAAGCTGTCCATCAACAGTCATCTTGGAAAATACATTCTCATTTCCAGGTGACAAAATTCAAAAATGTAAATTTTCGTGCCTTTGATGCGTTCCAACCCGCCAACAGTGCCTTAGATGCCTCTAATCCGCCAACAACCACCAACTTAGAGCTCCGTCTGGCCGCTCCAAGCGATTGCCATTGCGTTCACATAATGTCGGAGTGGACAGGTTGTTCTACAGCAGTCTCATGGGATGATCTGCTCTGCAATTATGCCTAGAGGATGAACACTACTAAAGCTTCTAGCTCATTGTATGCTGTGGTTTGACCGGCAATGCTTCGGCTCAGCAGCAACCACATTTGTTTCCTTTTTTCGGAAAAAAACCCTAAGGTAACTTTTTTTTCGAGAGATTCAAAATTTCCAGAAATTTTGTATCTCTAGTGGTGTATAGTCACTGTGCAATAAAGTGTGAAAAAACAGTCGGAGAAAGCAGTCGCGTATGCGGCCGTTGCAATCCATGCGTGACGTCATCAAGTTCCAGCGACTTTCTTTTCTCTTACTTTCCTCTCAGTTCACGCGCTCCGGTCTACGTCACTAGTCACGTGCTATGGGCTACGTCAGCCCTCCTCCTTCCCTCATTCTCTGATACGCTCTTTCGAAGAGTGGAGGATTTTTGAACACGGGCCGCGCTGCCCTCCAGTGCCCGTCGTTCTTATTGAGCAGGAGCTCATTTTTTCCGTCGCGGAACACACCGCTGCCAGAAGCAAAACCAATTTTTTGGGAAAGCACCTTAATGCTTCTTCAATTACCGCTACACGGAGCGCGTCGCGAGCGCAAGTTGCAGACGATACATCTGCTGCTGGGTCGTCCCCTGATCAATATACCGAAACTGTTGGGTTACAAACTCGTATTCAAAGGAAACTTGCATCAAATTTTCAATCTATAGTGCAATTGAAGTTTTGGCGTCGGGGAACTAGCAAGCGGTTCAGTCAATCGGAGTTTACCTTTTTTTCGAGGCTGTCCGACGCCGTTATCCTCAGGTCTTCGTCTTTGAAGTAAATGACACCCCAGTTACAGGCAGGGGTAACATGGCCGGGCAGACCCACTATGTGAATTTGTTCGGGAAGCGGCCATTTTGGGTAGTCCTTTTGTAGGTACTGGTACACACTAGTAGCCAGTGCCGTTGAAGTAGACATGTCTTCTGTACTCTTGTAGGACCATACCCTAACGGGATCGCTGTTGGACACGCTCCAGAAATTTGAGTAGAAGAAAGTGAACCTTGAATTCGGAATTCTTTCACTTTGAGGAAATATGATGGAGAGAGCATCCGCTGTTCCCGGAATATCTTCTTCGAAAGGGTCCTTGCTCGTTATGGCAACCATACCACGGTTCCCAATCATGCTTAACTTGAAGGTTGCCCGATAGATCGGGTAGTTGAAGCAAGGGAAAACATCGCGGAGCGCTTTGCCCTCGTTGATAAGCGCCAATGCTTTCATGCGTCCCACTTCGATCAGTAAGAGCCCACGGTCTACGGGCGTGTACATTTCAGGGAACGTTTCCGGTATTCGCGACAGGTTGCCCAAGAACCAGATGGTGACATTGTAGCTTGTCTCCGATAGTAACAGCCTGTCGGTCGTGATGACAAGGAGATCGTGAGGCGATGGCTTGCGAGAGAAGATTGTACGAAATACCACCCCTGTATTGTCCTGGACGATTAGCTTGGACACGCCCAACGCTGAACCGGCGTGCATGACAATTTGACGGGTGGCGACGTGGCAAATGATGCTTACGCTTACAGTTCCGTTGTACGAATTGTCGTCGTGTTGGAATTGTATGGTATAGTGAGACGGTGAGATGGTGTCCGGTAAGCCGTCCGGCAAGAAAGCGTCGGTCTCGTATGGCTCTTCCAGAATGTCAGTGACGACAACTTGACGACTGCGTGACACCCCCCGCATAGCGCGGTGGAGCAAGTTAGCGAAGACGATTACAATGACTGCGAACACGACGACGAGCACAGCAATGCTGGTCCGACGTTGCAGTCGTTTGGCCGCGTTCGGATCTTCTAGGACGAAGAATCTGAGCATGATGGTTCACGAGATTCTTCTTCTTCTTCTACCTCAGGGCAATGGCCGTTAGAGATTGACCGTTAACGGAATCTTCTTCTTCTTCTTCATCCTCGGGGAAATGGCCGTTATCCACGGCCGGAATGATGTCACGAACAGTCTTCTGTCGTCGTCTTCTTCAACCTCCATCATGCCATGGCACCGCATCCGCAAGGGAGATTGGCCATGACAACCTTGCAATGAGGTGCTCTTTTCTTCTGCTTCCCTGCCCACTTGACTTGATGCGTAACCGGAAGTATGCAGCATCAATTTTCTTGTGGATCAGAACCTTACTGTCAATGCTACTTCAGCTGCGCAACGGTATTTATTTCTGTTCCATCGGGGAATACACCAAGATGGCAGTCTTCGGTATCTTCACCTTGGCTTTTATTTGGTTCCTTTCGCTACTAAAAGCATAGGAAACTGAGGTATTCGAAGAACAAAGCGGAAGAAAATGGGAAGAAAGAGAAGATGTCACACGGTGGTGGTGGTGGTGCTTGTGAAAGGGCTCGCCGTTGTCGGCCTCACAGAGGTGGGCAACGTCACGTCACGTCACGTCACGTCACGTCAAGATGTCACACAAAAAACATGCTACATGAAGTTGACCCGTGGTCTATTGCCTTTGCTGTGTGCCAGAGCAGTTAGAAGAAGAAGAGGTTTCCTTTCTGCCTGTGCCCATTTGTGCGTTATTTAGAAATCCCTGCACCTTGCAGCTGGATGTGCGGAGATTAAATTTACTCTTCGTGTGACACAGGCACAGATATTTACGATACACGAGCTGACGTGTAGATAAATGACTTCATTGACTTCGATTGATCGAGTGACATAGTATATTGTTGGAGCCACCTCTCCTGAACAACCGTAGTTGTTACAAATAAGTCATAGAACCACTTCTCCGACACAAGTGATGCGACCAGGGTGTGCTTTCCCCTAGTACCGTAAGGCAAATGTCGGTGCATAACGGTACGGTTCAGGGAGCATGACCCCCTACGTGTAGCATTTTGCTATATGCTGTATACACTCTTGAAACGGAACCACACTGCATGTCACGCCCACGGACAAACAGCATTCGCAACGATGTCGTTCTCATTTCTGTTTATTGAAGACTGGAGGCGAAGGAAGTATGTAAGTAAGTATTATCTTAAAAAAACGAAAGAAAACAGCCTGGGAGCAGGATGGCTATATAGCCGCAATACATGCGCCTGCAGCTCCATGTCATTTGGTTTAGGTTCTGTCTCAGAGGAGCAACGAAGATGCCGCTATCTTTTAGGAAGGCGCAGAGTGCCTTCGCAGCTTTAACATCTTGTTCCTGTGCACACTCGTAAAAAAGGGTGTACTTTAACTACTTTTTCTTGCCACATATATCACTCCCTTTTTTGAGAGTACAATTACTCGCAAAAGGGAGTTTCCTCACTCCCGCAAGGGAGCAACATTACTCCCTTACTTCCTACCGGCGAGTAATATTACTCTCCAGTAGGGAGTTAAAGCATAACCCCACTCCCTAAAGCGAGTAAGGAGACTCCTTTTTGAGAGCAATTGTACTCTCCAAAAAGGGAGTGATATATGCGGCAAGAAAAAGGAGTTAAAGTACACTCTTTTTTTTTTTTTTTTTTTTTTTACGAGTGTAGGCCATCTCCCCCATCACTTTACAAAAGGAGAAAGGCCGACAGGTGGACTGGTGGTCGAGATCTTTGAGGAATTGCTTGAGTCTTGCTCTTGCTGGCTCGTAGTCTGGGCACTGTCCTCTGGCACCTTGCATCTGCTGCAGAGATTCGAGGGCACAATGCCTAATCTGTGCTTCGTCGTCGCGGTGTATAATTAAGCACCTAGACGGATCCGATGAACAGCTGTCTCGAGGCTTCGGACGATGTCGTGTGGGATGACTGTTTGTGAGTCTATGGGTCTATGTGGGCCACATAATCGGAAGCGAACGACTTTTCTGTACACTTTACGTACACGCATTACAAAAACTCGATCGGTCCCTTGTCCTGAGCAAACCAGGAGACAGGACGATGTCTCTCTGAATGCTTGGACGGCCGTGTTATGTTTGTTACTGTGGGCACGGCCAATGACCAATCAGTAAGCGAATCTAACGAAAGCACTCTGCATAAATATCTTCAATCACTACTAAATCATGCTCCGTATAAAAACAAGATGCTGAAGGGAACCGTGACATTCATGCAGGGGTGCAAGGAAGTGTAGAACGGGTTGGTTGACTTGGAACATCTCGAAACAACGGCTTTCAGAATGCAATGGCCTTGTAGAAGCGTCAGGGCGGAAGGTGGTGGTGGTGATAGCGGTGATGGCGGTGGTGATGATGTAAGGGCTCGCAGTTGTCGACGTCTGCAACGTCACGACTGACGCCCTGGGGAATGTGCGTCCTGAGCCGGCTTCTAAGGGAACTGTGCCGACATTCGTCTGAAAGCGTCTGAGGAAAACCCAGAAAAAAAAAAACACACCAGACAACACAGTCGGCACCAGGATTCGAACCCGGGTACCTCCCAGTCTCGACGTGACACGGCCAGCACGCACCACTGCGCCGCGCGAGCTGGTTCAGGGTGGAAGGCCCGTGCGGGAGATATTGGAAGCCACGTTCGTGTGTATTGGCATCGAGGCAGAAGACCATTCACAAGGACTGGCTCCCATATAACTATGTCAACAAGCTAGGACTAAAACTAGAACTAGTGCAATACCAACTCCTGCTTGTGAAATCACGTCACGTTAAGGATTGCCGTTCGTGCTTGCCGTCGTCATGCAACAGACCAAGACTGCGGAGAGTTGCGTACGGGATAACGGCACGAAGGAAAGTAATGCTTAGTAGTCGACAACGTACCTTCCATGCGTTTCTTCGAATAGCACATACGAAGTTGGCCAGCGTCTTCCGAGCTCGACAGCACCAAGGACTGCTCTCTCACTGTGTCTGCGAACACCCGCTCGAACGAGAGAGTGTATTGGCATCAAATGGAAGGTCGGCCACAGGAGCCAGGGGCATCGAGGCGGAGGACCAGTTACAAGGACCCACAGGCCCACGGCTTCCAGGCTTCAACGAACAACGAGGCAACAACGTTTGCCAGCGTTCTCACTGTTCCCTCAGCCCGTCGCTCCCTGACACGTGTTAATGTCTATTCACACGATGCAACTTCAGTGGTGTGCAACTACGGGTTGCCCGACCCTGTTGCGTGATATGTCCAGCACGGATCGCCCAGGAGCGATTCTCCTCGCAACCTTCAGGGGCTACCTGTCCATCACTTGGCTCCTCCTCCGAAGACATCCAATCGCAATGGATAGCTGTCGTGGCGTCACTTCCGAGACGCTGGTTACGAAGACGACGTTAGTAGCATGGAAGCTTGAAGCTTCTCTGGTATTTCATTTAAAATATGTCACGAGAATAGGTTCCCGAATACACGTAGCTCCGGAAACCATCCAGATGTTACTAGATGTTACTAGCTAGATTGTTGTGTTTTCTGTTTGTCATTAGGTTAAGGATAAGCTAGTCAAGATACGCATTTAGAATTCATGAGCAGGCAAACTGGCCTGGAAAGTAGCGAACCACACCACGACCAGTATCCGCTTTTAGAATGTGGCGTCCCCTACATTTTGTCGCTTTCGTATAGTACCCCCTACTCTTCTTTGCTCCAGTTCCATGTCTGACCCACCTCTGTTTACTTTTCCGACGAGGAATTTGCCAAGTGCGCTGCATATGTTGCTCTTGTTAGCTCTTCAGTGTGGGGCGCAATAGTCATTGCGGAGACCACAATTATGCAGCCATACGAACGGGCACCGTCCAGGTCATGCATACTTAATGCACCAATTAGTGTAAAGGGTTCGTCCAGACGTTAGCTTCATGCTCTGTTTAATCTATGAAGCACTTTGGGTGCCCAGCTGCCTTTACATTGTCGCGCGCAGGTTCGCTATAGGGAGAAAAACGAGAGGGTGGGTCGTGTGGTCTTTCTTATGGCAGGAATTCGCTTGGCTTGACAGTGAGAGCTAGATCCACATTCATTAGAGTGATGGACATTTTTGTCTTGAATAGGAACAGTAGGACTTAACAGCATTTACTTCTGTGGAACCTGCACCCTGTCTCTTTTCTCGAGGGTCTGGTTTCATCCGGGCACCTCAATACACTCTTAAGAAAAAGGGTGTACTTTAACTCCTTTTTCTTGCCACATATACCGGGTGTTTCAGTTAAATCACCGGGCTAAATAATTCGCGAACCGGTGCACCAATCGAATAACTTTCTTTTTTACAAGTATCTGTCCAATACCGCCTACAAGATGCGCACCGCGTGAATGAGCGGGAGGCGCTCATTATTTAAATAAAAATTCAAACGAGTTTCGTGAAAAAAGCTAACTTCTAAAGCAGGGCGCCGTCGGCATTAAAATGGGTACTACTCCGTTTTGGGACCTTCAGTGGACACCTTTTAGAGGAAAATCTGCCTCCGCAGCGGGTCATTTCGTGCAGTAATTAATTGGTTTCGGTTTACGTATTTTTCTCGCGGCTGGTCATAGCCAGTAGAGAGCAAGGGAGTAATATTACTCCCTTGTGGGAGATAAGAGACTCCTTTTTGAGAGTAATTGTTCTCTTCAAAAAGGAGTGATATATGCGGCAAGAAAGAGGATTTAAAGTACACCCTTTTTTTTTTAGAGTGTAGGGAGTAACTTTTTCCGATCGTTGAACCTTTTTAAACTCCTTGTAGGGCTTGAGTGTGTACGCCACAAATCAGAGTGCTTAGGACAAGCTGTCTTCTGCGTTTCCTGTATTGGTATTGCATTTGCCGATGAAAAACCCAATCATCGTTGTCATCACGAAAATAAAGTTATGTTCCTTTATTTTTTTGTGCACCTACGTAAGTGTTTCCTTTCTCTTTTTTTTAATGATAATCTCCAACGCATTCGTCCGCCTCAAAGCTGTCATATCTAGATTGGAGCTTTTCATTCATTACAACATGTTCAGGTTGTTCTGCATGTCGAACAAATCTGCAGCCAAAATTGTGCCAGTTCATTTTCTGCTTCTCAAGTAAACGTGTTTATTTTATTGCACCAATGGAGAGGTGTCCAATTTATTGCTATGTGTAACATTATGATCGTACAACGAAATATGCATCAGCAATCAAATAAATGCACTCTTAAAACACATGGTAATGGTATACTTACACGTGCACTCTTAAATATGAACCATTGCCACGAATGATAGGGTTATCACTTCTGATTCGACAAGAGAGGGAGCCGTACGTCTTTTTGTTTCAATTTGGAACGTGTGATAATAGACATAAAAAGACGTACGCCCCCATCTCTCTTCGAATCAGAAGCGATCAACCATACCATATCCTGGCAATGGTTGGCGCACAGTGTGCTATGCGTTGAAGTTCCGTTTTTCGGGTGTAGACACTCTTAAAAATGAACTTCACCGCATAGCACGCTCCTAGCCAACCATAATCTCGAATGATATCATTATCAGTTCTGATTTGTTGAAAACGGGAGGCGTACACCTTTTTTGTGACAATTATGAACAGCATAAGTGTCACAAAAAAGGCGTACGCCTCTCGTTTTGAAGTTCATTTTTAAGAGTGTAGAGTAGATTTACACGTACACTCTTGAAAATGAACTTCACCGCACAGCACGCTCCTAGCCGACCGTCATCCCGAGTGATATCGTTGTTTCCCCTGCTTGCCTGAAAATGAGGGGCGTACGCCATTTTTGTGGCATTATGCAGTTCACAATTGCTACAGAAATGGCGTACGTCCCCCGTTTTTCATCAAATCAAGTGGGATAACGTCGCCATTGGGGATGATGGTTGGTTAGGGGCGTGCTATGCGGTGAAGCTCTGTTTTTAGAGTGTAAGGTGTGTCAGCCTAGTGCGGAGACTCTTAAAACAGAACTTCACCGCATAGCACGCTCTTAGCCACCCATCATCTCGTATGATATCGTTATCTGCTCTGATTTGTTGAAAACGGGAGGCATACGCCTTTTTTGTTACACTTATGCTGTTCATAATTGTCACAAAAAAGGCGTACGCCTCTCGTTTCCAACAAATCAGAGCAGATAACGATATAATTCGAGATGATGGTTGGCGAGGAGCGTGCTATACGATGAAGTTATTTTTAAGAGTGCACGCTCCTAGCCAACCGTCATCCCGAATGACATCGTTCTCTCCCCTGATTTGTTGAAAACGAGAGGCATACGCCTTTTTGTGGCACCTATGCAGTTATGATAATCGCAACAAAAAAAAAGAGAAAAAAAACGTCCGGTGCTTTCTACGAATCTGGGGTGATAAGAGTATCATTGTGTGCAATGTTTGGCCATCACGGTGCTAAATGGTGAAGATGTTTTAGGAGTGTGGGTAAATAAGAACACTGCCACCGGTTTCTTTTTTTCAGCTGTTTCGGCGCAACCATGGGTGTACTCTCTACACTGTTAAAACAAGAACTTCACCACATAGCACGCTCCTAACCAACCATCATACTGAATGATATCATTCTGCGTCATGATTTGTTCAAAACAGGGGGGAGCCGCCTATCCGGGACAAGATCATCTGTCCCAGATAGGCGAGTCCCCCCTGTTTTGAACAAATCATGACACAGAATGATATCATTCGGTATGATGGTTGGTTAGGAGCGTGCTATGTGGTGAAGTCCTGTTTTAACAATGTAGGAAAGTGGTCGAGGCGTGCGAACCAACAGAAACGGCATGGGTCGTTTCTTTGATAGCTCCACAGGGGACGTTCATCGCACCGCTGTACTCGAAACCGAATAGTACCAGTGATTGAAAGCTCCGCAAAACGAGTGAAAAAAATGTAGTGTGCCGCCAACCCCGTTGTAATTTCACTGTGCTAACACCGCCGCCAGGTGTCGCTGATGGATGCAGGCTATATGCATGGCACGCTCACTTTGTTGTGTACCTCCTCCTGTGGCGTTTTTGGAACTACGGTCGTGCTTCGTTAATATGGGCCCTTTAATATGAGCAACTCGAATTACGGACGATTTTTGTGAGGTCCAAACTTTTTCTATGCATTTTCGTTTCGTTAACATGAAAACTCGCTTTTCGGACAGTGGATGGTCAAGCAAGGCACAAACCAACCATATGTAGTCCACGCATTTTCGTCTCTTTATTATGGACGGTATCGTCGTAAAGGGCATGGAATTCCAATCTAATGCGCAACTACTCGCTCCTGCATTCGAAAAAATTCCAATATTCACCCAGCCCTAGAAACCGTGTAGTTCCCTGGGATTTATCATTGAGTACTCATTTTTCCAAATAAAATTGAAAACTGGAAAAACTTTCGCAGAAACAGCACGAACAATCCGCAATACTAAGAAAAGGTTTCTCCTCCGTTGGTATTTTCCCGAGATCCATTATGCATAGCGGCGGGATGAACCATCAGTGCAATGAAAGTAAAATCCCAAGAAAAGGCGGAAGAAAAATCATACATTCCTGTGTGCATACAAGTTCAGGGTCTATAGAAAGCGAAACTGGAGTACCTGCTTTTAGGTGGGCAGTTATTTAGGGTATAGCGGTTCTTTTGGAGGGAAGGACAAAGTGCAAGTCGTACAAAGTGTACATAATGATTTTTAGCCATTGTTCTTGGAGAACAATAGCAAGTTTCCTATGTGAAATGGAGGTGGGGAAAATCATTCCTTCATTCGTTCGTCCCAGACGCTCTACACTGGCACAATGACATTACGGTAAGATAACAAAATGTTCAACTGCGCTTTCATGTGCGACAAACGATTCTGTCACCAGTCTTGTCGAGTCGGCACCACCTTCTGAGTACAGTGTTCGAACCATAGGGTGGAATTGGTTGCCCGAAATGGTGGTCAGCCTGCTCTGGCTCAGTGCAACCAGGGAGGAAGAAGTGGAAAAAGGTGAAAGAGTGAGGGGAGAGATGATGGTGGCACAGGAGAGGGAGGAGTCTCTCTTGCACTGGGATTTGGGTAGTCCAAGAGAACTACCCACTACAGACAACATGCGAGCATTCCCCGGTAGCCTTCACGGGATGGGATGCTCCCTGTAACTGCCAGGATGATTGGCGAAGTTACCCCATCAAGCTCGTGTGACCAGTGATTTCCCCAGAAATTCACTACTGGGGGGGTGCCGAGCTTAAAATGGGGGGGGGGGGGGTCATGCTTGGTGAAGGTTCCACTTACGGAATTTTTCTTAGACACGGAAAGAATCATGGCACAATGGTGACATCTCTGCTCAGCTTTCCCGGTTTATTTGTACATTTTATTACTTTAGCACACAGTACATCAGAATAGAGATTCATTGTGAACGGCATTTCAACATTAAGATGCATAATCACACGACCGACAAAGATAAGAGACTACCATCTTGTCAACGAACACCTAGCAGTCAACGGTGAAAACCTTAGAATACCTCGCTTGGTTGAGTTGGGCGTAAATGGCTCTTGATGATCCACATTGAGTTTGCGTGCCCGCACGCATTTCTGCTCGTACATACGCGCAAGATATGCATTGCACAGTTTCAAATGATTTTGGACAAATGCATGGTACGATCATCTGCGACTGTGGTCCTACAGCACAAGTTTGACAGCACAGGATGTAATTCGCTGCGCCGGACTCACTACCCGAACGTGTTGGTGGCCGAGCTGGGTGGGGTCACCTGAGAAATTTCAGGGGGGGGGGGGGGGGTTTGCAAAAATGCAGGGAGGGTATCCCTGCGTGTGACAAGCAATATATATGTTTTCCCCGAGAAAGGAAATGCCATTACCTTTCGAGGTGAGCTTTTTGGACCTAGTGATTCTGGGAGCTTTTGCATTTTTTTATTTTTTAGGCCGCCGTGCTCATTGCCCGTTATCTGGAGCACCAGCAACGAACGATGAGGAGAAGCAGAAAACGAAAGATGTGGTGGCCGAAGTTGAAAACAATGACAGAAAGAAAAATGCTGATTTCTACTGAAAACGTGCGCTTCAGGGTCAACCAGCATTAAGAGTGATATTGCTCTGTCCTCCTTATTAGCTGAGAAGGGGGGGTGAGGGGCACTTCGCTTGACAGTTGGAGGAGTGAGCGCGATATCATTCTGAACGCTGGTTCAGTTGATGGCGTTGACACCATCTCCTAACACGTACACGCAATATCCTACAATGTCCTGGTAACGTCCATATCGCGATCAGTAATGGACGTACGTACGTGGGACGCAAATAACGCGGCCACTTGGATGTATCCGCTGGACCTCCATGGCAGAAATGTAGTACTCCCACGGACGTGGAAGTTGTCGTGGACGTTGTCGTGGAGGGACCTCCCGCGGATGTCCACAGGTGGTTTTGTTCTATCTGGGAGGATATCCCTATAAAAGCCACTACTGATGTGCCTCCATGTTCCACTTTGGGTGCACGAGGCATGTTTCTCGAGGGATCACACGTGCTCGGCGGACTTCTTAGTCCGCAGGGAACAGTGCCGACATTTCCTTTGCGGCGTCTGAGCAAAGCCCAGTAAAAACCCAGTAAAACCCAAAAGGCCAGGAAAAACACCCAGATAAGGCACAGCCGGTGCCGATATTCGGGCACGGGTCGCCACACACACTCTCACAGTGCGACTGCGGACTAAATCACGTGTCTTCAGAATCCTACCGAATTTTTCAAAAATCCACGTGACTTTCCACGTGACTTACATTGTATTCTTCAAAGATACTGTTTCACTATGTGACGCGGAAGTATCACAAACAAAATTTATTTCTTGTGTTGGGAAGTATGACGTCATAGACTGCAGAATCTTTTTGATCAAGGATATATCATCGACCCCCCCCCCCCCAATAAACTCGGTGCACTTAGTATTGATACTAACGTACTATCTTGGCTGCATCGTTTCAATGAATTTCTTCATCGTCTGTTTGCTTATTCGCCGATGACTGTATTCTATACAAAGAAATCTTACAGGAATCTGATGCCCAACTTCTTCAGTCTGATCTTAATAACGTACGTACTAACATGGTGCCACACCTGGGGCATGGAGCTCAATATTAACAAATATAAGCACATGAGAATAACACGACCCTGTGGATACTGCCAGCCATATACTCTTGATAACACTACGCTAGATTCGGTTCTTTCCTACAAATACACAGGAGTTTTTATCTCATCAGACTTGTCTTGGAAAACACATATTAAGTATATTATCACCAACGCTAACCGTACTTTGGGATACGTTAGACGCACCTTTCGTCAGGCGCCTCAGCATCTCAAATTAGCCCTGTACACGTCCATTGTTCGCCCGAAGCTTGAGTATGCAGTTTCAGTCTGGGACCCGAGTTCAGCAGTTCTTGTTGAGGTCATTGAAACCATTCAGAACAGGGCTGCCCGCTTCATCTTCGGCAACTACCAACGCACAGCCAGTCTAACTTCTATGAAACATAACTTGCAACTTACTAACCTAGCTTTGCGACGAAACATATTCCGTCTGTGCCTGTTCCACAAAATATATTATCATAACGATAGCTTGCGACCTCGCTTTATATTTCCACCTACATACATATCAAATCGCGCCGACCATCTTCAAAAACTACACATTCCATCTTGTTCAACCAAATCTCATGCTGACTCCTTTTTCTACCGTACCGCCATCAACTGGAACCACCTCCCCGGTTCACTGACATCAATTTCGCCCATCGCTCAGTTCAAAAGCGTCATTAGTGATTATATAACATTGTAATCAACATTGTTATCCTGATATGATTGTTATACTTTGTATTCAGCATTTTCTATTTTGTGTAAAACGTTTACTTCAACCACCACTCCCCTCTATAACGCTAACGCCCTGAGGGTACATAAATAAATAAATAAATCTGCCACGAGCCTGGCAACATTGCTGCTCGAACGTGGATTTTCGTCTCCTCACGACAGCCGCTGGCAGTCTTTCAACTTGGGGCGGAGACCGTGCATACGCTGTTGCTAGGAGACAGACGTCGGGGCTCGCAGTGACGTCACCTACTCTTGGAGAAACCGAAACTATCAAGCTTTACGGTCTCTTTGGAAAGTTCGTGGAAGCGTGTAATATTATACTGACACCATTTATATTCTGTGTACTGAGCCATTGAACGAGGTTGATTTGGTGGGGTTGATGTGGTGGTGTTGAACGAGGTAAATCAACCTCGTTCAATGTCTCAGTACACAAAATATAAATGGTATGTCACGTGTCAGTATAATATTACACGCTTCCACGAACTTTCCAAAGAGACCGCAAAACTTGATAGTTCCGGTTTCTCCAAGAGTAGGTGACGTATACGGAATAAAGTAAATATCAATATAAATATAGTTTCTAGTCCGTCATGGCACTTTAACGCAGAACTTCAGCACATAACACGCAAGCGCATGTGAAAGCACGAAGCGTACGCCGTTTTGTGACACTGATAGGGTTACGTTAATTATCACAAAGAGGCGTAGTCCCCGCGCTCTCCACAATTCAGGAGTGATCCACCTTAGCCACCAAGCCACGGGAGCTACTTCTCCACGCACATGTCTTGGCTCGCACATTAATAACCGAGAGTAAACAGAATCGAAATATCCCACAGGAAAAAAAAAAGAAAAAAAGAAAAAACCATTATAAGGCTATGCAAGAAGCGTCTATGCTGACATAGGGGAACAAATGGGTACGCGGCGTTCCATCTGTGGAGTCACGCCATAGTCGATGGCGACGTCCGGGCGTTGCAATCCAGGGTATTATTATAATTTGAGCGTTCGCGATGAGAGCCGCGGTGACGGCCCGTTTATTTGCGGTCAAAGCCGTCTGTCGCCGCTTGGCGTTTATTGAGGCTCGCCTTCTCTCTTTCAAGGCGAGCCACCAACGTTGAATTACGTGTCATCAAAGTCACCATGAAAAAGCGAGCTTGGCTGGGGACAATACGGTGGTGGCATTGGTGGCTGCATGGAGAACGTGCGATATGTTATTTGCGGCAGTCATCGTTATATGGCTTTGTTGTGAGGTTGGTTAGTCGCCCTGCACGCCACGCTGAAGGCCAGCCCTTTCACTCCTGATTTGTGGAGAGAGCAAGGCACATGTCTTTTTGTGACAACTGATACAGTTGCATAAGTGTCACAAAAAGGCACGCGTCTCCCGTTTCAACAAATAGTGACAGAACGACGCCATTGGGAACGATGCTTTCTCAACGTTGCTATTGTTTGCTATAGGAGCTTGTGATGCGATGAAGTACTTCTCAGTGAAGTTAATCACAAAATAAGGTTGTTGTTGTGGTTTGTTTGTTGAAAATGGTGGATCGTGAAATACTTGTACTTCGGCGTCCAACCGTTGCCTCTTCTGCGGCGATAATAACCTTTCCTGCTGACTCCGGTTCAAATAAAGAAGAATGATGATTAAGTGAAATATGAGGCACACTTTGATTTACCCTCGTCATTATCATCGCTGGGTAGGCCCCTCGTGTATCGTCGTGGACAAGGTGCTTGTCATAATGGTACGCTTTGGCCTAGACAGAGCGACAAGAAAGAAATAGCGGTAGCATGTGCGCATGCGTAAAATTCGCCATCCCGCGACATTCGAGCGCGAGCGCGGTACGGGAACTGAGTGAACTGTAGCAGCACCCGTTGCCGCTGCCCACAGTTGAAGAGGACATGTCTTCAGTTGACCGCGTGCTCACCCTCTTCGGATACAAGCTGGACCGCAAGCTAGGAGACTTCAAGGCGCGCATGCGCGAAGGAAGGGGCAAGTCACTTTTACATCTGCGTTTACCTCTCAGTGCCCATGTGTCCACCCCCCCCCCCCCCCCCCGTGAAAAAAAAACGTTCGTTTGTCGTTCCTTCAAACTGGAGTGCTCCGTTCTGTCAATGTAGCTTATAACCACCTGGGGCCCTAGTCTCGTCAAAGTACACTCTTAAAAATGAACTTCACCGCATAACACGCTCATAGCCAACCATCATCTCGAATGATATCGTTATCGGCCCTGATTTGTTGAAAACGGGAGGCGTACGCCTTTTTCTGTGACACTTATGCTGTTCATAATTGTCACAGAAAAGGCGTACGCCTCCCGTTTTCAACAAATCAGGACAGATAACGATATCATTCGAGATAATGGTTGGCTAGGAGCGTGCTATGCGGTGAAGTTCATTTTTAAGAGTGTAATCGGACTCGATTGCCTCGCCTGTGATTGGTCGTCACGCCTTGATGTTCACGCCTTCTTCACGTAACGCCCAATGGCAGGCAAAGACACAAAGTAATCGAGGTCGATTGCTTTGACGAGAATAGTGCCCCAGGGCACCTATTGACGTAAACAAGCTTTTGACGCCCAGACGGGCGTACACACTCTAAAGACAGAACTTCATCGTATAGCACGCCCTCGCCGACCATTACGTTTAATAATTTGGGTAAGGTAGTGGAGCCAGGACGTGCTTTTCTTTGCTGGCCTGCCGAATACCTGAAAACAGGAGGATGTCCACACTTTGTGGCACTTTACATTGACCTGAATTGTCACAAGGAGGCGTATGCGGATGGCTCTTCTCCGATCAAAGGTGATAGCGGTATCAGAGGTGTCTGTGCAGGGGTGGCCTTTAGGTTGTTATGCGGTGAAGTTCTGTTGCGCAGGGGCAGGTGAAGGGGACAGGGAGCGCCACAGTCGCTTGCGTATTTACCGCCATGCGTATGCCCTGCGTCCGTTTACACGTTCACCCTTATCGTATGTCCACCATTCATTTTGGTATCCCTATATGGTGTTTTTACATGACGTCAAACGAAGGCGTTTGGCCGCCGTGGTGGTGGTCACTTTTTCGGCGCAGCTGCCGATATTATCTAGCATTTGCTCGAAAACGAAGGCTTGAATGGTGTTTTGAAATCCGGTCGGTCGCGTCCGTACCCTTCTTTTATCCCGAAGACACTTCGTCATTGTCATTCTCACATTTTCTTTTACGAAAACTATGGTTGTTGCATCGAAAAATAGCGCGGTTTGTCATCTTTCAATGCCGCTAGCTCGAAAGGTGAGCACCAGTGGAGGAGCTTACGAGCATTCCACGTCACAATATGACGTAGGTGAAAGCTCCCTATTTCTCTCGTACTGGTGTGAATATTTTTACCATATTTCGGTAATTTTCATATCTTCAACGTTGACAGTATTCTAAATAGCATAGGACACCTAAGGAAGGCCCGGAACCAAAGTTGGCAGCGGTCTAGCCTTTCGAAACTACTGCCCTCTAGACGTGAATAAACCCTGTACTCGCTAGGCCCGGGCCAGAAAGAAAACAAAAAGGAAAACATGGAATAATAAATACCGTAAATGGCTGCCATCTTTGCAGGGTCGACGAATACCGGCGCCAATCCATGGAGTCCAACCACCGTGGTTCTGGATACGTTTCGTCGTCGAAAGTGCGGTTTCGGACGCTTGGGGAAATGGTGCGAGAACAAGCAGCGACGGCAATGCGCTACGTCCAGGGACTAAATTCTATGCCACTGGATTCGACTAGCTTAACGACTCGCTACAGTTGGCTCTACGAGTGGTTACGGTTGGAGGACTGCTACACCGCTACCTGTCTTCGCTCCCGTCGCTCGCGCGAGATATCTATTGAAATATAATACATTTCGCAAGTCGTTTCGAACATTTTTTTTATTTTTCTTAAGGGTTTTACGTGGTGAAGCGTGCGGCTTGATTGTTTTGAACGTGTGTAAGTACAGTGAGACCAAGTTGTGCTGAGCTCCGGAAATTGTATCAGTAGGCGCACCTGTGTTTCTAGGCTTTGTTGCGCAATGAAAGGAACGGGAAAGTTTCGGGGGCTCAGGTGTACAAAATCTCCATTTTCGTTTTTTTCCCCCTACGTTTGGTGGCGTGGTACAGATTGTGCGTTACTCGTTAGATGCTCGCTCATCACTACGGAATGCAGAGTTCGTCTCCTTTGCAACTATGAATTAGGTATGAAGCACTTCGGACATTGCGATTAGGTGTTTGCTATCGAGTTATCCAGTTTGTAGCCCTGCAAGTGCCTACCTTGCCGTAAGGTCAAGTTTCGTCAGTCGTATCGGAAGGGTTGTGTAACATACAAAACATGTCCTGATCACGTGCAAGGACACTTCTTTCTTTGCTGTCACTGTTAAAACAGGGATGATGAAGGAACTGCCTGTCTAGACTGCCACGGCCGGGCAGCCAACGTCACCATTATGGCAGGGAGGGATACTGTGCATCGTCCCACTTCACAGGGAACTGTGCCGACATTTGCCTTGAAGCGTCCGAGGAAAAACCATGGAAGACACCCGGATTTCGAACCCGGGTCACCTACAGAAATTAACTGCTTTTCCCTGCTATACCTGACAGTTCAAACAGAACATATATACACATATATAGCACGCTGCTAGCGTGATGTAATTTGAAATGGTGCTATGTGGTTAAGCCCTGTTTTAACAGTATGGTAACAGCGAAAAAGTAGTTTCTGTAGGACACTTCGACTGTTCTTCCATTCCCACTATGCTACATTGTGAAGAAGACTTGTCGCGGTTGACATCAATAAACTGCTTTTAGCTTTTAGTCACAGTAGACTGTGACTACACACAACACATGTTGTGTGCTGTCTTTCCCGTACTATTCGGTCCTTAATAACGGGGCTGCAGCGAACGCAATATCGAATACCTTGGATAGATAATGCAACGTTTAACATGCCGACGCAGCGCATGCGCATACCGCATCCCATCCCATCCGTGAACCACACGTATAGTACACACATAAGTACACACGCACGCAAATATATTTATGTATACATCCCGAAGTCACGGTGGGCATTCCAAGAGAGGCATATACGCAACGCATAGTCAAGTGAAGTAACATTCACTTTTTGTCTAAAGCCCCTCCATTGATCAGGAATGAAACGAAACGTACAACTTTGAACGTTAGAACAGAATATACACGTAAGCAAATGCCCATTGGTACTGTGCTCATTGCGCCATTTCTAAATGTGGAGGAAACTACAAAAGTAAACAGCTGCGTGATGATTGAGGGGGGGGGAGGGGGGAGCAACACTTTTTGGGGCCTATCACCGGCAGGTGTATGTGATTTTAAGCTACGAATTAATTAAAAGCGCCGTAGAATAATAATAATAACCATGACACTGTATATACCCCAGTGCGTCAGCCTCTTCTGGATTGGCAGCAGCGTTTCTACACTACGAAAAAGAGGAGGAGGAAAGTTAGACAGCCGTTCTTGCGCCCTAAATTGTAAACATCCGCGAAAACTGCAGGAGCCGAATTGCCCGCAGTTTAGCAATACGAGATATACCGAAAAACGAAAAAAAAAAATTCTTCTTCGATACGCGGCCTCACTTCTTCAAAAGACAGAAAAGCGATTCCCTTCAAAAAATGGTTGACATTCCTCTCAGAAAAACTTCACACTCGAACTCCGATTGGAGAACTCGGTAGGACATTGTTTCCTTCCTGGTTTATTTATTTACCAACATCCATTACCCTTTTATATTTTTCTCTCGGTTGAAGTACGTTCATCCGTACATGAAAGTTTCTCTGTTTACTATTTGAGGAGGAATAAAATATCTGGCCTTTATCTGAGCGTGCTTTATATATGAAATAAATGGGAGAGACGGAAGACAGCAGCATCAACAAACGTCCAGACACTTTCATTCTAGCGAAGAAGGACACAACTTGCGTCGTCCATTGGACGGTCAAATATTCAGGAGATAGTAGCCGTGTTTCTTCTTCTTCTTCTTCTTCTTGTGCAGCTATCGTGTGGCGTTATTGAAAATTCTGAGGAATCTTAGCTTCTATTCTTAGTTCAGTACGAGAAAAGAAAAGAAAACCCCCAGAGTGCGGCTGTTCTCGCGTTCTCTTCTACGGGGAGCTCTATAAGAAGTGCCACTACGAAATAAATCTGGAACAGAGAAACAGGAAGCAACCTGTCTGGTGTGAACGCGATGAGGGAAATAAATCTCCTATCTTGAGAATCTTGCTGAACTGATGCCATTGTAATCGACGTATGTAGCACTGTGTTGTCCCACAATATTGTTGTCTGCCAGTGTGACGCGGAAGTATCATAAGATTAATTTCTGCTTCTGAGAAGTATGACGTCATGGGTTGCGCAATCAGCCATTCGTCTGGCGACATTACTCCTCCAAGGGCGATTATCATTGCCTCACTACAAGGGCAATGAAAGAAAAAAATACACAGTCCACTCTGGTAGTAGTGGGAACACAATAAGTCCAGGGAATGAAGACACCTGATGAAGTGCAGGTTCTGCACGAAAGCTTGTGTATATTAAAGTTTTGCTTAAAAGAGTGCTTCATTCCCGGGACTTATTGTGTCCTCACTACAAGGGATGAGCGAATAATTATTTTAGAGCCCAAGTGATAGTGAATAGATACATAGCCTAAGCAAGTGCGAAGCGAATAGTTGTATAACCGGACCGGATATACATGCAGCGTATCTGTACCAACATAAACATGTGTACGGCATGTATACGCGATATATTCATATGGATCAGAATATGGAGTAAAGGTCACTTTGTTTTATATCCTCCCGTTTTCGACCTTACGTGTGCAGCTTCGGAGTTACTCGAATATATTCGGTTTGGAAAAAACATCGATTCGATTCGAAATTCGTACATAGAATTCCGTATTCGATTCAAAAATTGAATCGAATATAAAATTATTCGCTTCGGTGTTCGAAAAATGCGAGTATCCGCACATCCCAACTCACTACATTTGCTGGCGACCTTCCAAGTTCGGTGCGGAGATTGGGAATGTGCGTGTGTGTGCTCTTCAGCTGTTGCTAGGAGACAGACGTCGGAGCTCTCAATGACGTCACCAACTCTTTGGAGTATCCGAAACTAGGAAGTTTCGCGGGTTCTTTCTAAAATTCCTGGACTGGAGTAATGTTCACTCATGACATTTATGCTTTCCGTCTTGAATCTTTCAACGAGGTTGATTTATAATACGAAGTAACGGAAATAACATTTTTTCGGTCTGTTGTAACACTTGAACAGGTATCTTCATCATGGGCATCGATATAGAGCAGGTTTTCATTCCGGCACCGCGAGCTGTGTCGTATAGCTACGAAGCCTGCTTTATCTCGCTAAGCCTGACCTATCTAACCATATCATGAGAACGGTTATGCGTGGCATATGTGCTCCCATATCAGGAGTATGGCGGGTCACACTTATTACGAACACATCTGCTACTATTTACCTCGCTGCTTCTTTCCAATGCCCTCGAATTGGGCGTGTATTGGGTTTTCCGTGTGCAGCCTCTCGAGCACAAAAGTAAGTTTAAATTGCCTTTTTGCTTATGCACTTTCCGCAGATTATACTGCTACGGAAACGAGAGGAGGAGACTTTGCTTTTATAATGCAAGGACGGTTTTCGGTATTTACCGAGAAGCACCGATAAACGTACGCCGATAGTTTTTTTTACGTGGTTGTGAAGAGAATTATACAGCGAAAGTCAATAGAATTGCTAAAAAAGACACAAAATACACAACGCGACAAAACAAACACAAGACAAGACACAAAACCTATGTTTTGTGTCCGTGCCGTGTATTTTTTGTAACCCTGACACTGTTCTTTTCCTTTTATTTTTCTTTTTTTTGGGGGGGGGATTTGAAAGACGAACAGCCCAATTTTTAACCGTATTCGATATAAAGTCACTAGTCACTGATCACTAGTCAAAGTCACTGATTTTATTTCCTGTCACTTCATGTTGAACCGCTACACTGTTAAAACAGAACTTCACCACATAGCGCGCTCCTAACCAACCATCATACTGAATGATATCATTCTGTGTCATGATTTGTTCAAAACAGGGGGGAGCCGCCTATCCGGGACAAGATAATCTGTCCCAGATAGGCGCCTCCCGCCTGTTTTGAACAAATAATGACACAGAATGATATCATTCGGTATGATGGTTGGCTAGGAGCGCGCTATGTGGTGAAGTTCTGTTTTAACAGTGTACACTCTTAGAAATGAACTTCACCGCATAGCACGCTCCTAGCCAACCATAATCGCGAATGATATCGTAATATCCCCTGATTTGTTGAAAACGGGAGGAGTACGCCATTTTTGTGGCAATTATGAACAACATAAGTGTCCGTACGCCTCCCGTTTTCAACAAATCAGGGCAGATAACGATATCATTCGAGATGATGGTTGGCTAGGAGCGTGCTATGCGGTGAAGTTCATTTTTAAGAGTGTAGAAGACAGGCCAGTTGTTGCGAAAAGAAAAGAGAAAAAAAGGATGGGTGTGCAGTGTTGCCTGAATTCCGTAACATGTAACCGGCAATTTATTAAAACAAAATGATTTCTAAAATGTAAGTGAAGTGCTATGCTCACTGTATGCATTGGAAATTGCTGTTCCATTTGTCGCCGATTTTCCGCGAGTGGCTACACGTTTAAAACCTAACCACCGAAATCTGCACTCTTAAACAGAACTTGACCACATAGCACGCTCTTAGCCAACCACCATCCCGAATGACATCGTTCTTCCCCGATGATTGGTTAAAACCGAGAGGCGTGTGCCCTTCGGTGACACTTACGCTGTTCTGTCAATTGTCAGAAAAGGACGTATGCCCCGCGCTTTCCACAAATCAGGAGTGATAACGGTATCATTCTGTGCAATAGTTGGCCTTCGCCGTGTACTGAAAGTCGAGTGCAATAGGGATGGACGGTATGTGTCTTATCAATATTCCTTAGGTTCAAGAGTCTGTTCAAGGTCTTCCACCTACCCGTCCACCCCTATTGCACTCGACTTTCAGTACAATGTGTTGCTTGGGGTGCTGATCCGTGGTGAGGGAAATAAGACCCCATTTTTCACTCCGAATTTCGAATTTCACTTCACTTCACTTCTTGCAATTCACGGTGGTCACGTAAATGACCACGAGAAATGGCTATACCGACATGAATATATACAACATGACGATGCCATCTATTTACGGTGACCCCCAAACCTGCGTTCTATACGCTTCTACAAGAAGCGACATAAACCGAACGGCCTTTTATTCTCGAATGAAAAAGTCTCCTTGTCGAAAACTAGCTCAATTTTCGTGGGTTTATATAACTTCCGCAAAGACCTTTTGGCTGCAATCCAGACTCCACTTGAAAGGAATGAATGCTGCTCTATGGATATATCCTGTTGAGCTTGCGATGGCTGGCCCCCCTCTGTGCCAGAGAAGGCAGTGCCCCTAATGTATCTTCTTCATGCAGTGCGATTTTCGAGCTTCGAAAAGACCACAGGTTTTCAGTTATCATGGCATTATGTATCACCAAGTTGCTCCACTCTAATGCGGTTTTGGATTCCGTACCGTAGATATCTTGGGTACCGTGGATATTCTCACTTTTCTGTTTCTTTTTTTTTTCTTTGTGGGATTTGGAATTCTTTGTCGGTCAACTTAAACAAAAACACGCAATATACAGGGTGTCCCAGCTAACTGCGAACAGATTCTTTAAATATATATGTGATGAACACAGGAACGTCCGTTCCGAGGAATGCCAGTTTAATGAATGCATGCCCATGCACGAGCGTGAGTTCGATCTCTTCATCGTTACGTCAAACATATATATATATATATATCACTTCTTCCGAGATGAAATCAATTGCAATATAGCATATGCTGAAGGGCACTCCTTAGGAGGGCACCAGCAAACTCCTAAGGCAATGTACAAATTAAGTTACAGCGATTAACTTTTTTAATTATAAATGCTACGAGGTTGTCCTAATGAGAACATCTGGTCTCTTCGGTCACTTGATACCGTTGCTGTTTTCAGAACAAAAATCTGTTCGATAGATCGTCCGCAAAAAAATTCGTGAAGGAACACCATTTTTTCTTTGTTTTGTTCATTGCGCACTCCCAGAGACGTGTCTTCCCTTCACTCCTAATGTGAGAGAGTGAAGGAGCACAGTGCCGACTCATGCGGTCGAAGATGAGCTCTAACTTGAGGAAACAAAACAAAAACAAATGTACCGGGTGACGCTATCGGAACTGCTCTTATCTTGGGTTGCATTTGCTGTTTTCTTTTAATCTTTTTCCAGGACGCAATAGGTGATAGTGTGCTCTTTCACCCTCTCACATTGGAGGTGAAGGAAAGACGCGCGTCTCCGAAGATGCGCAATGAACAAAATAAAGAAAAAAGGTGTTCCTTCACGAATTTTTTGCGGACGATCTATCGAACGAATTTTTGTTCTGAAAACGGCAACGGTATCAGGTGACAGAAGGGACCAGAGGTTCTCATTGGGACAACGTCGTAGCTTTTATAATTAAAAAGTTAATTGCTGAAAGCTATTTAGGACATTGCGTTAGGAGTTTGCTGGTGCTCTCCTAAGGAGTGCCTTTCAGCATATGCTATATTGCAATTGATTTCGTGTTGAAAAAAGTGATATATATTTTTTTTCAGAAAATCTGTCCTGTATGTACATTTAAAGAGAAGGCAAAGGGGTAGAGGATGGCCTGTGGCGACGAAGCACCTGATCTGCCATCGTCAACATCATCACCATTATAAAGTTGTTGTTTAAAAGAACGTCAAAGTTTGTCCATAATGAAAACCCGAGCTAGGGGAAAATAAATAACAAAGGACACACACAAACACAAGTCGATCTTGAGACTTGTGTTTGTGTGGGTCATTTTTTTTATTTATTATCAACTAGTCTCGGGTTTTCGTTATTGATATCTGGCACTAGTGTGTAGTGACTCTATCTGCTACCAGCTCGCTTGCTTTCTATCTTTTTTATCGCCAAAGTTTGTACGTACCTCCTTACATACGTAAATAACCTCCGATTTCGTCCTCTTGTATTTATCTCTCCGTGATGTATTTATATATCTGTGTAGTTGTTAATGTTATATAATAATGTACAAAACGGTGCATTGTGCGTGTGCTAATGTACAACTTCTTTCTCTTTTTTACCCTTAACTAAACAGTTACGTTTTTATTTCAGGGATTGTGTTACAGGGCTTGTCCCTCTCGTATCTTTCAATCTGAATGCAATAAAAAAGATGTAAAAATCCGTATGTAAAAACGTAAAACCGCAAAAAACACTGACTGACTAACACCTGGATTTCAGCAACTATCTCATTAGTAGATTAGTCAGTCAGGAATTGACTGTGAAAAAACACACACACAAAAAAAAAACGGAAAGCACATTTGCTTTACTACTACATGAATGACGATGGAATGAGGTGATTCACCGCAACAATTGCAGTACCGTACCTCAGTGCTTCACATGGACCGTGCTACCAGCCGGACTTGAGTATGAAACGTTATTCATGTAGGAGTGTCGTGTCCGCTAGAAATATAACAAAACGTGATGCAAACTATACCACCGGGGGATACGCGCGATCATGTACACCTGCTGAGAATGGCACAAGAAAGATGAAGACGAAGTTACTCCCTAGTCTGCCTTTTATTACGCCGTGATGGAACTGTGAGCGCAATCCTTATCCTGAGTTCCTGACGACTCTATTCCGCTTTCAGTTGGAGTTTCTCGACTGTCGTCTGTTTCAACGATGACATTTCACGAAAGAATCAGAAAGACAACTCCTCGCCCAACATAATTTTAGCCTATATCTCCGCGTCTTTGCTTTTCTTCCGTCTCCATTTCCATTTTAAAGGAGTCGTAAATTTTATATCACACCGCAGAGCAATGGAGAGTGGCGATGCACGAAGTCTGTCTGTCCAGAATAAATCGTGTTGTTCTATACGATGAAGCGAGGTGCTGTACGAAGATCCATAAGCATATATATTTACCGTATACTATACCCATTGTCCTGTATTAGATCGTGAGATCGTATTAGATGGCATATGTATTGTTTTTGCTTGGGATTCGGTGCGTTGTTTGAAATCTGGCGCATGGAACGAATTTGTTTCTAGGTTGCAGTTTTGTCAATGAATGATCGACCTGTACGAAGTTCTTAGTAAACTGTTGAGCACTTACACCTTACGCTTGCACGTATTGCGATGTGTATTGTCATCAAAGAGGCGAACTTACCAATGGAGATATTATTAGCTTTGTGTCTGTTACGTACCGAAAATGTATTTATGTTATGTCGTTTATTTGTATTATTTTATTTAGTCATTCATTGTTATTTTTGTTATTTATTTATTTATTCCCGTCTTTTGCCGCATCTATATCAGATTATTATCAGTAACCAACACCAATCTAGTGGGTAACGTATGCTGAGTGAACCAGCCCGAGGCGGCCTTTTCGATTGCAAATGTGCTGCTTGCTATACAGTGTTCAGTCCCACCATCTAACATCCCACACAAGCTCCTGCGTTGTCAGCAGCACCTTCAACATAGGGACACCCTCCGTTGCCGCCTGCTCCAGATTGGCTGTAACGACTTTTCGTTGGCCGCTCTCCTTGGCCCCGTCTTGCACCCCAACCAGTGGGCTGTCACTGCCGCTCTCCTCGGTTTTCTCCGACTCTCAGGACTCGTGAATTGTATGTAACGTTGTACTAGTGTTTATTTTCTTATTTCTTTCTTTCTTTCTTTCTTTCCTTTCCCCTTTTTTCCTTCTTTTCCCCTTTCTTCTTTTTCGTTTTCCCCGTTTTTCTTTTTTCTTTCCTTCCTTTTCTTTCGATTCCCCTTTATCTTTTCCTTCCTTTTCTTTTTCGTTTTCCCCTTTTTTTCGGAATAGCAAGCCGGCTTTGCCTGGCTAACCTTTCCTTTCTTTTTCTTAATAACCATATACCCCCCTCCCCGATCTTCAGGTAACGTCACTTTCTTTTGAGAAGTGGCGCACCTAGCGAAGCAGCCAAAGACCGGACGACAGACAGCAGCAACACATCTGCTCTCGACACTAAACGCTTCGGTCTGCACAATGTTTCGGTTCAGTCTACGACACGGAAGAAAAAAATACTATCTACAAAGAGGACTAACAAATATTGAGTCGAAGGAGGTAGCATTTCCTTGAGGGAAAAGAGGGAGAGGGGGAAAAGAAGGGACATCGGACGAAACTGAATGTATACACAGGACGAGACTCACAACCACCAACGAAAGTTTACTGAGGGAAAGTGGCAGTACAGGAAGGGCAGGAAGGGGGAAAGAGAAAGCAGTCAGTAAAACGTCCCTGGGACCCCCTAAAAACCAAACTTTGGGAAATCCCGATCCAGGCAACATACTGTTGTTTCATGGAGGGAGCAGCAGCAAAGAAGTGGCTGCGGCAAGATGATTGAAGGCTTATTTCGCGAGAGCCGCAGGTTGGGCATGGAGGCGTATAGGCGGCCACATATCTTTGCAGACCACAATATATATAGTTACAACGTTTGACCAAATTGGTTCTCAACCATCGCATGCTGTGATGTGTTTCGCTAGTGCTGAGACTCTAGAGGCTATCGATACACTGTTTGCCTGTTCTTTCCCTCTTTCGTTCAAACAACTCCCGATTTTGCCCGTGTAAGATCCCCCGCACTTCAAAGGTATTGTGTAAACAATGAAGCTTTCGGAAGGGTGTCCCAGTGTGGGATGCTGTTTGCGTTTCGCCCTCATGCTTTGCAGGTAGCAGATCGTACTTCTTTTGCTTAATATACTGTATCCACAGTACTAGAGTACCTTAAAGTGTTGCCTGTATGCAGTTAGTGTATTTTGCATCAACATTTTTTGTAAAATGCACCGCAGATTATAAGGACGCACGTGAAAGAACAACGCGTGACATTATTTTTTTTCGGCATCTTGCAGCTGTTGCTGGTTAAAAGTTTAACCGATAATCCCTCGGAGTTATGGTGTTGTGAGAATATCAGCTGTAGCACGTTCGAACTGGGTCCTTTCACTCAGTTGTGTTGGATGATTTATTTCTATCTTGCCTCCCACGTTAATATTTGCCTCATTCGATTGTTCCCGATGATAAGGAGCGGGATTGAACTGGTCCACCTTTTCCACTGGCCTTTCGTCCACCCCGTGTTGGACCGAGAAACTTGTTCGGAAACCGAGAGTGAGCGGTACACGATTAAAGGGGCATTACAGTGAGATTTCTCCTCGGTGAATGAAAGATGCCGTTCCCTTGAAACCAACGCAAATGAAACGAGGTTCACCCGTTGCGTCGTTCGTGATTTGTGCTCGAATGAAAACCGCCCATTCGCACATTCACTCTTCCCTCCTTCTCAAGAAGTACGACAATGCGGAGTGCACTCCCATTGGTCTCCTCAAGCGGTTCCCCCAATCATCGCGGCAGATCGTTTGAGGAGACCAATGACAGGCTGCTCCGCATTGCCGCGCTTCTTGATAAGGAGAGGAGGTGTAAATTGCGGCTTCTTTCACTCACGAATCACGAACGACGTAACAGGTGAGTCCCGTTCCTTTTGTGTTGGTGTCGAGGTAACTTTCATTCCGCGAGGAGAATTCCCTGGACGCTATATAGTGCCCCTTTAACTTCCCCCTTTCTCTTGAATCAACGGACATCTTCCCTTCTCTTCCAAGCGCAGTTGTGGTGGTGGTTGTGAAAGGGCTCACCGTTGTCGGCCTCACAGAGGTGTGCAACGTCACGACTGACGCCCTGGGGGAATGTGCGTTCTGGGCCGGCTTCTAAGGGAACTATGCCGACATATGTCTGAAAGCGTCTGAGGAAAACTCAGGAAAAACCCTAGACAGCACAGCCGGCATCGAGATTCGAACCTGGGTACCTCCCAGTCTCGACGTCACATGGCCAGCACGCTAACGACTGAGCCACGCGAGCTGGTCAAGCGCAGTTGTCGCATGAAAGCCATATGAGAGAACAGAGTGGGGCGTATACACCTCTTCGTGACCATTAATAGACTCTAAAAGAAGAACTTCACCGCATAACACTATGTGCACGAATGATAGGGCTGTTGCTTCTGGTGCGGGGGCGTACGCCTTTTTACGTCAATTATCACGTATTCAGATAGCACAAAAAACGTACGCCCCCCCCCCCTCTCTCTCTCTCTCTCTCTCTCTCTTGGAATCAGAAGCGATGACCCATTCATTCGTGGCAAAGTCGACGCACAGCGTGCTATGCGGTAAAGTTTGTTTTTAGAGTGTATGCAAAGTATCATAAAGAGTCGTCGTTCGCCTCCCATTTTCATCAAATCAGGTGCGAGAATGGCGTCATCCTTAAGTGTGATTGGCTGGGAGAGGGCTGTGCGATAAAGAGTTGTTTCTAGAGCGTGCAGATACGTCCTTATGCGTTCGCTTACCATTCCTACTGTGCGCATTAATTTGAATAGACTCCGCGCGATCCCGCACGCGGTACCAGAGTATGCGAGCATTAGTGAATAAATACTGCAGGAACCTGCCCCGGTGAATCGGAACAGCCGGCAGGGACGCACTTTTCAATTCGCACGTAACTACCAGCTATTAGGGTATAAGGAACGGCTCTTACGTAGTGCGTATAATTTGGAACGACATTTGAGCAAGATGCTCCTTAATTCCCCCTCGGGGCCCGGAAGGGGCAGAATGCTTTCAGACTTCAAAATTGGTAGGAAATGACGGTAATTTGCATTTACAAAGGACGAGTTTGGGAGGGATGATTTGCGCACCGCACGCACTTTGAAAGTTTAATGTGTATAGCCACGCTCTCTTCACATATCCATTTCCCTTTCAAATTTAAAATCAGTGGCATAGGGATTGAACACTAGGGGTGCAAGTATGTATACGAACTGTGAGAATTATTTCATATATACATAAGAGTCCAGGTTGCGCGAATCTACGTAAAGTAAAGTAAAGTAACTGATTACTCGAAAAAGTAGGCAAAAAAGTAATTGATTACAAGTAACGCAATTACTAGTAACGCGTTACGCACAAGTCTGCCCTCAAGCAATGGGATGGGGTGCCGCCTCAGCGGCGAAACATCCCACTACATCATCATCAATTATTTGTTGTTGTTGTTATCTGTGCAAAGTATTTACGAACACCCTTCAAGCAACACAGGGAACCTAACGGTTTGACATCTTCACTCAGCAGGTAAAACCGTGAATTACCTTTGAATTAAACTCTGAACCGTATATAGAGTAATAAAATTTTGCGAAATGCATATATGTGACAATTTGCCAGAAAGAGACCCTAGCTATTATTTACTCTGTGTGCCGTAAGTTGTTCACCTATATAGAATTATTCCATCAGATTTACGAAGAGCTCATATTTACGTAGGCTGTTGCATTCAGGCGACCGATTGCGAAGCTTAGTGACTAATAATTGCCCACGACCACACCATCGCGTTTCAATGGATTCCGGGTCATTGCGGAATCTCTGGCAACCACGTTGCCGACGCTGCGGCAGCGGCCGTTCACCACCAGCGCAAGTGCGTACCGATTGTACTCCCAAGGGAGGATAGACGGTCCCTTCTTCGTGACTGGACTGCCTCCTTATCCATCGAACAATGGCGTCGGGGTGTCCCTGTCTGTACGATACTGGGAATGGTGGACCCAACATTCTCGTGCCGCTTCCCGTCATCTTTACCGCGCATCATTAAGTCCCTCCTACATCGCTTACGGCTGAATATTGCCTTTGCGCCGTACTACCGTTACAAGATAGGGTGTGCCAGTAGCCCCCTGTGCCCGGAGTGTGGTGTGCCAGCGACCGCGGACCATGTGATCATCGCATGTGCCATTTACAGGAGGGAGCGTCACTTGTTGGCAAACGACTTTGCGCGGATTGACAGCCGAACCCTTGACCTCACTCATTTTGGGACCATGGGACAAACGAAAGCAGATGTCCGTCTTGCGACCTTTTATCAAATTCCTTGAAACTACCGGCCTAATCGACTCCCTCTAAGACCCCGTAGGCGTCGTCAGCATCATCCTCATCACCACCCTCTCACTTTTCCCCAATAGCAATGGGGTAGCATTCTGCCCCATGAGCGGAAGACATCCTCATATCATCGTCATCATGTATCTCTCTCTCTCTCTTAGTGACTAATTGTAGTTCTGGGGAGTAAATTTCAGGTCCAGGTTACTAAAATGGAGAGTAACTGCAATCCAGGGAACCATAAGCGGTAATTACACTCCAATTTACTCTTTCTTTCTTTTTCTTAGAATGTAGCATCTTCAGGTTTGACCGGAATGAAAAAGATGCCGCCGCATTTATCTTTTTTTTTCTTTTTTTTTGCAGTTCTAAGACAGAAGTCCATTTATAATTTCGTGCCATAGACAAGCGAAACAATATACTATTTACCCCTGATCTTCAAAAAGGGCACCATGTACCCAAGAATTGAGCTGCCTCCCAGGTCCGGGGACCAAAGCCCACTTCGCACTCTTTGATCCACGATGCAAGTATGCACGTGGCATGTTTTCTCTTTCAGCCACGATTCCAATTTTGTTTGCGTACGCTTTCAGAAAGCACAGACGGCAAATTGTAGCTTGCAGATGTTGCTCGAGAGTGAATTCTTGGAATGCTAAGCACAAAAACGAAAAGCAGTAACGAAAGCGAACGAAAATGACGAAGAAAGCAGTAAAGGAGAGAACGTTTCTGTTTTGCCTGTGGTCACGTAGATGTGGGTGACGCATGAGGAAATGCCTTTTGAATGCTTTAAATAGAAAATGCATGGCTAACTTCACTGATGAGTAATGCAAATTTTTTCCTGAAGTTTGCAGTGAGGTATGAATTACGGCGGATGGAGAGCGGCGGTATTACTTTTTGTACCCCTTTCTGTAACGCTCGACGTAAGTGCATAAGTGTAACAAAAAGGCTACTCCTCCACCTGCCAACAAATCAGGGGAGAGAATGATGATGCCATTCGGGATGATGGTTTGTTACGAGCGTGCTTTGTGGTGAAGTTATCTTTTAAAAGTGCTATCACTATACCCCGCTGAAAGGAAGCACATTCCGAAAGATTCCGTTTAAGCATATAAAGAGTTAAGCAAATCCCTAATTAACAGAGCGTTGCAAGTGTCTTGTGTCAGCAAAAGCGGTGCAGGATAAAAATTAGCGCAGCAAATAATCTGCGAGAACAAGATAGATACTCCGTTCGTGGAGGTTCCAGATACACACCAGTGGGCTTAAACAACGCTTTGGTTCGTCATTTGGTAGCCGATCCGTTTTCCCGATAGTAGCCTGCTATGTGGTGAAGTTCATCTTTAAGAGTGTGGAGAGGAGGAACGACGTTACGTGGCGGAGCATGATAACCCCTTTTCGTGCACCACGAGCGTTATCACTTAACGGTGGTAGTGCCAAACACTCTCGCTCCGGAACAGCCACTTAGCGCGCTCATCGATATCATCCAGTGAAGAACAGCAGCATGAATCCGACGACGGCTGTGAAGAACTCAGTTATGTGTGGCTCTTCTGTGTACTGCACTGTTTTTAGGGCACTGCAATCCATAATAATAAGAACTTCTCCACATGGCACGCTGAAGGCCAAACGTTATGCAGAATGACACCGTCATCACTATTGCTTTGTGGAAAGCGAGGAAAGAGTTGCGGAGTTTAAGAACGTACGTCTTTTTCTGACATTTAACGTAAGTGCATAATAGCACATACACACACACACGCACACAAAGCGTCAGCCTCCCGTTTTTGACAAATCAAGGGAGATAACTGTAGGGTTGGGGTGTAGGGTAAGTTGTGTGTGTGGGTGAGTGCAGCACTCACTGTAAACGCACATGCGAGCTGCTGCGGTTCCCTTCCGTCGAGTAAATCATGCTGACCACGTCAGTGTCATCTGTACGCGTTCAAATGAGCTGAGACAACTTTATACGACCGCAAATGAACATCCGCACCTAGAACCCTGAGATTAAGGAAGAGAAAAGGTGTGTTCGTCTGTGTGAATGTGGGGTTGACTGGCGACAATGTGTGTAAGAGAGAATGTGTTGAATGTGAGTGCGTGTCCCCGTGTTTCCTAGCGTGCCTTTGTACGTTGAAGAGAGATTACGTAGCATGGGGGGGGGGGATGTAATTGATAGCATCTCTGACCGGCAATCAGAGGGTGTGAGTTCGGGTGCCGCTGCTGGTGCCTTTCTTGAACTGCCATCATTCAACAGAACAAAGACACACACGAACACCAATCTCAAAAACAAAGCAGTTTGAGATTCGTGTTCGTGTGTGTCTTTTTTTTTTCGTCAAGCTCAAGATTCTAAGTACGGATGTCCGGTACAACCAGCTCGCCTACTTTCTGGCCGTTCTCTCTGCAAATGGACGGTTTCTGAAACGAACACCAGGTGAATTGGCAACTGGTGGCGCGTCTATGCCGTCGCGTTTCATTTCTTTCCGGCTGCCCTGCTATCGGGAAATTTTCGCTGGAAACGGCCAGTGCAGCCAGCACAGGCCAGCAGCATAAACGGGTGTTGACTCGATAATTACGAGTATATCATCTTCGCTTCGCGTGACACCAGCTAGTACTCCCTTGTGGTGCCTCTCTTTATCAATCACATATCCCTTCTGACCCCCCACAGTGTCGCATTCCGTCGTCCCATTTTTCTAACCGATGAAAAACGGCACCTTTGACATTATAAGTCATTCGGGTAGCCTATACTGAAGCTGACATAGAACAATAAGCAGGATCAGCGAATGAGGCAGAAAACAAAGGAGAGAGAGAGAGAAAAAGGAAGGATGGTGAAAAGGAGGATGTGGTGGTGGTAAATAGCAGAGTGAGGTGGTTCTGTGTTGGCGTCATTGTGGCCAGCGTGAGGGTGTACGTGGTTTCGTTTTTTCTCCTTCACATGTATAGCAGACGACATATCTCGCTCTTTTTCCTTTCCTTCGAACAGAGGAGAACCATTAGGGCAGTTCGTGACTAAAGCGCAGGAGCTCTACAGTCTCTAACACAGGTGCACTCTGCGGTTACAACGATCACAGAAAGAAAAGAGAGAAGAAGCCCGATAACGAGGCTACATGTTAAAGGCACGTCGAGCGCAGCCGAAAAGAATAGACACGTTGGCAACAATGGTGGCAAATGATGGGGTTGCCTTCGACATCGTGTTCCCCATCTCGTTGCCATGGGCACGGGTCCCTCAACGGTTGTGGAAACAATACAGCCCTCTATAGACTGTCGTACGTTAAGGACGATGTCTTGTCGTATACCCGTAATACTCTGGACGTAAGAAAACGCTTCGCACACAGAAGCATGTTTGTTTACCGTTTTCACTTCCTTCTACCGCGCCTGTGCCCGTGCGTTGTGCCCGTGCGTTGTGCCCGTGCTTTGTGCCCGTGGCAGCCTTGCCGTACTTTTAGGCTTGGACTGCATGCCATCTGCTTTCAATGGTGTTCGTCTAATGCTGTGTCCATTAGGCTGGGGGCAGCAATACACGTTTCGAATACAAATTTGAATACAAAGTATAGTAATGCTTCGAAGCATTTCTCCAAAAATAATTTGTATTTATTTTCTGCTCTAAAAGTGTCGAGTAGGCCATAAAGACTCCGCAACCCGCGACCGGACATATATGGACAGTAGCACTTCAAGCCAGACTGGGAGGTAAGACTGCACAATTTTTCCACGGTCGAGTAACCTACTATGTGCACTGTAAAACGGAATAAAGGTTGTAGATCCACCACGAACTTACGAATGAAAATGGAGTAAGAAAACTTGGCACATCTGAAAAGCGGCTACCCTCACCTCAATAATAAACTGAATGGAGAAGGCGGCAAAAAATATTACAAAGCATCCAGCAAATACGAAAAGGACACTGAAAAAAACAAGAAGAAAGGAAGAAAACACAAAGCCAAAATATTACGGCGTCACCACTCATTGTTGCCAGACTCGCAGTTTTTTGTCTCTCGTGTTTTTTTTTTTTGTTTTTTTTTTAAATCTCTCTATTTCTTTCTGGGCGATTTTCGAAAAGAAAAAAAAAATCAGCTTCAAAACAAATCTTCACCGCATAGCACACTGAAAGCCAACCATTGCACAGAGTGCGGGGCGTACGCTTTTTTCGTGGCAATAAACATAATTGCATAGCTGTCGCAAAAAGGCGTACGCCTCGGTTCCGGGACTTTTGATCGAAAGCGGGACATTCGGTCGAAAGCCATTTATCGAACGCCGCTTGATCGTAACGGCAGCGGTCGTTTCATCGATTTTTTTATTGGTGCAACTGGAGTGTCGAAGAAGAAGAAGCAGAAAAAAGAAACTGAGTTGCAGTTCTAAATGCCGTTATACCAAGTGTAATCCGCTTGCCCGTAAACACATTCCTCATGCAAATCCCCTTCTTTTGCTTCCAAAAAGCGGTCCCAGCCTTCAAGGGCCTGGGTTATCCACACGTTCGAAAACCTGATAGGTTTTTCCGGATACATAGTGACTAAACATCCCCACTAATCCCCGAACCATTTGGCAATTAATAATTTATCTAAAATAATAAACATTCTTGACAAATAAATAAATGATATTTTTGGATAATTTAGTCGAACGTGGACAAATTTTAACAATGTATTAATAATGTTTGTATTTAACTGACCACTCAGTATTAGTTTATTTACTTTACGCCTGTGTGCGAGTGAATCTAAATTAATTTGTCGCAACGAACATTAACCGAATAAGGATGGGTAGAAATCCAGCGAACCGGTAGAGATGTAGGAAGGGAGTTGCCTCAGGACAGAAGCCACCGATATTTCGAACAGAGACTGTTCTTCTTCTGGAAGAAGAACAGTCTCTGTTCGAAATATCGGCGGCTTCTGTCCTGAGGCAACTCCCTTCCTATTAACCGAATAAGTCCTTCGAAACCTAGACAAGATAAGGCGGGCAGCAGACTTTTGCATTTCCTCTGTTTCACTTTTTTTTTTTTTTTTTTTCGGATGGCGAGGATGTGCAGAGATCCCAGACTGCAGATGCATACTCTAAACGAGGTTTAACTAATGTTTTATATGTTGTTAATTTAATATCTTTTGTTGTACCATGGCGAAATTTCCTTCTTAGTATCCACAGACTTCGAGTGGCTTTCGCGCACATATTACTATATCCCCTTTCAGAACTTTCCCTTTAAATTTGCCGCTAGCAATGAGAAGGGTGCCCAGAAGAAGCACAGGCTGTTGGCTGCTCCCAACGTGAGGCCATTTTTTTCAATATGTGTACTAGCAGATTTGTAGTACGTGGGATTCTTCCCCACTGTGCTGTCCAGCTGTGTTGTTCGTAAATGCCAAAGGTCTGAAAATAACCAATGGTCTCCCATCTTCGGCTGAAAAAAGCAATAAAATGAATAGAAAAGCAGAGGACACTAATTACCTGTTCCGTATACTCGAGTCACAAGTTACAGAAAAACAGGTGCGTACGACGCACTCCATGGAGCTTTGAACTCCCTTCCAACAAACGTCTTTCGAACAAACGGCGTCGATCAATCGGCTTTCGACCAAGTGGCGTTCGATCGAACGCCTTCGATCAAACGGCGTTCGACCAAACGACATTCGACGAAATGGTTTGAAATGGTTCGCCTCCCGTCTTCAACAAATCCAGGGAGAGTGCATACAACTTTGTACAATCCGCTGCATATCGCCTCGTTGGTTTCTTTGCTCCGAACAATGTCTTTTCTTAAAGCATGCTCGCAGGTTTTTCTTTTGAGGTGTTGTGCAGCTGGTAGAACCCACCTGCGAGATCCAGTAGCGTATACTTGCCGTAATTCAATTAGGGGGTAGACTATTATGCACTCGTGTTCCAGATTATCGCCAGCGCTCGGTAAGTAACTTTCATCCTTTCTCGTTTCATCCGTCTCCTTGTTTCGTGCTTTATCGTTTAAAAATTAAGATTTCTGATGTTGTATCGAGATAAAGCAATAAACGTCTTCCCATGAGGCCACTATCGGCTGGCACACCGCATAGCTTCCTATGCGAACGAGAATAACTTTCATAAATAAATAAATAATTTTCATCCTCTATCGTTTCATCCGTTTCTTTACTTCCTGCTTCGTCTCTTAAAAACGAAGATCTATGATGTGGCATCGAAGTAAATCAATAAACGTCTTCCCAAGGGGCCACTATATCGGCTGGCACTCTGCGTACACAGTAAAAACACCCTTCTAAGTGTAAATGGCACGTTCCAGGGCGCACTCCTTTTTTTACACTTCTCAAATGAGAGTATTCGAGTACACCTTTTTGAAATGGAGTTTTCTACGAGAAACACTTTTTCTAAATGGTGTATTCCGCAATAAACACCATTTCAAATGGTGTATAGTGCTAAAAACACCTCTTTAAGCACCCATTTGTATCAGTGTTTTAACAGTAATACACCAATCCGCGTGGTGCCCTTGACCATGAATGGCACATGCAACATGATTTACTGAAGCCCAATTAACACCATCCCGCGTATGATGTGAAGAGTTTTTGTGGACTTTCTGTGGCTTGAGTAAAGTTGAATTTCTCCGTTCAATATGTTCACTCGCTCACAACACGCATAAAATATACACGAAATAAAGTACTGCAAAACTATACCGGGTGTTTCAGTTAAATCCCCGGGCTAAATAATTCGCGAACCGGTGCACCAATCGAATAACTTTCTTTTTTACAAGTATCTGTCCAATACCGCCTACAAGATGCGCACCGCGTGAATGAGCGGGAGGCGCTCATTATTTAAATAAAAATTCAAATGAGTTTCGCGAAAAAAGATAACTTCTAAAGCAGGGCGCCGTCGGGATTAAAATGGGTACTACCCCTTCTGGGACCTTCAGTAGATACCTTTCAGAGAAAAATCTGCAACCGAAGCGGGTCATTTGTTGCAGTAATTAATTGGTTTCGGTTTACATATTTTTGTCGCGGCTGGTCGCGGTGAAGCGCAAAAGGACGCTCTTTCACTCCCATGTCCACCAATGAATTACACCAATGAATTACGTCCTTTTGCGCTTCGCCGCGACCAGCCGCGACAAAAATACGTAAACCGAAACCAATTAATTACTGCAATAAATGACCCGCTTCGGTGGCAGATTTTTCTCTAAAAGGTGTCCACTGAAGGTCCCAAAAGGAGTAGTACCCATTTTAATGCCGACGACGCCCTGCTTTAGAAATTAGCTTTTTTCACGAAACTCATTTGAATTTTTATTTAAATAATGAGCGCCTCCCGCTCGTTCACGCGGTGCGCATCTTGTAGGCGGTACTGGACAGATAGTTGTAAAAAAGAAAGTTATTCGATTGGTGCACCGGTTCGCGAATTATTTAGCGTGATGGAAAAGGGAATTCGTTGGACGAGCTGGCCTTGTGTTTAGAAAGGGCCTCTTTTCTAAACTCCCTCGAGGCAGACAAAAACTGACCTTTGCACGCTGTCTGCGCAACATTTTCGTTTCTGTTATGGGTGACCGCTGCCGGCATACAAAACGTTCTAAAGCGAGCGCTGTTAGACGGGGCTGGTCGGGAATCATAAAAAGTTTTCACTTTCTCGCTTAACTTCTTTCTTTTTTGCCGAATTTGTTTAGTCGTTCAGCTTGGCAAGTACCGCATCTTATACCTTGGCACGTGCGAGTACAAAAATAAATGAATTGAATTTCCAACGAACTCGCAACTTTGCTGCGTATCTTCGTCGGGAGCATGGTGGTGGCGTTGTGGTATTGGTGGAGCTGCACTCTAGCACAGACCTTCGTCACAACCACTGCCACCATCACCACCACCGCTCGTCACATGACATGCTCTTACCCTCTATTGAAATAGAAACTCCGTCCAACCGCCATTATGCAATCCCAAAATGATATCGCTCTATACTTCCCGATTTGTTGAAAATGGGAGTACGGGTTTTTGTGACAATTTGTATATCTCGTAATTGCCACAAGGAGTAATAGAGGGTCCTTTCGCGTGAATGTTCCTCAGTACACCGCATTTTTTTTCTTAGTTTTACATCATTTTTATATCATTGATGTCACGTTATAATCAGACGGCGACACGAACAGGGAACTCGCGTTCATCGCCGCAAAGAACGTGTCGATAGATCAAAGAGGAAATAACATAAGAGAGAGTCAGTTATAAAGACACGCCGCAACGCATTAAGTTTGATCTCGCCGTGAAACGCCTAGAGGGTAACTTTCGAATAGATGGTCCCTTTTAAGATCGATGACAATAGCACAAAAACGGGGCTGTGCTGTCTGAGGTTTTCCCTGGGTTTTCCGAAGAGTTTCCAGACGAATGTCGGTCCAGGACGCATTCTAACCCCCCCTGTCGCCCACTCCTTCTTGCTGTCCTCTCTCCATCTGTCCACGTCTGTACGCCGCTCATAGCCACAGTTAGTAGCCACAGTTGCTTCGCGGCGCTAACATGAAATTAAAACAAACAAAAAACAAGGAAACGGGGAGGTAAATGAGCAACACTGGAGGGCGGCCGCGGATGAGCGGCGATGGAACGTCAGGTATATAGAGTCGCGCTGGGTTTATAAGCAGCAAGCTGTTAAATTACGCCGTCTGCATAAATTGCTTGTCTTCTGCTTTACGGTGTCCTTAAAAGATGGCCGCAGCACCTATGTCTACACTCTTAAAAATGAACTTCACCGCATAGCACGCTCCTAGCCAACCATGACCTCGAATGATATCGTTATCTGCCCTGATTTGTTGAAAACGGGAGGCGTACGTCTTTTGCTGCTTGGCGTACGTCTTTTGCGTTACACTTATGCTGTTCATAATTGTCACAAAAAAGGCGTACGCCTCCAGGTTTCAACAAGTCAGGGCAGAGAACGATATCATTCGAGATTATGGTTGGCTAGGAGTGTGCTATGCGGTGAAGTTCATTTCTAAGGGTATACTCTTACATGAGAAATTATCAACGAAAACGTAAAACAACGCAATTACCATGCAGACAGGTCCTAGACTGTTCTGTGTCCATGGCCCAGTATCATGCAGCAGCGTCACGCACTGGTTTTCTTCATTGAATTTCTAAGGGGGCCGGTGTGGAGTCATATTGTGACTTTAGGCCTTTCTGCACCGACATTGTCTGGTCATGAAGGATTCATGTCGTACCAAGGACGAGGATGCAAAATCATTTATTCACCCATCAACTGATCATTCCATCTCGTGCTAGTGAGACACAAATCAAGTGGCACGTTTCATCATTCATCGTCACGACATGTACTTGCTGTTGTAGCAGACAGTTTACCGGATTCATCAGCTTACCAGCAGTTCCGGGGGTACCGTTTTGTTGAGCACAAACACAACGGAACAGAAAGAAGGAAGAAGTAAAGATGAATAACAATAATGATGATAATCCTTACACGTAGAACGCGTCTTCGTCAGCTGATATTGTGGCGGCTAATTTGGAAGCAGGGCCGTGTATTAACAAGATATTCATTGGACGCCCATTACCTCATTGTCATCCTTCTGAGTCGCATTGCCGTTGCTTCCGGCGGTGATGCTCGATAGAGGTCTGCGGCGTCGGCGACTTGGTCGACCCGTGTAGTCGTGCCTGCTATACGAGCTCTTGAGTTCCCAAAGATCGTTCCTTCGACATGGGCAACATATCCCTAAGTTTGGGGCGAAGAAGACGAACAAGCTAACGTGCAACACAGGACAAGACCCTTGTCTTGTAGTCTTGTCCTGCGCTCTACTTTTGTTTGTTCGTCTTCACTTGTCTTCACGTCAAGCTCTGGGATATGTCGCCCATGTCAAGTTTACACCAGCTCGCTTGCATAATCATTTTAGGAAATAATGAAAATTTATTTACGGTGTACGGGTGATATTTATAGGATGCAGGGAGACTACTAAAAATATGCCATGGGCTCAGGGCCATGGACCCTCATCATCAGGACACATCTCATCCTGCCCATTGTGCCTTGTGGGCCGCACCTCATGTGGCGAATTTCCCCATTCATGATCATTAATTTATCTGTTGTTGTTGTTGCCATGGGCTCATCGTTCCTTCGTTTAAAAGGAACGCAAACACCACCTTACAGAATTTGCAAACATAACTCACCTCGTAACGATAAACATGTCATAATTTGGGGTGACTTGCACGTGAAATGAGTCAGCCTTAATAGTCTCTTTAACGGCCATTACATGCTGTTGCAACATAAAACATCCAAACCCAAACTTTAACGGCCAGGGTGAAATGTTAGCCAACAACGTTTACCTGAACGAACTCGGCCTCATTAACGTTGAAATTTCACCGTACAAGTACGAGCATGAAAGTGAAGGCGATGCGCCGCTCACCGGCCCAGGGCGACTCCACCTAGCAACAGGGACTGCTGCCCAGAGGAGCAACTGTCACGTGGTCTAGGAGAGGGTTTTTCAGAAATATTTGGCGAGAAATCTAACAAGCGAGGGGACTCAATGCGATGTGGGATACTCCTTTCCCAACAGTATTCTGCGTTAGAATTAATAATACTAATGGAAGAAAGACTGGCATTTGGTGGGTATACTCAAATAACACTCACAGTCACATAGTCAGGTGACAAATGCACTTGTTCAGTTCCTGCGGATCTGTGGCCTTCTGGGTGAACTGTGATCAATTTCGTGTTTGTTTTCCTGTTCGTTTTTTGTTCTTTTTATTTGCCTCTGTTTTTTTTTTATTCTTTCCTGGGAATAGCAAGCCGCCGTAGCGCAGGCTAACCTTTCCCTCCTATTTTTTTATATAGTAAACCTTTTTCCCGCCACTTCAAATAACACATGGTAACAGCTGCGTGTTGAAATCGCCTTCAAGAAGTAAATGGTGCACGATATTCACCGCTGTTCTGCCTTCTGTGCATATACAGATGTACACAGATGATCGGTACGGGTAGATGATGATGATGACGTGAGGTGCTTCACCGTAGTAATTGACGGTACCCTACCTCATTATGTGTGAGTTATGGTTCGGGTAAGATAAGAAAGTACACCAAGGTGACAGTCTGTACCAACGAGAAAGGCTACCACCCTATTATAGCACCTTTAACTCTTTATGTCCCTTTTTTTTTTTTCGAAGCTACGCTCAAGAAAGCGACTGTATATACTCTACAGATTGGAGCTATAATTGTCTAGTCGATATTGCGCAAAGCACTCGAGTGCACGAAAAGGGCTTTTCATTACTTGCTGCCTGCTAAGCTAAACCGTCTCTTCAGGACCCCATATACGCTCATTGGTTACCACTGCTAACTGCGTCTCTTAGACTGATTGATTTATTCACGAGCGTGGCTTCTCCACTGATGTCCCTGTGAGTTGCGGGTCTTTCATTAAGGCAGAGCTGAATGCCGAGTAAATGAACTGTAAGGGATGACTGCTAGAAAACATGCGGTATGCCGAACCTTAAAATTATGCATGATGTGCAGCAACAACAACAACAACAATAAATGAAGAAGTGATGATGACATGGGATGTTTCCCCGTGGTAGCCACAGGACCCTACCCCACTTCACAGTGGTTAATATGAGAGGATGAATTATGATGAAAGTTGAAGCGACGACAGACTGTCGGAGTTCTGCTTAGAGCTCTTCGAGGAGTCCAGTGTCTTGCATGAAAGCAAAAAGGGAGCGAAGAGCCCGGCACTGATGCGCAGGGGAGCTCCATGGACCTATACTTTGGACAAGCTAAATGATCTATGGTCAAGGAGTTGAGTTGATGTGCAGCAAGGAACACGTAATACCTCGAAATCTTAGAACTGACACGCAGAAGAACGTAGATGGTTGAGTCAAGATCCAACTGTAACAATAGAACTATAAAGGAAAGCTTCAGTGTTTTATAGTTAAGTGATACGTGGAAGAGAAAACAGTTTTGATCGATGTATGAGAAGAGTAGTGTTCGTTGGGGAACAGTAAAAGTAAATGATGCTTTATTCGTCGTTCAGTCTCTGGCTCTGTGTTAGAAAGTTTCGCGCCACTAGAAGCTGAATATCCTTAGTCTTAGAAGATGAATATCTTAATTATTACTCAATATCTCTTCTATTGTTTTTTTTTTTTTTTGCTGTTGTCGCAATAATTGTTTTGGGGGATGCGCTTCATCGAGCCGCATGCCGCTGCCTTTTGTTCACAGCTACTTCACAGTTTTCTGCAGCAAGTATTACTAATGAAGCACTATAAGTGAAGAGCGCAGCATGCAGGAAGCGCTAAACGAAGGAGTAAATGCCAGATGTGCTCTTTTTTTTTTTTTTTTTTTTTTGCCTAGAACACGTGGTTCAGATTGTGTGGCAACAATCGTGAATACTTTATACAGGGTGTCCCAGCTAACTGCAAACATATTTTTAAAAAATATTTATAACACTTTTTCCAAGATGAAATCAATTGCAATATAGCATATGCTGAGGGGCACTCCCTAGGAGGGCATTAGCAAAGTCCAAAGGCAATGTCTTAATTAACTTTCATTAATTAACATTTTAATTATAAAAACTACAAAGTTGTCCCAATGAGAACATCTGTTCCTTTCGGTCACCTGATATCGTAGCCGTTTTCAGAACAAAAATCCTTTCGATAGATCGCCCGCAAAAAATTAGTGAAGGAACGCCATTTTTTTCTTTATTTTGTTCATTGCGCTTCTTAGAAGACGCGTCTTTCCTTCACCACCAATGTGAGAGTGAGAAAGAGCACACTATTGCCTCTCGCGTCCTGGAAAAAGATTAAAACGAAACAGAAAATGCAACACAAGATAAGGCCAGTTCCGATAGAGTCACCCGATACATTTGTTTTTGTTTTGTTTCCGCAAGTTAAAGATCATCTTCGACACATGAGACGGCACTGTACTCCTTTTTCCTCTCACGTTTGGGATGAAGGAAATACGCGTCTGCGAAGATGCGCAATGAAGAAAATAAAGTAAAAAAATGGCGTTCCTTCACTAATTTTTTGCGGGCGATCTATCGAACGGATTTTTGTTCTGAAAACGGCTACGATATCAGGTGACCGAAAGGAACAGATGTTCTCATTGGACAGCTTGGTAGCTTTTATAATTAAAAAGCTAATTAATGAAAGTTAATTAAGACATTGCCTTTGGACTTTGCTAATGCTCTCCTAGGGAGTGCCCTTCAGCATATGCTATATTGCAATTGATTTCATCTTGGAAAAAGTGTTATAAATATGTTTTAAAAATATGTTTGCAGTTAGCTGGGACACCCTGTATAGACTGGCGCTATTGATGCGCATAGGGTATGTTATATAGTCTGCGCGTCCACTTTTAAACAGAAGTCCACCGCTGCAAGCCAAGCACCATCCCGTGATTTGTTGGAAGCTGCAGGCATGCCTGTTTTCGTGACTTATTCAGTTATGCAGTCACAAGAAGGCTGGCTCTTTTCACATATCAGGAGCGATAACGGTTTCATTCTGTACAATGATTGGCCGTCAGTGTGTAATGTGAAGTTCTGTGGAGGCGGGTCTTGCTCAACGACCCCTCCAGCACTTTGCACTCTCTGACGGACTCATGCACCCTCTACGTATCTCCACCCTTCACTCGTCTTCTTTTCTGTTCTTCTTCTTTTTTTCTTCTTTGCTATAGTGGTGACGTCGCCTACTTCTGCGTGGCCAACAACGGCTAGACCGATTATGTCAATCATTACCCCCCCCCCCCCCCTTTGTCACGAGCGTGGTGCAAGCTAGGTCCAGTAGTCTTTTATGATTAATTTTATCATCTGATACTAATTTTTCGCTCGTTCATTCTTTACGCAGTCATCACGCCCGCATTACCGACAAAGAAGAACCCCTGGTGGCTTGTGTAACTAAGCTCCCTCTAGATGTGCAATCGAGCTGAAGTAGTCGACTCTACACTTGTGGATCCACAATCCCCATGTTACTTTAACTCAATCCAATCTAAGTCTAAAACACTAGTTTTGTATATATCCTGCATTCCGACCAGGTGCTTTTTGCTGAATAAATAATAATAATAAAACAACATACGTGTTGTATTACAATATGAAATAAGGAAAAATAAGTAGTTGCATATTCGTTCAAGCAAAAAATAAGTAAAACTCAATAGGAACAACACAATAAAACGCAAAAAAGCAGATTCTGCAATATATAAATTATACCTGCATAGCATGTAAGACTACAATCCACCTTGAGTCCACGTCTAAGGTTATTCGTAACATAATGGTGCAGGAAGGCCGTCATAAGCCCTTCTTGGCTCCTCCGCATTTCGCATTCTGGAGTGGGATATAGCGAACGAGCAAGCAAGAAATAGACAGATGGTTCTAGCGGGCTCCTTCTTCTTCGCTGCATACAACCGAGACGGGGATAGACACATGCATTATTTATGTACGCGTGCCTCTGGTCACGTGAGAATATGCATGCCCCAGGCAGCTGCTCCTGGAGCTTCTGCAGTGGAGATGTACCTACGCCATGCATAGACGAAGAACAATATTCCGCGAAAAAGGTTGAGAGCGCATGGATTAAGGGATTAATGCTCTGTTGTTCGCAAATTGAATATTGAACCGAATAGTGTACGTAATATTGTTTACGACCTTTGGAAACACTCAAAGCCCGTCGCTGTACAACCTGTCAAGAGAAAATGAAAAAAAAAAAAAAAAAGAATCGAACGCAGATGGAAGTACGAGTGGGTCGTAGCATGAGGGATGTACGATGATTCGAATAACAAGACTACATCGCGTTACCAAATTGCGTCGAGTGATGTGCTCTTTATGCCCCCCCTTATCAGGTGACTTGAGAAGGTAAACAGTAAACGGAGTAACGCATGATTAAAAGTACTGGCATATCCGGTACGGACCATGTCCATCTTTTCCTTGTTTCAGCGTCTTCCTCACTTTTCTTTCTTTTTTGTAATGTAATGTAATCTAATCTATATAGACAAAGCGCGTGTGAGGACGTCTTCAGCATATGACTATACTTATAGGGAAGCACAGGCGCGGGTCTGTACCCGCGTGTGTTGGTCTGGTTTGGCTTTAAGAAAAAATAAAATGGAGATTTTGGCTTCACTAGTGTGAGGCCCGCAACTCCGCATCCCTTGCACCAGTTAGATCAGTTACTTTGGCGGAAAACCCGCGTGTGTGTTTGTTGCATACCTGTATCTTTCCCTGCACTCTAGGAATAGAACTTCACCGCATAGCACACTCTGCGCCAACCATGGCCACGAACGATAGGGTTATCGCTTCTGATTCGAAGACAGAGTAGGACGTACGCCTTTTTGTGTCAATTACGATATATCCAAATTGACACAAAAAGGCGAGTCAGAAGTGACAATGGTTGGCGCAGAGCGTGCTGTGCGGTGAAGCTCTTTTAGAATGTGTGCTTATTATTTTTACCTGTACCAGCACATAGATAGTTTCCCACATACTTCATGTACGCCTGGATACTCGATCGAAAAATCAGATCGCCTGCCATTCCAACAAGCTGCGAGCTTGTCTAACTGAGTAGCGTGAGAAATGCGGACATTGTAAATAGGATTAAGGGGCTGCGGCCTACAATAGTACATGGACGAGAAAAAAATATAGAAAATCTTCGTTTTGTATCCTTTTAGTATCAGTCGGCATATTTGCATAATTGATTAGCAAACTGTACAGGAACTGTTTTACATATCGGCGAAAGTAATAACGAAATAAAGAAATAAGTAGAACGCAGAAAAACGAGGAAAAAAAAGAAAGAAAGAAAGGAAAAACAGCTCCCGGTGGAAGGTAGTTGTACGGTCTGGGGTTTTCCCCGGATTTTCCTGCCGACTTTCCAGACTAATGTCGGCACAGTCCCCCTTGGAGTCTGCCCCGAACCCCCGTGTCCCCCACTCCTTCCTACTGTCCTCTCTCCATCTGTCCACGTCTGTACTGCGCTCATAGCCACAGTTGCTTCGCTGTGCTAACATGGAATACAAATATTTAAAAAAAACGCAGAAAGTCGCTTGTGAACAGTGGTTCCGATACAGAAATGATATAACGCGCCATAATGTGAAGCGCATCATGTTCAATTGAAATCGCAATTCATAGAATGAACAACGCAGGGATGAAATGCAAAACCGTCGTGTTGTATGAACAAAAACTAACCTAATTTGGATGCATGCTGGTAAAAAAAAGAGAGAGAGAGAGAGCCCGAAATACTTGTCAAAGTGTTGTAGAAATAGGGCAGCTAAGTGCTGTTCTTTAAGGCTTTGGGGTGACAATTCGTGATCACTGCATTGCAGGGAAAATGCAGGTGTACCGGCATTGTGTGCGTGGGCAGTGCAGATGTGCAAGTACCACACGCCGCGAGTGCGGTGTGCACCTGGGGTTCCCAATCACGGTTAGTGAAGCGTAGCAAAAACGTAGTAAAAAGTATCGGATGTATTGGCATCAAAGTGGAAGACCAAGATCAGAATAAAGATTAGGAAAAACCTGTCCAGGAGCAGTACTGCACCGTGACCGTTCGGAGCAAAACCACGTTTATTGCTCGCTCCGTTGCATGCTGCGTGGGCGCCGCCGTGATCGATGTCTTTCTCTTCGTTGCGAGGTCGTACACACGTCCGCGGGTGTAGTGCGGGGACAAGTTTACTTACCCACCTCACCTGTACCTGTGACTTCAGAACGAAAAGAGGATGGGGTAAGGTTCTGCTACCATATAGTTTTAGTACATCGTACGCTGTCGCCTTTGCGTACGATGCACTAAAACCCTCCCTGTTCAGGAGATGCGGTAAGCTAGTCGCGTTAGTCCTTTAATTTGGCTGACATCACATTCTCGAACATGGATTTGACAGCTTCCTTTTACCTGTGTAGAGAGGTAGAAAATTCGGCGACGAGAACCGCCGATATTTCGATCAGAGCAGTTCTTCTATATACTGTTCTTCCTTTGTGGTTTTCGTTGTGTCCCCTCGATCTATCAAAACTCGGTAATACGACAAGCAAGCAGCACGATTGTGACCCGCATGAAGCGCGGTCGTTGGATGTTCACGCTGTGGTGGTTCACCGTAGCGTTTATAGCGGAAGGTGATCCGACGTTGAACGAGCAGAAGAACATATCATGCCTAATTAGCCTCTTGCTTGAGGGATACCAAGCTATTATAGCGTCTCCTAGGAAGCATCACAAGTGGCCATTCTGCATTTTTTTTCCCAGTTCATCTTTCCCCAGTTATGCACCCATCGTGTTTGTGTCATTCTCATTAACTCTTTCCGGGCTCTAATGGGATCGCTGTGCGTCTTCCTGATCGGCAAATTCACTCATGCTGACCATCATGGCAGTCATCCATGATCACATCATGGAGAATGGACTTGATGTGGTGTGATGCTGAAGTTGATACTGCGTAATGGGTTTTGAACGTGAAGTCAAATGATGGCTTTTGAAGCTGAAGTCGAATGATGGACTACGACTTTATGATGCTAAAATGGAATGAAAAATGAACCATGATATTGAAGTCGAGGTTATGATGTTGATGTGATATGCTGGGCTGTGAGTAAGGCAAGTGCCAACCGGACTTGGAGGCATCTTGAGTACCGTACGCGAAAAGTAGCTTACTGATTACGGTTCGTGAAAAGTACTTGTACTCTAATTAAAATACGTTTTCAATATTTAGTACTCTGTGCTCTAATTTCTCTTTCCTTTTTGTCGAATATTCAGGTGGGCAATCTTGTTTTTTTGTGTTTTTTTTTCCCGCACCTGACATCAGTTGAGTTTTCCATGCCCTTTCAAAGGAAGTCCACGCTGTTATTTGGCTTGAAACACCACGTGTGTTCTGACCTGAAACTGGGCTCTCAGGAAACGTTTTTCAAAGGAAGAGAGGACGGTTGTCTGAGGAGCACTTTGAACTGCAGCTACTACTGCATGCAAATAAAGTATATGTCTAATTTGCGGGCATATTTTGACACTCCTGTGGCTGTTTATTTTTTGAGCATCTTATAAGTATCTTAAATACTTTTCATAGTATTTACTACTCTACTTTAAATACCTTCGTTTCATTTCTAACAATCTTTACCGTATTTTGCCAGCATATGATCTGAATATTCTTCATCGCAAATCTGAATCTTCGCTCATGCTTTCCTGGACCTGTATTAGTCACGATGTTGCTCGCCTTGCCTTGCAAACTATCCGTGTCCGTAACGATATCCGTGTCGTGCATCTTCAAAATTGTCGACAGACCCGACATTTTTCTGTCACCAGCAGTATATCCAGAGCATGTTTTGTTTCAAATTTCACCGTAGTGCTAAAGGACGAAGATTGCTGCATCCCCCTGACTTTGAAATGGGTCAAATAAGATTATTCTCCTTATGCCCACTGAAGAAAGTGACTGTCGATTGATGCATGAAACGCGCTTAAATCTTGACCTTCCACAACAGCTGCAGCAGTGGTGGTCTAAGCCGGCTTGGTTGGACCCGTGCACGGAGAAGATAGACGACGAGACGAAGTCCGGCATTTAATTCGCTGCTACTTTCAGTTGGATCGAGCGTATATGCCCTTAACATAAGACGGTGAATTTGTAGAAATTTCCCTACTTCGTTATTCATAGCAAAAAAGTCTTGTATGTAACTTATACTCTACTCATGTTAGTTTAATCGTATAGTAACTTGGTATGTTATGTGTACTTTTAAAGGTGAATACTTCGTATTAAGCATTTTGCTGGAAGTAACTTGCACTATTTCGTAAGTCACCTGAAGATACCTCATTTGGTTTTCTTGGGAGACAGGAAAGACGAGAAAATGATTAACTTCGTGTTTAGTTAGTTGTTCTTCTTTTTTTAGCTATGCCACTTACATACGCATATACATGCAGCGAGGAGGAGAGGGAAAGGAAGAGTGTGTAAAGGAGTATGTCTTTATATCTCAATTTTTTAATTTGTCTGACAATAAACTTCAGAAATTGTCGCTTGTTAGTATCTTGAAAGTAACGAGTTACTTTTCTGAGGATTTGCTATTCTATTCATATACTTTTCGAGGTTGAGTATTTTGTACTCTGCTCATTTACTTTTTTTTTATGCCTGGTACTCAGTAACTTAACATTTAAATATATAACATAAAGCTTTTACACATTTAAAACACACATTAAAAACATTTAAAAATAAAATATAACCTAAATACATTTTTAGTAACTTGTAGACGTTGACAGAGGCACTATCCGCAAATAACGTAAAAGCAATAAGCGACCGTGTGTGAAGGCATCGAGAAATTAAATGATATTTGTAGTGCGGTTATTTGCAATTCTGTTCGAAAACATTATCAGAATGTTCGTGAGAACAGTATTGCATTTCATGTAGTTTTAGCTCCGAATGGCAGGAAGATTGGTGACAGTCTAAAAATAGATCATCACAGGATAGCTCTCTCGTAGCCAACCATAATACCGAACGATGTCCTCCTTCATGATTTATTGAACGCAGAAGACATGCTCCTTTTGGTAACACTTTGCGCTAATGTGAGTGGTCACTAAATGGCGTGCACTCCACTTTCTCCTCAAATCAGATATGTTAACACTGTCATTCTGCGCAGCTGTTTGCTTTGAGCGCGTTATGTGGTTGGTTCTGCGCAGACTTGTGCCCGTTACCGAAAAAAAGGAACTAAATACCCCGTTACTTCAGAAAAAAGTAACTAAATACGTTACTCGTTACCAATTTACAAAAGTAACGAGTTCTCGTTACTCACAGGTAACGAGTTACTTTTACGTTACCGCAGCATAGTTAAAGGAGCCAACAAACATGCCGTCACTTGCCTTCAACTCTTTAGTAATGAGGAATTGCACTTCAGAAGACGCTGATACTTGAAATTTGTCGTCCGTCCTTCGTGTTCCGTGTCTCTCGGCCCGTTACCATGAATCTATATCAGTTTCCCTGGACCTTCTCCCTTATTTCCGAAGTGGGAGGGGATCGGAGATTACGAAAACACAAGAAAAAACACTGGTTTTCGTGCCACCGATCACCAACGGTTCCCAAAAACAGACGAGGGGATGCGTCATAATTTAGAGCGCTCTGAAGCTTAGCAAAGACCAGAAAAGGCTAGAAGTCGAAATGCGTTTTTTCTAGCCATAGCACAATTGGTGGCCATTCTTGGGAAGGAGTGATGGTCGGAGATTACGGAAATAAGAGAAAGGACAACAACACATCCGGTGAGGGACTGCAATAATACTTTGAGTCACACGTCACGCAGGTCAAATCTGCACGCATTGCGCCACACGGAGTGCCGAAATGTGCTCCCCCGCGCTCAAGAAAAGGAACGAGTAACGTGAGTAACCAGTTCCCAATTTTTGTAACTGAATCCGTTACAATTACCATTTTTTTAAAAGTAACTGAATCGTTACTTCGTTACCAAAAAAAGTAACCGTTACCAAGTAACGAGTTACTTGTAACGAGTTAGGCACAACTCTGGTTCTTCTGCGTTTATGTGTGTGCGTGATCTGCACAGAGCTATCTTGAAAGTGTGTGAAATGAAATTGACTCTTAAGTGTGGAATTCTTTTTTAGTAACGTTAGCATAGTTCCACAGTTTTCTTCAGAATACAAAAACTTGGTCGAAAGAAACCAGGGCAACTTTTCAATGAAAACGAAGCAATGAAATGAAAGGAGGTGAAATAATGAGGTATTTGAGCGTTTGAGGCCGCAGATATAAAAGCTTTTGGAATCCTTTAAGTGCTTTATAACCAGTGTATGGGTGCTTTAAGTGGGTGCTTCGAAGTGGATACTAAAGGGACTGAAGGGGAAGTGGGCCTCGGTGCCCGAGTAACGACACTTAGAGACCGGCTTGAGTGGAACCCAGGACGTGACTCTTACGACAGGCCTCACGTTTTTAAAACAGATGATCTGTCCACATAACACACTGAAGAGAACCCACTTCATCTAGGGATTATCGTTTTTAATGAAGGGAACCCACTGCACAAAATGGTTTGTCGAGCGCTTGCACGAAACGAATTGGGGCGTGCGTTAGAGAAGGTGGTGATGGTGGTGGTGGTAAAAGGGATCGCCGTTGTGGGCCCTACAGAGGTGGGCAACGCACGATTGGGAGGTACCCGGGTTCGAATCCCGGTGCCGGCTGTGCCGTCTAGGGTTTTTCCTGGGTTTTCCTCAGACATATATGATGGCACAGTTCCCTTAGAAGTCGGCCCAGGACGCACTTTCCCCCAGGGCGTCAGTCGTGCGTTACAGAAACTTCACCGCATAGCACGCTCTGCGCCAGCCACCAGCCACGAACGATAGCGTTATCGCTTCCGAGCTACCGATTGCGCGTGACCGACACTGTCGGTAGGCGAGGATCGCTCGCTCTCGATCGACATTGCGTAAACGACACATGCAACTTTTGATATTCCGACGGCGCGGCGTGCTTGAATCGCGAGGTGCACCGCACGAGCTAGCTAGTTGTTTGCAACCGATGGCACGTGATGCGTGATGTCACGTAACGACGGCACCGAGCATTTGGTATTTCCTTGCCTTCTAAACGTGTCGCTTGTGAAAGGCGCTATCGGCTGAGTGTCGGTGCACGAGCGATTGCTCTGACGCAGTCGTTTGGCCTGTCGATTAGCCAGAGCATTCAACGGAGATGGCTGCAAGTTACTTCGCGTGGCTGCTATCGAGGCCAACGCGGTCGGAACCTATATGTACACGTCGACCTGCCTTCATCGCTCTGTGAGGCAGAAGCGGCCTCGGGCGGAGCCATATAAATGACCGCTGACGCGGACTCCGAGGCCGGCAGTACCCGTATCCCGAGTCTCCTGCATCCCGGTCGTCGCCACTTGCCCTATCACAGAGGCGAGCCGCTCCTCCAGCTCAGAGAGCGATTCTTTCGGAGGGAGGACCTCCTCCCGTCCCCCGCGTGTGGTGTGAGATGCGAGCTGCCTTCGCTTTGGTGGCGCTTTTCCAGTCGGTCCACATCTAAACGTTCCCATTGAACACAACTTCAATCAAGCAGTGGGATATTGCAACAACAACAACATATATATTCTGATGATGAAGGGGCCAGGTTTTTCACTCTATAGGAGTGGAACACTACCCCATAGCTAGGGGATCTAATATGAGTGATGATAATGATGAGTGATGATGATGGGAGATGACGGGAATGATCGGAGCGGCGATGGCGATGATGAACGTGATGGTAATGTCCGAGAGCGCTGCTGGGGTCATAATGAGTTCTTTAGGCCTGTCGCCTCAAAAGAGCCAACTACATGACGTAAGGCCGCCCTGGAGTGGGCCGCGGTGTCCCAAGGGCCGAGGATGGGGATATTGCAGTCGTCACTGCTGCCGCGAATTTTGAGATTTTTGTTGGTGTTTCGTATCTGATACTAATATACGCACCTTTCTCCACCTCTCAACGGGTTTCACTGCACCACCGCTAGCGTTCAAACGTGTAGCCAGCTCGCACCACTCCCTATTTCTGCCTTGCGATGTGTAGCCAGCGGACAGCCCACCCGTAAAGAGATTACAGTGCTCCCCCGCATAGTCGAGCACAATGTGAAACTGCTCCGAGGTGGGACGTGAAGCGCGTACCGGTGAATCCATCGCAGATAGAGGAAATTATACGAAAAAAAAAAAAAAGAAGCACAGCGTGTTTCTTTCTTTTTTTTTTTTGCGTCGTCTTTTATTGCCTATGTTTGCTTTTATCTCAAATGCACAAAGTGATACTTGCGAACGCGCTCGTGCAATCGCTTTGTCGTCGTCGTTGAACGTTGAACACGTCGACGGGCTGAACGATGGTAAATAACCCAAGCGCGCGATCGTTAGACGTAAACCGAAATACCAAAAGTGGCATGTATCGTTCCCGCCGCCTCGATCGCTTCGCCTACCGACACCGTCGGTGGTCCGGAACTACATATTGTAGCTGCTCAACGGATTGGGAAGTTGTCAGTGGTTCCTTTGCCTTTCGCACCTCCGACTGCTTTTCACTGCATGTATTCACTGTCAGCCGTGGAAAAATTTGCTAGAGCGAGAAGCCGCTATAGAATGTAGCAAAAAAAAAAAAAAAAAAAAAGCATTACACACATGGTCGGAACCAGGCGGCAGTCGTCTTCTGGTGGTTAGTGTTGAAAGTTGCTCTCTTTCACGTTCCCTTCTGCTGAGCTCTCCCCGCTGAACAAGCGTGCGCATCGGTCAAACGGCAGGATCGTTCACGCGCGGCTCGTCTAGAAGCACAGGAATACCAAATTCTCGGCGCTGTCGTTCGATGACATCACACACCACGTGCAAACGACTCGATTGCGCGAGCGAGGCACCTCGGAATAGGGCCCCTGATTCGAAGAGATGGTAGGGCGTACGCCTTTTTGTGTCAATTTGGATACATGATAATTGACACAAAAAGGCGTGCGCCCCCCTCTCTCCCTGAATCCGAGGCGACAACCTTTGTCATTCGTGGCAATGGCTGGCGCAGAGCGTGCTATGTGGTGAAGTCATGTCACGACGTCAAGTCACGAATTATCCTTGTATTTAAACAGTACAGTATCGACTTTACCCTCCCCCTTCCTTGCGACAATGAACATCGCTGCATCATGTCACAAAAACGCGAATCTCCTGTTTTAACAGTGAGGGTCTTGCCAAGTCAGGGACGTGAACGATGAGCACGATGTTTTGCACAGGGGCGTTGCACGTGATCATGTGCTGTTTTAAGTGTTCCTTTTGATTCCTTTGTGTGTTCCTTTAAAGGTGCTCCTGTTTTAAGTGTTCCAGTTATCCTGCATTCCTTACCAGGAGAAGCTTAAAAGAAGCTGTGCCAGCTTCTTGCCCATGGCGCTTTTTCAGATCGGCGCTTTCCAGTTCCTGCACTTTGAGTCCTATCCACGTTCCTTTTTTACTCCTGATATGAGGAGGGAGCAGAGCGTTCATCTTTTTTGTGGCCGTCGTCGTGGATGTAAAGTGCCCCAAAAAGGTGTACGCTTCCCGTTTTCATAAAACGAGAGAGAGAGTTCAATATCAATCTGAATGATGGTTGGCTGGGAGTGTTTTGTGCAATGAAATTCCGTTTTCAGGGTACATACAATAGGGTGCAATGGGTACACACAGGATATGGACAAGCAATTTACGAGGGACACGGATAAGCAACTTAACTCGCCAAGTGCGAAAGTCGGGTTCTATGTTAAGTTCACGTTCAAGTTATTCCGAGTGGAAACCGTTAACAGAATGCACCAAGCTATGTCTACTTAAGCAAAAAAAGAAAAGAAAATCAAACGTAGACGGCAAGTGAAAATACCCGTTTCGGAGCGGATATGCGAATAAATCAAAGTGTAAGACATACAGAATGAAACAATGAAAGTTTCCTTTTTCTTTTCTCGCTGCTAATTCTCCAAAAGTATGTAAAGTATGTCCGAAGCGCAAACAGACGTAACTTCTCCATATCGAATCAAGTTGTTTTTTTGTTATAAAAAGTGAACGACCGGCAAGAAGATCAGGTAGAGGGCGAATACATTTTCTTTGGTATGCGCGAAGGGGGACCACTAAAAAGTCAATTTGAATTTTCGATGAGAGCATTTCTCCTCTTGCCAAGCAAAGCCTGAGACTACGTTCCTGAAATTGTAATGCGTTGAAGAGAGATTTATTGCGTTAGTTGCTTTGCTGGCCATTCTTTTCCGTGGAAACTATTTTCTGTAGGAAAGTGTCGCGTCTGCGCAGGGGTTGTACACTATTAAAACATAACTTCACGCACCTAGCCAACCATCATCCCGAATGACATCGTTCTGCCCCCTGATTTGTTGAAAACGGGAGGCGTACGCCTTTTTGTGACACTTATGCAATGATTTGTCAATTGTCACAAAAAGGCGTACGTCCCGCGTTTTCCACAAATCAGGTAACGGTGTCACTCTATACCATAGTTGGCCTTCACGGTGTTATGTGGTGGGTACAAAGTAAAAAAAAAAAAAACTCCTCGTGGATTGAAAGGTGCCGTTACCTTGATACCAACGGAAAAGGAACGGGATTCATTGGTTTACGTCGTTAGTGACTTATGAGCGAAACACAATTTACCCTTTCCGTTTTCTTTCTTTCTCTAGAGGAGCGACAATACGGAGCGGGCTCTCGTTGGTCTCCTCAAACGGTCCGTCCAATCATCGCGGGAAAATCGTTTGAGGAGACCAATCCAGGACTTCACCGCATCGTTGCGCTGTTCGAGGTAGAGTATCGCCCCTGGCGATGAAACTCCCCATCCATCATCTTAAAATAAAGTTGTTGTTGTTGTTGTACTTTTAAATAGTCCCAGTTTCACCACTGTTTTGGCGCACTATGCCCTTAGTTGTCCGTGCACTATGAAAGCTCCAATCATCATCATTATGTTCTTCTTCCCTGATTTGTTGAAAATATAAAACAATTTCTATAATGTTTAGGCAATAAAGCTTCATCGACGCAAGCGTTTTATGTATAGGGTATAGCGGTAATGTATCGCTAAAAGTTTGCTTGTTTGTTTGTAAGGAAAAAAAAAGAGGAGAAATTCAACTCGTCTCTTGACTTCTTCTGCTACTCCTAACATAAATTCTCTCCCCCCGTCCCCAAAAATACTTCTCATGTGCTCTACTCGCAAGTTCGATATTCACTATGCACATGTTCGCTATGTCGCTAAATGTCTTACCGCAGTCTGTGCTCAGTTTATGTGGTCCTAGTGGTATGGTGTTCTGAGGAAGAGGACAAGACGGCAAATTTAACTCCCATTTGAAAGTTTATCTGCTGCTCGTTATCCGACAGGAGATTTTCTTCTTCTTCTTCCTCATACTTTCTGGTCGTCATCCACCAGGGGAAGCGATTGGGAAGAGACGGACGTGCGCTTCTCTTTTTGCACGTCACTGCACCTACATTTCCTGCCTTTCGAAACTGCCTAACTGGTGGCATCAACAAAAAGAAAAAAGAAGGCGATTTATGGCGGGTCAGAAACACCATGCTCTCCCGGGGATATCGAGTAAAAACACGCTATAAAGAGACGTTGCAAAATACGGAGAATATATCAACGCACGCAGTTATTACGATGTTCGGCATTCGATTTCTCGCCCATTTTTCCTTCCCATTGTTCGGGAAGAAATGCTTTTTCAGGGAGCACTTTTGAGCCCAATTTTGAAGCAGTTTTGAATTGGACAAATCGAACCTAAATCTCGAGTGTGGAACGTGGAGGAACCCTTTTCACAAATAGGCCCCATTATATCGGAAAAGGGGGGGGGGGCGTGTATACAGTTTGCAAAATCACCGCGCGTTTTGCTGTTACGCGATCTTTATGGATGTACGCTGTCAGAAACGCTGTTGAGACGAGAACATTCTTGGAAACGCCCTCTGAGGTTTGCTAGCTGCTGAATTATTTCTTTGAAGATCGATATTTTGGTCTGTCATATCAGTAGGGAATGCGTACAGAAGCCATTGGGTTCAGAGATGACCTCGTAAAATAGGATAAAGTTGTCACGCTGGGAAGTTGCGCGTTGGGTTCCGTGTTCTCCAGAAACCCCTTCAAACTTAGCCCGTGCACGTATGTATTTCGTTGGCTTTCAATTCAAATATGTTTCTCCTATTCTCAGACATCCTTCTCAAACACACCAGTTGTGCATGGGAGAGTGCGCGTAAGAGACCAGTACTCTTAGGTGAGCTCTAATGTTATGTACACAGAATAGAGGCATCGCGAGGCAAACGCACATATTGACTCTTCCATCCTATCAGGCACCGTGAAGCGCTAAACATATCAGAAATCCCCGCTCAATGGGTTTCTCGTTACCCGCGTTGCCTTCAGGCTAAAAGAGGGAAAGTTCATTTTCGGTAGTAACGATAACACCCAATGGCATCTGTCGGTGTTGAATGGTCGGTGCTTGTAGAGAAAATCCGTGTCTTTAATCTCCAATGCGATTACTTGCGGACCCTTTCTGATGCAAAAAGACAATTCCATATTCGCCTGTGCCCGAGGCCCTTCTTTTCATCACCTTCTTGCTTCCCGCGACTGTAGGAGCTGAACCAAGATGACGGAGGATATGAGACTTTCAGACGGATTGCTTTTTTGTGTCAATAAGCCTTTCTCCGCATGCGTATACAGGTCGTCCCAGAAAACGTGTTATCGAATTATAATAACAAAACTACGCCACCTAGAATCATGCGGTCAACGGCATTTGTTCTTACAATGTTTTTGTGACCTCCTGATGTGAATGTCGTGTAAGTTTATGCAAATTATGCAAAATTACATTATGTAAATTTTTGCGAACGCAACTCGGGAATTTGCCAAGTAAAGGTCATTTTTCTCCCGACCAATGTGAAGAACGTGCTGAATTTACTTAAGTTCATGATAATTGACATTGACAATATCTCTGTTAAGTACCATGAATTTGAGTAAATTGGCACTCTCTTCACATTTCTGGTGCAAAAAAGGTACAGTTAACTTACGTTACATGGCATTCGCAGCAGGAGGTGGCAAAAAAACATAATAAGAACAAATCCCGTTGACCGCATGATTCTAGGCGGTTTAGTTTTTATATTATAACTCTATGACACGTTTTCTGAGACACCCTATATGTGTGCTGGTCTGGTACCCGCAGTCATCTCGAACAACACTCTGCATAAGAAGCCGCCTCTTGACGTTTTAGAAAAGAACCGTGGGAAGGTTCGAAGAAACATGCGAAGCCCCGTACAAGCTTACTAAGAAGTGCAAAGATGCCGTTACCTTGGGACCAACACAAAAAGAACGGGTTTCATCGGTGGCGTCGTTCGTGACTCACGAGTGAAAGAAACTGCAATGTACGCTTTCCTTCTCAAGAAGCTCGACAATGCGAAGAGGCCTCGGATTGGTCTCCTCAAATGGTCTCCCGCAATGATTGGACAAGTCGTTTGCGGAGACCAATTAGAGCCCGTTCCGCATCGTCGGCTGTGTTGGGAAATGGAGGAAAAGGGAAAGCGTAATTGCAGGTGCGCAACACAATGCGTGCTTGTCCTGCATACGAACCCACGACCTACTATGTTATACCGACCACGTCATAATCGGCAACTCCTGTGCAGGAGCACGTCCTCACGATCCGCTAGGGGCGCTACACAACGACCCACGAGATCTCCATCATGATTGGATAGTGGAAATTTGAATTTTGAACGTGCAGGAGCGGACATACGACCGACAGACGACACTCACGACCGTAACAGCTCCCATGAAAACGCGTAGAATGATAATGATAATCAATTTACAACTTTAGCGAGTACGCATCTCTAGTTGTACACCGCTTGTACAAAAGTCCCAAGGTAAGCTCAAGTGCAAGGTATTATAGCAATTCAGGAAGCAATAAACTGCTGATGAGCAGCGCCGCCGTTACCTCCCAAATTACGGCACTGGGAAGGGGCGCAAATGACATGGTCGTTGTAATATATAGTAGGCCGTGAATGAGCCACGTACATCGAATTGTCGACACTCCTTTAATTAGAACGCCGGACAAATATGGGCGAAACAACAACTGATAAATGAAGGAGAAGTGATGATGACATGGGCGAAAGAGAGGTACAGATAAGCGACAAGCTCATACTGAATAGTATCTTGTCGCTGAGGGATACTTGTGCGTGAGGTATAAAATGTACTGCCCGATATTACACTGCTGAACTCGACTGCTCGAAATTGTCCAACGCAATTTCATCGATGGTTCGGTTTCTGGCGAAAACATTATACAACACAACAGCAGTCGTTGCGATTATCGGGTAACGAGCTCGTTTCGAGCTGCTCCTCTGGACAGCATCAGGGAGAATCCGAGAGAAACGACGCGTTGTCATGACAACCGCACTTTAAAGCTTGACTACGTTTGTCTTTCATTGCTTATCTCTTTTTTCTTTCCATCACACAGCGAGAAAAGGAGATATCAGAGTTAATCCTTTAGGGCGAAGAAGTGTGCTTCGAAATAGGGTTGCACCAAACACAAGAATGAAGATGTTCTTTATTCACTCACTTTCCCTCTCTTTCTTTTGATGGTGTTATGTGTAAATATGCATACTCCTGAATCTACAAGCTTCCGTCAGGCGGTTCTGATGAAACGTGTCTTTGGCGATTTCTTTTCCTTTTTTCCTGTGCAAACAGCCGCGAGATCGGGGCATGCAGAAGCGCGCCGAGATATTATCTGCACTTCTTCCTTCTTCTTCTTCATTTCTTTTCTTCGTTTGGTGCGCGCGTTGACATCTTTATATGAGGTCTGAGGATATACGCAGCTAATGCTGACATTATTAGAGTTTCGGGCTTTGCAGACACCCTTCGTATGTCGCAGATGAACTTTATGGCTTCCTCGCTTAGCCCTCTTTTCATTAAAGCCCCCTTTCTCTCTCTCTGTGTGTTGTTGTTGTTGCTCTTGTTGTTTTCGTTTTCTCGCACGGAGATTGTCGCCTCTCGCAACTTTTGCAAAAGATAAATTGTGCTGTGAAGTCCTGTTTTTAAAGGGTAGATATCAGACAGCATCGTGAATTCATCACCGTTCATTCACAGCAAGCTGTGAATGAACAGGTTCGTCAATCCAACGTAAACCGCGAAATATTTTCGCATATGGAGGCAATGCTCATCGCGATGATATAGAAAAGTAAAGCGACATTGAGTGTGATGGCTGATGACGACGATGAGGCTGACACATCACATAGCGAATTCAGCTGGTCGTTTGAGTTCAGGCCAGTGTAGTGCGCCGGTGTTGGGCCCGTGCAGCAAAACTGCGCCAGTACTGCTTACAGCGATCCGCCGAGCAGATCGTGCTAGATAGTGCCATTGTTGACAAAAAACTGATTCAGCTGATGCAACTGATGTACAAGATGGAGTCGAGGCCGTTGGGCAACCACTTTTTATAACCACTTTAAACATAAAATACATGATAATGCAGAATCCACATTCACAACCCACGTTCATACCGTCCGAGTAGCGCGAAACATTGTCCACAACGTATAGTGCTCCACTTTCTGACGCGTCGGCCGCGGACAAAAAAAGAAACAGAAACAAAAATCTGCCGAACGCCTCAGCATAAAGCGAGGTGTAACTATAGGTGACCGGTAATTTCTAAGCATGATGGGAAGACCAAACTTCCTGTTCACAGCAAGCAGTCGACGCGTACACGATGGCTATGGCTGTGGACGCAAGCACACGAAAAAAATGTTTAAAAGAATGGTAAGACAAACGATGTTCTTCAGGTTATTATTGCTAGTTAACTTTCACGCAATAATGAGCATAATTCGAGCTGTGTGAGACTGATGTCATACGCGACTTTTGTCTATACGAGCTTGATACGAGACCATGCATCCTCAAAAACAAAGGAGAACGAAAGTTGTTCCCGTTGCCTAAACGGAAGTTTTCTTTTTTAATTAGATACGTCAGTAAAGAAACTGCATAGTGCACTTCAAGAAGGTGACAGGTGTAATAGCCACGCATTTGAACGAGAATCGTTTGTGCACGTTCACACAGTACGCTAAGATAACTGCCCAACTTTCAGTATAGGGCATACGCGACAGTTCGTCTTAGTTGTACTTACTTATTTATCGATCATATCTTGCGGAGAAGACGTTTTACTTGAAGAGATGTGCGCTCACTTGTTATATTGCCTGCTTTTTTGCATTGTTACCGGATTATTCCTTTCTCGCTGCTTTTTTTTTTTTTTTGCGACCTTTAGCAAAGCATACGCACCACATCGTTGGCGAGGAATGTGGTTAACATACTGACGCACGTTTTACCACAGCTTTACTGCTTACTTTCAGATATTACAAGTGAATGTTATCATGACAGCAAGGCACTTGACCATTCGAAGGTCTATTTATTCAATCTACCATATAGAACAGCTATATGGAAGCACACAAATATTTGGAAACCTACTCTTATGCTAAAGCAGGTAATATATAACATGACAATCGCCCTTTTTATGCAGTACACTGCTGGAATACATACGTCGGTTTGGTTTCATCAAGAGGATTGTTTTTCAGGCAAAGTGCACACTATCGCAGTGACAAGAACAAGAATCATCGTCACGAAAGGTGAAGTGAGCCCGTCTCAGCAGACTTTGTAATGAGATGTCTTCACATTTCACTGCAAGACTCCGCTGCAATTGAATTTGCCACACAAGCGAAGGCTGAACTGTGGTATGCTTTACTGAAGATGCATGCATAGATGCTTAATCTGTGATGAAGGATCTATGCAAGAATTTGACCCTGTGGACTAATGACATTTCGAGTCTTCCCCCCTTCGGTGTTCCATCAAAGCATGTTCGAGTGCGATTGCCACGAGCCAGTCCTCATTGAAGTACAATGAAAGATCTGTCTAAATCATGATGGGGCTTTGACATGGTTTTATTACAAAGTTGAAGCACACTATCTATTCCTTCATGTGGACCAATGTGGTCTCATGCTGCACGTCACAAAGGATGCTAATTTGCTGGAACCAAACTGACAATATTTTCCTAAGCAAATTTTACCCTGTGTAATACTGAATGGATAACGAAGAACGCAAAGTGAACATTTTAATACCAGAAAACAGTTTGTAGAATGTGCAATCGTGCTGATGACGATGGAGACAGCCAATTGTAAACTTGTTCATAGACATTGTAACTATTAAAGTGAGAACCTTTGATTTTTCACACATGATGGCTGATGTCACTGCAGACCTCACTCTAGTACACATATTAGAGCTGTTGTGAAACCTTGCCCAACACACACTGGAAGGCATTACTTAATCAAGGGCAGGAATCTGCCAATGTGTTGGTCTGTTGGCACAGTATAAAGCCACAGCTTCATCAGGAACATGAGCAGCTGGAAAGGAAACATCCTTCAAGGATGTGGCAGGACTGCAACAACAGTGGTCAAAAGCAGAAGAAAAATTGAATTTGCCACACCTCAGAAGAGTAAATAGGGGGAGAAGGCAATGGAGGGAAGCTTCTTTTTCCTCCACCTGCAGGGAAAAGAAACTTCTCTTTCATTCTGCCGATGTCATTACAATCAGACAGTTTGCTTTCCAGGGATGAGTTTTATTACAGCTCAGTGAGAAGTGTGTTTTCTGATGCCATGTTGCTGGTACAGCTGCAATGATCGGTATACAAGACAGTGTAAAGGATGGAGCTAGAGGCTAAAGTCTGAGTTAGGTCTTACCTGTACCACACTTTTGGCTCACTGCTACACTTGCATAATCCCGTGTTCTTCCTATATCTGAGCCGACGGTGGCCGCAACCCATTGCTCGTAGTCTGTGCGCGTGTCCTGTGTAGGTACAACATTCTTCGCTTTTCAGTCTTCGTCTTCACACCGTTGATACCTGCTACAAGTGATATCCGCAACTAAGCTCCAATAAAAGAAAGCAAAGGGATTTCATGTCGAAATAGGCGCCGTAATACGACACTCACCTTGCCAGCATTGCCCTTAGTTTCGTGATCGTTTAGTGAAACACTTTAGCCAACGCGAGAAAATTCATTTAAAGGGGAGCCTGCAAAATGTAACCCCATGCATATAGTATATTTATATAGTAACCTCATATGGTAACGTCATATATATATATATCATTCTGGCAGCAGCTGTGGCAGCGAAAGGACGCTCTCTTGATCCTGAAATTTTCCTACTATTTGCTGGTTGGTTGCAAACACGTTATTTCTTATCTGTGTCGAAAGAATCTTTGCTGCTCGCTGCTGCCGGTTTTGCTTCGCATTTGTTGTAGTCTTTGTCCAGTGTGTTACTTGTGTACGGTATCGACGAAAACACGAAGAGACATGCCTTTCGAAAGTGGAAATTGTTGTTTAACTTGTCATGAACCATTGCCAGAAACAGGCTTTTTGTGTTGTATAGAGTGCGAACATGCATATCATCTAGGGAAATGCTCCGGAATACCTACGACCACATTTAAAACAAAGGAAGACACATTGAGAGAATTGTGGAAATGTCCAACTTGCTTGAGTGCTAGACTAAGGGGAAGTGTTAACAGACAAACTGCCCCCGACACTGATGTGCTTTCAGCGTTATCAAATATCAACCTGAAGTTAGATGCCTTGGCCCCATTGTCCAAGAAGGTTGATGATATAGAATTAGCGGTAACCGTTATGTGTGCGAAGTATGATGAAATTTTGAACTGCATGAACAAGATGCAAAGACAAGATGAAGACCTCAAAAGGCTTACAAAGAGGATTGAAGCTGTTGAAAAAAAGCAAGAAAGCGATGATGTGTCAAAACTCCGTGCAACTGTAAAGGACCCTGAATGGCGGAGCAGACGACAGAACCTGGAAATTCCTGGAATTCCTCGAAGTGAAAGGGAAGACCTTCTTCGTAAAGTAAACGAAGTCGCAAAAAAGATTGGTGTATCGGAACTGACAAAGGACAGTGTTGGAGCTCTACATAGGCTTCCCACAAAAGAAAGCAAAGAACCGGGAATTATCATTCGTTTCCTGCAGCAGTCTGTTCGTGACCATTGGCTAGTAAAAGGAAAGATATTGAAGACAGATGATACGCCCCTGTTTGTCACAGAGAATTTAACTCGGTCAAAGTGAGTTACTGTTCCTGAGCAAAAGATGGGCTAGAGAAAATGGGTTCAAATACGTATGGCACAAAAATGGCAAAATTCTTATTCGTAAGATGGACGGCGCACCGGTAACCATGATCAAAAAGCCGGAAAACCTTGCAGGGCTGATGTGAGTTGAACGTGTTACTTTGTACACATTAGGCATATGATCAATGGAATCTACACACTAGGCTATGTGAATGCAAGTGAACTCCATATAAGGCTGCTAAAAAACCAAAACGGGCACGCAGAGACTGGATGAACACTGAAATACCTTCTACCTCTCACGTTGTTGAGAACTTCTCGTCTCCCATCTGTATCTTGCACCTAAATATGCAGTCAGCGCGTGCTTTTATTAATACTTTTAATTTCGAATTTACTGTGATTATGATGACTGAGATTTGGTACTGTAGCGATGTTGACGTCATGCATATTGATACATACAACCCCATCTTCTTGAATCGAATATCAAAACGAGGTGGCGGTGTTTGCTTATTTCTGAAGGAAGGGATTGCATACGACCTCATTAGTGATTTCACTCGATGTTCAGATAACTATGAATCAGTTTGCTTGAGGTTTGAAAGAATTTTGTTCGCGGGAATTTATAAGCCCCCAAGTGGAAACTTGGGCGACTTTTTATTTTTAGATGCATTGCTCCGTTTCACAAATGAATACAATTATACTGTGGTCCTCGGAGGCGACCTAAATATAGACATGCCCTCAAGAACGACTCAGCAGCTTGAGCTGTCGGCTATGCTTGAATCACACTTTGTCTATAATGCTGCATCCGCGCCAACTCGTGTTACCGATACCAGCGCGACGCTCATCGACTTATTCATAACTAACTTCTCACAGGACAGCCTAGTCGCCAGCACCCTCGATGCCGCAATCAGCGATCTTCTACCTACGTTTCTTGTCGCCGATAGGTACCTTAGGGTAAGGGCAGCCCCATCCATGATAACGTATCAAGATATCTCGCAAAGAACCCTCCAACGCTTTCGCAACGAGATTCTTTTGTCGGACTGGGGCGAGGTACTATCGCAAAGTGTGCCTGATGAAGGGTCCGACCGCTTTATTTCAAAATTCTGCCTTTTATACAAAAAACATTTTCCATATAAGGCTGTTAAAACACCAAAACGGGCACGCAAAGACTGGATGAACACTGAAATACTTGGTATGATGAAACAAAAAATAAGTTGTATCATGTATTTCTAAAGAGTCGTGATCCAAGTGCGCTTAGAACCTTCAAGAAATTTAGGAATAACCTGAACAAAACGGTCAAGAATGTCAAACGTGATTACTATGCACGTATCTTCACTGACACTGTAGATCCTAAGAAAATCTAGAAAAAAAAAACTCAATCGTGTCTCCCTCAAGGCAGGCAAATAGGACCATCGAGATGCGTATTGACGGTCATCCACTTAGATGAAAATCATTGGCCGAAAATTTCAACAAATATTTCGTATCACTCGACCGACGTTCACATAACGCTGAGGCTCTAAACTATCTACCCCAGTCACTGCGTCCCTCTATATTCCTTAATCCTACCGACGAAAGTGAAGTACTTGCAACCTTTGGAGGACTGAAAAAAAGTAACAGTGAAGACATTGACGGGGGGGGGGGATACATTTATTAGACAAAAAAAAAAAAAAACTGGGGAAAGGTCAGCCAAACGAGACGTCGGCTTGCTGTTCCAGAAATAAATAAATAAATAAAATTAAGCAATAATAAATAAATAAAAAGAAAAGAAAAGAATTAAAGAAAGAAATAGGAAGGAATAAGAAATAAATATAATAATAATAAATAAAGAAAATTAAGAAATAAGAAATAAATAAAAAGAAAAAGAATTAGGGGATAAAGGATAAACTAACAAGTGATGAAAGAAGGATGAGGTAGATTAAAGACAAAGATGACAAAAAAAAACGGATGACTAACAAACGGTGAAAGAATGATTAGAGGGATCACAGAAGATGACTTTAAAAGGAAAGCATGAGGTTAATGCGTTGAGGGTGAGAGTGTGGCACAGAAGAATGAGATTGCAGGACTGAGTTCACAGGCTGTTCATAAGACCTGAATCTCTCAAGAAAGTCAGAACTGCTTTGGTCACAGACCGCTGTGTGTGATCTCGTACTGGGCTGAGCAGAGTGGCCAGAGAAAAGTCCGTGCACCGCAGCTCGAGTAGGCGTCGTCTCAGCGTGGCTCGAGGGGTGTCAAATCTGTGACAGTCGAGGAGAAGGTGTGGAACATCAGCTTCAACAGCGCAAGTGGGGCATTTGGGCGACTGGAGAAGACCCATTTTACAGAGAAGTAGAGGTGTCCTGGCGGCATTAAGGCGTAGTCGGTGTAGAATGGACGTTTCTTGACGGACGGACATTGACGGATGAAAGATGCATCCCGTCCTTTATGTCATTGATCTCCTCGCGCCGTATCTCGTACATATGTATAATCTAGTTATATCTACGGGGATATTTCCACGACGGCCAAAGGCTGCGAAAGTTACAGTACTGCATAAGGGCGGTGACAAAAATAGATATGATAACTACCGACCCATTTCAATATTGCCAGTATTTTCTAAAGCCATAGAAAAAATTATATCGAAAAGGCTTTCTTGTTTTTTTAGTATGCACTCCATTATTACGGACTTGCAGTTTGGTTTTAGGTCGGGTCAATCCACGGAGACAGCCTTATTATACCAGAAGGAAATTACATTAAAAAAACTAACGCTGAGCATTTTCGTGGACTTCTCCAAGGCATTCGACAGAATTAACCATGAAACGTTGATACAAAAATTATCGTATAGTGGAGTGAGGGGTGTTCCACTGGAGCTAATAAAAAGCTACCTGACAGACCGGTCCCAGCAGGTGTCTATTGACAAAGAACTCGCTTCACCTCAGTATATTCTCCAGGGTGTGCCTCAGGGTAGCATTTTGGGGGCACTATTATTTAACATTTTCATCAATGACATAGTTCACATCGTCGATACTACACAATACGTGCTCTACGCAGACGACACCAGCCTGTTCTCGACCGGAACAAACGTTGCTACCCTTATAGCACAAGGAAACAGTGTCCTAAGCAAGCTCCATAAGTGGTCGTCTACAAACTGCATGGAAATCAACAGCTCTATAAGACTAAGGCCATCGTATTTCGTCCTAAGTATGCGATACAACATCCACCGCTCCCGTTCCGTTTAGGAAATACATAAATAAAATTAACGTCGGTGGTTAAAACACTGGGTGTCTTCTTCCACGAGCACATGTTGTGGAACTATCAATGTGAAAGCGTACGGATACTGAGAAAATGCAACTTTTTCCCCATGCATATATTGTACAACGCGCTATTTGATTCACATTTACGCTATTGCTATTTTGTTTGGGGAAACGGCGGCAAGACAACCACTCGGAAGCTAATTACACTACAGAAAAACGTCTTGCGCGCTGTCGGTGGTCTCCAGTATACAGATCACTGTTCTCACCTCTTTCACAAATTTAAGGTTCCGACTCTTCCGTCGCTTTATGACTATCTGATTTTAGTCTCTGCAAGATCTCAGTCGCGTAAAAAAACAAGTACCCTCGCTGGCTGTGCCAGATTAAGGAGAAATAATATAACCCGGGCCACTCGGCATCCCGAGTATTGGTATGTTCCGCGGCCACGAACAAATTATGGGTTCCAGTCACTCGAGTATTCACTCCCGAGTACATTACGCAGGTATGGTGTTACTGAAGAACTTATATATAGCCTAAAAAGAAATGACATCTATATCATGACAAATTAAACTGTTTTACCAGGGAATTATGGAATTACATTTATGTTAATTTTTAATTATCGACTATTGTATATTATTGTATAATATTGTATATTATAAATATTGTATATTGTAAATTCGTGGCGGGTATGGCTGTTTCCGCTTCAATCCCGTCATCATAAGTGAATAACATGGGAAAGATCAATGACGTACCACTTGACTATGACAACAGTGATCTTGTTTCGTACCTGGCGCAAGAAGGCATCATAGCGGCACGCCGCCAAGTTCGTCACGTCTATCATGAAGACGGTACGGACAGCTTCATCCCTCTTCGTAGCGTCATCCTCACGTTCAAGCCCACCCTGAAGCTCCCTGAGAAGGTGCACTTGGGATTCTGCACACACGATGTTCACGAGTACGTGGAGGGTCCAACCCAATGTTATAACTGCCAGCGTCTCGGGCACCTCTCGCGCAACTGTCGTTGGCCCACACCGTGCAAGATTTGCTCGGGACCGCACTCCCTCAAGGAGTGCACTGCGCGGCGGCAACAAAGATGCTGCAATTGCGGAGGTGCGCATGCGGCTTCACACTCTCCGTGTCCGCGCAAGCGGTCAGCGATACAACGGTTCCATATGAAGGTACTCCCCAGCATTGTGGGCCCTGGGGTCAGCAGTGCCGGCGATCCTCGTAATCAGCACGCCACCAACGTGGTGTCGCCCCCCCCCCCCCCCCAGCGTGCGCCGCCTCCACATCGGATTCAGCGGGCTCCAAAGCGCACAAGAGTGTCCTTGAGAGAGCCAACGGTTAGCCTGGATGCCCAGCACCCCCTGACGTCTTCGCCTATCTTGCGCCATACCTTTACGGATGTCGTCAAGACGGCCGCTGCGGTTCCACAAATTGGTGCACATACAAGCACACCGCTCCCTCCGCGCCTGAGGCAGTCAGAGCGACAAGTGAGAGGTGGTGCCCGGTGAGAGGTGGTGACAGCTGTTCTTGTCCCCCTGATTCTAGCCGTCCTCAAGGCCATCTTAGCGGCGTACCCGGACGCCGCTGGACTCCAGGAGGTCCAGGCCTTGCTCGCTGCGGAAATGTTTCTGACCGCGGGTCATAGACCATCTGTATAAGCGTTGCATAAGCAGCGTTGTATAAGCGTAAGAGCTGCGGTCTGCGTACGAAGCTACCGGACCTCAAGTTGTTTTTATTGAAGTACCAGACTCCAATTTTTGCCATCTGTGAAGCATACGTGAAGCCAGACTTCCGACTTAGTGGATGTACCGTCTTTGGTCAGCAGGGGATGTCATCTTGGAGGACAGTGCTATGCGTGCGACAAGACTTGGCTATGACGCAAGTACACACGGCGAGTCAGTTGCCTCTCGACTCTGTGCACTGCAAGATTCTTGGGAAATTTTCACTGGCTGTTCTCAGCGTGTACGTGCCGCCGTCAGGCCAGACGACAGCCCATGACCTAACACTAGCCCTGGCAGGGGTGGGTTATCCCTTCCTTGTTGTTGGGGATATCAACGCTCATCACCCCTTGTGGGGGAGTCGCAGACGAGACAGCAAGGGGTCCCTGTGGTGCGATATCATTGGAGACCTGGATCTTTGTGTCTTAAATGACGGGTCTCCAACATTCCTCCGCCGGGACTACTCAACAGACGTATTAGACATTTTGCTTTGTTGGAGGGACGTTTTTCCGTACCTGACCTGGTCCACGGACCTGGACGGAAGAGGTAGTGACCACGTTCCTATATTTCTCTCCTACTCCAAGTACGCATACGGGGCAGGCCGCAGAACCGTACGGCTAACAAATTGGCAGTCCTTTCGTGAACTGTGCAAAAAGGACGTTCGCGTGTGAATGACCGCAGGCGAATTTACCGGCCATATTGTGAACTCTCTGACGTCTTCCACCACGACTGCAGAGATTAGCACTGGCCACGCAGGTACGGATCCGGTGGTGGAGCGTTTGCGTGCCATTCGGAGACGGGCAGAGCGGAAGGCTCGGCGATCCGGCCAACTTGCAGATGCACAAGTCGCGCGTCGTGCGAATGCATCGGTACAGAAAGCCTTGAAGGCTGTTGACAAAAAAAGATGGCATCAGTTTTGCACGTCTCTGACTCCGTTTTCAAGCCCTGCGAAGGTCTGGCGGACTGCGCGGAGTCTCCGCGAAGCTCCTTTAACGAGGAACCCCCTCAGATCTCTGGCACTCTCAGTATCTAGGCCTGAGAAGAAGTTGCCCACGACTTCTGCAAAATTCTGGCAGCAAGGTCCGAGGCAGCTAAATGTGCAGCCTTTCGGAGCCATCCATTGGAGCTGCAGTATGCTATTAATCAGGCCGTGTCAGTGTCTGACCTGACATGGACGCAGACCTCACGTTTGCCGAGCTCAAGGCTGCGCTGGCACTCTCCCACAAGAAGTCGTCGCCGGGTCCAGACAAGGTCACCTACGTGGCGCTCCGCAATTTGGACGACGCATCCCTTTTGGCGCTCTTAGAGGTTTATAACACGTCATGGAGGGATGGGCAGGTCCCTGCTGCGTGGAAGGAGGCACGTGTAGTCCCCATCCTGAAACCGGGGAACCAACCCTCTGATCTGGCGTCTTTCCGACCCGCGAGCCTCACCAGCTGCTTAGGCAAGGTCCTTGAACGTATGATACTGCACAGGCTCGAGTGGTGGCTGGAGCGAAGATCTGTTTTTCCTCAGGAAATGGCGGGTTTCCGCAGGCACCGTAACTGCATGGATTCGGTGCTCGATTTAGTCTCTTCGGTCGAAGAAGCGAAGGCGCGAAGAAAAATAGCGATGGCTGTCTTCCTGGACATCAAACGGGCGTACGATTCCGTAAGCGATCCTTGTGTTATTTATGGGTTGTTGCAGGCCCAGTTGCCTCATAGGGCGCTGACGTGGCTCTCCGACTTCCTCCGTCAACGGATGATTTTCTTCACTACAGGCGAGGGGGACACGGAAAAGATCACTGTGCCACAGGGAGTTCCTCAGGGAAGTGTCCTTAGCCCCCTGTTATTCAACATTGTCTTGATGGGCCTCAATGGGTGCCTTCCTCGGAGGGTGCATCTGTCCATCTATGCTGATGATATCTGCGTCTGGACGGTTGGCAAGTCCCGCCCTGCAATTCAGCGTCGGCGCCAGAGCTCACTTGATGCCATACATGCCTACTTCCTGAACGCAGGGATGGACATCTCCACTGAGAAAAATGCTACCCTTCCGTTTACCCGGAAAGAGATGCGCCGGTTCCAAGTACACATCGGGGGATCCCCGTTAAGGCAGGTCAGGCACCACAGGTTCCTTGGTGTTGTGTTGGACCGCAACCTGTCGTGGGCAAGACACATTGACTATCTCACTTCAAAGGCGCAACGTTGGGGAAATGTGATACGGCACTTTGCCGGCTCCCGCTGGGAATGTACTGAGCGGGACCTTCTTGCAATCCACAAAGCGCTTGTTCGTGGCTCAGTAGTCTACAGCCTCCCTGTGTTGCACGGACTATCACGGACGTCCGAACACAAGCTTCGTTGCGTCTTGGCGCGCAGCTTGCGGACCTGTCTTGGCGTTCCGCGTTGCGCTGAGACGAGGATGGTGGTAGCCGAAGCCAGGGAACCCCAATTGGCGTCCTCCGCAAGAGAGAAACTTTCCGCCACTATTTGCGATTGCGCGCTCACCATCGCCGTCACCCACTGGTACAGAAGCTTCGTAAGCGGAACTGCAGCAAAATCGCGCAGTGTGCGCCAGAAATAACGGACCATATACCTGCCTTTACTGTTGCCCCAACCGCTTCTTCAGTAGCACCATGGTCACTGCCGAAACCATCCATCTCGTCTCACATCCCGGGGATCAAGGGGCCGAAGAGCCAAAGCCCTGCTCCAGTCTTCAAGCAGGCTACTCTGGAGTGGATGGACGCTACATACGGAAACCAAACCGCCGTATATACGGACGGTTCCTTCACTACTGGCGACTCATCTGCGGCATTTGGAATTCCAGAGGAGTCAATTTCACGTGGGTTCCGCCTATCGCACCGCACCTCGGCCACCTCTGCGGAGTTGTATGCCATCCTGCTATTCCTAAAGTCTATCTTGGATCACCACCCCCGCCTCTGGGTGGTTTACACAGATTCCCGGGCAGCGCTGCAGTGCACAGACAACATGGGCATCCGTGGCTCCTTGGCTCCGGTGGTAGTGAACATCCTGACGACGCTCAAGGGTTTAGAAGACAGGGGCCACCGGCTCACACTCCAATGGGTCCCTAGCCACATTGGAATAAGCTGCAACGAAGTAGCGGATCGGGCAGCTGCTGCGGCTCACCATCGCCGCTCAGCAGTCCCCATAATACTTTCGAATGGGGATAGGCGCTCCCTCTTGTCCGCGTTGACGTCGCCTTGGGCCCATCAGGAATGGTGTCATGACATCACCCGGTGGTCGCTTCTGTATGCTGTTCACCCAACGCTTTTTTTTTTCAAATGCCAGGCGGTTTCCCTCGCCTCTTTACGTATCTCGTGCGTCGTTTACGACTTAGCATCGCATTCACCCCCGCACTCCGGTATAGGCTGGGTCACAGCAACACGGCGCTGTGTACAACTTGTGGTTTCGCGGCAACAATCCGACACATTCTCGAAGACTGCAGCCAGTACGTACGCAGCCAGAGCGACGGGCCTTTGAATGTCAACTTGAAATGCTGGATCAGAGGCCATTCAACATCTATATAATAATTGGGTGTTTACGTCGCGAGACAACTGAGATCACCATTCAACATCTGCAAAGTTCTCGGCCCATGGAGTAACCCTGGACATCAGTGCCGTGCACTTGGCGCTTTTCTTTCCTTTCTGAGGGCCACCGACCTCCTTCACGAACTGTAGGGATTCCTTCCCTCGTCATCCTTTCATGTGAACCTTTTTGGAATGGGGTAGGGTCCTGCACTCAACGCAGGGAAACATCCGACATCATCATCATCATAAACCATTCATCTATGTTGTTGTTGTTTTTGTATATTATATATATTGTAGTCAGCAGTATGTCCACATTCCTAGGTTGGTGGGGACGTCCACCTTACTTTCAGTAATATATATCCTTGTAATGTATTTTGTATGTGTTTCCTTGTTTCCTTTTCTCTGCCGCTTATGCTGCTGGTATGTGGGGCTTGTCAAGCTTTTTCTAGCAGCTTTTCTCCCACAAACCAATATATGTATTCACATGTTTGTACAAATAAAGCTCTCTCTCTCTCTCTATTTCCACAAACGAGCAGCAGACAATGCGGTGTTACCTCTAACAAAAGTGCTCTTCACACATCTTGCACGACGGGCGGCATCCAAAGCATTTCTGTTCGTTTCCGCTGCTCACTGTAGCTGTCTGCTTGGGTTCCAATGTACTAGATAAACGTGAAACCCCTTTTGTGTGAAATTGGAGCACCGAAACACAGAAAAATCAGCCATTGCGGCACACAACGCAAGCGTTCGCTTACCCTGGATTCTGCTAAGATTAGAACCGGAACCGCAAAGCACCATGGGGTTCTCCGTGTCTGACGTCACTACCGTCTCATTTTACCGGTCACCTATTGCTTAAGCTGTCTGAACTCGACGACCTTGACTCATCCAAAGCATCCAACATCTGCAGTAGCTCTTCCGGTTCCATGGCGGCAACGTTACAGTCGCTGTAGCAACGTTGAGCAAGTGTAAACCGTGGAAAGGAGGGTGAGAAGGAGCGGAAAGCGGAACTTGAGAGCTCGTGTTTCGGTCCACCGGTGCGGTCTAACCTGCACTGATTCGGTGCTCGCTAGCGGACGCTCTACGCGAACGACCAGCGGAACACGTTGCGTGTTGCCCTGAAACGATCGGCAGAAAATGCACGCTCGAGCCAGTGCAACTTTTTTTGTTATGTACGAAAACGACCAGCTGAATTCGCTAATAGTGACATGACATGAGGCACATGACAGTGAGGCTCTTGTTATGCAGCACCACACATACCAACGTACTTCTTGCTTTTCTGTACCAACGATAAAAACGTTCCGGTGCAGAGTTACTTAGTGTAACATCGTATTTTCCCCGAAGGCAGTCACATGTAAAATGTATTACCTATTCCTGTGTGTCGGGTCCGCTTCTCTCCCTCGTTTATAACTCTGTTTTGTCGATCTATCTTTTGGTATGAACTCCGTTTGATCCATTATTCAGGTGCACTTATGCTTGCGGTATCTGTCTCCGGGCAGCCCTTCTTTAGTTATTTATTTATTTGCTGCGTAATAAATATTTGGATACGTTTACGTCTGCGTAAGCTACTTCATTGAAGATGGGCGCTCCGAAGATGTTATTCTTGACGGACTCCGTCTTATCCGAAATGGCATTTCCGATTTCTTTCGGCTTCTTGTAATTCAATCCGCGAGAAGGCTACTCTTTTCGGAGCTGGTGTCAACTTAACTGGCTGTATAGTGGTGCAAGCGTGTTTCTGTATACACACCATCTCACTTTCGCCAACATCGCATTTTTTTTCTTCCTCTCCTTTTGTTTAAATGGAGAATCGATTCCACCGATAAGGAGTGGGATATAAATACGTTTATTCGAAGAGATTCAATTCCATTTCATTTAATTCAAAACAAAGCGCAAAAAGAGAAGAGAAAAACTGACTCGTGGTCCGTCAATAATTCAAGCACCTTTCGTAAACTGTGAGCCTCTCAGCAGGTGGAGTACTGACTTGGTAACACACCCCACTTCGGGAGTTGCCCGGGTCTGCGTAAAGTCGCGAAAGGAAACACATCCCAGATCAGCCTGGCGCCGCCAGGGAGTGTCACGAACAGCAGTGTATCGTTGGCGGTGCAAGAGGAGATGCGGCGTGTCTGCTTCCACAGCGCGAATGATATTGTTCGGGGAGTTTAGTTTTCTGTATCTTGAACAAAAGTAAGTAAGTAAGTAAGCAAAAGTAATAGTGTTGGCGCAGACCCAAGGGAGTGAACCCTGACAGAGCGTGCGTCTAGCCGATCGGCCGTGGCGGTCTCCTGTAAAGCGTGCTCTCACTGCACCGACGTGCTGTACGCAGGAGAAGCAGCCAACCCGTCTGACCGCCCCCGGCTCTCTTAGCGAGAAGGGGCAATGTTAGCTGTGTCGTTGCAGTGGAGCGTAATGATAGTGAAGCATGCACTTCGGGTTTGCTCTGTGCAAGGATGGGTATTTGTTAGCTACAAATAGCTAGCTCCAGTACTTGTAGCGTTTGTAGGTACTAGTCATGTGCTTTTTCTCCAGTTGACTAGAGTAAATCGGGCATTGTGGAAACTTTTGTGAACGCAAGTGATAAAAAGGGAAAAAAAGAACAGCTCAAACTATTGTTTATTGGTGTACAAGCTCTCATGCAGTGGACTGGATTTCGTCAGGTACCTATAGGCTAGTCGTAGTAGTTAGGTTTCTACACGCTACTTCACGTTCTACACCTTTGCCTTCTTTTATCCGACGGCTGCCGTTATAATTTGACAATGAAGATAGACCAAAAGCCAGGGGACATCATGAGGAAACTTACACACACTGGATTAACGCAACAATGAAACGAAATTTAATATGACGCTTCGATGCCTATTCGGGCATCATCATCAGAATGAAACAAGAAACGGTACGCCATCCGAGTTCTGCTTATAGCTTAGTCATGACCGTGTAGCAATCATGCAGTGACCCTTTGTGACTGTTACGTGCGTTATCATCACGGTAAATGTGCCAAGATTGCAAACAATTTCTTCCCCCTGTCGATGCTCGTGTGCCACGGTCTTTGCATTGTGAAAGTTAAAAGAGTGACCTGTTTTTAGCACGTGCTCTACAAGTTCTGTGCTGTGATTCACTGCCGGTGGTTTTGATATCTGTTGCTGATGTTCTTTCAGTCTCGTGGCTTTCTTTCGTCCAGTTTCTCCCACGTAGCAGGCACTGCATTGTTCACATTCCAACCTGTATACAACACCAGATTTTTCCATGTGAGGACATAAACTCTTGTGTTTCGAGAGAGCATCCGTTTCTTGTTTCATTGTTGCGTTAAGCCAGTGTGTGTAAGTTTCGTCATAATTTGGCAATATTCTCAGGAGGGTATTATTTTATTATTATAGGATATTATAGCATATTATTATTTATTTATAGGATACAGGTATTATTTTTAGTCCGTCCAACTCCAGCTAACCGTTTCGCCTTGTAGTGGCGCGAGTATAACCGGAAACGTTGCCCCGTGTTAGAACGCAGGTCGTTACTCTGATTTTATTTCCGCCTTCCTTCCTCGTTCGTTAATCCTGAGGGCCGATCGCTGTGAGCATAAGTACGATGTATCGACTAAACTCGCGCTACTTTATAAACGTACTTCATGTGGAAATAAAGTTAAAATAGAAGAAGTGGAATGCACTTCTGCGTATAATTTGTAGGATGATTTGTTAAACCAAGAAAGATCGAGCGACCGTTAAAGTCCGGATGTCAGTTAAATTAATTAGCCAGCTGCGCAGGACAGTATCATTAAGGAGGTGTCTGGTAGCGCAGAAGAAATTCCGAGAACGACTTTAGTCGGTGGGTTACCCCGTTCGTTGCTCCTCACGCGCCCCGGTGCTGTTTGCGGGAAGAATGGAAAGCTTAGAAAAACATAGGAAAGGGTGTCAAAAAAAGGCGGTAGTTATAAACGCGGTTAAAATCTTGGTGCTACTTTGCGTCAGTTACAAAAAAAAGACTACCACTGTAAAAATGCAACTGATCTGCAGGTAGTTGAACTACAGCTTTCGGGAACAGTTAGTAGTTATATTTCAACTGAAAAAAAAGTAGTATGTCACTTAGCTTCATACCTCAGAAGAGCAACACTGCATTGCAATTCAAACTGAATAAGTTCGAAGCAAAGCGAACAAGACGACAACGATTGAACGTGTGCACTGTGAGTGGTTTGCTTCAGCCCACTATCTGAATTATCAGTTGAAACACACCTAAAGCCCAAGTCACCCAGCACCAAACGGGTGCCAAGACACTGCAGTGGAGGTAACTCCTACGAAACAAAATGGTAATTCAGAACCAGGCAGAAAGTCCCCTGGGGCGCGAAAAAATAAATAAAAAAGAATAACAATAAACGAAATTAATTTCCTGTAGATTTTGCTTATGCTATGTATATAGTACCGTTGGATGCGATCTACATGCACGGATTTCGTCGAGGTGACCAAAAGACACATGTGCGAATGTTTCATGACGGCGAAGCCAGCTTGAGCTTGAGTACAACAACAACAACAAGGACGCAACGTAACAACACAACACGAGCTTCTGTTGTTACGTTACGTCCTTGCTGTTGTGCCCAAGCTCAAGCTTCGTCGTCAGGGATCTTGTCCACCAGCTTGCCTGCATGCTATGTGCGAATGTTTTTGTTCTTTTTACCAGGCTTTGAATGAGTGATTTATCCAGAACCCCCCTACACTCCCCTAACACCCCTCAAATGTTCAGTGACACCACGTAACTTTTTCATCTTTGTACCCCCTACAGGGGGTGCCTTTGCGATTTCAGTTTTTTGACACATGTCGGTAATGATATCTTAAGCTGTAATGACGTAAGTAACTATAATAATGACCCACACCCAAATTTTTCCAACACCCATCCGTGGTAGAGATTCTGGATAAACCACTGCTTTGAATGACAAGGTAGCTGAGTACCAGACGTAGGGGCAGATTCACAGTATCCGCACCCGCACGGTATCCGCGCATGGAAGATCCGCGACTGCATGGGCTAGTTGAAATAAGTGTGTTTATTTCCGCGATTATTGTATTTGCACGAAAAAAATCTCTATGACGAAAATGTTATGTTTTTACTTTTCAGCATACAAGCTTTCTTAGGAACGTTATATCATTCGCAGTCGCCCAACAGTTAAAGGCACAGCACTTAGAGGAGTTGGGACACTTCCATGGACGTGGTTCATTATATAATGGGCGCATTGTACTGCACGCCAGAGTACTGAAGAAAAAAGAGTTATTCTACTACGTGTCGTACTTATCGAAATACAAGGCCTTGAATGCACTCCCGAGCAAAGCGCAGACGTCACAGAGCCCAGGGTTGAGTCCATTCCCATTGGCTGCCGTAAGCACGTGACTTTTCGTGCGCTGTCTCACCGGCTGCGGCGAGGTTTGTGATGTCAGAGCCGCATGGGTTTCGTTATTCGCGGTGCTGATTTTTCCGGCTTCTATTGATCTTTTCACTGTGAAACTTTCAATGCAGGTTCACATCGGCTCAAGGAACCACCTTTTACGTTTATCTGGGATGACCTGTAGTAACCCCTTTAATAAGAAAATAATCGGGGTTGAAGAAACACGAATGGAAGCCATGGCACAATTGGACACTATTTTGGGTTCACTGCGTGCTCTCACCCGATTATGACTCCTCATGGGAGACGTCGGTGAAGATTTGCGGTTTATAACACCAACTTCCTCGAGTGCTGCAGGGGCGCGCAGTTTAGCCGCATTCGATCCGCGCGGATTTCAAAACATTCTATTTTTCCCACAAACGAGGATGTCGTGCCGATATCCGTGCGGATCCGAGACCATAACCGAACCCGTGCACACTTCTAACCGCGCTTTTTCTCCCTGGCTCCTATATTTCATTTGTTGCGTAGAAAGGTGATACGAATTAATAGCAGGCAAGCTTCGATCCCGACCGTGGACGGTGTCAATGTGGGGAAAGTAAACATCGTGTTTCGGAGATTTACGGCGCACTTTGAAGAACCCCAGGTGGTCGAATTTATCCGCTGTCCCACACTGCAGCTGCAGCATGTCCACACACATATATTTAGTCACCGCGACAACGTGTCTAATTCCACTACAATCTATATGCTACACAGGTTCGCTGCATGCTGACCGTATACCGCAAACCCGCATCGTACGTATATGCCCATGTTCATGAAAGAACTGATGTTCTGAGGCTTTCATCTTTCATGCCCATGTTCCTCTGTGAACTCGAGTCATGCCATCGTCTCATTCTTCAGTGCCCCACCCTCACCCCTCACCCTCAACGCATTAACCTCGCCTTTTTTTTATCATATTTTCTTTAATCTATCTCATCCTTCTTTCACCGTTTGTTAGTTTATCCTTTACTTCATAATTATTTTCTTTTCTTTATTTTATTCTTCTTTTATTTCTTCTTCCTTATTTTCTTTGCAGAATAGCAAGCCGACGTCCCGTTTGGTTGACTTTTCCGCCCTTTTTTGTTCTTTGTTCTAATAAATATATCCCCCCCCCCCCACGTGGCCTGAGGGTAAATAATTACACAGGGTGTCCACGCTAAGTGTGAACAGATTTTTTTAAAATATATATAACACTTTTTCCAAGATGAAATCAATTGCAATATAGCATATGCTGAAGGGCACTCCCTAGCAGGACATTAGCAATGTCTTAATTAACTTTCATTAATTAACTTTTTAATTATAAAAGCTACAAAGTTGTCCCAATGAGAACATCTGTTCCTTTCGGTCACCTGATATCGTAGCCGTTTTCAGAACAAAAATCCGTTCGATAGATCGCCCGCAAAAAATTCGTGAAGGAACGCCATTTTTTTCTTTATTTTGTTCATTGCGCTTCTTAGAGGACGCGTCTTTCTTTCACCCCCAATGTGAGAGGGAGAAAGAGCACACTATCGCCTCTCGCGTCCTGGAAAAAGATTAAAAGGAAACAGAAAATGCAACCCAAGATAAGGCCAGTTCCGATAGAGTCACCCGATACATTTGTTTTAGTTTTGTTTCCGCAAGTTAAAGCTCATCTTCGACGCATGAGGCGGCACTGTGCTTCTTCCCCCTCTCCCGTTGGGGATGAAGGAAATACGCGTCTTCTAAGAAGCGCAATGAACAAAATAAAGAAAAAAATGGCATTCCTTCACGAATTTTTCGCGGGCGATCTATCGAACAGATTTTTGTTCTGAAAACGGCTACGATATCAGGTGACCGAAAGGAATAGACGTTCTTCATGGGACAACTTTGTAGCTTTTATAATTAAAAAGTTAATTAATGAAAGTTAATTAAGACATTATCTTTGGACTTTGCTAATGCCCTGCTAGGGAGTGCCCTTCAGCATATGCTATATTGCAATTGATTTCATCTTGGAAAAGCTGTTATATATATATATTTTTTAAATCTGTTCACACTTAGCGTGGACACCCTGTATGTAGGCACGTTCACTTTACGTGTAAATCTACTTAGTAGCACTACGCGTCTAAATAATGAGCGCGTTGTATCATAGCTCGCGCAGGCATTTACAGGCCCTAAATGTTATAATGACGCCAATAAGCACATGAAGCCCACGTTTGGAAAAACATTTTGGGCAACGCAGATTATAATTGTAGCCACACGCATTCGTCCAAGCTTTATATGGGGCGCACGTTTTATGCCTTACGCATTCATAGCCCATAAACCCCCACTGAAAGCCACCGATCGAGGCATAAGGCCGCTGTCGGAACATTTCCTTTCCAAGCGTTTAGCCCTACACGAAGAGCCCTCTGCAATTGGGATACCCTTGGGCTCTTACTGCATTAACGGCTCTGGCCTTTTTTTCCTTTTTTTTTCCTTCACATTTCCGCAGCCACAACGAAACCTTATTCCCTGCCGTTAATTGCTTACAGGGACCTCGAGATAGCTTTCCACTGTTTTTTGTTGGGGACTGCAAGCTCTTTGGCTGGCCTCTTTGCCTTTAGCCATACTACCGCTAGTCCGCAGGGTGGACATGACTGAAAGGGAGCTCTGAGCTATTGATTCTGTCGACGATGTGTTGTGTGGTACGCCGTACTGGCTTCTACGTTGCTGAAGTGACGCACTTCTTTTACTAGAGAGTTACGTTACAATGGTTATTTCGGTTTCGAGTCCCTTATATATCGACATAATAGGACATTGGCAGTGAAAGTACTTCTTAAACGGGCACTAAAGTAGAATTCTCCTTGAGAAATGAAGGATGCCGTTACATTGACACCAAAACGAAAAGAACGAGATTCATCGGTTTTGTCGTCCGCGATTTATGAGGGAAAGAGACCGCAATTTACGCTTTCCCCTCTTCGACTCCGCGTAAGCGGTGGAGGGAGGCAAAGGAGAGCCGGTGTTTCATATACTGGAGAAGAGCCCCTTGATAACGCGGTCCGCCCCCGGGTGGGCCGTGTTTTTGAATGCGCGGCCGATAAGAGGGTCGTCGGGGCAGTATCGCTTGCGGTGCTGTTCCCGGAAAGGTTTTTCCTAAAACCGTAAGGAGCGCGAGAACTCCAAGTGGCCTTTCATTGGTTTCCTCAAACGATCTCCCGCAATGATTGGACAAATCGTTCGAGGAAACCAATGCGAGACCACTTCGAATTCTCGCGCTTCTTGGAGAGGAAGAAGGAAAGCGCAGACTGGGGTTTCTTTGGCTCATAAACCAGGAACAACGAAACGGATGAATCCCGTTCCTTTTAAGTTGGTGGCAAGGTAACGGCATCTTTCATTCCGCGAGGAGTTTTTTTTTTTTTCAGTTTAGTTCCTCGTTAAATTAAGCTTTCACTACGAGCTTAAGGTGACACTGCAAAGATGGAGTGAGTCGGCAGCCGCGTACAGTTACTAGAAAGTAAACGTGCACATGCACGGCCCTCCGTCGAATAAAAACTATATAGTAGTATATGAAACAACAATTATTTCAGCGGATACGCATCATTTCCGTGTCTGTAGATTGCGACCAAAAAGTTCAGTTATGCCAATCATTCTCGGCCCTTCTTACTCCGTCGCTGCTATAAAGGTATCAAGGTATCAACCACTCTACGACCTTATTAAGCGAGCAAACAAAGGTACCCACGAAAGCTCTTCATTCAAGAGGACTACCCAAAATCATGGCCCACCGCCACAGGACTGTCTCTACAGAGTTCACACCAACAACAGCAACAAATACACGATGACAATGTATTCCCCATTGCTCATCTCTATAAGGACCCCCTCCCCCCCTCCCCCCCCCCCACACACATGCACGGACTCACAATAGGCGAAGATCCGCATAGAAGCAGGTTCCCTCAGCGGCCAGTAATATGTGGATGACGTCACGCAGGAGACAAGATGAGCTAACACGGGACACGTCTTCGGCTGAGAAGAGGGGCTTTGAGGGATGTTCGCTGTAATTGAGTTCTTCCCGAGGCGTTCCACGTGAGGACGAGGGGAGCTTGTGTGATTACTTGTCTCGGTATCGTTCTTGGTTGTGATGGTGCGGAAGGACAAGTCGTCATGGAAAAAAAAAAAAAAGAACAGTTTCGTGCCGTCGCAGAGACTAATATGTGTTGCTCGTTGTGTGACAAGAAAAGACATATGTCGCCGCACTGGGTGCAAGAAGATGAAGGGAGCAAACGGGTTTATTGATGGCACGAGAAACGAAAGCGAGGAGGAAATGCTATCCTGGGAAATGTCGAAGCGGTGAAGATGGTGTGCACGCAGGTGTGTCTGCAATAATCCTGTAGAAGGGCTTTTCTGTACCGTCTGGAACAATTTTTCGCGTGCCCCCGAAAAATCGCGAATAAGTCCGTTGATATGGCTCACAACACAAGCAAGGCTTCCGATCCATATGTTCTGAAGATATCATGGACAGCCAGGTACACAAACTACGAGGATAAAACACACCGGGACTAGCGTACCGGGAAGGGAGGAACTAAGGGTCGGTGGGAAAGACAGTTGTCGCATCCAGCAGGCGGAACCCTACCAGCGGAGATTATATAGACGTAAAACTGAGCAGCATCTTTCACATAAATTCCCGCGAACTTCCCGCAAATCACTTTCCGAGGCTATTCTGCTCAAGAACGCGAACATAGGTAGAATCAAGAAAGAAAAAAAAAACTTGAGCTGTCATACATATGCGCGCATATACTAGCAGCGATGGTTCGCATGAAAGACATTATACTGAGCGGTTTCAGAGGGATGCATTTTCTTTATCCACAGTGGAAATTTTAGGCTTTCGGAGCACTTAGGGTCTAAGTGGTGGCGCACTCCCGTTCTTGGAGACGGCTCTGCTTGGAGAGAGTACCGTTTGCGATAGTGTGTATTTAAAATCTACTTGAATACTTCTGAACAATTTAAACTTCATAGAGAGTGCTAGACTGATTTTGCAGCGAATTTCAGCAGGGAATCAGTGACGTTATTGCCCGAAGGGGCCGTTACACGTGCGACGCTCTGAAGCATAATTTAGTGCACAAAAACCTTAAATGAAACCTCGTAAAATGCTAAGCTACTTTTGATGAACTCAAGTAAAGAAATACTTAGGCATATAATATCTAAGCGAATCAGTCGAACTTCACACAGCACAGCGTCGAACTTCCTGACATATCACGCGAAAGAAAATCGCAACACGCGCTCGACTTCACCTTCGAAAGATACTTGCTGCAGTGAAGCAAGCTTTACACAACATTATGTCTCTATTGCGCAGGTCTTCTACTCTGTGTTGTGTATTGCGACCTCCAAATGGCACCCTCAAGCAGACAACCGCCCGGCTTCAGGTTTGCACCATGGAGGAGCAACGTCGATTATCCGTTTCTTTATGGGCGAAAGTGGGGAACCCATTGGCATCCACCGCCGCATGAAACCACAGGAGGGGATGCTGAAAAGTTATCGACCCAACAAAGGAGAAGGCGGCCTACAGTCATAAACCTTGATTACAATTCGACATATTAACGTCCAAGTTCAACGCACTTGGCACGTTGTTCCTGAAGCTTCTTTAACCTCTGAAAAAAGAAACGCGACGTCTGCTCTATGAAGTGTGCTTCGGCTGCTCCTAGCATCTCCGACACCTCCGAGAATCTTTCCTTTTAAACTTTTTTTCGAGTTCGGGAACAAAATTAAGTCAGATGGGGAAAGACCCGGCGGGCACGGCGCATGTTGAACGCATTCAAGTCGCAAGTCCTTCAAAACCTGCATTTTCTTGCGCCCCTTGTGAGCTGGTGCATTGTCCTGCAAAAGGAGAACGTCTTTCCGTACCATAATAAAAGCGCTGAGATAACACAGACGACCAAGACGAGACGACGCACACGGATAGCGCTATCCGTGTGTGTCCTGTCGTCTTCGTCGTCGTGTGTTATTTTAGCGCTTTTATCGTCAATACAAACAAGCCCGAACTCACACGTTGCGCCTTTCCGTAGCTCCCCCTGTTGTTTTTCTTTAAAAGTCTCCTTTAACACGCAGATCAAGCTACAGTAGTATGCCGCACCCTTTTGGTGATAGTCAGTCATCAAAACACCTTCCTTGTCTCATCTTCTTCTTCTTCTTTTCTTTTTTTTTTCTTTCGTTATCATCGAGGTGCAATTTCTGTTCAACATTGAGTGCCTATGGAACAAGCAGTGAACAACGAGACATACTTTGATCTCCTGGCGGCATATTTGTAGCCCGCCGTCAGAACAAAACAAAACGTGGACAGCTCGCAAAAAGTGTACGGCTCCAACATTACGACGTCCAGTCGCATACGTCACATACGACTGCTTCAACAATCCGGCGATCTTCAGTTTGAGGGTCTTCCACTTCCGCCACATTCGTCTGACCTCGCGTCGTCGGACGACCCCATATTCGGCTGTCTTGGCGACCTCAAGATTGGTTCCGACGAAGTCGTCGAGCATTAATTGCACCAAACCCGCAGATGAATGTCATTGCATTCAAAGTAATGAATACGAAATAAACCTGTAGCCTGATACGACCCTTCCGTTAGCGCTCTAAAGTATAAATCCGGTACTTCTTTTCTGTTCATGGTTTTGCAACTGCCGTCAAGAGCAGCCAGCTTTGCTCCAAAGGCAGGAAATGAGTTTCGCGAACACTGTCACTTTTATATCTCCCTTTCCCTTCCAAGGAATAATAGCTACCGTCTCACATGACGTCGGGTTTTGTTTACGGCTTTCAGCCACTACGCAATAAATCTCGCGTCTTCAGGATCCCACCGAATTTTTGTGTCCTTGCGATCCAGGTGTGTCTCGTATTGTATTCCGCCAAAAAACATTCTTCTCAATGGGACGCCAAAGTATCATAAAATTAATTTCTAGTTTCGAGTGGTATGACGTCATAGTATACGAAATCTACCACTCGTCTGGCAACATTCATCCTCTAAGAACGTCGAATGCCGTCTCCTCACCCCAGCTGCTGGCAGTCTTCCAACGAACGGGCGGATGCAGGGAAGGTGCGCGAGCTGTTGCTAGGATACTGACACCTGTGCTCTCTTCGACGTCACCAACTCTTGTAGAATCGAAAACTATGCAGTTTTCTTCCCCCATCTAGCGCAGTACAACCGATGATGCTACACCAACTAGCCCAAAAACGAGCCTCGTTGACCTGCTATTCGACGGAATACATGACAGGAGCAGACGCCGGATGCTGAGAGTATGCCGGAATTTCCTCTCTGGAAAAACGAGAAAACGTCACTCCCTAAGAACCAATGAAGGTGGGACCTTGAGAAGAATACGGCAGCCGTGCGGGCGTCTCACGGAGCCTTTCTCCTCTGAGCGCTGCCCCTCGCTCCTCCGGTTAGCGAGTGACGTCTCGCCGCCGGAGCCTCTGCGGTTGCGGAAGCAGAGCTGATCTTTAAAATTCGTTTATTCAATGGATAAGCACTTTTCGGACGAAAAAGAAAATATCCGCCAAGTAGATTGTCGGCCGTTGCCGAACATAGTGGTAGATGGGTTTCATAGATGGGTTTCCGGATGAGACTGTCCCTTTAAAGGGGTCGAGAATATGGCTCCGTATCATACCTTGTAGTTCATGGATTCGACACGCAAAGTCGTACATTGGTCATTTGAACGATTTTTAAACCTTTGGGTTTACGATTTTTTTTTTTTTTTTTTCACGGCACTGTCGACGGTGGCGCTGAACTGCGCTGAGAAACGCCGGCATACACACGGGAAGTGACATTTTATCCGTGCACGTTTGCCCGAAGTAGCCGAAGGTTACCATACCGAAGGCCGTTCTCCGGTGGTCGGCTCCCTCTTTGCAACCGCAGCCTACGTCGTCATGGAAAGGGAAAAGTATGCACTTCAGCGATACTTTCTCCACGATGAAACGTCACTCCAAAAACGGGTGAGGAGGTGAAGAGTTGAGAGCGACGGTGTATAGCTCGCCCAGCCAGCGTGCGTCATTCGGAGCGCAATAACTTCGTAACGCGGAATCGTAGAAACGTAGAGTTTTGATGTACATATTTAGTACACATATATCAATATTTGCAACGTTATTTCTTCAATTTTTGTTAAAAATGGTTTCACAACCCCGTTAAATATGCACGCGTCACAGGGATATTACTGGAACTGTTTAGCCTTCGGCAGAATCATCGTTGCATTCGTATTGCATTCCATCATTTCTGAACCCAGCGTACAATACCGTCGACCCTAGGCCCTAATAAACGGAGGGACGTCTGACCCCCATCACTGATTGTAATCGCCCACCCCATTTACATTTTCCGATCATTCTTCATGCGATGTGTGCAATCTCCCCTGTTCTGTATGCATGCATATCCGTGAAAAGATATGGATTACGCGCCCGAAAGCCAAGCTTTATCCTGCCGCGGAAAGGTTCCCGAAATGAATGGAAGTAAGTCTGGCCCGTAATGAACCGTTCTTTCTATTTGGCTTGCTACCTTTCTCTCCGGTGCAAGCAATTGCCTTTGGGGAAATCGTTCGTGCCTTTCAAGAGTATGAAAGGAAAGCCGGTGTTCAATCTTCTCACCCGCTGGGGGATTCGCTTCTATCAAGGTGCGCACCAACGCTCGTTGTTTCACGGTTCCATTGACTTCCTTGCATTTTTCTTTTTTTCTTCTGGTCTTCTGGTCTTCTGTTTGCTAGTTATTATGCTACCTGCAGTCTCAGTTATTACTCGACTATAGGGCTGTCATTACCGTTTTTTCAGTGTCGGCATTTTCTTTTTTCTTTTTGTCTGTCGCGCTGTGCGGTTCTGTCGTATTTACTCATTTTACTAATTTCAGACGCGTTCGGATATTTGTAGATGACTTTCGGTAATGAAGTATTGTAACGAAAGTCTCCAATCCAAGCAAAGGTAATGTAAACGCACTCTCTCCTATGATGCACTCTAAAAACAGAAAAAAAGGGGGGAGGGGGGGGGGGGGGTAACGTCGAAATAGGCTTGCCGTTGATGGCGAACCTCGCGTGGGCATCGTCACGACTATAGCAAGAAACAAAAAAGATGAAGGGGTCTGGGTGGGGCATGCACAGGACGACTTAAATCGATGACACACACACACGCACGCACGCACGCACGCACACACATGCTGCACCTTTAGCTTGTCATCGGTAGGACTGATGGTTCCTCCGTGATTTCTGTATTTTTGGAAATTGAATAAATAGAAATCAATCAATCAAATCCGTCCACCATGAAGCCGAGAAGGCTGATCCTACGCGATGCCAGCTGCACCTTGCGGGGGTTGATGGTTAGCCCCGCCTGCTTCATCCTTGCAAGGACGATTGACGGGTGTTCCAAGTGTTTCTGAAAGTTTTTAAAAAACACTACGACATCATCCATGTACGCCATCGCGAAGTTATACTTCGCATCTCCCAATACGGTATCCATTTGCCGTTGGAAACTGGCCGGAGAGCTAGACAGACCGAGAGGCATCCGTACAAACTCAAACAAACCCCTATGTCAGGTAAAGGCTGTTTTCGGGACATCCTCCGGGGCAACTTCATCCCCAACGTGAGAGGGGAAAGGAGTACAGTGCCGCCTCATGCGTCGAAGATGAGCTTTAACTTGTGGAAACAAAACCAAAACAAATGTATCGGGTGACTCTATCGGAACTGGCCTTATCTTGGGTTGCATTTTCTGTTTCCTTTTAATCTTATTCCAGGACGCGAGAGGCGATAGTGTGCTCTTTCTCCCTCTCACATTGGTGGTGAACGAAAGACGCGCCTTCTAAGAAGCACAATGAACAAAATAAAGAAAAAAAAAGGCGTTCCTTTACGAATTTTTTGCGGGCGATCTATCGAACGGATTTTTGTTCTGAAAACGGCTACGATATCAGGTGACCGAAAGGAAGAGATGTTCTCATTTAGACAACTTTGTAGCTTTTATAATTAAAAAGTTAATTAATGAAATTTAATTAAGACATTGCCTTTGGACTTTGCTAATGCCCTCCTAGGGAGTGCCCTTCAGCATATGCTATATTGCAATTGATTTCATCTTGGATATATATTTTTTTAAAATATGTTCACAGTTAGCTGGGACACCCTGTATATAAAGCGACGGTGATGAGATGGGGCCGACGCCGGTCAGCAGGTTGGACGCTGCCCCAGTGCCATTGGTAGATAGTGAAGAGATGATGATGGAGATGAGGCTTCAGGTGACCAAAGCAGGTTGGGGAGGCGTGTTGATGACAGGAAATCCCAAAGGTGACGGAGACCTTGGTGCATATGAACGCTACTGGACCATGGGCCCAGCACCTTGCCTATGGTAAAAGGGCGGTGGCTGCGGCGGGGGGTCTTTGCACAAGGCCCGTTGCTTGGAGAAAACAGAACTTCACCGCATAACACGATCTGCGCCAACCATTGCCACGTATGATTAGATTATCGATTAGAAGAGAAATGGGGGGCGCACGCACGCCTGTTTGTGTCAACTGGACTATGTGATAATTGACACAAAAAGGCGTACGCCCCCTATCTCTTCGAATCACAAGCGAGAACCCTATCATTCGTGGCAGTGGTTGGTGCAGCTCGTGCTATGCGGAGAAGCTGTGTTTTTAGAGTGTCCACAGAGACACCGTGCAAAATAGTTCAAGTAAATTCGCGGATGATTGCGCGTAATTGAATTTTATAGACAACGGTTTTTCGCGTGCATGGCGTAACTGTCATTAGCTTCCCGTTTCTCCGTTAAAGGGGGGATATGTTTATTATATAAAACAAATAGGAGGGGGAAGGTTAGCCTGGGCTACGGCGGCTTGCTATTCCCAGGAAAGAAAGTACAAAAAAGAAGAAAGAAAGACAAACAAAATAAAAACAAACAAACAAAAAGGAAAACAAACACGAAATTGATCACAGTTCACCCAGAAGGCCACAGATCCGCAGGAACTGAACAAGTGCCTTTGTCACCTGACTATGTTGTGTGGGGCCTAGCAGCGTACACTCTTAGCCCGGTTACTTCTAGTAAAGGTAAAAAAAATGCAATATTGTTACCTGTACACTAGATGGGTACAGCGTTACCTCTGCCGGGGTTACCCCCAGATGCCAGTAACCAGATGCATCGTGTATTTAGAAGTAACACCGTTCCCGGGGCTCCCGGGCTGCACCCGCCCGTTCCTCGCGTCCGTGCATGCATGCAGCAAATTGCATGCAGGCACACACGAAAGACGACACGGGTGACATACCAAAATACAATGACCATGGGCTTTCCTGGGCACGTATTTTATTGTGAATATCAGGAAAACACAACCCAGTATTGGCAACGTAAGATAACGAAGATATCGTTTCTCAATGTGGTGGCATATGTGAGACTATGTAGAATGAACACAGCTCCAAAGGGGCTCTGATGTGTTCACAGAATCGCGTGAAATATTGTGTTGTAAAATTGCAGGGGCGGCATGCATGCGTACGGACCTTGTCCTCATTCTTGCTTGTTGCTGTGGGGACGGTGCCGCTTTCACCACCATAAATATCTAAAATGGAATGGGCACTCCTTATTTATCGTTCTCACGTTGTTTGGGTACATCATTAATAGCAAAAGCAGATCTTAATTACACTTCTGCAAGCACGAGTAATGAATGCAAAAAATGTAGATACCTGATCTGTTGGAAGACTCGGTGTTCGGTATCGTAGCGTCGTTTGCCGAAAACGGAGGATTTTCCAATTCACGAGCTTCCATATTTGTACATTTAGCGGCAGTGATGAAACCAGCCACAGTATGGACTTCACATTGAACTTCCTCAAGGCAAGGTGTAATGCAGCATAATTTTGAGGCCAGCGATACATGCACATAAAAAGAAGAGAGTACTGAAATGTTAACTTCCAACAAACACAGATGGCAAAGTATTTTGTGGATGGCAGGGCGTTATATGTAAGAAAATAAATACCATGGAAAACGTCACAGCTATGCACAGTTTCCTCCTGTGGCTGCAAGTTCGCGTCCTGAACATGTTCTTCACCACCTGAGGGAAATCAGTCGATATTAGTTTGCAGGCCCTTGACATATTTACCACTAGCCCACCCGCTCCTCCACTGCCTGACTCATCGGGATGGGGATTTAGGTTGCCTGGTAGATAAATTCATCTGAATATAATTCAGTAGCGGATGTGATCGATTTCTTATTTTTTAACAGTTTACTGACTACTCGGTGTTATTGACTGATTGATTGTCTTGACTTTCTTCATTGGTATAATTCGCGAGATGCTATCTAGTGGTCAGTTGTACTAGCAAACCACTGATAACAACCAAATTAAGGCATCAATGTGGGCAACCATTCTGGTCAATTAACCACATCGACCAATCGCAGTGGCTCAAGTCATTCGTCGACCCTTTCACCACGAAGTCAGTGAAATTTAGGAAGGCAATCAGCCAGAAAATGACTGAGTCAATTCATCAACCAGCCAGTAAGACGACGAAATAACCTGTCATTGACAACACGACCCTAAACAAGTCAAAATCAAGCCGTGTCAAGAAAATACTAATCGCCCACACACACACACCTGGGCATCAAGAAACGCAATCATAAAATTACTGTAGTGGTCAATCAGTTGCCTATTCATGAGGAATTCCATATCGCGCATCGTTTCATTAGTGAGTCGACTAGGCTTTAGTTTTTTAGCAATTAGCCCATACACCAAAATCGATTAAGTCCGTCAGAAAAAAAAAAAAAAAAAACGAAATGAAAAGTATAACCCCACGATAAGAGAACTAAATACTTCTCAAAACAATGTACTTCGAAAAATCCAGTTTCTCTTCGTTGTAATTGCTACGACACACAGACTATAGCGCTTATCACTCTTCTTCAACGCTGAATGAAAACAATTTGCTCGTAGTTAAATTTCATTACACAATACCCAATGTCAAAGTGGCTCTATAGGTATCGTATACCTTTCAGCATATGAAAGATGCTGGGACAAGAAGGCGACACGGAGAGATACAAAGTAAAGTCGATGTCGAGGGCAAAGCTGGCAAGAGAAAGCAGAATGCGCTAAGGCCGAGCGTTGACACTGCGACCAACAGCTTACATATGCGCAGACAGCACATCATGTATGACTTACTATAAGACAGGAACGAACAGCGAATCTACTTAGAACGATCATGATGAAATACGCACTTACCTATTTCACGTATGTGAAACCGGGCTGTGCGCACAGCATTCATATTTTAGATGACGACTGCCGGACTCCACTACGTATTTCTTGCAGTCCTCGCACTCTTTGCATCTGCGTCTCGGCATTCCCCAGAAGTCCTTGTTTGTAAACGTCATTTGGAAGCAGTTCACAACACATCTACAACCACGAGCGTGATTTAACTTGTCAGCCACAGAGGCGTCGCATTTCAAAAGATGCAACCGACAAAACACGAGGACGCGATGTAGTGTCCCTTCTCGTGTGATACTGCAAACTGTTGCCAGATGAGCGACCAAAAGCGATCAAAAGCGGCTGTGATTGTGTACGAACGCATTACGACGTAGAAGACACGGACTCCCACTAGAAGTAACACGTACAAGTAACCAGGAGAAGATAGGGGTTTTCCCCACATGTTACCTCTGCCCCAGCTCTTCGAGACCCAATTTACTTCTAAAATTCGCAATTTCCTGTGTTACCTCTTCCTTTGAGCCGATGGTACTTCTAAATACACGTAACAACGGTCTAAAAGTAACAATAGAAGTAACTCAGGTAAGGGTGTAGCTAGGGAAAAGTCCGAAATCCTGAGGCGAGCGATGCGCGACCGTAGGAGAAGACGATGTTGGCGGTAACGGGTGCAGTGGAGCAGCATGTGCGGGATGTCTCCAACATGACAAGTGGGGCAGTTGGGTGACGAAAGGTGGCCCATCTTAAAGAGGAGCAGTGGAGTCCGCGCCACATTCAGTCGAAACTTGTGGAGCAAGGACTCTTCCTCCCTGGGGTAGCGGCCTACCAGTGTGTGGGTCATCCTAGGGTCAATCGAGCGCAGAAAAGAGTTCGTCCTGGCAGCGTCTTGAAAAAAGGCCTGAGAGCTATTTGTGCAGTATCGGCTAGCCGGCAGACAGACGGGGTAAGCAGGACAGAAGTGACAGACCCAGCTGCACCAGCACACCTGGCCGCAGAATCGGTGAGGGCATTCCCCGAGATACAAACGTGGCCCGGAATCCACTGGAACCACATTCTGTAACCTAGAGACGAAAGTATGGCGTGCAGGCAAAGCATCTCCGTGTAGATGTCGTTGATAATTTTGGGCGAATACGATGCTAGGGCCTCCATGGCTGACTTACTATCCGAAAGAATAGTCCACGCTCTTGGTGTCGACGAAGAGATGTACCGCAGAGCAGATAAGATAGCAAAGGCTTCTGCTTCGGTTGATGACAGCGCGGGCAGCAGCTTGAAACCGTGCTCATATGCCTCCTCAGGAATGTAAAATGCAGATGATGATCCATCGGATGCCACCGAGCCGTCAGTGTAAATCTCCATTCGATTCGCGTGCAGGGAGTGGAAATGATGCAGCGTTATTTGGCATGTCACAACAGCTGGGACATGGCTCTTTTTCGGAAGACCAGGAACGAATGTGTGCACGGGGGGGGGGGGGGGGGGCAGACTTAAGGTTCACAGCGGCTCCGTATACGAGACCAAGGGTATGCGATAGTGGAATTTATCCTTGTAGGCGCAGAACAGCTTGGCCGTACGCAGAAGCACGGCAATGCTGCGTAACATCACGAAGGTGGTGACATGGGTGTTCGTACAAGACAGCGTGTGTAAGCTTGGAGGGCTGCCGTGTCCCGGGTGATAAGCACGGAAGGAACCCGCGCTTCGGCAATAGCAGAGAAGGTTTCCGCGGTCTTCGGGACTCCCAAGCAAGTGCGCAGGCTACGAGCTTGAAGATTAAGCAGTTACCGTTCCTTGAAGTGGGAAATACCGTGCAACACAGGCAAGCAGTAGCGTAAAGTGCCCATAATAAGAGAGTTGTGTACTTGGAGGAGATTGGTGCAAGAAGGACCCCAAGAAGACCCACAGAGGCGGCGTAGCACGTTAATATAAGAGCCTGTGGTGGCACAGTAATCTGTCGAGACCATGTTAGACCCCGATCAATGATAACGCCAAGGTACTTGCACCAGGGAACAAACGGCAGTCTTGATCCTGTCAAGAAGAGGGGGTAGCTGCAGAATGAGCGCCGCGTGAATGCCATAGCCACGGTTTTGGTTGGCGATACCGATAGCCCTCGATCAGCGAGATATGACACAGTGGCGTCCAGAGCAGATTGCAGGCGGCGTTTTATGGTATCCCGCCGCACAGCAGAAGTCCATATGCAAATATCATCCGCATATATGGTGATGTGGGTGCGGTTAAAGGGGCACTAAAGTGCAAAGTCTTGTACACTCCCCCCCCCCTCTCTCTCTCCCCACCTCCTCCTCCTCAAAAAGCGCGGCAATGCGAAGGGGCCTCGGATTGGTCTCCTCAACCGCAGTCTCCCGCTATGAGAAGACCAGTGCGAGGCCTCCCCGCATCGTCGGCCTCCGAGAGAAGGAGAGGAGGAGAGTGAAAGCGTAAATTGCTCTTCCTTTCGCTCATAAATCACCACGCAACGGATGAATCTCGTTTCTTTTGTATTGCTGTCAAGGTAACGGCATATTTCGTTCCGCGAGGAGAATTTTTTGCACTTGAGTGCTTGCCACCGATTCAAAACTTATCATGGACGAGGTAATCGCTTGTCCGTGGATGCTGAACCCGTCCGCGATACAAAGTGAAGTTTAATGACCACGCAGGAAAAAAACTTCTATTCCTTCCCCCTCTCTCTCCTTTTTGTTGGGCTTTTCTGCACCTTTGCAATCTCAAATAATTAAACGCCAGTGATTTTACGAGCAAAAACGGTCTGCTTTTTCTCTGTTCTGGTTCAACTTAAGAAGGAAACAGAAATCTAGTCCGTCAGCTATCAAAATATTACTGCGCCGCAGATAGGATGGCTGGAAACAGAGACGTCACTCTCACTCCTCCGCCAGACAATGTAATCCATCGCACTCACTCTGCTTCCGTATTGGCTGTTAAGATTGGCCGCATGACACTACGCGAGACCTCCCCCATGGCGGCGCTGCAGTATCTCTCCTGGCGCGCTACTGTGTCTCCTTATCTCCAACGGCGTATGTAGATGACGGACTTTATTTCTTTTCCTTCTTAAGTGCACGAGTATAGCTTCTTTGCTTTGCCTCTTCGTAGGCACACCATTCTTTTCCCTCTGCTAATGACGACGTCCACCTTGATGAGAAGACAGCACGATACAAACGCAGTGCCGTTCGTCTTTAGTTATGTTATATTTTGTTACATCCATATATATGCATATGACACGAAAAAAGGAGTATGGTATTGGTAACAAATGATAAAACTTGATATTTAGACGGAAGTTAATTCATTCATTCATTGCGCATATTTGGTAGTTCAACATAGACAGGGAGAGGCTCCGAAACTCCGTTGCCACTTTGGGGCAATATAATCATGAATTTGAATTCAATTGAAATACAAAATGATGAAAATATAACGATGATCCTTTGGTTCGGGTGGTATACCGGGGTTCATTGTCAAGGGATGCAGTGAAATATTTATGCCCATATTGCTTCATCTTTTGAATTTGTCCTTGAAGTCTGGTGTTTCTCCCTCGTTGTGGAAAAGTGCCGTTGTAGTCCCAGTACATAAATCGGGATCGGTTACTTCGATTGCCAATTACCGTCCGGTTTCTCTTCTGTGCAGTGTCTCTAAGGTATTTGAGCTTGTTATACATTCAAGACTGATGCGTTACTTTAAGCACAAGATATGTGATGCTCAACATGGCTTTATTCCTGGAAAGTCCGTTGAAACAAACCTAGTAGAGTATGTCAACTATTTTGCCTCTCGTGTGACGGATCGGGGGCAAGTGGACACTGTATATTTTGATTTAACCAAGGCATTCGATAGAGTAGATCATTGTCTGTTATTGCACAAACTTGAAAGGTATGGAATTTGTGGAAAGTTATGGAATATGGTTTCAATCCTATTTGACATCGAGGAAAAATGTTGTTCGGATACAAGACTGTAGTTCGGATGTGTACTCGTCGCTATCTGGAGTGCCACAGGGGTCCAACCTCGGTCCTCTGCTTTTCGTAATTTTTGTTAATGATATTGGTAATGTCGTCCAACACTCTAAGCTTCTCTTGTACGCCGATGATATTAAGTTGTTTTTAAGTATACGGGATACTGTGGATTGCTCTCTTCTTCAGAGTGATTTTTCAAACGTAAATAATTGGTGTTGGGAAAATGGACTTATGATCAATCCCGCCAAGACCAAAGTCTTGACAGTGACACGGAAAAAAGACAGTATGAAAGTGAATTACGCCATTGATGGTACTGTCATCGAACGTGTGTCTGTCGTTTGAGACTTGGGTGTCTACGTAGACTGTTCTTTACCTTTCCTAGAATATGTGCGTTTGTTGGTTAGGGATTCAACAAGACTTTTTGGAATTCTTTGCCGTGTAACGAGTCACTTCCGTGACTTTCATTGTCTTGTGTATTTATACTGTACTATTGTACGCACGAAACTTGAGTTCGCCTCCGTTGTATGGAATGTATTATCGAACAGTTCTTCTGCTCAACTTGAATGTGTGCAGCGGCGCCTTGTGCGGGTCCGAGTACGATAGATATTTTAGGAGAAGTCGTTATTTTGACTATTTGTCAATATTGTCTAGGATCGGTGTGGGCACGCTGTGTGGTAGGAGGTGTGTGCGTGACGCTATTTTCCTATTTAAAGTTATAAATGGTATGTTGTCTTGTCAGGAATTTTTATCTTCTTTGTCGTTCAAGGCTCCGCTTATGCGTTCTCGACTGTTACTGCTCTTTTATCCGTTGATGCCGTCCATTATGTCCCCGTCGTTCAGGCTACAATTAAGATTTAACTCTTTACCGTACGATGTTGACCTTTTTGGTAGTGTTACCTTGTATAAGAATTCTGTTGTTGACTGCTTAGAATATTGTCTTCCATGATGATTGGTGTTTTATTTTAAGTGCAACATTTTAAGGCTTTTAGCTGTTATGTGCACTTTCTAATAATAAAATAATAATAAATAATAATAACAATGACGCTGAATCAATTTTTTGCATCTGTTTGCAGAAATACACCGGCTTCAAATCGGGAGCAAAGCACAGACAACACTCTCCGTCCCATCGCCATTGCTAGACATCCACAAAGGCCGATGCATCCGTCTTCAAGTTCGTATCCTGGTTCCTGTTAAGGATCATCCCAACGTATGTATAACTACGCGTGTATAGCAAAGTATGTGCCTGACAACGCAAAATCCTGCCATGTGGTATACCAACACCGCCTGGATGAAACATAGCCCCATCGCTAGCATCGACGTTGTTCTAGTGTCTCTTTCCTTCTTTCTTTCTTTCCTTTTCCTTCCTTCTTTCCTTTTCCTTTCTTCTTTTTATTTTCCGTTTCTTTTTCTTTTCCCCTCTTCCTTTTTTTTTCTTAATAAACATATACCACCCTCCTCCATCACTAACCGATGTCACGTGGGTAACGGGAGCGATATGAAAATAAGCCGCCCTCAGCCTCATAGCCAGCCATTCGTATCCACGTATAGTTTTGTTTTTAATCATCTGCGACGCTGATCTGGAATGGTCTGGAAGCAGTACGCATTGCGACTTCATGTGCGTACGTAACGAAGGAGAGAGATGAGCAGGCACTCTGATACCCCTGCAGCACGAACGAATTTAGTGTTTCTTTCAACAAATGACACTTTCAGTTTGCGTCATTCCTGCGCTGTCACGAATAATCGTTTAATGAGACTCGCAGGAAAGCGATTAGTGGGTTCGCTAATCCCACTTCACACGCTCCGGCAGTCCGGGTGCGTATACCTCGACATCACCTTTTTAAGGACCAGTAAACATATTGGGAAGAAGCCAGGAGCCGCGTTAAGTATATTAATTTTTATACGAGTATTTTTATCTGTGCGGCTATTTTATTCAAATATAATGTTTTGCCGATACACAAGTTAGCTACCTCTCGTTTACAGCCTGCTGTACAGTTCGCAATCTAGGCTGTCCGAGACGACAACGTTCTGTTTTACACGTGTACAGGGTGGCCCACCAACCATGATAGACATTCATAGTAAAAAACGTAGGCCCCGGGGAGACATGCGGTCAAGGGATTTTTTTTGTTGTTGCCAATAACTTTTGCCACATATTGGTAACATTTTTATTTCATTTCAATTGACGGAAAGTTAAGTTCTTGAATTGAACTCCGAAATTTCCCAAGGCGACCTAACGTTTTCTTTGTGGAAATGGGTTCCCCGTGGTCATTTTACTCAGTATAGCACATAATCCCACTCGTAATGCAATGGCAATTGCCGAAATACATTCGCCGCAAATCCGTGGAAATCAGCCCTTGGCTCCGCCTCTTTTTTGACGGCTGTACGCTCTGCAAGTAACCGAGCGTTCTGCGCATATCTCCTCTCCCGGTTACTCCACTCGGGAAGCCCCATTGGCTACGGCGGCACCCTCCCTTTTCCCTCTCACTGCCTCCTCCCATGCGCAGAGACGCACTTGCACACCGTGTAGTTTGAGCGCAAAGCTGCGAAGAAAGGAGGGTACATTGACAGGCCACACGAGGGGGGAAAGGGTTACAAGCCTTACCCACGGAACGAACACGCGCGGTGAGTGCGGGAATCAGAGCTGTCTTAGTAACCCTTTCTCCCCTCGTGTGGCGTGTCAATGTAACCTCCTTTCTTCGCAGCTTTGCCCTCAAACTACGAGCCATCAAAAAAGAGGCGGAGCCAAGGGCTTATTTCACGAATTTTCGGCGAATTTATTTCGGCAAAAAATCTCTTGACCGCATGTCTCTCCCGGGCCTACGTTTTTTACTATGAATTTCTATCATGGTTGATGGACCACCCTGTATGTGTGATGGTAGTCTCGAAGCATGGAATATAAAAACTACTTGACTAAGCTTGTCCGTCTGACGGGTGTTGTGTGGCGCCCAGCAACGCCACGTAAGAAACAACAACAACCAATACATATGAAGGGAATTGCCTCAGGACGAGAACCGCCGATATTTCGAACACAGGCAGTCTCTGTTCGAAATATCGGCGGCTCTCGTCCTGAGGCAATTCCCTTCATACTTGCTTACCGGTTCGCTGGATTTCTACCTGTCAGCAACCAGTACAGACACTCAGATTTAATGTTGAGCATGTCCAGGTATTCTACTAGCCATTGCAGCCTAGATAGCTGAGAAATATGTCTTCCAACTACCCAAGACAGTGGAATCAAATGTCTGTCCATAAATGTATAGACCTGCCGTTGTGTACCCAAAAAACGGTCCGTCTACTCGACTGACTGTTAGTTGATGCGTTGCTGTTGGAATATCAGTCGGACAGCTCGTGCCATTCCATTAAACGAGAGATCTGTGGGCAACACAACAACAACTACAGGAATGACTATGGGATGAAGTGATTCACCGCAACAATTCCGGTACCATACCTCAGTGCACGTGGGACAATATATGAGTGGGATGACGATGAAAAAGATGAGGCATACGCACACGCACACACACAAATCGCGCAAATGAGATATCACACACGCGGGTGCGTCTAACTGATGGGGATAGTAGTTCATCGTACAACGCAGAGCTATCCTCTATAGGAGCGTTTCCGTTTGTGTGTCGGGATGTACCGAGAACAAATAGCGCCTACTTCGCCTGTGACGCATTCACCAGTGTCTATGCAGCAGGTTGTGGCAGTGTGGACAGCTGTTTCGTCCATGTACGTAGTATGTACGACCTAGTGGTTATCAATGATCGCCGTGCCATGCTAAAATACCAGGAGCGTACTACACCTGTGTCTTTTCGATGTGTTGCTACATTGACAGGCTGATCACCATAGCAACATGATCTATGTCTGTCCATAACTAGCATGCATCCTTCTTATGTCAAGCGAACATCACGCATCTTACCCTTCGCAGTTTAATTTTGTCGGCAAGCTGCTGGGACCCAAAGGAAACTCGCTCAAACGGCTTCAGGAAGAAACACAAACCAAAATGGCCATTCTCGGTAGAGGATCCATGCGAGACAAAGGGAAGGTAAAAAAAAAAACAATAATATTTTCTTCTGGATTGTCTTAATAGCAGAATAAAATGGATCCTCGCAGGATGAATAGTATTTGATTACTTCACTCGCGATGTAGTTTTATATGACTGACTTTTCAATAGGAAGAAGAACTGCGTCAGTTGAGGGAGCCCAAATACGCTCACCTGCAAGAGGAGCTTCACGTAGAAGTGACAACGTTCGCGCCGCCCGCCGAAGCCTACGGACGAATGGGAAACGCCATCGCCCAGCTAAAGCCTTTCCTCGTTCCAGTAAGTGCCCATTACATTCCAGCCTAAATGGATATCCATTTAGGCTGGTTATTCATTTAGGCAAGAAAGAAAATATATAGAGAACTGTTAAAGGAGCAGTCTAGAGGCCCACAACTTTGTTTCTGTTTTTGGACAGTATGGAATGTTAGGCGGCCGAAAACAGTTTTCCCACAATTAGTGCAACCGTAGCTAAATTGGGACGCCTACAATAGCTCCCCGAACCTCCCGCGCGCGAAACACCCTCCTTCGCCTTCACGATAGGCACGTGATGAGCGCCACCACACACGTCACTATGTGACGCAAGTGGTGAGGACGCTCCTCATTGGACTTGGGATCACATGATCGAGGTGAGCAACATCGCCCAGGCCGGAGCGTCTGCTATCGCTTCGGAGACGCCATGCGTTCTCCGGCTTCATGATGTCCGAAACGGAGGGTTTGAAGGCTGTCCACGACACAATCACGATTTTTTGGGACCGCAGGCACCAGGGAAGAACGAGTGGTGCAGCCCGAAATTAACGGCGTTTATACAGCAAAAACCCCGTGCTTCTCGACAGTGTGCAGCCTGTCCGACAGTTTTCACCACGCAGTTGGTTCAGTGGCTAACAGGTGGCGCCACAATACCGCCGCCATCGCTAGCTTTCTGCTGCTGTGAATTCTGAGATTGCACAGAAGCCACGGATATATTACTCTTGTGATCGTAATCTTATTTTCTCAGGCTGCGTATATGCTTCTTTTTTTTTAAAGAAAACGTGATATAAATCATACAAATAATAGAAGTCAACAAGAAGCAGCTCGCAATGTTCGTAGCAGACGGTTTTTCCTACGAACGAATGAGGGGCTCTCGACCACGAACGTCACACTAGAGTGGGTGTGGTCTGCAGTTGGAGCGCTCCGGCCTGTCACCGCGGCAGCGATTTTCCAAATTAGTTGCACTGTGGTGATACAACTTTGGACAGAAATATTTTGTGGGAATGCTTTTCACATACTGCTTTACAAGATGACAGCAGTTTTGGGCCATGTTAGATACCACTTTAATGCTCCTTTAAGTGTCTTTCCATTGTCCTTGTTAAGTGTCTCTCCACAGTCCATGGCAATGGAGACTGACCTTGAGTAACTTGTGCCCTGCTTGTCATGGTGATACGTAGCCAAGGGACGCTCGTTAAGCGCGTTCCGAGAAACAGAGACGGAACCCCGATTTTAGGGACTTCAAGGGACGAACCGCGGCCTGGTAAGGGATAACGCGGGCAGATGCTCTCTGGAGGGCTGCTCCGGAGCTTTTTTGGAAATAAATGTAACTGGTTGTGAGTCGTACTCTATTGTAATGTGTCCATAGTATCTACATCATCGGGACGGACAACACCACCGCCCCCCGAACGAACTTAACTAGAACCATACTACAGAGTTGATGTAGCCTGAGTTTCATTCGAGGATTGGCGATTTTTGCCTCATTAAAATTGAAGTGGCCAAGTACTGACCGCGTCGGGACTATCATCTCTGTGCTTTTCTTTTATCTATCTAATCTCATGTGCTTGTCTAGCAATGGAATGAGCTGCTTGGATAAACTTGTGATGTACGAGGGTGGTTCCATAAGTTTCCGGCCCGACTAACTTCTAATGGTCATAGAGACGAAACAAGTGTATCACTTTTCCACATAGTCACCCTTAACTTCGATGCACTTTTGACACCTTTCAACCAGCATTCTTATACCCTTTAAAAAATAGTCCGAAGTTTTGTCCGCAAAATGCTGGAAAACTGCCTCTTGCACCTCACTATCGTTTTGAAATCTCCGTCCTCTGAGATCCCTCTTCAAGTTTGAGAACAGGAAGTAGTCACTCGGTGCCAAGTCTGGACTGTAGGGTGGGTGGTGGATTTCTTCGAAGCCGCACTCCTTCAGTGCAGCCTTGGCAACAGAAGCCGTGTGGACAGGGGCATTGTTCTGGAGCAACCGGACACCTCGACTCAACCTGCCGCTCCTCTTTTCCTTGATGGCGTCTCGCAGTCGGTGCAGGAGTGAAGCATAATAAGTCGCATTCACTGTGGTGTTCCCCTCTTTGAAGTCGATGAGAAGGATCCCGTGACAATCCCAAAATATTGTTGCCATGATCTTCTTTGTGGATTGTGTGACCTTGGCTTTTCTTGGGGGTGCTTCTCCTGGTTTGCGCCATTCCATCGACTCCTTTTTCGAAAGGGGATCATAGTAGAGCACCATAGTCTCGTCCCCTGTGACAATTGACTTCAATATTTCTTCTTTGTTCTCTTGACAGAGCTCCAAAAACTATTTGGCACAGACGACGCGCTGTTGCTTTTGAACTGACGAGAGAAGTCGTGGCACCCATCTCGCACTGACCTTTTTCATGTGAAGGCTCTCGCCGATTATGCGAAAAACGGTTGTTTTGGAAAGGCCCAGCCTTTCTGAGATTTCCTTCACCTTCAGAAGCCTGTCGCTAAGCACTTCCTCCTCGACAAGAGACAAATTTTCTTGTGTCACCACTTCCACTGGACGACCATCGCGAGGATCATCTTCAATGGACTCTCGCCCCAGTCGAAACTGCTTAGCCCAGTCTTTCACCGTTGTGTACGACGAAGAGGCTTCCCTGTACACGTTGTCCAGTCGCGCTTTAATTTCTGTAGGCGAAAGTCCCTCTTTTGTCAAGAATTTTATCACAGCGCGGTACTCGATTTTTTCCATTTTAACTGAAGGGTGCACCCTGGCTGTTTGAAATGCCGCTCTCCAACCGACAAAAGCATGGAGAGGGTTGAGGGTGGTTCTCCGGCCCTCCAACAGATGGCGCCACGCGTCCTTAATCGCATTTTCAAATTCGCGCGCATTTTCTACCTCGGGCCGGAAACTTATGGAACCACCCTCGTATTTCATTGAAATTATGCGACCATTGGGCGCAATAATGTTTTTTGTATAGTAGTGGTCGCAGCTGCAAGCAAAGGCGTATTTGTGTTTAAGGAGCTGTTAAGTTTGTGGTATGACGTATACGAACGTTGCATACGTCGTAAGACGTAACATGCCGTTGGAAATACTTGAAGTATGTGAACAAAAATACATGCAGCATATTTTGCTTTCTCCGAAAACGTTAGTCTCACTACACGTGCTCCTGCAGCCTAAATTCACGTTTTCGCAACCACTAACGCGAATGGGAATCGAACGAACTATTCGACGGAGTCGTCGTTTGCTAGCCTAGATAATCTATGTCTTTCGACATAAAAAAAAGTCATTGGATGCCGACATGTGCACACCAAGTGCCTGCAATGCACACACTCGTGCAATCTTTATAAGTCGACTCACTTTACTGATAATGTGTGATCCTATTTCCAATACTGTTCCTGCACAGCGACAGACCGTAAGCTTTCATGATAGATTATAGTCGGCGTGGCGCACACGTATGAGTCGCCAGGTCATATCGTCAAACTTGTTCTTTCTGAATTTATATTTGCCTTCTCTCTCTCTTTTTTTTCTTCCTGCCTTGACGTCTTTATTTATGCTGGTTGGTCTGGATTTTCACTGTGTTTGAGGTTCATGGTGTTCCTCTTTTATTTTTTGTTTCTTGCTTTTCATGTTTATTTTTGCGGACTGCGGGTAGCTTTCTTCATTGACTTTCTCAGGGTGCGTTGGCGACTTTTCAGGATTTTGACCCGGCAACCCTGATTACAAGCTCTGCCATAAAATAATAGATACTACCGTTTCTCATACCAGTAGTTCATAATCGACATAGCAAACTATGTAGCGCACTAAGTAATAAATATGGGTTTCGTCCTTAGCCAAAACCCCACGCCCCCGTCGTATGACGGAAATAAATGAAATGAAAAACGAGCCATCGCATAAATTGACAGCCACAAGATTCAGCTGACACTCTTAAAATGGAAGTTCACCACATAACACGACGAAGGCCAACCATTTCACAGAATGGTCATTTCTGACTTGTGGAGAGAGCGCCTTTTTGTGACAATTAACATCAACTATATACATAATTGTAACACAAAAAGGAGTATGCCTTCCTTTTACAACAAATCAGAAGGGGGAAACGGTGTCATTCAGGATGAGATTATTGACTATAGGAGCATGTTATGTGGTGAAGTTCTGTATATCATTTCATCCTGGCTCCAGTCGTGACCAGGGGCGGATCTAGGATTTTTCCGAGGGGGGGGGGGGGTTCGCTATGGAGAAGTGCCAGATGCATGCTGGGATTGGTCCATTGAACCCTATGTTCAAGTCTGGAATTGAGGGGGGTCCGGACCCCCCCCCCCCTATAGATTCGCGCCTGGCCGTGACGCTGCCCAAATCAGTGAGCCCAACAACGGCAAACTGGGATGGTCACCACCTCTGTTGTAAGGGTGCATACACACGCGTTCGACATCCGCGTGTTACCGTCCACTCTAACCCTAAAGAAGACGCTTCAGGCTACGTCGAGGAAGGTATAGGAAGCAGACAACAGTCGTAATATTACTATAGCCAATTGATGTTCTAGAGTGTTCATAAACGCTCCAATAACACAGAAACGCTAAATCTAGCCTGCGATTACAGCGCTCTCTTATCTCTACCGACCCTAAAGACTCGCAGTCACCTGCCCCCCCCCCCTCAGTTCTCCCCGGGGTTCTCCAAACTCAGTATCTTAGAGCGTCATCAGACACAAACAACTTGAGAAGACGCAGAGCACTGAACTCAAGTGATACGAAACAGACCCCAATGCATTTTTATGTATCTACTTTATCCTCGTGTCTTCGAAAAACTTCGCCATCGATTTGGATCTCTTTCTCTCTCTCTCCCTCTCCACCGACTGCCACTCGGCGTACCTGACAGGCTACCGCTTTCAATGACACGACGTGTGCTTCAATATATAGTGCACGCAATAGCTGTCCACGAAATGTGCTACCACATCCTAAGCCCGCTCGAAACTTTTTTCTTCTCTCTCTTACCAAGCAAGCGTTACCTACGCTTGCTTTTATTTATAGGAGAGACAGAGCTTTTATGTGGGCTTTGTAGGAGTTTCCGGTAAGACGGTGCATTCAAATTTATTGCTTATAGAATTGCCCAAGGCTGCTTTTCTTCCACGCGTATCGACAGCGCTCTTTCTTTTGTTGGACGTGAGAGAGCTTATGTACGCGTAAGTTGTGGGTTACGGTGACGTTTATTATGCGTTGAGCGCTTTTATATACGAGGAGTTTACGTCTGCGCTAAGCCTATAGCCCTGCTAGGTATAGGAACACGGCTACGCAGTTTCTTTTTGTTGCTGTTGGAATGTCATTTACACTTTGCGATTTTGTGGAGCTTGGTTGGACTTCGGGGCAAACTAGAGTTGCTAGGGTAAACATCACAAGCTTGTGAAGGATTCCTGGTGTGCCAAGGACACAAAGGTCCTAGTAAATCTCAGCTGTATTGCCGGTGGCGTTGTCGTACGATGACATGATGATGATAGATACGCAGACTGCGTTTCATCAACACGATATAAACGAGGAACTTCCTTTCACTATTATGACACGATTCGGCATTATTCAATATTCAATTGGATGCCACTTTGTCCGGCCGCTTGTGACGTAGCGTTGTAATCAGTCATCTATTGGTTGGGTCGGGTGTTCTACGAATGTCTCTTCTTCCTCGTGGCGATGCCCACTCGTGTGTGGCCAACAACGGCAAGCTATTCCCCCCCCCCTCACTTTCTTTTTTTTTCACTAAGGTGCAAATATTTTTCCTCGCGGAATAAAAGATGTTGTTACCTTGACACCAACACAAAAGGAGCGTGATTCATCAGTTGCGTGGTTCGTGATTTACGAGTGAAAGAAACCGCAATTTGAGCTTTCCCTCTCAGTCTCTTTTTCAAGGAGGTCGACAGTGCGAAGCGGGCTCCCATTGGCCTCCTCAAACAGTTTGTTCATTGTTGTTGCTGCTCATTTATTGTTGTCGTTTCTTGAGGAAACCAATCGGAGACCTCTCCACAATCTCGCGCTTCTTGAGAAGGAGAGGGAGAGAAAAAGCGGAAAGCAGAGAGAGAAAGAAGTTTCTCTCTGTTGGCGGGAAATGTAGAGACGAAACGAGAAACAGACGCGAGGTGCAGATTGGACATTTCGGAGAGTCACGTGGGCTGTGTTGTTGGCGTCACGTTCCTCGGAGGACCAGTGGCAGCGGTTGACATGTCAGGGATGTCAGGACAACACCACCTAGGTACAGACAGAATGTACTCATCGACATGACGTAACAACTAAGAGTCAGCCAATTAGGATCGTGTTTTCAACGACCGTAGCCAATCACGAACGTGCTTTCAGCGGTCGTAACCATGAAGACGAGCTACCGTCGGATTTTTGGGCAGCAACTGCCGTCTGAGAGTAAACGTCGCCTGTACTAAATGGGAAAACAAAATAAAGCGCAACATGGTCTCATATTTTTCTCAAGGCTCCTTGTAACAGCGAATAAAATGGAAGAGATGGGAATTTGTAACAGACGTCATATGAGCTGTTTACTGTGGAGTGTGAAGACGGCTGCATGGTGTCAAGATGTCTGTATTAAAGCACTGCATATTCAATTCAATTTTATTTCATTCTTAGGATGTGGAGATGGGAAAAAAAGCTGTAGAACACATTGACAGGTTCCCATCCCCAAAGATTACACTCCGAACTAGCACAATAAGAAACAATGCCAAAGTTTAGGCTTCAAACTAGCACAATAAGAAATAAGTAACAAGAAAACAATGCCCAGTTATCATACACACTACACATATAACACACATTATCACAGTTCCCGAGGTGACTGCAACCTTTCAAACCGATACCCTGGACGTTGCCGTCTGTTCCAGCGATGTTTTTCCACATCTCACATGGTCTCCTGGTCCTGATGGCCGAGGCAGCGATCACCTTCCCATCTTCATTTCGTTCGACGGTTGTGCAGGCCGTGCTCGCAGGCGGTGGGTCAATCTCATCAATTGGAAATCCTTCCGCAATGAATGTGCCACCCGCATGGGCGAGGACATGTCCTCGGAGGGCGTAACTTCTCTCCTTCAGGACACCCTGCAGCGGTGCAGCTCACGTGTGAAAGTGATCCCTGGCCACCATGGAACGACTCCCCGAGTTGAGAAGCTGAGGGCGTATAGGCGACGCGCAGAGCGCAAAGCTCGTAGATCTGGCATCCTCGAATATATTCAAGAGGCCCGTCGTGCCGCAAAGCTTGTCTCCAAGGCCTTAGCGGCGCTGGATCGGCAGCGATGGAGGAAATGTTGTGTACACTTACGCCGTTTGTCAGTCCTGTAAAAGTGTGGCGTGTGCTGCCGTCCCTCAAGGATGCACCTCCCTCGCGTAACCCATTGGGCGCCCTTGCTTTGGCGCAGCACAAAAGCGAAAAAGACGTTGCTCTCTCTTTTTGCCACCTTATAACAGCTGGGTCACAAGCAATGTCGACCACGGCGTTCCGGTGCTACGCATCTTCTATAACTGCGCAAGTTGCAGATGCCGCTCCAGTCAGTGATCCCGCCATGGATATGGACTTCTCGCTGGCTGAACTTATGAACGCCCTTCATCTCTCTCGAGCCCGGTCTTCTCCTGGTCCGGACGACATATCATATCTGGCGCTCCGTAACTTGGATGAGCAGTCACGGGGGTGTCTTCTGTCAGCTTTGAATGCATCCTGGAGGGAAGGTAAATTGCCCGAAGCCTGGAAACGCGCACGCGTCGTTCCCTTGCTGAAACCAGGCAAGATCCCTTCACAATTGTCCTCATTTAAGGCCGGTAAGCCTAACCAGTTGTGTCGGGAAGCTGTTGGAGCGCATGATACTTCACAGACTTGAATGGTGGCTTGAAAAGAGATCCTTCTTTCCCAAAGAAATGTCGGGTTTCCGTCAGTACCGCTCAGCGCTGGATTCCATCATCGACTTAGTGTCCGCAGCACAGGAAGCAATGGTCCGCAAAAGGATAATGGTGGCTGTATTCCTCGATGTGAAACGGGTGTATGATACCGTCAGTCGCATTTTCATCCTATACATGCTTACTTGTGCTTCTTTGCCATTAAGGGCCATGCGTTGGATCACGGATTTCCTTCGCGGTAGGTCCCTGTTTATCTGCACAGCTGAGGGAGATACTGCGCCTGTTCCATCAGACCACGGGGTGCCACAGGGAAGTGTGCTTAGCCCGCTTCTCTTCAACGTAGTTATGGCCGGTCTTAAAAACTGCATAGGGAGGAAAGTATATTTCTCTCTTTATGCTGACGACATCTGCATCTGGACTACCGGAAAATCTCGCCCCGCCATTCAGCGGCGACTGCAGTCAACCCTTAACTCCATACACCAATACCTGTTGACGGCAGGCTTAGATATCTCGTGGGAGAAGACAGACGTCATCGCCTTCATGCGAAGGAACATGCTTCCATATCGTCTTTCTGTGGCTGGACAGCAGCTTCAGTACTCCACCTCATGTAAGTTCTTGGGTGTAACGCTGGACTCCCGACTCTCGTGGAGAAGACATATAGCGGGCCTAGAGGCGAAACTCTCCAAAGGGATCGCCCTAATGCGACACATTGCTGGCCCTAGGTGGGGCTGCGATGCGCGATCTCTTTTGGCCATTCATCGAGCCTTGGTGCGTGGTCCGCTCCTATACAGCCTTCCAGTATTACACGGGATTTCGCCATCCTCCGAGTCCAAGCTTCAGTGTCTTTTGGCACGTAGCCTTCGTGTGTGCCTGGGCGTACCCCTTATCATATCCATCATCATCTCTCATCACGTACAAGTGGCACTGGGGCAGCGCCCAGCCTGCTGGCCGGCATCAGCCCCATCTCATCATCGTATCTCTATTTGTGTGTGTGTATGTGACTGCAACCCGAGAAAATGAGATGGCTCAACTTCAATGCCATATTCAAAGAATCTAAGATAAAAGCTAGACTGTATGAGAGTGACTGCTCACCATAATTTGTACGTGAACGCGGAAGCTTCCATTTTTGTTTTTGCCGAACATTACACGGGAAATCATTTGCCTGTAATGAAAATAGATAAAGAAAATTTAGGCATTTTGTCGTACATACATATTAAGCGATAGTTATATAGATTTAACACACTTATAAGATTACACTTTTTAAAATATGCTTTCACAGAGTCGCAATAACCAATATTGTCCATGGTACGAATTATCTTATTTTTCATGAGTAAAAGGTACTGTAAAGCAGTAGACAAGCATGATATGCCGGTGATGTGACGAGAGACTTTGTTGCTTCTAAATACCATATGCGGAACCATACGACCGACAACGCCCTATAATTATTTTTAATTTGCCATGAAAGCTGCGGCGTAGTGGAGCGGTGCGACGCCTGGTGTCAAACAACCCCCTGTACAGCGGGCAACACTGAAAATTGGTATTACACACTATTACCTTCGTTATTTTAGTAACCATATAATTAGTTTTCCTGTTTACCTATGCATTCTGAAACCCCTGTTAACAATTTAACCTGTTAACCCCTGTTTTTGCGAAATAAGCCAGCGCTGATCGCTGTTCGATGGAGGCTCTCCCTACTTCTCTGCTGCGCCTGCGCGCTCCTTCTGTTCGCGGCCTCTTTCGAACGAACAGACTCCCTTTGTGAACCTCTGTGAAGAAACAAGTCCCGACGCTGTCTGGCTTCTTGAACGTCTGACATATTTTTTTCAACGACTCAGCATTTCATTTCAGTTCGCTTATCCGTTTATCCTCAGATGTGGATCGTTGTGTGGATTGCAGGGGCGGATTTTATGGTGGATTGTGGTGGATTGTTATGTCGGGCCCAGTGTTATACGCAAGCAATGTGGTTGCCGCGGTATGTGTCAGGAGTACGGATACATTTCGAATACGTAGCACAGTGTTGCCCGTAATCTTTAATTGTAATTTTCTAATTGATTGTACCGTCGATTGGAATGAAACTTGCGCAGTTTTTGTCCTGGTGGCTTGGACTATCGAATAGCCACACTAAATGACAATTGATCGGTGGTGCTTTATATAGATTATTTTTAGTTGTCGTGCCCCAGACTAAATGACAATAGTTTAGGTGAGACATAAACAGTGAATGGTATAGTAGTAGCTTAATTCGAAAACGAAACATGTGTGTATGCCTAGCGGTCATACCTAATAGTTTGCACAGTTCATTCTGCGAATAACTGCCGATATCCGTGTGGAGGTTGTCCACTAATAGAAAAACATCGTAACGCTTATCAGTATATTACAGTTTCTCAAAAAGGGAGCATCAGATAACATAGTAAGTCCGTATTTTGCTTCCGAGCCCACGCTTCGGAGGCCCTGCCGGCGCTAAACAGGAAGTACGTCACGGAAAACCTCAAACACCGGGTCCCTTGTCGTCTGCTTACATGCGCCCAAATGAAACGGGAGCGCGAAAAGTGGCTCTGAGTCTCACACTCTGGAACACTCGCGCTCCGGGAGCGCCTTCTCAACGCACCCAATGTCTGCAAGGCACCGAGGGAGCAATGCCAGTCGGGTGCCCCTTGATTCGCCCTTCAAATGTACGTGATCATGATGTTCCTCCCGCTGGCGTTTCGTCAGCTGCGAAAGCAATACTAATAGTATGTGAAACTCCTTCATTTCAATCTAAGCAATTTATCGGGGGAGAAAATTGGCCGAATAGACTGTGTGGAACACTGTGAGACTTGTTTCATACACACGGACCTATGCAAGGGCGCATAAATAATAAGGGGGAATAACTCCACAGATTGATGCGGGAATCTTTCCTCGATGAATTAAATTCTGAAACATGCGTCCTATCCGACTTCCAATTCTCTGAGTGCTCTTTGGGTGTCTTCTCTCGTTTTTCCTCAGACGGTTTACAGAGACACTAAAGCACAAACGCTTGTACGCTTTCCCTTTCGTTCTCAATAAGCGTTACATTACGGAGAAGCCTCGGATTGGCGTCTCCCCAAGCGACCTCCAGCGATATGATTGGACAAAGTCGTTTGAGGAGATCAATGAAAGCACGCTCCGCATTGTCGGGGGGGGGGGGGGATATTTTTATTAGACGGCCTTCTTGAGAGGGAGAGGAAGAGGGAAAACTGCAGTTTCTTTCGCTCATAAACCACGAACGAAGCAATGGATGGCACCCGTTCCTTTTGTGTTGGTGTCAAGGGAACGGCATCTTTCATTCAGCCAGGAGAAATCTTTGCATTTTAGTGCCACTTTAAAACGAATGTCGGCACAGTTGCATATGAAGTTGACCCTGGAAGCACTAATCTTCCGTCGCTTGGCAAACAAATTGCTCGGTGCACACATATCGATAGAGAGAGAAAAGGAGAGAATGGAAAACAAGAGAAAAACGAAACATGGTCGGTCCATTGGTGGATCCGACGGAAATGCATTAAAACTTGACAACCCTTTGCGAACTCCCCTTCACAAATGCTACACAACCCTTCACACGACCCTACACAACGCTAACGCAAGACGGCGTCCGCAACCAAACAAGCCTTTTGGGTTTACTCCGATTCAGCTTGGCGGTGCCGTCTAGCAGCCTCAGCCTTCTTTCGCCGCCGCTCCTTCGCACAGCTTTTATAACCCATCGCGCGCCCACGCAGGCACGTCTGAAGCTGTCGACCACTACAGGTGCACTGCCGAGTGCCGACGCGCCGGCGCCGCGTGGCTGCGTCGCACCCTACAGACAGACCACGTCATGATTCTTGCGTAGCGAGGACTATAATGCTTACGCATTAATAAATAATTAATATATATATATATATATATTAATTATATATATATATATAATTATATATATTAATAAATAATTAATATATATATATATATATATTAATTAGGGTGAGGTAAAAGGATTATCAAACGGCCACGAAGTTTTACAGAAGTTCAAAAAAAGACGCGGAAACAGATTTTAGGGAAGTTAAAAACTTCCTTCTTTTTTAACTTCCCTAAAATCTGTTTCCGCGTCTTTTTTTGAACTTCTATATATTAATTATATATATGTTTACAGTTCAAGCGTGCCACAATCCCAGCTGTATATATATATATTAATTATTTATTAATGCGTAAGCATTATAGTCCTCGCTACGCAAGAATCGTGACGTGGTCTATATCGTCGTGGTATATATATATATATATATATATATATATATAATAAACTATGATAAATATTATTACGAGAATATTGAATCACAGTATGACCATGAACATCGATACTGCAACGACAGCAGCTCCACACATCAGCAGGCGGTCGCCGCAACGAATGTTAACCTCATAGATTTGACACGTGTCAAGCCGCCACTACGGACATCCGCTATTTGGTCGTTTTAACCCCCCGCAGTGATGTGTGAGGTGAGCAGTTGCGCTTTAATGGCTCCGCCGGTAAGGCAGTAATTGCTTCGTGGAGGAGCCTCGACGGTTCATTAAATGCGCTAGCCACCATAAGAGCACCATTAAAAGTACTTGGCGTGAAGAACGCTCATCACTTCGCATGCGTTTGAGCTCCGTTTTTGAACGTGTCCGGAGACGCACGCGCACTACTATAATTCTCGCCTGGCGTGATGTGCCAGATTAAAAATTCCTCGCGGTTTCCTCCGAAATTTAGTGAGCAATACATAGTCAAAGGGATATAGGCTTAATCAGGAAAGTTGATTGGTTATCTCGAGAACCGGAGGTCAGGAGGGAGAAGTGGGAGTCGTCTGTCACAGAAACTTTGCACTGGATTTGCTCTTCTCTCTCTCTCTCTCTCTCTCGATATGTGTGCACTGAGCAATCAGTTGACCAAGCGACCACACAACTGGTTCTGGAGGTTTAGTGCTTCCATGGCCGACTTCATATGTAACTGTGACGGCATTCGTCTTAAAAGGGCACTAAAATGCAAAAATGTCTGCTCGCAAAATGAAAGATGCCGTTACCTTGACATCAGCACAAAAGGAACGTGATTCATCACTGGCGTCGTCCGTGATTTATGAGCCACCAAATCAGCAATTTGCTCTTTCCCTCTCTTTCTCAAGAAGGACGACAATGCGGAGCGTGCTCTCATTGGTATCCTCAAAAGATTTTGTCCAATCATCGCGGGAGAGCGTTTGGGAAGATCAATCCGCGGCCTCTCCGCATATTCGCGCTTCTTGAGAAGGACAGGGAAAGCGTATAAATCTTTGCACTTTATTGCCCCTTTACAGCGTTTAAGGAACAACGAGAGAAGAGACAGCGTGTACTCAGAGCATTGGAGGTCAGGATAGGACGCAAGTTTCAGAATTTAATTCATCGAGGAAAGATTCCCACATCAACCTTTGTGGTTACTCCTTTTCCAGGTCTGCCAAGAGTACATTTTTTTTATTATTACGCGTTAGCGCCGCGGAGGAACCGTGGCTATGAGCGCCATACAGACGTGGACAGATGGAGAGAAGACAACAGGAAGGAGTGGTGGCAGGATGGTTGGTATCCCTCCTTGGCCGACTTCAAGGAGAAACTGCGCCAACATTCGCCTGGAAAGCCTATACAGGAAAACCCAGGAACATTAGACTGCACAGCCGGTGGTGGGATTCGAACCCAGCACCTCTCCCAGTCTTCAGCACGACCTTGGCTGTCCTCAACGAGCGGACGCTTTAACCCACTCGGTCGTATCGCTGGTTCAAAAATGAATTACTGAAAAGAAAAAGACTAGCTACAAGAAAATAACCGGTAAATAACTAATATTGCGAGACACTCAACATATAGAGAGCAAATGTAGCCCACAATGGCCTGGGTGATTTCAATTAGGGAGAGCGTCGCTCCCTCCATCCCTCCAACCAAGTTCGCGGTTTCTTTGTCGCAGGAAAATCCTTTCTATGAAGTGCCTATTGTTGCAGGTCTCCAGGAGTTTCAGTTCATTACACATTGAGAGATTTCCACAGTGCGGATGACTCAGGCCCGTAAAGTATCCCGCAGTGTCCCCTCGTGCAGTTGTCATGTTACAGTACCCTTGTATTTAAAACATGGATGCGTTGGATTGGGTGGTGTGAAAATAAGAATACGGAGGTGTTGATTCGTCCGAAAGAACAATTCTGCTACCGGTGCATAGTTATACGTCCCTGATGTCTTCCTCATGCCTCAGTAGAACTTCCAAAATCATACTCCACAGTGGTTACGTCAAAAGAAAAAAAAAATCCACGTCATGTAATTATTTTTCCTTCCAAGTGGCCGTTTCACATAGCTATCGTCTATAGGTGATATTAGCATCTGTGTCACGGGAGCTTTGAGGCCGCACGATAGGTCACACGCGAACCACGAATAGTGGTCTTTCAACAATCAAGGGGCATAGAGGAATTCACGGCAGAAAGTGTGGCTAAGTGGTCTGGGGTAGCCAGTCTGACTTCGTCGTGACATGCGTCCCCATTCTTTTTTCTTTTTTCTTTTTTTTTGCTTCCTCTATCACATAACATCGCACACGGCAGAAATCTGACTTGTGTTCAAAACTGTTCGGTGCATCAAAAGCTGTGGCAAACATTCTGTGTCGGCGTATAATTTCAGTACGTATGACCTTTTACTAACCAAAAATTTTTTTGTTCCACGTCGCTAATTGGATTGTTCAGGACATCCGAATTAAGTACACGCAAAGGAAACGCCCTGGTAAAATGCATTGTTCGAAACAATCTTCGGAGCTTGCCGACTAATTCCGTGATTGTCGTTTCACAATGGAGATTAGTGGAACAAATGCTACAATCCATGCAGTCAGGCCAAGCGAAGGGGCAGGTGTCCGCATAATGGAGTTAAGATACGTAGGGAACATCCGAAATATTTCCTGTAGTTCACGTCAGGACACCGAACACGAATCTCGGAAAACTGAGTGCAGTTTTAATGGAGGCGGGACCGTACTAGGACGTTTTGTACAGATGACATGTCCTTAAATGAGTTCCGGATAAGCGGGACGTGATTGTGTATTCCTCAAGCATTTCCGTCAGTAACTAGCGCCACGCATGTTTACTTTCACATCGTACCACTGGAGTCATCACCCCAAAGGACTGTGCTTTGCTTTGAAGAACTGCACTTGAGTCGCTGTACATATGTGCCGGAGACTGGTCAATGAAATGGAGCAGCGGGAGTTGAACCCGCTCCCAACGGATATGGGTTCCGAAGATCCTATACCGTTACACCTCACTGGCAGCTGCTTGTACCTCTTGGACTGCTTCGTTTCATTGATCTGATTGCTTTGGGCGAAATTCAGGCTATGTGTTGTGTCATCCTCTGTGTTTGCATTTTTGCATTTGCATTTTTGGGGTTGGTGTCTCTTCGCTCTTTTGACCCGGGCGCGCCGAGCCCCAAAGGTTGGTGTCAGTCTCTTAGCGGGACTTCCCGGGGGAGGCGGCGCCCCCCTAGTTCATGTTCCTTGGGGCCAAGGCCCTCCCGCAGTCGGCGCCTATGCCGCCTTTGATAGAAAACTGGAACCAGCATCAGCTACATCGAAGCAGAATTGTGTAGAGTTCTCTAAAGCGTTGCTTATCTCATGGCCAGCAAAGCATGGTAGCAAAGATCAATGGCATGCCAAGTGCCGAATGAGTGCTCTACGGGACGCCAAAAGATATTTTGTAAACATTGCCCATGGGATCCGGTGTAGCCCTTCCCTGCTTGTTCCGCGACCTGCTCGACTATATCGATCACATCACGTGCTTGAACTCCTGTGAGGCTTCCGGCTAGAAGCCTTATCCATCGTCGTATATGGACTCTGCATTATTATTCCATAATTCAAAAGGTAAGCTTTACGGCATATAGTCGATGTGGGGCTGCTGCGATTCTGTACGGGTTGCGTTTTTCCTAACAAGCTGCTCTGCTAGGCAGACTTCGCGTAGCTTTTTGAAGTTCCTTGTTTCCCTACAGCTGCAAGTAATGACAACGTATGATGACAAATACGGAACGAAGAAGCGCCTGGTGTACTATCAGCAATGAAGACAATACTAAGAGCATTGTATGACAGAACTTACCTTTTACCTACAATAGAGAACGAATACAGACGCGTACACCTTTCTGTGACCATTAAGTGCAGGGTGTCATCACAGGAAGGCGTATGCATCCCATCTTAAAGTCCTCAGAGGGAACGACATTGTGCGGAATGGTGGTTGGCTAGGAGCGTATATCGCGGTGAAGTCTTGCTTGTACAGTCTATCCTCCTCTCCCCGTTTGTGAAGACCGTGAGCTCATTGGTTGAGCTTCACATAGGGGGAAAACCAGTCTGAAGTGAACCATGTGCATTCTCGCACCAGCTCCCGTGGCTCAGTGGTTAGTGTGCTGGCCATGTCACGTCGAGATTGGGAGGTACCCGGGTTCGAATCCCGGTGCCGGCTGTGCTGTCTGGGGTTTTTCCTGAGTTTTCCTCGGACGCTTTCAGACATATGTCGGCGCAGTTCCCTTAGAAGTCGGCCCAGGACGCGTCAGTCGTGACGTTGCCCACCTCTGTGAGGCCGACAACGGCGAGCCCTTCCACCGGCACCACCGCCGTGCATTCTCGCGTTGTCTCAACATCGTCGGGAAACAGGAGACGCAGCGATGTACCCAAAACAATGGCCACGTCTTTGACGAGTTGCGCGCCCTTGCACTTAGTGCCCTTACTTAGCTAGTCACGTGATCGCTGTTCTATTCACCTCCTCTCATGCGCAGAGACACACAACGTCGCAGAGGATTTCATGCAGGCAAACGGTATCTACACTCTTAAAAATGGACTTCACCGCATAGCTCCCACATCATCATCATCCATTCATCTATGTTGTTGTTGTTGTTGTCACCGCATAGCACCCTCCTAGCCAACCATCATCTCGAATGATATCGTTATCTACCCTGATTTGTTTAAAATGGGAGCCGTACGCCTTTTCTGTGACAATTATGAACAGCATAAGTGTCACAGAAAAGGCCTACGCCTCCCATTTTCAACAAATCAGGGTAGATAACGATATCATTCGAGATGATGGTTGGCTAGGAGCGTGCTATGCGGTGAAGTTCAGTTTTAAGAGTGTACTTTTGCAGTCACTCGGCGTTGCTGTAAGTTTGTCACGCTCGATAGTGCAGCGGATAAGTTGCATGTAGTCAGTCCGACGACAACAGCAACAACACACTGCTGCGCTTCCACTCAGGAGAAAATGCATCGTCGCACGCACGAATTCTCTCGTGAATTATGCGAGGAGAAACGTTATTTGTCAGGAATCGGATAGTTAGAACGAGGGTGCTTTATTACAGGCGTCAGTGGCGGCGCCTTTTGGCCTGCGAAAAAAAAAAGAAATAAGTGAACAGTTGGAGACTCACCAGAACAAATGAAGACAAATGAACTAGTGTTTTTCCTTCTTCGACTGCTGATAGGATCCCCCAAGAGAGTAACTTCATCCTCAATTTCGAAACCTCGCAAAAACACAAAAAGGAAAGTGCCTATTGTGCGAACGTTCGTGTTTGCCATCGAAAACAGTTTGTCAACGCTGACACGGCCACAAATTCAGAGGGGATTTGAGCAGAAGAAAACAATATTAAGCGCGTCCACATTGATCAAATGTAGTTCCGTTCTATCGAGCAATTGGAGCCTCTAACGTGTGATCGAATGGGAATAAGAATGCAAATTGGGAGTAGATTTGTGATCAAAGTGGGGAAAGGAAGGGAGTACCCCCCCCCTCCCCCGTATACCAATGTCACTACAATTGGATTCCGCGCTGGGTCACGCACCGAAGCTCAGGTGTAAACGCCGACAACATTTGTACGCCGTATTTAACTTGACGTGTGTGTTAGGTTGGCTGTAAATCTCACAGTTCATGCTTCATTGCAAATATTTGTGCCCGCTTCGTTTAATATCTTATGTGACCAGTAGAAGGACACAATCTGTTCGAAATGTCTGTGACATAAGGGTTTTGCTTCATCGTTATTCACCATCTTCTCCCGCTCAAGCAATGGGATAGGGTGCCGCCTCGGCGGCGAAACATCCCACTACATCGCCATCACTTATTTGTTGTTCTTGTTCAATCTGGTATTGATAGTTCGTTATCCGCGTGTCCATTCTGCACCACAGTATGATGTACATAACATAAGTTCTACGTAGTGTAGTTTAGTTCACAGTATTCGTACTCATAAGTGAACTGTCGTCTCGAGCGATGACGTCAGGAGAGTGAGAGAGTTTATTCTCTCTCTCTCTCTCTATCTCGCTCTCACAGGTTCACAGCTAACACGGGAGCTTCAGTTGGGCAAATGTAACAAACTGAACCCCTCACTGGAGTTTGCCATCGGCTGCCGCTGTACCTGCGAAGAAGAGTTCTTTCTGCATCGTATTAGGCTGAACGTTGCCTTCACCCGTTCACTCCTGTTCAAAATGGGCCGCGTCCCATCTCCCACTTGCCTCCGCTGCGCCATAGAAGACGACATCCCCCATCAGCTCCTCCACTGTCGGCGTCACCTTCATCATCGGGCCGTGTTCTTGCAACGCCTCCCAGAGCTTGGGCGCACGGACATTTCCCTCGTAATACTCCTTGGCCTCGTGCAGCGAGCTAGCCAGTGGAGTGTCACAAACGCGGTGCTCCGCCTTCTGCGTGATTCGGGCCTCCTTGGCTCCCTGCGAGCCGGGGTTTTTATTAACTTTTTTTTTTGGGGGGGGGATAGCAAGCCGGCGTGTTGCCCGGCTGACCCTTCCCCTTTCATCTTTCGTTTTCCTTTCTTTTTTTTTCTGCCAATAAATCGATCCACCCCACCCCCACCCCTCCAGTTTCGTTGTCTGATTCAGTTTTCCACACAACTTCGAGTTCTAAAACTTATTCTGATATGGAATCTTATGCATATGTAATACACGACATAACAATAATACAAAAAATCACGTATGTCTGCAAAAAAAAAAAAACGTGATTCTTCCGTTCAACCAGCCTTAATCGCTTAATCGCTTCGCACGTTCAACTTAACGACACGAGACAGCTGAACGAGTCGTCCAGGCTAAGGAAACGAGCAACTCTATCGACGCTTTGCTGTGGTCACAATCTGTGCTCCTCGTGAAGCTTCTTCTTTGTGGCTACTGTGCACTGCAAATGTGCATTGTGCATTTTGCAGGGAAAGTCAGCCAGACTGGACGGCTTGCTATTCCTTGGTAAATAATTCCCCAGTGGATAGTCAAGTTCCTGGGGTACTCAGGCGATGTGGGGAGGGATGTCAGAGGTCTTCCGCCGACCCACCCACGATGTCACAGGCTGCTGAGGAGACCGTTATCAAGCAGGTAGTTCAGAAGCGCTGCGTGTGCCAAGTAATCTGGCAAGAGAGATGTTGGGGTATCCGAGGCTGGTCGGGCGAGACTAGAGTCACTAAATAGTGATTCAATTTGGTGATTCTAGGCGAGATTATCGAGGAAGATCTTGAAACGGCGGCAGTCGAGAAGAAGGTGTCCAGTGTCTACCTCAACGTTGCAGGTAGAACATATAGGGGGGGGGGGGGGGGGGGGCTTGCTGATCCATTTTGCACAGCAGCGACGGAGTGCGGGCGACGTTGAGGCGGAGCCGATGGATGACAGAGTCTTCCCTCCTTCAGACACGACTGCAGATACACTCTTAAAAATGAACTTCGCCGCATAGCACGCTCTTAGCCAACCATCATGTCGAATGATTACGTTAACTGCCATGATTTGTTGAAAACGGGAGGCGTACGCCTTTTTTGTGACACTTATGCTGTTCATAATTGTCACAAAAATGGCGTACGCCTCCCGTTTTCAACAAATCAGGGCAGATAACGATATCATTCGACATGATGGTTGGCTAAGAGCGTGCTATGCGGTGAAGTTCAGTTTTAAGAGTGTAGGATACTCCATCGTTCGGTCAATGGATCCCGGGAAGGTTTTGCTCCTGGCAACGTCCTTGACAAACGGTTTCGTGCTGACGGTAAGGAAGCGGCGTAGCTGTAGATGGCAGGCGGATGTCGTGATGTGTATTCCACCAATCGGCTCCAACGCAAGGAAGCGCCGCAGCGTTTCACCGAAAGCGTCAACGCGGGTATTGCTGTGCAAGCCGACATGACTCGGAATCCACTGAAACCACACATTGTGGAACGAGGAGAGAAGCTCATTGTACATTACGAGGATCATGGAATGCACGTCGCGGACGAGCTTGAGAGCTAGGGCCGCTTCGCTGTCAGTGAATACCGTCCGGGCACTAGGCGGAGAAGCTGATATATGTTTCAAGGCGGCAGTACTTTGCCATAGCAGCACAAAGTGGATGCTGTGCGAGCTTCATTTAAATTATACACCTTTGTGAAGGAGGTCCCCATGCGGAATCTGTGAATGACAGCTGCCTTGTGTCACGTCATGAACTTACATCCGTTGAGAAGCGTGAGTTTGAGGAGGTACAGCAAGACAGAGAACGAGGTGGACAGGACCGAGTCAGCGTTTTCACTCAAGGAAATGTTTTGCATCGTTTTGCACTGGGGGGTTTTGCATCAGTTTTTCAGTCTGTGCAGCTGCAATTTCTTTGGCTGCGGCTTTTGCTTTGTGATGTGATTGCAGTCAACACCCCGAGAGAATAGGGATTTTTGCTGCCCCATCATTTTGTCGTTACCGAGAGCTTTGCAGTGACTGGGTATCCATTGCATGTGAAATACTTCTTGGTATGGAACGTCTCCTGTGCTTATAAAGTGCCGAATTTGCTGGTTCATAAACTTGTGCTCTTACGCCACGGGGCGACAGACACCGCATTCCTGCACTGTCTGATTAATTTCACTCACTGCTTAAGGTCATTCGGTGAAGACCACTTATATCTAAGCAAATTTGTACCACGCTACACATTGCGGAAATCCTACTCGGGATCAATCCCGTAACTCTAGCACGCATATAAATCATTGGCAACCGTGAAGTCTTGCCCATGCAGAGCACACTCCTTTCGATTTTGGGCCCCACTTTCTAAAGAAGAACACCTCACGGTGCGTGCACATAATTGACACTTGAGTGTCATTTCGACGGCTCCGCGTTCCCTTACTTCCACCGCCTTCCCCTTCACTGCCTTCTTTGTCGCAGCTAGAGAAGTGTATTGTTACGAAGCCGATTCCAAACGCGAACGAGATTATTCGATAGGCTTATAGGCTCTTGCCTCGGTGCGAGCGCGCTCTATCCATACGTTCCATTGGGTTATAGTTGTTGAGACGACGCAAGGGTAGAAGAAAAATATTGCAGAAAGAGTAAATGAGATTTTGTTTTCTGAGATTCGAATTCTAGTTGGCAACTCTTCTTCTGCTCCGATATTTTTTTTTATGTATCCGTGAGGGTGAAGGCCACGTTCATAAACAGAGAGATCTCTTTTCAGGAGACGCGCTTCCTCGCCTGAGTTGGCTTAGAAGCCTCGAAGGCTAGGTTCTTTCAGCGTTGAGATAACTTGATGCGTCGAGATAAGTAATCGGAACGCGCCCATTGGACAGTGTTGCGCACGGTGCTGCCCGCTGTCTAATAGACGCGCTCCGATTATGTTTCTCGGCGCATCAAGTTATCTCTATGCACTGAACGAACTTAGCTGGTCCCAGTACACAAAGTGACGTCACTCCACTCGAGTTTGGACGTGGATTATATTTAGGGTCCGCCTCTTTGGGTTAAATGCCTTTCCCGGATTAAGGGGGGGGGGGGGATCGGGTGCTATTGATACATTCGGTTGTTAACGGTTTATTGTTTTTTTCTTCCTGTCCAGCAAGCCGCCTGCAGTTATTAGTCAAACACGCACTCATTGCGATTTCTTGTGACATCGTTACATGCTGTTACATCTCATAGCGTACTGTTTTGAACTGAAATATTATTTACATCAGACACGCGTGCAAATTGCCACCAGATAATGCAAATAATACTTGACACAACGTGATACGCGGTTACAATTCGGGGAGAAATCGAGTTTAACCCGAATTAGTCCCAAACTGATTGGGGAGAGAATAATCGGGAGTGTCACGGGTTCGGGTAACGATACCAAGTAATGTCTGGAACTCCGTGACTAATTATGATTCGGACTCAGCGAGTCAAGCGGCTGCAGTCAGTGGCTGAACGATTGCACACGTACACAGAGCTACAATCAACAACATATTTACTGATGCTACAATAATGTTGCAAAAACTGAGATTACACAGCGCCAGTACCACTTCAAACCAAACAGTCACACTTAGCTCAGCTCTGCGATGTCTTGGAGGGGGTCAATCGCTGCCTACTTCCGACGGTGGTTCTCGTGGGTCCCTTGAGTCGTCGCTTCACTCACAACACTTGCCGAACTCAGTCAGCTTTCACACACATTTCCAACTTGTATCATCGTCCACCTGCAGTACATTGCCGCCACTCCTCTAACTTCCCCACCGCTCTCTCGCTGGGACTCTTAACTGACCACCTTGCGACGACTGCCCCACTTTCCCTCAGTTACTCCTTATATTACCTCGGGAAACGGGGTTCCCAAATGTGACTTCACGGAGCATCCCCCCCCCCTTTTCTGAGAAAAGGTAATCGCCCCTCTGTCCCAAAACACAGCTGGTATTTTTACGTAAAAAAAAAACAGAAACAATAACAACACAACAGAAAAGAAAACTTCTTTCAACGCATCATTGCGAAGCCGACCCTCAAGTTCTGGACCTTAAAACAGAATTCTATTCTATAACACGTGGCCTCTGGTTAATGTACACGGTCCGAACGACCCGAAAGCCGCAGCACTGGTCGCGCCGCGGGGTGCCAAGAACAACCCGGAGGGCACAAACACAGTCGCGTCGAAGTGTCGTGTTTCTCAACGTGGACTGTTCCTCCACGAATCTAACCAAGCATCTGGACGCCATAAATTTGAGCATCCCGAAGATGTCATGGCGCACCAAACCAGAGTGTGTTCTTCCAAATTGACTCTCCCAAAACCTGTTAAACGACAAAAATCCACAAAACAATCTTGTCGCCCTGTGACAGGGAGGAATCGGAAATTATATTCCCCGACGTGAACTGCTCAGCCAAGTACCATGGACACTATGCCCTCACGTCAAATGTCCATTCCTGAAGCAGACGTCGCCATAACCGTTTCTACTCGGCTTGTCGAGTTCTGTATACAGCGATCCTTGAGATGTTAGTGCCCACAGTGTCCGGTCTGGCTACTTCAATTTGTACCGATTGATTTATTACAGGATTACTACGACGAGATTCGGCAAACGCAGTTGCGTGAGCTGGCAATCTTGAATGGCGACAAAAAGAACAAGTCCAAAAGCAACGTCGACGGCGCCATGTCCCCTGGAGAGCCACCTCACCAAGCTTCCGTCAGTGTCGCAGCACAGGTGAGTGGCCCCTTGTTGCCTGACGTACGTGCCCGCTGAATGGTGGATTCGTTCCGCAAGACTCGCTTGACAAAACGAGTGTCGGCTTCTTCTTAGCGATCCCCAGATGATTATATATCAGAGATGGGACAAATCCAGAAATTTCCGAATCCCAATCCCAATACAAGAAAGGTCCTGCGAGTCCACGAATCTTACGAATCTCGAATCTTTCGAATCCTTTCTTCAAAAAAGAGTTTAAATGCCATGGAAAAACTCTTCCGCTGAAAAGTGTTTTGAAGCAGAATTTGATTTATCTCAGAATTATCTTTGTTTAATGAAAAACATATTAAATAATAGCTCACTTTCAGGAGAAAACATACACATGTACTTCTTCCTAAGTGTAATTTATTTAAGATGTTGTTCATCGACTGCAGGAAATACATAAACTCTCGAGTCTGAATTCCTTTTATAAAACGAAGAAGGAATCGAAGCAAAACCGTGTTACTTTTAAACTTGTAATATCGGGCCTTCATGTTGTGGTTACTGCGCGTCCCGGGGGCCGCTGGTCACGCAGGCTTTCGGCGGACTCCATAGGCACCATCTTCAGAAAAAAACAAACGGACGTGGTTGGTGGTTGCGAAAGATTCGATTCGCCATTTTGGGAACTGGGATTGGGATTCGGTTGGCACATCCCTATTATATATCATCTGGTGATAGCAAACTAGTACATCCTATGTAACCAGTTCCCCCATCGACGAGAGATTCCGATGGGGGACTGGTACGGGTGGGGAGCTGGTGGCGGAAGAAGCTTGACTTTCATCACGCAGCTGATCCATCACCCAACCAAGTATCTTGGGGATAGCTCGCTCCCTAACGAAACCGGGAAAAAACGTGCTGGACATGTGCAATATACAGTGAACTCCTCCCCGTCAATCCCTTTCGTTCGAAATCGATGTATTTTCCGGGTTTTCACTATTTTCCTGTGGGCACCAGCAGCGCGGCCGGGTGCCGGGGGAGGAGCATATTACGCGAGGCGGTGGTCGGCTCCTGTGACGTTTCGTGACGTTGCTTCAGGGCTCGCGATAGGAAGCCGCATCGATGCCCAGGGAAACGGAAATGCCCTCTTGATGTCACATTGTTCTCAGACAGACGGGGGGCGCGCGTCCTTCTCCGCTGGAAGACCTACTTGCGTGGATCTCGTACTAAATCATAATAATAATAATATAATAATAATAATAATAATAATAATAATAATAATAATAATAATAATAATAATAATAATAATAATAATAATAATAATAATAATAATCATCATCTCGTAATAAATCATACCGCTCGAGCTGCGAAAAACTAATGCACGGACCTGATAAAGCTCGAAATACACTAACGTCTGCAACAGAAATCAACGAATCGATGCTTGGGGGGCGAACTGTATATCGCTTTAACAGTACATCGACCTTTTTTATATATGATTTAACGAAAGAAAATAGTTCACACGTGGGCATTAACGAGGGGTCGTGGTGGTGGTGGTGGTGGTGATGTTGAAAGGGCTTGCCGTTGTCGGCCTCACGTATGTGGGCAACGTCACGACTGACGCCCTGGGGAAATGTGCGTCCTGGGCCGACTTCAAGGGGAACTGTGCCGACGGGGGGGTCGTCTTTGACCCGCTGCACAAAAGAACCCAATCAACAACCAGCGCCAAAACGCAGTACAAAGCCCAGATGAAAAATGTTTGCAGTTACAAGTGGTTTATGAAACAATTTCTACTTGAAATCACTTTGAACCACTTTGTACGTAATTGGTTTAAAGTGGAAATTCTTTCATAAACCATTTCGGATTGCAGACATTTTTCACCTGGCAGAGAAACACGACAACACAACGCTGACCCCTTCTCTTTGTACTGTGTTTTTGCGCTGCTTGTCGATCTATGTACCAACTACCCCAATTTTCCGTTTTAGGCACAAAAGGACGTCACGTATTACGTAAGAGTATCAAGGTTGTTGTAGCAAAATTTATTAAACGTCGAGACGCGCTAAGGCTTCATGACAGGCGCTCATATATGCACTTTCCACCACATATTATGGAAGGTGAGATGAGCATGAACCGGATGAGATTCATGGAGGTGAGTCGGTGATGCTTACAGTTCCACGCCTTACAACAAGGGAGGGACGAGAGGTTGGAGGGAGGGAAAAGGGTTGCTCACCAAAGTTGCTCACCAAGGCTGCTCTCCAGAAACTGAAAATCGCTTCGGGGTCCCGTCTGCGTGAGTTGACCACGTGATCGACGCAATAGATCTGTATCGAGCATCACCACCGGAGAAATCATGAAGCAACTCAGGAAGGAGATGCGCATCAAGCAAACATTTACTATAGTGGCTGCTGCAAATCACTATCTCAATGTCATATTCCCTCGATTGGGGGTTAGCGTTCTTGTTTTGTTCCTCCTTCTATGTTCGGTTGCCTCATCTATACTACTACGTTTCATAGACCCCGCTGTGGAGTTTTGCACCCCAAAAAATAACTCTCCCCATTGTCCCACTTGTGGCACGCGGAGCACATCCTTCTCAACACTGTCCACAGACGATCTGTTTGTGTTTGTCAATACAGTCACAGCAATATTGAATAAAACGAGTCATCTGAGTAACGTAAGCTACTGCAGTAAACGTCCAACAACGATCTTTGATAACGCACTCGGGGTCTGGCAGCAGCTGCATGTGACATATGATATTAGAACTCTCGACAATACCTCCCCGTGCAGTGATGGCGTTATCGACTCGCAGGTTGCGAACGGGATGTCAACGTCGCCTTTGCCCCGGCCGTCACCTCAGGTGACGAGAGCTGCTACGTTCATGATCCCAGGGGGCCGCATGATTCCCAGCGGTGTCCGTCTCTCGACCCGGGAAGGCGCAGTGAGGCTCCGACCGGCTGCTTCTCTGCCTCCCATGCGACGCTGTGCAACTCTCCCAGTTCACCGTACTGCGACGGGCATTGAGACGATAGCGACATCTGCAGAAGGAGAGGAGTTTGTAAGTATAGGAGCTATACTTGCTATGAACGGATATGTGTCACGTTGCTCGCTGAGAGTGGGGCGTCTCGAAAGAAGCAATCGTGATAGGCACACCCGCACCACAGTGCACACCAACAGTGAAGGCAATGTGCGGCAGTGGGTGTGAATGCTCTCCTCATACACTCTTAAAAATGAACTTCAACGCATAGCACTTTCCTAGCCAACCATCATCTTGAATGATATCATTATCTGCCCTGATTTGTTGAAAATGGGGGGCGTACGCCATTTTTGTGACAATTATGAACAGCATAGGTGTCACAAAAAACACGTACGCCTCCCGTTTTCAACAAATCAGGGCAGATAACTATATCATTCGAGATGATGGTTGGCGAGGAGCATGCTATGCGGTGAAGTTCATTTTTAAGAGTGTACGTGTGGTTGAGGCGCAAGTGCAGACTTTGAATTATGTCTTGTCGACCTATTCTTTTTGTAGACAGGGACTCAGAATGCTTGCAAGATAATCGAATTGTGAAAGATAACTGACAACTTCGACCAACTGTACTAAAATATATGCACTATAAAAGTGAGGAGTATGTTTGATCGCAAACACTAGAGCATGATGTTTGGAAACTTTTCAGGAATTAAAAATCGTTACGTTAAAGTTTGAGATATTTGTTTGCAATAGCTTCGGGTAAAACCCTGTTAATGGCCCCCCAACAATCAATACTTACTGCAAAATCCTTTTATTTATTTTTTATTCTTCTACACTGTCGTACGAACTAAGGAATGAAGGCTGCTGGGTATTTGGTACTTACATTTTTTTTCTGTCCTCGATCAGCTTGTTCAAATCTTTTTTAACATTTCGGCAACATAAAAATGCTGATGGAATATTTAGTGCAGATTTATTATCTTGTTCCGCGCGCGCCTCAGGTTCCAGGAACAGAATGCCGTTTCAACCGTTCAGCAACCGCGAGTGTAACTATACGTATAGACCGCCTATACGACAGTCTTGTTATCGGACCGTGATCAACGTTTGCTCGGATTGACATCGAGATAGCAGGACCAGGTTGCCCCGGCTGAGAGTCATTGCAAAGGGTAGAGCCAGCAGCTGTCGTCTTCATCGGTTGGCTCAACCCGCCAACTCAGTCCGACAATTTCTCCGCACCACACTTGTACCTTTCCCTTGTGTTTCGAAAGAATTACAAGCGCTTTGAACGTCGGAGCTACTTCGGAGAAACTTCGGAGTTACTGTGCTGCCTACATGGACTTGGACAAGCATCGGTGGCAACGCACTATCTGCGGGAAAGTATTGTGAAACATTTGAATAAATCCGTCAAACCTCAAGCAACATCTTGCAACGAAACAATAAACAATTAAATACATTATAATTAAACAATTAAATGCATTACAATTGCATTTAATTTAGTACGCTACCCCAGTGCAGGCACGATCACGGGTTCCCTCAAATAGCGTAAGTTGAGAAGCACGCACTGATAGTATTGGCTGACAAATTGTTTCTGCTATATGCTCGTGTTGTCTTTGTTGTTATCTGTTGTATCTGAAGTACTGTTGTATATCGCTGTGACTGCTGTATAGGGTTAGTTTCCTCCTCAGTGATCCTTCCATTTTGTCTCTGCGATCATTTTCTATGGGAGTGAAAATAAAACGAGCAAAGAAACGAAAAGTTTCAGAGTCTTAGCTACATTCATTCTGTTCAGAATATTTTAACATAATTATCTAATTACCCAAGTAACTGACCAAGTTACACTTTGCTTTTCACTAGCACCATAAAAACGTAAATGTTCTGCGTGCAAACTATCGTTACAGGTATGTACAAACTGCTAAATACATGTACACAATCTACCGTCCATTCTTGGCAGCATCATAGCTTAGGTCAGTTATGAGATTGACATATGTATCTATCAAGGCAGCTAAGTCTGCAACAACTTGTAGTTTTGACGCTGGATTCCTTTCACTTGTGGAGCCGTCGAATCAATCCGTTTCATCCTTCTCGCTTTGCTGCATTCTAGTCCCAATGAGATTAGGGGTGTAAACGGAAATTGGTAGATATACGGTAAACAAATAATAATTATGCTGTGAACGTCTCATTGCTGATAGTTATTCATTGTAATGAAACAGAAGCACTTTTCTTCTTTTGTGTGCAGTTGTACGGAGATGAGTACCCAGAGTGTCCTGCCAACAGCGTGTACGATCCTGACTACGCTACCGTTGAGTAAGTACTCTCCCATTCTACTAAACTTTAGGTATGAAGGCTGGCCATCGTAAGTGTACTGGGATAGCCAATTCGACTTCGTCGAAACTCACATCCCCATTTTTTTCTTTATCACATCACATCACATCATATCGTTCACGCGCTGATCGCGCTCTCTTTGCAGAGAACACGAATTCAGCCATCACCAACAGGATAACATCCAGAGCAATGGCTATGCTACAGAAGGCGAATTTCTCGGTAAGTCACCTGTGGCACAAAACAGTCGTTGAAGTTCAACATGAAGTAAAGCACATTTTATATTGTAATTGTCTATATAGTATTCTGTGCTGTATAGTAATGAGTGCTGTGTCTTGTGTCGTCTTTACAAGTGTTGCCCTGCACTGTGTTTTTTTACTTTTTTACCGATTGTAATGCAGAACCAAACAGCCCAATTTTTAACATAGTATTCTAATTGCGTTGTGTACGGTACTTCAGAGTGGTCCAGCTCTCCACTACGGAGCCCACAGATCTCCAGCCGCCTCAAGTCCAACCGAATAGTCACCCGTCACTTGTACCGTCCCTATGGACCATGTCCTGCCAGGTTCTAGCCAGCTCCTATCCATCACGTGACAACACAATCCATTACGAGCCACATCCGTCTTCGGTGCCAAAGACTCACATAGGGACGCAAGGAAGGCAGGATACTTCACAAGCACCTCACAATCGTCCGTCGCTGCTGAACTATAATTTCCAAAACATGTGATGTGAATTTCATGTGACTGTGTACTGTGAAGGTTTTGATCCCTTTTCGCAAGAAATGATTGAGTTAGCGGGCCGCTTCCACTGCATAACTTTTATGCGTGTCCATTTTCAACTGACAAGGCGAGGAGGAAGGAGTGGGAGACACCCACTTGTGTATAGTACGGGGAGGGGGGGGGGCGATGTTAACGAATTATATAGGTTATTTCCTGCGTCAAGAGGAGTCTTTGGGATGGATGATTCGCGACCACGTTTACTTCACAGCCTTTCGAAAAAAAAAAAAAAAGAATTGTACGGTGACCAAACAGTTTGTTGTGCATACAAGAGTCTCTATAGTTTGTATGAGTGTATTATACATTGTTTGATACGTGTACAGTTCATGATTGTGACGTTCATGGTGTCGAATGTAACCTGATACTACGAAGGTCAAATTTCCTACTGTTATCGTGTCTTCACACGGGCGACATTCCACGGAAAACAGTCCGGTGGAAGATGCGAAAAACGTCATAGCTTTCTGCTGCTACGCAAGCGTGAGCTCTCAACGTCATTTTTCTTCGTGTACCGCTAATCGTTGCAGAAGAAATCTGTAGCAGACGACAGGAAAAGATGCAGACGTGTCGTCTGGTAAGTGTTCACGCCCAACTTAACACGCGGCGGAACTTGTTCCCTTTAAGCAGTTTTTTTTCTTTTTTCGCTTTTTCTTCCACTAGAATATTCCTTGGGGATGTTGCTCGTGTAAGTACACGGCTACACGCGAAAATGCCAAGCATTTTGAGAATGGACATTACGAACCTGCCCCAATACAAATAGATACGAGGCTCCCTTGTGAGCAGTCTACCGAGGGAAAGTTGATGGCCGTTGTTGTATTTCGGACGTGATAGCATATACTTATAACGCAGACGCTAGCTCATACGAATTCTGCACGTAGCACATTCCTTGCACGCTCTTTTGTTGGTTGGAACCCCTAATGATCTATGACGGTATGGACTACATCATCCCTTCTCAGCAATCCCGGAATGACTGCCCGTCCAATTTATAGGGCATAAAGCAGGCTGGACGAGCCTATGTACGTTGACCATCTTGAGAGAACGGCAGGCAAACGATAGCGTACTTTCTAGTCTTTGAGTGCACTCACGAATTTCACTGGTCCCGCACACTTGAACACATAAAAGAATTGAAATATTGCACATGTATATATTTAAAGCACAAGTAGGACGTACTACCCACCTTTGTGACACTTCATCGCCATTTCGACATTATTCTGCAGTATTGATATTCTAACGGCACTAAAGAGGGAACACTGACATTTCAATGGAATATGCCCCCTATCGTCATCAAAGTATCAGTGCCCGTAGTAACAGCTAACATATCGATATGTGCCACCGAAGAAGAAAACAATGCTCTACCTACATCACAATCTCTTAGCGCACCAGCTTGAATCCACAGCACGGTATATTCACCTGTACAGTTTGGCGGAAAACCGCGTGCAACACCGTGGTATAATGTCCAGTGACTCGTGGTGCTTAAATCGTATTTATGTACGTCATTAATATTGCATTGCGACCAAAGCATGGCTGCCTAGAGGGAATTATGCTAAGCGAATGTACTATATAATCAGCAGCCAGAATCCGTGTGTACCTACGTAGTGCTTCGTACCTAGAGGGTCCTACTGTTAAACAGTTTTGAACCAGTCTTGCATACAATAAATATATTGTATTTATATTAAAGAGACCATAATTCCATAGTGTTTCACAATATATGTTTTATACAGCAGCATGTACTACCTTCCAACGCCTATAGGGACTAGGGTGGATGACTGTCACGCAGAGTGACCCAATGGACGACGCCCTGCGCAGACACCCCGAATCGCCATTCTGGAGGAAAGAGCTGCTACTTCTAACAGTATGTTGTACGAGTTACGGCAAGGATGGAATAGAAATGAAACACGGAAAATGGAAAGAATAGCTACGGTTTTACTTCGAACTTCGTCATCCGTGGGAATACAACGCGGCACAAGAGAGAAGCACAGGACACGGCGCTCACTAGCAACGTCGACAGATTTAATAACCAAACAATGACAAGACACACGGTTTTAAGTCCTTCTTAGATGCAAAGAAGAAAGAAAAACTAGTTCCGCTGAACGTGAACAAGACAGCCACTGTCATATCATGCCGTAAACCTGTCGAGGAATTCAACCTCTTTTGTGCAAACTGACGGAAGGTTGCGTCTCTCTTGTCCTGCGTTTTTTTCGAGCTTCCTATGGATGCATTGTTACCAACGCGCCCAGTTCAACACGCTTGTCTACTTCGTTATCTAATCAACGTGTCAGAGCACATGAACGTGTTATTATGTCATTAATCGGCAAGGTATCTGGAGATCCCGTCTTGCTCCTTCGCCAGGGTAACCCCCAGTATCTACGGTGGTTGGATGACGGCATTTTAAGATTGTTAGATGCTGTCACGGTCAGGTCACGGTTGATTTGGGAGTACCTCCCCAAGCAGCACAATGTACCGAAAGTCGAGTGCAATAGGGGTGGACGGTATGTGTCTTATCAATGTTCTTTAGTTGCACGAGCCTGTTCAAGGCCTTCCCTCTACCCGTCCACCCCTATTGCACTCGACTTTCAGTACATTGTGCTGCTTGGGTCCCGTTCTTTTGGCAGTGCGCACGGTGCAGTGCGCGATATCGCATGCGATTGCACTACAGACGTTTTCGTGAACGATGATGCGATACTTCCCAAGTGATACCTGCTTCAAGCTCGATGACATAGCGGAACAGTGTGCTTCAGTATGCATGACGCAAAGCACGCCGCCGTGTAAAAGATGCATTCCGTGAGGTGGTGTGAGTCACGTGGAAATTTGTAATAAGTTATTCTGCGTGTCTCTCAGTTACCCCTGTCACGCGGACTAATTTAGTGTCACTTTCAACCAGTAACACTTGCACTTAGTGTCATTCGTGTGATGTCACACGGCTTCTTTTAGTGACACTCCGCAGAAAGTGCACTAACGATTTAGTGCACTAACACTTCGGCGGATTTTGCCTCCATATACTGTAGGAGGCTACGGTACAGCTCCGGTCAACCTTAATAATAACACTGGAATCAATTCGGTCTCATTTCCCAGCGTGATAACAGCCACCATTGGAGAACTGTGGGAACGTTAAGTGGACAAAATCCTTGCGTTAAACTAACCGAATAATTTTGTTCAATTAATATTTTCTCATGACCCCAAGGGTTGCTGTAATCGCGCTCGGGAACGAAACCACATTTTTTCCAGTGTTATTATTAAGGTTGACCGTACTATGACTGTACCGTTGACTGGGGTTAGATAATATTTGACTTCACGGGTATATGCAGCCAGTTGCCGGCAAGCAGTTCCATCACCACCACCAGCAGCCAGTCGCCGATGCACGTATAAAACGAATCATGTTAAGCGCCATCGGCATCATCATTATCAGACATGTCCAGCCTCATCATCATCATCACCAACAGCGGCAGCCGCGGTTCACAGATATACCCATTACTCTTCTTACGGGCAATTTGACGGGTCTTTGAATGACACGTCCGTCTTCAAGCTAGTCTCAAGCATTCAACTAAGTAGTGGAGGAAACGAAAAACGCCTATCCACTCCGTGCTACGGCTGCATGTAGTCATCGATGACCATTACCCTTCCTAGTCTTCGTTCCGACAATGGTGGGGACCAGGTTCTGCAAAACTCCATTTTGGGACAACGATGTTACGTGGAATACGGAAGACCCTCAGTTAACCCAATGCTTCGAGGACACAGTCTTAACGTGGATTCCAGCCGCCGTACTGGTATTTTTCTTGCCTGTCAAAATTGCCGCAATCATGGAGCCGAAGGAACGGCCTAGTCCACGTACGTTGCTGCTGTGGGCCAAAGGGGTTGTGTTGGTGTGTCTCACTATCGTCTTCTCTGCAAGTGTTATCTTGTGTGCCCTGGCTGGCGAATCCCAGGCTGAACTATCAGCGGCCATTGTCAACACCGCATGCACTGTGATAATTCTACTGATACAGGCTGTGGAGCACAGGAGAGGACATAGGACATCTAGTGTTCATTGCATTTTTTGGGTCATCAATGTTGTCTGCAGTTTCCCATCCTTTTACCGAGTACTCAGAGGTGCCTTTGATCACGGTTACTACGGCGCTCCGTCGCGGCACCGGTTTATAAGTAACATGTTGGCATTTCCTTTAATTTGCGTTCTCTTCGTCTTCTACTCCTTCTCGGAGCATCGGCAAGACGATGATGAAAAAGTGTGTCCGCTTGACGAAGCGTCGCCAGTGTCCGCGGTTACATTCGAATGGTTTACGCCGCTGATTTTTGCTGGATACCGCAAGTCGCTTACCCTCCCAGACCTGTACCCTATATCAAAGGAACTCAAGACGACAAGTAATTATAAAAGGTGGAGGCAAAAGAATAAGCATTTCCGAGGCTCTGGTCTCGTGAGGACTATGATACGGACGTACTGGTCAACGTTTGTCATCGCCGTGTTTATGGAAGTTCTGTTTGCTGCATTTAGGACTCTACCACCTGTATTTCTAACTCTTATTATACGGCACGTGTCTACCGACGAACAGAAATGGAAGGGCTACCTCTATGCAGTATCGATCGCCCTGGCGTCCAAGACGTCCATGATGATTCGACGTCACTGCGACTTCCACTTCGTCCTTCTCGGACTTCAAGTCAAAGGTGTGTTATGTGCTGCCATTTACTCCAAGACGCTCAAGATAGCTAGCGCTTCGTTAAACAGATACACGGCAGGCGAAATTATCAACCTTATCACTGTAGATGCTGACAAGGTATACCAGTTGTGTCTGTTCATGAACCTCGGTACTTCAGCCATCTGCATGACTTTCTTCGTCACGCTCTGGTTGTGGTATTTCCTAGGTTCGTCTGCATTCACTGGTCTCGCTATCCTCTTGATCGTTCTGCCGCTCACGCTGATCATTGCAAGAACTTGCGACTCCCTGCAACAAAAGCTAATGCGCCTCAAAGACACTAGACTTCTGCACACAAGCGAAGCGCTGGGCAATATTCGCATCCTTAAGTTTTACGCGTGGGAAATTCCGTTCATGAATCGAATCCTGGATACTCGGGACAAAGAAGTGTCAACCCTACGCTCGTTCGCAGTGTTGTCTGCGTCGATGCGTCTGTGTTGGTTCACCGCGCCCTTCTTACAATCCCTCTGCGTCTTTATGGTCTACATGTTCACGAACAAGATAATGACCCTCGATGCGGCGACAGCGTTCATTTGCGTAACGCTCTTTAACATGCTGCGTATGGCGCTCGCCGCGTGTCCTGACGTCATCAGAGGCATTATTCAGACTTCTGTCGCTTTTAAAAGAATCGCTGCTTTTTTAAGAGCAGAGGAGAAAGACGTGGCATCCATAGGAATAGATACTGGTGAAAATAATTGTATCAAACTCGAAAACGCCTCATTTTCCTGGCACGAAAGTAGGAACGAGCCTACAACCCTGAAGGACATTCATCTGACCGTTGAGAAAGGACAGCTGATCGGCGTATTTGGCCTGGTGGGTAGCGGCAAGTCGTCCTTGCTCAATGCTTTACTGGGAGAAATGAAATTGACAGAGGGAATTATCAATGTAAGCGGCACGATTGCTTACGTACCTCAGAGAGCTTGGATCATTCACGGAACTATACGATCCAACATAACGTTTATGAAACCGTACGAAAGGCACCGTTATCGTCGAATTACTGACAAGTGCTGTCTGCAAAACGACTTCGATATAATGATGGATAAAGACAAAACCGAAATCGGCGAAAAGGGAGTGAACCTAAGCGGCGGTCAGAAGCAAAGGATCAGTCTTGCACGTGCTGTCTACCTGGACAAAGACATCTACTTGCTCGATGACCCCCTGAGTGCTGTGGACGCCCAGGTCAGCGCTGCCATCTTCAATAAAGTTATTGGCCCAAAAGGGATATTGCAAGACAAGACAAGAATCTTCATCACAAATAATATCAAGTTACTCGCTTATGTTGACAAAATTGTGTTTCTGCAAGACGGGCGCATAGTCGACATCGGCACATACAACGAACTTATTCTGAAAGGTGGCGACTTCGCCCATGTTGTCCAAGAGTACGGTAACGTGCCCACAGATGTGGATGAGCGTTATGATTCTAGCCAGGCTGCTGCCGTGGAAAGCGTTGAAGGAAGCACGTCATTCTCGGCGAGTGCCCTGACGCGTGCCCAGGCCCTTGTCGTTGATGAAGCCATTCAAGTCGGATCGATTAAAAAAGAAGTCTACATCAATTACATTAAGAATGTGGGTGTCATTATCTTCACGGTGCCTTTCTTAGGCTACACAGGATGCCGCGCCCTTGACGTGGGGGGAGGGCTGTGGTTAAGTCGTTGGAGTAAGGACGCCTTGTTGCCAGCAGCAGAACAAACGTCGGCGCTTCGAACGTTCAGGCTGGTCATCTACGCAGTTATTGGATCTTGCATGGGCCTTTTCGCCTTTACAGGCACATCAATGTTGTCTATGTGTGGCATCAAAGCTGCCAGAAATCTTCACGAAAAGATGATTAGGCGTTTATTCGAAGCACAGATGGCGTTCTTCGACTCCACCCCGCTCGGTCGTATCTTGAACCGTGCCGGCAAGGACGTGGACTTGTTAGATATTCAGCTTCCCCTCCTGGCTAACTTGTTCTTCGAGCTTCTTTTCCAAATTCTCGCAATGGCCGTTGTCTTGACATTCATGTTTCCTCTGTTCTTGGTTGCCGCAATTCCACTGGCCGTCTTGTACTTTGTCATGCAGAGGGTATACCTCAAGACACTTCGTCAGCTCAAACGCATAGAAGCCGTGACGCGTTCTCCTGTTGTGAATACCTTTGCTGAGACGTTAGACGGCTTAAGCAGCGTCCGAAGCTACAGTGCCGAAGAGATCTTCACAGACCGCTTCCACAATGACTTGGACACGACACAAAATTGCACCTTCCTTTTGTTGGTGGCGAAATTGTGGCTCATAAGTCGTTTGGATTTGATCGGTTGCACATTAGCAGTTATTGTCGGGTGTCTCATTGTGTCTTGGCGCGGCGACATATCTCCAGGAACGGCCGGCTTCCTCATGTCGTACATGGTGACTTCGATGTACGCTTTGAATAACTTGGTCCATTACGGAGCGGAATCTGAAGCGGCCATAGTCTCCTCTGAACGGGTGGAGGAATATACGCAGGTATGTCGCAACCACTTTTCTCTTCAGTTTGTTCTCTGAATCTTTTACTGAACGCTGATTGTCGGTGTCCATTTCTGTCCTACTTCAAAAAAGGTTCCAATCGAAGCACCAAGACGTATCTTACCCCCACCGCCGAAAGACTGGCCCGATAAAGGAGCTGTGTGTTTTGTCGACTATTGCGCACGATACAGACCAGGGCTGAGACTTTGCATCAAGGACGTCAACCTCGACGTAAAACCTGCAGAGAAGGTCGGCATCGTCGGCCGCACGGGGGCGGGAAAGTCAACACTGACGACATCTCTGTTCCGCATTCTGGAGCCATGCAGCGGAAAAGTCATCGTCGACAATATAGACATATCGACGATTGGATTACATGACCTGCGGTCCAAACTGACCATTATTCCCCAAGATGCGGTACTGTTCAGTGGAGATCTCAGATTAAACCTGGACCCCTTGAAAGAACATGATGACACTAGAATCATGGCGGTCCTGGAGATTGCAAACTTGAGCCACAAGTTTCCAGAGGGCCTTACCGGGTATGTATAGAGAATGTACATCTAACGGTTTTGCTACGACGCATGGTGACAGAAAGAGGAACGTTTCTTCTTCTGAACCTTTCACAATGCGACGCTGCAACCTACATGTAGACTCCTTTCTCACTCGAGAAGCTCTAAAGCCCTAAGCATTCATTGCGCGCTAGTCATTGTGTCAAGGGATATACCGAGTGATGCACAACGCAACGTCAACTCACGGCTTATACCAGGAAGATACTGATTAGAGAACGCTATCTCTTCTAGCCAACATATGTGGCGCCGGTCGTGGCCTTGCACGTACACTGTGCAGCGAGTAGCCTTTCCGATTTTGGATCATAATCGAATTTACCCTTTTTTTTTTCGGTAAGGCTATATAAAATCTTATTCCCGTGCTACTTGCTCAAAATGATAACCTAAATGATAAGAACGGATGGGATCACTTCGCCTATCATCCTGGCAGTTACCGTTAGTGACGGATTCAGGGGGAGGAGGTGGTTGAGCAATCGCCCCCAAATGAATATGTCAAACATTAGGTTTCTACCCCTGCCCCACTATGCGCTTTGGCAAAGAAACCACGGCCGCACCCCAAAGTGAGGGTCCGGATAGGATCCGCCCCTGGTTACCGTGGTACAGAGAACATCACAATGAGGGTTATTAAGGGATGCCCACATGTTTTCTGTGGTGGGTAGTTCTCCGCGACTACCCACTCCCACTCTCGTACCACCATCATCTTCCCCCTTCCTTCTCCCCTCCCCTGGGTGTACCAAGCACGCTGACCGCAGCTTCCCCAAACATCATCCCCCTCCTCCCACTCCTTGGATGCCGGGATCCCAGATGAATTTTTGCGTTGTCGTAAAATAGCGCTTTTCGTTCAGGAAGAATTACGTTTTGCAACAAAGGACCATAGCTGATATCTTCTCTCCATCTAAGGAGAAGAGGAGTAAATTACAGGGGAGTATAATTACAGCTTCCAGGGGTCTGGACTAGAATTGATCCTCTTTTTAGTCATTGACCCTGAGATTTACTCCCCAAATACTGCAAATGGTCCCCGAACTTCGCCCAAAGTTCCTTTTCAAGTGTTTTTTTCTTCTTAGAGTATAGAGCTGTGTCCATGAGATATGATGTACACTCATCAGACTCGCAGTTTTATCTGCTATAGATAGATGGCATTGTCAGAGTCAAGAAAAACATGCAGTTTGTCTTCCTGTCTTTTCCTCCCCCGGGCTGTCGACCCATAATTCGCATGAACCTTTAACACGTCATACCTAACCCTTTAAATACCATGCCAATGATGAGGACGGTGCGCAGAAGAAGAACAGTCTCTGTTCGAAATATCGGGAGCTCTCGTCCTGAGGCACTTCCCTTCGTGCAATGTGTTTTGCGGGCAAGTGATGGAACTGTATTTGGCAATGGCATAGACTTATTAGTTATGGGACGAATCCAAAATTTTTCGAATGAGAATCAGAATCCAAGGAAGGTTCTGCAAATCCACGAATCTCGACTCTTTCGAATCCTTTCTTAAAAAAAAAAAAGAGTTTCTGAAAAGCGTTTTGAAGCACAATTTGATATATTCGTTTGATGAAAATTAAATTAAATAATAGTCCACTTTCAGGAGAAAACATACCCATATACTTCTTCTTAAATGTAATTTATTTGTCGTCAACGGTTCATCAACCATTGAAATACAAAAACTCTCGAGCCTGAATTCTTTCCATAAAACTAAAAAAGAAGCAAAGGCAAAACCATGTTACTTTTAAACTCGTAATGTAAGAGTTCCTACACTGTTAAAACAGAACTTCACCACGTAGCACGCCCCTGACCAACCATCATACCGAATCATATCATTCTGTGTCATGATTTGTTCAAAACAGGGGGGAGGCGCCTATCTGGGACAAGATAATCTGTCCCAGATAGGCGCCTCCTCTCATTTTCAACAAATCAATGCACAGAATGATATCATTCGGAATGACGGTTGGCTAGGAGCGTGCTATGCGGTGAAGTTCTGTTTTAACAGTGTACCTGAACTCTTTCAGTCCAGAGCAATGTGAACAAACAAACAAGAAAACACGCGCCGGCCAATCAGGCTTTCGGCGGACTCCGGAGGTGCCATGAAAGATGGAAGTCACTGAAAATGTTAACCAGCTGTAGGACTCGAACCCACATCCCTGGCTTACCGGTCCAGGGCTCTACCAATTCAGCTAAGCTAACACACCTCCCCTGCCACTTCCAAGGTCGCGTCATCTGAAGGGACACATCAACCACTCTCTCTCTCACTTCCCCCTTCCCCTTTCACTCTTACATTTTTCTCACTCATACACACAATCATACGACGGGATCGACGCAAGCGGCAAGCGGCTGTGCCAATTTTTTGAAAAGAAACAAACAAACGTTATTGGTGAATTCGAAAGATTCGACTCGCCGTTTTGGGCACTGGGATTCGAGGATTCGGTTGGCCTATCCCGGATTATCACCCTGCCACACGAGCAAGCCCCTTCAAGGGTCATTGAGACCAACGGCCATTGCGCGTAGCGCCACCAATCGTGTAACGTGTCAACTTCTCAAAGAGTATTGGATCCGTGCTCCCCTTGCAGGTTGACATGAGACCCGCTTCGATTGCCGTTGGTTTTAATGATCATTGAAAGCTGCCCACGTATTAGAATCATATTTTGACAGCGCAAGCTATCCTGGAAAAATCTTCAACTTGGGTGTTCCGTAACTGGCGATGAAAATGAGGCGGTAACTTCGACAACATGATTCTCAGTTGGGTTTGAGTCGCAAGATGTTCCTCGTCTCTCTATAATTTAGCCCTGCTCCAACAGTTGTATTTGTCTGTAGGAAACCCTCGGGAGCACTTTATTTTCCTCGGACTGCGGGCCTGTCGGGCGGGACGGGGGACTCGCAGTTTGCGGACTTTTATAAGGGGGTCTCTCCAAAATCTAACAATATGAATCTATGTATAGCCATGAAGCTGCCATAGCTATACCTCCCAGTAAATCACCTCATGTGATGCATGGTAAATTAATACGAGCCAAATGAAAGCTTTGCTGCTCATGACGTTTACGTTAAAATTGTCAGGTTAGGTTACCATGGGGTTCTGCTTGCACTCCACTACGCCTGAACCAGCAATATACTATGCTTCCCCACCTTGCACAGAACCACAATCTCCGAAGGAGGCCAGAACATCAGCTACGGACAGAGACAGCTCCTGTGCCTCGCACGCGCGGTACTCAAGCATTCCAAGGTCCTGATCCTGGACGAAGCCACGGCAGCGTTGGACATGGAAACTGACGCCCTTATGCAACGCACGATCCGCACCGAATTTGCCACCAGCACTGTGCTCACAATTGCGCATAGATTGCACACCATTTTAGACGCGGATAGAGTTATCGTCATGGCGGATGGTGAGATTGTCGAAATGGGTCCACCGGGAGATTTGCTGAAGGACGAGTTGTCCAAGTTTTACGCCATGGCTAAGGAGGCAGGAATCGTATGATCTCCCTCGATGTCCCATTTAGCTTGCAAAGGTTATGCCGCTCCCGTGCAAAATGTCATGCTCTTATTATAGATGAACGCGATAAGATAACCGGAAACCGTACTGTATACGGTGTGAATGCTGCAACGTCAATGAGAAAATTTGGTGAAGACACGCTGAAATACACTTTTACTGCACTATCACCTGGCTTTTTTCTCTTTCTGTCCTTTTACTATTCGGTGTGACGTGAAATAAAGAGAATGATGCAATGAAGAACGAGTCGCTTGGACTATGGCACTTGGGGTTGTGCTCTTCGTCAAAAACAAGTATCTGATGGTCCACACGAAAACCATACCCCAGTGCGCTTAAAAGAAGCAGATTTTTTAACGGGCTCATATCGTCCTTTCAGGGCACAGGGCGTCCCTAATAGAGGATAAAACTTAGAATAACCCGGGACAAGAAGCTATCAACACAGATGTTAAGCGCACATGCAGATGATCCAGAAGTAGAACATCGTCACTGAAGAGTCTTCCCTTTAGATCTGTAACTTGAACCGAAGCGCCAATCTAGGAATTTCACACACGGAGTGGAAAATAGCGACTCTATAAAGCGGGTTTTAACCTGAGAACTACCATTCCGTCAACTACTCACGTCGACGATTTAGCGACTGGATACTAAAAAAACAAAAAATAATCACTTCTCATTTTGCACTCAAGCCTTGCGTGTATTTTTAAAGCGTCGCGAAAAAGTTTTCAAGATGCCATTCTTAAGTTGAACCCGATCTGTGAACGACGGTTTCGGCGATGGCGTATAAGCTCCAAAGAGGCATTGAGTTTATGTATCCTTCCGGACATCCTCTTAATCTGACGACAGGACGTATTAAAAATTAATATGCATCATGCGGACAACTTTTAAGAACGCGGCGAACGACACACGCGCTTTTGTGACACTTGTCAGAGCGAATATTTAAGGGACCAACATAATAATACCGCTTAGGTGTGTGGACCATCATCTTTGCTTCAGTTACATAAAATTAGGACAAATGTTGCAAAACCTGAGGCGGACAAATTCTGCAGCTCGCTTCTGCGCACTACACAACGGGCTGAATCACAGCACAGCATATCACAGTAGTATACAAGTATACTAGAAGCACACTATAGTAGGTTCATATTCGAATTTAATCACCAATTAGTCCGAAGAAGTAAATTTGTGATACGAACGATAGGTTCTCGGATGTCCTCCCATCCACTCCGCCGCAGTTCGCGCACAACAGAATGTCCCGAAGAATGTTAGTCCAGAAGATCCCCACCACGTTCCGAGGACGACACCCCCAGTCCCTGCCGTATCCTAGTAGTGGCAGTAGGCACCGAAAGCCGGCAGTTCTTGATGCGGTCGATCGTCGAGACGTCCAAACCCGTTCTTTTTCTTCTTGCGGAGGTTATCCAGCGGAGCACGTACGGGGTTCCACGACGAACTCTTTCGGTCCGTCTTTTCCTTGACGCGAGCCTTGATGTTTCCCCATTTGCGGTCCAGCTTGTATCCGAAGATGGTCAGAAATCGCTTCAGCGTGTTCGCCATAGCAAATTCAGCTGGCTGTGCTGCGTGACGCGAGAATGACTGCTCGCGTGCCTCAGCCAAATAGGTATAGGCTTCACCCGAAGGTTAGAGCTCGTGTGGTCGTTTTCAGGTTTTTCTCTTTCCTTGACAGCTCAAGACGGTACACTTATACGGATTTTGATCATTCCCTGTTGAAACTTTGGTGTTGGCCTTTTTAGCGGTTGTTGCGACGTCGCAAGATGTTGACGCGAGCAAAATAAAATTCAAAATAAATTCGGGAACGATATTTTGTTGCGAGAAATCGTGACGCTCAAGATTGTGTTTTTTTTCGCGACAGTAGTTCATTGTTATTCTATGTATGCGAGGAGGACCCGGAGATATACGATATGACGCGGGTGTTGCAATTGTTTTTGAACCAGAGATGATTATTCCTCCGTTGTTTTATTGAGCGGAAGAATATATAACATTGCTGAGGAAGAGAATGTCATGCTGTTCTTAACGTTCTTTTCTTCTTTTTCAGCTTTTTTGTCCACAGGCTTTTGCAACATAACCCGCCCAGGAACGACGATAAGCAGACAGTGATAGCGTCATCTTTCGTTATTTGAGGAGAAAGCGAGGCATACGCCTTCCTGTGACGGTGACCATTGACATAAATGCGAAGAGTCACAGAAAGGCGTGCACTTCCTGTTTCCAACAGCGAGAACGGTATCATGCGGAATGATGCTGGAGGCGTGTTATGCGGTGAAGTTCAGTTTTGAGAGCGTATAAGAACGTACATCATTGGACCTTTACCGACTCAACCTTGCAGCTGCCCTCACAACCCAAAACACATGCATGCACCGGAAGTGCAGCGCGTTGTGTATTTTTCCGCGTTATTTGCATATTTGTGTACTTTCTAAGCACGCTTGCTCAAAAGTTGCTACCCTGGAAGCGGCTAAGCAGAAGTGCATAATGACAAGACCAGGGTCCCTATTCTCGTCAAAGTAATCGACGAGTAATTCAACAAACAGTCGAGGTCTTGATCCTGCAATCCTCGTGATAAAGTAGATAAAGCATGAAGAGTGCAGGATCAAGTGCTCGACTATTGGTCGAGTGCGCGTGGCATTCATTTCTGTTCTTCACGCCTTCGTCACGTAACCACCAAAGACAGGCGAGACACAAAGTAATCGAGGTCGATTACTTTCACGTGAATAGGACCCCTGAAAGACAGAAATCGGGAGGCAGCAATACAATTGGATTAAACAAACATTTTCTCGCACTAGCTTCGAGCCGAACACACAAGTCACGGACGAACGCGCTGCCGAAAAATGGCTTCGTCAGTTGAGAGCATTTGACTTTGCCTCCCTCGCGTTACGCTGGCGCAGCGAAACAAAGTGCATCAGCACATGGCGCCACCCCACGTCTGTTTTCAAAACCGCATAAAAGCGTCAGTGTCCAGCACTACCGCAAGATGACGCGCAATCGTAAACCAGTTTTTCATCTCGTACTAGCTCAGGTAGCTTGTTGGCTTGGTGCGGCCGTCGCCCACTCGCAATGAAAAGTTCACTGGGGCAGGACTGGATCACGTTGCGTCACGCGTTAAGAAAATCGAGAAAGAAAAAAAACCTTCGCTCGCATAACCTGGAGGAGAAGGTTCCTCGTACGGAGCAATGCACCTTTCGGTTCGTCTGTGAACTTTCCTTCGCTTTTCCTTCCTGCCGCTGCACCGTTAGAACATTACGTCAAGTTTTCATGAACGCGAGATCAATTTGGTTGCTGTTCCTGGCTCGGTTATGGGCTGACGCTGCTACGCAATCGTCACATTATTACATTATTTATTGCGAAACACGCTTTGCCGAATTTTACGAGATGAAACGCACCTACCGAATTGAATTGCAAAGCTATAGCGACACGGCCAAGCAGCACTACCCAGGTGTGGCAGAAAAACAGTAGGTCTGGTCTGGATATCTACGTTGGTCTGGAAAACTGTACTGGTTATCCGCAATGTTGCTCCATTACTCGACCAATATTGCCAATATCCAACGAATATTGGGCCAAAACGTACGTTGTGTCGGTTGGGCGGTGAAGGTCAGTAGGCGACTTGTGAGCAAGACGTATTATGTCTGAACGAAGATTTCCAAATTGTGAAACTTCTCTGAACTATATGTTATAGCCTCCAATACGGGTCAAAATGATGTGTTACAGTTAGCTTTCGCGCATGTACGTACTCACCGCATACGTTGGAAAAAACGAATGCAGAGTCCGGCGTTCACTTCCAGTGACTAGAAAAAAAAAGAAAAAATAAAAAAAATCTTGCGCACGGATGTTGCGGGAAGCACTGCTGGATGTTCCTCCCCTTCATTTTTTTTTCTTTGTTCTCTCTCTCCTTTATTACTATATTATTATTTTTTATTTTTTGTAAAGTTGAAAAGCTTCCCACTCTGTGTAATTTTACCGCGTGCCTTCGGTTCATTGGAGTTTTAAAATCAAAGAGCAAACAGAACGCAATGAATAAACAGACCAAATTACTTCGTCTGGCAAACATCAGGCTGTACCCGGAAAACCACAGTTCGCGGTTTACTGCCATCTGATTTTAGAACCTAAAATATATTGTACGTTCCGCTAGGGTTGTGCAGCATTCGTCTCGTCGGAAATATTGCGAGGGTCATTAGTCTCTATAATTTTATAGTAGCCTTTGTCATACTAATGTCATCTGAATTACCACCCTTTTTTCTCTCTCTCTTTTTGGTAGGGCATTGAGAGCAAAATCAGTACAGAATTCTAACACTGTATGCAACACTCTAAATTCACTTTACATATTCGCAGAGTGATACCAAAACGGCGTACGCCCCACTTGTTTTCAGACTGAATTCGCGAAACGAGAGTAACGGTGATAATGTGATGTAATAATACGTGTGATATAATTCAGGTAAAAAATGCATAAACTAACATGGATTGTAACGTATATAAGGTGTGTAAGAGAAAGTACGCGAGACTGAAGTTATGGCCGCAGTCGATTGCGGTAATGTGGACAACGAACAATGGCTGATGACTGATGAGTGTATCGGAAAGTCAGGATCATTAGGACAATGATTAGTAACTATGTTGACGATGCTTTATGCATTGGCAAAGAGCCGCTTACAGGTTCCCTTGACTGTTTGTTGACTAATTGGAAGATTCCTCAATATTTTTATTTCTTTGTTTATTTAGTCACGTGACACATTCCATACAAAGGACGGAGGAGACAGGAGGAAACATTTCCCTATTGAAGTCACATCCCGACTGAGTTTATCAGTGGTGAGCCCTTACAGACCGGATAACCGCATATCAATTTGTGCAGCACTACTATACTCTAAGCTAGCTGTCGTATATATATTTCCATATACTGCACACATCGTTCCTGAAGGGCAACCCGTATACCAGGGGTAGGAGATTACGAAATGCATCGCCTGCAAAAAAAATGACGTTTCTGTGACGTCAAGGACTGGACATGAGAGAGAGAGAGAGAAATACATGATGACGATGATATGGGGAAACAACATGAACAATGGGACTGGACATGAACAATGCTCTGCGATACGACATTATCGCGTACGATAAAAATTAGAGGCAGAAGGCAAGTTTTCGCACTGGGCTTCCCATGGATGTTTTGTACAGACGCGTAGATACACAACTGTCGTCCGTCATCAAGCTGACCAACGAGATTGCCGAACACGCCAGCCCGTTTTTCACGAAATAGTTTTGCGGTGGCTAATCTGTGGCCAGGAATCCTGCAATTTCCTGGATTACGCGATGAATAGGGAGGGAAAAAATGAAAGAGGGGAACGCTTCCATTCTATGTCTATTGCGTTTCGGTCGATTGGAGCGATTTTATCCTCTCATACAGCGTTTTTGTAAAAGCAGGTTGGTGTACACGTAATATCATCCACACGGTTTTAGAGGGAATTAATAACCTGAAAATCGCTTCGGGAACGTAATTCTGTGCACTTGCGTTGTTCTCCATTGTCCTCAACAACAACAGAGAAAGATGAATTGGGAAATTGTCTGTCTATGTTTTCCCTGGGTTTTCCGACAGATTTTCCAGACGAATGTCAGCACAGTTGACGGAGTGAAGTCGGCCCAGAACACATACTAACCACCCTGTCCCCCACTCCTTCCAGCTGTCCTCTCTCCATCTGTCCACGTCTGTACGTCAGTCATAACCATAGTTGCTTCGCTGCGCTAACGCGGAAAAAATAATCGAATCTTATTAAATCTGATCGGAAGAGAGATCGGGGTGTACCGCGTTTTTTGTGGCAATTCACGCATATTTAAATTGCCACAAAGAGGCGTACGACTCCCACTTCCAACAAATGAGGAAGGAGAACAATTTCATTCTCAATGGCGGTCGGTTATGAGCGCCTCATGCGGCGGCGGAGTTCTGTTTAGAGTGTATAAGTGGGTCGAAATGAGACATTTTTTTGCTTGACGTCATCTATCTCAGAAACACGCTGCTGACTTTGATGAGAGGTGTTCCTGTCTGCTTCATTTGACTTGGGAATTGGCGTGGTTGGTGCATGCGTTGAAGACAAGAAAACAAAATCGTCTTTTCATGCCCGGAAGGTGAATCCTCGCCAAAAAAGCTGCAAATTTGTGTAGTTATTTTTCTTTTTCAGTGGAGCCTTAGAAGTATACGTCAAAGTAAGTTTACATTATATTTGTTTATTTGTCTATAGCTGGATTTGTACAAAATATAACAACAACAACATATATATTGTGATGATGAAGTGGGGAGGTTTTCCACTCTAGGAGTGGAACGCTACCCCATAGTTAGGGGTCTAATATGAGTGGTGACAATGATCAGTGATGACGATGAGAGATGACGGGAATGATCGAAGTGGCGATGAGGATGCTGAACGTGATCGTGGTGGTGGGAGTGTCCGAGGGCGCTGCTGGGGTCATAGTGAGTCCTTTAGGCCTGTCGCCTCAAAGAAGTCAACCACGTGACGTAAGGCCGCCCTGGAGTCGGCCGCGGTGCCCCAAGGGCCGAGGATGGTCGACAAGTTGAAGGGGCGGCAGCCAAGGGTGGCAAGCTGCGACTGCAGTGTACGCCTCTCGTTGACATAGGTCCGGCAGCGGAGGAGTATGTGCTCAACGTTGGCAAGTACGCCAAACTCGTTGCACATAGGGCTAGCCTCACAGCCTAGCTGGTATCGATAGGACGGAGTGAAGGCCACATTCAGACGTAGCCTGTGGATGAGTGACTTCAGAGGACGAGGAAGCTTTGCAGGCAGTCGGTATGACAGCGTTGGATCTACATTCCCCAAAGAGGACATAGTTGGAATGTCGTGTTGCCACTGTAGGGTAGACCAGGAATCGGACAAGTGCCTGAGGAGGGATCTTCTGTCTCCTCTCGAGAGTATAATGGGCATAGAAGGTCGTTGTTGGTGTGCAGCGGCAGCGGCAGCGTCGGCCTCGTGGTTCCCAGTTATTCCGCAATGCCCTGGAACCCACTGAAAGGCAACGTAGTGGGAGCGATCTTGTAGGGACTTCAGGGCGCACAGGATGTCTATCACCACTGAGGCAAGGGAACCGCGGATGCCCATGTTTTTAATGCGCAGGAGAGCTGCTTTGGAGTCTGTGTAAATTACCCAGTGCCGCAGTTCACAGTCTTCCGCATATGTCAAAAATAACACGATAGCATAAAGTTCAGCGGATGTCGATGAGGTACGGTGAGATAGACGACACCCACGTGTAACAGACTGTGATGGAATGGCAAAGGCTGAAGATGAAGTGTCCCTGGTCGACGATCCATCCGTGTATACAGCGGTACTGTTGCGGTACAAAATATAAGTTCTCTATGTGACTACCGGTTTGTGGAGAAATATGCACTTTTGGTAAGGGCATGCACGGGGCATTACGCGACAATGTTTCATTTTTAGAAAGGCGTAAGCCAACAATTAAAGGGGCACTAAAATGCAAAAACAAGTTTACTTAAAATTACGTTACATTGTTATGTACGTTGGATTGTGCTAATTGAAACACGGACTTTCATTTGAGAGTAAGTTATTTTTGCACTTTAGTGCCCCTTTAAGTAGCCTTCATATTTTTCCGAGGGTATTTCTGTCTCACTCTTTGCCTGGAATCTTTCGAACGTACGAGAAACGAACAGATTTTTTTTTCCAACGCGAAGTATGACGACGAAGCAATACAAGAGCGCACAGAAATAAAGCGAACCACCTGCGTCGCGTCAGATCTGGCTGTGCCTTATTTGCAAAGGACAAGCGCGCTGCATGTGCGGTATATATGGGCTCATCGAGATTGGGATGGGAATCATGATGCTCATCTTGCTGGTTTTCGTTGCAGGAATTGGTACTGTTCATTTTGGCAGATTGTCTTATTTTACTCCGAGGGTCGCAGCAAACGATTGTGACTTTTAGAGTTTCACTGTATATTTTTGTGTTAAATTCTACTCTACTTCTTTCGTGTTTACAGATAGGAGGCTCGAAACTCCAAGGAACTGTTGTGAACTTTTTTTAAATAGAAGTATACAATGAATTGAATTTGTGTCTCATTTGTCCCATCTTATCCAAGGTGCAGCACTGGTTCACTGTGAACAGTGATACAGAAAAAAAATCATGCAAAGAATGTGTGAGGTGGTGTACGTTTCAAATCATGGACATTTATACTCGTATGAGCAGGATATGTAAGACAACAGTATATTACTTTTGTAACTACCGCGATAACTTCAAACTCTCGTTGGTGGGCACAGTGGCAAAGTTCAGAGGAAAATGCGATGCCTTTTTAATTTGATTTCGAGGAAATTTGCGATGGAGGAAAAATACGGTGCCCAATGAAAAATGCACTTACCCTCGAATATATCTCAAACGTTTCCTTTAGCTACTCTCGTTTTCCTTCTTTATTCTTTATTATTTTTAGGAACATGGCGAAACAGAGTGCTAATCTGCAGTTCGAACAACAGCCTGACCGCTAATCCTACTTTGAGGAAAATAAAATTACTCGCACTCAGACCTTCATTCGAGGGCACGGCAATTAACGCGCAGTTGAGCAAGGTCATTTGTCTTTTCGTACTGGTTCGGGGTTAAGCCACAACGAGCAGCAGACTCTGTAAGCCATTTGTCGCGAATATTTCATTTGTCATTTCAATAAATGTTCCCATGTTTGTACTGTGTTCCTCAGGGAGGAAGAACAAAGTTGTATATGTGAAAATTATATATTGAAATTGATGTGACTTGCTTCTAATAATAATAATAATAATAATGCAATGTCCAAGATAGTCCACTCGATAATCCAAGTTAATCCCGGCATGTACAACCACCGAGTTATCAGTTATTAACAATTTCGGCATTTATTTGACATCCAAATGGTGCGTTTCCAAGTGCGTATACTCCACTGACGGGTGGGTAAAAAAAAAGAAGAAGAAGAATTAGAAGACGAACGGGTGACGAACAGATAAACATTATCCAGTAAATAATCACTGCATTAAAGAACAAGCATATAGAGCGCAACAGATTAAAAAAAGGGTGTCATAGGAGAATGCAAATCTCCTGGCCTTGATTATTTTCTATCAAAGAGCCTCGACAACCGGTCACAAGGCAAAGGTACGAAGCAGCACCTCAATGCAAGTCCCATATTGTGGTACGTCACATTGAGCTATTTCGCAGAAGTCTCGTTGGGAGATATAAGTCTGTCGAAAAGGTAAATTTCATTGTTGCGTGTGCCTTCATCGTACTCATTTGCGGACTAATTTTTCTTTCAGCCCTCTGCACTCCCGTCGCTGTAAGGGGCACTGAAGTGAAGGAATTTCTCGATATGAAATGTGCCGTTACCTTGACACGGACACAAAAGGAACCAGGGAAAGGTAACGGAAACGGTATTATACCGGAAATATAGCAGGTAACGGTAACAGAAACCGAAACGGATATCGCACAGTTAGAATACCTGAAACAGAAACGGAAAGGACAATAATTTACGGTAATAATTCGGGTACCGCAGGACCCGAATTATTGCAATTCTTCACCATATCATGTAGATAAATTTATGAAATAAACCTCACTGAAGCAAACTAAAATTAACTGAAGAACTAAAACTAAAATGAACTATCAAACTGGAGCATATAAGTAAGTAGTATACAGTAAATAGAAGCAGCATAGTTCTTATACGCTTATGGTGACCTGGAAGTTGCAAGCGTGAGTAACATTCCCGGAAACCATGTTCATATTAGCTGTTCACAGGAATCACGTACCTACATGTACCATCATCGTATCGTATCTCTATTTGTGTGTGTGTGTGTTGAATAAACGTTGTCTCTTGTATGCATGTATCCCAGGAGTCCTCAAAATAGACTTCAGAACGTAGAGTTCTTTCCTTTTTTTAAAAAAAAAGGAAAGAAAAGAAAGAAGGAAAACTGGTGGAAGGCTGGAGGTGGGGCGGTACCGAAAACCGAAACGGAAACGTAACGGAAACGAAAGCAACAATGGTGGTAACCGAAACTGAAACAAACAAATAAGGGCCAGTAACGGAGGTGGTAACGGAAACGAAAAAGATTCCGTTACCTTTCCCTGAAAGGAACGCGATTCATCTGAGGCGTCATTCTTGATTTATCAGCCAAAGACAATTTACGCTTTCCCTCTCCCTCTCCTTCTCAAGAAGGCTGACAATGCGGAGCGGGCTCTCATTGCTCTCCTCCTCAAACGATTTGTCCAGTCATCGCGGGAGATCGTTTGAGAAGGCCAATCCGAGGCCTCTTCGCATTGTCGCGCTTTCTTTGCGCGTATTTTTTTCGCTCATAAGTCACGAACGATGCAACCGGTGAATCCCGTTCCCTTTCTGTTGGTACCAGCGTAACGGCATCTTGCGTTCCGCGAGGAGAAATTGTTGTAGATTAGTGCCCCTTTAAGAAAAAGCAGCCGAGCACCTCGATTGCTTCGATAACATAACTCGAGATAACAACGGTCGCGTTTGGACGTTCTCGCGCAAGCTGTTCAAACACAATATATCATATGGTTATGCATAACCATACACTCTTAAAAATGAACTTCACCGCATAGCACGCTCCTAGCCAACAATCATCTCCAATGATATCGTTATCTGCATTGATTTGTTGAAAACGGAAGGCGCACGCCTTTTTTGTGACACGTATGCTGTTCATAATTGTCACAAAGAAGGCGTACACCTCCCGTTTTCAACAAATCAGGGGTTTCATTCGAGATGATGGTTGGCTTGGAGCGTGCTATGCGGTGAAGTTCACTTTTAAGTGTGTAGCGCAAAGCCCTCTTATGTGAAGACATCTAATGACTGACGGGGTTACCCGTGGTCACGCATTTGATGAGGAACGTCTGCGCTACGCAATGCAAAAGGGCTGTCCCTGACACCATTCTTCTTTTTCTTGCCTCTGGCTTTATTTCTGTGCTTGCAGAATCACTGCTCTTCACCTTTTACACAGAGCAACGCGTGGGCTCCGCCGTCTGTTGTCCCACTTCGATGGCTAAGAAACATCAAACGTGAAAAACAACTAATGATGATGATGATGATGATGATGACATGGGATGTTTCACCGGCTGCAGCTCCGGTGCCCTACTCCATTACACGCGATAAAGAAACGCGTGGACGTCATCTTATTTTGTACTCGCGTTACTTGCCTTCTGCAGAAATCCAGGGTGAAAATATAGCGCATATGTACCTGCCTGCCAAGAGACAACGTTTATGCCAACGTAGATATTGTCAGGGAGCGCCATTTTTCGGTCCGGCCCGCATCCTTAAAAAACGATCCGAAGCCCAGCCCAGCCAGGACTCGGACCCAGCAAGACCAGGCACGCGAGTTACGCAGATCGGAATTCCATCACAAGTCAATTACAGCTTCAACTGCGAACAGCCTATAGATCGTACGCCCCAGATATCACAAACACCAACTAGTTTATTCGCTGTTTTTTTTTTTCGTGTTAGCGTCGCAACAACTGTGGCTATGAGCGGCGATGTGGAAGAAGGATGTTAGTATGCATCCTGAGCAGACTTCAGGGGCCGGCATTCGTTGGTAAAGTTTGCGGGAACGCCCAAGGAAAACCTGAGGTAGCACAGCGAGTGAAGGGATTTTGAACCCAAGATGCAGTTGGGAGTTTATGAAAGTTACCCACGAGAGCTACCCATTTCCGGCATAGGCATACATTGCACTCTTTATTCGTTGCAAAAGATTATTTTTGAGGAAAAAAAGGGAGGTTATTAAGAGAAAAAAAAAGAAGAAAGAAAGCAAAGGTCAGCCAGACAGAGGTCGGCATGCTATTCAAAAAAAAAAAAAAAGAAGAAGAAGAAAAGGAAAAGGAAAGAAGAACAAAAACTGAAAAATCACTGAAAAGGATTGCGTTAACGGACGATGTATAGATCCTGGTTCGCGAAACTGTAAATAGCGCCCTTATTTATTCCGCAGGCTCAACTGAAAAGTGTAATAACGCTGTTGGAAATGTTGTTTGCAAAACAACCATCTGAAACAGTGCTTTAAAGGGAATACAAATGCTGTTTTTTGTAAAACATGCAATTTGAAGTGGTGCTTTTTGTAGAAACCACTTAGAAAGGATGTTTTACGGAACACCTTTCAATATGGCGTGATACACCACACACCATGAAGGTTTCTGCCATGGGGCAGGGCATTTAAACCTGAAAGTGTAAACAGCGACGTGTAACAGTAAATTGTAAACTGCGTGTGAAGTTACTCGATATCATATAAAGTGATGTACGTTTTCCATCTCGTTGGCGGAAGGCTAAGCTATCAGCACTCCGTCGAGACTATATAGGAAGCAGGGAAAGCAACGGAATATTTTTCGTTCCCGTTACCGCCCCCGGGGTATACTGGCCCATATTTGTTTCTGTTTCAGTTTCCGTTACCACCGTTGTTGTTTTCGTTACTGTTACGCTTCCGTTTCGGAAAAATCTCCTTTTTCTTTTTTCTTGGTAAACCTTGAGACCCTCACAAAACTAAATGCCTCTACGTATATGTTCTGAAATCTATTTTGAGGACTTTAGGGACACGTGCACGCGATAGACAACATTTATTCAAAAATATAGTACGTGGTTTCTTTGAACAGCTCATATCAACATGGTTTTCACGAATGTTACACACGTTCGCAGCACGCAAATCACCATAAGCCTATGAGAACTATGCTTCTTCTGTTTACTTTACACTATTTACTTATATGCTCCAGTTTGATAGTTTATTTTCACTTTTATTGAGCTGGCTCTGCTACAAGGAGGTAGTGTGGAGATTTTATCTTGCTCGCGGCGTCGCGTTCCCGCGGCGGACTTCTTTCGCAAATGCGCTATATTCGCATTTGAAGCATATTTGGGTTCGATTTCGTTTATTAGAATTATTAGAACACAAAAAACGACTCTGAAGGTGTTGGACAATCATTTTTGTCCTGAATGTGTGGATATGTATAACTTGCACTATTGCTGTTCTTCCTGTTTCAAAACAAACCGGGAGGAATATAGAAAAGCAGTGAAATAGCAAAATGTACAAGAACAGGAAAGTTGAGCATGAAACTAATGTTTTCTGCAGAAATTATGATGTTCATTTCTTCATTTCAACCAATTGCATGAATAACGTGGGCGTTGACGTTATTTTCCACAACTCATGAACTTCTTGATCCGGAGCGTTGATATTTGGAGATATTATTTCTGACAAAATTGCACATTTTGTATATTTTGGAACTTGTAGATTGATATTTTTGTTCAAGATACTGGCGTATCTTCATGAGGTTTCTGCTGTTTGCACCGATTTTTGTGTTCCAAAATTATATTTGGAAATACATGGATAGCTTTGATTCTGAAACTTACATCATTCGATAGGGCATTGGTTTGGCTACATAGCAACATATTTGGGAGGGATACTGTCAGCCACAAAAAATATATTTGTCAAACCACCCAAAAATGGCCATCTTTGCGGCGGTAAGGAAATGGTTAATTTTAGATCGCTTCACTGAGGTTTATTTCATAAATTTATCTACATGATACGATAAAGAACTGCAATAATTCGGATACTGCAGGACCCCAATTATTTCCGTAAATTATTTCCGTTTTCGTTTCTGTTTCATGTATTCTGAGTGTGCAATGTCTGTTTCTGTTACCGTTTCTGTTACTTTTCCCTCCTTGAAAGTGACCCGGGTTCGAACCTTTGCACTGGTTGTGCTGTGTGGGTATATGTTCTCTGGATTTTTCATAGATGCCGTAAGCCAAATGCCGGCATAGTTTGGCATGAAGTCTGCCTTGGACGCACCATCCTCTTAGGAGCAACGTACAGGAAGGAATGCAGACGCGTGGCGCTTCGATGACGCTGCACAATGGCGAAGTATACGACAACGGCATTTAGCCATTCGTGGCGATTGAAACGCGCCCTAAAAGCATCGAGAACAAAGGAGCAAAACAGTTGCTGCGGAAAGGGCGGATGTGCACGAAGTACTATAAAAATTACTTTGCCTTCATTTATTTGGGGGGGGGGGGGGCGTTACATACGGTACACTCTTAGGAATGAACTTCACCACATAGCACGCTCCTAGCCAACTATCATCCCGAATGACAACGTTCTCGCCCCTGATTTGTTGAAAACGGGAGGAGGAGCCTATTTTGTGCTATTATGCACGGCACAAAATAGGCTCCTCCTCCCGTTTTCAACAAATCAGGGGCGAGAACGTTGTCATTCGGGATGATGGTTGGCTAGGAGCGTGCTATGTGGTGAAGTTCATTTCTAAGCGTGTAGGTGTTACAAAACGCATCGTAAAACACACACGGATACATACAGGGTGTCCCAGAAAACGTGTCATTGGATTATAATAAAAAAACTATGCCACCTAGAATCATGCGGTCAACAGCATTTGTTCTTATTAGGTTTTTGCCACCTCCTAATGGGAATGTCATGTACTCCAAGTTTAATTATGTAAATATTTGCGAACTGAACTCGGAAATTTGCCAAGTAAAGGTCACTTTTTTACCCCACAAATATGAAGAGCGTGCCGAATTCACTCAAATTCATTATAATCCACAGTGATATTCACAAGCTATCCCATCGGAAAAAATAGCCGAATATCATGCTTTTCGGAGCACCGGACCATAGCGCGCGATGACTTTTTGAGCGCAATCGCTCGCAGTGCGACGAAAGGGGGTTCCGAAGCCAGCCCACAGAGTGATAGTAGAAAAAGTAACAGTTCCTAAATTGGGAGAGGGAAAGCATTATCGCAGCGAAAGTCGGACGTGATAAGCCGTGCCTGTTTTATCTCCCTCTGCGACGTCGGGGAGGGCTGGGTTTCCAACCTCCTTTCGTCGGACTGACAAAGATCGCGCTGAAAAATTCATCGTGCGCTATTCTGTGCGACCTCCGTAGAGCATGATGTTCGGCTATTTTTTCCGATGGGATGGCTTCTGAATATCCCTGTCAATTGTCAATAATTTGACTAAATTAGACACGCTCTTCACATTGGTGGGGTAAAAAAGTGACCTTTACTAGGCAAATTTCCGACTTAAGCTTGCAAAAATTTACATAATTAAACTTACGTTACACGACATTCACACGAGGAGGTGGCAAAAACCCAGTAAGAACAAATGCCATTGACCGCATGACTCTAGGTGGTGTAGTTTTTTTATTATAATTCAATGACATGTTTTCTGGGACACCCTGTATACAGAAAGACATATGTGTAGTATTCAATTTCATTGGCACGTGAAATATGTATTACACTTATCTATGAATTCCCCTATGCCATGACTCATGAGTGAAAGTGATTTCACGTGTTTCACGTGGTAGGCTGTTCCACAGGGTAATCATGAGCGGAGGAATTTGTTGGTACGAACAGACGAACGCTTTACATAATGCCATATTAAATACTCAAGGCAGAACGTAATTAAGATAAGGTTCAAATACTCGGAAACGATAATAGCTATATAGCGTTCACATTCAAGATACTTGAACGTCGGTCATCACAATGTTGACTACTCTTCTTTTATCATTGTTTAAGCATACACTTTACTACCTCGTAGTAGGAGTTGCATTTCAATATATCCTCTATCAGTACTCTGTTTCATTGCAAAAGTACCTTCCATTACCTGGGTACCTGGGTAGTACCTGGGTTAACGAAGCTTCCATTGGACCAATATAAGCTCAAGTTGTTGAGAGCTGCGTTGAAAAGGAAAATAATAATGAAAGAAAATTTGGCTCCTTCTTCGACTTTGTTCTGGGACCCTATACCAAAGCCCGGAAAAACTAAATTTCACACAGGTGATCCACCTTTCTCTTCCAAAACCGAAACTGAGGAAAGCTAGCGATGATCACTTTCGAACGTGGCAAGTCGTATTACATATTATGAGTCACCAAATTTTCTGCGTCCTGAGGTGAACACTGAAACTTGCGTGGTATAAATATCCCAAAAGAAAGCACCCTGGAGAAAAGGTCATGTTTGAGATCACCGGATACGGACATGTGAAGAAAAATCTATAGCACAATAATAAAACACCGTACCAGAAGACGTATTCCATAAGTAAGGTCAAGCGGCATGAAGAGGTACTGAGGAAAAATACTGAGTAACAGAGTAAAATATCAACAAAAATATTCAAAGCTCTTTTGTGAGCACGGTATTCAAGATATCTCTGAGCTAAAAGGAAATGCCTTGAAGATTGTACCTACGAACTGCTCCACAGACAATTGACAATGAAAGACAAATTGAAGGCCATTCGTTTTGATATTCTAATTACATCGTCTCACAGCCAAATTACAAGCCTGGGAAGTTGACGTGTCGCGGCTCACGCGCCCCATTGCAAACCGAAAGTAACGTGGAAATACAGCGAACCGCCAGCAACGTTTAAGCGCGTTAACAGCGGTTGCTTCACTCTGTTCCAATTCCTCCGACAGTGGTTCAAGGTTACGTAATCGAACGACCGGGCGACGCCACACTTTTCCCACGAAGTGGGTCGGACAAAGAAAGTTGGGCAACTGGAAAACATTATCGGACCTCGAGAAACTGCCTTTTTCCTTGCCATAAAAACAAATAGACGCGCTGCTCTCGAAATCCTGTTGCCTGCCGTATTAGGGGGAAAATGAAAGAGAACAGTGATGATATTAGGAAAATAAAAAGATATAGATGTAGACCAGTGAGGGACCAAAAGAACTCAGATACTGTTACAGCTAGCTTGTGCAAATTAGTCGCACACTCTTAAAAATGAACTTCACCGCATAGCATGCTCCTAGCCAACCATTATCTCGAATGATATCGTTACCTGCCCTGATTTGTGGAAAACGGGGGGCGTACGCCTTTTCTGTGACAATTATGAACAGCGTAAGTGTCACAAAAGTGGCGTACGCCTCCCGTTTTCAACAAATCAGTGCAGATAGCGATATCATTCGAGATGATGGTTGGCTAGGAGCGTGCTATGCGGTGAAGTTCATTTTTAAGAGTGCAGTTGCCGCAAGCTGTTAACTACAGTTGCGCTCTAAAGCTACACTCTTAGAAATGAACTTCACCACATAGCACGCTCCTAGCCAACCATCATCCCGAATGACAACGTTCTCGCCCCTGATTTGCTGAAAACGGGAGGAGGAGCCTATTTTGTGCCGTGCATAATGGGCACAAAATAGGCTCCTCCTCCCGTTTTCAACAAATCAGGGGCGAGAACGTTGTCATCCGAGATGATGGTTGGCTAGGAGCGTGCTATGTGGTGAAGTTCATTTTTAAGAGTGTAGTTTCACTGAAAATGGTAAGTAATTACCAGTAAGATAGGAACAAGTAGGGATGGGCCAACCGAGTCCGCGAATCCTCGAATCCTAAGCAGGGATTCGAGATTCGGAAATCCGAATCCCAGTGCCCGAAACGGCGAATCGAATCTTTCGAATCCACCAACCACGTTTGTTTGTTTCTTTTTAAAATTGGCGCCTCCGGGGCACGCTGAAAGCCTCATTGGCCGGCGAGGTCCGGGGCGCGCCAAAACATAAAGCTCCGACATTACAACTTTAAAAATAACATGGTTTTGCTTTTGATTGTTTCTTAGTTTTATGGAAAGAATTCAGACTCGAGAGTTTATGTATTTCCTGTAGTCGATGAACAACGTGTTAAAAAAGTACATGGGTACGTTTTGTCCTGAAAGTGAGCTACTATTTAATTTTCTTTTCATTAAGCAAAGATATCAAATTATGTTTCAAAACACTGTTCAGTAGAACTGTTTTTTCCCTGGCTTTTTAAAAACAATTTAAAGGAACGATTCGAAAGATTCGAGGATTCGCAGAACCCTTCTTGGGTTCGGAAAATTCTGGATTCGTCCCATCTCTAGTAAAAAGTAACTAATTACAATTACAAGTTTATTGTAACTGAGTTGCCACCAAACACTCGTAATAAATGATTGTGACCATCCGTGAAACTGCCCCCATGCACTGTACCCCTGCCCCAACTGCCCCATGCAGTTTCTTCCCTGCACCCTGACGTTCACGCACAGGCGTACCAATGAATGAGAGCGTACAACGAATGTAAATGAAAAATTATCGCCAACATCAACATCAACATTAATGTAAATGATTGAGAGCGTCCTTTTTTTTTTACAGTCTGTTGGTTGGTTTGGTTTTAAGAAAAAATAAAATGGAGATTTTGGCTTCACTAATGTGAGGCCCGCAACTCCACATCTCTGTCTTCAGGGTATTCCGGTTAGGTTGTTGCTGTTGTGTATTCTTGTCACTGTACAGTGTTAGAAACCGGTACTCGTACTTAGGCCGAGTACTTATGCTAAGTATTTTAATATATTTTGATGGACCATTATATATTTTTATGCAAATAATCTGTACCAAATCTCGCTACATTTGCATCCGTCTGATTTCTTGGCTTGTATTGCTTTTATTCGTATAAGGTGAGACTTATTTTCAATAAACCGTATGCGGAAAGATTATTTGGACTGTGGCTGCTGTTGACGTTGATATACAGTTTCCTGTTCTGATAACAAAGGAGGAAAGGACAGCAACAGATGTTTCCTTTTTTCGCCGGCTTCAGCATGGCATCCTGACGCAATCCGAACTCCTATGTAATATCTTAGGGAACTTATGCAGTGCTGTACTTGTTGCCAAAATAATGTAACGCGATTGTTACTGAAGTAAAAGTGGCGAGATACCGATTCCATACACGTTCTTTAAAGTAACGCAATACCGCAACCGTTACTCATAAAAAATAACGCGATCTTTTATCCGCTACCGAAATTTTATCGTTTTAATTAGCAATGTAAGAATAACTTCATTTTGATAACTTGATAATAACTTGGTTTTGAAAGGAGCGTTTGACGAGGTATATATATAAACCCAGATACGGAACACGTGGGCGCATTTTTACAGTCCTTTTATAGCGCGCATCAGCGACACTACTTCAAAGTAAAAAAAAAAATGTAGGGCTGAAAAAGCCGCCGGCCGGCTGTGAAAGTAACGGTATCGGTAACCTTACCGTATCGCGCTACCATGCCTTTATAACGGTAATACTACGAGGGGCGTTCAAGTCAAACCGGGACTTTTCATTTTTCGCAAAAGTAAAATGAACTTACAGGCGAGAAATTAGTTTTATTTTTCAACGTAATCTCCAGCTGCACTAATGCACTTGTCCCAGCGTTTCACGAGGGCTTGGTTGCCAGCAGCGTAGAAATCCTTACCCGCGCGTAGCAGCCATGATCGGACCGCATTCTCGACCTTGTCGTCGCAGCTGAAGTGGCGGACCCCAAGGAACGCCTTCAGTGGCCCGAAGAGATGGAAATCGCTGGGGACGAGGTCTGGACTGTAAGGGGGATGTGACAGCAACTCCCAGCCAAGTTCCTGTAAGGTGCGTGTCGTGAGATGCGTGGTATGCGGGCGTGCATTGTCCTGTAGGAGGAGGACTCCTTTGGCGATGAGGCCCGGCCGCTTTTGCTTCAGCGCCTTATGCACATCCCTGAGAACGTGGCAGTAATATACACTATTGATGGTGGTACCACTGGGCAGGAAATCAACATGAACAACGCCAGCCTTGTCCCAGAAAACCGTGACCATGACCTTACCCGCAGACGGGGTGCTTCGGAACTTCTTGGGAGCTGGCGAGCCCGGATGCTTCCACTGTTTTGATGCGCGTTTAGACTCATGGTGCACCCACGTTTCATCGTGATGATCGGATCAAGGAACGGCTGTCCTTCAGTGTCGAAACTGTACCTTAGCTCTTGGGAGATTTGCAGTCTTCTATGCCGGTCAAACACGGAGAGCTGCCTCGGGACCCAACGGGCACTAACTTTCCGAAACTGGAGGTGTTCATGAATGATAGTGTTCAACGTTCCCACAGAAAGTCTTTCCCACAGAGATCCACAGTCTTTCGAGCCAGTTCGAGACACGTTATCCGTCGGTCCTTGAGGACCAGGCGCTCCACAAGTTGGATGTTCTCAGGAACTGTGACACTGGGCTCTGAGCCGCCCCGGCCGGGATCGTCCTGCACTGATGTACGGCCGTCTCGGAACCGTTTGCACCACTCAAACGCTTTGCTGCGGCTAAGTGTATCGTGGCCATACTGGGCCTGAAGTCTTCTGTGAATTTCAGATGACTTTACGCCTTCATTCACGAGAAACTTCATGACAATTCGCTGTTCGATGTGCGCGCTCACCTCGTTGTCTGCCATCTTGTCCAGCACGTGTCTTCTGTTTTGCACAAACTTTGGACCACCACGTGGTGAACACGGAGGCCTGTCGCGTGTGAAAATGACGAAAAAGAAGTAGCGCGAGCCATTTGTACACTCAGGAGACAGAAGGTCCCGGTTTGACTTGAACACCCTTCGTATAGAACCGCTACCAATTTAAAAAGAGTTGCGCGGTTACTGCTTCGTTAGCGAAAAAGGCAGCGCTGAACATAAGGCAAAAGACAGCTATTTCCAGTCACATTATATCGTGATTGACAAGGGGTTAGTACTATAGGGAGTTTTTAGTAGATCGGAAGGTGTTGCATGATAATGGTTCCGCAAACATGATGAGCCAATTGCCCTGTTTCTTTTAAGAGGGTATGATATCACATTGGTAAGCTTGGATTTGATAACTTCCTTTTTCGTATCGTTCTCGGAGAGTTCCTCCGCGATGTAATAAGACTCACTATTAGGGAGTTAGTCTTAGCGGAAGCATTCCACGAAAACGATACGACAAAGAAAGCTGTCAAATGTCAGCAACGTGATGTCAACCGCTTCAAAGTAATAATGAATGGATGTTCGTTTATTCGCGTGTGACTGACTTATCATATTCAGTTCAGAACAGTTATCGGGAGCGCTTTCTGATTTACTAAAACACTATATTGTCACGTTTTGTGCAAGTCACAAAACTTTTACAAACAGACTGTACCTCCTCTGTTTACAAACATGTGACATAACGAGAAGACCGGTTCGAGGTTATCTTTTGCTGTGGTGGACAAGAAGCGGGAAAAACGCGTCGGCTGATAGGCCGAAAAGGCTGATAAGGTTGATAGGTGCCCACAAGCATGCTTTGCACGGCGGTGAAACGTAATCGGTGACGTAGGGGTGCAGGTCGTCTTAGTCACCTCAGTTACAGCTTCATATGCACTAACATTATCAAACGGGCGCGTCTGTCATTGGCCTGCCCGATAGGATGAGACACTATATGATAAACCACCCGGATACACATGACGTCGTGTTTGCTGCTAGATATGAACACAAAGACCATATCGGTGTTTGACTCCCGATACAAGGGACAGTAAGAGATACTGGCGAGGAAATCCACACACTGGGACTAGATGACTGATAATGTTTGTCGTCACAAGGCCGTTGCGTGAGAGGTCACGAATTTTGTAGAGTGCATTGATTAGCCTTTGTCCATCATACGCTGCAATACCATTGTGGCCAACGTTAAATTTAGCCTTCCTTTTTCTTCTTTTTATGCATACCTAATATTCAGGTGGTCGTGCTCCATCTATTCTTGCACGCGCGACAGGAAAATTTGATAACAGCCCTGTTATATACCGGTTATGTGAATGTTACACTTTGCACCTCGCTTGCATCTGAAATATTAGCGAGACTATTGGCTAACCATAGCTGACAAAAAAGCATGTAGAACGTAGTTGGCTTGTCGAAGACGGAATGATGTATTGTGGATTCTAGACTATTGTCTATACTATTCTCGTTTCATGCGGCTTTATCTAGTGAGTGATCAAATAAAGAGATTTTTCAATACCGAGTTGCAACGTTGTTCACGCATCTCGGGTGACTCTTCGATGCAAAAAAAAAAAAAAAGAAGCAGTGCAAGACCTCAGTTATATTTTCTTTCTTTCTTTTTTTAAGAGGGAGGGGGCTACCAAATACACAATTACAATACAAGACACGATCTCGCGCAGAAAGCATTGCCGGACCTCTTGGCTGTTCCCCGGTAGTGAATTAAGTTAGGTTGGGTTGGGTTAGGTTACGTTACGTTAGGTTAGGTTAGGTTAGGTTAGGTTAGGTTAGGCTAAGCTGTCGGTAAGTGCACTAACCTATTGTGCCCCACTGGTACACGAGATTAGGCTAGGTTACATTACGTTTTCGCTCTCATTATATTAATTCGAAGATACGAACCACGAAAAGAAGCAATCCGTACACACAAGCAGATGAATAGACACGCAAGAAGGACTGTGCAGAAAAAAATAGAAGCCCAGAAAGGTTACCAAGATTTCTGTTCAAATTACAAAAACAAAAATCAAACAAATCGAATGACTATACCGACATCCTAACGGTAAACAAGCCAAGCGAACAGCGATTACGAACCAGGACCTTCAGCGCAAATCTTTGCTGTTCTTCGATAGCACGAATATAATGAAAGCAGTGCTCACTCGCGCGGACAGGTTACACCCACGAGCTAAAATTTTACTGCAAAGGCTTTATCGCTCTATGCTTATAAGTACCTATAGCCGCTTCATTCTACAACCTACATAGTTGACGTTCAGCTTGGCCAAGCATGACACGTTGATAAGTACCTCGGGGATATTGTGTTATGCAACTGTGACGTAAGCCAGGCGCCTCGTGTGCTCGCTCTGAGCAGAGTACATTCCAGTGCTGTTATATGTTCGGCTTCTATACAAGGTATATCTAAACAGGTAGCGCAACTCCCATAGGCCGCTGTGTTTTCAGAATGACGCCATGATAGAGACGGTCAGCGCCATCCATCCGTTGCGCGGACTACTACCATTGTAAATAAATGACGTCAGAGATGATGTCAGCAGTATGAATAATAAGTAGTGCATAATTACCCATGGCACGTTTACATTCGTTTGCGTTGTATTCCCTTTTCCTCACCCAGGCAACAACACCAGACGAGAACACAGAAAAATAAATCATATCAGATTTAATTAAATATATCAATTCGAAATACATAGTTATCACAGATTTTGACAACTCCAAACAGAAGGGCATCGTGATGCCCACACAGAAATTAGGAAGGTTCACTTAAAGGGACTATGAAATTTCCCGAACCCCCATACTTTTTTTCGATGGAAACTGTTCTTCCCGCAGAGAAACTAATATGCTACAAATTTTTCCGGACGAAATCGGTCCACTCTGCGAGGAGCGCGCGCTGGAAATGTCTCTTCCGCGTTCCTCCTCTCTCGCGCATATTTCCCTGCCGATGGTGTAACTGTACGGACCGCACTTCGGTTCCCCGTTACGTCACCGGTGTTGCACAATGGCAAGTAATGCCGGGATATCGCGCTGTGGCTGCCGCCACTGCCGAAATCTGCCGATCGCGCGAAAGCTGCTGTCATGGAGATTTCCACTCCCGATGAACGCATACGCGGGATACTACGGCGCATGCTCCTGGCGGGATTCCTCGGCTCGGCAACACGTCACGATGACGTGTTGCTGAGCCGGCCGTGGTCGCGTCAAGTTACCCGTTGTGTCTCCGCTCGGCAGCTCCCCACGGCGCGGCGCCAGCTGTCCTCCCTTCGCCGCTCCGTTTAAATTCGCTCCCGAGAAGTCCGCTCGCGCGACGAAAGTAAAATTTCGGTTCTAGACTCAGAAAAATGTCTTCTTTCGAACGAAACGAAGAAAAAAATCGTTTCATAGTCCTTTTAAGGTCCATTTCTCACCTAGAGCTATACGTACACGTAGTGATTAGACGCTTGCATTTATTCAATGAGGGGCCATTATAGGTACATTGCATCAAAACATGACATCGTTGGTGCACAGCTGATTCCTGCTAACACTCACGCTATCATGACGAAATTTTTTTTCGCGGGGCCAGCAACAGGGGATGCATTGCATTCATCTGTTCACACGTGTAAATCTTGGTCTACAGCTCCGAGATGTGAACGTCGCTTCTTGTTTAACCAAAAATGTGTACGAACTCCGTATTACAATGCACGGACACACGGCACGGATGCAGAGATGCACGGATAAACACGCCCACTGTGACACATGCGAAAAGGGAGCAGGACACGGAAATGTACTCGGGTGGTAGATGATTTCGTATATGTGCACGAGTGGGGCAACAGAAAGTTTTTCCTACATTGAAATTATGAATAACCTATTAGTACACACACAAGCCATGCCCACGTTGTAAAGTTTTTTGTTTAGTATCGTAGCTCTACTACCAACACCCAGGATCGCTCGCGCCTCATGTTGGTGGCTTTGCCGATGGGTCTGATTTGGTATTTTCGCTTGTTTTCGCTACCAGTTTAGATATACCTTGTTCTATACTTCTAAGCAGGGTGTCGAACCGAAACGTTTTTCGTTCCGGTTTTCGTTCCGGTTACATCATAAACGATCCGGTACCGGTTCTGCTCCGGAGCAAAAAAATAACGGTTCATACCGGTTTTTAACCGGTTCCGCTTCTGCTGGGAATATTCATCCCCACAAAAAGAAAATCAATGTTACAAAATGTAAACCCGTTTATTCCGCATACATGGTATTTAATATTAATAGACAGCTGTGAAATTGGTAGCTCCTGGTTCCTGTAGGTTACTTTCTGTTCAAATGGGCTTTCTCCTTTCTTGAAGCGCATGCTACAAACGGACTTGTTTGTCGTGATGTCATACGTAAAGTACTTTCTTGCTGGGTTGGAGCGATTGCGTCCCATCCGAATGTCTGTTGCTACTGTCTAGCCAGCAAGCACCACCGCACGAGTACGACGCAAATCGAGGAACACCTTCACTCACAAACGCGCTCGACGGCTCCGTTTTATTTTCTTCGTGTCCTGTCCACAAAACCTTTCCAAAAAGTCCCACTTTGCACGGGCTTGTCCTCGCGTATACGTATAAATGTATTCAACTTAGCTGCTCTCAAACAAGGGGCGCGTTGCGCGACATTACCGATAAAGAAGCCGTTATGCAGCCTCCTTGGGTCTCTGTTTAGTTGGGGAGAGTTTGGGGGGATCACATTAAAACGAACACTACGGCACATTGCTAGAGAGTCACATGTACCTCGAAGTCTGTGTACGTGCGCGAACGATAAACCATTACAAAGGGAGCCTAAGGGTCATACTATACCGACGTACATTCCACATGACATGACTTCAGAGAACACGACGTCTGTCATTCGCCTATCCGTAGTCCAAACCGGCAAAGTGTTTTCTTGGACCGAAAACAGTTAAATATTTTTCGGTTTCCCTCCTGAGCGAAAAAAACGTATACGGTTTCGATTCCGTTCCGGTTCGCACCAAAATAGCGGTTTTTTTTTTCGGTTTTCGGTTCGCTCCGACACCCTGCTTGAAAGCACTCTTGGGTATTGACTAAGATACAAGTTACTTTTTGTTACTTTTTTTACAGAAACTAATTATTTTTCTACAAAAGTTATGTTACTTCTGGCTAGAGTAACTGTAAAATGTAACTGCCTAAGTTACTCAGGTATGGCAATATTTTCCACACGCATCAGTTCCCTAGCGTCGTTTTGTCGAGGCTTCAAGTATTTTTCCCAACTAGGGATTCCACGAATTTTGTCATCTCATAGACGACCTAGATGACCAGGAGTAACTCCTACCTTGCTGTTAAGACCCATGAGAAGTCCTCTGTTTATAACTCTACTATAATTCTACGGTATTTATGTGTATTTATGTTTATCTTTGTATTTTCGAATTTATTCATGTTTGTTATTGCACCATTTCCCAGACCTTCGGGTTGTTTATGGGCACCTTATCAAAAATAAATTATTATTATTATTATAGAGTATTATTATTATAACATGGTATAACTATACTAGGACAGTACAAGTGCTAAAATAAAGTGTTCAAGGGTTGCATTTATTTGGCTTTTCTTTTTCGTAGAAGGTAACTGTAAGGTAACTGTGTTTCTTCAACGCGGTAACTGTATAACTAGTTACATTTCAAAACGATTTAATATAACTTTAACTCAGTTACTTTTTTTTTAAGACTTGCCACATGACTGCTTCAAGTATATACGTAGATTATTCGTAAACATCCTGTGCTTGAAACACATGTCACGCCATAGTTTCAACTAAGAGTATTCTAAAAAAATCTTCGTGTTCTGAGTGTCTTCAAGATATCACCCGGAGTTACTTGGCTAAACCTAACGTCACCTCACCTAACCCAAACCAAAGCTACACCAAAATCACCATTTGGATAGTCCATGGACTATCCAAAGACGCAGAGCGTTTGACGTTCTTATTTCGTAGGCAGGTAAAATAAAGCAAAATATATTTCCAGGTGTCTTCTTTAAAGACTATCAGACAAGCAAAGGAAAGTGAGAGAAAAGGAATGGTGTCCTACACTAAAGAACTGGACAGAACACCAGATGTGGTGTCATTCTTGCACCAACAGATGACCGATTCCCGTAAACGCAGGCAGAAATCTTGCGGTAGAAATCATGCCCAGGTCCAGACTGTCTCCGCACCTCTATTCAATCGCACGCCCTTTGTAACAAATGAAATGTCGCTGAAAAGTAAAAATTAGCTTAATTTGAAACACATTTTCCTCGTTAGAGCTCGTTAACGTCGACGGCATTAGTACGGGACTGGGCAAAACCAATAAGATCAGTGCACCTTACAACCTCCAAGGTTTGACTACAGAAAGCCATCCTTGAAACCCTCATGACGAATGCATGCTCATGCCCGTGCTCTCTTACATCCCAAAAGTTGCATATCCTATCTCAATAATATAGTAACGTCCTTCACATTCTTCAGGACGATGGTTCTTGAACTGATGTCGTCCTATTCCAAAGTCTCATCACTACAATAACACAATCCCCCTATAAAAGTTTACAGTGCGAGAGTACCTTTAACAGTGTTCATACTTTTTCTCATTCAGCTTTTCACGTATGGCATACATGAGTAACCTACAACCACATGCTGACCCACCAAAATCTTTATTGGGTACAGTACAGATGAAAGAAGTGCAGAACAGGCATTTTGAGACACAGTCTAGAACAACTTCAGTGACTGGAAGTCGCACTTTGGTCACATACTGTAAACCAGAATGACTGATGCACACCGCCTGCAGCTCAACAGCCCAGGGAGCATTTTGGTGAGTGGAGCATTACGTACGGAGAAGACTTTGAATGGTGTCAAGCAAGGACAAAAGGGTAAATTTATAAATAGTGTGAAACCTCACATGCAAGATTATAAATAAGCAATTTGTAACTATACGTAAAAATAAACTATAAAAATAAATTAGGGTAACATTTATTTATCTCGCTGAGGCAACACCTATTTTTGTTGGAACAGGAAGCTATCAGGATTCAGGATTCAGGAAGTGACAATATGATAACAGCTCACAAGAAATCACTTCGTATGTCTACTTATAAATACCCGCACGGCTACTAGATCTCGTAGCATTTATGAGTTCAGGCCCTCGCTGCACAGGACTACACGTAATAAAAAATATATGTGCCTGTGCCTACAACATAAATATTCTCTCCCCCCCCCCCCCCCCTCCGAAGCACACGTAGAGCAAAGTGGGTGTCAGTATGCGCTGCGGGATACAGTCTTTTGTTTCCAGACTTCTGCAACATATTCCGCAGGAGGCGCGTTATGCAACCCATACTCGTTGACCAATTGGCTCCGCGCGCAGATCAACCGACTTCTTTCGACTGTCATATTTCCTAACCAGTCTCATGCCACCGTACAGAGGGAACGCGAAAACTCCTACCCCTACAACGATCACACCAGCACAGAGGGCGAGCAGCCCGATCAACGGTGCAGCAGCCAGTTTGCCTCCAAAAACCGCTCCACGGATCACCTTCCGCTGAACCGGCTTGTCGGCCTTGTAGCGGAACTTGCACCCGAAGATGCTCAGTTTGCTGTAGTGGTCTCCGAAAAACTTGAGCTGTCTAAATCTGTCTCCGCACCTGTAGCAGAAATGGGTTTTGCAGCGAGCGCAGTGCATGTGATCACATCCGCTGGTTCTCTGGATGAATATCTTGCACCGAGGACACTTCTGCGCGTTGACTTGGCCATGACTGACTGACTTGGCCCACGACCTGAGAAGTCGGTCACCTTTGCGGAACTCTCGGCAGGTCATGCCATCGTGCCACGGGGAATGGCAGGAGAAACACCAGGAAAGTCCACACGATGGGCAGACGACGGGTTCTTTCGGAGTTTTCTTCAACGTCCAATGTGTCCATGAGCGGTGAGGTGGAGAACCGGGTTTCTGGGATACATGATTGCAGTGGGGGCAAGTTTTTGACTTTGAAGCCAAGCTGGCAGACTCGATGAGGTTGTGGAACTGCTTCTTGATGTCCTGCGGCAGTCGAGCACTGATCTCGTCCCTGTGAACATACTGTTTGCACCCAACATTACAGCATTCAATCTTGAGCTGCATCTGTGCCACTTTGGAGGTATAGTATTTTTTTAAGCACTGCGAACATGCTGGGAAATTACAGCATGGTCGAAGATATAGCCACCGTGTCTCGAGGCAAATTCCGCACTCTCGAAGTCCCCAACTCCCCACCGGAAAGTGCGGCACGGGTTCTTCTGGAATGGGACCAGAGTCTGGCAAGAAATCTAGGACTTCTAAGAGGTCGTTGTTTTCGTGTCCAGCGTCCTGATGGTCCACAAGCAACCTGTGAAGCAACGCCCTCATTTCAGAGAGTTCTCGAAGGATGAGATCGTCCGGAAAGAAGACGCCGTTCAAAGAGGTTTGACGCTGCAAGTCGTCAGCGTTGAGCGGTAGCGGCAGGGCGGACGTCGTTGTTCCGGGCCTAGCATCGGAAGTCGGGGGAGCGTCTCCGCACCCAGCAGTTTTCGTGGAAACAATGACGTCCGACGGCTGCCATTCGCTCGCGTAGCGTTCAGGGTCAGAGCTCGGATGGTATCGACCAAGTTGCGGACACTCCGGTCCGAATGACAAGAAGAAGCATTCCAAAATAAAGCGCAAATTATCGACGTCGAGGGACTTCGACTTGCTTACCGGTCTGCGCACAAGCGGAGCTTCTGAAGCATTACCGCTTCCATCCGTATAATTTTCACCATCATATTCGTCGCTAACACGCACATCGCTCGATGACACAACAGCTGCTTGCGTTTGAACACCGATTGTCTCCATCTTCGACGCAGACGACTGTGCGCGCCAGGTCCCCCGGAATCAGCTCTTACTTCACGAAACCTTGCCCATATGAGTCAAAAGACCGAGTGTCCACTCGTTAACATGCGCGGAGCTGTTTGTTTACAAACGGGGATACAATACGCGCACTGTATCTGGTTGTAGCTGGGCAACCAAGCCTCCACCCATAGCGACGACAACCGTGACACCACGCAGACGACAACGAATCATACAGACGATATGCAGAAGGTCGCGCGAAGAACGGGTATCCCAGGTCGCCTTCCGGTCACAGGGACACAGATGAGCCGACTGAACTTCGTGAGAGGCGTACGAGGCACGGCGTACAAGACGTAAACACAGCAGCTGACCTATGCTTTTCTTTAGCTCTTGCGAAAAAACGGGAGAGGCGACGACGCTGTGAAAGGAGGCAAGGAGGTGCAATTTCGAAGCAGAAGAATTCGTGGCGACCTCCCGTGTTGAATTTTGTAAGCGAGTGAAGTTTCGTTTTCTGCATTGCGCGTGCTGAACGCTACGTGGTGCTATCAGCTCACGTTTCGTCTTCGATCCCGCATGCTATGTTCGAAATACCTCATTCACTTGTATCGATGTTAATGATTCTTCTTTAGGCGATAATTATCGTTCAAAATCACGGGTCCGTCACTTTTTGCGACCTAGTTGCCGTGGTTTAGAACTATAGCCCACTGTGTTTCAAACAAAGGAGAGAAAAAAAAATTGGCTATCCTATTGAGATGTTTGTCGGCAACGCATGTCCGTAACTTGGCCGGAACTATATTAACGTGTTCTTTTGACAAACAACCGTGATGTTTCATTCAGAATAACGGCATCATTTTCCAGAAAATTGTCGAAACGTGCCGTAGTAGCAGACGACGGAACCTGCACATCGCTCTCATACAACGCCACGCACATGGCCACGCATGACATCGGCTCAGCTCAGAGCAAAGCGGTGGCGGCTGTTTGCGGTTGTCGCTGTTGCTATGGCAGTTGCAACTTGCAGAAGGAGTGTGGGTTGTTCTGTTCACGTGCGACGTAGTCATGTCTGACAGCGACAGCGACAATGGTTTCCACCATTCGTCATGTTCCTTTCGTATAGGTGTAACAATGCGACGGGCGCGAAAGACAGAACGATACTGGACAAGCTCAAGCGCCAATATACGAGACCGTCCCTTTTTGCCATTTTTAGCGAAAAAATAAAAGTGCTCAAATCCAGCCGATATTAAGCATAGATAATCAACAGAAGCGCTTTAAGCAGGTAATTGGGTTCGAGATGCGACCTTTTACCTTTTTTACCATTTTTAGCGAAAAAATAAAAGCGCTCAAATCGAGCCGAAATTAAGCATAGTTAATCAGTAGGAACTGCGCTTTAATTTAAGCAGGTATTTGGGTTCGAAATGAGACCTTATGGGGTGACCTATGAACCGACAGAGGACACGCAAGTGTCGCTGGGACAGAGGGGGCCGTGTCTGCTAGGTAAAAGTCGGGTATATAAGCGGGTGTCACGGGAAAACGGGGAACCTTTTCCTGGTGTGTACACTGAAAAAAGGATCTGTTGAAGGTACGAAATAAACCTTGCAATGTGATGTGAGAAGAAAAAAAATGGGGATTTTAGTCAGACTGCTATACCCCAGACCACTTAGCCGCAGTTAGTCGAAATAAATAAAAAGAAGGAGAAAACCCAGTAGTTGGGGGCCGGGAGACAAGCATCCCGAACTAGTGGGAACACTTGTCACAAACGAGGGACTAGAAAGTCTCACAAAATGTCAATCAGATGAGTTTCTTCGAGGAAACGTAGGGGCGCTTTCAATGCAGCCGCTTGGTGATTGAATGGCTGAGGACCCAGGAGCTTTACAAGGTCAAATGGCCGGGCGTCCAGGCGAGCCAGACTTATTTTTAGTGCCCTGCGACTGTCGGCATACTTGGAGCACCTGAGGAGGATGCGCTCTGTGTCCTCGACAACATCGCACTCACTGCAGTTTAGAGTTGGGGACTTGGTCAGTTTGTAGAGCAACCGACCGCTGTACGGGACATTCAGCCGGAGCCTGTGCAGGAGACACGCTGCTTGCCGTAGGAAACTACGGAGGTACCTGGAAGCGTAGCTCGGGATCGACCCTGTACAACAGCGAATATCGAGCAGATCCTGTCAGCCAAGAAGAGTTGCACATTTGTTGTCTTAGTTCACGTGTCATTCTCTTTGCGTCCCCTATGGTGAAAGAAATGGCCTTTGTTTGTACGTGACCGTGTTGAAGTGCTCGGCGCGCAGCAGCATCCGCAGTCTCGTTACCTGCTATGCCGCAGTGACCAGGAATCAACTGTAATATGATATCATGTCCCTGTGATACTGCGGCATCATATAAGTGCAGCGCATCATGAACAATTAGGGCCAGAGACCCTGTGATAAGCATAGAGTCCAATGATTCTAGGCCACATCTTGAGTCACTGTACACACACCACTGAGAGCACGTGGGTTGAGAAATGATGAAGCTTAGTGCCAGATGGATCCCGTGGAGCTCAGCTGCTGAAGCCGAGGTGGTGTGTGACAGCCGTGCTGATCTTTCGACACCCATCTCAGGAATGGCAAACGCACATGATGAGCCAGATGCCGTTGTAGATGCATCGGTGAAAAGTTGAACTCTACCCGCCGACCTCTCCATTAGGTCTAGACTAAGTTCCCGGAGGACTTGAGCCGATACATCTTTCCGGCGTGGTAGACCCCGGGATATTGACCCTCACTTCAGGTGGTTGCAGGGCCTACGTTGGAACAGCTGGGTACATGTGCTGCTTGTGCTTAGGGAGAATCAACCGTTGTGCCTGGATAGTCTGAGTGAAGGCAGGGCTGGAGCGCCGCAATAGGGCTCGAAGCAGAGGATGGCGGTGATGACGTGTTGCCAGTCGAGAGAAGTGGCGAAACGACTCTTGCATCATGAGGACAGGTACAGGTGGCTCCCGTGCCTCTGCCAATGGCTACCGTGTTGGAAGTTGCTCGAGGAACGCCAAGACATAGCTTACTACTCTTTGCAAGAATGGTTTGTAGGGCTTTGCTCTGTCGTGAAAGGGAGGTAGTGAAGTACCGGTATGTGGTACGCTAACAACTGGCGTATGAGGGAGCAGTGAACACCAATCATTGCCTTGTTGTTATTTTGTTTTGTTACTCGTGTGACTCTGTTGTGCTGTGCCTTCCTTTGCCGTGCATGGGACTGACGAGCGGACGCCATGAGGTTGTGGAAACGTGGGTTTCCAGAACTGGCGGGCAACGTTGGGTCCCGAGCTCGTCCGGTCCGTTGCAGGGAACACGCGGCACGTTTTCCTGTAGTGTAGGTTTGCTAGTTGCTGATAGTTGATTTTATTGTTGTTCGTTTTTCTCCTTCTAGAATAGTCGGTTGCTCTTTACTTGTTTTTGTCGCTTGTGTTTTGTGTCTCTGTTTTCAGTGTCTCTAGCTCCCGCACGGTGCCCCATCCCTGGAGCTGATGCAGCATTCGCCGCCCGGCAGATGCAACATCCGGAGCAGATGGAAGGACCCTGTGCAGCAGCGTTCCCGTTCAGGCCGGCACGCCACGACTCTGCGCCTTCGAAAGGACCAACTGAGGACAACAAGTCACTTGCAGCGCCTCAGTCCCAAGGTCGACGCCGGCATCCAGTGCCGCAGTCAGATCCCATTGTAATGACAGAATTCCTGTCACGCATGACGGAGTTATGGTTGTTGGTAACGCGACGCCTTGATGCAGGGTCGGTTTCACGGCCGCCTATAGACCCTACCTCCTCGGGGTATACCGATAAGAACTGCCCCAGACTTCGTGGACGACCTTACCGCCTATCAGACGGGTATGGGAATTTCGGGCCATGTCCTAACCCAACGCGTCCTGAAGGTTGTTTAGGTCGGAGACCCCGCAGGCTGGCCTCGGTTGCAAATGGGGTTTAGCTCCTTTAAGGACATCCAGCGACGGTTCAAAAACAAATTTCTTCCCCGAAATATGAATCTACGAAGACCGCGTCCTAGAGGAATAGCATAAGCGTACTCAGCATCCTAACGTGAGATTATCAGAATTCGTTCGGGCATTGCAAGATCTGCATAGCAGAGCAGGTCCCACTACGGAAGAGCAGCGCGTCGCACGCCAATTGTAGAAACACCTGTTTCCACAGCCTCGGGGCGTCAGCTCGTCAGTCCCACCGCAAAGGAAGACACATCATAACAAATTCAAACGAGGAACAAAACAAGGTTAATCTCATACCGTCAACAGATCTTTGCTTGGTGGACACACCAGGAAAAGGTTCCTCGTGACCCTCGATTATATACCCGAGTTTTATCTAGCAGCCCCCCCCCCCCCTGCCCCCCGTAAACCTAACGTCTCGGTGTTTTTTAGGGTAAAAATTCGAAGGCATTTCAGATCAGCAGGAACTGCTCTTTAATTTCAGCACAAAATTGGAAGCGAAAAAATACCTTCGAATTTTTACATAAACTGGATCGTATGTTAGTTTCAGCAATTTTTCTTGCAACGCGATTACTTTCAGAGTCATCTAACTGCAACGATAACTAACTTGCTTAATTTATTCAGTTTTTCATTTTTTATTTTTTAGTTCACATAGCTCTGCCTGCGTCCGATGCGACTGCACGGCGCCCTCTACGTCCTTGCGCTTCTTTTCGCAAATACATAATTCATTCACTCGCAAAATCCAGCGCGTCTACCAGTCGCAACCGTCGAGCCGGACGCTAAAAGGCTGGTAACACACGGCCCAGCACACGTACATGCAGACTAAGAAGTAAACTTACAACAAAGGATTTTCGCGGCAGGTGTTCCATTTATTACTTCCCTCCCTCGGCAATTACCGACGACTGTGTAGTCGAACGCAAATTAGCCACCAATTACCGATTGCCATTGTTTTTCTTTGTCCGCGCACCATTCGTACGTGATCCATCCCCTGTTCTCCCCCAACAAATCAACGCGAAAGGTACACGGACAATGTGGAATGAATGTGCGTCTTGCGAACGAGGGAACAGGCGAAATTGATTAATTGAGAGAGAACACAAGTACGTGCACACGCAGACGTATATTTCGATCAGTATTTTATGGTCACGTCATGGAGAAGCTTCCAAGAAGTGCACTCTCGAAACAGAACACTCTCAACGCAAACTATTGATGCGGTTAAGAGAGAGAGAGGAGAGGGGGGGGGGGGGGGGTACTTCTTTTTGTGTCAATTATCACATATCCAAATTGCCCCCAAAAGGCGTACACCCCTCTTAACCTTATCAATCGTGGCAATGGTTGGCGCACAGCGTTCTGTTCTGCGGGGAAGTTCTGTTTTTGGAATGTCCATATGTGATAGCTCGGGTGGGAACCTGCAGCTCAATTTCTTTTAAGCTTTTGCGTAGTTGCGTAGAGGTGACTTGAACAAGTGACGCTTTGGCATGAGTGTCGCCGTTTCCTTTAGCGTCTCTGTTTTCATGCCAGCAAAATATAGTTTAATAATATGATTTAATAATATAATATAATATTAATAATATAAGAATATAGTTTATAATAGCGGTTGGAGATAGTGCTCTCGTTTACGAAAGCGTAGAGGGCTCCTTGATCCTGTTGCCACGACCAGTAACCGAACAGTTTGCAGAAGCTGAAGGGTGGGGAGTCAAAGCAATTTTCAGGAACGGCTTCAAGTCGTTCTCTGTGAGCCTTGTAAATTCGACGTCTCAGAATATCACTGTGACTGCTCCCTAGGAGCAGCAGAGCCTTGATGGGGTGTCACACACGATGTTCATAAATAGGTCTTTCCTCCTCCCCCTCATCGATCAGTGCTTGAAGTGAAAGGGAGGTGCGTGTCCATTGTCATCAACGAGCCTCTGATTGTGCTCCGTGGTGACCAAGTACGCCTAAACCAAGCCTGTAAAAATCACTTTTGAAAAGTAATTGAATTACGATTACTACGTGCTCATGAAGGTAATTAAATAACATTTAAAATTACAAAATAAGAACTGTAACTCAATTACAAGTTTACAACTACACACACGCGCGAGCATAAAGAAATGGTGAGATGCCTGATGAGGGCTGATGCCAGCCCTAGCATGCTGGGCGCTGTTCCAGTGACAATTGTAGAGAATGAAAGATGACGGTGAAGATGGCAGTTCAGGTGATCAAAGCACGGTGGAGAGGCCGGTTGATGACAGAAACTCCCAAAAGTGACGGAGACCTTGATACATGCACATAACAGCGGGTCTGGACCAGGGGCCCAGCAACTTGCCGAGGGTAAAAGGGCGGTGGTCGACTGCATGCATCCTATGCTGCAAGACCACGCGTTCCCGCTGGTATAGAAAGGGCAGTCCATAAGTAGATGGTGTAGATCAGCGTGCACAGTACACGTGGCGCAAAGGTCTGACTGCGCGCGGCCAAGGCGCTGCCTCGTAACTGGGGTAAACACAACGTGACGGCATGTCGCATTAAAACGCTGGATGACAAGCGGTGTCTCTCTCACTTCTACCACGACCAAACAAGTGTCCGCCGGCCTTGTGGCACACCCAGACACACACGAAGGCAACGTGCTAGAAGATACTGAAGCTCGAACTCAGACGATGGCACGATTTTTGTGTAACACTGGCAGACTCTACAGGAGTGGGCCACGGACCAGGGCCCGATGAACAGCCAGGAGAGAGCGCGTGCCGCAGCCCCACGTACGTCCGGCAATATGTCGAACGACAGCGATCCCCTGACCAGTTACGCTTCGAGACCGGCAAAGTGTCTTCTCCACTAAAGGAGAGTGTTCAGCTCCCAGGAATTTGTTACCCTGGAAAGTAAATGAGTTACAGTGAATTACATTCCTTTCAAGAGATGCATATTATTGCGGTACAACTTTATTCTGTATTTTTTTAAGAAGGCCACTACCAGAGGACTAGACAAAACACTAAACAAAATTACTGGTGGCACTGGAGTTCAATGCTTAGAATTGTATAGTGTTAGAATTGCTAGAGAAATCTGCTTACTTAGCAGAAACATTAGAACATAGAATAACTTAAGAAACATAGAAACATTAGAAAACGGGGCGACCAGCTCACGTGGCATAGTGGTTAAGATGATCGTATTCCACGCCGAGACTGGGAGGTGACGGTTGTGTCACCGGTTGTGCTCTTTGAGGTTTTCCCTGGGTTTTCGGAAGACTTTCCAGACGAATGTCTGCACAGTTCCCCCTGAAGTCGGCCCAGGACGCATACTAACCCCCCTGTACCCCCACTCCTTCCTGCTCTCCTCTCTCTATCTGTCTACGTCTGTATGCCGCTCATGGCCACAGTTGCTTCGCGGCGCTAACACGGAAATAAAAAAATAAAAAAGGGGCCTTTTGTAAGTTATGCCAAACACAGAGGGAACAGTAGTTCATGCGTGCTGCTAAGGTCCGTCGTCCTTCAGAACCCAAGTGTTCTCAAAGTTATTTTCCCTTATACTGCCACACCTACTGGTGATGAATACTTATACCGCCAGGAGAAAACAGGTGCTCCACTGGAGCACTGCTCGGTAGGTCAATATACTTCATGAAGACTTCGGAAGTGCGGATTGACATGTATATACGCACCTTCCAGATTCTTGTTCCTACACGATGCGGCACTCTTGTTTTTACAAAGGTAAAATGTAAAAAAAAAAAAAGACTGTACTCTTTGGTGCACCAAACGCGTATATGAACTGCTAGAGCATTACCCGCATTACAACAGACGAAGGACGACGGCTCCATTTCGGATGCGAAAGAAGCACGCTTTCGGGAGTTTTTAGCAGATCGGCAGCACTCTATACGGAAACGATACAATATAAAGGAAGTCTTTCAAATCAAAGATCAATAACGTGATGCAGGCCACTTCAAAGAAATCAGGCGATTGACTTATCATGTTTTCCGAAGCGTCATCGTTAAGACCTTGCGATCTGCAAAAACTCGCTATTTATTCCTAAGGCCATGAACTTGAACGTATGTGTGTCACCGTACATAATCACCTGGACGATTCCTCTTCGTCTTCGTCTGGGTTCAATTCTGGCGATGCAGAGGATGGGTTTGTCAATATTGTAGCAGAAGACGTAGTCACGCACGCACTAACGTTTCTATCGTCACAGTCTATCGTTAGTGTGTCGTTGCGTCTGGTCGGCACATTCACATCACCCACGATGCCCAAATTGAACGCCTCCTCTGCCACTCGGCGCTCACGCCGAGTTTCTACGCGCCGACGTTTACGTTTAACTTCGGCCAGTGGTCGGTTCGGCCGGTTCGGCAGGACGAGTAGTCGGGTGACGAATAGTTATACGGAAGTATTTGGAGGCTTAGTATGGTTTAGTAATTACGCAGCGTCACGCGGATTTCGGCTCCTCCTTCGGCATCAACGGTAGTGCGCGTTGCGGCACGCCTGTTATCGGCGGCACGTCGCTTACGGTCAATGTTTTAAGCGAACGCAGAGCACTGGAACGCAGAGTTCTGGGAGAAGGGAGGGGGGGGGGGGGGCAGGCTCTCTCCGGGAAGTCTACCCAGCTGACACTCAAGATAAACGTTTCGATGGATATCCTAAGAATCGCGTGTTTCAGCATGCGAGTGAACGTGAAACTCCTGTAAAAATTTGTCTCACACCGTCACAACACGCAATTCCTGACACCCTGCAGACCTCCCCGCCTATGCTTTTGCGCGATTACTCCGCGGTACACCGTTTACACCGTAACTCCGTGGTGTGTGACGCCATTGACGGCATTACATGAAACGCACTGTGCAGACACTAGAGAGTTTCAGCAGGTCGCAAGCGGTCTACGAAAACGATACAAGAAAGGAACAGATGAAACGAGTTTGTATTGTGTTTGTCTGCTTGTACGCTCCTGCGTCTTAACAATAGAGTTCTGCGTGATTTACGTCATTGTCACGTGACCCGTCCCCTGGTGGGCAAAACAAACACACGTGGTCATATACGCCAGAACACGCGAATAGTTTCAAGGGCGGCCGGCGCCCACCGCTGTGACGCTTCAGTCGCTGCAATGTTTATATAACACGGGGAGGTCTTTCACTTTCTGTCAAACCAAAGACCCCCCACAACATGATGTCAGGTAAAGGAATCAGGTGTTTGGCTTATCGTGTTTTAGGAACCACTATCGTAAAGACCTTCCAATCTGCTATATCCCCGCCCGCCGAAAGGTTCCTTATCAACCTGAGGCGCGCAATAAAAAAAATAACGAGCGGTAGATAGCGCATCGCGAGAGCGAAAGGACCCCTCTCCACTGACGCTACGCTTCACAGAGGCCCAAAAGTGCGTTAAAGAAATGCTATCGCATTTAAAACAGTTTCAGTAGCCTCCTCCTCAGATGGATTGTCGTGAGCTTCCATTGTACGTATACACTGCAGGTCTCATTGCATTTATAAAATATGTCACTGCAGTTTGCTTTAAGTTGTCATTTTGAATCCGGTTTGACTTGAGGCTGGGATGCGCGACAGAACTTGTGATGAGATATTTTAAAATTCAGCCACTTCTTTACAGAAAAGCTCAGCATTCCGATTCGTTTTTTCCATTAGCCATCTGGGAATGGAACAGCCTTCCACAGTCGCTGGTCATCCTTACTGACCACACCATATTTAAACAGGAACTTGCCAGATTGTTGGGTTTAGTTTGAACGTTCCTAACCTTACTTAAGTGTGTCATGTTCTCTTATTTTACATTGTATAACTTATTATGCGCTGTGTGTTCAGTTGATTGCCTATGTTAAAACTACTCACTTTTATACAGTTATTCCATTGCCATGCTGTTTTTTGTTCTTAGCTTTTTATATTTTGTTGACTCAATTATGTTGATGTCCCCCCATCCCTTATGTAACGCCCGCAAAGACCTTTGAGGTATATGCAAAATAAATAAATAAATATTCTTTGGTAACATTTGCTCATTACCTTCGTGGTTGGTAGCCATGCCAACGAACCATACGCCACTATACCGTTGAACAAATACGGTCATGACCGTTGTAGTTGTAAACCATACAGCGAGTCGTATACATTGCTGCGTGCACGCATTCGGTGGCCGCGATAGTCTTGTCTGTCGTGAAGGATTAAAAATCGCGGACATTGCGAAAGTGATTCAAGATTTGAAGCTCTATCCCAAATCGCATACAAAGTAGTCCCAAAAGTCACTCAAAATGCATTACAAATAACTTGCAAAAGCAATTCAATTACAGTTACAACTGCGTAATATGGAACGTAATTCTGAAGCAATCACCAAGAATGTAATTAATTACAATAATTGAATTAATTGTAATTAATTCCTTTACAGTTTATTCTAAACACAGAACGGCACCGAATAGCACACGCACACACACGTATATACATTGGATGATGATGAGGTGGGCGATTCACAGCCGCTGAGGCGGTACACTGCCCTATTGCACATTGCGAATGGATGAGGGGATGATGATTAGGGGAGCACTTTCAGAGAACCGTCACCAGATCGGTGGAGCGCAAGTACTCCGCAAGAAGACGAATAGCACGCTCCTAGCCAACCCTACACTGTTAAAACAGAACTTCACCACATAGCACGCTACTAGCCAACCATCATACCGAATGATATCATTTTGTGTCACGATTTGTTCAAAACAGGGGGGAGGCGCCTATCTGGGACAAGATAATCTGTCTCAGATAGGCGCCTCCCCCCTGTTTTGAACAAATCATGACACAAAATGATATCATTCGGTATGACAGTTGGCTAGTAGCGTGCTATGTGGTGAAGTTCTGTTTTAACAGTGTACTGTTCTCGATCGCTCCTGGCTCTTTGAAAATGTGAGGCGTAAACCTTTTTCTGGTAATTCGCAATTGGGTACTGGTCACCAGAAGGGTGTACGCCCTCACTTTCTCTTCGAATTAGGAGTGATAAAAGTATCACTTTATGCAGTGAGTGAAGTTGTGTTTTTCGTTATACACCCTTAAAAATGAGGGGGGGGGGGGGTGATGGCAGGATAGGCTCGCCGTTGTTGGCCACACAGAAGTGGGCGTCGTCACGACTATAGCCAAAAAAAGAAAAGGAAAACGCATAGCAAAACAAAACACAGAGGAAGGACGGACGGATGGAGGATAGAGGAGGTTGAAGGATGGGGATGCGGTGAGGTGCACGAGTTCATCGGGGAGAGTACAGTATTAGATGGGTCGATCAGCAGGCCTGTCTTCAGCAGGAAGAGAATGAGGTTTCTTGCTTTGGCGGAAACGTTCGGCAGAAGAACCAGCGGGGTAGAGGATGTCTGCTAGCGAGCCCGAGGTGGAGCGAGGGAGATGTGTTTCGCGCGCAGAATGGTATGCTCGGCAGTCTCGCAGGATGTGTTCGATTGTTTCGGGTTGTTGACAGTGGCCACAGCAGGCGTCACCCCTAGAGCCTAGAAATGTTAATTGTCACAAAAAGGCGTACGCCTCCCGTTTTCAACAAATCATGTCAGAGAACGATGTCACTCGGGATGATGGTTGGCTTGGAGCGTGCTATGTGGTGAAGTTCATTTTTAAGAGTGTAGGAAAATTTATTGACCGTAACAACGTACAACACACCCGAGACACTACCATAGAACATGCAGTTACAAATAGAGACCATATTATGTACATTCGTTTTAGAAAATATTTATAAAATAACACACAACACACCCTAAAAAACTTGACAGTGACAATTGTTACAATATGTACAGGTTACGTCTACAGTCAGTATTATGTACATTCATTCCGGTAAGTATGTACATATGAAAGAAAGATGAAGGAAGATGATGAAGGTGGTGGGGGGATGATGCAAATGAAATTCATGGAGGGAAACCGACGATGTTCACAGTTCCTCGCCGCACAATAAGGGAATCTCGCCACCTGCACGAGAACGCGGCCTCTCCAATAGCGAAAAGTTCTCGTTGGAGTTCACTCGCCAGAAGAACACGCACGTTCCTCGCCAAGAGAAAAAGGGGGGTGCTGCGTTGACGTCGCGCTACAGCTGTGCAACGAGCCTGCCAGAGCACGACCGCCCCGCATGCTGTTAGCAGAACACTCAGACAGTGTGCGCGCCTTTGGTGAAACTGCACTGGGCAACATATTCTCTATATTTGTTGAACGCCTGACCAGATGCCAGAACGTACGCGCAACGTGGCAATCGGAGAGAACGTGCAGGTTAGACTCACGCTGGCAGCAGTAAGGACACGTGTCGGTAGAGGTGGTGCTCCACGAACTAAGGCGATCACGCTCCAGCTGGAAGCAAAGGACCACAGAACGTCACGGAGCGGTCCTGGTAGCCAGACAAATACAGTTGTCGTCCACGAGACGGCCGACGCTTGATCAATCCGCCTTCGGTAGCTGTCACCCGTCGCGCTCTGCAGAAGGACTTTCGCCGTCATAGAAGGCGAATAGGATGCGAGGGTGGAGGCTGGGTGATACGCGTGGACAGTTGCATGGAAACACCAGGGCGCTACTGGCAACCGGCGCGTGGAAGCCACAGTAGAACGGCTCGCAAAGGGGTCTGTCCAGTATTGCAATAAAACTTTCGCCGGTGTGTCTTCTTCGCAATAGAGGGTCCGCAACATAGCGACACCGTGGCTCATAAGGCCGAAATCCGGCAGGTTAACCCCACCTTGAGACTCGGGCAAGGCGAGCACTGCGCCGGAAACAGGTCCCCTCCGCTTCTTCCAGAAGAAGGACAGAAAGCACGTTTGTATCCTGGCCACAACTGAATGGGGAGCGATGCATACATGGCTGAGATGTCACAGGCGGCCTGACAGGACACTACGGACAAGATATACCCGCTCACGATTCGAAAGATCATAAGACTTCGCGCGGTCACACTTCGCCGTCAGTTCGTCAAGAGCTCCCGTCCAGCTGTAGGGCTACGGGGATACGGGTTGTGTTTTTCGACTGCGTACACGACCGAGGACATGACCATACTCTGGAGATAAGAACCCAGCCGTGTAACGCTCTCAGGGCCATCCGATATTCAAAGTCTCTCCTGTCTATATTTGGAGCTCTTTATCCATATTTTGTAGCACTTTGGGCACACCAGAAGTGTCACTGAAGCCCTGACGTAGAAAGAATCAGAGTACGCAGACATGTAAAAGTTATTTTTCAGAAGTAATTGAATTACAATTACAACTACATCCTTATCATTGGAATGTATTATTACAATTACAGTGCATGTGAAATGTAATTGATTTACACCGAGTTACATTCATTTCAACACATAATTTTGGTGTGCACTCTTAAAAATGAACTTCACCTCATAGCACGTTCTTAGCCAACAATCATCTCGAATGATATCGTTATCTCACTTGATTTGTTGAAAACTGGAGGCGTACGCCTTTTTTGTGACAATTATGAACAGCATAAGTGTCACAAAAAAGGCGTACGCCTCCCGTTTTCAACAAATCAGGGCAGATAATATCAATCGACATGACGGTTGGCTAAGAGCGTGCTGTGCGGTGAAGTTCATTTTTAAGAGCGTATAACGTTCTTTTCCTTCTTTGAGGAATACAGTTATAATATTGAAGGGGCAAATGAAGTGACTAGTGGAGTACGACGACTGGAAACCTGTCCTGAGCAGAAACGCAAGAACCTCCATGGGCTGCATGCATGTTCTTGCTGCAAAAGCACGGCACAGTTCTGGTTCTACGCTATCAACGCTGAAAGCCAGCCATCAAACAGAACCATACCGTTATCACTCCTGATTTGTAGAAAACACGGGGCGTACGCCTTTTTGTGATACTTAACATTTCTGCATAAGTATCACAAAAAGGAGTATGCCTCTCGTTTTCGACACATGAGGGGAAAGAACGATATCATTCAGGCTGATGGTTTGCTAGCTGCGTGCTATTCGGTGAGTAAGTACTCACCTAACCTTATTCCTGCACTCTTAAACAGAACTGTTCTCTTAAAACTTACTGCTAGGAGATTCCCTGCACTCTAAAAACAGAACTTCACCGCAGAGCACACTGTGCGCCAACCATTGCTACGAATGATAGGGTTATCGCTTGTGATTGGTAGACAGAGGGAGGCGTACGCCTTTTTGTGGCAATTTTCGTATATCCAAATTGCCACAAAAAGGCGTACGCCCCCCCCCCCCTCTCCCTTCAAATCACAAGCGATAACCCTATCATTCGTGGCAACGGTTGGTGTACGGTGTGCTATGCGGTGAAGTTCTGTTTTTAGAGTGTGGGATAAAATAATTGCTGCACTCTTAAACCTTAAAATAGAAAGTTGCAATGACGTCAGGGGAGAAGAATCTAGCGTTCTGCTCTGGAACTGACATTTCTTTTCGTGTGTTTTTGTCATTAAAATATAATCTGTATGTTATTTTAATTAAGATTATATTTTAATTACAAAAACACACAAAAAGAAAAGTCTGTTCCAGAGCAGAACGCTAGCTTCTTCTCCGCAGACGCCCTTGCAACTTTCTTCCGATCTTTTATCTTCATCTGTCATCACGTGATCACTTGTGCGTACACTGAATATTTACATTACAACCATTCAGGCATGTTATCGTAGCTCTATAGCTAGCCTCCCGCAGCGGAATCCCCTGGTATGGCATGAACATCCCAGGATATCGTGGGACACCATGTCTGAGCAGTTAAGCTCTGTCGTTCTTGTACAGGATGGATGAGCGCTAGAATATTTATGACGGCGCTGCTGCAGGTGGGATAAGTCTGTGTCGCTCGATATGACAAGATGAGAGAGCAAGGGAAAGGGGAGCCGCTATTTATCGTCATCGACTGGATGACACGTACATGGCCGCGACACACAAGCAGTGACGAAGAGGAAAACGGGTGCAGTCAGCGAATGTGGAGAGCGAGAGGAAAATCGACAACAGAACCAGGAGGTACCGGCTTGGGCTTGCGTGCAGTGGGTGATATTTGTGATATAAGAGAGTTTTAGAGCATACACTCTTAAAGCAAAGCTTCACCACAGAGCACGCCGAAGGCCAACCATTTGTGCAGAGTGGTACCTTTATCACCCTTCATTTGTGGAAAAGCGCAGGGCCACCACCACCACGTCATTTTTGTGGCATTATGCAGCTCATACTTGTGTCAGGAGTGTAGGTGGTCGAAATTGTGTAGGTGGTGATCTACCAGCGGTACACTCTTAAAAATGAACTTCACCGCATAGCACGCTCTTAGCCAACCATCATCTCGAATGATATCGATATCTTCACTGATTTGTTCAAAACGGGGGCGTGCGCCTTTTTTGTGACACTTGTGCTGTTCAAAATTGTCACAAAAAAAAGGCGTACGCCTCCCGTTTTCAACAAATCATGGCAGATAACGATATCGTTCGAGATAATGGTTGGCTAGAAGCGTGCTATGTGGTGAAGTTCATTTTTAAGAGTGTACGTGCAGCATGTCGCCACAGAAATAGACTCCACTCTTAAAACAGAGCTTCACCGCATAGCACGCAGCTCGCCAAACATAATCCCGAATGACATTTGTTGAAAAGAGGAGGCGTACGCCCGGTACTTTCCGCAAATGAAAGGTACACTCCTAGAAATTAACTTCACCGCATAGCACGCTCCTGATTTGCCGAAAACAGGATGTGTACGCCATTTTTTTTTCCTGACAATTATGAACAGCATAAGTGTCACAAAAAAAGGCGTACGCCTCCCGTTTTCTACAAATCAGGGCAGATAAAGATATCATTCGAAATGATGGTTGGCTATAGGAGCGTGCTATGCGGTGAAGTTCATTTTTAAGAGTGTATCATTGTGTATAGCAGTTGGCCTTCAGCGTGCAATGTGGTGAAGTTCTGTTTTAAGAGATGTGACATCTTCGTGTAAATCTACTCCAAGTACACTCTTAAAAATGAACTTCACTTCATAGCATGCTCCTAGCTAACCATCATCTCGAATGATATCGTTATCTGACCTGATTTGTTCAAAACGGGAGGCGTACGCCTTTTTTGTGACAATTATGAACTGCATAAGTGTCACAAAGTAGGCTCCGCCTCCCGTTTTCACCAAATCAGGGGTGAGAACGTTGTCATTCGGGCTGATGGTTGGCTAGGAGCGTGCTATGTGGTGAAACTCATTTTTAAGAGAGTACCTTAGAGGTCTCTGTTCGAAATATCGGCGGCTTCTGTCCTGAGGCAACTCCCTTCCTACTTAGAGGTCGGGAGGTGTACGCCTTTTTTGTGACAAATATGAACAGCCTAACTGTCACAAAAAAGGCGTACGCCTCCCGTTTTCTACAAATCAGGGCAGATAAAGATATCATTCGAAATTATGGCTGGCTGGGAGCGTGCTATGCGGTGAAGTTAATTTTTAAGAAACAACAACTTTATTTTCGACATTGGAGAGTGGGGAGTTTCATCGCCACAGGCGATACTTTACCCCATTGCTGGATGGAATGGGGGGAATAAAATAACGAGCCCCTTCACAATAACGATCGAAGTCCGATGGTGTCCAGAAATGTCAGAAGAGCTTTGAGCGCAGAGCGTTGCTGGGCTGGATTGGGCCAGGGACCAAGCAATTTCGATAGGGAGAAAGGGCGAGAGTCCAGCTGACGAAGAGACTCGGAGAGTGTGGTTCGGGAAGGTTCGTAGTGAGGGCAATGAAGAAGAATGTGCTCCAGATCCTCAAGAGCACCACAGTGGCAGCAGGTGGGAGAGTCAACTTGCCTCAACCGGTAACGCCACTGACCTGTAAAGGCCACATCGAGGCGCATTCGGTGGATTAATGCAGCATCTTGACGAGAGGTGTTTCGTGGCATGCGGAAAGCGAGCGTGGGATCAACTCTGGTCAACATAGAGGGGGGAAGAATGTCGGTTGTCCGTTGGCGGGAAGCCAGGGGTGTCACTAGGCGTCGCAGAATGGAACGGCGGTCTCCTCTCAGCAGAACAATACGGGTCCGTTTCCGATACGAGAGTGCTGCTTCTGCGGCGCTGTCGGCCTGCTCGTTCCCCGCGACACCACAGTGGGCTGGAACCCACTGAAGTACTAGCCTGTGGCCTGCGGCGTAGATAGTGTGGTAAGCCATTAGCACGTCTGTGACTAGGGGTGCGGATGGGCCTCGTATGCCGGAATTTTCAATTGCTTGAAGGGCAGATTTGGAGTCTGTAAAGACTGCCCATTCCCGGGGTGGAAAATCAGCGATGTGTTGTAGAAAGAAAAGAATGGCATAGAGTTCCGCAGCTGTGGAGGAGGTTGGATGTGAGAGGCGTCTTCCGTGCACGACGCCTTCGGATGGAATGTCGAAGGCTGAGGCGGACTTGTTGTTTCGGGATGCGCCATCAGTATATGCTGCCGTAAACGTAGAAAACTTCGCGACTACCAGAGCATGAAAATGGGCTCGGAGGATTTGAGGGGGGACCTGATCTCTTCTTTCCAGAAGGTTTGGGAGGCGTACAAAAGTGGGCGGTACCGGTAGAGACCAGGGGGCTTCCGGCGGTATAGTGTCCTTAGTTATGAAGCCAGTGAGAGTCTGGCGTGTCCTCTGCGCTACTCGATAGAAGTCGCTTTCAGGGCGGTATCGGATTTTCCTGAGTAGCGGGTGGCGGGGAATGTGAGCACGCAAACGGAGGTAGAGCCGAGCCGTTTCCCGTTCACGGAGAACGTCAATCGGGAGCTCACCAGCTTCAGCCACTACCTGCCGTGTTTCAGCCATTCTGGGAACTCCGAGGCATCGACGAAGGCTTCGAGCAAACAGGGACCGAAGTGTATTTAATGAAGTTGTTGATATCCTGTGCAGAATAGGAAGGCTGTAAAGCACAGTTGCCCTCACCAATGCCGCGTGAGCCGCGAGCAGGGAACGCTGATCACAGCCCCATCCTCAGCCAGAAAGATGTTGAATTGCGGGGAGCCATCGCTGCACTTTAGTTTCAAGATGTTTAATGTGCCGAGCCCAGCGCAAGTCCGAGTCGATTACCACGCCAAGGAAGCGGTGAAAGCGTACCGGGTCAAGCTTCTTTAAGCCAAGCCAAAGAGGGAAATTGGCCATAGCTTTACGCGTGAAAGGGAGCTCGACACACTTTTCGGGTGAAAGGTCCATCCCGAGGTGCGTGAGGTACGTATGGATATTGTTTAGAGCGAGCTGCAGGCGGCGCTGGAGAGCCGGGCGTGATTTTCCTACTGTCCAAAGGGCGACGTCATCTGCATAGACGGAGAACGACACTTTGCGAGGAATTACTGATTGTAGGCCGGCCATCACCACGTTAAAGAGTGTCGGGCTGAGAATGCTTCCTTGGGGGACTCCTTGAGGAACAGGATGCTGAGGGCTTTGGCCTTGGGACGTACGGACAGCGACAGTTCGGTCCGTAAGGAAGTCTTGGAGCCAGATGAAGAGCCGACCGGATACTCCAAACGAGCGCAAGGCGTGCAGCACACAAATGTGCGAGACGGTATCATATGCGCGCTTGATGTCGAGGAAGACCGATCGGACGATCCGTCGATGGGCTCGAGCATGTTGAACTGTGGAGACTAGGTCGAGAACTGGATCCATGGAGCTTCGGTGGCGACGAAATCCAGCCATTTCGTGAGGGAACGCACGTTGTTTTTCAAGCCACCAGTCGAGGCGATGCAAAACCATTCTCTCCATCAGTTTCCCCATACAGCTTGTCAGGCTCACCAGGCGAAAGGAGGATAGGGAATTTGGGGGCTGGCCTGGTTTCAGGATGGGAACAACCAATGCCTCCTTCCATGTATGTGGTAAAGATCCTTGTTGCCAAGACGTATTATAGACATGAAGGAGAGCTTGGAGTGACCGCCCGTCAAGGTTTCGTAGGGCGGCATAGGTGATTTTATCGGGCAAAGGGGACGAGGCGGCGTTCACAAGCTTCAACGCTGCCTTTAGCTCGATTAGTGTGAAGTCGCGGTCCATAACTTCCGGGGGACGGGGCCAGTCGTGGTGAAGTTCAGCCGTCAAACTGTGGACAAAACTGCGGTGTAGGGGCGTGGTCGAGGCAGCCGCCGGAGTCGTTAGTACCACACAGAAGTCCGTCGGAAGCGTGTTTTCGTCTACACGCTGAACGATAGCCAAGGCCGCGAGAGGATTCTTTTGAGGGGGCGCCTCCTTCAGAGATCGGATTGTCCGCCAGATCTTCGTGGCCGGATCAAACGGTGAAATGTGGTGGCAAAACTTACGCCAACGCTTCCTGTCCTCATTTTTAAGAGTGTACACTCTTAAAAATGAACTTCACCTCATAGCACGCTCCTAGCCAACCATTATCTCGAATGATATCGTTATCTGCCCTGATTTGTTGAAAACGGGGGGCGTACGCCATTTCTGTGACACTTATGCTGTTCATAATTGTCACAGAAAAGGCGTACGCCCCGTGTTTTCAACAAATCAGGGCAGATAACGATATCATTCGAGATAATGGTTGGCTAGGAGCGTGCTATGCGGTGAAGTTCATTTTTAAGAGTGTAATATTGTGTACAGCAGTTGGCCTTCAGCGTGCAATGTGGTGAAGTTCTGTTTTAAGAGATGTGACATACACTCTTAAAAATAAACTTCACCACATAGCACGCTCCTAGCCAACCATCACCCCGAATGACAACGTTCTCGCCCCTGATTTGTTGAAAACGGGAGGAGGAGCCTATTTTGTGGTATGCACGGCACAAAATAGGCTGCTCCTCCCGTTTTCAACAAATCAGGGGCGAGAACGTTGTCATTCGTGGTGATGGTTGGCTAGGAGCGTGGTATGTGGTGAAGTTCATTTTTAAGAGTGTAGCTTCGTGTAAATCTACTCCAAGTACCTTAGAGGTCGGGAGGTGTACGCCTTTTTTGTGACAATTATGCAGTACATAATTGTAACAAAAAACCATTGCACAGAGAATGATACCGTTACCACTCCTGATTTGTGGAAGGTGCTGGGCGTGCGCCTTTTTTTTTTGCGGCAACTAACATAACTACGTAAGTGTCTCAAAAAGGCGTACGCCTCCTGGTTTTAACCAATCAGGGAGCAGAACGATGTCATTCGGGATGATGGTTGGCTGAGAGTGTGCTATGCAGTGAAGTTCTGTTCCAGGCGACCCGGTTTCGAATCCGGGCGCCGGCTGTGCTGTCTGGGCGTTTTCTCTGGGTTTTCCTAATGCCAGGGGAGGGGGGGGGGGGGGGGCTGTAAGACAAATGTCAGTACAATTCCCTGTAAAGTCGGCCCAGGACGCATGGTCCCCCCTGCGATAGTCTTGACGTTGGCCGCCTAAGCGTGGCCGACTACAGTTACATCGTTACCACTACCCATCATCACCTCTGTTTTCGTAGTGTAGCCTAGGAGACATTCTGTCCAGGCAAATGCGCCACTACTTGATCACTGAACCCCTAACATTCATCAATCAACTATTGACTTTGACGTTTTCTCGCTCGTTCGGAACGAGAGAAGAGATAATTGAGATGTCATCTGGTTCAACCAACGCACATTATTTCTTCGGCTACGAGTGGCCGCCCATGTGGCTCAAGGTGGCCCGTCTCCATAGCTACAGCCACCGAAAAGAGAGAATTGTGATGTCGTCTGCTTAAACCAACACACAGTCTTTCTGTGGCTACTAGTGGCCGCCGATGTGGCTCATGGTGGCTCGTCTCCATAGCTACAGCCACCGAAAAGAGAGAATTGGGATGTCGCCTGCTTAAACCAACACACAGTCTTTCTGTGGCTACTACTGGCCGCCCATGTGGCTCATGGTGGCTCGTCTTTATATATAGCTACAGCCAGCGAAAACACGTCGTCATTACGTTACGTCATTGACGTGATCAGGCTTATCCTATGTGAGTGGCCTCGGTGCTGGGCGCTGCCATTTTTATATGATCACGTGTATGTTGACGTTTGCAATGCATTGCGTTCGCCTGTCACACTATCGTCTATGGAGTGATGTATTGTATGGTACCCTTGTCAATTTCCCATCTTTTTTACCTTACTTACAAAAGGCTGGTACCTTTTTACCTTTTCTACCATCTTTTTTACCTTACAGGGAAGCCTGTACAAAGAAACAAACAAACAAAATGGTACCCATATGTGCTCAGGAACGAGAGTTGGAACACGATCTGCACTCATAATTCACGACATATTCGAGCAATGACTCTGCGTTATTGTGGACGCAGCAAAAATTTGTCACAGCAGAAACAAATGTTGGAAGAAACTCATTCTGTTCAAACACGCAGCCGTCATTAAAAGCGAAGCCATATTTCACATATATCAATAGCTTTGCAGAGCGCACGTAGAATGGGTCGGTCAAAAACGCTGGAAGTCTTGCAGACCGTGGGTCGACCATAATCGGTTACCGAGAACGCACTTGAATCAAGGCTCTGCATGGTGCACTATTACCTCGTGCCACCTTTGAACATCGTACCACCACCTCCACCACTATTACTTCGCGATATGCATCTTGCTCCACCAGCAAATGGAAGCCTGCCGATCATTATCGAGGGCAGTGACAACATGTCCATTCGAAGCATCACATTTGCATATGTGTTCTTGTTCTGGTTAATGAACACTTGCAGTTTTGGTTGCGCAATAGTTGACCTTGAACGTGTCTGGTTGATTTTAAGGGTGTGCGAGTAAAGATTGCATCTTTCAAGGATAACGTTACGACCGTCCTTGTCATCAGTCTTGCCGTCGATCCCATTGCCGTCGTCATCAGTCACGCAAAGCGTGCCCGAAGCAACTAAATCAGCGTCTCATCGATATCCTCCCTTCCTGTATATCCTTCCTCTGGCGTTCTTCCACTCCCCCCCCCCCAACTGTTGGTCGAATCCTAACTGTTCTCAATACACCTGGTTCCCTGGGAAGCCCGTAAACTGATTTGTGGTGGAATCGCAACAACAGCAACCTCCTCCGTGCTTCTGTTCGTATCGTACGAACGATTCGTTGAGATCCGGTTCAAATGAACCCTCCCTCGTAGTTTGTCTCCTTTTTTCTGAGCCGTTGTCGTCTTTACTTCACTCTCTCTCTCTCTCTCTTCTTTGCGTGTGTACGCAAAATCATCGCAATCAGAACCATGGCGTTGCTGCGTGACGTCACCCATTCCGAAAGCGAAACTCTTCCGCCAAAGTTTCTCGGCTATCCACGCTGTTTCTCAACTCTGGGAACATGTGGGTGCCTCACACAAACCACGAACGAAAAACTGGACAGACCACAACAAGGGGAGCAGGCGTTGGCCGTCAGCTGAACGTCACGCCTGACGTCACAACGTAGCGGGCGCTTGGCGGGCGCTTCCCGTTTATGGATGTGCGCGCCCAGAAACCTGCTCCTCGAAGTGCGCATGCGTTATACATGCGCTCCGAAGCAGACGAACTCTGTCGCGGACCAGCGCGCTAGCAGACGACAGGGAATCGAGCGAAGCGTCGGATGGGAAAACCTGGCACTTTGTGATCGTTGCGAAGCGGTTTGTTCTACAAAGAGCGTTTTCGAGCTTCTGTCAGTTTTCTCATCGTTAAAACAGAAAACAGAAGCAGCAGTCCGACGTTCTTCAACGAAGTTTCGAGACTAAATTAATCGAACTTGCGAAGGCTACCGTGTGCTATTCAACGTGCTTTGGAGAACACCACCTGTTGCCGTTTTCAGGATTTTTGGTGCGGCAGCTTCAGGTCCCAGGCCTGTTCGACTCTCCGATGTGCTTCATCTGGAATCAAATTCAGCTTTGGACGTGGTGAAACACTGGAAGTGCGCGGATTTAGTGACAGTGCCAGGACGGTTTTCAGTGAATCGTATGCTTCCTGCGAGGGTGGTGTGGTGAAAGTGATCCCCTTGAGGTAGCACTCGCCGAAAGAAAAAGTTGATTAAAAAAACAACGGTAAGTGAGATTGCACTCAATTTTTTGAAGAGATTGTGATGGTACTTTTAAGGCGTACACCCAAGGGGGGGGGGGGGTGTTACAAACTTACAATGTATGTTCGCTTCTGAATAGGGCAAGAAAGGCTACCACGACATACAGCATATGTGCACACACAAACATCATATGTACAACTCATAATCGGACATATTCTCTAGCAGCAACTGACGTATGTAAGAACAACAGCTTTATTGTGATGATTTCATCGACCACAGGCGATACTCAATCCCACTGCACGCGGTAATTCAGACGTAGGTTCTTCGTTTGACTGTATAGAATCAATTTTTGTAAATCAAATAAACCCGTATCACTGAAGAAATACGTCACACGTAGGGGAATACTTTTACGTAGTATTTTAGAGCGGACAACGTTATGTTTTTGTACACATGGTTGTACTTAGTAGCACAAGAAGGAAGCAAGAGAGCTGAAAGATAGGATAGGAACAGCATCAACGTTGTACACAACGCAGTATACAGAAAACGCACCTGTTCGATAACGGCTGCGTCAGGATATTAAAACACCTAAACTGGGGCAGATCCCACACAGTCCTTTAGTAATCATTATTCCTTTCACGGTTCCCCGACATTTCTGTGCTTTACCTACCACGTAAATTATGCTTACTCGTCACGAAAAAAAAAAAAAGTAGAATAATAAACTGTCACCACACCGCTTATCATCAAACAAGCTTTTTCGTGACCAGATATGTTTCATGTCAGCGTGCCAGCATATGAAATTAGGACGCGCATTTTGAATGAAGTTGATTCCTCGTGCGTACTTTTCGTCAAGGGATATATCACAGGCCATTAGGCTGTTGCAACGTGAAACACCACCCGAAAGCGTGAGAGCATTGCCATTGCTCAGACCACATTCGCTCTAACTACAAACTGAGTTATCATGCGGACAGCGTGTAGAGAAATCGTAAGGCTCGTAAATAACTTCACCTCGTTTCTCCACGTGCATATTTGATGCCCTGGCTCAGCAGCTTGAACACGTTTACAAAAAGAAAAGAAAAACAAACATCCCGTTTTGTTCCTTCGCACTCAGGGGTTTTCGTCGTGAATGACCGTTTCGCCCATATATATACACAGGCGGAACACTGCTGGAGGAATTTTATGGGTTGTTTAGAGAAAATAATAACTGCCCGTAAAATGGAGAGAGAGAACGGGAGTCTGGAAATTCCTTACTCTGTTTTTCTTTTACTTTTGTTGTTGCTGTTGTTTTTTCAATCCGTCCGAAGGTAGGGAGTTTGTTCTGCACTTCGGAGTGGCACACTGTCCCGTATCTCACGAGTATTAAATAAGTATCAGGAGGATAAGACAACAAACAACCGAACGTGTCCGGGGTCGGTATATTGACTTTTCTGTGTATAGTGCACGGGGAGTATATATGATTGGTTGTCTCCAGGATATATGAGGGTCGCTATAAGAAGGCAATAACTGTCGGCACCATCGCGCACAGGGGTAATACCGGCATTCCACGGAGTCTGTTCAGAATCACATAGCAAGGAAAATATGTACCTGTAGGCGGCAAGGGCTCCATAGAGGTAAGAATAGAGGAGGATTAGTGCTATTTTTAGATGAGATTGGGCGGTGCAGTAGAGGTAGGTGAACAGCAGGTTGAGAAGTGACACCTCATTTCAATGTAAAAACGAAACAAAAAAAAGATTTTTGTCACAAACATTTTTCACAAAACAGTTTTTTTTTTTTTTGCAAAAAGATTTTCTGATTCAGATATGGTATCTCCATGTACGTACGAGCGTCTGCTCACAGGCTATTAACAGCATGCTGTTAAGACGTAATTAGATGCGGCCTTTTTATTACTACTACTTTTCAAATCAAGATGGAAGTATGACTACTATTCAGGCTGTGTCCACAGTACGTACATACAGCCACAATGAGACCACCGAAATCTCTTGGCGATGACAACAGCAGAAACTTGAGCAAGTTGGTGACGCATATTTGCATTAGTCGATGGCAATAGCGCTATATTTGAACTGGCGATATGAAATAGTAATTATTTCGGAAACGGATCTGTCATGATTGGAAAGTGCATGATGGAAAAAGAACACACTCTGAGGTTGGAGCACACAACGGACGAAGAGACACACAAGAGACGAACACAACACAAGCCTCAAGGTGCGAAGTTGCCATATTTCAATCTACTTACTTACTTTACAACTAATTACTTTCATAATACTTCAAACATGCAATCACCTCTTTTTTTAGTCTACATCCGCTTCTAGTCTGCAGGTTCTTATACTGTACCCCCTCGTTTTGGTTTCGCCGTGAGGTAGTCGTTAGAAACGAACATAGCGCGTGTAAAGTTCCAAGTGAAGTCCCACCGCGGCCGTACGAAAAATGTGCCGAGAACTTTTCACCACGTAGTACACAACGCGTTCCTTAGGTACATACAGACACCCGACAAACACGCACTTCCGCGCACTGTCTCGCTCTTTGTGTTTACTCATTTCGTTTTTCTCGTTTTGTATTTTCCTTCATCCCATAGTGTTTCTATATGAAACGCGTACTGTATGTTTGGAATGAGCCGACATTATGGCACCGTCCTCCTTATTATTGCTCCCCCCCCCCCCCCCACACACACACCTTTTGTTCGATGAAGCCAGACATGTACAAGGTACTATAAAAATGTATCGAAAGTACGATACTAAATACTGAGGGCAGAATGTACTTAGGATACAGTTGAAATAAAGAAAGCAACGAGAGTACAGTGGCGAATAATAAAAAAAAATGTTTCGGATAGTAGTATTTACATTTGAGGTAGTATTGGTCAGGAAGTTCATTACTGTATTTCTTTTCTTTATTTTTTCTTTTTTGCAGGCATAGGGCTTGTTGTAGGGTTTGTATTTCACAGTGTTCGTCAGTCGATCAGCCCTCCTCCGTTTCCTTGAAAACTAGTCTAGTTGGTCGATAAGTTGTCGCCCTTCTCCAGAATTTCTTCTGAAAAGAAGAAGAAAATGGAAGCAAGATAATCTGAAGATGAACATCCAAACAAAGAAAATGTAATTGGAGTATTTGGGTAGAAAATACTGAAAAAATATCTTCAATAGAGTGTAAATACCTTTCGGGAAAATTCTGAGGAAGATACAAAAGTACGGTACAGTATTTTGAGTACGGTACTTGAGATACGTAGATGTCTTGATGCAACGCAACAACAGCAACTAATAGATTTGGTACAGAAATTCGCCACTTAATTTATGTCTCACTACCATAGGATGTCTCACTACCTGAAATGATCAGGTGATGGAGTGAAAGGTGGACAATGATACTGTGCAGCGCAAGCTCACGACCCATTATTATTATTATTATTTTTTTGTGCTGTCAGACGATTATAGAACACAGTCTCTGTCTTAACTTTGTCTTGACATTTAATATTTTCCGCAAAATACGATCTACTCTTACTATCAATTACACATACCTCTCTGAGCAGCAGATGCCATGGAGAGTTGTCGTCGTAAACAGTATATATATTTTTACTAATACTTGTAGTATACAGCTCTTACTCGATGACGATAACTCCAATCCTTTTCATTTTATGTGGCATTATTTCATCACCACTCTACCTGCATCTCTCTCTCTCTCCCTCTCTCTCTCGGATCTAGCATTGGACAGCTAGAGGCCGACAGAAGTTGCATGGTACTGATATTGTCACTTTCGTTTGTGTACTTCATTTCCTGCTTCACGGTTCATTTCGCTGTCGTTTAACTATATTTCTGCTCAGTAATAAAATATGTCACCTTTCACTCCAGTGAAACAATCAAACAGAGAAATAAGAAAATCTCAGTCACATTTTGCCATGCCGTGACAGTTCGTACCTATCCCTGAGCCACACTAACCAAACAAAATGTGGGCCAGATACGCACACACACATAAGCTTGTAAAGCTGATAAAAGACAGACATACCCATTCTCAGTTGCTGCTTGCCCAGAGGCTACAAAAGAGTGGGCGATCGTAAAAGAAGGGGTTGTTTCTGCTTGGCGCTGCGCCTTTTTTTAGTTGTGTTTTCAGTGGTTGCCGTTCGCATATTATTTCCCGACGAGTGTGGGCCGTACCACGGGTTTGTCCCACATACTAAGCTAGGAAGGCAGCCCACGGAGCCCTAAAGCGCCTACGACGCGCCTAGGCAAGGTCGCCTACCTAGCTGTACGCGTCTGCTGCGCGGACGTGCCCACCTGTGCAAATGTGCTAACATGCGCAGCCGAAGCGACGTTTGCTGCTGGAGATGTATGCGTGTCCAGTTATCTTAAAGTGTGTGACAATCGGAGAACATTCAAGAACATCCAAGTATATATATATATATACCTGCATGTTACTGAGTGCTTTAAAAAATAAGCGAACTCTGTACACTTCATCGCTTCTGTTACGGATAGAAGACAGCAAATAGGGTTGCGTCGTTCAAACGCGTCAACGCTTTGTTGACTAGAATAAATATACCGGGAGAAGACACAGAGACGAGGGCTAGCTATGGCGGACCATGATAAATTAAAAACGAAAACTCAACAACAATTAACTTTACTGCGAGATGATGAATGGGGAGTTTCATCGCCAGGGGCGATACTCTACCCCATTTGCTGGTGGCGATGTGGGGAATGAAATAATGAGCCCCTTTACAATAGGTATCGAAGCCCTATGGTGTCCAATAAAGGTCAAAAGAGCTTTGAGGGCGAAAACTCGAGACAGAGTAAGACACAGCGAATCTGGAATCGAGAATCTGTTTCGTCGTCCCTGTGTGTTCCTCTGTCAGGGGTTTTCGCTCCTATCATAAATACCCGCTATCTTCTGATGAAATTTATCCATGTGGGATCTGCGAAACTTAAGCTTCTAGAATAGCACGAGGCGCTTCGAGAAAGTAAGGTCGGTCCGCAAATATCGGCGAGCTATAAGATTGCGGTCGTGGAGTGTTTATTCGCTCACTCGCGAGACATTCACATTCACATTCGAGATTCACGAATCACAGTCGTCAGTTTGAGACAAGAAGACGGTGTTGACGTGTCTTTCTTCATATTTCAAATGTTAAGGCAACGCAGCTGCCCCGCTCTCGTACTTCCTGTGTGCGGTCGAAAGGACAGTTCTCAGGTGGTTTGCCAGAGCAGACGACAAAAAACACGCTGCCGCCGTTTGCTCAAGGGCTATACGAGAACTGAAGAAAACGAAAACGATGTGAGGGAGAACAAACTTGAAGACGATGTATACGTTGAGCTAAGGTGACAAGTAGCTCAATATAACGGTGTGGAGGAATCCGTGATATGGAGGACTAGCCCGCAATAATTCAGTTGGAGACGGCTAAACCGGTCTCGGTGGCACAGTCGGTATAACGTGTTGGCTTGCTGATCTCAAGATCGCGGGTTCGATCCCGGCCAAAGGACGGTTGCAGTGTGGTGGAGGTAAACATTGCTTTCAGCACCGTGTGTCGGCTATTTCCGGCGCACGTAAAAGAAAAAAAAAGAAAAAAACGAAAAAACAAGAACGTGTGGTCGAAATTATCCACAGTCCTACCCTGCGGCATGTGCGGCATCTCGCCATAAAAATTCCGCTCACATTACGTGTAAATCAGCTCCATTTACCTTCATAGAGACGGCATCATTCGATATATACGATGCGGGGATGCAAAAATTGATGCTGCGCTGCGACAATGATGGCTGACACTGCGTAAAAATGTAGGTTAGGTTGTGTGGAACACAGTAAACCATTTTGAAGGCAAACTTTTTTTTTTTTTTTTTACTAAATAGTCAGCTGGAACTTACATTCTTGGTACCTATCGTTAGTATCGTATCATACAGTATAACGCTCGATAATCGACATGCTCCTCTGTTATCTCGCAGAAAGAAACGAGACGTTTCTTTTGTTTCTGCATTTTTAATGACGTAAAATATGTTCTCCAGGCAACAAAATTATATGTTGCTCGACACTGTAAAAGCATATCTCGTGTACATGAGATCCAGCATAGGCTGAATTTATTCTCTCGTTGTGGCTTCTTAGTCAATACAAAATAAAGCAGCGATCAACAGCGTCTCGACGATGCGTATTTATTCCCGCTGACGTCAACATTTTCCGAGAATCGTCCACGGAGCTTGTGGGCAGGCTGCAGCATCGGCGTATAGCGTACAAAAACGCCTTGCCAACAGAAGTGACTCGTAGAAGTCTAACTTCCGTTTCCTAATGTCAATTTTATTTCTTTTCCGTTATATAATTGAAAAAACTAAAAATCTGAAGCTCATGTGCCCTATATAGGTTGTTATGCAAATTGCTAACACAGACCGATGATGTGACAGCATGCGTTCCACGCTACAGAATGGAAGTGAACGAAGTGAGAGAGAAACTGCTAGGGCTCATGGAGCTGGGTGACAGAAGTGAACGAAGACCATGCGAAGACATTTCGTTTTTTCCCTTACAAACAAACAAACATTTCGTTGCTGTCGAGATTTTTTTTTTCTTCTTCTCCTTTTCTTCTTCTTTCCTCCAAGTGCGCAGTCATCATTTCCGCCGTCGCGGCGAATTCATTCCGCAGTGCTTTCATAAATTTTGGGTCGAGAATATACATAATGTTGTGCGACGGACAATCTGAATACAAATTTTCGACTATAATACCCTAGTCAGACGGCAAACTTAAGGCCGTAAACGGAACTGCCGTAACTTCACCGTAGTTGAAAATGGAAGGTGTACGCCTTTTTTGATACAATTATGTACAGCATAATTGTCACAAAAAAAAAAAAAAGACGCACGCCTCCCGTTTTCAACATATAAGGGGAGAGGACGATGTCATTCGAGATGCTGGTTGGGCTACCGGTGAAGTTACGGCCGTTCCGTTTACGGCCTTAAGTTTGCCGTCTGACTAGGGTATTACAATGCGCTCCTAAAGAGAAGGCGAAAAGAGGAGGCCTTTTGCACGGAAGGCTAACTTCAATTCAATTCGTTTTACTGCAAATCAAACACCACTACAAAACTGCCCCGCCTAAGCCTAGAAGGCTTGTGAGCTGGGACCGACAGACATTAAGCGAAACACTGAATGCGAGGCGAAATAATCGCTCATATAGTACAAAAGATGAACGTACGGATAAGATGAAAACAGACGAAAGGGAAAGCAATGATTGTTAGTCAAAATAGCCGCAAACAATAGTGCCGCAGATGAACGAACAGAAGGCCTAATAATAATAACGAACATAATGTAATTTCATGTAACTCATTCACTCAACCGATATTCTTTTCGCTGCAAATAAAGCACATGCCGAAAACTTTACTCTAAAAAGACGACGCCATGTGAAACAATAGTTGGAGTTGGTGTTGGCGAAAAAAATAAAAGTGGATAATAGTAATTGTGAATCCATAGATAGTACTATTGTTTTGGTTGGTTGATTGATTGATTCGTAAAAGAAAAAATGGAGATGTGAGATGTGCGTGCATTGTTTTGACTTCACGTATAGATGTTAGGTTTAATAGATGTGTAGGAATGGTATTGAAGCAGTGATGGGGAGTTCTTTAAGTACATTTCTGAGTATTTGTGCTTTACTTCAAGTACTTTTTCAATCGATACTTTAAGTGCTTTCCTTTAGTACTTACCCCTCAGGTACCCGACTAGACACGCAAAGACAAAAAAACAGAAACTAGCCAGTAAGTTTATGGCTAAGTGAGCCAGTCTAGGAGCAGTATTTGTTACCAAGAAAATGGATTGCTGTTCTTTTTCATACTATACCAAGTGATGCACAGACGAATAAATCGGGAAATAAAAATACTTTCCACTAGCACAGCTGGTTTCCTCTGTAGAAGTAAACGGAAATGCTATCCGTTGCATTCCATATACCGATGAGTAAGCACCAACTATCTGGGCTTCAAAACTACCGTTTGCAAAAAAAAAAGAAAAAAAGAAAGAAAATAAGTGTGCATTGGCGTTTATCCAATCAAAACACCACCAAAAGGTGACACGCGGCGCTATGCAAACGTTGCAACGTACTTGGCGGGTACTTTAAAGTGCTTTTCCCAGTATTTTATGTACATTTACAATATGGCACTTTATACTGTACTTCAAGTACTTTGTACTTTACTTTCAGTACAATTTTTGGGTTCGTTGTCCGTCACTGTATTGAAGGTACAAGGGACGTAGTACTCTGGTTGGCCTTTTCCATAGTGAGTGTAAATACGTGGTAATGTGTATGCTTCAACGTTTCGTAATGGCCCGGGGCAAATCGAATGCTTCGCTTTTCCTCGCACTAGTTTCGACCGTAATAGGCGTGTACAGAAATGAATTTGTTGTGTTGACGTGCTTCGCATCCGAAGAGATAAAGGAAGAGGAGGAAGAGAACGGGTAGAAAAGGGGGACGTTTTATGGTAGAGGTCAAAAGGTGTCGCTGGTCGCGTCAGCGTGCGCAGTACAACTGCAGAATGAAACTATAGGTAGAACTACTTTATTTTATTATTTTAACGGGAAAGCTACTGAATATCCTTCTGTCGGTCTTACATGGTTACTTGGAGCGACTTTCAGAAATCTTCTTACTTCTGCCCCGACTTCGCTTCCTTTTTAAGGAAATAAAAATAACGCAGGATCAGGGCAATAACACTATCCCAACTTGGTGAGTATATCAACGTTCATAATCATACTATATTTTTATAAGCCTCATCATGCAATTGGTAGGAATACACGCAACAAAATAAAATCGTTCGGTTCGCAGGAAGGAAGAAAATTGAAGGAATATGAGAATTGAAGGAATTGAAGGAAGGACGTTCGCAGGAAGGAATATGAAGTAGATCCATTGAAGGCCCGCTGCCGTAGATGACATAAGCTGACGTGACTCATCAAAAAATCTCAGCAAAAGAAAAAAAAAAAAACATTTTGCTCGCGAATGTTGAGGAGAAAATCATCTGCAGAAACAAGCGACGGCATTGAGATTGACAGGATAGAGCAGGCGACACATCTGCTACTTGCTCCGCGGTGAATAAGAAAATAGACGACCGATGCAATACCCAGAAATATGACCGTCTACTGCAGCGCATACGAAAGGTTTCTGCTGGGAAAAATAAGTGGAAAAATACGCAGTGAGGAAAACAACTGGAAACGAAAGTGAAAGCTGAACACTATTGCCTCTCATCGCCTTTTACTACGGCACCGACCGAGCGGAGGCAGAAACAAATGTAGAAGTAGCCGAGCAGGTTTTTGTAATCACGTGGTCCCGGCTCTGCGTGCTGGTTGGCGACCTTGAACTTGAACATCACGATCGGCTACGCCTGATTGTAGCGCTAGGACTAATTTTTTGTCTTTCGTACCTTCTGAATTATGTGCGCATTCACGCTGCATATAACCCTGGGAAAGCTGGTATTCAGGGATGATTCAAAAGGAAAAAAGTGATTGTGACGTCGTTATTTGTGGCCGTGTAGTTTAAGCTCTACCAGGAAAGCCATTGCTTCAAATGCGATTTTTATCGTCGCATTAATTTCGTTCTTTCAGTGCAATTGTTCCTTACACATATGCAAGAAGTTCAAAGTAGTTTGATTGCAACGTGTACAGAGAGTCGTATTATGTTGGTAGTTGCAACGACTTAATTAGAATAATGAGCTGCTCTAAGTGTCGTATCCAGTATTGGATTTTCTTCAAACCGTCCTTGGTGGTGAAGCTGCTAACGTGGCACGTTTATGGTTCCCAAGGTCGCGGGTTCAAATTTAGCCCAAGACTCCAGCTATTTAGTGGCGTTATGAAAGTTGCTGAGACAAGCCGTTAGCAACTCATTAATTTTGAACAGCAGATTCGTGTTAGTATGGGTGCCGGACTGCGGCATTACTTTCGCTTACAACGTAGTGAATATTAAAAGTGGTAAAACGATGAAGGGAGGAATTGAAACAGCTCGTGACAAACAAATATAATCTAGCTCATAAACGCTCGAAGTTAATTTTGTTTGTAGAGCTAGAGATTGTGAAACCGCTTCCAGTACCACACTCTTAAAACAGGACACCACCGCACAACGCGATCTCACAACACAACCGTCTCTCCCTGAGTGGCATCGTTCTCAACCCTGCTTGGTTAAAAACGGAAGGCGCACGCCTTTTTGTGACATTCATGCAGTTGTGTGAATTGACACAAAAGGCGTAAGCCCCGCGCTTTCCGCAAATCAGGAGCAATAACGGAATCATTCTCCGCAACGGTTAGCCCTCGGCGTGTTATGTGGTGAAGTACTGTTTTAACAGTGCAGGAAGAAGAATCGCCCCCCCCTCCCCCCTTTTCCCGTTTACCCGCTTGGTGAGGGCCTTCAATTCTTTGAATGGGCACTGAAGTGCAAAAGCTTCTACTCGTGGAATGACGGATACCGTTACCTTGTCATCAATGTAAAGGGAACAGGATTTATGAGCGAAAGAAATTGCAATTTACGCGTTCAATCTCTGTCTCCTTCTCAAGAAGCGCGACAATGCGGAGAAGCTTCGGATTAGTCTCTTCAAACCACATCCTAACGATGATTGGACAAATCGTTTGAGGAGACCAATGAGAGCCCGCTATGCATGAGAAGGAGACAGAGAGGGAAAGTGTAAATTGTGTTTTCTTTCGCTCATAAATTCCGTTCCTTTTACACTGATGTCAAGGTAACGGTATCTGTCATTCCACGATGAGAAAGTTCTGAATTTCAGTGTCCATACAGTGCAGGCTCTTTTCTGCCTCGAACCAACAACAAGCTGCAGGGAACCAGCCTTTGTCAAAATGGAGAATGCGAAGGAGAATTAAAAAAATACCACCTTTCTCCCTGTCTTCCAACAAAGTTAAGCGTGCTACAAAGTCAATCTATGTATAGACTATAGTGTTTATGGAAACCCCACGACGGTCAGGCGAACAGCAGAAGGTAATAAGCACAGATGGACCTCAGAAATTCCCCTGTGCTTTGCTCTGTCTGGGTCCCGTGGCGGTAATAAAAAAGCTTACTAAATATACTCTCCCTCCACGGCAAACATGGGTGATGCAATGGGTGAAAGCAAAGGCGTTAAATCGCCGCTCTCTTCTTTTTCCTCCACGATAGGCGCGTGCAGGTTTTTGTATGCGTCTTCCCTGAAAAACTTCCTCAAGTATTCTTCGAAATACTTCTGCGAAAAATTATGCGATATTTATTTTTCTTCCCAGAGTGCAGTAAGATAACCACTTTTGGTATTCAATACGTCGCTTTCTATAGACATATAGACAAACAAGAAAGGTCACAGTGTTTCTAAAGGTACTGTAGAACAGTTTACTTGCAATCGCAGCAAATTTATCTGTAGGATAACCTGGGCACTCAGTAGTCCTATACGGGCGTACCTCGAAATAAAGTGATCAAAATCCCCGTTGCAGAATAAACTACCGTAAATAAATGTTATCTGACTATAAGCTACACAGTCGCGCGCGGGAAACTGCCAAAGCGCATTTTGACTAACCTGGACATGTAAACACCGAACTTGGACTAACCTAATAATAAAATAACCAACGTGCTGTTCCGTCGTGTCCGCCCAGCTAAGCCTAACGGCCGCTAAAACGTTGCATTCGTTCGCTAAAACCATTTGGACAGACATAGAAAATCCGTGAATTTGAGTGGTTAAATAGTGCTGTCGCGTTTTTAAACACGGCGTATCAAATAACGGAGCAATCGAGCATTCTTCTTGATTTTTCCTTGTTTCGAGAACGCGAATTTCAAGATCGAGGATTTCGCAACCAGGAATGTCGAGGTCCTCCCGCCCTATACGTCACAATTTTTGTCCCAATTACACTCGTAGCTTTTCAGAAAATTAAAATTTAAAGCTGCGGGCAAGAGTTTGGTCGACGTTGCCACCAGCTTCGCATTGCTCGTCAAGAACGGAGCTAAACTACATTGCGTGCACATAACCCTGGGTCTAGAACGGGAAAAGTCGGATACGTATAGTCATCAGGAGTAGTGAAGCTTTGTGGGGTGCCTAGGTCATTGTTGCTTGAGGAATTGATGGTTATTTCCTACCAAACGTCGCCCTGGGCCCTTTTACCGCAAATTCGCTAGTTAAGCGTTTTCAGTCAAACGTATGACGTGTTGTGCTGGGTTTACAAGCAACGAGCTGTTATAGTTTACACCGTCAACAAAAACAGCCTGTTTGCTGTACGTCAACATAAACTGCCTGTTAGCAACACGTAAGCAACTTACATGTTGTCGGACGACTTGATGACTTCGAAACATATTAAGCGAGTCTCCATATTTTGATTTTTCAATCAATCAATCAATCAATCAAGCAGGCAAGTCTAACGGCATTCACGCGTTCAAAAGACCACCGCGCTCTATACAGCCACGCTCTCTGATTTATTAAGATCGATAACCCATCTCTTTATGACCGGAACAGAAATATGCGGGAACTAGCTTTTCGCTGTACGCCCAATGTACGTGTAAAGTCCCCTTTCTGCCATGGAAAGTTCGTCGGAACAACGTTCTATTGTTCTTTTCAAGAACGTTTCTTCTCCAAAAACTTTCCATTCATGGAGAAGAATTTTAATTTTCGTTGCAGAGAGCCGAAAGGTAAATTTAAAGAAAAGACCCGTTTCGTGACGCTATGCCCTCTGTGCGCCACTGAAAGACAACGCTATATCAGTGATAACTGCAGAGAGACAACAATAAACAAGATATAAAAAAAAGGGCACAACGGTCCAGGAGACTCTCGAAACAATGCATTGCGCCTGCATTTAACTGCTTCGGGGCATCTCCGCGCGTTATCCTCGTTTTCATGAAGCTCTCGAGTGAGGGGAAAAAATAGAAAATCGAAATACGACCCGGAGTTGCAGCTGAATTGTATACATGTGCACAGAAGGGACGAACGTTTCGAAAGAAATCTAAAAAAAAAGAAGAAGGAAAAAAAAAAAGAAACACAAATAGAAGGAATCCGCTCTCCCAGACTGTCTGAATGTTCGTCTACAATCGATGTCGTGAATAGTCCGAGGCTCATGAAAGACCGAAGAAAATAGGCTTACTGGGAGTGAAACGATTATGGCTCTGTAGCAAATGATGTCCTGTAGTCGTTTCGCGTAGGGCCTGGTCGAGTTGTGTGTTTTGTTTCCCGTAATGCATGTCCTGAATTGAGAGGCTTACCCAGAGCTATGTTCGACTGAATTCCAAATGAATGGTGATAGGGTATGAACAATGTGTTTCCATAAGTGTGTAGCGCGATAGCGCGTCGATTAATGTTATCAGCTGCGTTGCAGTTCAGTGGACTCGTTGAAAGTCGAAATATGTGGGATTCGTTGCCGCTTCCGAAATATGCTCGATATTCCGAAACAAGGGAAAAGTAGCACTTTCTTGTAGCCCCTCTCTGAATTGTGTTATCCTTGACGAACTTTTTATCTGAATATGGTATCAGTAACATATTCCGAAGGAACGATTACGAAAAAAAAAAAAAATTATGCGATGCGGCATTCGTCCACTGAAAGGTGACCTCAGGTTTCATCAGTTGTCTGCTATACCATGTTGCAGAGCAGCGTACCTATACATACAAAACACGTGTGATTGATTGATTTCTTGATTTGTAAAAGAAAAAAGGAGATGTTAGTCCCGAGCCACTCGGGACTGACTACTCCAAGACGCGTTATTCAGAAAAGAAGAAAGGGAAACTACACAAATCTATACACTTTGAAACGGAATAGATGAAAACATCACCACAAAACATGACACCAAAAGCAACAGTGTAGGAGAGTCCACGTGTGAGTTTATCTGGGTTTAGCTGGGTTTATGTTAGGACTAGCAGAACAAGTTCAATTTCTCCTCTTTTTTTTTCCTTGCAAACAAACAAAAAACAAACAAACGTGTAAGTGTTTCATCGGAGAACGCGCATCAAAACTTGATTTACTGACTGTGTGTCCTAATTAGAGTTGAAGCTGCTTTCCCGAAGGTGTCATAGCTTATTTGTCGTGCAAGTATCACGACACGTGAAGGACTGTGAAGTGATGTGATGTGATAAAGAAAAAAATGGGGATGGACTAAATAAAATCACGTGGTTGTTCCTGCGGCTTGTGTCTCTCAGGCTTCCTCATCACGTCAACAAAAGTCACAGGTTAGGTTATTCACTTGCGCCTAACAACACTATCACGTTAATCACATCGCAAAAAAAGAAAAAGAAAAGAAAAAAGAGAAAGGAAAAGTGGTATCCTTATGCGTGAATAAGTACGAGACGAGTGTCCAGAATACAGGATTATCGCCTTATGTAACGTTCTTTTTCGGTCTGTTCTCTCTGATGGAGGCACAGCAAGTGAAAGCATGTATGTGAAAGAATGAAATATATGGTGTATATAGCTGGGAGACAGAGAAGAATGTGCTTGCAGCGGCTGTGAACGGAGGGGAACTTTTCGTATAGTTTCCATGCAGTGTAGGGATTCCAACTATGCAAATTTTCCTTGCGTGCGCAGGCGAGCAACGCAAAGACATCAAGCCTGCTATGACATAAAATTCAGAGCGCTTTTTGTGAGTGTGTGTGTGTGTGCTACGTGACGGCAGAATGTTTGAACTGTCTGTAGATCTATAGCGAAAACAACTTTTGCATATTCTTGGCGCACTCTATCCACTACCGAGTGGAAAACCTCCCCACTTCATCATCACAATATATATGTTGTTGTTGTATCGACTACACCAGTAGGAAATAACAATCATAATATTATACTATATCCTATATGGGACTTCTTCGGGTAGAATTTGATTTCATCTATGTATGCACGAATACAGAACAAAGTTATAAAGACAAGTGTTGCATTGCAAACGTTCCTGAATGGAATTAATGACTTAACCGTAGAAAAACGTAAACTAATATTTAATAATGTACTATTAGGTAGTGCGTTCGTAGGATGAAAAATAAACAATGGGGGGGGGGGGGTTGGAATGACATCGTATAACTAATCCCTGCCAAATGACACGATGCTTCTCCTTGCCAGAAATAGTTGAGCCAAAACAAGTGACAAACTCACAGAAGAAGGGCAATCTCAGAATATTTTTCTATTCGGTATCCTGAGCCCTTGGTATTTCATCCCAAGTGCACTCATAGTTTTTTTATTATCTAAAAAAAACAAGAAGAAAATTACGGGCACCACTACGTCGAAGTGGTCACCAACTGCGCAATGCTCGTCAGGCACGGCGGAAAACTACATTGCATGCGGACAACACTGGGTCAAAAACGTGAAATGAAGGAAGCTGCATGGCCATACGTAGCCATCAGGGGTAGCAAGTCAGTCGGGAACATAGATCACTGTCGCTTGACGAATTACGGATTATTTGCCACCAGACGTCGCGCCGAGCTCTGTTTTACCTCAATTTTGCTGGCAAATTAAAAATATTAACCTTCCTCTGTTACGTATGTAACTGCTGCGCTGGTCTTATAAGTAACAAGCTGTTAAACTACGGCGTCAACATACTGCCTGTTTGCTTTATGCAGAACGTCGTACGCGAATTCAACAAATTGTAGTCGTCTGTATTTTTCTTTCATTGTGCCTGATTAATTAATCAATTAGATACGCATAAATATATTTAAAATGGCAAGTTGTTGTTTGCCTTGGAAGCACCCCTCGGAGGTGTTTCCGACGAGGTACGCTTTGTGTGGCTTTATTTTTTATTTTTTCTTATGACAGGGAACGCACTTTTCAACCACATGTGCGAGCTATACATACGATTAATTGATTGGTTTGAGAAAAAAAAGAAAAATACGTAGATGTAGGTTGCTCCAGTACATATTTCACTTTCACATACTTAGTATGTATCTCAAAGACATATTTTCGTTTTCGTATCATCCGAATCCCTTACCGGTAAGTGATGGTTTATCAGGACCATAAGTTTAACACTCCTGATTTGTGGAAAGCGCGGGGCGTACGCCTTTTTGTGACAATTAACCCAGCTGCATAGGTGTCACAAAAAATAGGTGTCATAGGTGTCCCGGTTTTAACCAAGCAGGGGGCAGAAAGATGTCATCCGGAGTGGTGGTTGGCTAAGAGCGTGCTATGCAGTGAAGTGTGCGGTACATGTTTCACTTTCACATATTTAATATTTCACAGACGTAATTTCGCTTCCATGTCATCCGAGTCCCTCGCGCACCCTAAAAATTTGTGGTGGTGGTCCTGAAAGAGCTCACCGTTGTCAACCTCACAGAGGTGGGCACGTCACGGCAAACGCTCTGCGAGAATGTGCGTCCTGGGCCGACTTCTAAGGAATCTGTGCTGAAAGGGCTCGCCGAACTGTGCCGAGGGGGGGGGGGGTAATGGCAGGACCGGCTCGCCGTTGTTGGGCACACAAAAGTGGGCGTGGTCACGACTATAGCAAAAAAGAAAAAGGAAAAAAAAGACGGATGGAGGATAGAGGATGAAGGGTGGAGATGCGTAGAGGGTGCATGAGCTCGTTAGGGAGAGCAAAGTGTTAGATGGATCGTTGAGCAAGGTTGAGAATAAGGTTCTTTGCTTTAGCGGAACGTTCGGCAGAAGAACCACCGAGGTAGAGGATGTCCGCTAGCGTGCCCGAGCTGGAGCGAGGGAGATGGGCTTCGCGCGCAGAATGGTATGCACGGCAGTCTCGCACTGTGCCGATCTTCACCACATAGCACGCTCTTAGCCAATCAGCATCCCGAATGACATCATTCTGCCCACTGATTGGTTAAAAACGGGAGGCGTACCCCTTTTCGCCCCGCGCTTTTCACAAATCGGGAGTGATAAAGGTATCATTCTATGCAATGGTTGGCCTTCACCGTGCTTTGTGGTGAAGTTCTGTTTTTAGAGTGCGGTAAGTGCACTGCATACCACGTGGGTGCAGTTAACGGTTATTAGTGAGTTTTAGTATACCGTTGATAAAGTTATCGTCTTTATCGGAACCAATCGCACTCGTGCGTGACTCAGAATCTTATCCACTGATTGGTTCCGGTTAATACGGTGAGACGCTAGCCACGTTATCAACGGTCCGCAAAAACTCTCTATTTATGCTCAAGCGAAAGGGAACCGTTAACGCCAACGACGCCAACCAGGAAACCCATAAGCGAGGTTTCGCCGCTTCCGAACACTCGAAACAACCTGGAAACACACCTTCAACCGCTGTTATTCGGGGCAGTTTTTAGTTATTTTTAGTCCAGTACTTCTTGATACGTTTCTTTTTTCACTTTGCAATATATAGATGCGTCTCTAGCGCGTCTGATTGAGAACGCAAGTAGGTCGCGACGCGTTTTGCAAATTGAGGAAACCGTAAAAATGCTCGGGCGAGTTTTAGGGTGACGCTAACATAGTGGTGGGGGCGGCTAGAAGCACGAAAGCATGTAAATTCGGAGACACAAAAAAATGAAAGACTCCGAAAACCGTTTCATCCTCCGAAAGCACTCAATGAAGTGCAGAGACAGCGACCAACGCTAGAGGACGAGATCGTGCGGTTGCCCACATTTTCCAGTTTGTCCGCCTTCCATGCCCTTATTTCACGATGCTAATATCCTGATGGAACTAAAAGTAGTCGGGAAGAAAAAAAACCCGCTGAAGGAGCTTAGGGTACAAGGACTCCTACAGCTGAGAAACACGCTATATAAAGCTATACATATGCAGGGCTGCCAAAAGATAAAGTACCGTATTAAAATGCGTTATTATATATAGGCCATTGATAACGTCGCCGTGAAATTGTCGTACTAATTGTCCAGAATCTCATCTGTTGATCGGGTGCGGAAGATTCGGAAGCCACGCTATCAACGGTACAATAACACTCCCTACTATACTTCCGCTCCGTAAAAGTACCGTTGGCACGGCAGACACGGAAACTTTTGTCAGTCATGTATGGAGTGTTAGAAACCCCTGTCAAAAACCCCTGGAAAACCCCCGTTTCCAGATGTATAACCGTAAATTGCCAAAAAAATAGGACACCCTTTCCATCATCATCATTTTCTCATCCCTTCCACAAGCGGAGTGGGGCAGTGTACCGCCATAACGGCGGAGAATGACCCACCACATCATCATCCCATTTATGTGTGTGCCAAAAAAACGTGCATTATGAAAAAGGTATTCCGCCACTTTTTTCTTCTTCTTTGAGCTGTCGAGGAAGCGGCGGGGATTTGCAATTAACTCTGGAAGGCATACTTACTAAAAGTGGTACAACAAAAAGTGCGTATTGTGCTTCGAAGTTGCGAAAAAGTAGCAAAGTTAATATCGCGCAACAAGGAATATGGTGCTACGAAACTATACGGAAACTCGTAATACAGATGAGGCTTATGTAGTGGGTAGTGTAGGCCATTGGAAATGTTAAGGGGACATCAGTTTATTTTTTATTTCTCACAATTTATTGACAAACAACTGAACCAACCAGCAATTATTATGTAATTGAGTTTGAGCTTGATTGTAGAAAAAAAAAATGTAATTTTTCTAGCCCATAATACGTCCTTCAACGTATTGTTTAGCTCGTGTTTATTAAAGTTAATTTATCCAGAGTGCTTCATTCCCTGTGTTTTTCACTACCATTCAGCTGGACTGTGTATTTTGCCTATACATCGCCCAAGTACTTTATCTTCATTACAAACCCCGTATCAGATCTTGGGTAACCTTTACACAGATACTCAAACTCAACAAGCTCCTCAACAATTTCTACGAAATTTCTTTCAGCCTCGTCTGTTTTTTTTTAAGGTTACTCTCTGTATTTGACTTGCCGCACGGGATTTCAGACTTCCATAAAGAGTGATAACATCCGACTCGGTCGAATCCGGGACTCCCATGTATTCAGGGAAAGAGGCCGCCATTTTCGCACTCCCTTACAATGTTCTTAGTCATTGCTAACACCGAATTAAGCGAAACACAGTACGCTGGGATAAATAATATTAAATAAATAGCGATTTCTCTCAAAGCCAACTGGCAGCATGCGTCGCTGTTTTTGGACGGTGCCCAAGTACACCTTGACGTGTTCGAAAACGCTTTGTCTAACATAATCGAACCCCGCCTTTGTATGACAGTGCGGTCACACTAGTTATACACCTATGTCTTTAAACATGTTCTGACGTTGTATAAGCAGCGGGACCGCACATGTTGTACCATACTCGTTTGAGGTATATATGTTTGTTATGCATGCACAAGGGAAAGTTCATGTTGAATGAAGTTCAGTGTGATTCCGGTCTCATGATTCACAGCAGCGGTGAACCATTATGTGTGTGTGTGCAATGTGCATCATGAACTTACTCTTACTGAACTCTCTTACATTTGCCACTCTGCAGTCATTTTTTATTCTAATTTTTGAACTCCCAAATATTCGAGCTCTGTGATACTGACTTAGATAGGAATTAGCGCAGGAATAGTACTTCAATGAGGTTTCTTTCATACAGTAACTTTATAGTACCCTGAATTATCTATAACTCCATTACACAATTCGCACTTTCTCCCTACCTTATGCAGCGCTTCACGGTTGAGATTTTCTTCTGTTTATTATTGGCGTTGTCCGTTATACGATGAAATATGTAGTAATACGTCACACGCGAACGGTTGTCTCGGTATTTATTCATTGCGCTGATATAGGGACGGTTCCCGGCTGTGTTGGACTTGCTATTAAGACAGGTACTTTATCGTAAGGGATGGGCTGTGAACTCTCGTTTGCAACAGGGAAGCCACAACTCCACGTCTCCCCCGGCGTTAACACATGCTGTGTTTTACATGACAATATGGCCCCGAGTGCTTCAAAACCAGAAAAATCATGATGCAGAGGACGAGTAAACGAATGATCATGCCATCGCCATGCTCTTGTGCGCATCATGTCTTGTGCGCATCATGTACCGCGCTTCATACAGCGCCCTTCAGGTATTGTAATAAATAAATGTCACTTGACGCTGAAGACTGAACACACATTGCGTGTTGGTTATCTCATCGATATGAACAGCGTTTCTAATGCCCCAACATTCGTCGTTCGGGTTGATTTGAACATCGCCTTTCAAAATTTTCGGTGAATTCGAGCTCAAAATCTTTTTGCACTTTCCCCATATATCTCCAATATCAACCTTGCGTCATGCGAGTGTCCATTGCTTACCGCTACTCAAATTTGCGTAGCTAATCCCGCCCAGTGTAATAGACCTGGTCAACTTGAATTACACTGACAGCAAGGAACGATCTGATAACAAATTTACCACTAGTAATCTATCACGATCTTTCTTCCTTCACATACTGTATCTGATTCGGACTGAAAATTCACCTCCCCTACACTAAACACTTGTCCCGATAGGGTCCCCGGCGAAATCATACTATGTATCAGTTGTTATCTCCAACAGCAGAGACACATAGCTATAAGATGTTCTCGATGAACTTATTTTCCTATTTTCCGTTCCTTTTCGTATATGGAGTCCAAACAAGATCAACGTGTATTCGGTTACAGAGTGACTGCATCAGGCGCGGCTCCAATCTGCGATGTTCATCCCTGTGTGCTTGCCGAACAAACACACACCTCGAAGTTGACGGGCGAAGGCGCCAGCGGTTGGACGAGAGCCGACCGAACGACGACAACAAAGTTGCGCAGAAGCCTTGGGATGGTGGACAACACGTCCTCCAATAACGCGTCCACTCTCGCCGTACCAGTCATTTGTAACCCGCTACACGGCCAGCCTATCGCCTCGAATATCTTTCCGGAGTCGTACGTGCCGTGCATGGCCTGTCTCAGAGACAACTTCTTATTACCCGGAATAGTTTCATTTAGAGAGTGAAACCTCGTGTGCCTGCGACTGAAAATTAAAGCTGATTCCTGTTGATCGATGAGCTAGAAAGGATGCAGGTATATTACGCGCGCTCGGGGTGATAGATTGCGAACCTCTCGAAGAGGAAATTAAAACGCACGAAACTTCGCCAAGAGTTAACGCGCTACTGTATTCCAAATCACGTGTGTATTAAAGAAAAAAAGAAAGAAAAAAGAATGGCGGGATCCTCGCGCGTTGTGCCAAACGCGTTTAAACGGGGTAGGTTTATATTGGGTTATCGTTGGATGTACCTCTTTGTGAGAACACGGTCTGGCGGTCACATGGTGGCACTGTCACGTGATATACCACGTGACTCGGTCGGACCTACACGGCGGTTTGTCCCGCGAAGGTATAGCTTTAATATGTAAATACAGTCGACCCCCGTTTATCCGGACGGTGCCGTTCCCGGCGAAATCGTCCGGATACCGGGGCATCCGGATAAATGAAACGACCGAATAGAAACGTCCTACAGAGCAAGGTTTAATTAAAACACAGAAATCTCGTCAATGACAGCTGTTACATAGTAGTGTAGGCACTCGATTCCTGAAAACTTTTGCTAATTGCATAGAGTTGAGCCACGCTGTTGCGCTGCTCGAAGAATGTCAGTGCGGACGCAAAGTGTCAATGTAGGAGTCTTTTTTCTCACTGGCGTCATCGGCATCGTTTTGCTGCACATCATCGGAGGCAATAGCAGCAATCACACCGTCATCAGTCATAGCTGCACACGCGTCATCATCCTTATCAACGTCAACGTAGTGAGAAACTACAGCATCATCTACGGCAGTCACAATGAGCCTCTGCATCAGGGATCGCAGCAGGCCCTCGGGTCGGAGTTTTCCCCTCTAGAACCGGACATTTGCTCGAGATATTTCCAAATGACTCGACTGGTCAACGTGACCCAATGCACACAAATAGAAAAGGGGGTCATCGTGCACGGTTGTCTCCCCTACGGAGGAATGTAGGTTCCAGACGTGTGAGGGAATAACCCCAACACAGAGAAAAGGGTGACGAAGCGGGGTCAGCGTCTCCTCTTACTCACGGTTGTCCGGATAACTGAAGCTGGATTACAAGAATTTTCGACTTTCGTTCCCTGGAATTCTTGTCCGAGTCCGGAAGCTGAAGTCTGGATAAACGAGAACAAAATACATGGAGGAAAATCCGTTCCCGTGCCTTTTGTCCGAATACCGCGGGATCCGGATAAATGAAGTCCGGATAAACGGGGGTCGACTGTATATGCGCATATATGTCTGTGTGAGAAGAAGAGAATAACTAGCTCTTAATACCCGCAGAGGCTTCCTCAAGACTAATGAGTGAGGGTCTACTGGGTCCAGGGCAGCGTGAAGATCACCAAGTAGTTAGAATAGCCATCAAAGCAGCAGGCGGCAGCGGCAGGAATCGAACCTAGCACCTCTTGATTGCCGGTCAACTGCGCCAACCATTACGCTACACTGACATGTATCCATGTACTAGGCAACTGGAGGCTCGTGTTTGTGTTGCAGTCCCAGAAGAGTTAGTACTTCCATCACGGAGGTCACGTGTAAACTCAGTATGCTATCTCCATGTGAATCCCCAGAAACATTTACTCTTAGTACTGTTGTCTGTACCTTTTGCAATCTTAGAATGACATTTTATAGGATTACGTGGGCGCACCACTTGATTCCATGTTTCCCCAGTTTTGGTGCGGCCTTCCCAAGTTCCAACCACCTATTTCGTTCCTTCATTCACGCTTCTCAGTCACTGTCTGTCTTTGTGCCAAGAAACGTCGCCGCAACATTGACGCTGGTTTCATTGTCGCCCGTCTATATACGTTCTTCTTCCATAAACGCACAAACGAGATGCAGCCTCACGTAGCATCGGGGCGTGGAGAGCGAAAGTGTTGCAAAGTTGCATCCAAGGTCGCGCCAAGGTATACGTTCAGCAACGGCGACGTACTCGAATACACGAGACGAATAATGAACGCGTGGTATCCAGTGCTGTTGCGTCACTGTCCCCCCCCCCCCCCCCTGTTCTCTTCGTGCTCCTCTCCACTTGATGTGGGCGACACAGAAGATGTCACGTGCCTTCTTTGTGCCACGAGTGTGTGCATATGGGGGCGGTGAAAATATTTTCACTGTAGGCGAAACCCGTGGTTGTCGTTTCTTGGCATCGAAAGTTATGTTTTTGAGCCGGAAGCTTCGATTGTCTGGCAACTTTTCCTCTTTTGGCGCGGTGGTTGCTCGAATTCTTATCGGATCGTTTGACAGAAATGGATGTCGTGCGCTGCATTATGCATTATTTTGAGGGCGTCATGTGTGACCACAAAAGGGAGACACTCAACGAGAACGATACGGTAAAGGGAGATACCAAATCAAAGGTCAGCAACGTGATGTCATCCACTTCAAATGAATAATAAGGCAATTGACGTATCACGTTTTTGCAACCGTTATACCGTGAACACCGAGTTCACGATGAGTTTTAGTGCATCGTACGGTATCGTCTTCGCGTACGTAAGGGATACAGTTCGTGGCTCTGCGCACGCGCGAAAGAGAGACTCGCGCAATGCGCAGAACCACCACGCTATCCCTTGCGTACGCAAAGGCGATAGCGTAGGATATACTACTAAAACTCAGTAATGTTGATGGGCGTCACGGGTATTCGAAGATTACAACCGATAACAGTGCAGTGTGACTCACTGCCCTAACCGTTGGTTGGCTCCTTGTGGGCTTACTTCCGCTGTGACGTCATCAAAGGGAGGTGGGAGACGTTAACACAGGGGAAGTGATCCGGGCTTGAATCTTGGCACCATCCGTGATAATTGGTATTTAGTATCCCTGTTGTGTTTTATTTTTATTTTTATTTTTTTTGGGGGGGGGCATTTTTCCCGCGTTTTCTTTGGTTCCTTTAAATGTCGGTACGGTTCCCCACGAAGTCGTCCTATGACGCACGATCCCGTACAAGCAACATGCTGTGATGCAGGCTAACAGTTCAGTGGTAGAGACACGATTACGTGTTGTACTGCTAGTCCGGTTTTCCACTACGATTACGCACTACGTGTATATTCTACAGTGTTTCGACCGCTTGCTCACTAACAATTCTTAGATTCGTACGTGTTTCCATGATCACTGCAGTTGTAAAAACTCTTATACCCGTGTTAGACAACAAGGTCATTTTTCGGAAAGGCGAATTCGCCTTTCGGAAAAATGACCTTTGACAGCCCTGTCACACAGCAGCGTAAAGGCTCTTTTTTTTTTTTTTTTTTTTTCAATTGCCTTTTACTCCTATCGGAGTTCCCCAACGGCCTTTACGATTCAAAACGGAGTACTCTCGACCACATTGCTTCTCACAATGCTCAAGTGATAGATAAAACATCTGAATGTGACAAAAAGAGTCCGGAACGAGATCATAACCACGTTGGTAAGGTTTTCGTATAACGACAACTTCAGTACGGGAGTACAGAATGAAACAGAAACGAACTAGATGGCGCAAGGAGTGGCAACAAGTGGAGTGCATGACTCTAGATCCCTCTGCATGGAGGGAGCTAGTATTCAGGCACCTTAGCAGCAAGAGTTTCCTCTACTGCTCGTCTGACAGCCCTGGGCTACTCCATAAAGGCCATTTCAAAATGACCCTTTATGTCAACTGTCATTTCGAATACCGTCTGACAAGGGTGTTACGCACTTTTTTTTCTTTTTTAATCATTATGACGCACTTGCAATAGTACGTACAGGCTGTGGTTCCCCGAAATCGCCCACAAACCTACTTCCCGGAGGAGTTTGTTTTTCCTGAACATGCACTCATTGTGACTCAACTAGCGTCACTGTAACAGCCAAATCGGGCAAGGCCACAGTTCTCTTTCTCTACCTTCGCGAAGCCTGTTTACAGAGCAGCGGGGCAACGGCTACACACGAGGTATTGCTTTGACAGGATATAAATACGCTACGAAAACATCTTACACCGGACCGACAGCATAGCTAACGAGTGGGTAAAAAATAGCAATCAGAATGGAAGGAATGAGAGCCAGCCCTCTCTTCGTGCGCTATTAGCGTGTTTATAATTCTCATTAGGTCCGTTCTTCCAATGAAACGAAGCAAAGGTCGAATACGTCGTAAAGCGCAACCGTGAAAGATGTAACGGTGATGACGCCCTTCATCAAACGGAACGAGTTTGCTTCAATGTGATGATTGGAAGGACCGCACATACGTGTCGATGGCATTGCGTTTCGTTCAGCGTTGAGTTCGTGTCCTTCGTTTTCAGCCTTTCCAAATATGCGTGGCCACAGTCTAGTCTAAAACAGGCTAAGTGAGTTGCATGTTCACCGTAATTTCGTACTATCGCATACAGCTTCATTTACACCTGTTCTTTTGCAAATACGGTTATATTATCCTCCAGTCTAGATCTGTCTGTATCTGTCTAGAGTTTCCTGCCCAGCCAAACAGATTTCCAACTTCTTGTTGAACATGGAGAAAATGTCGATGGGAACCGATCGTATGCACGTAACGTTAAATGTGTCTCTGAAGTGCATGAAGCGCTATTACAGTGCGTGGCCTGTAGCAGCGTCAAGTGCACGTAATCTTCATGACGTGATAATCCGTCTAGAAAACTTTATGTTCGATGGTAACGGCTCCGAATAATTTTTCGCAGTCAAGTGCTGATAATCTGTAATTCATTGGTCAAACTCATTTGAAATGCTGAATTCTTCACCGGAGGAGCTGTGCCATCACGAAACAGTCTCCCCTCACTACTAACCCCCACACGCGGACATACACAATGAAAAACGTTACGAACGTAATCTTGTTCGAAACGATACTGGCCCTACGCTAGTTAATTGGATAAGACCAACAACAAATATGTGATGACGATGTTTTCTTCTACACATCACCATCACCCATCGCCATGTGATGACGATTACATTGGGTGTTTCACTGCTGCAGTAAAGTACCCCACCCCACTACGCGTGAGACATTAGATTAGACATTAGAATGACATGGAAATGCGATTGAAGTAGTTCACAGAACAACTCAAATGACAGTAGGTTGCTGTGCAGTACAGACGGAATGAAGAAAATAGGAGTACCGTGGGCCAGCAGGAAACATATTTTCGCGTCGCGGAAATGGCAAAATAACTAAAGAATAACATAGCTGAAAGCTATGCCACGACTTAGCGTTAAAGTTGACAATTGATAATCGTGGCTTTACGGTTTGTTACGGTTTGTGTTTACGGAAAATTGTGGTTAAAGCGTCTGAACCAGACCGGTGGTCATCAGGAACTTCATTGGATAGCTAGAAGAACAAGGACGGGAAAACTGTTGCATTAAAGTAAACCATTCCGTGTCAATATGAAAATGTGATTCGTGCAGAAATGGCTAATCTCCACAACACCTCTATCCTTTCGTCTCACACAAACAAACACACAAACTAGCAGCCACTAAATTAGTGAGACGGCAATGCCTCGCTGGTCCAGCGACAGCCACCACCAAGAGCGTCCTCTCGTTATCTCGCGCTGAAGACTGGGAGCCCTGGGTTCGAATCCTACCACCGTCTGTGCTGCCTGAGGTTTTCCCTGGATTTTCCGGCAGACCTTCCTCTTGAGGTCGGCCCAGGACGCATACTAAGGCCCCTGTCCGCCACTCCTTCCTCCTGTCCTTTCTCCATCTGTCTACGTCTGTACGCCGCTCACAGCCAGAGTTGCTTCGCGGCGTTAACATGGAATTAAAAAGCCAAGATTTTGGTATGAGAACTATTTCTGGAAAGATGAAAGTCGTGGCTTCGGAAACTGGGTTCCAAAACGTGCAACGTTCTACGAGATCCCGACCTTTTTCTTGAAAACTCTCTGGTGTATATAGTGCCCTGGTGCCCTTGAGTCCACAAAGCGCCTTTCGTAAACACCAACCAATGATTGCTTCGCTGGCGCGGCCTTTATGGCTGCTTTCTAACGTGTTTTTGTTTTTTTTAGAAACTGGAAGAGCATCGACGGTGAATGAGATTTACAGGAGGGGCGTGCGCTCACATATGGAGCCGTCTGGAAGCAGCCATCAAGGCCAGTGACGTCACTATGACGATGCCTAACTTGGCGGCACTGTTTTTGTTCAGAGTGCGATTTGAACCTGTTTCGCCCTCTCCAGATGGAGGAGAATTTAAAAGTCGATGTCGAAGATAAAAGGATTACGCAAGCGAGCTGGTCTACAGGGTGTCTCCATGAACAAGCAGCAATATTTAAAAAAGACTCGGCGCTCTTCGCCAATGATATCAACTTAACGTTGAGAGCTGTCTTGTATACCAGTCGGCTGTATTTTTTAAAATTGTAATTAGCCGGAGTAATAAGCTGTTCAAGCTATTATTCTGTGTCAACGTAGTTCAGCATGGTCATAATTAAAATACCACTGAACGGCAATGTGTTTCTTTATTCTTCTCCACACGGTGTCCTGCAACGTCTGAAAGAAACCCACTGTATGCCTTTGCAGTATTGGGTTTGTCCATAGGCACTTGAGGCAGTTTACAGCTATGGTCGTGTCCACCTAAGAATGGCATCACGGGTGTTGAAGAAGAACTTTATAATGTATTCTCATTCCGTTTGACTGTGAAAGTCACTTTTGTAAAACGAGGGTGTGACTCGAAGAAACTATAACGTCAATTCCGAACACCATGTTTTTTGCTGGTGGTTGAATACAATGCCGTTCTTAGGTTGAACGTGGCTTAATCAGTCAATCAATCAATCATCAGTCATGGCTATAGTAATTTAATTTGAGAGTGCTACTAATCTTTATAGCGTTTAATGATCCGTTGAAGGCATGTAAAGTGTTGGGATGCTTACATCATGAGTTTGCGTGAGGGACAGCGAGGTGTAGAAAAGTTGTGAGGCTACGCCATGTGTTGAAAGTTCATGTGAGGGTGAGGGACAGTGAGGCCTTGAGGCGAGGTGACTCTGAATGAAGTTGCGTGAAATGACATCTGCACTTGTACATCACTCCGCACATTTCTCGTTCGATAAATAGTGCCTCCCATCACTTGATAATGATAATTCGAGACTTCACGTCGCGAGATAAGCGGCGACACTGTGGTCGGCCTGTTCACGTCGACCAAAAAAAAACTGAAGAAGCTGGATGTGAAGAAGCACTCTTTTTTTTTTCCTGGTTTCGCGGGCTTTCAATTATCTTCTCAATGTCTACCGAATCCCATTTTATCTTTGAACTATTGCTCAGACGATATTAGTTTTCAAACATCGGTACGAAAGCTGTGAAACATAAATGTTTTGCCTTTAGCAGTGTTTGCCATTATACGAAGCTTGGTATAAGTGATAAAAATTGTTGTGGGATCTTCAAGGTTACCTCTCACATTATAGAAAAAGAAAAGAAAAGCTGGTCAACAGCAGAAGAGTGAGCACACGGTCCCTTTTTCGCCATCTTTTGTGGATTACACTAACGATGGCCTTAGTAAGATTGATCCGAGTAATTTTCCGTAATGGCCTTAACAGCAAAACGACCATAATAGCGAGACTCTCGTTGTTGCAAACCCTAGTGTAACCTTAGCCGCGGGAGCACCGCTGACAACGAAGGTCTGTCCTTTATCGATCCCTCAGATACTTCAGACAGCTCTGCTTTCACTTCTTCGTTGGACAAAGCAGCAGTTTTATCTCTCGCTCTATATTAAGAAATTAACGAAGGAGGGCTTCTCTCACAATGTTTAACATTTCTCTCGTACTTTTTCTTTTTTTCTTGTTTCTCTGAGAAGGAAAAGCTGGCGTTTTAAAGGGAAAGATTCTAGTACAGAAGAATTCTCTGGCGTGCCATAGAAATCTCGTGTTTGAGATTGAATGTAAAAAAAAAAAAAGGGTGAAGAAATTGAATTCGTCACCTGACCAATTCTACTACTCCCACAAAGAACCACTAACAGGATGAACCCCACATAAAGGGAAAAAAGAAAAGAGATAAAGAGAAAAACAATCACCCCTCCCGGTCACCGAACTGTATATGTGCACATGCGTAGCTACATCCCCTAGAAATGAAATGAATTGCGAGAAACTATAACAGGAACGAGGAACTCGACGACGCATGCCTAGAACGCGGTCTTAAAATGCATATTCGATATGACCGCTCACTAATCACCATGTAGTTGACAAGTGCTGATAAGGCCGCATCTCTCTTCTTCGGTTCCCATACGCTCAGCAACTTGACTATATCGAAGATTTTATTGTCGAAGTGATCTAGAGCAGACTTCAATGTAGCTCTTTGGGATGGATATACCCATCGAAACTGTGTTTTATCATTTGATATCTAATTTTCTATCATTTCATCGGCTCGCATCTACACGTCACGCATTTGCTCTTCTTCCTAACCTCCATCGAAACCCATCACTGGATGATTTGATTTTTAAAAGAAAAAAAATTGAGGAAACACATCACTTCTTTTTGTTTCTTTCGTATGTCGTTATGTGACAACGTCGCGGCGGTTCGGTAGGGCATTTCTCGTTTATTAAAACACCATGAAACTAGACAACTGAATGATGACAATCAACTGAAGCAAATATGAATCGTTGAATTTTCTAGCGTCTTATATCTGATTAAAATACCACTTCGTGAGAATCTCTCTCTCTCTCTGTATAATACGGGATAATGATTACAAAGAGTCTCAGTCGTGAACTAATAGTGATTATCCGGATTAGTGATCTTCCTTGTCCACCACAGACAAGATCAGTGATATGAAACTTTGGCTTCTGGGTGTATTCCCAATGACCCATTGACGTCCCAGCTTCTTCCTGCTAAAATAAAACTGTCCAATGCAAACATCGCTGTGGGGATGTTATTATGAGCATATCTCTCAACTCTTTCATGCACAAGGTCCGCGAAAAAGACTGTGCGCGTAGGAGGCAGCATAAAAAAAAATCTGAAGCAGATAGAAGTCCAGAAAGGATAAATCGATAAGACAAAGAAAGAAACGATAACATAAAAAAGTGAAGGAACGACGGCATTGATCTATTGATTTACATATAGACTACGACGCAGTTTTTAGCTGGCATGATGCATCAAGAGAGTAAGGAATTCGCTAGTGAATTTCATAATAGATTTGACACCAAGGAAAAGTTCCATGAAAAACGAACTCCGATAGAATGGAGTTTGCATGAACAAAAAAATTACGCTGGGGACCAGTGCTCAACCTTGGATCGTTGAGTTATCTGTGCTCCGGGAAATGCGATTTCATGCCCTGATACCAACGCATCCTATTGTTTGGCTTCTTCTTCTTCTTTTTTCTTTTCCATCTACGTGCGGTTTTCTTCAATGCAGAATGCCACCTTACGCGACTTACGTAACTCGGGATTTGCGCGGCATGCGTGGTGCAAGGCGCTACCGCCGCCATCTACATGCAAAGGCGTCCACTGCTGGACAGTGTGACATTGAAAAACGATCATGTCGCAAGCAGGAGCTAAATCAGGGTACTTTGACATTGAAGACAAACGCTTCGGAAATGGTGCTGTGCATATGATACTCAATGGGTCTGAAGTGTGTTTCTTTCTATTCAATACATACGGGTCTTGACGTCGTTGGCAAGACGTCCTGTGACGTCACAGGCCACAGAATGCTTGGAAAGTACCGTAAACGTATTATTGCAGAAATTGTAGAAATAATACTATACTGTAAAATGTTCTTGCTGGTGTAGTTTTGGAATGTACGTTTCCAGAACTATAGGTCACCAACAGCATTCTACAATCCCCATGTTTCTCACCGGAGGCTTCAACATAACATGTCAAAGACATGGCCATGGACATGAACATAGAATATAGATATGTCCACGGGAAAAAAAGAGAGACAAGAGAGACGACGTTTCGTGCAGAGATTGAGCGGAGTCGACCAGCGTTCATGACTCTGCTGTGTTGTTCTTCATCTTTTTGAACGACCCCGTATAACGCATTCAGCATTTCAAGCGCTTGCAGTGGCCAAGGGCGACAGCATTTATTTTCCACAGAGAGGGAAAATACCATAAATGACTTTGTACTTCATTGCTTTAAATGTATCCAGTGTCTGCAACATGATTTTTTTTGCGGTCTGCACACTTTTTCCTTTGCTTTTCACTTTGGGTTACTTCCACATTTCTTAGTTACTCACACACATAGACACACTCAAACACACGCTTGCATTGTTGCCGTTTGGCATTTCCCTTTTACTGACCTCTTCAGATCAACTTTCTGCATTTCGAATTTAGTGTCACATCATCACACTATTTTGCTTCAGTTTCGCATCACTGCATGTACTGTGTATGTACTGCATGTCACAATGCTATTCATGCTATGCTGTGCTATGTCATGTACTATTAACTACTTTTTAATGTACTTCAATGTTAACATATCCACAATGTGCTTAGAATCAGGATATTCTACTTCTTCCTTTGAGGGTGGATTATTAAACGCCCTTAAATCTAGGTTGTTCTGTATTTCAGGACAAAAGATGCTGCATGGTTCTGCCAAGGGCCCTGGCATGAATCATGTTCTCTTTTTTCTTTTTTTTATATCCTGTTTCAGAACAGCTTCGATTTTAAATTGTTACTGCATTACCGCTATTGTAACGTTTCGTTTTTCCCCACTGTAATAACGAAATGAGGGTATTTCATTTTTGTCTATTGGTACACGTGCCACACTTACAGAACATTTTGCTTCAGGACAGGTAATCTTTAGCACAGACTTTCTATTTTTGAATTGCGGCGTGCAACAGCTCACATCTATACCAGGCGTAGCTAGACAGGGCTAAAAAACTAACCTAAACCCGGCCTAATTGGACCGGGCCTTAAGTTGGCACATTGCTTCTGAAGTTCTGCTTCAGCTACAATGGCTGTTATGACTTGCTTAGAGGTAGAGTGGCGCCTCTGCCGCCTGCGCATTAAGTGGGGTCTGGAACATTAATCTCCTCAGGATGGCCCATCCTGCAGATTAGGTCCCGTCAAACCCATCACGCATTTTTTTGTTGTGCGAGTCCGTTGATCCCATAATCGACAGAAGCAGTCAGCCAATTAACCAACATTCCACAACCTTGTCCAATAAGCATCCATGGCGACGAGGTCTGAGCTCGGGCACTATATACTACAACAGGGACGTTACGTGACAACACAACACGGATCTTGTCCACCAGCTTGCCTGCGTGTATTTTATCTGTGTGGTCCAATACAACGTCTTCGTCTTGCAACATGCGTAATATTAACAACTGATTTGTGCTCCCGTAATGGTCCACATTTGTGCAGCTGCGTCTGCGACGTTGTTTGAACTTGTTAAATTGGCAGCTCGTATACCAAACTGCAAGTCTGTCTACGCAACAGGATGCCTTCCAACTATAGTTGCCATAGCCATGCAAGCTTCTCTATAACCTGTCTGCGAAGGCAGCATTGAAAAGTCGTCACGGGCCTGTTATCTATATAGGTACGTGTTTAAATATCCCGCACTCGATCCAGGGTCTATGGTTGCTTGGACGTACCTGGTTCGAGGACTTAGGCATTCGAGTTCAACTCGGCTACTAAAGTGGGCTCCGTGGATGACGCCACTTGCAAGCACTGTCGTCAGCCCAAGACCGTTGTCCACATTCCAAGAGACTGCTGCGAGGACGATGGCGCGCGCAAAAAGTACCTTGAAGACCGCAAAGACAGTACCCTAAGGGGTATCGTGCACCCCAGAGGTACTCTCTGCGAGAGGTGCATGAGAGCCCTTAGAATCCAACACGATTCCTTCTTAAAACGAGGCTATAGCTTGGAGACATTTACGATGTGCTATAGGTTGTTTTTTTAGCTCTTTAGGTTGACCAAGCTAAAACACATGAAAACTTGGTCTAGCTAAGAGACTGAACTTGGAGGACCGGCCAGTCATCACTCGATCGCTCCTAATCGGCTTCTACCTCATCTCCTTATCATCTTATCTCGCAGTTACAGTTATTGTGATGCTGCCGACGGTTGTGGGTGAAACAACGGCAAGCTGTTCACCACCATCACCACGCAACATCACCACCAGGAATTCGAGCCCAAGGAATCCATGCGCTGCAGGACAAAAAGCAAGCATGGTTGAGCGGTCCACAGTTTGAAGGAGAACCGAGGAAGTTTACATGACCACCAGTTTCGGTCGTTGCCGAGAAGGACGCAACACTCCTGTTCAAGAAATGCCGTTCAACTCCTATCGCGATGCGGGACAAAGTGAGAACCACGTTATAGAAGAGTGGTCCCCATGGGTGCACAACACACCTCTACGTAAAACCAAAGGCGTTAGGATTTTAAAGGAGCGGTGAAATGCTCCCCCACAGAACATTGAAATATGTCAGCCGTCGGTAAAAACGACAACAAAAATTATGAATTATTAGTTTATTACATTATAAATAATATTAAATAAATAAACACGAATTATATGGAATTGTGAATGATGATGTCATGGCGAAAAAGCCAGAAAGCGACCCTTTCGCCAGGTTAACGCACTTACACGGCAATCAAGAGGCGCATTCCCGCCGCTGTCTATAGCTTTTTCGACGACTGCCAATCTTTCACGCTCTTAGGCATCTTAAAGATTTTGTTGCATTCGTATGTTTGCATGTTCTAGCCTCAGTACAATTACTTCCCAGCATGCCCGGCCATAGATTTTGCGTTATTGCGCGCGACGTAGTTGCGTGCAACGAATAACGTCAGCTTTTGCGAGGGAATGACAGATGACTTGTACCGCGCGAGAGACTCTGATCTGCGCATCCTCTAAAAACCCTCCACTCTACCAAAGAGAGCGTAACGATGGAAGTCGACGTCACTTGATTCGCGAAGCCGGCGCAATGAGATGACGAGCCCGGCGCGGCCGAAACGCCGTAGCAGTAGCAGACGAATTTTCGGTGGCCCGACAGTTACAGAAGGTCTGATGACGTCACGCGAAGAAATGGGGGCGGGGCCGATCGGCGCTTTCTGAGGGCGTTTTTGCAAATTTGACTACGCAGTGACAATGTACGTTGCTGCGAAAATATTATGCATGGTGGTTCCTAACAGACTCCTTTGTGAACGAAAGAGTATACTTCGAGCTATGTTAAATGTTACTTCCTTACTCCTTTGAAACATTAAGTTTCACAGGTATCTTCACTGCCGTCTTTCCCTCTCTACTGCTTTTCTTTCTTTTCTTTTTTTTTCACTAGCATAACATTTGTGGATCGATTCAACCAAGCAGCAAACAACTGCCTTCCTCCCGATCTGAGATTTTTTGTAGTTTAACTAACGAGGGTACAGCTGCATTGAATTCGGATCCGTGAAGCAAGTTTCTCATGCATTTACTTTCTTATACGTTTACTGATTTCAAGTCTCTCTCTAGTCTTATGCTTACTCTGCATGATATTCTGAGACGGTGTGTCCCGTCTGGTCTAGTATACTTCCACTCTGAAAACCCCAAATCGATTTTATTCGCGCACTTCCGGCCACTCGGAAGTTGGAAATGTCGTCTCGCAAAGTTTCTTCTGAGAGAGGGATATATTCCTTGAATTTCGAGGCTCCATGTACTGAAATTGGTTGACGCAGCATGTTTCCCTTTCCCATTACGCAAAACGCCTATAAAGAAGGCAATGATAAAAACGAAAGCTCTCTTACGTTTCCGGGGAATAATATAAGTGCCGCATGCCAAGCTAGGAAGACGTATGTGCAGTTACCAAACCATTCGAAATTAGTTTGCCCGAAGCCATCCGTAAAACGGAGCTTCACCACATAACACGGTGAAGGCTAACCATTCCACAGAATGATAGCGTTATCACTCTCGTGGAAAGCACAGGGCGTACATCTTTTGTTGTGACAGGTAATATAACGGCGTAAGTATCAGTAAAAGACCTCCCGTTTTCAACAAATCAAGGGAGGGAACCACGCCATTCGGGATGATGGTTTGCTATAGGAGGGCGTTATGTACCTTTGCGAGCGTTCCTAAACGGGCTTCTTCCTCTCAAGATTGTTCGTAAAAGATTGCACGTAAACCTCGCCTTTCTGAAATTTTCTACGCCGGTTTTTCGTCACGAGAACTGTAGCGTATATGTCTTCTTTGCACCACGAAGCAACTGTGGCTGTCTGCGATGTATGGACGTGGCTAGATGGAAAAGAGGTCAGCAGGGAGGAGTTCTAGACGTGGCCCAAGCAGTACAACATCTTGGCACAATATTGGCAATGCCGCGGCCCAATATTGGTTCAAGATTGGTCCAATACCAGTCCAAGATTGGTCCAATATGGGACCAATCTTGGACCGGTATTGGTGGAATATTGAGCAAAGATGTTGTGCTGCTTGGGCGAGTTTGCGATACGTGTTCTGGGGTAACTTCAGTGACAATTGTACCCACACGTGCTGAAACGCCGTGGAACAATTTCACAGCTGGTAGTTAGGTTAGATTCTGCAACTTCCCGATAAGCATGGCCATCTAGTAGCCGCCTGCGAGAGAACGGTGTATACACACGGTGAAGCCGCTGGTGAGCTTCGCATCATCATCTATGGCGCGCAAATGTGCTCACTCGACATCGCAGTCATAACACTTTGGAGGAACAACGAGAACGTATGGTCGAACAAGATGATGCGTCCTGTTACTTCGACAGCGAGGAATCAGAAAATATGGGTAACGAGGCACGTTTTCGCTCTTCTGCAGTTTTGTACCCGCCTGAAACAAAACCATACGTCTTCTCCACAAAGCAGGCACTTTTCCTGCACAACCTGACACCCCTCTAACAACTCGTCAAAATATCTGTCAGCAAAGCGAAAAAGCCCGGAAAGTGGGGGAGATACGGGTTTTACACCTCCCTACAGAATTGCAACCGCCCCCCCCCCCCCCCCCGATGAAAATCATGCACAACTCCCTGCCATGAAGATGTCCAGATTTCCGCGTCAGTGTGCACTTTGAATTTGTACCTGGGAACACGTATCAAATTGGAATAGTAGTACCGTCTGAAAGTATCTTCAGATATCACGTAGAACTTTCGTCTCGAGTACAGGCAGAGCTACAGTCTCTATTCGCTATACTATGTGATCTGCACTTTGGGACATGCCAATTCTATCGTTGTGTGGTTGTGAGAGTCTGGCTAACTGAGGACAGCAAGCTTGATATCCCAGGTGCAGTGGCGGATCCAGAGAGCGGGCGATCGCCCCCCTCCCTCCCTCCTCGCACGTCAGTTTATACGAGGGGTGTTCAAGTCAAACCGGGACTTTCTGTCTCCTGAGTGTACAAATGGCTCGCGCTACTTCGTTTTCGTCATTTTCACACGCGATAGGCCTCCGCGTTCACCACGTGGTGGTCCAAAGTTTGTGCAAAACAGAAGACACGTGCTGGGCAAGATGGCCGACACATCGAACGCGAATGCGTTCGATGTGTCGGCCGTGTGTGTGTTCGAGTGCGTGAGCGCGCACATCGAACAGCGAATTGTCATGAAGTTCCTCGTGAATGAAGGCGTAAGGTCATCTGAAATTCACAGAAGACTTCAGGCTCAGTATGGCCACGATACACTTAGCCGCAGCAAAGCGTTTGAGTGGTGCAAACGGTTCCGAGACGGCCGTACATCAGTGCAGGACGATCCCGGCCAGGGCAGCTCAGAGCCCAGTGTCAGAGTTCCTGAGAAACATCCAACTTGTGTGGAGCGCCTGATCCTCAAGGACTGACGGATAACATGTCTCGAACTTGCTCGAAAGACGGACCTTCCTGTGGGAACGTTGAACACTATCATTAATGAACACCTCCAGTTTCGGAAAGCCGGGCCTCATCACCAAAGGAGTCCTCCTCCTACAGGACAATGCACGCCCGCATACCGCACACCTCACGACACGCACCTTACAGGAACTTGGCTGGGAGTTGCTGCCACATCCCCCTTACAGTCCAGACCTCGCCCCCAGCCATTTCCATCTCTTCGGTCCACTGAAGGCATTCCTTGGGGACCGCCACTTCAGCTGCGACGACGAGGTCAAGAATGCGGTCCGATCATGGCTCCTACCCGCCGGTAAGGATTTCTACGCTGCTGGCATCCAAGCCCTCGTGAAACGCTGGGACAAGTGCATTAGTGCAGCTGGGGATTACGTTGAAAAATAAAAGTAATTTCTCGCCTGTAAGTTAATTTTACTTTTGCAAAAAATGAAAAGTCCCAGTCTGACTTGAACGCCCCTCGTACATTTGATCCCCCCCCCCCCGCACTACGCGTTTCGGCAAAAAAAACCGTCCTCGCAAACCGAGGGTCTGGATCCGCCCCTGCCCAGGGGGCGAGTTCGAACCCGGCCGCAACCTGGTGGCATGATATACACGTTGCTTAGGCACATTATCTGTCGCGACGAACGTTACATGAGGTGTACAGTGTGCTAAGATTTCGGCGCATGAAGCGTCAGTCGGCAAAAATTATTCCAGAAGCCGACGGCGTCGTTCATGATTATAGTATTGTCGAGACTTGAAGCCACGAATTATTCTTAATCATTAATATTAGTTATATTACCATTAAGAAAGCTTATTAACGGACGATGAGTGGTTAAAAAATAACCTCTGTTTGCACTTCACAGTAAACTGAGATCTGTACATTATTCGCGCTCATTATTCTGCATGATGGGCCTCGCGACGTGAAGGAATTCTGAACACATGAGCCCCACCTACACATGAGTTAGTTCCTGCTGAGCTTCCTACTTTGTTTACCGGTTCGCTACTTTTCTGTCACTGCAGTGGAACGCAGCGGCGCGTGAAACTATTTCCTTCCTCTCCTATTTGACCGCCATGTTTCTCTTCCTGCCAATGCCGTCTTCCGTGAAGCCCGAATGTCGCCGTACAAAACAAAAAGGTACACACAGAACAGACAAGTCTGCGAATGGGACAATGGTGCCCAGGAAAAACAATGTGTTATTAGGTAATATTTTCCGCGCACCTTTCTTTCTCTATACTATATCTTCCGGGATTATCCTGAGGTCTGTAGAGGTAAGCTCTACAGACGCGGGTCTTTTCATCTCATGGGGGTTTTGGAATCCCGTAGGGGTGTGTAGCCCCCCTGTATAGGCTGTTCCTCCAACGAGACTTCGTGGAGTCGTATATTTGACTGGCACCGCGGTTTCTGAATGGTATTATCCGTAGGAATAGCTCAAAGTATCGGCTGTACGGCCCTTACGATGATATGTAGTAGAAGACCAAAAGTTTTTCACCAAGTCATGCTTTGCAAGCAATACTTTGACTTTATACCACAAAGCGACACTAATAGCGGACAGTTATTATGCATGTTGGTATCACATAAAGTGTAAATGTAACGTAATGTCATATTCGACATATACCTTAGTAGGTGTGCGGTAGTGTTGTAACGGGATGGCGACAGCGGGAATAATACTGAATCGAGCATATTAGGGAAGCAAAACTGCATACAACGCTATATTGCCGTCGCCATTAAGTTCAATACAAGTTCAATGTGTTTGTCATAAGTTTGCAAAACCATTTAAGGTGGAGTCAGTAATAGTCTCCTTGGACAGAAAACAATGTCACACTACGGCTGGTATTTTTAAGATTATAAACACGCCGAACGATACAATGTGCTTTCTTTTCACAAATTTATAAGTTAACTCGTATTATTGCCACCCTATTTATCCAAACGTGGTACGCCAGCATGTTACGAAAGCTCCAGATCAAAACGTTGCAACCCGGGGTATTTCCCTGCACCCCCTCAAATACTCACCAACAAGGACCAAAACTCCCGAAATGCAAGAGTGTTCGGGTGGCACCCCCCCCCCCCCTTACGGAATTCCAACACTCCCTGAGATGACACACACACACACACAAACATTCATACAAGAACGCACGTGTGTGCACACTCCCACACACGCGTGCACACGTACATACACGCACGCACTCACACACACATGGGATGCATGCACTCACGTATTCACCGTTGCTAAGGCAGTTCCTTGCGACGAAAACACTGATTTCCACATCCATGATTTCAACAGTTCAATATAAGTCAATAACATAAAGTTTAGACGAGACTGCGCGCGTGCGACGCAATATGGACTGGTGGGGAGGGGAGGGTATGGCTATGAGCACGTTCAGTTACCGCGGTTCGATAATCTTTTTCGTCTCTCGTCTCTCACGTCACGCTGAAAGAACGAAGACAAACACGTGCTGCTACCAATGTTTCCAGACCAAAAAGGGAACGGCTGCCAAACTCAGAGGCCGACAAGACACATAAAATCATGACATAAAAAAGAAGTACACAAAGGAGAAGAAGAAAAAAAAAAGAGAAGCGCTATCGGGTGGTGTTAACAAGCTTCGCACAGTACTTGTTTTTAATCATTTGTTTGTAATTTGGTTGTGTACATGGGTGGGAGCGCGCCTGTTTATAGAGGGCGATTGACCGTGCCTAAACGGACGAGAAGCGAAAAGGAGAAGAAACGCTGCATACTATCGATGTCCGAGAGGGAAGGGGAATGAGTTCTTTGCTCCAGCCGCTTTGTCGATTGAAACCGAATGCGCTCGTGTGTTCTGCAAATTTACATCAGTTGCGCCCAGCTCTTTTGTGGCCATTTTATTTACCCTTATATGTAAATGCTGCCGTAACACTCGTACTGCGTACGCTCTTTAAAGAGAACTTCACCCCATAGCAGTAACTAGTCAGCCATATAGTCCTGAACGACGTCGTTCTCTCACCTGATTTATTGAAAGTGGGAGGTGTACGCCTTTTTGTGACACTTACGTTAATTGTCATAAAAAGGCGTACGCCCCGCCGCGCTTTCCGCAAATCATATACTCCTACAACAGAACTTCACAGCATACACTCTTAAAAATGATGATGATGGTGGTGGTGGTGGTGCATCTGAAAGAGCTCGCTTAAAAATGAGGTGGTGGTGGTGGCGCTTAGAGTCCGCTGAAAGGGCTCGCTTAAAAATGAGGTGGTAGTGGTGGTTGTGGTGGCGCTGAAAGGGCTCGCTTAAAAATGGTGGTGGTGGTGGTGGTGGTGGTGGTGATAGGGCTTGCCGTTGTCGGCCTTAAAAATGAACTTCGCTACATAGCACGCTCCTAGCCAACCATCATCCCGAGTGACATCGTTCTGTCCCCTGACTTGCTGAAAAGGGGAGCGGGGGGCGTAGGCCATTTTTTGTGGCATTGTGCAATTCATGATTGCCGCAAAAATGACGTACGCCCCCCATTTTCGTCAAATCAAGGGAGAGAACGTTGTCATTCGGGATTATGGTTAGCTAGGAGCGTGCTATATGTACATACTCATCACATGTTCACACCACGAAACTCATCTTCAGCATCATTTTAAAGAGTTTTATACATATTTCTTACCTCTTCCCCCAGCGCTATTGCTCGCCGATGAGGCTATCGTCCCTTTCAGTAGAGATTTTTTCAATTTTTTGAGAGACATTGGAACTGTGAATGTTGTTGTAGTTTTAGGCTTGCATTTTATTTGTTGTTTCTCTCCTTCTTCAACATCGCACCTATTTTTAACTAGTCACGTTTCAATCACAGCGTTGGCGCATTATGACCTGTGTTGTCGATGCGCCATTAAAACCCCAATCATCATCATCATCATGCTATGCGGTGAAGCTCTGATATGCTCTGGGGAGGGGGGATCGCGCGTCCTGGACAGACTTCACAGGGAACTGTGCCGACATTTATCAAAAGCATCTGAGGACAACCCAGGGAAAACTCCCAGACAGCAGAGCTGGCACCCGGATTCGAAGCCGGGTCAAAGGATGCGCTACAACAAACACAAACCAAACCAGAAGAAACTGGTGCTTTTGATACAGGCGCAGTTTTGAGGACGTTTCTTCCGGAGTCGTTCTTTTCTTTTTTTTTTTTTTTTCTGTGCATTATTTGCTGCACCCGTATACAGCAACAACTATTTCAGAGAGAGCTAGGTCACAGAAGTGCTAGCACGTACAGGATCTATCAGGATGCCCACCAGGCTTACGTTCCCACGCTTTTCTGCACTTAACCAAGTTGTTTTCCCTCATTGCGAGAAGGGAAAGTACGTAAGTTCTTGCTATCGGAAACCCCACAAAAAAGCGTAAAACGAGTCCCGTACTCCTGTGTGTGTATGTGTGACAACATGTAGAAGAAAATGTGAAAAGTGTGAGTGTCCCGTTCGTTGATTGAGGCCCATTGGCAAGTCGTCGGAGAGATCTTGCCAGCGTTGTGCCCTGGTTATCGTATTTGACCGGCGAGAGGAGCCTGGTTCGATTCCCTCCGCCGCCGCTTTAGTTTTTTTTTGTTTGTTTTTTTTTTCTTTTCGGCGACTGCCATTTTACAATTTTTTCATCATTCTGCCGCCTTATCCGCGGAAAATCAGAGGCATACTACTTTTTATGACCCACATGCAGTTACATTAATTGTCAAGAAAAGCCATACGCCTCGCGCTTTCCAGAAATCAGGAGTGATAACGACATCATTCTGTGCAATGGTTGGCCTTCGTTTCAAGAGTGTGGTTGCCATAGAGCATGATATGTGATACCGGTAAGGTTCTGTTTTTAGGTTGCTGTATTAGCATCGGCTTAACTACACTCACTGGCCCCATGATGCAGTCTCAATGGCAACGTGACATCACCACCCACTCTCTGCTTTACTCCGTTGACTCCACATTGTCCCTTGCTCTGCCCCGCCATATGCCGCGTTCCTTTATCACAGTCTTCTACCGCATGAGACTTAATGTGGCTTTTACACCGGCTTTCAAACACCTCCTCGGTGTCGGCACGTCCAGCCTCCGTTCCACGTGCGGTGTGCGCGGTGACCTCCATCACGTCGTCCTGGTCTGCGGACAGTACGATCGCGAGCGCGCCCTCATGGGAACTGCTCTCCAACGCGTCGATCAACGCCAGTTCGACTTAGCCAAAATTCTCGGGCCATGGTCGGACCCCTCACATCTGATGCAAGGCCTACGAGCTGTTGCTGAGTTCCTCTCCATCACTGGACTAATGGACGAACTCTAATAGGACACCTTTCCATCATCATCATTTTCTCATCCCTTCCACTAGCTCAATAGGGCAGTGTACCGCCATAACGGCGGAGAATGACCCACCACATCATCATCCCATTTATGTGTGTGTGGGTAGGGAGGGGGGCTTAACTACATACTCTCTCTCTCTCTACTATCAAATATATTTTACCCTCCCCAGCACACACAGACCAAGCAGCCTCTTGAACCTCTTCGTACATAATCTGATCAAGTAATCTGCCTGCCTTCCTCATTCTGTAACTCAGCAGGTAGTATAATTACCCGACGCCTAGTTCAATATTCGAATGTCCTTTCCAAAAAATCTCTACTCCCATCACCAATCCGCTCCTCGATTTCATCTCTGCGTGATATCCAAAAGAGAACGTCATGCTCTATGTTCCAAATATAGGTTATTTTTACCCTCAGATATTATTTTTTTCCTACACCGAAAAAGTAAGAAAAAAAAAAAACTTGTGGCTGCTGTAAACACGAAAGAAAGAAGAAGAAAAAAAAAACGCTCCAGGCTTATATCGTGTTGTGTCACGCGCGGTATGTAAGCGTGTAGTCACGTAGGAGTCTCAATGGGAGGCCTTCTGTGCTCGACTGTAGTAGATGGAGGAGAGCACGACCTCCGTCTTAAAAATGACGCCCGGATAGGGGGTGCAGCTCAAGCTGTCAGGATGGATGTGATACACGACTCAATGTCAGTCCAAGGTTTGCTCCGCCGCCGATGTTGCATATGGTTGTCTTCCTCCTCTCTCCGCTAATATTATTATTATTATTATCGATCCTTCAAGGCTATTCAAGGTAGCAACGAGTGCGAAAGTGTTGCTTTTCGTTGATGAGGCGTTGGGGGAGTGCAGTGGAGGTAGAATTAAAAAGGAGAAAATGAAGAGAAAATTTCCCTGCCCCGGGTTTTCCCGTTCGGAGGAAATGACCCTATAGCGAAGTCGACCCTCGACATATATGTACCGGTCATTGGCCGAAAAGCTACCGCCCGTGCTGTGTATAGTCTCGCTGTTTTACTTTTCTTTTTCTTTTTCACATTCTCTATCAAATTTATATGCGATGTAAGTTTGCATTTTCGAGCGAGAAGAAAGAATTTCCTTTGGGGATGGACTTGTGCTGTGGTGTTTATCTCTTTCCAGCTGTATCCACGCGGGGGAATTATAAATGGGCAGGAAGGCGTGACAGGATTCGAAATGTGACCCTCCGTGCGTTTTAACCAAGGAAGAGTTTTATGCCCGCCTTGGTTGCCCACTCTTAATACAGAACTCCACCACATAGCACGCTGAAGGTCAACCACTGCACAGAATGATACCGTTATCGCTCCTGATTTGTGGGGTCGTACGGCTTTTTGTGGCGATTCACATAATTGCATAAGTCACAAAAAGGCGTGCCCGTCCCATCTTCAACAAATCAGGGAAGAACGATGTCATTCGGGATGGTGCTTGGCCAAGAGTGTGCTATGCGGTGATGGGTGCCGTCTTGGAGTAGCTAAAAGGGAGTGGAGAAAACGATTTCTTCTTCTTCTTCTTATTATTATTATTATGATTATTTTCAGAGTTATTATCAGTTTGCTCATAAGTGGCATAATAGACTTTTGTCACTGCGCTGAGATGAGGCAGTCATGCCTCATCATGCCTCATGCCTCATCTGCCTCATCATGAGATGAGGCAGATGAGGCTTTCTCAGGTAACAGCAGCGTGCCATTGCAGCTTGCTATGCCGTGACGTTTTTACAGTGCCATCCCCAAACCTGACTTCCTAACGGAAAAAGTAACTTACTTCGCGTCCACACACCGGTTATGCAGGTGGTGCTGCCTACAACAATACGACACGCTGGCTTTATGCACTGATACGCTTCTTCTGTATGTTGGCGCCACCTGTGTAGTGATACGAAAATGAAGCGCACGCAGCAAAAAGTGACGGCTTTTGAGTGAGGTGGGTCAAACTGCCGTAAAATCAGCGTCAAACAGCGGAGGCTGCCATCTTGTGGAGCGCAGTTGCCAGACCCGGAAACCCGAAGTTCGCCAGTTACGGCGGCAAAAAACGCCGCTGTTGTCTCTTTGTCATATTTGCTTAAACAAACGAATTTCTTGAAAAATGATGCAGTAAACAGGTAAAAGTTAGTAATAACTAACCCATGTTGCTTTCGACATTCTTAGCGATTGTTGTAACGCTCGCATTGTAACGCATGCACAAGCTAGAATGATAGTTTCGGTTTCGTGGTTGCGGGTTTTGGCGTGCTACATATCTATCATATGCAGGCACATCTGGAACTACATGTTGAGCCAAAGTCTGTCTGAAATTTTTTTCATATACTTGCGAAGGAGGGGGAGGATGGAACGTTCAACACTCCACATTACAATACTGCTAAGGGTAAAACCTAATTCATAAATGCAGACGTCCAAAGACCACGAAATGTGACCACACCTCGATGGCATAATCCTGATGTGAAGCCTCCATGGACCAGAGAGAAGGCATAGCAAAAAAAGAAAAACAAGACATCTACCAAAACGTTACATATCATTGACATGATGCTTCCTCTTTTCCTCTATCGTGATTACTCAAGCGGCTCAGTTCTAAGGTACAGCAGTGACGAACTCTCACCCTCTTCCTGCACCAAAACGAGTAGCCTACAGCAAGCGTATATTGGTATGATGGTTGATCACAGTGGGAACAGCATACTTCTGATTATGGAAAGCAGTCTCAATACAGCTTATCCCTCCTTATTGGAGAAAATCTTCTTCACTGTGATGAGCATACATACAGGCAAAGCGCATATGTTGCTTTGCAACCACTTGTCATCTGTGCATTTTAGATTTTCGTATAGAGACAACGCTTCGGAAGTGCACAAGTGAGATATTTTACTGAAGGCACAGTGCGCGTGATTTCAAAGTTCCTCGGAACGACGTGCCAGTCAGACACAGGTAACGAGCATGGTACATGACAGAGCTCATGCCAGATATGTTGTACATGTCCATACATAAACAAATTTTACTTCAAGGCAATAAGTAGTTACGTCCAGCACAGTAATGCCACTATGTGTGCACACATTTTGTGTACGCAATGACAGTGTTCCACATTTCACTTCTATCAAGTAGGAAGAGTTTGTGTGGAAAAAGCAACACGCATATGGGTGGGTGAATATGAATTTTGCAGATATTAGTAACGTGTAATACGAACCATTTACTTATCTTTTACAGCTGCACAGATTTCTTAATTGTATGAATGCCTCAACTCATGTGAAAGCGAAGCAAAAAAATTTTGTTAAGAAATCTATAATCAGTGATCTACAACAAAGTATACCTCATTTGTGCATATGCTTTGTGAACGTAATCACTGTTTCACATCTTACGTCTAATATAGTTAAAAACGATAAAAACCCCTGCGCAGGAAAAGACGAGAACGGAACCCAAAAACGATGAGGACACCACACTGAACTGCCAACCAAAGCATTTTTATTTTGTGAAACGAAGCCTTAAATACATGAGACCTCCTCTCCCCCTCATGTTGGACTTCCTGTTTACACCACAAAGATAAATACAGGGGTTACTGACGCAGTTACTACCTGCTTTTTTATCTCATGCGCCTCTCAAAAGAGAAGGCTACTTTGTTTTTTACACCTGAACAAAATTTTTGTTTTTGGGAATTCTGCTTGACATCCCACACATAATGTAAAAACCCAGAGACTAGGGAACACGAACGGACAGACACAAACACGATGTCTTTTCACACAAGTCACACACGTCAAACATGAAGTCAAGTCAAACGAACACAAGTCAAACACGAAGTCACGTTTGTTTGTGTCTGTCCCTTCCTGTTCTCTAGTCTCGGGGTTTTTACATTATGCATCATCTTCACCAGCTCGCTTGCTTCCTAGCCATTTTTTCATTGTCACATCCACATGTCAATAAGTGGTCCCCCAATGCACCGTATCTATTAGAGGTATTAGTTGAATGTTCTTTTAAACGAGTGTTCATGCACCTTTCAATTAAAAACAACTGAAAAAATTTCTACTCATCTATGAAAAAAACCCAGTGCTTTATCAACCAGCCAAAACACTCGATCTGTTTATGCACCTAGATGATTCCCCCGATATATACCTTATCACACTTTCGTGGTATAGAGTAAACTATATGAATATGGCATTCTGCAACTTTCCTCCCGTGATCACCAACCAGGCCAAGTTTTAGCCGTTTTTCATGTTATATCTAGTCAATCAGGCTTTCTGTTAATTCATGTGAATCACCAATTAATATCTTTTCATGTTACGTCAATATGCTTGCATATGTGGAAAACTGAAAGGTATATGCTACGTGTGAATAGGAATGTCACCAGACTGGATGGTGGGAAAGGTCTTTTACGATACAGATAAACACACACCGTTCTTAAGCCCCTTTCTTTGAGTGTGGAAGGGGATGACGTGAACGATACGGTTGCAAAAAGAGGTGCATGAAAGCGGTTCCACTTCCAAACCAGACTTTTAAGAGAAAAGTTACATGGTGGTTAAAATTGATTCATGGAGTACTTGCGAGGGATTCGAAGTGGTTATGCAACTTGCTTTATCAAATATAACCGATTACCAAATATATATTTGCGAATAAATCCAGTCTACCATTATCATACACTGTGTGTTATTATTCCACAACTCAGTCGCAAAAATATTTGTAGTTACGAATAGCGTTTGAAACAATTTTCATTGGCAAATCTTCGCAACATAGCTTTCAGGGTCGTTGGAGAAGAAAATTGTTTCACAAAGCACTTGTGACAGAAAACATTCTTCACTTGCGAAAGCGAAAACAAAGCTGCCTACTTCAAGTACTGCCGTTTATTGGCAATCACAAAACATAATCTGCGCACTAATGAAGAAGTGTTTTGCCAACATACGCAGGACGACGGGCATGAATGTACAAATGTAGTCACTTCTTCGCACAATGTCGTCGTAGAGAGATGCGTCGTAGAGTTACGCTGGGCACCTTCTTCACCTACATCATCCAAAGCAGCCTCAGCTGGCTGGCGAGCATCACAATATTTAAGGAACATCACAGTCCACAGACACAACTGCACAGAACGGACAGGATCGTGCGTCCGCAGTGATTGGAAATACCGTGAACACATCCACACACCCACTGAGGAGCGACGGCAGCCATAACTCACGCTGGATTGGATACGGATTGAAGTGGCTATTTTGAGAAATAGCATGCTCGGTGCACATTGTTTGCAGATAATTTCTACTTCGGTACAAATCTAGGTGGCAGATTTTTCGATGTTGGCAACAACCGTCCCACAAGATGGCGATCCCCGTTGTTTTACGCGGGGAATGGGCCGAAATACATGGCAAGATGGCGACTTTGACCCACCTGTTTGAGTGGGATAAGCCTTCGAAAATGCAAAGAGTTTGATTTCGATTGACTTTTTTTTTTCCTACAGGACCATAACGCTTGCAAGTAATTTCAATAACACTTCAGACAAATGCATGTCAGTCTGCAGAGTTGGGGGCGGGACAAACCCAGTCTTCTATTTTTGCCATGCTATCAAAATGTATAATAATCGCTAGACCAACCAATTTACCTAGAAGTGTTCTCCGTCGTTCTACTTTAAAGCACAATCTGTATTTGCTACGACTCCGGCTTTTTAATTCGATTATTCACCTTCTTGTTGTCTACCCGCAGGCCTCACATGATGCCCATTCGGGCACTCTTTGGAATTCTTGCTGCAAGACAACGCCCAGGGACTGAGCAATCATCCGTCAGAAGTGGACTTCTATCGCGCGTGCAACAGACATTCTAAAACGTGGCCACATTATTAACGAGGTGAGCTTATGACACATCTATCATCCTCCATGTTCTTCTTTTTCGTATCTAATTTTATCGTTCCGCGTACGCAAGAACTGATCAGTTTATTGGAAGGTACTTTTTTCACCGCAACCTTTCACTAATCACTAATGTGATATAAAGAAATTGCGTGTACCTTTGAATGCGGGAGCTTTATATAGGGCAATCTTCAGATCCTGATGTATCGGGCGTCCGCGCTCGTTCGCTTCTCTCTGCCTCTCTCCCTCCACAACTACACGGTTGTCGACGTCGATGGGCCCTACACTCTTAAAAATAAACTTCACCACATAGCACGCTCCCAGCCAACCATCATCCCGAGTACATCGTTCTCTCCCCTGATTTGTTGAAAACGGGAGGCGTACGCCTTTTTGTGACAATTAACATTTCTGCATAAGTGTCACAAAAAGGCGTACTCCTCCCGTTTTCAACAAATCAGGGGAGAGAACGATGTCACTCGGGCTGATGGTTGGCTAGGAGCGTGCTCTGTGGTGAAGTTCATTTTTAAGAGTGTATAATGCCACACTCTTAAAAATGAACTTCACCGCATAGCACGCTCCTAGCCAACCATAACCCCGAATGATATTGTTATCTGCCCTGATTTGTCGAAAACGGAAGGCGTACGCCTTCTTTGTGACAATTATGAACACAGCATGAGTGTCACAAAAAAGGCGTACGTCTCCCGTTTTCATCAAATCAGGGCAGATAACGATATCATTCGAGGTTATGGTTGGCTAGGAGCGTGCTATGCGGTGAAGTTCATTTTTAAGAGTGTGGCATTATACACTCCCATCAGTACCGGTCATCCTGCCTCTACATCACTTTGAAGTCCTCAACTCCCCTTTCTCCCACTTTCTTTTCCTTTTTTTTGGCTATAGTCGTGACGATGCCCACTTGAGTGCGGCCAACAACGGCAAGCTACCTCGACACCCCCCCCCCCCCCCCCTCATTTTTAAGAGTGCACCGCTTTAATACATATTCTCGTTCCGGCATGTCTCATGAGCAGACATCGGCACTTGTGACGCCTGCTCTCGGCTCTGACGGCCGCTGTGCTCGCCCATATCTCCCGTTTAACTCATTGTCTGCTCACTCATGCTCATTCACTCCCTGCTCCGCTCTCCATCTACTCACTCATGCTCATCTCATTTGCCACATTGAGCATGAGTGAGTTTTGAAGAGAGATGAAGATAAATTTGGCGAAAGACTGCGAGACATCAATTTTCAAAATACCATTTCTTCAGGATCAATTACGCTATAGCACGGGACGCTTAAGGCACTAAAAATAGCGAGGACACATCCCTCAATCAAGCGAGAACCATGAGAGGAACTGGCAGTTCAATGACAGGTCTGATGGCATTCCCGCAGAAGTGCAAGCCCAATCGAAGCCTCATCATATCATCATTTCGCAGTGTGTCACGTATCCCCACAACTACTATTCAATCAAGCATGCAGTGAAATGCACTCATCAAGTCTCCAGTTCTATAGCTCTGTTCCGCCACATACTAACGTCACGCGACGCCATGTGTCGCACCATAGCGTTACCACGTAAAGCTAAATTGCCACGCTCTAGTGATCTACGCGGAGTCGCACTTACAATATGGCAAGAGTATGCGATGTATCTCTGCAGTTTAATGAACATCGCGTGCTACTTGAATATGCGCCACCTAACGCGAGTGGGTCACGCTGCGAAGATCAGGGCGTGAGATACGTCTATCTCTCGGAAGCATAGAAACGCGTACGATACTGTAGTGTAAGCGCAGCGATTAATGAATTATTGATAGCGTTATTAATTAACGATTGTATGCGACCGCTGCAGGGGAAATGTCTGGTTTTCTGGTCTCCGCTTTTACGTCACCGGTGTTACGTCACGCGATCCAACACGTATGCTCGTATGAGGAAGGCTTTAAATTACTTATATTATGCTAGAGGTGCACCGCGCGGTGTCTTAATAAAAATCGGCCCTGCTCAGTCTCGTGAGAGGCTGGTGACCAGGGTAAAGTGAGACCTCTGCAAAGATAAAGTCCCCCCCTCCACACACACACACACACACACACACACACACATACACACACACACACGCACGCACGCACACACACGCACGCACGCACGCACGCACGCACGCACGCACGCACGCACGCACGCACGCACGCACGCACGCACGCACGCACGCACGCACGCACGCACGCACGCACGCACGCACACACACGCACACACGCACACACACCTCCGTCTTACGCACGGCTCAATACACCAGTAGTTTTCTCTGATTGTGTATAGTAAAAAACTTTCGATGTCTCATGTTTCTTCGTACAAAGAAATATCGAAAGCCTCTCCCTCTTTTATGCTTTGCCAAGCAACCATTCCCGCCGCTTTCCATATTTTTCTTTCTATTCTATTCTATTCTATTCTGGTTCCTAAAGCTATCACGTGTTGCAGCAATGCGGTAGAGTATCGCCCCCGGCGATGAAACTCCCCATTCATCATCTCGCAATAAAGTTGTTGTTGTTGTTTGGTCGCGTGTTGCTGTCGCTGTGAAGTCTACGATACATAAATTTACTGAAGACGAACGATCAAAATTGTAAAACTGCGAAAATAAACGCATAAGCTTTACAAAAAAGGTTGACGCTGCTACAAAGCACTATCCAAACCTTTATACACTGCTGGCTCAGCAGGAGGTACGAGTATGCGTATACCTTTCGATTTGTTCACAATTTGTTATAGGAATGGACCTTGCGTTGTATAGACGTGATAGTTTGCTACGGTGTCCTGCATCAACTGATCAGTATTTCTTTCAATCGATACAGACGAAATCAGAGAATATAAACTGCGACATCAAACATAATGCATAGCTACTTTTATATTTTTTTTTTTTCACCCATACGAACATAAGCTTATAGCATACCGTGTTGGTGGCACACCACTGTCCACTCCCTTCATCAACGAATGCCGCGGCATCATTAAATTCCGTACACACCTGTATCCCATCCTCATGTTGCATAGCTCAAGGTCACGGCTGCTATCCCCCCAGATATAATAGCAGGGATTGCACTAAGTCTGAATGAATAATGGGCACACTGGATACTTTAATCCACAATAGAGCGACTTAATGGCTCGAAAACAAACAAAAGAAAAAGTTGTGTGTAAAGGAGAAGGAAATAGGAAACCTCTCATTACGTTATTGATTAAGTACCCTGCCAAGAGAGATAAAGGTACCCGCTAAAAGGGTTTTCACAAGAGAGGTAACGTGAGAACCATACAAAATGGCGACGTAATTTCACGTAGCCGGCTTTAAGAAGATGGTCTTTAATTAATGGAGGAACCGCGTGCCGCACGGTCTCCTGGGTCCTTGTGTTAGTGTCTGACTTTTTCGGGTTAAACGTATTTACCGGATTCGGGAGGGAAAAATCGGGTGCTATTTTTAAATATGTAATTCACAGCGAACTCGGGTCTTATCGTGTTTTTCGTGTTTTGCTTTCTATCAAGCATGCCACCCACGGTTAAAGTGTATATATTGATCAAACATACATACCTTGCGATTTACCTTACGATTGGTTGCGCATACCTTGCAACATCATGTAGTTGTTGTTGTAGGTGTTGTTGTTGTTGTTGTTGCAACATCAAATGTGCTTCTCATACTTATTGGCGCACTCAAGTAATATCTACATCACACATTCGTATAACTTGCTAGTAAATAGTGCACGTGATACGTGGTACAACTTTATACGTGATTGGAATTCGGGGAGAAATGGGGTTTAACCCGAACTGGTAAAAAAAAAAAAGAAGAAAATCGGGAGGGAATAATCGGGGGAATCAGATTTATCCCGGAAAAGTCAGACCCTATACCGTATAGTATTCGATACTTCATTACCCCTAATGTCTTTTTCCGAAATCTGCAACGATACCGCGACATCTAGCGAAAGCAAGTGGCTAACATTGACCATACTCATTAATTATAAATTCGCAGCAGAACTGGCAACGTGCCAACTCCATATCAAAGCTTCCGAAGCATCCTTACTCTACCCATGTATACATGCTAATTTTTTATGTAATCAGTTAAGGCTATCGCTCGCCATTTCCGTGTCCCTGTCTCAAATCCTTTCGACACCTGTACAGGCCGTGACCCGCGGGATAAACGGGCGATACACCCAAAACTTTGAAGCCATTTTCCTAAGTGAAAACTTGAGGTTAACTGCTCTGTAATGCATGCGACTAGGTCAAGATGTATATGCTTCAGCTCCATTGGCATTGCTTCACCTCATGGACTTGACAACTCGTACGGGGCCTCTTTCTCTCCCTCCACTGAGCAGCGACGAATATTAATTAGCATGACTCAGCAATTGAAAAACAAAAGGCGGATCCTCCCCTTCTTGCGGCAAGACCGGCGTTGTTCTTGGAAGTCGTCGCGTACAAAACGCGACACACGTGAGGCAAACTGGGTCAAGATCTTCGGTGCATATCCTTTTGTTATCTCAAATCATAAATGGCCTTGTACGAATACCACATCCCTGCCGTCTGCTATAAAGGTATATGAAAATGACAGCCATACCTTTATGGCGCTTCTGTTTGTGAAGGCTCGTGAAGAGGGCGCTTTATTTTTGGTCAGAAAGTCATCGCGTATTTATGAAGCAGAAAAGGGCTGGGTAACAAAAGTTAGCGTTAGCAGTTTTGATGGGGAATACATTCTGCAAATAAGGAGTGGAGCCAGACGAGAATGTGTCCGTGACGGCCACCATATAGCATGAAACCGAAATTTTTTCCGGTCTGGTTCCTGTTCAGCTCCAGGAGGACACACATATCGGTTCCGAACCGGTTAAAGATGCTCTAAACCGGTTCCGAACCGGTTTTATTGCACAAGGTATATGCCCTACAATAAACGGTAGGAAAGTCCCGAAAGCTTTATGTCTATTCTCGTGTCCTAGCGTTAACAGTAAAGAATGCCGGTAATTTTATATTAGAACAAACTCTGTTGTATCCCCAAATGGCATTCAACGAGATCACCTTTTTACGTTACAAACGGTTCAGGTATGAGCTTCCCTATCCTTCCAACGTGTTAGCCGCAAAGCTGCGACAAGAACGCTTGTCCACAGGAAAACCAGCCCGCCATAGGAAAACGAAACTACAGAGCGCGGTTGTCCGACGTTGTCGTCATCGATTCGGGCGTCCAGCTATGCATTTCCGCTTGTATTGGAGACTCGAGTTTCAAAGAATCTCGCATGATCCGGTCACTCTGAACCGAAATCTCGATGCTTTGAAACCGGTTTTGAAACGAGTAACCGGAATCTAAATCGGTTCGGCTCCGGTTCAGCTCCAAGATGGCGGCGGCGTTTTCGGTTGGGTTCCGGCAAAAAATAACGATTCTTTCTGGTTTTCGGTTCCGGTTCGGTTTGATGCTCTGTGCCACCATGATGCTCTCGCTTCGCTTCCTGTGTCTGGCTTCTCTTTCGACGTCGGCATACGATTGCGCCAGGCGCTTCCTTCAGTACCTCCTCTGCTGTAAGCTGTTCTATTGGCATCACAGAGGACCCCCGATATATCTGTCCGTGGACGGTAGACGTGCCAACTGTAAGTCATCCCGACCCCTCCCCCAAATTGTTTGGCGACACCCCCTACAAGGGGGCTTCCGTTATTTACAACTTGAACCATACGCGGACAATGATACATCAAGCTGTTACAACGCTAGCTGTAATAATGACCCTCCTCCCAGGCCGTGCTTGCGATTCTAGATAAACCACTGCGTGCCAGACGAACACAACGCATTCTGGACAGGTTCTTGTCTCACGTCATTACAAACGTCGACGCAAACGTGACAATAAACATGGCGGCGCCCACCGTCGGTGGTCTGTAAAGAACGCGCTTGTTGTTTTTGTGCGTCATATACAGGGTGTCCACGCTAAGTGTGAACAGATTTTTTAAAAATATATATAACCCTTTTTCCAAGATGAAATCAATTGCAATATAGCATATGCTGAAGGGCACTCCCTAGCAGGGCATTAGCAAAGTCCAAAGGCAATGTCTTAATTAACTTCATTAATTAACTTTTTAATTATAAAAGCTACAAAGTTGTCCCAATGAGAACATCTGTTCCTTTCGGTCACCTGATATCGTAGCCGTTTTCAGAACAAAAATCCGTTCGATAGATCGCCCGCAAAAAAATTGTGAAGGAACGCAGAAAGACGCGTCTTCTAAGAAGCGCAATGAACAAAATAAAGAAAAAAATTGCGTTCTTTCACGAATTTCTTGCGGGCCATTTATCGAACGGATTTTTGTTCTGAAAACGGCTACGATATCAGGTGACCGAAAGGAACAGATGTTCTCATTGGGACAACTTTGTAGCTTTTATAATTAAAAAGTTAATTAATGAAAGTTAATTAAGACATTGCCTTTGGACTTTGCTAATGCCCTGCTAGGGAGTGCCCTTTAGCATATGCTATATTGCAGTTGGTTTCATCTTGGAAAAAGTGCTATATATATATTTTATATATATCTGTTCACACTTAGCGTGGACACCCGTATACACTTTACATCTTTAGCCCTCAGTAACGATTTTTTTTTCAATATTCTCGCAATAAAACAGGTAAGTTTGCAAACCTGGCCCCGTGTGGCTGGGCATACCCAGTGATATGGCAAGAACTACCGGCGCTCTCTCAACCGATGCGGTACACATATATACCTCGTAGGAATAAAGTGCCACGTCGAGAAAGAAGCACCGTTGAATTTACAGCAGCGAAATATGCCCATTAAACCTTTTTTTGCGCTGTCGGGAAAACATCTGCATGCGTCAGAGCACGATACAAACAAATTTACGTGGCCCCAAAACGGAACTACCTACGACGTCAGGTCGTGACAAGATGGCGGTTTTGCCACAAGCGACCGCTTGAGGGTGGCTACAAGGATGGATTCTTTTGGCACCACTGTGGTAATCTTGTTGGTATGATGCACGACCGACTAGATCATAACGACCACGTCATAAGCACCTCTTCCCAGCGCCGCATTTGGAAGCTAGCAGTGGCGCTACTAATCAGCCCGGCTATTGCTTCCCCAACTTCTGCAATGCCTTGTGCTTGAGCTTGCCTTAGTATTTTTGTACAAGCGGTGGATGTCCCAGAGGAGATGCTTCTTTCTAAAGTTGATTATCGTAATCATTCTACGCGTTTTCATAGGAGCTGTTGCTGTCGTCTGCGACGGTAGTCGTACGACCGCTTCTGTGCGTTCAAAATTCAAATTTCCATTGTCCAATCATGATGTAGATCTCGCAGGCCGATGAGTAGCGCCCCTAGTGGATCATGCGGATGGGATCCTCGTAAGCGCTGCCGATCATGGCATGGTCGTTATAATCCAGTAGGTCGTGGTATGATGTCAGTGAAGTGTGCCCTAGCTTCCGGTCTGCTTGCATTCTCTACTGTTCCCGGTGCAGTTACACTCTCCAACGAAACGCACGTGTTAACGGTACACGAACAAATGCTCGGCGCCTTTTCATTCTATCCACTAACATAGGCCGTGGTGTTCGCAACACCGCGCTGTAGTCGCGCACATAAAGGCAGTTGCTATGCTAAACTATACTTTGCACTTCTGATGCAACCAACTGCGTACGCTTTTCTCCCCTTTATGCTTTAGCCCTGCTTTTGCAGCATAATGACAAATGAGTTGCGTAAGCACTTAACCGAGCTTCACCAACAAACAGGAAGGCTTAAGTGCGTTTTAACGTACACATTTAGCGAGTAATGGCTAGCAGTCCAGTTCGTTTTATGTGCGCTTATTTACGTGGAGGTCCGCGCAGCACCACATTAATTTGCCGCCTGCAAGGTCGGCTCTGAACATAACAGTTTATAACTTCTTGGTCCCTCAGCTATTTTCGAAGCCGCTTCTGGGAGACCTTTGCTCAATGCCCACTTTCGAAAATATGCGTGCGTATAAGCTCTGTGAAAGCTGTACCGTCCGCTTCGGCATTTGTAAAAGCGGCTTGTCACGTCAGCGAGGGATGCACGTCATAGGGGAAAGAGGGTCCTTGCATGCGAAGCATACGACCGGAACAAGACTACGCACCTCTTCGCCAAGAATATGTATATAGACAACCCTCGATACATATTCAACGAAAAAAAAAAAAAAAAATGTCGCGGAAGTCGCTCATGGGCCGAAAGATTCGTAAGGCATTGACACGAGAGCACAGCTTCGTGTATACAGCTCGAAAATATGTTCACTGCTCGAAACGAACGCTAGTTAAAAGATGATAGCCTCACTCAACACAAATAAATCGTGACTATCACATGGGGTGATTCACCGCCGGAGAGCAGTACACTACCCCATTACACGCGAAACATTGGTGCGAGATATGAGAATGAAGTTAAAGTTATGTGGTGGTGGTGGGGGGGGGGGGGGGGGTGAAAGGGCTCGCCGTGAGGGGAGGGGAAAACACACACACACATGAAAGAAGCACCAATGGTCATTGAGATACAGCATAAGACTCTACAGCGACTGCAGCAAACCGGTAGACAAGGGGAACTCCCAGAACATCAGAAGACATCGACGGTGTTGCAAGTAGCTCTGACATGGGCCAAAAATTGTAGCCAGGTTGAATGTCTGTCGGCTAGCAATATACTCAATTCAGCACAGAGTTGCCGCCTCTCCGTTTCGTAGGGCTCACATTCCGTTAGGACGTGCTCAATGTTCGCTACGACGACACATTTGGAGCATAGGCTGCTGTCACAGTATCCGCACCCGGTCGGATCCAGTACGATCCGATCCGAACGCTACATTGAGACCACGTGATTGCGACGAAGCCTGTGCAGGAGGGACCATCTCACTCAACCTCTCAAGACCCGGTACGGAAAATATAAATGTCGTCAGTGCTCACTGCGCGCTTCGACGAATTTTCGAAAGAACCCACAAAACTTGATAGTTTCGGATTCTCCGAAGAGTTGGTGACGTCATTGAGAGTGTCCGTATCCTAGCAACTGCAGCGCGCACTTTCTCACTCTTTGCTCAACAGTCCCATAGGTTGAAAGACTGCGCCAGCACCTGTGGCGACGAGGTGGAAGTCGACCTTTGAGGAACAATGTTGCCACACGCATGACAGATTGTGCGTCAAACCTATCAAAACTGAAAATTAATTTTATATTCCGCGTGACCTATAGGAGGAACAATATATCTGGAAAAACGGTGCGAGACACGTAGGCTGTAATGGCATATACAAAGGTGCTCATTTTTATCCGTTAGTTTCTTTCCTTTTTTAAAAATAACAAAGCTATGTAAGCTACACAGATGCAGCTTTCACAGGTGGGTTATGCGGCCTGGCGGGCACACTGTGGAAAACCGCTTGTAACTACTCGGCGACTAGTCACCTAAAATTCATTAGTGAACTTTTTAATTAGATGTTCTGGAGAAAATGCGAGACAGCCGAGGTGGAGGTGACTCGAACGCAAAACGAGCACGTACTTCGAGATATAAATCGTCAAATTTTGATATGCAAATGAGTCGAAACCAGAACTACGCCCTTCTCAAGGTACGAGCTCGTTTCACGAGCTTTAAAAAAGAGGGTGGGTTCAAATGATGATTGCCTGAAATTCTGTTATCTCGCATTTCCCCGAAAAGGTCCCGTTAAAAAGGTAATTAATTAATTTAGCTAAATAGTCGTCCAGTAGTTACATACGCTTGCCTACACGGCCTCCGCTAATATAACCCACCTGCAAGAACGGCACGTGTAGTTTGCATGGCATTTTTTAAAATTAAAAAATCTGTAACGGGTAAAACTGTATATTCGACAGGATCCTGAAGACACGAAATTGTCTTCGTACTTTAACACTGGAAGGCAGACTCCGTACTTTTTACCTTTTTTTTTCTACTTTGCCTTCGTCGCTGCTGTGCCATTAAAATACTAATCATCATCATCTTTTCCTATAGCTCTTTTTTCCGCCGGTCCTGTATACAAAGTAATGCATATTGCAAGCAGGATATCGCTCTTACTACTTTAAATTACTACTTTCGCTGCCGTATATCACTCTTAAATCTTATACACCTTCTTGGGTGTAATTGGATGATACCCTAACTGATTACTTTTTTGGTGTAGATCAACACTTTAAGATGGAAGTACACCATCTGGGGTGTAACTGAGTGATACCCTAACTGATTCTATTTTCAGTGTCAATCAGCACCGTTAAACATTGGCGTAACGTGTGCAGCTTTGTTTCCATAGTAAGTGTATCATGCATTTCAGCCAAAGTAACGTGAAAACGTAATGCATTGTGGACAAATAATCTACCAATATAGCAATTCCGAACTGGTGCCATATTGGGCCAATATTTCGGTCTGATATACGGATAAGGATAGCCGCGCTTAAATTTAGTGATCAATTTGAAACGTCACATAAATGGGATAACGAACCGAAAGCTCACTTAGAAAGGCATTTTAGGAAAAATCATCCCGGGAACAGCACCGCAAACGATACTGCCCCGACGACCTTTTTTATCGGCCGCGCATTCAAAGACACGGCCCACCTGAGGGCGGACCGCATTATCAATGGGGCCCTTCTCCAGTATATGAAGGACCGGCTCCACTTTGCCTGCCTCCACCGCTTACGCGGATTTGAAAGGAGATCAAAGCCAAAACCAGCACCAAACCAAAACCAAAACCAGCAAGAAACACAAACGCCATCTTGATGGTGAGTAGATACTCCAAGCAATTCCTCACTTCAGTGTTTTATATATAATCAAATTACACTTGGACACCTCACCCTTCGTCTTGACTGGAAGGCGAGCACCGCTATCGAATTTGCAGACGCTCGCAAGACAAGCAATGTAACATAGTATCTGTTTTCTTAGAAATTTAGAATCCAAGAGAAAACAGATACTCTGTACATTGCTTGTCTTGCGAGCGTCTGCAAATTCGATAGCCCTGCTCGCCTTACAGTCAAAACGAAGGGTGAGGTGCCCATAATTTGATTATACATACACACATACAAAAAAAAAAAAAACACTGAAGTGAGGAATTACTCCGAGTACCAACTCACCATCAAGACAGCGTTTGTGTTTCGTACTGGTTTTGGTGTGAAAAAAAATTAAGACTCAGCGAACACGACATTCATATTCCACGACACTGTAAAACATTCGCTCAGTTACACCCTTTTTACAGCAGTGGCCACAGATACACCCTCAGAATCGGGCCCTGTAATTATTACAGCCATATAACACCCCCCCCCCCCCATAGAGCCATTGGGGGGGGGGGGGAGGGGGGGCAGGAGGGTGTCACAGAGGTGTGCAAAACGATTTACACCCAAATTACACCCAATTTGCATCGAAGAAGGTGTTCAGCATATTAGAGCGTATCGTCCACAGAACTATATATAACGAAGAATTCGTAATGGCTGGTCTTATGCCGACGAAACCAAGGCAGTTCACAGGCTGGATTCACAAAAGCCGCATGACTGTAATAGACGCTCCACACCGTATTTTTTCTCTCTTTCATCAACCACCAAAACCATAACAATCAACATCATCCTTATCACACCGTCATGCAAGCACCTTCTACGCGCCTCGTGAATGAATATGTCACAGTTCGGTCGAGTACAGGAAACAAAATGCACGTTCGCCGCTTTATTTTGTAGGATGTGACATCCGGGAAGGGGTTTCACTCTTTTCGTAGCTAGCGTCCTCCTTTTATACTTAGCGTTATTCTTCTTTACTTCGGCCCTCTCGATGCCAGGGACGGCGAAAAGGCTCTCTGTGATCCGGAACCACGCTTTCTGTTTTGCAACGGAACCTTGCGGTCCATATCCGGTGTCGTCTGCACCAGGTTCGTGCGCTTTGTGCGAGGGCTTCTGTTTACCCGATACGACGGTCGAACGTGTTTTGCGGCTTCTTGTATAACTTCTGTCGCGACAGTTGATCACTAAAAGGCGAGGTTGCACAACAGAGCGCTTGCTGAAGAATTACTTTTCTATTGGCAGGGTAAGCGGTCTTCATTGTCGTTGATGTGCCATAATGTTGTTGCTATATGGCAACGATGCTGAAGAATTCTTATTCTGACAATAAAAATCATCCTTCAGCAAGTGTTTTGTTGTGCAACCTCGCAAGCAAATCATTGCTTCGAACCTCGTGTGACAGGAAATACACGGCATTCTCGCCATCTTCAGGCATTCTCTCCGCTACGCTTGCTTCGTATTCGTAAATACGGCAACGTCACGGCATTGCGACGACGTCAGACGCGTGCCGCACATGCGACATCTCAGGGTTAAAGTCCCTCCCCGTATTTGTATAGGCGCATCACTCTCGCTTTGTTCATCATGATGTGTCCATTTCAAGGGTTTGTTCCAAAAAGACAGTTTCTTTGTCCATTCTTGCCCAGGAAATCTGGGCATCATCTGTAGAAAACGAATAATAAGAAAACGAATAAGAAGAAAATAAGAAAATAAGAAAGCGAATCCGTAGATGCAGCGTCTCCAGCAGGTAGTTTTGCCCTGGTCAGCGCAAACTCGATCGCTGTACCTTGGTGGGTTCCGCGGGATGACGTGAACTGTTCATCACTCGACGAAAGGAATGTTTGGCTATTCTTGGTTGGTTCCCCCGAGACGCATCATTTTCCGGAAACGGTGTGCTCATAAAACGAGACAGGAATATCGGGGGAATATCTTCTCCCACGAGGTACCGTCCGTGTATATAGCGCGGGAAATCGTAAATCAAGAGTTCATGAGTCGAGGAATGACTTTACGTATATAGAACGTGAAACGAACAAGGTCACATGACCACGAAATAATATTACCAGATAATAAAGTGAGTCTGTGAGAGTTTGGAGGTGGTTGGCAGGAGAGCAGGACGTTAGTATAGTTTGTTTCGCGCACTGAAAAGAGAACTGGCGTTCGCGCAAATCTGAACGAAAAACACTAGGACAGAGTGTTTACTGTGGCCAAGCTCAATGCTTTGAGAGGCCACTGGAAAACGAGCTCAGGGGGAAAGTCTGCAGATACGAAACGGAATGATTTGAAGTACGTCGCTTTACAATTCCTGTACAATCAAGGGTCACATCAGTTATGCAACATCATCATAAGGAATAAGGGTGGTATAGTGTTACTTTTAAAGGAATCCTATACAAGAAGAGACTCGCTAACTTGCTGACGAGCGAAGACATTGTGTTCTTATATTAAGCTGAGCTAAATGCGTCATTCCCATTAAAATGCATGTTCCTCCATAGATGCAGACAAATATAGATATATACTGATATATAGATATTGGTACACCTGCAGTAACATCGATATTGCTAGCGACATGATACAGGCACTAATCATATCACTAGTGGGTACGACAAACACAATTCTGTCTCGGCCAGTAGTACCTAAGTTATCCACATTTTTTACTATCGATGGTATAGCATCCATGGTGCTAAAGACCTTGTTTGTGCTGTCGACAGTGGGGGCTGCCGAAATATCTCGCCGTTGCTGGCTCACACATAAGTGGGCATCGCCTTGCCACTGCCTTGCCACTGCCAGCGTGATTTTTGCAATAACAAAACGTTCACACTATTGCGCGATGTTTTTTTTCCACGTGCATTCATATCCTGGCAATTTTTTTTTTATGCGCGCCAGGGCTATACAGGCAGGAGCCAGTTCTGAACGAGAAAGTTTTCGAAACTGAAAAGTCCCTTATCAACAGGGCTGCTTTCACATGCATCTATAGGTAATCAATACCAACCTATTAGACGAAACCCTGATCTAAAGCAGAATCTATCTGATGTACATAGATATTCCCCACGAGACTTTGCAAAACTTGCTCCTTCATCCATAAGGCGAAGTTACGTGAAACAGATGCGTCTATGGATAGAATAAAACAGTCAAAGTGAGTTTCAAATAAAGTCCTAACGTGATATTTCATGCCCGCAGGTACAATATCAAGCAAAAACAAAAGAAGCACATTCACTGAAAAATCGTGTCCGAGATATTATAACTAAATAATAGAGCTGTGCGAATATTCAGAATTTCGAATATGAAACGAATATCTTACGCTGTTCGAATGCTATTCGCAACCTATTTTCAGTATTAGAAATTCTCGAATATTTTTTGAATAGTACTGGAAATAGGTATCGCTATCGCCATTTTGCAAGTGGGCTTCGCCTCATTACATCCCAGAGTTAGGTGAAGCCCACTTCACGTTACCGCCATTGTTCTTTTGGCGTGCAGCTCCATGCTGCAAGTCGGCTTCACTTAATTACACTCGAGCGTTACGTGAAGCCCGCTTTACACTGTTTACAATATTCTGTCACTAAAGCCTACAAATTTTGTGAGCTAATGGTCAACACTGTACTCTGGGCATTGCAGGTTCCAGTAACTGTACTCCCAACTTTCAGAGTTATGTTCAGTAACAGATGGGAATATCATGAGCAGTTTCTAAAAAATGTACAGGAAATTCACAATGTAAACATAGAAATTAGGAGATGCACACAAAGCAGGCTGCATGGAACATGTTGACTAACTCTCAATGCAGTTCATCCCACTAATGCAGTCTACCATACACAACACAGAGGGACCATTCTCTCATAATATTTTATGCTGGGTGAAAAGGCTCACATGTTTGGAGCAGAACATCATCTAATGAGCACAACACCACAAAATATTTCACCACGAGGTACTGGAAATTATTCGAATTGGGACTTTTCTGATTATTCGAATTCGATTCGCTATCTGAAGAAATTATTCGGATTCGATTCGCAGTGTAAGTGAAATATTCGTAAACTATTCGCAATGGAAATTTTGCTATTCGCACAGCTCTAAATAAGCTAAAATAAGTAAATTCGTTTTGATCACCGCACTTCTACTGCTAAGTCTAATATGCAATGCTGATATACTTTAGCAATTATTCCGAACAACCACAGCGTTTATGTACCGTGTATAATTTCAGCACAGCGTGAAAAAGTGCTGGTTCTATAAATAAATGCCCTACTTTATTCCGGAGGCCCAACTAAAATGTGTAATAACAGTGTTGACAAACGCGGTTGAAAAAAAGAAAAAAAAAAGAAAATAGAAAAACACCCGAAAAATCCCATGAAATGGTGTTTTCCATACGTATAATGTACGACAGAGGTTTGTGCCCAAGAGATTTGACAACCAAAAAGAATACTGTGAGCGAGAAATTTCGAAGAGTATTTCTTGATTTATTTCATATTGCGTTAAATTACTTCTGAGGGAAGTATTAAGCTTGATAGAACGAAATGCTCCATGGATTTCAGCACCTCTCACGTCCCTTTTCCGCGAAAATTCCCAAGCAAAAAAGAAAAAAAGAAGGGGAAAAAAAATCTCGGCGTCTTCGTACGCACAATGGGTATATATTTGCGTGTGCAGCGGGTGTGAAATGGGGCCGGGATGATGGAATTGTGAAATTGGTCTCGGCCAAAATGTTTTCTTATTACACGGCTCACCCGAAGGTCGTTCCTCATCCGCAAAAAGCCGTGAAGACAATCGCTCTTCTTCCGCACTACCATATTTTACGTTTCGCAACGGATCCTCGAGGAAGAGCCCCGTTTATACGACCGGAAAAAGACCGTACCTGTAGCATACGTTCGACATCGGGGGCAGGTCGAGAGATTTCGCATTCGTGCCAGCTCGTGGTGAAGGTCTGTTGGACGTCAAAAAGAAAGTGACGACGTATGGCGGCAGACCTTCGGAATCGAGAAGGGTTATGCGCCTGCATTTATAGGAGAATAGAAACCATGCGGCGCCAAGTTCTATAGTTTCTCAGCCGATCAGTTTGTCACATACCCATATATCGAAAATACGTGTGCCCTGAGATACTAGCCAGTGTTAGTACATCAAAAGAACTCTACGAAAACGACACGATACAGGACATCATATCAAAACGAAGCTAAGCAATGTGATGTCACCCGCTTCAAAGAAGCAGGGCGACCATGTTTTCGAGACAATTATCAGGCAGGTACATCAGAAAGTGTTCACGATAACGGTCCCGAAAATATGATAAGCCAATCGCCATTCTTCTTTGAAGCGGGTAACATCACATTGCTAAGCTTGGATTTGATAACTTGCTGTACCATTTTCCTATCGTATCCTTCGCATTCTTATACTTCGAAAATCTCGATCTATACACAGTTTTCCAGCCAGCCTCGCACCCCAGCGCTTTCGCACCCCAGCACTTTCGCACCCAGCACACTCCAGCAATGAGGAAAGTGATACCATGGAGGAAGCATACGACACGTGTGTGCTTTCCTTCTCTCTGGCTTGTGCGGTAAACAGTTTTCAACATGTTTCCCCGGCTAGACGGCGCTGCGCTTTCAATATGGCGGCGTCCACGGGAAAACGGTGTATAGACGACCCTCTGTTTACAAACATGTGACGCAACGAGAAGACCGGTTCGAGGCTATATTTTGCTGTGGTGCGCAAGAAGCGGGAAAAATGGGTCAGCTGATTGGCCGAAAAGACTGATAAGGTTGATAGGTGCACACCAGCATGCTTTGCGCGGCGGTGAAACGTAATCAATGACGTAGGGGTGCACGTCGTCTATAGGAGCGACCCTCAGTGCGTTCTACCGTAATCAGTTCCAACCAACATGCCCTACAGCTTCTAGCACTTCTACGGACAGCTCACATTCAGCCATGTGATATCCATCACAATGCTCCTCCCAGCGATCCACCCGTACTTGTGTAAAGTGGTTCCCCTTCGACTGCCCGCAGCTCTCTAGTGTCCCACGCGCAGGTCACACTTCGAAGTGTATTCTCGTGCAGGTTACCATGTCAGTCGATTGCTTCCCTCGCTGGGTTGCTCAGTGTGTCCTCAAAAGGACACTTCCGGCCGTCCTTCCTCAATCTCTGCCTTCCAAAAAAGAACAAAAAAAGTGTTACCAGGAAAGTGTATAGCTTGTTCCTAAGAGCTTGTGTGACTCCGAGTCGCATCCGAGCTGTACAGTGCCATATGCAGAGCTACCGCTGCGCGAACATTCGGATCTTTCGAATACCGAAGCGAACAGCTGTGTAATCTATTCCATTACCGATTCGATTATCGGTGCGATTCGACTCGCTCCGTTTTATAATCGGTTCGGTTCTAAAATAACTATCGGCACAGCTTTACTGTAAACTGCCCCAATGTCGTGGTCCGGCCACCCATGAGACCCACGACTGACAGATCAAACCACGAATGTCAGGCTATGTGCTTTCTTTGTGGCTTTTTTATGCTTTAGATGTACGAATTATCGCAAAATGTCGAAGATACACATTGCTTCCTAGGTAACTTGCATGATTACAATATTATTTATCTTTTCTTCCAGAATTGTGGCCTGAGGAGCCCCTGAGTGCAAGCGCGGTGGACCCCCCTCGGAATCTGGGACCGGCTCACCGGTCCGTCACCATGCCAACCGCAGTCCATCGAGCCGACTCCACCCGGTCGGACCGTTCGGACACGTCTAACAGAAGCGTGGAGTCCAGAGGTTCTGGCGGAAAGAAGGTTAGCTTCAGCAAAGCAGTCCGCGTTAAAAAATTTCCAAGACGCAACGACTCCAACGGCGACATCTCGCATGTCCCTCCTTCCAACGGTGAACCTTCTCCGGAGAAACGGTTCTGGTTCAAAGTCTACAAGAATCGTCACCACCAAAAACCCGAAATTCCCGATTCGGGGCTCGAAGAAGTGGTCACCACCAGCTCTCATCGCGATTCTCGATCATCACCAACACAGTTTCTCAGATCACGTCATGATAAGAAACGGCCAGATTCGCCTGTTGTTCGAAGAAATCATGTCAAAAGGATCGTGCAAAAATTTAACCGAGAAGCAGAGTTGAGACAACAAAATGGTGGAGGCGTAAGGCACCGGTCAGCCTCCCCTCCGTCCCGAATAGATAGGAGCCGAACGCTTGAAGAGGTGGTTCGTTCTGAGACCCCTCTAGAGCTTCAACGACCTCCCAAAGCCCCTACCTCAAAGAAGAATCCTCTGGTCAACGGGATGAAAGGTATCTTCGCGCCTCTAACTAAGAAGCGACATGAGCATCATAAGAGCAACGGCGTCGATACGATTGGCAACGGGAGCGTTGCTGGATCACCAAGACTACAGAGATCGTCCATTCTTACGAAGGGAGTACACGAGGACGAAACTAACAGACTACATACCACAACGCAAGACGTCGGAATCCAGGTTGAGGCATTCCATCAGGTAGAAGACCCAGAGGACGACATCGACTGCCTCTACAGTCGCGTCGACAAGTCCAAGAAAACGTCCACTCGGAGGTCTACTTCACCACCGCTCATCTATAGTTCAACACCCGAGATACGATCCAGTCACCGGTACGACACCGGGAGCCCAAGAGTGACCAGCTTCCACAGATACGCGTCGGACGTCGATGGACGAGAAAAAAGTGTTTCGTCCTCGCCAACGTTGAGTCGTGTCGCGTCCGACACGGACTACGGTAGCATCCGCAAGGTCAAGACTTCCAGCCGAAGTTTCGGGTTCTCATTGGGACAGAAAAATAAGAAGAAAAACGCTGACCTGCAGACCGACGACTCGGACGTGTCCAGCGTCGCTAGTGAACCTGTCGTCGACAGTCGTCCTGGTAGCGTTCTTCGTGGTCTTGATTCTCGAAAGAAGGAACTCAGCTATGAGAACGTGTCTCGACTCTCCGATGGCCCGTCTCACTCCGATTCGGCAACTTCAACATCTGGTCTCTGGGTGAGAGAAGCTGACCAAGATTACCGTAAAGGGATGGCACAAAACGACATCACAGTTCCAAGCGGAGGCTACGTCTTTACCTACACAGCTACGCTCGGCAAATCAGATAAAAAGAAGAAGCCAAAGTCAAGAGAGTCGTCCCCAGTGCCGGAGATGCTGGAACGACGTCCTAAGAAGGAACCCGAGAGTCCGGTAAAGATACTGGTTAACGGTGAAGATGTGACGGATCGCAGTGTGGCCTGGAAACCACCGTCTTCAGCTATGTCTTCCAAGAAAAATACTGGCAGGTCCGTCTGCAGCGATGCCACCCCGGTTCGTGGTGGGCTGGCTGCAGCCTACCAGGCTCGGCAACGCGCGGCAGCGAATGGAAAGTCCACCTCCAGCAGCAAACCGATCTCGCCCACCTCAAAGTCCAACGGGGGACCGGGGTCGATAACCAGCTCGTGTGTTAGTGAACCAGCTTTTTGCAGAGACACGGTGGTTTTGTATATTCCTGGTGTCAGTCATCACAGCAGGTCGTCTAGTAGCTTAGCAGAACAACCTCAAGTACGGCCGACTGTTTCCAGAAGTCAGTCCGTATACCAGAAAAACAAAGTTCACAATAGTCCAGGAAACAAACAGCCCAAGCTTCCCGTGATGCCAGCGAAGGCGAGGTCCGAGACAGACCTGCGACGATCCAAATCCATTCCAAGAAATACCAAGTTCCCGTGGCTTCGAGTGAAGACAACCGCTACGCCAGTGCATTAAGCGATTGTGATCGTGTCGGGGAAGAAATTTCCATCATAAATGTGTATACACAACAAGGACCAGGAGAGATTAGATTACGATACGTAGAGTCAGCGCTTATACGCTTCAGTGCTGACACACATTGTTTACGATACTGGATAATACTTATGCTGCACCTTATAGATGGCATTGTTTGTTGCGTCTTCTTAAGTGAGTGTGGTTTCCGCCTAATAATTTCAACTCCCTTCTACGCGTGTCTTACAAGGTTAGACTGTGATTTGAGGTTAACCGCAGAAGAACTGGACCGATGATAGGCAATTGTTTTGTGTGTTTTGAGCCTCGTGTGGCGAAAGCGTAGCACAAGTACCGAGGCAGCGATAAGCCTAGAATCCTTTATGTGAGGTTTGCAACTGTTTTTAGTGTAGAGCCTATAGTCTTGCTTAGCCGCCAATGTTAACTGAGTTCACGCTAACAACGATAAACTCCTGCCACGGGAGGAGAGTGCCGACGTGACTGCATTTAGAGCATTGTTCGTGTGAATAAAATCGTCCCCGGATAAAACATTGTACCGTACTACGAAGTTACGGCTCTATTGAAATGACACACCCAAACCAGGCAAGTTGTACCTAACCCTAAGTCAGTTCTAATCAATGGACGCTTATAACGAAAAGTTCTGCTGTAAAAGTTATGCTGCTGGTGATGTACGCCAAACGTTTACGTGCACGATACAGTTACGTGTGTTGCACACATTGACCGTGACACAATTACGCTTGTGACGTGAATGCTTTCCGTATAACGCTTGATGTGAAGTATCTCTTCTGTTGAGTACACCGTTAACGTGTAAGTGCCACATGCTAGTCTCTCACTTCTGTTACCAGTAGAGGATGTCCGCCTACTCCATTGGTTGCCACAAGCTTTAATTAAAAGCGTGTGCCTGTTTTTTACTTGTATCCTCATGTGTCTGTGTAATTCCTTTACGTCTGGCTAGACGGTGTGTTCGACAAAGTGTGGATATTGCGAGCAGAAATACAAGGGCACATCTCACTGCATGCATGGAGACTCTGGCATAAGCTGTATGGTAAGCCGGGTCGGTCTTAGCAAAACGTGACGTAAATTCGAGGTAAGTGACTAATTAATTAGTGAAATGAGACTGTGTATGCGAAGTAACGCTAGAGAGTTTTAATAAGGAAGTTGTCCCCTCTGCAGAGGGTCCTATAACTTATTTATCATCGTCATCATCTATTGTTGTTGTTATTAAAACTCTAGCGTTTCCCATGGGAAGAGAGGACTGAGAACAGACAATGACTGTCACCATCAGTATTCTTCCACCTGTATGCATCTCTTTAGGACTCCTTGTACCAGATGCGCAAAATATTTCTCATATTGCTTTATTTATTTTATTTATTTATTTATACATACTGCAGCCTTAAAAAGGCTATAGCAGGAGTAGGTGTACATTGCTAGCGAAATCATTAACAGAAAGTTCTCTAATCATACCAGGAATAGAGTTCCATTGAACAATTGAGCCGAGGAAAGAAGCTATACTTGAACACATCAATGCGTGAAAAGATAGGTACAATGTTCACGGGGTGCGCACTACGTAGTGACGAGGGCTCTGCAAAACTAAAATAGGAGGAATACGGAATGTTGATCTGCTTGTGAACAATTAGGTACAGATAACTGAGTCTTTAGGTTGGTTCTGTGGCGTCCTTTTTCGTCAGCTCGCTCCCTATGCTGGAATGACTCCGTGCCCTTCCGCAAGATTTTATTTGCTCTAATCTGACGTGGACGAGCCTCATATTTACGTGCCTTGCTTTTCGGCCAGAAGGTCACCGCTTAGTAACTTGCCTTAGTATACCTTGGATTAGAATCAAGCGACAAAAAACTCTGGCAACGCAGTGCGACGTTCGGTCTTGTCTCAATCAGACTCTCTCAGAGGCCCAACCTAAACTTCGGCTGTGACATTTCCACCCACCTTCGAAACTGTACCGGCTTATGCAACAGCTGGTACTGAGATGTCACGTGCCTCAATGATGTCTGAACTTTACCCATTTGCGTCCTGCAACAAGCAAGACCCTCGCGGCACTCGATGCATGCCACTATACGGTTCGTTTTGTACAACATCATGTGATGCTGTGTGCAGTGCACCTTCGGAAATTGCAATGCAACAGCTTCCAAAGGTACAGACTTGCCACAGCCTTATGGAGTGCGTGTGGGTCTGCCAGACGTGAGCTGCAGTTGCGAAACTGTTGGCGTGTAATGAGCACGCTGATCCCTACGTGTGACGGAATCTACTGCCAGGAAGGTTTCTGCTCCACGAGATGTCGGTTCAGTATACGATCTTCTGAAGCCGCGTGCCAGCATGTCATCGCACGCGGCATTCGTAATCTTTCGGATTGCGGTAACTGAGTCAGTGAGGAGGGTGACTGCATGCCCTGTTGATACATTTAACTTGTATCGCAGAAGCTGCGTGTATGTAGTGAGGATCCGTGGGGGATACATATAAGGTATTTAAAGATCTACCAACATATATTGTTAAGGCTGGGAATAACAACAACAACAATAAATGATGACGATGAGATGGGATGAGGGCTGGGATGTAATATGCGCAGGGTCCACTTTTGGTACGGTGATCGACGAGAAGTCCGTGAAGAAGAAGTCTGTGTAGCAAATAATGTACTCCGCCGTAGCTTTGGCTTCCAGAGCGCTGGATAGGTCCCTCTTTTTTAAACGGATGTGTATATGGTATTGTTTCGTGCCATGGCTGAACATACGGACTGGATGAGCGGGAAAATTTGTGCAAGGGAATGCAGTCGTGGTGCAGTCCGGCCAGACGACCAAGAGTCGTTCTGGGGCTTTCCTGGGGGCCTGTTAGAAGCTTGGCCCGGTCTCCCGATAGTACGGTTTTATCTATGAGTCGTAGCCCTTTGCATTCCGCATGTGGGCTGAGGAGTTGTTCCTTTAATTATAAATACCTCTGTGTGGTATTGGAGAAGCTTGGTAGCACAAGGGCTGTTCTTATACCCACCAGGTGGAGCCACTCGAATTTCTGCCACGGCGTAACTAACATATTGACATACAGCGTCACGTAAAGAACCCTAGATAGAACGAGGATCAGGTGAAGGATGAGCATATGATGAGCAAGGATGATGAATAATGCCATGTAGAGCTTACTCGAAGCAAGTTTTCACTTCCTCCACTCCTCCTCCCCCCTTCTTTCCTCGAATTTAATCTCGCCCTTATTATTATTATTTTTTTCGCCAGCACTAACACCAACACCCTCCTCATCCTCTAATGGCGCGCGCAAAAGGCGCAGTTTCTGACAGCTCGAAACGTAGGTAAACACGGTTTCTTACAACATGGCTGAAGTATTTCGACAAACACATTCGCGTTCCTGCTCGTATACTTTTTTTCGTCAGCGACGTTTGAGTATCGAAGTTCTTATTTTTGTGATTTTCGACCACAATTTTCGGAATGTAGCGTTCCATATAAAAATATATGCAATAACTCATTCGAAACGCCAGACCTTCCAGTGTCCGGTGTACTAGGAAATTGGGAAAGCGTACTTTTCGAAATAAGCGAAAACATAAACCTAATGTCATATATGTCATCAAAGGACGTACAAAATGCTCCGTGGAGCTTCATCTTCTTATTTCTCTTATGCGATCAGGGTGCATATCACTTTTAGGGAACATTTCTCCCTGAATATACTGCGCGAGTATGAGGCCGACATGTATTCTTCCTTGACAAGTGGCTATCCCCTCAACGGGGATAGCAACCTGCGGGCGTAGCCGAGTACAAAATGAGTCTACAACGATGGATAGATAGCATGGATAGGATAGGAGTAGCAAGCCAGCTAGCATTGGCTAACCTCTCCTTATCAAATTCCCATAAAGAAACAACAATGATAGAGAGGCTAAATCGACCTGGTAGTTGTCAGAAGTAACAAGACGGCGAGCAGCAGATGTTTGCCCAGGACACGGTCCGAAAGCGTTCCAAATCAAGGAATTTCATAAGAGATTAGATTTCAAGAAAGATACAGGAACATTCATCAATCGGCATAGAATCTCAATATAGAGGTGCGGCTGAAGGGCAACCTGCAATATAGTAGTAAATGTTGGACAGTTAGGTTAGCTAAATAACAGTAAGGTTACTACCGAGAAAAGTGTTGCTCGGAAAAACACAAACGTTTTTATTAAATTGCTGAGATTCCATTCAATAATAAACAAGGTTTGCTTCGATCCAGAGCTGTTAGAAGAAGAATGGGAAAAAGACGCTCCCGTCATATGACGTCATCTCTCACTTCTGGCCCAAACTCGACCCAGGCGGAATTTTAAGCCGTTTCGAAAATTAAATTTGGCATTGCGCGTTCAGATTGAATATGACAAGCACGACTGACGTGGCTTGGAGATGGCTTTCTTCTGTGGCCTCGCAACACTTGAGTAGCACTGAGCTCTAGTCACTATTCAGATCTCGCACCTTTGCCGTTTACCTTGTATTCCACAGGAGCAACATTCTCACGGAATATCCTAGTGGAAGAAAGGTAAAAGCCGCTCACGGTGCGGAAGCTTCGCCGCGTCTTAGCAGACGACACCATCGGCCCTGTTGTCTGCTACGAAATATCTTGTTGCTAAGCCGCAGGACATACTCCCGCGTGCTCCCGATGGCAGCGGAAACTTCCTTCATTTCTCCCGCTGGAATATTCTGGAGAATGTTGCTCCTGGGAACACACGGTTATAGCGATGACGACGCCAGCGGACGAACTCTGACCTTGGGGCCATATAACGATGTGAAGTCGAGCGTTTCACTGCTATGTGACACAAATTGTGAGCCCTTTCGACAGGGCTTCCATCTCAGTCGCAGGTTTTGAGTGAGAGATGTCAATAACGGTGTCACAGTTTCTGTGTATCGCCGCGAAACCTAGAATCACTGTGGTCAAAGTAAACGAGCTAGACAACCTACAGAGTAGGCAGAGCGCAACAGTATATGCAACGAAACAAATTAGGGACATTTCATTATTGCGCAGCGGCAACGCAAGTGTCACCCACCTGGAGCACATCCCACATGCACTTAGCGTCTTTGTACCATTAGGCACGCCAAACTTGAGAAAGGCGTTATAGGCTTGTCATAATTCCCACACGTAGTTGCACGTAAACAACAGTCAGTTGGATGTGGGACAAGCACAGGTGACACAAATGATATGCCAGCTTGATGGGATTGCGTGGCATTTTAACTGTCCCCAGAGTGGATATACCACTTCACGTGATGGAACACTGCGGCAAAGGTGACAGTGTCCTGAACAGTCAGGGACGTCAGGGCCCGCTTGACGAAACTCTTTAAGTGCAACACTCAACGAGCGTTTCACTCAAGCCTATTGCACTCAAAGAGTTTCGTGCAAATGGGCCCAGAAGCCCGTCGTATAGAGTGTCCAGCCGAACCGGAAGCGGAACCGAAACCGAAGACCACCATTATTTTTAGGAACCGAAACCGAAGACCACCGGCTGTAATCGCCAGACGCAAGACGTTACCGGCTGTAATCGGAACTGAACCGTACCGATATTCCTGCGCCACCTTGAAGCTGAATTGAAACTGAACCGATTGAAGAAATTTTGGTCACCTGTTCAAATAACGGTTCAGAAACATTGAAATAGCCTATCTGAGGCCCTTTGACACCTTTCACTCGAGTACGCGTCTTCGCAATGAGGCTCACACGGCACTTGACCACGCCATTCCTGTTACAGGCGTTCCGTTATATGTTCACCCCGAAACTACAAATAAACAGCTAGAGGAAAAGACAAAGCTTATTATTGCTACACTGCTGTCAAAGCTATACACTGAAAGCTACACTTGCTCGACTAGACAGCAGTGTCTTCAATATAGTGAAAGTGTTGGGACTTTGGGCACACCGAACACGAGGTACAACCCCTAGCCTCGGGGTTTTTACATTATGCACAATTAACCTGTTTTGAACCTTTCAATCTCTTCGCGAACCGGTTTGAAGTGGTATATAGGTTGCTCTGGAGCTGAACCGAAACCGAACTTTTATGCTTGAACCCGAACCTGAACCGAACTAGTGTATAAAGGGAATAAAAATGGGGTCTAGTAGAACAACACATGCTACGAAACATGGTATATGACTCCAGACATGTTAAACAGCTTCCACTTATAGTGTATTCACATGACCGACGTCCTAACGGCATATATTCGTAGAACAAAAGGCAAAAAAAAAAAAAATTGCTCACGGTACAAAGTTCCGACGTATCTCATGTTGAGCGTTGGCACGACGCAAGAACATCGGCACTGGCGTACCGCGTACATAGCAGACGACCAGACCTGTAAAAATTAAAATCATTGAATTACGATTACAATTACATGTTCAGAAAAGTAATTAAATTAGAGTTACAATTACCCATTTTCTATTGTAATTCAATTACGATTACAATTACTGAAAAAAGGAATTGCATTACACTGAATTACATTCACAACGTTGACTGCAACGGGCAAACGACGTGCAAACTGCAAGATTTGGCGTACACATTTATTGCACATGTTCTGAAAGATGGTGGTAGTTGTGCTTGTGGTAGAAAAACAAGTTAGAGAAGTCTTACACAAGGACAAGTCTCTTGCCATGTTAAAGTAACACCGAACATCACTATCAAAAGGCTTCCTTTCTTCAGGTACACTCTTAAACCCGTACCTTTTATTGTAACTTTTAGAAACATGTAACTTCTGTATAGACGTAGATTTCGAGATTTCTTATAGGTTACACCACTGTAACGTATATTTAGAGGTTAAAAGCGACCAAGGTCATGTCTTTACAACACGAATAGAAGTTACATCTCGGAAAAAAACAAAAACAGCTTGTTGTAACTTATAAATGTACCCTCTACTCCGACACTGTAACTTCTAAGCGAAATCTCCAACGATAATCTCTTTGTTAGTTTCTTATCGTTTGTTTTCCTTTTGTTTTTCAGCATAATGCCGCGTTTCAGCCTCCCATTCGAGACGACAGTTGCGAATCTACGCTGTTATTTTTTATCTGTTTCAGCGTCACCTATACGTCAACTACATGTTATCAATGCTGTATGAACACAGATTATAAGTTCGCAGTCTGAAATACAGATAGTATGTTTCTTTTTAAAGGGTGGAAAACAATTGTCAATGCCGCAACCACCAAGATTTCCGATTTCGCTGCGTAGCCGAGCCTGGTCTAGGTCTATCCACACTGAGAGCGGTTTCCTTGAAACGCTTAACGCTCGTCGTCCGTCCGTTAACAAGTGTAATCTGTTTTAATCAGTGGTTTTCCTCGCGTTTATCATAGTATCGTCAGGAACACCGGAAAAGCTAGATGTCGCTAGCAAACAAGTATATTTTCGGTGTTCTGAGGGGAAAGTGTAGTGAGTGCGAAGATTGCAAAGAATATATAACCGAAAACGAACGTCAGCACCGCAGCCCTAATTCACACACTTCATACACTGGGTAAGTGTACATTTTGTGCTAGGTACGTGCGTTATTTTGATAGCAAGAGCTCTTAGCGCATGTTTGTTGTGATTATGGCAAGCGTTTTGCGGCCCTGCATATGAACGCCACTTACGCTTGCTACTTTTCTGCTCTTACTTGGTCGCCAAGTCAATACACCGGCGTGCATTTTGCGAGCTGCGGATATATGCATCGAGATATATAATTCGCAGCTTCCCACTTGTTGCATTCTTACGATATTCTAAGACTCAATCGCGGAGTGAACGGCTTCCCGCATTTATGCTGATTTGTACCTTGTGCTTTGTACGGATTTGAATGGTTCCGTAAATGTTACTCTCATTGCCCAAACTTTTGTTCCCAGGATCCCACATGCAGGTTCACATACCGTCACCAGCGCAATGCAGTACCTCACAAACTCGTCCCAGAGCGCCTCCAACGCTGATAACGCAGTAATGTAGTGTCTCTTGCGTTACTGTACACTCATATTCCTCAAGGTTGTGTGCGTTTTATGTAATACTGTATTGCCATTTGCGCTCGCCTCTGCAACACGAATGTGGAATAAATTTTTTTCTGCTGCAATTCTCCATTTCGTTGGGTGTGTTCAGCTTAGCAAACATAGGTCAGTTGTTTTGACTCGCTAGCTTCCTCGCACTTTTATGCATTGCTTCTCACTTAGAAGATAGTTCTTTTTTCCACATACATGGTAAAGCGACCATGGTTTCTCCTCACATCAGAATCGCACTTGTGCACAATGTGTCACCTCTCGACAGACTTCTGTTTTTGTAATATACATATGTTCAAGATCTCCTTTTCTGCTGGTTCATTTTGGTACCTTGGTGTGTTCTGTAAATGTCTGTCGATATCCCACGCACAGGGTGTTTGTTTTTATTCGCATCACACCAGCGCTCATTTGACAGATGGGTTACGTTAATTTTCGCAAATTAACCCATCCGTAGTTACAAACATTTCCGACATTTCCTGACGCATGTGTTTGTAACTACGGATCGACTAATTAGCAAAAATCACATACCCCACCTGCCAAATGAGCGCTACTCTGTTGCGAATAAAAATGAACATCCTGTATAAAAAGCCGCACGTTGGCGTAACCTTTACGCGCAGGTGCTGGATTGAAGGCCGTAACCTCTAATTAGTGGCTTTCCTTGTAACTTTTATAAAAGGGGTCGCTCAGAGGGTACCTGGTAGCTTCTGAAATAGAGGGTAAAATATTGCGATTTTTTACCCTTTACTAAAGGGTACGGAGTTAAGAGTGTATGTGAACAAAGTGCAGACCATGAGTGCAGCTTGTAACGTCCGTTGGCTTTCAAGAGTAAGGTATTCTCAAAGTTCTTGTCTGTATGGCTGCCACGTCTCCTTCTCATAGCAAGACCACCAACCGAAAACAGATGCTCCACTGGTGCACTGCTGGGCAGCCCAACATTGTACTTCGTGAACACCTCGAGCACACAAGGAAGATCTTTCAAGCACTCTAACGACTCTGAAGTGCGGGTCGATACCCACAATTCATACTCCTTTTCCCATGACGCAAGGGTTTTTCTCCTTCCACATTCAAATGTAAAAAATCTGTACGGAAAAATGTACCGATCTGAATGGAGTCTTTGGGTAATCACTGTGAAAAAAAAAAGGGGACAAAAAAACGGTGTTGAACTGACCCAAACTTTAAACATTGGGCCTTCCCAGATAGCGTTCAAAGTAATTCCGAAAGTAATTCAAAATGCGTTACGCGTTACTTGTAAAAGTAATTCAAGTACAGTTACAATTACATAAAACCTAATGTAATTCCGGAATTAATTACTAAGAAAGTAATTAATTGCAGTAATTCAATTACTTGTAATTAATTACTTTACAGGTCTGCAGACGACACATCGGCCCTGTCCTCTGCTACGGAATATCTTGTAGCCACGACCTATGCTCGATTATAACGACCATGTCATATAGGCACCCCTTCCCAGCGCCGCATTTGGAAGCTATAGCGGTGGCGCTACTCATCGGCCCGGTTATTGCTTCCTCAATTTCTGCAATGCTTTGTACTGCGGTAGTATTTTTGTACAAGCGCTGGATGTCCAACGAGAGATGCTTCTTCATCATTCTACACGTTTTCTTAGGAACTGTTGCTGTCGTCTGCTACGGTAGTCGTACGTCCACTTCTGCGCGTTCAAAATTCAAATTTCCGTTGTCCAATCATGACGTAGTTCTCTTCCGGGCCAGAGCCTGTTCCTGCCACTGATCTCTAAAGTAATAGGCTGGATAGCGGATTGAGGGTGCAACCGTACGGTCACCAGCCGCCATCTTGCGAAGCTCAAAACATTGCCGTCCGCGACTCAGCTGCATATTCTGCATGCGCCTTTGCGTAGAATTTTTGTGGTGTCATGCCCGCCTGTTGTGGTTATGGGTGTACTGCACGTACTGGCAAGATACCGGGGACGACATTTCACAAGTAAGTGACTTAGTTTTACTAATAAATGTGATTTATTAGTCCACGAGTGGGGCGACAAAACGTTGCTGTTGCACGTTTAGTTTGTTGCACGTTGCTGTTTAGTGATTTATATGCACTAAAAGCTGGTTGAACACACATGCATGAAAAATTCATTAATCTTGCTCAAAATATGCACCTCTAGAAATTCACTTGCATGCATTTAAAACACGCAACAAATTCACTGGGGCAAAAGTATCTTACTTTATGCAGTGTACAAAAAACATGCAGAGTTGAAAGCATAGATCTAGAAGTTACCCGTCAAAAGGAACTCGTTACGAAGTTACCGTGTGAAAAATGTAACTAAGTTAATAACGAAATTATTAATCCCGAAACTTAACTCACAGTTACGGAGTTACTTAAAAAAAGAACGAGTTACTCCCAAGTTACTTCGGACACAAAATAGCACTACACAGGTGCAGCGCGTGTGAGCAGTTGAGTTCGACCCTGAATTGCCCGCGTTGAGTTTTCGTTTATGTCCAACAATTCGAGCGCTTTGCATCTTATTCCCTGTGGGCACACAGTGGTTCAGCTTCATTTCAATAGCAGCAGTCCTTACTTCCTGCACAGAATACTGTCATTGACTGGACATCACGTTTTATCACATAAAATGCCATGGAAGAACCGGAGAGAAAGTAAGAAAATAAGTGGACGTGAGGGAAAAGCGAATTAAAAGTAACTTGGAACTTGGCTTAAGTTACTTTGGCAAAGTTACCTGAAGAAGAAATGAGTTCCTCTGATAGTTAACACGGCGCAAAAGTAGAGAGTTAAGTTATAAGTTACCAAAAAAAAGGAACTTTGTTACAGTAATGAGTTGCCTCGAACTCTGGTTGAAAGTGTGTATTTGCATGAAAGTCTAGCTTCTATGAATCATGTTTCCTAGTTAAGAGTTTTAAGCCATGGTTGATGATTGGAATCAGTACTGCATGAAGGGCACCTTAAAGCTGCAACTAGTCCAATATATGAAAACACTCCTGAATTATGCATTCATATGCAGTTAAAAGCCACTCCATATTGGATAGGACAGTACTAAGATGGGCAAAAGCATATAAAGAAAAAAGTATTGCATGAAAATTTTGCCTAACGTACAAACTCGTATTAGTGGGACATACAAACACACCAGCCACATGTCTCTTTGGTACGTTCCAGTATGTTTACTTTACTTAGAGTCAATAAATAATTTTTCAACATCGAATGTCTGCTCTTTATTCTCCCTGCTTAAGTTTGCGACAACATATGTTTGAATGCAGCCCAAATGAAAACAATGTGATCAGTCTGATCAAAGAAGTTTCCCAGTGCTACAGCAGTATCGGACTGTATCACCTTGCCAAGGAATATACAGAGAAGGTGACAGCCAGGCCTCATCTGCGAAAGAAATTGTCAAGGTTGATCATATTCAACAACCAGTAATGCACTCTGCCCACTTACCTGGTTGACTGCTTCAAACTTGCTGTTGCAAGTGGACTTGTGATACTTTGATGTTGGAGCTTTCACCACAAGACCTTGCTACTTAGCCTTTTTATGACTTATTCACTCTACCTCTAGTCATTTTGAACTGTCTTTACCGCCATTTACCTCCCCAGTGCACATATTTCTAGTCGATATGTTTGTACCGTCATATAGCCTTTATGTCACATAATATCATTGTAGTTCTTTGGAAGTGGTTTAGTGCCGTTCGGCATTTCGTGTCATAACTAGTCATATCTAAACTTCCTGTGCAAAGCATAATGTTTATACCCAAGCATATTAAGGTGGTTACATAAACAAACGTGCCAAACATTGCTGAATGCCGAGAGTCAATTCTGAGAATACTGCTCCCTGGCATTCCACACCCCCGAGCAGAAAGGAAATGGGAGAAACACGAAAAGCAACACGCTGCACACGCTGACAGACGACAAAGGAAACGTAACACAACAAATACAACACCGCACAAAACCAGCAAATCACATAATCTAAGTTCAAAGTACAAAATTGGAACGACACAACCTCACACGAGTACAAAATAGACAGGAAATAACATGTATGTGACGGGATTTCACACAAAAAACGTAGGGAATCCAATCACGAGGGATTTCTGCAGCGATCCGTGGTAAAATTTTAGCGAAGCAGCAAGGAAAACGCTCACAAACAGCAAAACTTGTCACAGCTTACATGCCTTCCAATGGGCTGTAATGGCTCTTTTGAGCACCGCAATATGGCGGCCGGTTGGCGTACCCTTTCCCGCGATTCCCACAACCCTCACCCATCCGCTATCCAGCCTTTATACATAGAGATCAGTGGTTCCTGCCGATGAGTAGCGCCCCTAGCGGGTCGCGCGGACGGGCTCCTCATAGGGGTTGCCGATTATGACATGGTCGTTATAATCTACTAGATCGTGCTTGTACCTAAGCCACAGGATATTGCCCATGGTTAGAAACACGGAGAGACGTGACGTTGAGTGCTCGCGCTCACCTGGCAGCAGAAAGCTGCGACGTTTTGCGCATCTTCCCCTAGAATATTCTGAGGGATGTCGTTCGCGTGAATACACAGTTACAGATAGCTTTCCTCTACCTCAATAAAAGAGATGAACGTTTCTCTCCTCTGGAATGTGTTTTACGTCAGGCATTACTGACGACACCGCTGAATAGATGCGAAGTAATAGATTTTCTTTGCTCCAAAATCTCCATTTTATTTTTTCTTAAAATAAAATAAAATCTTTGCTTTAAAAAAAAATCGCTACTTGCAGTAAGTAAAACTCAGGCGAGCGAACATTCATATCCTGTGGAATCCACCTTGTAAAACGGAATACCAGATACTCTGCATTTCTCTGCGCACGTAGGTGTGTGCCAAGTCGCACCTATGGCACGCAGACGGTCGAGAAAATAATTCACGAACCCGTGTTTGCTTTCTTTTTGCCCGTAAAAAAAAAAAAGAAAAACAAGTTTCGAACTTTGGAATTCTTTACATTTCTTCATGGCAGATTGTTCACCCTGTGCTGTAACCCTGTGGCACTTCTGAAATGCGGAACAATGTGAGATATTGAATCTATAAACTGAAGCTTCTGCAATATATCTATAGTATGTATAGGGTGTGTGCAGATAAACTCCAGTGGCACTCAGGTACGTGTACAAATGCCACTGGAGTTTATCTGTACAGACTCTGTAGAATATCTTGAAGTGCTATACAACGCACTAAAAAAATATATTATTATTATTATTTATATATATTTATTATTAATATATTAAAATATAAATATATTATTATTTCGTATTATAAATCAACCTCTCTCAAATAGTCAAAATATAAATGGCGTCAGTGAACATAACGCCCTTCCATGAATTTCCGAAAGCGGACGAAGAAAAAGAAAAGCCGAAAACAGCTTGATGACCATACTCGTGAGCAGTGGTGAAAGAACACGCTGTGTATACAGTGTGCCCTTGTACAACGACTCACTCCATTGTGCTGCAGCATACTGCACTGTGTACAGCATTCTGTAGAGTGTCGTATGCGTACAGACATAGCAATGTACATATACTCCTGCCTCTTTTACAGCACACTGTAGCGTGTAGTTCGCTCGGTTCGTACGAGTTAAGTAAATACTCGAGCCACACGGGCACAAAGAATGGCATTATCGACTAATGGCATTCGAGTCGCGAATGACATTATTTACGAAGCGCCTGTCACACGTCGTTTTCTAATGACATTAAACGCCATGATGTCGATACAGCCCACTCACTAAGTAAAATGTAAGTTATGCTACTTCAAAAAATTAAACCTAGTTCAACATGTTCAAAACGCATGTGAGATTGTGAAGTAATAATATCAAGTAAGTCTTCATGTTGAGCAGTTACAATGTATTTGAATAACATGGCCAGTTTGCGCATTTGCCAATCGGTGCCGAATCCAAAACGAGCAATATGGCGGCACCTCAAGTTCTGTCGCTGTTCATCATTCAAATCACATTGTGTTGTGCAGTAGAAAGTGATTTTATGCAAACTAAAATTGTTACTCTGCGTGCGTGCGAGAGCACAGTCTGCAATGTCTGTTTCGGTCCTGACTTTGTTCAGCGTATTCACGCATTAATTAGAATAACCAGTCGTAGAAGTCAGTGAATGTTGCCACTTTACTAATAGCATTATAGCGTTTGAAAAGGAAACAAACGGCCACGCTTGCGAAGGAAAGTACCCAACGTTTCTACGGGGAAACCCCAACCCGTCGACTGTATCTATGTCTATTTTCACCTGAATGTACTTTTACTTTAGTTTTGTTTTGTTTTTTAACAATGAAGGACTCCCTATGAACTTCATTTTATAGAATTTATCCCGTACACTTCATGTTGCTCAGACGCCATTCATTGGTTTCTAGATGTGGGCAAATGTCTTCAGGTTCTTTCCCCTCATCTCAGTTTTTGCCAGCAGGGGTCTCTCCCTACCTCATGTCACCTTAGGGCCCCGATCATGAACCTTAAATAGCAAGCGTTATCGGTATTTTTAAAGTTGGCGCGCTCCAAACGTCAGGCGGCGCCACCGTAGCGTTGCGATTGGCCATCCAACGGGAGGTCGTGGCGAATCACGGGTGAAATTACGGGATAATCACAAGTTGAAGATATGGGCCCAGGATTCTTTCTATGAATTTTCCTCGCCTCACCTAAATATTTTCCTACAAATGTTCCTCGCCTCACTTGAATCTGTGCGTTTTCCTATCTCACCTCACCTCAGTTTTTCTCTCTGAAATTTTTCCTCGCATCAATATTTTTCGTCAAGACATCCCTCACATCGCCTCAACGTCCGTGAGGTTAGGTTGAGGACGTCCTCGACCGTCATCTGCCCTATAGTGAGGATACCCACCTCCGTTGGCTTTTATAGCTCCAACCACATTGGCTTTCACACACGCAACGATTTCGGAACATCCGAGCACCTCATTCGTCGAAACAACCTTGAAATCTGCCCACAAACGAATGAAAAAGGAAAGTAGAAAATGTAGCGGAGGCAGGCGAACGTGCCATCACTCCACGTAGCGAAGCTACAGCAGGACACATAAACACAGGGATGATTTCCTTCCCACGTGCTGTTTTATACCCCTTCGGAAGTCAAAGCGACATATATGCATCTGCACGAAGGTGTGGCTCTATTCTTTGTCAACAACGACCACGCAAAAATGGTCATGGCCTTCACCCACTTGTTGGAACGCCTGTGAGTACGTTGTACAACACCCTACATAAAGAAATCAGATAGTTTTGCGTTATTCCACCCCTCGTTTGGTCTATCTGGGAGGCATGTACTATAAGTGTGCGATATTGATCGCAAAAACAATATTGTGCGTGGAACCTTGGGGATATATCAAAATTTATAAATAAATATCGTAGGGTATGAAATGGAGTCCCCATATTTTTGTTTCTATATACCAGATGGGGAGAAAACTGTGTTTATGCGTGTACGTATTTCATTTTGAAAATAACCTACCCCTTATACACGCCGCCAACTGAACAAATTAAAAACTTCCGAATATTTCTCATTTGAAAACGGTTCGAGACGTACATCTTGGACGTGCACATGCATAATATGTCCGAGATGAACGCCTCCTCCTGTTTTCAACAAATCTGGAGACCGAACGATATCATTCGGAATGGGGTCGGCTAGAAGCGTGTATTGCGGTGAAATTCTGTTTTAACAGTCAGTTCCTGTTCAAAAGCTTTCACCCTCTTCAACTACTTCTTTCCGCCTTGTTTGTTCTTTCTTTCTCATTTTCGTTTGTTCTCATTACCTTAGTTAACCTTATGCAGGTGCACTGGTGTCCGACGTTGTCACTATTCATGTCCTCATTTTTTTTATTTTCTTTACAGTGTCAGCTGCATAGGGGAGACCTGCCAGCGATCGCGTCGGCGTCGTCGGCATTCGCATGTCGGTACAAAAACGACGACAAGGGCAAGATAATCACAGGAGCGGTGTGAACGAGAACGACGAAGACAGCGGGGGAGGGGGGGGGGGAGTTTATTCACACACTGGGAAAGACACGCGATTTATGTTAGTTGTACAATTTTAAAGGATCGCGTCGGCGTCGTCGGAATTCGCATGTCCGCACAAAACTCTTATCGCATGTGCGCTCAGCGCTGGGAGTAAGGAGGAGAATCCTGCCCGTTTACAACCGCTATCGATGGAAAGTGCCCAGGTGAAAAATGTCTGCAATTCCAACTGGTTTATGAAACAATTTCCACTTTAAACCATTTACGTACAAAATGGTTCAAAGAGGTAGAAATTGTTTCATAAACCACTTGTAACTGCAAACAGTTTTCACCTAAGTGAGATAGCTGAGTCCGCTGGCAATGACTTCAACTTCTATCGCGGAATGGCAAATATCGACAGAACTTGGGCGACGAATTTCATCGACTGCAAAAGCACCGCCAACGCACCATCACTACGCAGTGCGTGGAACAACTAGGAGTCCCACTCGTTGACACTCGCAGCCCTAAATGTACGCTCCTTACAGCTCCACGCAGAAGACGTTGCACACGACTGTGTCTTCCGTAAGACATCACTTCTGTGCCTTTCCGAGACGTGGATGAAGAAACAGAGACCGCTACAAGTAGACGGCTTCAAGTGCTGCTGTGGGACGCGTCGCTGTGGCGGCAGGGCAACCGAGCGGCCGGAATGGCCATTTATTATTATTATTTACCTGCCATTTACCTACGTGCCGGAGTACTGGCTACATCACTTGAAGTCACCCTTTCTGGAGACGACGTCGGAGAAATTTGTACCACAGGGCTCGTGGTGACTGTGTGCTACTTCTCGCCTCGCGCCGCGCCGGAATGCATCCGCGGCTTTATCGTGTATGCACTCGCGCCTTACCGCACGCACAGGTTTCATGTCGTCGGAGACTTCAACGTGGACGTTTTATTGGCAAAGAACACCACTTTCCTAAGTGATATGTCTGAACAACTGGACCTTCCGCTGTGCACCGACATCCGCCAACCCACAACTAGACATGGCTCAAGCATAGACTTGGTGTTCCAGAACAGCCCTCTCGTTCAGGACACCACTCACCTCATTTCACCACACGCACAGCTGACGCTGAATTTCGCGTTACACGAGTCGTAACCGTCCTGTATTTTTTCTCTTGTTCCCATCATCATTATCATCACCATCATCAACAACAACAACAAATAGTTCCAGAGGCACCCGTATTAGGAGTACTGTGCAAGTGCAGAAAGTTGCTTTAGCTTTGCTTTAGAAGCTTTAAACACGTGTGTAGTGCCATGATTTTGGCACACGCATCTTTGCTTTTACGGCCAAGGCGATGCTTTTCAAGACAAACTCAGAGGTGGTATTCTGCTAATACAATACCAGCATTCAGAATGATACCGCTGTGTCGCCTGATTTGCTGAGGACCCGACGCCATACATGGAATACGCCTTTGCGCAGGTAAACGACACGGCGACGACGTCAAATCTCTTACGTTTATGATAACTTCAACTTCATACGTTGCCGGTACGCTTTTACGCCTATGTATACCACTTGCGTTGCTTTTCCATTCAACGTACTTGTATTGGCAGATCTCTCAGCGGGTGTTCGACCACAGACACTCACTTGTCTGAATAATCATGTAAAAGGGAGTTCGTTAACCATTAAGGACATAAAATATTTTTAGCCAACTCACATGAGCCTCGGTAGCACCGTCCTCGGTAGCTCAGTCGGTAACGTGCCGGCTGGCGGAGCTCAAGATCGCGGGTTCGATCCCGGCCGAGGGCGGTAGCAATGTGGGAGAGGTAAACATTGCTTCCAGCACCGTGTGTCGGATATTTCCTGCGCACGTCGAAAGAACCCCAGGTGGTCCAAATTATCCGCACTCCTACCCTATACGGCACGTGCAACATGTCGCCACACTGCGCAGACAAACGTTACGTGTAGCACCACAGTACCACATGAGCAAGTACGCAGCTCAACTAAGTAACAGCCACGATATTGAACTTCGTCGCTGACGTTCCGTACCATATAAACAGGTTGACGGCTTTTCTGTAAACACTTCACAAAGTGAGCAAATGACGTATGCCCATCGCCTTCAGCAAATCAGAAGACAGAGTCATCATCATTCTGAATGGCGAAGTACTAAGAGCACCAAGGCAGACAGATATCGCTTGGTAATAGAGGAGCAGGAATCCCCCACTAAGAGCACCAAGAGTGTAGCAAGTCTTAAATATAAGAACTCTCTCAACCCTTTAAGAAGAAGAAGAACTCAGAGCGCATGTTGTATCATCATAATATCACCTGGTTATCGGGAGACACGGGTTATCTGCTCCGACGTTTTTTATTGTAACTTGCGTCGGAGTAAACTACCCGGGACACCATACAATATGAGGCTGTTATGTAAAACACAATAATATCAGGGACATCAATACCGGTGGAACATGTGGGAGATGGTCATTTCCATTCAATGTACAAAATAGAAGAAAAATGCGGAGACACAGGAACATGCGACACAACACAACACATTCGGGAATTGTGTTGCGTCTTCCCTTATCTCGGTGCTTTTCTTCCATCACGTATAACCAGCCTACATAGCCTGCGTCATATGTCTTCCTCGACGTACAAAGTTTCGATGGGCCGCATGAACCAGCCAGCCAGCCAGAAGTGACAGTTCATCACAGTGTCGCACAAACAGAGGCAAATACACATCGTTCCACATGCATGCTACTCATAATACGGTCTCGAAATTCGCGGCACGATTCCTCTCAGTAAGGCTGAGAGGCACCATTTTCCAAGTACTTTCTTGTCCGCAATTCATCCCAACGAAACTGGGTATATACACAAGTACACACTTCACTTTCTGTTTGCCCGAAACTTTGTGTCCCCAATTCTCGCCCTGCTGCTCAAATATTTTCCAGTCTTTTGAACCGAGCTCCGTGTACGCTACGCCACGGTACGTGTGCCTCGCTGTAGTGGTAGATATATCTCCACTTCTTTGTCGTTTTCTTTTTCTTTTTTTTTTTTTTCGCCGTTTGATGTCGCGGTCATCGTCGTAGTAGTCGATATAGTGCGCCCCCTGCGGAGAGATAGTGAGAGTTCTTTACGGCTCACTTGTGCAGAGTAGCTCCGGCAGAGTGGACTTTGACGGTTATTGTGAGCGGGAGGAAAACGGCGCCGGATAATGACACGCCCGTGTTATGGTAACCAGTGGCGTAACCATGAACTTTTCTCGGTGCGGTCGCGGGCTTTTAGGGAAACGAGGGAGTGCGGAGGTTGGACGTAAAAAAGAAAAACCTGGCTGACCATGTCAATGTAGACGACACACATTGACTTAGTGATCACTATGTGACAGCGGTGATCCGATCTGTTGAGCGCCTCAGCGGATCCCACTGAGTCGACAACGAAGAAATGAAACGCCGCACACAATACTCGTATTTCAACTATATTTCGGGAGGGGCTGAGTACCCCCCCCCCCGTTCTTCGGTGCGCCCGTGAGAGTACCTGATGCTACTTTTTATTCATCTCCCAGAAGAGTTAGAAAAGAAAAGGTACCCAGCCCAGCAGGGTATGATCAATAATTAAGGAATATGACGACACAGAGAGGCCCAGTGCCTTCCTCATCGTCATAACGACAGCTTCCCTATCAGCTTGCTTGCATTTACGACGTCGTATCTTATCTGAACCAAAGTCTACACAAATCCCACACCTCCACCAACAGTATGCGGAGAGGCTCAGATATTGCTATCTACGCAAATGAAATAACACAAGCATTACACGTAAGGACACATGGGATGGTTAATATTTGTCTACATCGGTTTCGTTTTCTATAGCTAACATCTGGGCATCACCCAATTATGATCCGACAGATCCCGGTGTTTGTTATGACGCCGACATTTGTCGTACAGCGTCTCAAGGAAACCCAAGGAAACCATATGGTTGGCAGAGCCGGCGCCGGGACTCGAACCCGGGCCACTTCCCAATCCGGCGATCATCGTAGTCAGTCCGAACACGCACATGCGAAAAATACTGGTGTCGAACGATACTTTCGACTATATTTAATGATAGAGAGAAAGTTCATGGTGCGCCAATGTGACGTTCTATTGCCGGTCAAGAAGAGTGGATTCAACGAAAACGAGCGGATTCTGGCACAGCATTTGAAATCTCGGGGATTTTACGACGCATATTGTAACAGAGGAAGGGGTGTCGTGTATTACAACTTTATTAGCACAGTCGCGTCATTATGAGAAGGCGCTTTCTGAGTTGGCCACTTGGAGCACGGAACAGCACAAGAGATTCTTGAGGGAACAAAGAAGGTCAAGTGCTTCGTCAAATCAAATTTCTGGGTGATAAAAATGTTCGTAAAACGCGTATATTGTGGCACCTTGTTACTACTGAGAGGGAGGCAAGACTCTCAAGACAAACTTCAAGGACATCGAACGCACAGAATGTTTCATCACCTTCTCGCGCAACAAAGGGGGAGTCTGGTCCGGCATGCTGGGAGTTGTCGAGGGATGAGATTTAGATTGTGTCAGCCGTTTCCTAATACACGGGCACCGAATTTCAGATAGATAAGCGTCCGAAGGTGGATGGGGAAGAGAGCCTTTTCCTCCATTTCGTGCATAGAGGGCAGACAGGGGGTCTTGTATTCAGTCTTTCCTTGCAGATTTTTGCATATTCGCTCGCATTATTTTGTTCACGTGCTTTCTTTAAGAGTTGCTGCACATGAACATGTCCACCGGTAACGCTCACTACCATACGTGTACCCAAAACATGTTCCAAACCCCTGATAGATGTTATTCACATCTCCTCCTCTTCATCTGTTTTCTCTATCGTTTGTTTTGCATGAAAAGTTCCAATATGCTTCGAACTTCATGTTCATAGTAGCGAAGTAATACGAAGCGGATACACCTGACGACACGCCGCGGTAAGAGTACCGTGCGGAGATTATGCACGATAACGTCACTGACGACGTCACCGCTCATCGCATGGCGTCCAATGACTTGACCGAAGCTCCCTTATGTGAGCAGTGTGCAAACGTAATGAGGCGGTCTGGACAACGCGTCTTGTAGTCAAGAAGCGGGAGAAAACACGAGAGAAAGGAGAGAGGTCCGGAAGCGATTTCAACCGGTCGCGGTTAAAACAAAAACGGCCCACATTAATCGGGAGCAATTTCTTATGTACGAGTTTCTTGACAAGAAGAACCTTTTTAACCAGAAATATATGTGGTGCTCAAGAGATTTCCCAGTCCCTTTAAGCCGCACGTCAAAAGAAACCCATATGGCCGAAATTATCTGCAGTCCTACCCTGTGGCACGTGCGGCATGTCGCCACACCCCTTCACCCCACCCACCCCTGCTGCACCCAGCTTGACACCCCTTATGTGCATGTGAAATTTAGAAACCCCCATAAGAGAAGGCGTCGCACGTAGAGACCTTCACTTCGTGTATATGCTCGTGACAAATGTCAAGGATACACGCTATATGGCAAGTAATTTATCTTGTGCGGTTGTGTCACGGAAGCAATATTATCACCCAACTGACTGCTCGAGCAATCCGTCATCATCGCATTTTAACATGCCGACCGTTCCCTCATGCATGCACACCAGGACACCTGGGAAGGAGCACTACAGACAAATAAATCAAAAGCTATTCCTATGGTAACCTATACTATTCGATCCGATCCATTCCTGTCAGCGCTGTTGCCAGGTTGCCGTTTCAAGCACGCCAAGAAGCATTCAAAGACATTTCAACATTCGATACAGATGCCGGTAATCAAAGGGGAAAGAAGCAAAAACCCTATAGCATCTTTGTCTTTAATCTATCTCACCCTTCTTTCACCGTTTGTTAGTTTATCCTTTATTCCCTAATTCTTTTCATTTCTTGTTATTTATTTTATTATTCTTTTATTTCTTTTTCTTTTTTCTTTGCGGAATAGCAAGCCGACGTCCCGTTTGGCTGACCTTTCCTCCTTTTTTCCTTCTTTGTTCTAATAAATATATCCCCTACCCCGTTAGCTGCACGTGTAGCGGGCCGTGGACAACGACGAACATGGCCACGCCGTCTGGAGCACCGGCCTCAGTTCCACCGGCGCGGCCATTGCGATAGGCCACCGTCATCGCCCCTCCGTGGCATACCATTATCGCCGGTCGGGACTCATGTAGAGGAATGCCATCGTCCTCTACACACGTAATACGGGAGTTTTCGATGAAATGAGTACGTGCATTCAGAGACAGTTCGATGTGAGCCTTTGATGGTTGCCAGGTGTTTCAATTAAGAGTTCCACGAGCTGACTTCCAAATAATTTTGTTGCCGCGAATGAAGATGACGAAACAGCAGCCTTCGTGTTTCTGACGTGGGCCCAAGGTTGGGCCCCAGATGGAACGTCGAGACCACAGATTTGTCACAGATTATAGGATTATCATCTATACATGTATGCTGGGCATGACTGATGTCTTTCGTTTTTTTTTTCTCTCTATCTTTCTGTTACGTCGTGCGTTGAATATGATAAAATAATAACTTGACGGGTGAGCAGTTTAAAAGGTTCAAATGGGAAGAACCATGTAAAAGCAAACCACTGATTCTTACCTTTTACATTTTATGCTTTTTGAATTTTAAAATGCATGAGATTCCTTACATGGAAAATTTGCTCTCCAGGGTAATCTACATAAATATGTCTAACCAGCGGCATGGCCGAGCGTCCCGCGCGCGCTCGTTGGCGGTAGCCAAGGTCGTGCTGAAGACAGGGAGGTGGTAGGTTCGAATCCTACCACCGGCTGTGCTGAGGTTTTCCCTGGGTTTTCCGAAGACTTTCCAGACGAATATCGGCACAGTTCCCCCTGAAGTCGGGCCAGGACGCATACTAACCTCCCTGTCCCCCACTCCTTCCTGCTGTCCTCTCTCCACCTGTCCACATCTGTGCGCTGTAGTTAGTAAACGTCCGTTAGTCCAACAACAACAAGAATAAATTATGGTAAAGGGATGATGAGATGGGATGTTTCCCCGTGGTAGCCACAGGACCTTACCCCGCTTCACGTTAGTCCAGAGGTGTAGCAAGCAGGCCGCTTACCGAACCTGTAGTTGGTGTGCATCCATTCAGTTCTGAACAAACACTTGTGAGTAAAATATATCCTTCCACTGCATGTCGGCACTGGCAAAGGGAACAGCGAACATCACTGGCGACTGCCACGCCAAGAGCGAACAGCGGCCTGTAAGTCGCGAAGACACAAAGTTATTTCTATCTCAAGGTGTATACAGCACGCCCCTCTGGGATGAACATGGTAGAATAAACGAGGGACATGCAAAAGAAAGCTGGGGGCGCTCGCACTTTTATCAAAATAATTTTGTTTTCCACGCGAATTTCTTATCAACCTCTTCCGAGGCGACTCAAGAGGCACGCTCAGCAGGCTTCTCTGAACATTTAATGACTCTACACAAAATGAATTTCGAGTTACTCTACTCATAACTGCCAGCAGGTCAGTATGACCAGGTGTAAAACGGAAACGTCGGTAGTGTGTTTCCACACATATTTTGTGGTGACACAACTAGCGTCATGAGTCATCCTGAAACTCGGAGCGCAGCTTGGACAGGCGTCGTACATGAAACCTAAAAAGACCACTTGCAGACCAGTAGGAGTGCTCGTTGGAGCTCCGGAGGTCACACTAGATGTATCCATATGCGTTTCCCCCTATTTGCGCAATAAATATGTGCCTTTGACAGATAAGCGAACTGTCATAACGAGGAGGGTTTACAAGCCAAGGAATCGTTCCTAAGCATGGCCTTGAAGCGAGGTTGTGCTGGAGCAATATGCCGAACATCTGTCAACTTGTACCAATAAGGATGCGATGCTATCCATTACCGTTCCATTGCATTCATCTCTGCAGAGACTCGGAAAATTTTCCAGATGCTTCGCGAACATCCAAGTAAACGACGTCTCCTATCGCTACGCCTAGCAAGTCGGCCTACGCCTGGCTAACCTTTCCTCTCTTTCTCTTTTCAATAAACATATCCCCCCCTTCCTGAACAGCGTGCGGAATTCAATGTATCGATATGCATGTCTGCAAAATCGGAGGATTCACTTCAGTACAACACATCGCAAAAAAGGAAACGAGAAAGAGACAATGAAAAAATAATGTCATAATAATAATAGATCAAGGAAGGAACACTTGTGTTCTCATCAAGCTAAACTATTTTGATGGGCGACGAGAATCTTTATCGCTGTGGTTATTTTTCATGATTTTTCGCTTTCAACGAGGCGTCGTATTACCGACTAATGCCACTACCGGCATGACGTAGAGGATACACCATTCCTTTTCCCTCGTTTGTGGTTGCTCCAAGGCCAGCCATGCTAAAGGCTAGGAGGTGTAGGCTTGGAGTCCTTACACCGTCTGCACTGCCTGAGATGATTTTCTACGGTGTTTTTCGGACCTTTCGGAGCCTTTCCGGACCAATGTCGGTACTGTTCCCCATGAAGTCGCCCCTGAGCGTATACTAACATCCCTTGTCTCCCACTCCTTCCTGCTGTCCTTCCTGCATCTGTCCACGTCTGAACGCTGTTCATGCCCACATGTGTCTCGCTCTTCTAATACGCAACAAAAACAAACAATAAAGAGACTAAAATGCTGATAGCAAATATGGACATGCTCATTTTTTCAAAAGGGCCGCGTGGTTAAAGCTGAATTTAAGTATGGAATTCTTTAAAGGGGCGCGACACCCTTCAGCCTGTATAGATTTCCCATATATTTTTAACATTCGTATAGCGGTGCGAGGAATTGACATTTTTCACAACGCTTCTGCGCATACTCTCTGACCCTGACGGCGCCGACGGGCCCTATACATATTCAATAGATGGCGCCAATATTGCGCGGGCTGTGCTTTGGTGCGCGCCGATCGTGTTTCGCTGGACAGCCGCTAGGATCCGACGCGAGTGTGAAAAAGGTCCGTTGTTCAATTTGCGTGAAATACGCCGTGTCTGGTATATATAGATTGCAGTTATTTTACTTTCGATTAAGGCAACATTTCCTTGAGTTTGAGGAACGAAGAGAAAAAGATACAGAAGACAGACATTACACGTTCGAGACTCAATGTCCACCAGATCACTTGCGCAATTGTCTCATCGCACGTCGTCCACGTCCGCAGAGCTCCATGGGATGATCATGGCGATGCAATTTATAGAAGCACATGAATACCCCAAATCATGGGTTGTTTACAGTGATTCACAGACCGGATTGCGAGCATTACAAGCGCCGGGCGGATCCCCTGACGGAGCTGATCATGTGACTCGTGACGTAGACTGGCTCAAGCACGTATATGCAACGCGTGTGCTGAGAAGAAAGAAGGAACAAAGAAGAATGGGACTTACCGATGCCATTGGAGGAGTGTTCGGGCCGTCCGCGACTGCTTTTTCCGACTGTTTTTATAAACAGACGATTTCAGAAAGTACCATAGTGCTTATCGCTTTGAACTGTGGGAGCTTACTATATATAATACGAAAGAAACGGGTGGCCTCCGAACTGTTTCGATTTCTCCCTTACCGGTCCATTGTGCACGATGTGTCAAGGTCAGCGAAAGCGAAACGTGAAAGAGTATTCTTCGTCCTCCCCCCCCCCCCCCCCTTGGTAAGCGCCCAGGATGCAATGCGTGCGCAAGGAGCACTGGAATTTTCTGAAATCCTCTATTTGATTGAGCTTGAAACAGCAGTGTATGGAGCACGTTAAAAGTCACCTCATTGCCCCTTCAAGTTCTCAGGATTCGATTCACCCGTACATGTACTTTCTTCCTGCGACCATATCTGGCTATAGTGACGCAGACTAGCGATGTTACGGGCGTTGTTACGGGCGATATTACGGTGCCGCCTGACGCATCACAATTTGCCAGATCAGTCATACAGAACACACAAATGGTCAGCGGTGCTTTTCGTAAAGAAATAAGTTTCACCGAGTTCACCCAAGTGGAGGAAGTAATAATTGAAAACCACACGTGGTCCTACAGCTTCTGCAATCCACGAGGCACCAGCAAAGCGCGACTAATTGCTGTCGCTATCGGTGCTTCTCCACCCCTTGAATCAACATGAGTATGTAGAACCTCAAGGACACATCCCGACCGGCTCGCTAGGAAACAGCGTATCTGGGCCGCAAATCAGTTTGATTACTTTCCCCATCAACTTACCCTATTATGCACGAAGAAGACAAAAGGGGCAAGAAATCGCCGCGTAAGGTCCTCCCTTATGAATGAAGTTCTAATGAGTGGTTCACGACGAGATTCGTGCTGTGATGTGTTGCTCAAGCAGAACCGGGAATGGATTTCGGAAAACGGACCTTTCGTATTTAAGGGAATGAGTTCTTCCTGCTGGGAGCATATACGCAGTGCGTCCTTACTGTCTGTCTCCAACGTACAGAATAGAGGAGCAACGGGGAATAGGTCAGTTACGAAAATGATGGGTACGAAAATTGTCTTCACTCTAGTCTTGATGATGGGATTTGCAGCAGTGGTGTCCGGAAATGCGGGTGAGCTGATCACGTTTCTATCGTTGTATAATCGGTGCGTTATGTCACTGAGTGAACCAGTTGAACCAAACTTGAACCAAAATTGAATTCAATCACCAAGTACACATCGGCTTAGTTACCATGATAGTAGACTTCCGATAACAAAATGGAGATGTTTCTAGTGTAACGAAGTTCAACAAAAAACTTGCCTAATTATGTACGAAGGGATATCCAATCACCTCAATACTCTACGTAATGTTTTTGGGTACGTATTTCGCAATCACTTTTGCTGTACAAGCATACACTAAGCCAGTCTTGTAGAATTCAGAGCTGTGCCAATCTACTACGGATTTATCTATAGTTTAACAGGATAAGGCCATTCAATATATAAAGATGATCATGGCTCTCGCTTGTAAAGCACGACTTCATCAATCCGCGCCGAAGAAGCAAATCCCCTATCTACCTTGGTTTGGAGGACATGAATAATTTACAGTACGCTCCGTATGGCCTGACCACGTGTACGTTCACACAGTAAAGCTCCCATACCAAGTAGAACCGACGGGATCTATTCTGCAGCAGGTATGGTAGGGGCCGCTTGTGGCAGCTTAGCATATATAGTGTAGAACAAAAACCATCGAGTCCGTTTAAATAAAGACCGTCTCAAATTATTATTTAAATCAGCATTAAAATCTGGGCAGGTTGGGAAACTATATAGTCTTCCACGGGAAACCAATGTTGGCAGTGGTTGTGATGGAATGGCATTGTCAACAAAGGATAACAGAATGGTATACGTTCTCAGCAGATTATGCTGCACAATGCCGTCCGTTTAAATTAAAGTGATACGTGTTTCCCACCTTCTCATTTGGACCTTTTCAAGACGGCCATACGATCGACGCCCTTTGTCTTTACAAGAAGATCAAAGGAAGCCTATCACTTGTGCTTCCACAAAACCCTTTCGGCGATCGGAGTATACTTTCCTTTGTAACCAGTTCCTAACCAATGCAGGTGCAAACCTGATGGAGATTGTGAAAGCTGTGATCGACCAGAAGATCACAGATCCTGAACTGGCCAAGGCCATCAAGGCAAAGCTGCCAGAGGTTCAGGGATGTGTCATGATCCTTGCGCAAATGAAACCCGAAGCAGTCACTGCGGTACGTGCATCAAGTCCATAGAACTCTCACAGCATACTTACAAACTAAGGTAGCGAGATGTGATAGAATAGCTAAACGCAGGCGACCTGGCGGACAAGTCCATAATGAAGGAAGCACGAGCGTGGGCCACGAAAAAAGAGCTGTTGTGGGTGCATCCCTTCTGTTTCGTGGCCCACGCTCAGGCTTCCTTCATCATGGAGTCCGCAGAGCTGCAGACGACTTGGCATTGGATTATATAACAGGCATGGGCGCCGTCACTGGAGGGTGGGGTGGGGGGCCTCTGGCTTACAGAAATGTAGGGTTCCTGAGTTAACACAATGTAGTTTCGGGCGCATTTGACACACCATCACCCTAAACATTCTGCCCTGCCCCGCTGAAGACTAGCCCTTCCGCAGAGTGATACCGCTATCACTCCTAATTTGCGGAAAGTGCGGGGCGTAGGGTTTTTTGTGACAATTAAGTGTCACAAACAGGCGTGCGTCTCCCGTTCTTGACAAATCAGAAGAGAGAACAATATATCATTCGGGATGATGGTTGTCCTGGAAAGTTATGCCGTCAGGTAGCTCCAGCAACATTGGAATGGCCCTTGTTACTCCTGCGCTGTGCATCGCCTTCATTGCCCCTTTTTTTTCTTTTTCACTTTCACACCATTCCTAGTCCTTGGACGCCATCTGGCCTGAGCTGAATACCTGTGGACAGAAAGCTGCTGGCGTTGATTCCAGCATGATGCAGAGCACAGTACGTCGTCCTTCCACAGATTGCTCTAACCACTTTTTCTTTATCTTCTAATTTATTTTCTTTAACTTCCTTTTCAGTTCAAAGCATGCATGATGGAAGCACAAACAAGCATTAAGGTAAGGTATTGTGTTCTTGTGTGTTTCGCGTGTAATGGGGTAGTGTACTGCTCTACAGCGACTCACCCCATGTCATAGTCACGATTTACTCGTTGTTGTTATTGTGTTCTCCTGTTCACGGATTGCATTTGGACGCCAAAGCTACAGACATATTCATGATTGTTTCGTATACCCTAAAAAGCATACTTTCTAAAAACAGAACTTCTCCGCATAACACGATCGTGGCTCTCCACCTCCAGCACTTAGATTGATGTCGTCCCCTCCCCTGCTTTGTTGAAAACGGGGGACGTGCACTTCTTTGTGACACTTATGCAAAAAGTCGACAACATATAACGATAATCCGATATACAATACAGTGGTATAACGATAATGGTATAATTGTGTGCAACGGTTGTTCTTCATCGTGTTATGTGGTGAAGTTATGTTTTAAGAGTGTGTGATGTGCTTCATAACGTGGTTAGCGTGGTTAGCGTGGTTAGCGTCAGTAAAACCTGCGTAGTAAGCAATACTTGGGCACTTGCTTGAATATGTTTCTCTGTTATTGTTGATTATCTTCTCCTTCATTTATTCTTGTTGTTGTTCTCGCTACACCACAATGCATTGGAGTAATGTAACCTATTCGCGTCTATTAGAAAACCGTGGAACTGTCAGAAGAGGATGGCAAGGCATTCGATGAAGGCATGGTTAGTATATCCTTGACTGACCACTATGTTAGACGTTAGTGGTATCCTTAGAGGTAACTAAGTAAACTGATCTCCATGCTTTACATATGACATATGTCAAAGTGAAAAATTAAATACAGCGAGTAATTAGTAATAGGCAATGATATAAATAATCCTATTTTATCTTTCAGAACTGCGTCGCATCATCGATCGGCATGTGAAGGAACAAGCCTTCATCTGTCTATGTCGAAAGCATGCAGGGAGATATATTCTAGATAATGAATAACAAAGATTAACTCTATAATATATAAGGCTATCACACAGAGCATCGTTACGAAGATATCGCATCTATTCGCGTGTCCCTGCACCTAAAATTGCTTTGTATAGTACGTTGCGAATAAAGTTGTCTGTATTAAATGCTACTGATTACTTGCTGCCTGCCCTGAACTCGCGTGACCAATATCCTGCAAAAAACACGTTACCGCGAGACTTGTAGAAATATGCGGCGCACTGGAAATTTGCGTACTTACTACGATGAGTATATATATATATATATATATATATATATATATATATTGCCTTCTCGCTACTGTGCCAGTACATCTACAGTTAGCTAGGGAATATCAATTCATACTCGTGAGGGGAAATTGCTGCAGGTACTTGTCAAATTTTATGGAAATCTAAAAATCATTCTTATTACTGCCCCGCAAATAATCCATGGCAGATGTACTTTGTAAGAATTTCACAGCAAGGAGTTGGAAAGACACATATCGTGGTGGCCTGTAAAAAAGAACTTAAAAAGAGGCGTTAGTTCCCTTGTCAAATACCTTATGTCAAGACACAATGTTAAATATGCCAACCTATCTCGACGACACCGTGTAAAAAAAAAAAAAAAAAAAAAAACATCAGAATGACGTGGTGTTCGTGAAAGCAACAATATCCAAGGGGCTGAGGGGGGCTATGGTTTGCCACTATCAAAATGTCACTTTTTTAGCTGTAGCCACGAGAATGTAAATCCATTGTTCCCGTCATAAAAATTGCAACTGTTCAGGACGAGGGAAAGAGAAATTATTGCAAAAGGCTTCCAATCAATCGCCAGCCAATATCCAACCAGTTACCCCTTGCAGTTAACCCTCTCCGCGTATTCCTATTCACATACCACTGCACTGATCTGTTTGCACTGCAAGCGGCTGAATGCAGCGGCTGCAGCGGCTGAATGCCGTTCCTTTTGTGTTGATGTCAAAGTAACGCCATCTTTCATTACGCTAGAAGGAATTATTGAACTTGAGTGACCGTTTCGTATACACAGTGCTCCCTAGATGTTTCAGACAACGTCTCCACCCATACATGCGACGTCCTATCGAGCCAAACATCACACACTCGTGAGCCAAAGAACACACACAAAGATTGCGGACACAAGGTTACGCAACTTCCGTGCCCCTTAACTCAATATTCTCCAGCATAATCCACGCTTGTTCACCTGCTAGGTAGGAATTACAAAGGCTTCTGGTTTCGACATACTGTCACTACATCACTCACAAGGTCCACGTAATGTTGAGACCGTGATTTATATGCGGACGATATGTTCGTGTGTACTCATCTGCTTCATGATGCATGGCACTTACGTTGTGGACGAGCCACATATAAAGAGGGAATGTACGGAAACTTCCAGCCCGTCCTGGAAGCGCATGTGGGCGCTCTACAACAGGCACGACTATGTGTGACATGATCCGAGTCTTGTTACTGTCTCTTACGTGCATCAGTTTTGCGTCCGCAGACGGTAAGAGTTGTGAACCGTGAGTATATAGTGAACTCGATCTTGCAGCAAGCGGCGCTACTGGAATTTTTAGCTTGAGTGACTGTGGCTCGCGTAATAGAGGTTGTTGTGCCGCGGTCATAGATCCGAACTAACCTTGCATTTACGATTCTATGTGCAGTCACTCTGTCCGTTTGAAACTGACCAAGAAACTGTATTGTTTTATAGGACACTAATACCCTAGTCAGACGGCAAACATAAGGCCGTAAACGGAACGGCCGTAACTTCACCAGTAGCACGCTCATAACCAACCATCATCTCGACCATCATCATCGAGGCGTACGCCTTTTTGGTGACAATAATGCAGTACATAATTGTTGCCGTTACCTAGATGGTACTAGTATGTTGTGTGTGTACGTGCGTATGCACGTATATGTATGTGTGTGTGCTCGTATGTAATATATATGTATGTATGTGTGCACGTATGTATGTATGTATATGTGTGTGTACGTGTGTGTACGCATGCATGTATGTATGGATGGATGTGTGCACGTATGTATTATGTATGTATGTGTGTATATGCACGTAGGCATCTATGTACTTGTAATGTATGCATGGACGTAAATATGTATGCACGTAAATATGTATGTGTGTGTGTGTATGACAAGGTGTAAGCAAATATGTTCACGATGTTTCAGAACATCATCATCAAGGGAACGTCTACTTTATAGAAAATCTAATTTTTAACATGAATACCCTTCAGTGGACCGTCTGATGAGCACGTTGAAGACCATCGTGCACCACCATGTGCAAAACGAGGAGCTCACGGAGAAAATCATGGCCAAGCTTGAAGATTCTCGCGAGTGCTTTGACATCGCCAAAGACATAAACCAAGACATTATGGCGAAGGTACAATTCTTGTAACGAAAATTGTTTAGAGCTACGTCTGACATTAGATTAACGTGCTCGACGAGACTGCTTTTTATGCAAGAATCCGAGCACGCTCGTACGAGCAGTCTAATGTGGCAGCCATGGAAGAATGTGACGCGAGTGATGTTCTTCGAGATTCATCGGTTGCGTCGTTGGTGATTTATGAGCGAAAGAAACCGCAATTCACGTTTTCCCTCTTCCTCTCCTCACCAAGAAGGCCGACAATGCAGAAGAGACAATGCATTGTGGCCTTAGTGCCCCTTTAAGTAATATATTTTGAAGCAGAAATCTTAGGTTGGAAACTGAGGATTCGAACAGAGTCTGCTCTTCTAGTGGAAGAACAGTCTCTGTTTCAATCAACTTTCAATTCAATTCAAATTTATTTTCATCTATACAGTCCAAGTACAAAGTGCACGTACTTTCCAAGTACAAAAGCTTCTGTTTCAATCAACTTTAATAAGATCGCTGGATTTTCCATTTTTTAACTAACATATTTGAGATACCACAACTCAAATCGTACACGTGTTCCTTTCTCCGTTATTTTGTAGCCATCCGAATAACTTTGTCGAGGGAAAGCTACTGATTTTTTATTATTATTATTTTTTTTTTTTTTTTTTTTTGTTCGTCGCACTTGGTGGTGGTGGTGGCGATAGGGCTTGCCGTTGTCGGCCTCACGTATGTGGGCAACGTCACGACTCACGCCCTGGGGGAATGTGCGTCCTGGGCCGACTTCTAAGGGAACTGTGCCGACATATGTCTGAAAGCGTCTGAGGAAAACCCAGGAAAAACCCCAGACAGCACAGCCGGCACCGGGATTCGAACCCGGGTACCTCCCAGTCTCGACGTGACATGGCCGGGAGGTACCCGGGTTCGTCGCACTTTATAGCTGTTGTGGTGGCACGAGGAATGTCCTATCTCGGTGGGCCAACGGCAATGCTCCCTTGCAGATGATGCATGCGCGTGCACCGCGCTCATTTCGCAAAATCGTAGCGCCTCATTGTCACATCACTTACAAGTCATCGCCTTCCAATTCTTTGACATGCTAAAGCAGAAATGTGATCAATTTGCAACTCGATTTGTCACGAAATATAGTTACAGCTGACATGGTTAGCTTTCGAACGCATAGTGTTCTTTTCTTATAATGAAAGGGAAGTGCAAAGATTTCGCCTCGCAGAATGAAAGGTACTGTTACTTTGACACTAACACAAACAGAACCGGATTCGTCCGTTTCATTGTTCGGGATTTATGTTCGAAAGAAGCCGCCAATTTACGCTTTCTCTCCTTCCCAAGAAGCGCAGCAATGAATCAATCATTGGTCTCTTCAGATGATACCCCGCCGTGATCGGGCAAATCATTTGAGGAGACCAATGACAGGCCGCTCCGTATTGCTGCCTTCTTGAGAAGGACAGAAAGCGTAAATAGGCGGCTTCTTTCACTCATAGATCACGAACGACACAAATAAAAAAGTTAAATACTGTTCCTTTTTTGTTCATGTCAAGGTAACGGTATCTTTCATACCGCGGAGGAGAAATTTGTTTCACTTTAGTGCCCCGTAAACCGTCGTTAAGATGGTTTTTTTTTTTTTTTTTTTTTGCTTCTTACGGAATAAGCGATGCTACTCAAGTGCTGTGTTCCACATAGTGTTCTGCCCTGAAATAATTATTTTCTCTTTCATGACCAGTTCATCGACAGTCTTGTTCCAACCAGCACCATGTGCGCGGCTAGAGCTGTCGACGCAAAAGACGAGGCCGAGAGGAAAACGATGGTGCGTATTTGAGACGACAGACTCAATTACTATAATAATTGGGAGTAGATTTACACGTACGAGGACGACAGACTCAATTCTTACAAGGAGGAACATACTTGTAGACGTGATTCAGCGATGCACTATCCATCGCACTGTCAACAGACGGAACGCAGAAATCCCGAGAGCCGGTCTAAAGCGGCACGGGACACTATAAGGCCGATTGTTTTCATCTAGTCTAATCTAATCAATCAACAACTTGTGCGCTTGTAGGACTATACCAACCTCTTCGCAATCCCTTTTACTATATATTTTTCCCATTGAAGCTTCGATCCTATCTTCTTGTTACACATCTCTGTTTTGTCTTTCAGTTGGAGAAGTGCTTCAAAGAAAACGTGGACTCGTTTAAGGTACGCACTCATTTACGCATTGACACACCGGTACTACTCGTACTTCTGTGCGAAGCGTAGGCGTTTTTTTTTTCTTTAGCTTTGTTCTTTTAAGTTTTGAAAAAAGCTATGAAGGTAACTTCGAGGTGTGCGCGAGTGCGGTTATATCCGCGTATCCTCGTGGATAACAGCGCAGATGAAATGCGGATGAAACCGAGCACATCTTGTCTGCAAACAAGCGTTAGTGTCTCTGCCGACATCCGCTAGGGGGAGCACGCAATCAATAAAAATTATAGCTTCCATACCATGCAAGATGGTGTCGAAGTGTGTCATATACCTTGCGTTGCTGCGCCTTTAACTCCTATTAGTGAACAATTGTGGTTGACACAATGTCCCTGAGAAAGTTGATGTGCTGAAAAGTAAAAAACACTTCGGACGTGCGGATATAACCAATATCCGCGTAGATGCGGTAGCGGATACTGTGCGGATGCGGATATACTGTCAATACATCCGCGTTCGCCTCTAGTGATAATCCACCTGCAAACGCCATCCTCTTGAGGTAGTGACAGTGCAATAGTATACCGTGAACCATGTTACAAACGTTGCTCAACGTGCTTTCACACGTAACAGAAGAAAGAATACTTTGAAATGCAACCCGTGTGGTTGTTTACGATGTTGTCCTACAGAGGGTGGCGTCGGGTGCTTTTCATGGTACAATCATCTCACCAATGGAACTGATTCTTATTCCTATACACGTGTGCAGAAAACAAGTGGCATGACGAAGGACGAGATGGCCAAGTTCGACAAGTCAGGGGCAAGTACCTCTCTAGGAGATGAAGTAAAACACTAAGAATAATTATGTGCTTGAAGCCGTGAAATAAGTATACCTACAATAAGTACAAAATCGAACCGTTCCAGATGGTTACAGGTATAAAGTAATATTACTATCTACTAAATACACAATGTGGTTTAAATACGGTAAGACCAGATCTGGATCAAAAACGTGATAGGCACTCGAAACTTCACAGTGGAAATATTTTGGGGTGTACTGTTTGCAACCAAACACACGACGAATTTCTGCTTGCGTGTGGATCCACACGCAAGCAGAAATTCAAGCAGCTTCAAGACAGTATATGGCTCAGAAGAACTCAATGTGACTCGAGTCACATTGAGTTCTTCAGAGCCATACTGTCTTGAAGCTGCCATTCATCTTACATGTGTAACAATGCATGTAACCATTCCACATAGTTAAAGTGTTTTCATTCGTGGGGTTGCGACGATAATTCCGAGTTTCCCCGCGCCACCAGCTATGATTGCCAGCTACACCGCAGTCTGTGTACTAGCTTTACCCAATTGAGTCCCAATGTGTAACGTGCACTGAAATCTTAGTACGCGCACGCGCCGCTTGATGGGTCAAGAGTGTACTGAGCTTCAGTGCTATCTAATCTACAAGAAAGCATGAAGTACAACACAAAATGTGTGCGACGCACCTGGCATTCACATTTATGTGCTCACTTTTTTTTTTTCGTCTTTATTTCAGGACTGCATCGAAGCCAAGTTTGCAAACTTCAGCATGTGAAGCCATCGTGAGCAGCAATTCAGGAATCACCATTTCGGAAGCAATTAAAACGTTAATAGGTTAACTATCATGATGCGGTGCAGGATGCAATCGATGAGCAGGACCGTGTGGGTGAAAGTCCGTGGGTTTGGAGCAGATATGACCTACTGTGGTCGTGAAGGCCTGGATAGCAACGCACAACACTGCAATAGTTCAGAGCAGGGGCGGATTTAGGGGGAGGTGGGGTCCGGATGTCCTGACCCCCTCTCAATTTCAGTCGTTCCATAGAGTTTCAATTGACCGTGGTGGTGTAATAGCATGCTGCCTATAATACCTCCCCCCTCAGAAAAAGCCTGGATCCGCTTCTGGTTCAGAGTGACATCTTTCTGTCCTCTGACTGGTTGACACACACACCCACATAAAGATACGATGATGCTGATACGATGATTGGTTGAAAAATCATATCAGAAGCGGTAAATGTATGATTTGGTTATGCGGTGAAGCTCTGTTTCTGAACTGTACACGGTGGCGGGAATGAATTGTATGTTCACAAATAGGGCCGTATCTCTGAAAATAAATATAAGCTTCGATGAAAACTAATGCGCGACTTTTTTTGCATTATTTTCACCTTTTTGCGGATATAACCAGGCTTGAACAGCCATGCAAATAATTGTCCTATACACATGTATAGCTGCTCGGCGAAAGGCCTTCCCGCCATAAAATCGTTTTAGGGTGGCTGCTGCGTAACGCCAGTAGTCGGGAAAGTTCCCTGTAAAGCGGAAATATCTACACTTTTGAAAGAGATCCTCACCACATAGCAGGCTCAAGCCCAGCCATTGCACACAATGATACCTTTATTACTCTTGATTTGCGGAAAGCGCTGGGCGTACGCCTCTGTGCGACAATTAACATAACTGCATAAGTGTCACAAAAAGGCATACGCCTCCTGCTTTTAACAAATGAGGGGAGAGAACGACTTCATTCGGGGTTACGGTGGGCTAGTTGCGTGCCATGCCGTGGCATAGCGCATGGGAAAGAGTCACCGGGAAGGATAGTATACCGATAAGGTACCAGATACCGCACACTGATAGTTAATGCTAGGGGTGAACTACATGTATGTGTCAATGTTTTATTGCTTATCGGTAAAATACCGCCTTTCTTTGCGAACATCGGCACACACAATACAATATCGATATTTTTAATCCATATTTTAATCGGTGTTTACCGATGTCATGTTTCAGAAACCGATTTCATTCCACATTTCATTCCCCGAGTTTGTTGATAAGTAGCCGATGCAAGAGGCAGCGATGACACTTCACTCTGCACTCTTGAAACAGACAGAACTTCACCGCATAACACGCTGAACGCCAAATGTCACAAAGGATGATACAGTTGTCAGCTATAGAGAGCTGATCTTTAGGCGCAAAGAGGGGGCGCTCTTGACCGCATACATAGCACGCAGTATGCCAATCATCATCTCGGATGCTATCGCTCTGCCTCTCGATAAGGTGAGAAAACTTTTTATGTATCAACTTTCCTTCCAATCGGAAGATAAAACGATACGATTCTGAAGGTTGGTTGGCCTAGAACGATTCATGCAACGAAGAGCGCTGTTACTGCCTAAAAATCCGCTCTCTAGTTATCATTTTGTTATTTACACTCTTAAAAATGAACTTCACCGCATAGCACACTCCTAGCCAACCATAATCTCAAATGATATCGTTATCTGCCCTGGTTCGTTGAAAACGGGAGGCGTACGCCTTTTTTGTGACAATTATGAACCGCATAAGTGTCACAAAAAAGGCGTACGCCTCCCGTTTTCAACAAATCAGGGCAGATAACGATATCATTCGAGATAGTGGTTGGCTAGGAGCGTGCTATGCGGTGAAGTTCATTTTTAAGAGTGTAGGACAAGCGTGGGGCGTACGCCTTTTTGTGACAACGAACATCTGTATCTGTGTCACAAACAGCGTACGTTTGTAGGCGTATCTATTCCCTGTCATGCGGCCGTCCGCCGTCAGGGATTTCTGCTTTTGTTTTGGATCTTCAGAAAGAAAAAAAAAAGTAGATATATTTATCAGGGTTGTCGAACCGCAAAATATACGGGTTCGGTTCGGGTTCGCGTTGTTTGGATCCGGTTCAGTTCCTGTTCGGCCAGGCCAAAAATCGAACCGGTTCGCAAAGCGGTCCAACGCTTTCATTTTATATCTCCCATAAACTGCTTTTATCAGGAAATGCGTGGCTAATAGCTTACTGCTGTTGTCTGCATTGATGTTTTTAGTAGTCATCTACACAAATATCTCATCATTATCTACACACTCCGGCGAGAGAAAGGAGAACTGGATGAACACTTGCAAACAGCGTGTAGTCCTGCTACTTTCTGTTCCCAATTTTTTTTTTTTTTTCACACGCACAGTGCCAGCAAGACACATTTAAAGGAAGCCTAATAAGATGGACAGCATTTTATATAGACGACGGTACCTGCCGGCACACTGTATTCGCAGCGTGAATCCGTAGTGAAGCATGTCGAAAATAAGCCTGCCAGCCTTGCTCTGTCCGAGTTCACAGCAGTGTACCAGTTAATCCACAACGCAAAAGCAATGGGTCACGACACAATTGTGTTACCAGTAAGCAGAACTACAATTACTTTTCAAACCACGACCAATCAAACCGGCACCGTTCTGAGTATACGCTCCTTCTCCACATCTCATGTTTCTGACTTGTTTAATTTTTACTGCACACGTGTACGCGGAAATGTTGGGCGTTTGCTTAACCACATATTCGTCCTATAGAGCTACACAACAGGCCTACTCAATTCCTGCTTCATTCGTCCGCGTGGTGCCTCGTGCCTCCTCTCTGAAGAGCTGACGCCGCAGCGTATGCGTGGGGCACTAGCCGCGGCGCTCACAAGGGCAACTGCGTTTCAACATGTTAAAAAAAGACGCTGAAAGCATATTTACTATACGTCCTCGTTTGACTGCTAGGTGAAAATTTGCGAAATCCGTGATATGGAGACCAATGTGTCCTCGTTCGGGGATTGAGAGGCACTTGAACTCTTATGCTGACTACTTTTATGTTCGAACCGTTTTGTTGCGAACCCGTTACCGCTATTATTATTTTTTTTTTCGATTCTGCTCGGTTCGGATTCAACAGTATCATGAAAATTCCGGTTCGAGTTCGGTTCCGGCAAATATAACTGTTCGGGTACGGTTTTCGGTTCGGGTTCAGTGAGACACCCTGATATACATGCTTTTTTTTTTCTCTCTTTCTTGAAGTGAGACATGGTTGACGAAGCAATCGTTATTGCAACAGGTCGATATGGAGTTTCTCGCAGTCGAGGACCCCCATGTTGACATTAACCTGATAGAGCGCGTTTCATAGCTGTCACAGCGGGACGTTATCGACTTATTAGTGTGAAAACAATACAGAATGGAGGATAATACATACAGGGTGGGTGCAGATAAAGTAGCCCCACATTTTCGCACATAGCGCGTCCCCTGCATACCGTACGAACTTCCCGCGGCGCACGACGGAGCATTTATGCGGTGCAAATCTACAACAACAAAAAACCGTGGTAACAAAACTCTGCGCAATAAAATCGTTAGCAACGCGAACTTCGCTCAGTGTATTTCCAGTGGGACACGTATATATATCTTGAAAAGTTGAAGTTTGGTCGGACGGCTACGTAATTATAGTGAACTTTGAGATAAATGAGACAGAAGACGAAAGTAGGGGAAGTAGCAAAAAAGGGTTTGTGAAAACTTAAAACTACGTTACGGCGGAGCTTCCACCGTAACAATGATGGAGTGCGGAGTGCAGAGCGCTTCTATTGCATTATTTTCTTTCTCTTTCAACGTACCAAGCATTTTCGAAATCGTACCATTTAATTGTTATTCTGCTTAGTACTCTACTCGCAGCTGTACAACGTACCGTCTATAACCAGCGACTAGAAAAATGTGATCTGATATGTGTGACCTGATATATGGATGTGATATCAGATCAGCTTCAATATTCCCTGAAATTTTACACCTCCGCTCTGAAGACACGTGTATTTGAATCACCCAAACCAGTAGAGCTTTCCGTTCAGATGGAACGAACCGAACGAACCGTGGAGACTTCCCTCCTCCAACCTCCAACTTCTCCCTCATCTCCGTCCGTGTTTCCCTTTCTCAGTGCTTTGGCGTGGCGTCAGCTGTCTGGCGTGCCCGTGGGCGTCCCCATGGGCGTCCCTTTCATCAAGTGAGGCTTGTTTTGGTTTCGCCATCCACAAGGTATTATGATATTATGAGTTGTCACGTGACATTCGTTTCATAACGGTGTTTCATCATCTGGTAAGGACCAAGTGTGAGGCAGCATGGCTTTGTAATTCACGGCAGCAGCTTCTCGAATGGCTCATCACCGATTCACAGTTACAATGCACAACTCCGAGCTAGAGAGACAGCGGAAACGGCATGCCCTCTTACCTGTACAAATACGTATGCGGCTGTCATTTTCGTTTCGTACGCGTCCCGCTTAAGATAACAAACAAACAATTATCCGTGGCTGTAGTTTGTGGCATCGTCCATAGTCAAGTGTACGGGCCGATTTGGCTTTTACAATTTTGCAATAAGGGGACAAGTTGAAAAATCAAAAACCGAGAAAAGGGACCTGATAGTATGTCCCATTGACACACATGCATTTCCCGTTTCTTACCCTCCTGTGGCGGGCCAATAAATTGCAATAGGGTCCTAAATTTTTTTTGGCAGGTACATACTGGTATGTAGATGTCATTGCAGCAAAAATAGCAAAAAGGGGGTAAGTCGACTTATCCCCTTATTGCATACAGAGGTTCAATTATCGGTTAAGCACCTTGTTTTCTTCTCTTTGGAACGCAGAAGACATCTCACCTCATCACCACCACACAGATGCAATTACGCCCTTTTGTCCTGGCCAATCTCCCTTAGTGGCTCACGGCGATCTTTTGATTGGTTTGAAGAAGAGGACACATATGACGCTTTCAATCCCGAGGTGTCACTCATTAAACAAAGGACATTGACCACTGATGGAACAGCAAGAGAAAGTGGAGCCATTAACGAGGTAAATGCATCCCATTCGTGTTTCCTTGTACACAAGTACATATTAAATTGCCAATTTAATTACAGATTCAGAACAGGTTCAAGGGCCGCTACACTATGAACGGTTACACAAACGCTACTACCATGTCCCGAACAGCGCACGATGCAGATTACTTCAGTTTATCATTCTTCACTGAGCGTACCTACATTGAACGTAGGATAGCCACACTGAAGTCGGATCTTTCGAAGCACAAAATAGACATCGCTGCACCTTGTACTAGCAGTTTTTCTTCCGACTGCTGGCTTTTAGACAACCTCACTCCATTGAACCGCATCCTCCGCAGAGCTGCACTGGAGCTCTGTCAACTTCAGCCTCGATTTGTCGTGGTCAGATCAACAGGCTTTCGCATCAGCATTTGCTCCGAAGAGGATGCAAGTCTCGACGCATCTTTCATCACCTACTGGTTGCTCACGCATCACATCTGCATCGACACGCTTGAGCTTGACCACGCCTTTTGCTATCGGCATCCACTGGATGTTAAGCTGGCCCTAACTTCTGCTTTGAACCTGCAAAAGCTGAAATTTTGCTGGCAATCCATAGACGGTGCTCACTACATCATGGAAGGACTTCGGAATTCGCGATACGCAATACTTGATCTCGACCTGTCCATGCTCAGTATTGATGATAAAGGAGCGGATTATCTTTCCGACACTCTTACCCGAAACGCCAGCATCCAGTCCTTTGCTGTTTCCTGTTCGCACCTAAGTGCATACAGCTATGGAAAGCTTCTAGGCACTTTGGTCAGCTTTCGAAGTTTGACTCAGCTTAGCTTGCACAGCGCTAGAGGATGTGGCAGCAAGGCCCTTGCCAACTTCTTAAAACATAACAGAAGTGTTCTGAAATTGTCACTAAACAAGTTTCATTCCATCACGGTTGATGATTATGCTTTAATACTTGATTCTCTTCATGACAACACTTGTGTTGAGGAACTCAATCTGTTCAGGTGTTATATTCGCGATGAGGGTGCACGTGTCCTTGCAGCTGTCCTGAAAAAGCGAGGTTCTGCTCTGCACAGACTGAAACTCAGAGAGTGTGGTATCCATGAGTCCGGCGCTATAGAGCTGGCAGACTCTCTGAAAAGTAACACATCCCTCGAATACCTGAGCTTGCGGGCCAACAACCTTGACAATCGCGGCACTGTCGCAATCGCGGACATGCTCAAGACAAACAAAGTCCTGAAGAAACTAGACATTTCACATTGCTCGATTTCTTCCCACGGTGTATCCTTGCTCGTGGAAGCGCTTCTCGTGAACACCTCCCTGGAATACGTTAAAATAGGAAGAGTACCAGTTAGTAGGAGTACAGAATGGTTGCCGCTACACCTTGCCGAAGGTCGTGTCCTTGAACGGCTGCGGATGACTTGGCAGAGTCAAGGGCTCTACGAACTTGCAGCTGTGATCAGAGGCAGCGAAACCATCGAGGCAGTACACATAGACAGCCCCAATCTCCTGACGGTTGAGGCTTATTCGGAACTGTTCAGTGCCTTACGTTGGAACAGAAGCATTAAGACTCTCATCTTGAACATGGGCTGCTTAAGAAACGTAAGCGTGCAGGCATTGACAACGCTCAGTGAAGTGTTTAGTGAGAATGAGACTCTCAAAAAAGTAAAAATTACGCAGGACAGCATGACAAACCCCATGGCAGTTGCATATGCAGGATTAGCTCATTCAAAGAGCATCGCTCATCTCGAGGTCAGAGACGAGTTCTGGCAAGCCAGAAATGCAAAAGCGTTCTGCAACGCCATCAGATGTAACAAGAGCCTCGTGTCTCTGGTGATCCGTTCACAATCCTTAGTAAAGAGGGCAAAGCTGCTGGACCTGTTCTCGAAATCTGTTTACGCAAACCCAACTCTGACTTCGGTGCAAGTGTGGGATCTCGAAGGTGCGACGAGAAGCACCTTTAAGATACAGGAGGCCTGCAGACGGAACATTTTGTCTCTGCATCAAGCTTCGAGGTTTCTCTTGAGGACCACCATGAATAGATCCTCGGCAGCAGCGTTCAATGAGGCGAAGAAGGATGTCTTGATGCATCACCTTACGGAAACGATGAACATTGAGCAGAACGAAGCGAAGACGATGGTCTGTGCAGCCGAGCGGTTCCTTCGAGCGAACTATTTCAAGCTGGCAGGCATAGTGAAAGATAAGATTGAGTGTATCGCCCAGACAAAGGAAACGACGATGCGTTTGGATTCACTGAACGAAGACTGCTTATGCAATATTGCATCCTTTCTTTGCATTTCAGATGTGCTTGAAGATGAGTGATGATGATGAATAAGGTTGTTACCAACAGGGTTGTGCACTTGTGATGATGATTAACAAGACTGTTATCAAGTGGGTTGTTAACTCGGCATGCAGGAAGAGAGGTTTTGTGGGGCTCCATTTACGTGGCTTTAACTGCATTTTGTAAATGTTGAGTTTGATGTCTACAAATGTCACTCAACATGCTACTTTCTCAGTTCTCACTGTTTCATATTTTGTTGCGGAGTCTGCCATTAACTGCAATTTACGATCATGCATATTCGCTAAAGAAATAAAAATATCATAATCGAACAGCACATATTCTCTCTTTGCTGTCTCGCCAAACCAAAAATCAGTTTGATCCTACTGCCGCATAATGACAAGACTTGAAGCCTGTTCCTTAACAATTACAGGGATATTGACCAGTGCCACGGCGAGCAATCCGTAGTCAAAGAATATGTCTGCAACATCCACAGTTCCTGCCCCGGAATGGCGTTCATCCGTGCCTCCATCATACAGCAACAGTTCAAGGAAAACGGCATCAAAGACATGTTGGCCCCGTGTACCTACGGTCGGACTGCACGCTGCTGGATTACTGAAAGCCTTTCTGTCTGGAATGGTGTTCTCCATCCCGCTGGAGTACTGCTCCGAGAATTTCTTCCAGGTGACATGGCACTGACGTCAGTTGCGGTTGTGGACGAGGTGCTTCCTCAGAGTAGTGCACTGCTGGATGCTTGCTTCACAGTCTACTGGTTGTTAAGGCAACACCAATGTGTGAAGGCAATTCATCTCGATGACACCGTCCTGCTTTTGCAGTGCCCGTCGGTATTCGGGCTGTGCCTCGCTAACAACGGCAGCGTAAAATCCGTGAAAATGTCATTACGGCTGGTTAATGAATACCATGCTAAATTACTCACAAACGGATTTCAACGAATGAAACAGCTCGAAAGTCTGCAGCTCACGCACGTCTCTCTCTCACGGGAATCTGTCTCGAGACTCGCAAAGTTTCTCCGTGCGACGACGTGCTTGCAGACGCTCAGCCTGAGAAGAAACCAACTTAGCAGAAAGTCCTTTGAGACAATATTCGAGGCTTTAAAGGACACTACCTGTCTTACTACGTTGGAGGTCCACGGACAAGACGTACCACTCCGACACGTGCTGCCGTTGGTGAAGTTCTTGAGTGCGAACCGAACGGTCAAAGAAGCCTCGTTCCGTGGAATAAATCGCGGTATCAGCGCCATCTTGCAGTGTTTGCGAGATAACTGTGTTGTGACAAAGCTCGAATTAGCCAACTGTACCGGAACAGACGACACTGCCGAAATATTGTACGAGGTGCTCACAAAGAACAGTACGCTGAGAAGTTTGAAGTTTCCAAACTGCGACTTCACGTCTCGGTGCGTCGTCGCTATCTCGGACGTGCTTCGCGAAAATTCTACGCTTCAGCGCCTCGCATTTTCCGTCAAAACATGCGACGGAAGTGCATTCGTGACATTGGCGGAGGCCCTGGCACAAAACAAGACGCTATGCACCCTTTTCGTATCCAGTGAAAAGACAATGGCGGATGAAAGTTTACAGCTTGTTGCTTGTTTAGCTGCTAACTCATCGTTGGAAGTGCTGGAATTAAATAACGCTCCATCCGTTTCAAACACTGTCTGGGGAACACGCATCCTGACTTTGGCGACGGCTTCGGGAGTTTTCGAACGCGTACGCATAAAGTGGGACACGCCTAGCTTTTGTGCGCTGTCTTCAGTCGTTGCTGCGAGCAACACACTCCGCGAACTCTGCCTGGCGGACATCGAAACATGTCAACCGAGATCACTCGCACCGCTCATCTCGTCACTTACGCGGAACACATCAGTGTCAAAACTTATCATTGGAGACACTGCTGCACTCAGAGGAAGCGCCGCAAGTGCGCTGGCAGATGTGTTCCGCGAGAATACGACACTGAAGCATGTCGAGCTGTCTGCTTGGTGCGATTCCAGTGACACTTCCACCATCATGCGAGGCCTCATCGACAACAAAAGCATCAGTTACCTAAAAACTTCGCTGAAGTGGAGTGAAAAGCTTGCCGTCGAGGCATTAGCAGATGTGCTGTTGGAGAATACTACGTTGAATGTCCTCGTACTAAAAAATTTCTGTCTGGATGACAATACATTGCACGTTTTCTTGCGAGGCTTAATGAAGAATGTGACAGTGAGTGACATGGAGGTTACGTGGAGTGGAGCATCAGAGTATGGAGATCTCCTTCCAGTGATGAACATTGTCTGCCGCAATGAATGCATGCTTAACCAGGCTGCACTATTTGTATTGCAAAAGTCTCACGACGACCTCGCAGTGGAGTCATTCAAGAGAGTTCATCACTGCGATTCGTTGCTGTGGCGTCTTCAGAAAGTCAACGCTTGGTCAAAAGGGGAGGTTCGCAGCGCCGTGAACAATGCAAGGTCTAGGCTGAATATTGCGACGCAAGGATGAGTGTGCAATGCGTCGTTATATCAGTACAGGGAAGAAGTCTAGCATTTTAGTATTTACTTAATTCACTTCCAGTAAGTCGTGTTCGGTTCAAATGAAACTGTAGCATTGTGTGTGTGTGGCTGTGTGTGTTTGGATGCTTCATTGAACTTTTCTCGAAGAAAGCTATGTGCACCAACAAATCGTTTACAAGATGAAACATTGCTGGGGTTATTCCTAGTTCCACCACACACTGTGCAGGAATGATCTAGTACTTTGCTGTGTATGCATGAAAACAAATCATGATATTTCACTCGCTTCAAAAGTAGGCAAAGCTGATGGCCAGCCCATAGTTCCACTAAAATCCAACTGGCAATTGTTTTTTTCTTTTTTTCGTACCAATGTAATTCAAATAACTCAGGAAAGAGGTACTCATTCATTGGGTGTTGGAGGCTTGTGTGTTTTGTGTCATTGTTTGTAGCTTGCCTCGGCTAATTCTCATTGTGTACCAGCGTAAGTTCAGGCATGATGGCCATTTATCCCCTAGTCTATCAGTGTACACCGTGAATAAACTCAGTTCAAAATTCAATTCAATCTGACATAAGTATGACCAGACTTAAAGGGGCAGTTCACTCTCCAAGCATCTATTTGTAGAATCTTGCTTCCGTGGGTAGCGCATTCCCTGATCTAGCAAATCCCTGCTTCACTTTTTGCTGACCTGAGCAGTATAATTTAGGAGCATAAATCACTGGAATGCACTATTTTTCATGATATTTACACCGAAAACGTACTTTCAAAAATTTGGGTTGTCAAACTTAGAATTCTGCAGCGAGCCCTCGAAGCAAGCTTTTTATAATCCTGCCCTCCCAATACTAAAGATACATTTTGGAATTCCCCCAGTCATTCAGCGCTCCAGGTGACATGATTGCTTGCGTGTGATTGACATACAGCGACAGTTGACGGCCATGGTGATTATGTACTTAAACAAGTGAATGTGAAACACAGTAATGACACGCAAATGTGTAGCATCTGGACTTTTGTACAGTGGCGAAGTTTGTGTGTTGTAACGACACAAGAACTCTGGTTTCTGCCCTCATTATCACGGTGGCGGCAAGAGTCCGATGACTTGTCTCTCACCTGATGACACGCGAGATGAAGGGGTGAAGCACACTATCTCTACCCCCCAATATCTGTGTGAAAATGTCACCCGATTTTCACTCCCGAACTGCAAAAATCACAAAACAGGGACACAAAGAAAATATCCACACATTTTGAAATTCCCGTACGGGGAAATTTGAGCAGAGCGTCAGTGTAGGGGCATTACCTTGCTCCTACCAGCCATATGATACAGCGCCAGCTGTTAGAGCCTCATTTCCTGAGATCGAGGCATTGGTGCTCACAAAAGGAAGGACATTTACCTCCTAGTTTACAGTAATTCAGTGGCGCTTCACGTTCGGCGTAGAGGGTGCTTTGTATACTGTATTACACCTTTTGCAAGGAAACACGGTCATTAGTGACGAGGAGGACAGTATTAGTACGACAACAAAACAGTTTAACGAAAACACTCTCTGTGATTCCGCTACAGACGGCATAGAGATACTGGTTCCTGCTGACGCACAAGCTTTGTGGCAGGCAGGAGAAAGCGAATGGAAGTGAAGAGATCGCGAAGACTCAGCTTGCCGTGCAGCCGAGGCCACAAATAAGAGAGCGCGATGTCAAGCTGCCAACCTGTGTGCCGTCTAAGCTGAGGCAAGGCGGACTCAGCGGCAAGACCCTACAGTACGTGCCTCCGAAGCAGAGGCAAAGAGGCGTCAGAGGAAAGTGAACACCGAAGGAGCCACGAAGGGCCTCACTCGAACCTCAGGGAGAACCCACTTGGGTATGGTTGCTCGGTGTGTGAACGCTTGTGGTTCAAGAATGATCTTGTTGCGCTGCCATTGACTTGCGATGTGCTGCTTCGACTAGAATTTCCAACTGCCGACCTTACCACCCTCCGCTTGCGTGCATCGTGCCTCCAGTCACTCAGCACCGAAGCAGGTGTATAGCTGTGCCTCTCGACGGACTTGCAAGAACTGCAAGACTGACCGGAGTGGCCATCCAAATGCGAGATGGGGTCAGGGCTTCACCCCTGGACATTTTTGCTGACTGCAAAGACACGTGTGAGATGTGCGCGGTACAATCAGAATGTGGACTCACAGTCGTGGCCGCCTGCGTTGCCCCCATCGCGACAGTTTTGCAAGTTACAACGTACCTCAACTACGTGTTAAAGGGGCTCTAAAGGGGTTGGTGTTTGTGGGCCTCAGAGGCTATTGGAAGCAGGTATAGCATTCTGTACTCAATGCTCGTTATTTCGAATACACTCTCAATGCAACGCAGGAAGAATAACAAGTGCGTGATGATTGCGAGGTGTATGTGTAATGAGGAGCTTCACGCCAAAATGACGAGACGTCCCATCTGCCAATTATTAGTGTATGGATTATTTTTGAAGAATTGTTTCGCAAGAAACCATACTTTTTACAGCATCAGCTGTATAGTGGAGACTTTCCCCGAGATTGCGTCAGTAGCGGCGGCATTCGCATGTCCGCACAAAACTCTTAACGCATGTGCACTCTCAGCACAGGGAGTAAGGAGGACAATCCCGCTAGTTTACAACCGCTATTGATGGAAAGTGAGATGAAAACCAAAGTACATCAGCAAAGTTTGCCGATGGTGTGGGAAATGTTGCAGTGCGCTTTATCGTGTATGTACTCGCGCCTTACCGCACGCACAAGCTTCTCGTCATCGGAGACTTCAACGTGGACGTTTCACTGGCCAAGAACACCACTCTCCTAAGTGATATGTCCAACCAACTGGACCTTCCGCTGTGCACCGACATCCGCCAACCCACAACTAGACATGGCTCATGCATAGACTTGGGTGTTCCAGAACATCACTCACCTCGCCAACCATTTCAGCGACCACAAATCAATACTCATCACGCTTACATAAATTTCTCTACACACATCCATCCGTCCTCATTTCACCACACGCACAGCTGACGCTGAATTTCGCGTTGCTCGAGTCGTAACCTGGATTTTGGATTGGTGTAATTTTTTGTCTGGAATAGCATTGCGGAACGTGCAATACAAGAGGTAGACTTCATAATTGCATAACTGCGGTATATTATAAACGTCCCAGCATTGGTCTAGCTTCTGTTGCGCACACATCTGCAATCTGATCCACACTGCTCCACTCCCAGTTGGTAGGGTGTCATGACCGTTGATGCGCTGATTCTGTTCCTGTTATCTTGCATGGCAGTATTAGCGAAAGCTTCCGCTACTACAGAATATGCGTATGACATGCGTCACAGCGCAATGTATCCACGGCCAAGTCGAAGCTCCAGTCGTACCGTGTTGATTAGACAAAGAAATGCAGGAAGGGGTAGTTCCCAAAATATATTTCCTTTGACAACTGGATGCGGTGGGCATGACGTACCCTTCATGTTTTACGCCAATTCGGAGGAAGGAAAGAGGAACCTCCAATTTGGCACCCTTAGTCACGCTTAAATTACAAACAGTGGAACGGGCCCAATCTCATTCTTTTTGCATTGTCATGATGACGGAATCCTTCGTATCACGAAGAGAAATATTTTGCACTTTGGTGCCCCTTTAACGGTCCACACGCCATCACCAATACTGCTGCTGGGAGACTTTAACATGGACTTCACCGGTCTACAAGAAGTGCTGATGTTGTGACTCACCACCAGGACACGGGCTGTACCAACCTCAAGAAAGACCTGCATTGATTTGGTCTTCCAGAACAAAGACCTCGTTAAGAATATCAACCATATCACCATTCAGTTCACAAATCACGAGGCAGTATGTGTCGCTTTAAATTAGTTCTCCATACATCAGCAATAAAAGTGTCAACATTCACCCACAACAGCAGTCGCCAAAATTTGTGTAACATAACCGTAACCGTCCTGTGATCTTTTTTTTATTGCAATCACATTCGTGAGCGAAGTGTATTCCCGATTCCTTGTACCCAACATCACACATCGTTTTTCTTGGGTTTTAAAGACCCGAGTTGGAACAAGGTTCACAAAGATATTAGCAACTTCAAAAAGACGCAAGAAAAATTGCTTTAGTTTATTTAACATGAATCCTCGCCGTAACAATACCACCCTTCATCTCTCATCACTTTCGCAACACAATTTTTAAAAATTGTTTTCCTCATTCGTTACCACAACAAGAGCGACGCTCCCGTGGGAAAAAAATCGAAGCGTCGCCAGTTCCACCCCCCACCAACAAAAAAATTTACGAAATAAATAAAAAAACTTGTCATATCCATTTCTTCTTTTTGCCATCTTCACTTTCGTAAGCACAAAAACGAAACGTAAAAACAAATTTACAAATTAAACATATCGAAGCTATTGGCGCATTTCATGTAAGCGCCAACTGGAACAGTAGGGGGAGCACATTAGCGACTTGGTGCCGAACAGTAGTAGTTACGCACAGCACCCTGTTGAGTGGGTTCGGAATGTTCCACGTTCCAGGAGGCGTAATACCCTGGCGGCAAGGCCTGTCATCCTGCTGGCGATTGTACAGGGTGTGTGCAGACGAACCCGAGTGGCATTATTTGCACACTTAATCCATTGTCTACGTAACTGCCGAACTTCTGGTGGCGCATTTATACGTGCTAAAGCTAAAGAAAAATTGCGGAAGCTGTACTCAGCGTGAAAAAGAAATTTAAAAAATAAACAGCCATGGAAACATGGCTTCCACGCGTTAGAATGTGGTCAATATGGTGGTCTCAGGAGAATCGTGTGCAGGTATTGCTAGGGGCACTACTGATGAGTATCCATATGGGACATAGTTTCAGTTTCTGCACCTACAGCTCCCCTAGTGGTACCTGAATGCAACTCTCCTGAGACCTATTTTAGCACACGGAAGCTGATGTTTTCTGGCTCCGTTAATTTTTTAAAGATTTTCCTGCAGCTTTCGCACCCGTAATGTGCGCCACCGGAAGCTCGCCAGTTAGGTGGACTACAAGTTAAGTGTGGAAAAGCCACTTAGCACACACCCTGTTCATTGCTCGGTTGAAACAATTGCGCTGGAATCCGCAGCACAAAAAGGATTGTGCCGAGATTGATTTGTTTTGCAGAGTCTGCTGTAATCACAGAAGCGATGTTGTTTATATACCCATTCAACAAACGCTGGGCAAAAGGCAGCAATGAAGTGGACAAACACAACAACAAAAAAAAGAAATCAAAGAAAGGAACTGAACATGAACTCAGTGGTGCTTCAGCTCCGAGCCAATCTTGTAGTTTAGGATCTTGGTCCAATCGATTTTGGTTCGCGTGAGTGGAAGCTGGCGCCTCAGAGCCTTGAAGGTAGTTTCAGACATAGTCTGGTAGTTCTCGGATATGGCTTGCTGAAATTAGAAAGTAAGGTAGGTATATTACTTTTCACGACCGGCACTTCATCGTATACTTTTGAGTACAGCAAAACACAGGCCACTGGGGTGTTTCGTACAAATATTTGCCTCTAAAATGTGGGCACCACTACCATCGACAAAAGACACTTATGACGAGCTCGGAATTCCTCTAGGACAGTGCCTCGCAGACAGTGGGTCGCGGAGCAGCTCGGGAACTTGAAAAGGGATGGCCGATGTCAGTTCCCAAATTTCGGACAGGGTTGGCAGGAAAGTACATGCCCTTGAGTACTAAAGTCATGAGGGTCCTTCTTCCCTTTCCCATGACACACCAATCCAAACCTGGTTTACTGGAGCGGCGTTGATCAAAACAAGGTACAAGTCGCAGCTCAACGTCGAGACATAACTGAGAGTTGCCGTGTCCAAACTCCATCCTCGTTTTGATAAACTGTGGTCCAACAAACAAGCACACTTTAGCCATTGGGAGCAGTCATTCCTGCTGGCATGTGCTGTTTTTCCTTTTTTCTTTTCTTTTAGCGATGGTTTCTAGCTCAGTGGATTCACTCTGTCTTGAGTGTCAAATAAAATATCGGCGTCAATTTCGTGTATTACGATTCACTCTGTATTACTTGTGGCATTGCGAAAAGCTGGGGTTCGCGATGCTATATTTTATATTTTTGCTGGGTAGCAGAGTTTGGGAAGCACTGCTTTAGGACATATTCTGAACCTCTAACACATTTCAACTAGTATATTGCAGTTGAGCCTACTTGTAAGTATATTGGCAGAACCGTTACATACAAGTTTACTCAAAATCATCACTTTGGATTATATATAGGGCTGTGCGAGTAGCAAAATTTTCAAGTTCGAGCCGAGTTCGAGTAGTTGGCGTTCCATTAAATGATAGGTAGTGTGTAGAAGCAGGAAGATAGATATAAGAATTCAAGATGCTTTAGCGCCACATTTTGGCCAACTTCCCCTTAAAAATGTTCTTTTGTGCTACAGTTAACAAAAAATGAAATGAATGAAGATTAACAATTAATAATTGGGGGCTTACGTCGCGAGACAACTGAGAAACTAAGATTATAAGAGCTTTATAAGAACAATGTGCCGCCTAAGGACAACATTGCTAAATGAATATTGCAACCATAGCAGATTTACAAGTTATGGGTAGGAAAACTGGTCTTTCTACAACATGCGGTTTAACACTTTCCTTACTGCCACAAAAATAGCCATTCTTGGGTGGTTTTACAAATATATTTTTTTGTGGCTGACAGTATCACTTCAAAATATGTTGCTATATAGGAAAATGTAGCCAAATCAATGCCTTATGTAATGATGTAAGTTTCATAAATAAGTTATCCATGTATTTCCAAAATTGGTTTTGGGACACCAAAAGATTGGTGCGAACAGCAGAAGCCCTCATGAATATATGCCTGTATACTGAACAAAAATATCAATCTACAAGTTCTAAAATATACCAAATGTGGCAACCTTTGTCAGAAATAATATCTGAAAATATCAACCCTCTGGATCAAGAAGTTCATGAGTTGTGGAAAATAACATGAACACTGCATGTTTAATGTGGATCTAACACGAGCTCAAAATGATATCGAGTACTCGAAAGTTGACAAGGCATCATTTGTCGAGTCGAGTTCGAGTTCGACTCGACTCGAACTTAAAATTTTGAGTACCCGCACAGCCCTAATTATAAGTCAACAAAGTAGATTGGTACATTGCATGCATTACATGACCGATGGCACTTCAGACCAGAGCCGTCGCGAGGCGAGTTTGCACCCGGGGCAGGGCTAATCTGAAGCCCCCCTCCCTCCCTCACTGCCGTGAGAAGCCTTGTAAACAAAAAAAGAAAACGCCCATTTACACTGTCGAGACCGTAAATTCAAATTCTCTCCATTCCTACTTTATACTGTCCAACCAACCTGCCAGGGCTTGCGGTTCGGCGCCCTCTCTGGCAAGGGTTCCCGGGGCGGCTGCCCCTCTCACAGCCCCGTCGCTACGGCTCTGCTTCAGACAAGCGATTCCAAAATCACTTCAGGTCATAATTCCTAAGGCCCTCGGTTTTCCGCGCGATTCCGCGAAATTTCGCAGAATTCGGAATTACTTGCGGAATCCTTCGTTTGGCACAGAATTTAGAAAAGAATCCCTTATCTTTAGGGGTGTGCGGATATTAGAGTTCTCAAATTCGAATTGAATCACTCGAAGTATTCGATTCGCAAATCGGATACCCAATATTCGGGTTTCCGGATATTCGACTGTTCATCGAATACCATAGAAATCATAAGTAGAAAGGCTAGAGGAAAAGCTGGGAGAGAGAGTGATGGGGGAGAGCAAAGGAGTTGTACCGAGGCAAGACCCTCTCCCAATGTCCAAGTCCGGGAGGCGCCATGATCGATATTTTGGATTGGGCCGGATTCCGCCGCACCCTTTCCACGTGTGAAGACCAAGGCACGTTCGGCACAATGGTATCCAATCCAATGCAAGTCCCTTCCGCTCTGCTCCGTGTGCCATGCCTTGTGCGAAGGGTGTTTGTTTTGTTTAACATCACCTGTGCGCTTGGATTCTCTAGGGAACGAGTATCGTATGGCTTAAACCTTGTGTTGCAACATGAAACAAGAGCGCAGGGAACTCGTAGGTGTCACCGTTCGTAACACACTAGGCCTAACGTATCGATCATGGCGGCTCACATGTTGAGATGCTCCTCTTCGCTGGCTTGGTTTCTAGTTATTATGAGAGTTCTATGCTGAATACAAACGACGCCTCCTGAAAGTGGGCGTCACCTGACGCTCCTCTGCATGACGCGAAGCCCCCTTTACAAAACTGTCCATGCTGCAGGGCAAACACAGACAGATTGCAGATTAGGTTAAGATAATGTTAACCCAAGTTTATTGTGCATACTTCGCCTGGGGAAGAGGCGGCGTCCCTGCCGTGTGCAGTTCAGCAGTCGCAGTGGGGATTTTCATTTGATGTACAGGAGGTTGCCTCCAAAAAGTTTAGACTCTTTAAATAATGCCTACAGCAAAAAAAAAGAAAGGGGGTCTAACAAAAAAGGGGCTCTTAAAGATGTAACATCCCTCTTTCTTTCTTTCAGCATGTATCTTTCAGCAGGTATAAAATTAGGGGTGTGCGAATCCGAATATTTCAAGTCGAATGCAATATCGAATCGAATGGGGGAAAAAATTCCGAATACCGAATCGAATATCGAATATTTGTGCAAAATTTACAATATGTGACTTTCGCACTAAAAGTTTCCATTTTGTAGCCCATGACTTTAGTGTAATTTTTCTGGCATTAACTGTCACGAGAGAGACATGCAATTCTTCTGTTTAATGCCCCTACTCTTTAATTTTACATGAGAGTGCTTCCTGCTTTTTGGGTGAGCCTACACTTACTGGAGTACTGGAGTACTGGAGTGGTTACCTTCATTTCAAAATTTTATGTCAGGCAGTAGCATGTTATACGGATGAGGCTGTAATTGTTTCAGACAACCACAGGCCATTTGTGAAACAAATGAATTGGCATCCTGCCTCAGTTTTGCCATGAACACCCTTTAGTTTCTTTGCACTCGTCCTAGGAAGTTGCACTACTGAAATTTTAGATGTAAAGGACATATTTAAGACACCCTTCTTGTTCATGGGCTGTAGTCATTATTCGAGAGTCCTAACTTTTTAAAGGCAACCTCACAGACATCAAATCAAAGTCCCTCGTCGGCACTGCTAAACTGCATGTGGGAGGGGTGCCGCCCCTTCCACATAAAATGTCTACAAAACTAACTTTGGATAACGTTATCTTAAACTAAACACCGTCCAGCCTGTGTTGGTCCTGCAGCAAGGGCAATTTCGTAAAGGAAGCTTCACCTCATACACGGAAGCATCGGGTGAAGCCCACTTTCGGGTTGTGTAAGTTCATATTCGTGGAATAATCGAATATTCGAAAAATCGAATATTGAATATTCGATTCGCGAATCGAATAGTTCGAGCGTTTGATATTCGATTCGATTCGAGAATTCGGATATTCGCACACCCCTATAATAAAATAATTGCAGGCGACAGATCGCATCACAAGAGAACAGAAGATATCGTGTATGTAATGCTGAGCCACAACAGCGCTTTGAATCTGTAATTTTATAAAATATTTTTTGTTCCGACATTATCAATGTGAAAATGTTTGTTTCCTGTTCCAATGTGAAAATGAAGTGTTTCCTGTTTGAAGCAGCTGTTGACTGCTAGCCTCGTAAAATCGCGGAATTTATAAGTCTGTGCCGCAGAATTTTGAATTTGCCGTAGCAGAAAACAGAGGATCTTAATCATTCCTAATGGTGTAAGGTGCTGTGGAAGTGTGCATAATTCGAGGTGTGGCTTATAGTGAGCTTGACACAAAATATGGCAAGTCAAATTTTAAGATTTCATGTTGTACCTGGTACTCATTTTCTGCATCTCCCACTATCTGCACAAATTCCTTTGCGGCCTGCTGTTCATTCTGGAAGAAAAAAGAGAAGCAATAATTACAAAGGCACCATAGTTAATGGGACTAACTTCCTTTTATTGCACTGCATACCGTATTTATTTGAATACGTATAAGGCGACCTCGATTATAAGGCTAGGGGATATTTTGGGGCCAAAGTACAAGAAAAAAAGCACACACGCGAATATAAGGCGGGAGACTTTATTCAATCCCACCTGCTTCGAACAGAGGGCAAACTGGGCGCCAGGAAACAGCCATCAACTCAATGTTCACTCACTATCCAATTCCGAGATGCCAGAGTTTTCTTTACCACTCTCACACTGCCAAAGTTCGTCATCTTTGAGTCCATCCAAAGAGTTTGACAAGCAACACTTCCTGAAGGATGCTGCCACCACCCCCTCTGGTATGGCGGCCCAGGCGTCAACCACCCACTGCACAACGGTCGATAATGGCGCCTGCTTCAACCGTCCCGATGGCGTCAGCTCCGCGTTGTCCCCGCTCATCCATTCGTTATACAGCCGCCGAACATGGTTCTTAAATGGTTAAGGAAGTCATCCAGTCGTCCCTTCCGGGATGACAACCGTCCGTTCTCCTTCCAGTTTTTTCTTCTCTGGTTGCGTTAAGTGTCCACGGAACGCGTCGAGAACGAGCATAGCCTTATGGCTCAAAAGGGCACCTGGTCGCTGACACCAAACTGTCCTTATCCAGTCCAGCATAAGTTCTTCCGTCATCCAACCCTTTTCTTGACAAAAACGATCGTACCTCTTGGGAAAAGTTCGTTCTTGGGAAGAGCCTTTCGCTTCAGCACGACGTAGAGGGGCAAATTTCCGGCCATCAGCAGTGCACGCCAGCATAACAGTGATACGGGACTTTTCATTCCACGTCGTCCTTATCGTCACTTGACGGTCACCCTTGTTCTGAACTATGTAGTTTGACGGCATGTCAAAAAAGATGGGGGTTTCGTCCGCGTTGACAATCTGCCTGAGCAGAAAGTTGTATTTCTTCCTGAGGCCGATGACGTATCTTTGAAAAGAAACCAGCTTCTCTTCGTAATCTTGCGGTAACTTCTGGGCAACTGATGTTCGCCTCCGCAAGGAAAATCCAGACCGTTTCGTGTACCTTTGTAGCCATCCTCTACTCGCCTTAAATTCACACGCCGGAATGCAGCGTGCCCTTGCGAAAGCGCAAATTTCGAAAAAAAAAAAAAAAAAAAAAAAAAAAAAAACACTCCGTATAATCGAACAAACATGGTAATGTCCTCCCCAGGGTCTTTTGGGAGTAAATAAACTCATTGAATGATTGATTTATTGGACTGTAGGCATTTCCAGAAAGGTAGATAAATACCTGCTATTTTATGTACCAATGTATTTATCTCTCCGGACATACCTACCAGCCCCAATTGAGGTTCAAGGCCCATAACAATGCTGTGCTCCACCATTCGACTGCTGCACTTCAAATGCTTTACAACAATTTATTTTATAGCTGTGTGGACATGGGCAGATCCAAACCCTCAGTTTGGGAGTGGGAGGGGGGGGGGGTGCACACACAACAAAAGACTGAACTTGTGTGTCACTGTCACTTGCATGTGCCTGCATTCTTGTTGAGCCTGTGGCTATGGCGACAACCCAAATTCAGCAAGAGAAGCAGTTATCGTTCCGGATAGTCATTCCGCGGCCACCAGCAGGGCAGTAAAGTTTCGTAGATTAGAATTTTGTGCAGCACTGGTGTTCGTTAAAATGCAATTGATTTGCATTGGGTACAGTAAAATTCTGATGGGGAATTCTACCAAATTTTGTTAATGTGATTTATTTGTGCATGGCACCGATGTACATAGTTTGGCTATAGAGCAACTCACTTTATATTGCTTTGTTATAGCTATTCACTTCGTATTCGCTTCTGTTTCAAAAACAACTACAGCAGATTTTGCAATACAGCAGTTTTTATTATTTTCTACTTAGTATGTTTACTGTACATCTAGTACACTCACTACATTGCGCGACTTCAACGTTCACATATAGATGAAGCAAGCTTTTTGCCAAAATTTCCCTTACACCCAATGCCTATTCCCCGGATATGGGCAATATAAAACACTGAAGGGCTGTGGAAAACAGAATTGATCAAAGCGCACCACAACTAACCAACGTTCTTACCGTGATTGCTAAAGTTGACTTTATTTCTTTGGAGCTCACCAGCTGAACATTGCCATCTTCATAGTAGTGAACCTTGACACACAGGGAACGACAACAAATTAGAAATCAGTTCACCATTGAAAGCTACTGACGGGCACATGTAAGTAGGTTATCCAGAATGTGGAAGAAGGCTGGCTCCCACAAGATAGGAAAATCTGCGTGAGCAGTATGCAGACTGCCCACCAAGTTCAACATAATCTATGATATCAATGAAATGTGTGACAGTCTCCTGAAGCACTTGTGATAGGTGAGCATGTACCTTGGAGAAAAATTGTTAAACTGCACTGGAGTCTACCTCAAATTCAGGTGAGGATGTCAGCGTTACCGCGATAGACGTGTTTAGCAGAGACGAAACCGCAAACTCATCGACGATTGAGTATTGATATGACGCTGTCGTGTGATGCTTCAGCAGCATCAGCAGCATCAGCATCAACGTTGCCTTCGACACCAACAACATTTCGTGGCTCCTAACTGGAGTCCTAAATATCGGTTGGACAACTGTGTAGGAAGAGCACCAGCAGCGAGCCTGCTCATTCCACACTCCGCAGCCCGGGAGTGTGTTTTTCCGCTGTCCCGAAACATCGTGTGTCGTGCATGAAACACTCCAGCTGGGACATTTAAAAACATTGAAAAACACACATGCACATTTAAGAAACTTTGTAGCTCTGAGATTCATCTGCGGTGCACTGTGTTTTCTGCTATCATGTTCCACGTACATCACAGAAATCTTATGGAGAGGCTAGAAGGAAGGTGGGGAGGAGGATCGGAGGAGAGCAAAGAACTTAAACTCTTCCCTCTCTCAATGTATGCGCTCGGAGGCAGCCATATTGAATCAGCCTAGGGAATTTCGCATATTAACATGTGAAAGCACGCAAAATTCCCAAAACTGTTGGCAACACTTGCTCCGCTGCTTCCGTTGGCTACAGATTTTGTCACCGTCCACCCAATATCCAGGCTTGTAGCCAAGGCTAGTCGAGGCAGCGGGGCAGCAGCGGAGACGGCGTCCCGATGTGGCGTCAGTGTCGTGTCTGTTTTTTTTTCTTTCTTTTAAATCTTAGGGTTTCATGGATTAGGGCTGTGTGTTACTGTTCCAAAAACATTTTTTAGCATTATGTTTGGTGTATGCTTACCGGATTCTTTTTTTGCATGCGCTGCGGCAACAGTAGCTGATTCAATATGGCGCTCCCCTCGCCCGTATGTCCCAGTTTCTGAGGTTTTCTTCTAGCATACTCCTTAAGATATCTATGACGTACATGGAACCTCACCGTAAATGCAAAATGGCAAATACTACACACCTGTACTTTAACCAACCCTTTTACATCAGCAGTAGATGCTCCTACGGTGAAATTTACTGTCCATATACTTCTCCAACGGCCATTCCTGTAAACATGTGTCATGGAGGTTAATGCACATGACATGATGTTATTGCGATTCACCCACTGCCTTTCATCATGCTGCTACTAAAATGCAGATCATGATGTTTATCTGCAATATTGTCACTCAACGTCATGCAGAAACATTAGAGTGATGAAAGTGACGAGTGACACAGCACCATAAAACAAAGGCAATGGCTGCAGTAGTGGCAGGAGTAAAACATTGTGACAGCATTGGAAATGTTGAAAACTGCACTGCAGGGTACGTGAAAACACACAGAGACCAAATTAGCAACTGGGTTAACTTTCACTGCAGTAATTTTCCTGACACGAGTTCATTCATATTATTGACAGTTGCACTGTCAAGGTTCAGCAAAATCTGAGAAAGTTGTTCATCAGGGTGATAGGGGGGTACAACAACAATATAAAAAACATGTGTGTCGTGGATAAAGCCCCTAGCTTTCTGTGGCGGAAAGTTAAATTTTCCGCGAAGTGAGATTTACAAATTCGTGAGATTCCGTGGGCAAGAGAGAAAAAAAAAAAGTTACAGCATTCTCCCAAGATAGCTTACTGACTTATCTCGCACGCTTTTCGGCCTTTTTGTAACTTTTCACCACACACACGAAAACAGACTCAACCCTGACAATTTCTCTCTATGTGTTCCTGCCGTTAAATTTTCTTTCGTCGCAGCATGTTTAGCCGTTAAGTGCCAGCAGTATCAGTCGCCTCAAACATTGCAGTCGCTACACATTGGGTTGTCGCACATTCAAAAATGTTGCACAGCGATCCAAGTCTGGGCACGAATATTCCGAGAAAAACACACGATTCTGAAGGAAACAGCAGGTTCAGCGAGACATGGCCAATTCCACGGATTTGCGGAGAGCTGAGGGCTCTAGACATGGATGCTGCCTCAAGTAACGCACCAGAAGTTCTGCGACTGGAACTGGTGGTCCTCTAGACAGGCGACTAAAGTGATCTGCTGTCCATCACTCTGGTCGAAGATGGCCGATGCTCCATGCCTGTAGTGATCCCGAGCATAGTAGGACCAGGCATCCTCAAAGGCACTTCTCCATGTCTCCCCCTGTCCAGAGTCACCCCCAGGTCCGGCACCCGTGAACGGCTGGAAATCACTGGCCTCCTTCCGTAGGTGGTCGTACCGGAAGGACCGTTTCGCACGGGGGTCGTAGAACCGACCCTCGCCCAGGTCATTGTAGTGGGTGATAAGTGCCTGCGTCGAAACAGAGACCACATCTTAGGCTGAAAGAAGGATTGATGTCACTCAGAGTCACTTAATAGGCTATCGCTTCAGGGTAGCGACACTGAGCTCCACAGGGAAGCCATCTTGTTTCCGCTCCCCACAAGAGCCATCCCCAGTTGAGGAGCAGTGACAGCCAACATAATGATGCTCGCTATGAAGAGTGCGAGTTAAGGAATCGTGTATGATTGTCATGTGACATTATCTATGTCTTGTCCAGGAGACTGTCCAAAGGAGGTCAAGTGAGCTTAAGGCTGTCAAGGCATCTACTGTGATCAGCTGCTCGCTCACAGCAGGAACAACATTTCAGAGCGCACTCGATAGATGACATCGTGAGCACCATTAGGGGACACTAACAGTGTGCGGAAACAAAATGGCCTCTCTTGCTCGGAACTCAGTGGCCCTACTATGAAGCGAAGCTAGTGACACTAATGTTACTGGCTAGAAAATAGTGATTACTGTTAAAGAAGCACGGAAAGCGCCTCAGGGCACTTCACCAAGCGGTTACTTTGGCTATTAAAACACACCATACAAAGCGATTCATATGGCAAATGCATAAATATAGCAGAATTTGATTTTAAAAATTGTGCCTCTGCTCAACAGTGGCAATGCCCGCAACTACCTGCCTGCCATGGTTGCTTTGATGTCACAGCAGTACTGCTCGCTCATTGGTTCAGAGAATCTGGTGGAGTGGCTCCATCTCCCCCCTACTGCCCATGGAGCAACCTCACTAGCTAGTTATTTCAAGGTTGAGGCACACGTGGTTTCGTCTGTGGACCTGTCTACGAACACAATCTTAGTGCTGCTTTGTTAATGGACAGACACTTCGTCACATAGTTTTGTGTGCATAGAGAAACTGTTGTAGCGTTTTATGAGAGGGTGTTGAACACCAGTGAACGAACATGCCAACAGTTAACCACTGAGCAATTTATAGTTATCTAGGGATACAATAACCCACCAACCAGCCCATCCTCCACTGTACATGAAGAAATTAGCGAGAAATCATCAAGCACGCAATCATTACCTTGTGGTCCGACCCTTCAATATCTACTGGAGTCAACTGGTCCTTGTTGTACTGAGCAAAGGCACTGCAGCATGAAGAGAAAGAGAGAGGAAGAGAAAGAAAAGGAAAGCCACATTAATAACTTAACCATGCTATGTAGCGAGACACCAACAGCAGGGTCTCCTCCGAATCACAGAGCTGATTCAAATAGTACACTGAATTAGAGAGAAAAATTTTATCTCTCAATTTGATGAAAACAGTATTATTCTGTATGGAGCTGAAACCTCTCAAGCCGGACCGTCATCAGCTCAAGACATCCCCCAGAGTGGGACAAGATTTCACTGCATCACCGGTTGTTCAATGATGCATGTGGAAGAGTATTTGAAATGCTGAACATACCAGGATGTCTACCAAATTGTAGACTCCAAATTCCCTGACATTCCAGGCTTCTACTGATTATTCCAAGGAAATTTCCTGACGAAACCAAAAGGGAATGTGGTGTCTGCTCAGGGGCGGATTTGGGAGGGGGGGGGGGGGGGGGGGGGGACCGCCCCCCTCCATATCGCCATGTTCCATATGTAAAAACCCTATCTCCTGGATGATGCTGCGCCGCAAAGCACGAAATTTCCTTTGGACCGCCCTCCCCATGAGACCCTTAAATCCACCCTTGTGTCTGCTCCCACTTTTTCATACACATCACTCACAAAATAGATCATTTATTGAATAATAGAGTAATACAAATAATTTATTGAATTCTAACCGCTCAACCACACTCATCAACACTTGCTATTGGCTGTGTATCATCATGGCAACTGTCTGCGATTTTCCCTGACAATCCCCATACTTTTCCAGTTGCATCAAAATTCCCCAACAATTCCCGGTTTTCGAGGTTGGTAGACACCCTCCATATACTTGTGGCAGAAGCAGCACAAGGTGACGACTGTCTAGCTACAGTTTGGTTTTGTGGCTCCAGAGACAGTGTTTTAAGGGGTATACCTTGCAAGTGCTTTAAATGGTGAAAGCCAAGCAATTCAAGGCATTGTATGACATGTGGATCTAGATAAGCTTCTATACATTTCAAAATAAGAAATGAACACAAAGAAGAGAAACGCACCCATCAATCATGTTTTCTTTTGCAACAGTTTTTCAAAACATATAGGCACAAAGGGCCCATATGCGTTGAAAAAAAAAACAAGCTTAGACTCTAAATAGTACTTGCATGCCCTATAATATCTTGGGCAGTTCTTTGCCACCATGTTGTCTATGCTGAGCATATTCTTACGCTGGTTAACCTAACGACATACCACAACTCTGAAGCAATGTGGTTTCACTGCACTGCAATTAGGTCATGCCATTAGGCTTCATCATCATAAAGCTACCGTAGGTGGGCAGTGGAGATGAAGTTGTTGCATATATTGTGTTGCAAATCTGAATATTGATATGTCACTCTGTACCTCGTTATTTAATCGCAAAAGCATTCCCCGGTGCAAAAAATATAGTGCGCAGTGAGATGTACTTACCTGGAAGCACCTTCTCGTAATAATGTGTCATTGCTCAGAAGCGTGCGAACATCTAAAGAGAAAGGGCACACAGGGATTCACATGACAGTCACACAGACTCAGATGCATGCGGTAGCGGATTGCTTGTATAATAACCATGAGGAGCTCACCATTAAAAACCTCATTGAACTCTCCAGGCGGTGCTAACAAGATGAAATCTGACACTATGCGAACCTGCAAGAAGGTTCGCTGTTACACATTACACTGTTGTTACACATTGTATACATTGTCATTTCAGAATACTGCAGGCCAGTAACATAGCCAGAAAAATAAGTTGGGGGAGGGGGGTCTACGGGAACCTTCCATGGAGGAAGAGAATTTCACCCTCGTTTTACCTCTCCCCATCCACGAGGCAAACACAGGTGTGATTTCAGCGGGGTTGAGCCCGCGAAAACTCCCCTGTTGGCTATGCCACTGCTGCAGTCCCATGTCAAGCTCAGGCAGTTACATTGGTAACTCAAAAGAAAGATGGTGAATAGCATGGCTCATATAATTACGGTAGGAGGAAGCTAAATCACCTCACCAACAAATAACCAACCTTATGACCACCAATAAACAACCACATAACAACCGTCGAAGCCTATGCGAATAAAATTTAGGTTATGCGGTGGTTTTTCAATTTCAGTTTCAATTTATTTCCATTTCATACAAAATGAAATGAGGTTACCAGGCGCAAACGGCATTAGCCTGCGAGATGCTTCCCTTTTTTAAACTGCTTTCTTTGCAGCACGTAAACTGCTTTGTACATTTTCACAAAAATCCAGGACAATGACCGTGCAAGACTGAAGTCACCGAAATAACTGATTTTCTTGAATCTATTCCGCTTGTGAACGCACCATGTGACTAAGAATGACGTCAACAATGTCCTTTGAAGGTAAAAGTACGTTGAACGACTTTTACGACTTTGTCACAGTTCAGTGGCCCCCAACCAAAGATGCAGTTGTTCACCGCCCACCAACACGAGATGATGTATATACAACACTTCGTGCGCTCCAAAACTTAGCTAAAAAAACGACCCTTACGATGATCTGCAGGGTAGCACACACAGATTAAACAGGGGGTTGATCCGGCACACTGCAAGCATCTAGCGTACACCTATTGAGCGCCCTCACAACATAGCGGACATCCGTTCCGAAAAGTGGGTACGGAAAGAACGATGAATAAAGGCACCCATACGGAGCCGCATTATCATTTCCTGCCCATAATCTGTGGCTCCTCACGCAGTTTACACTAGCGAGTATGGCTACCACTACGTTAGGCTTAGAGCAAAACTTGTAAAAATAGAGCGTGGCAGTAGCCTGCACAAGTATTAGTCAGATATTTTACACTATCAGTGCAACACGGTGAGTGTACGAATGGTTCAATGTGTGACGTTTATCACGTTGTTGTCTCGCAGCAACATGCCTGTACCGGTACGTCGCACTTAACATCACAGTAGATATGACAGTTCCACCGTTCAACGGAGAGCATAAAAAATCTTGACCATGTAAACGACACGAGCTATCTGTTATTCAGTAAGCAGAATGAACACACCATGCGCTGTCACAAAGCATGAACAGAGCAAATACCTTCTCTTGATCGGATATCGGTTCATCGTAGTCAGACGCCATTTTGTTCATATCCTGTAAACAGTAAGGAGCTGTTCATGTGGAAATAAAAACGCCCATTTGTAGGTGGCGCAACCAAACAGTACACTTGATTGCGAAATAGATGAGGAGGTTGGAGTTGGAGTTGGACGGTCTCACTGATCTCGATTGTAAAAGGCTGGATCGCGGATAGGGAGCGCGAGCGTGAAGAAACCGGCCGCCATCTTACGGTGCTCACAACAGTCGCCGCAGCGATCATGGCAACTTCTTGCAATTACGGTCGTACCAACCGTACTGGCAAGGTTACAGGGCCTAAATTTATACAGGTGAGTCACTCTTTATCGAGGAATAAATAGGCGTTCATTCTGTATATTTAGTTGACCATTATGAAGTGTTTTTTTGCCCAAAACGAGCACTGGATGCAGGTTGCTTGATCGCTCTTCCGACGTTCAATCGAGCACACTTGCATTTTACCCGGCGGAAAATACAGTTTGAGTGCATAATATGCTTGAAAGAGCACGTTACACTACACAGGTAGTGTTGTCATCAATATATGTGCGAGCACTCGAGCGCTTTTTTGCATGCATTGCTAGCATGGTACACGGTGTTCTCTGTGGAAGCAAGTGCCACATTCATTTCTTTGAATTACCTTCACGCACAAGTTCGGTATTACGTCATAATGATACCACGATTGTCACCTTTTTTCATGTATTGGTATTGTTTTGTGCCTTGGTTTGATTTGTGACAAAGAATCTTACGTAACGGTGGTGTGGCGCGACTTGAATAACGCCTTTGTCTGAGCTGTATCGTCAGCTTGTTACGATAGTAATAATTTGTAGCGTGTCGTGCTATTTGAAGCAGTTTTTAAGGCAGAAGTGGTCTCTCAATACAGGTTTCGTCATGAGGGCTACCCAGTGAATAATCTGTGTAGTGTGATACGGCTGGGTGTACAGGTAAGTATCACGTTCCTCATCCACTGGTTTCTACTTTACAGGAAGGAACAACCTCAGTGCACGCACTGTGGTTAGCCTCTCCCAGTTTTGCATATTTTCTTACATGTTCACATCAGAAACACACCTTACACTTTAGGCTCCTTCACCCAGCAGTATAATAATTAGAGATTATAATTCTGTTTAGAAGAGTTCCCCATATTCTTTTTAGAATAGTTTTTCATCTTTTTAATTTTTAGAAGATACAGGGATTGTAAACCATGTTTTAAACTGCTGTTTTAACATTTGTCCAATGCATTTATTAAACAACATATTCATTTTTAACTGGTTGCACCCAAACCAATGTTCTGATGTATTATTTCCTTTGTTGTCGATGCACCATGAAAATTGGAATAATCATCATCAATGCAGGTTACTTCACAGCTGCCTCGACATACTAAAGAAATGGGTGCAGAACCTGCGTGATGCCCACAAACTTTGATTACCACAGCACCTCCAAAAAAGTATGTGTCACATGGGATTTTTAAACGTATTCACAGTATATATAATACCTTGTATTAACTGTTGTAGATCTAAGCCGTCTCTACAGTACACTCTCAGAAATTAAAACCGTGAGAACCGTGATAATTGTTTCAGTTAATAGGGCATGCACATATATGCTATAAGAAGAAAATTATTTCTTGAGAATGCACTTCTCTGGCTACTGGTGTTGTTTACATCTACTGTTGATCACATTCATTTATCACGTATTATATTCTTATATATACTATTATATTGACACATATTTGATCACATTAAATTCAAAATTCATCATATATAAGAAAATACCAGGAGGGAAGTTGCGATTCATTGCTCATTCTAACCTAAAATTGAGTGCTACAAATTTAGAGAGAGTACCTGTCCATTGTCATTCCTAAAATATATATTGTCATTGTAGCAAGGTCATAAAACAATAAATGTAGTCTTTTGTGACCTCCCTGCACGTTCATTGTATCCTGAAACGCATAAGTGCAAGAAATAAATCTTGAACTTGAATAAACTTGATGTTGTATGAACTTGACATAAAATGTTGAATAGTATAATGAATGATATAAAATATTGAATAAACTTGAACTCGTATATTCTCTTTACTCATCATCAGTGACCTTCTTTACAAAAGCATATAGTGTTAGATTTTTTTTGTTTACGTTTCACAGACGGGGTACACGAGGGCCAAAATGACAAAATCACAACTGTTTCAAGCTCCAAATCGTCCTGCTGCAATTATCCTGTTGCAGACCATACGTGTGTAGTGCAAGAAGGCCCTTGCACATCAAAATGTAAGATGGGAGTCACAGTTAATGCAAAGTGGTTCCTATGAGAGACTTCGATGCTGAACAAAATTGTGCAAACTGCGGAAGGTGCCATAGAAGATATTCAGAAAGCGTGTCTGGTCTCACAACGGTGCTACGACGCTCTCTTTTAGATGACGATGATACTCATTGGAGTTTCAGATGTGCAGCTGCATTTTTTCGAATGTGCTCCACATAACAAGCATGACAAAGTCAGCACTGGATAGCAGGCCCCCGTTCCTAAGCAGCTTTGCTCACGCTGCAGTTGTATTCAGCAAAAGCATGTGAGTACTCCAGGAGGACATTCAGTTTGGCACAACCGCGCCTGCAAATAATCAGAACAAATGAAGGAAGAAACAAACATAGAAGGGCTGTACTTCAAAAAGAGGTAAATCTTGCGTCTCAAGGAGGTGTTACCACTTTTAAGTAACTTCATTGATTAAGCTTACATCACTACCTGATTAACTGTCCTAACGAGCATGTTCTAATTGCGTGAAGCAATTAGATCACGCTCACAACGTATTTGGGCTGCTTCGGTGTGTCCATATTTGCGAGGCAAAGCACCGCAGTCGCTCACTAAAAGACACTTTCTGCGGCGGTGCTTGATATAAATCATACGAAACCGATACACGGCTAAAACAACGGCTGTGATTCTACAGAACGATCTCTTTCTGCCATGCGAGTATATCCTTTCCCGGACCGTTCTTTATGGAACAATTTTTGTACAGAACGCAGCACGGGATATTACATACATGGTGGTTGTTAACCTCACATCGTTTCTTGTTGAAATATTGGCTGGGAAACGTACTGTAGTACAATCCCCAGCGCTGCACTGCTGTGACGGTCTAGTTTCGGAATGCAAAACATAACGTAATTAAGAATCGAACGGCAGGACACCTGTGAAACACTGTTAGGATGCATCAGTATACTGGCACCTTACAAAATTGTGTGATGACAAGCAACGATCAACGCCTGCAGCGCTATAAATACTCACAATCTCCGTTGCCTCTCATTGTTTTCTATGGGCGCACACTGCGCTTTAGGGCCTCCCAACATGGCGGCCCGAATGCACGCCTCTCCCCCGCGAGCCCCTCTCCCATGCGCCATCCAGCCTTTATAGATAGAGATCAGTGGACGGTCTATGAGGAGGTTGTTTGGAGGGCAAAATCAGTGAAGACCACAAAAACGACAAAGCAGTTCTCATCTAACCTTTTTAATTAATTTGTTGTTGGCTAGGTTGCGCAACGCCACCGCCCGAGTTCGTTAGATAAGTAGTGGGTGGCTTGGAGCAACCATGGAAAGGTAACGGAATATTTTTCGTTTCCGTTACCGTTACCACCTCCGTTACTGGACCTTATTTGTTTCTCTTTCAGTTTCGGTCACCACCATTGTTGCTTTCGTTTCAGTTACGTTTCCGTTTCGGTTTTCGGTACCGCCCCCCCCCCCCCCCCCCTCCAACTTTTTGTTTTTCTTCTTTCTTTCGTTTTTCTTAAAAAAAAAGACCATTGAGACCGTGACAAAACTTAATCCCTCTACGTTGTGATGTGAGGGGCCTCCTTCCCCCTCCTACTCATTCACGCCGCACTTCCCCTGGACTGCAACAGAGGTCGTCCGTTGCTTACGCAAAAGCAGAGCTCTGACGCAAAAGCTGTGGCACGCGCTCGCCGCGTAGACCGGAGACTCCCTTGCCACTGGTCAGTCAGTACAGTCAGTCAGTCAGTACAGACTGTTTGAAACAGTATTTTTACATTAAAAAATAATTCCGTAATGCATATTCAATAATTAACTATACCTAATTTTAGAATAATTTAATTGAAAGCCACCAAAATAAATTCTACGTCCAGATCCTTGCGAACCGCTTCAACCGTGTGAAGAGACCCTCACGATTTCTAGGTGACGAGGATATATGACATCATTGCTCATGGAAAAGCTTGTCCCTCGTCAAAACTTTCACGTTGCGAAGATATTCCCTGTCATTTTTGCAGCTCTAGCTCCGGTATGCCGTTAGGAAAAACTGGGCGACGAAGGCATGCGTCCATTTTTATTTATTTGGATATTAAACACAAGTTCTTGCTTTCGAACGTTCTCGATGCATTTGACATAACAGTGCACCAGAATCCCGAACTCTTCACCACTCTTTTGCGTAGCCTACGGGGACGAGGCCCTGCAACTACTCCAGACGGACCTGAAAGGTTATTTCAAACTAGATCATGATCTTATGCATTGACATGGGTCAGCCCATGCCTTAGAGGAGACTAATCCTCCTTAGAGGAGACTAACCACTCCTCTATACCAAAGAAACAGGTTTCTTTGTTACATCCCCCCCCCCCCCCTGCACTTCCAAGTGCTCCGGGTAGGAGCATAGTTTACTGTACAATGCTGCTCCCATGCCCACTCATGCTTCCTGGAAGTCTCGATGACATTTGGTATTGGGATTACTAGTCGGAGACCTATTGCTGAATAGTTTCCCAGCTGCGTTACGCGTTCCATGGGGGCACGGTCGATATGCGTGGGGTGGCGACAATGTTTCTCGAATATAAATAACGATTATGCCGGCTTGGGGGGCAAGTACAAAGCTTGCATGCCCTTGTTGGGTTTAGCAGCACCGATAGTAGACATGCTGAAGACCTGCCCTACGACCAGCGGAGTGTCTGAGGCTACGTGGTAGTCCTTCCAAACCGATATCGGCAGCTCCCCTTGGATGAACCTTTCACTCCCAGCGGACGTGTAATGGAGTACGAAACACACAATTTTCGAAAGGAACTATAATTCGTCATGGACGGCATTATGCACAAGGTACGAGCATCATGCTACTACGGGCGGTCTTTAATTCCTGAAGAGGGACCCGACACAGGGGTCGACTTGTATGTTCGCACCTTTCTCGACACAGTGAAAGTGATTCGAAAATCCAGGATTCGAGTAGACAGGCAGAAGGCACATTTGTCGATCTATTGACCCGCCATCTTTACTGCAGGACATCATGCAAGAGCGTACGAAGAAGAAATCTCGTGCTGTCGACCAATTATTCTCATAAACTTCTACGCCCATAGCTTCCAACATTCTGTGAATCGCCTCGTAAGCCAAGAGCGATCCGTAAGACCGGTCCATGGAGTCCACACCAAGAACATTGAACCCCAGTGATTTACCAACTTTGTTCAGGCAAGCCTGAAATTCAGTGAACTTCTTCTGGCTAGTAGGAGACCAGGCGATATACTTCTGGTCAGTCGCACGTACAATCTCTCGAGCGATAAGTGCACCGAGAGTCGCATAATTTATGTAGAATGGCACACGTTCCTCAAGATCCGGGTAATAGAGTGGCCTGCCTTGGAATCTTATCGGCACAACGATCCAATCTAGAGGTTCTGTCATATACGTGATGCCCATATCTAGTTTCCACCCCGAGATGACTGATGCAGCCTCACTTAATATTTCTACGAGAAGAAGCTTCCTCTCGAATGCTCTGGCTCTGAAGTACAGGTCAACGAACGCATCATTCTGGAGTTCGAAGCTGGAGTAGTCCACGCCTTGGCTCAGCGCTTCCAGGTGCGCCCTATCGAATGTGTAGAACTCCAACTTTGCCAGCACATCATGTGCTTTTTTTCGAGTAGAATCGTCCATCCACGCAAAGAGATTCGTAGCGATCGCCGAATCCCTGATGTGAAGACCCATGGTTTCGATAGTTTTAGCGTTATCGTCGAAGCCAGATAGCATGGACATCAGGTATGGCCAAGTGTGACGAAGAAAACCTTGTGTAACCTTGACGCATATGAAGGGCTTCGTGTCTTCGTGGCTTAGGTCTTTGGTCTTCAACACGTAGGGTAGAGAAACGTCTTCTAGAATGCTTAAAAGAGAATATACCACACTGGTTCTGATGGGCTTTGAGGCCAACACGTCCTGTGCCTGTGCGATGATATCGGGGCCAGTTACCAGGATGGTGTCCGTAGGTTGCAGGTGTTTGTTTGGTATGACGCTGTTGAGGAGCTTGACGATCTCCCCAATCGGTGGTGTATGTAAAAGCCCAACGATGCTGTCAAGAGTGTGTGTCGTCTTGTTCCCCGTCTTATTTAAGATAGCGGAAAGTTCACTATCGCAGGCTATAACTTCATATTGGTGTTCTTGCAGTGCAAGTTTGTTACTCAAATTAAAAACTGCATCTATGGAGCGTGCAACGTCCTCGATGTAGAAGTGCGCGTCATGCTGATATGGACGGCTATCGACGACTTGTGCCGCAGATGCTTTGTGCTCCAGGGATCTGTAGCTCTCGACGCTAAAGTACGTGATGTTTCCAAAGTTGCGCACATTCAGGGCGAACGTCGTGTGGATGCCAAACATGAGGGACATCTTCACAAGCTCTAGGACTAGATCAGTGAAATTTTGCAGTTCTAAGAAGTCGGAGATGTTGAGGTACTTGCTTGCGCCGTTAACGATGTCCTTCAAAGAGCTCTTCTCATTCTTCAGGAATCTCATGCAAGTTGTGTAGAGCCTACCAAGGAGATGCATGCCATGGCGGTTTGGACGTTCGAGTGTGGGAGATTCCAAAGCTGCAAGTATCTGCCTGTAAAAAACTGCCTTTCCTGCCTCCATGAAGCTTGTCATCCCTGTCAAATTCCACCACTTGTTGCACACGAAGCCGTAGAAATCGTTGCATGGTTCGATAGACTTGTCTAGGTGAGCAGTGATGTTATCGATGATGCTACGACACACGGCACTGTGACACCCCATACTGACAGTGCTGTGACCCTTTCTCCTCCAGTAATGTCTTACGACCAGAATGATAGTGGCAAGCAACGTCGTCACGGAGGCCATTCCCAGCACGGCTCGAATAGTTTTGTTTGGCTTGGACGTCTTGTCCCTTGCTGCAAAGGGAGAAAATAGAAAACAGTGACGTCAGCGAAACTGATGTTGAAGCCTCAAACCATTTGTGGTCATTGTTATTTCTGCTGCATTGCTCTTCGCAAGCACACTAGAGGACGTCATGGCGCAAGAGCCACAATACAAATGTCCACCAGTTCATGCGTGCAACAAACTGGTTCAGTCGCGAAATTGACCGATAAGCTCCAGATAAGATCCAGAAGATGTAGGTTCGATCCCTACAGCTGGCTAACCTTTTCAGTGACTTTCATCTTTCATCGTCAAGCTACCAAGGTCTGTACAGTGTTGATAGATTACCAGGGGCACATAAGTGCTCCCTTTCTTCGCGTCTGTAATTCACGTTTGAAATGAATCACTGCAGAATATTTACCTCGTTTCGATTCATCTGGTGATCTTTCAGGCTTCACGTCAGAGTCCATCGGTGCTTTACTTGGCGCCTGATATTTTGCCACTCCAAGAACATCACGGGGTGCGTCCGATTGGCTGCGAAAGCCTTGGAAGAGACCACCGGTGTCTGACAGCGCTGGTGGCTCCTCACTTGGCTGTGCTGGTGCAGCAAGGCTGTAAGCATCCGTTGGCGTGGTTTCCTGATTAGCCTTTCTGACCCGCTTTCCTTCCTTCTTGGTGGAGGACTTTGACTTCTTGCTGCTCTTGGAGGCAGTAGTAGGAAGGTTTTCGGCCATGGTACTCGCATTGACTGCTGAGAAAAAGGACTTGTGAGAACAAACTGCTCTCGCGCATGGAAGTCACGAACATGTTTTCTTCTTCTTCTTCTTCCTCCAGCTCAGGCCAGAGCACACATGTTTTCTCTCGAGCACAACAGATGCTGCGCTTCTCCGCCACGAACTAAAGCACCTTTCTTGGATGTGATATTATTAGCCCGTTCGCATCGAAATCAGCATCATGCGTCAACGCTACAGTAATGGTAATGGTGACTAAAGTGACAGTATCGTACCATTTTTCATGTTCATGCCAGCTAATACTGGGAGCATCGGCCACATCCTTACTGTATACTCCCACCCGAAACTGAGGTCACAAAACTGCGATTTGCAGAGCTTCGGAATAATTGTCTGCCTCATTAGAAGTTAAGACGTCAGCAAATAACTGGATGTTACAGGAGACGCAATCAGAGAATTCGTTAATGTACAGGGTGTGTGCAGATAAACCAAACCCGCATTTGCGCACGTAACTCGTTGTCTACTTACCTGAGGAACTTCCGGTGGCGCACGATGGCGTATTTATGCGTGCGAAAGCTACAAAAAAATCCTGGAAGCCATACTCAGCGTAAAAGAATAAACAGCGGGAGAAAACGTTGGCTTCCATGCATTAGATTAGGGCAATATGGTGGCCTCAGGAGAGTTGTATTCAGGTACCGCTACGGAAGCTATCGGTGCAGAAACACGTGGATGCTCATCGGTCTCTCATTATTTCATTCCCCGCATCACCACCAGCAATAGGGTAGAGTATCGCCCCTGGCGATGAAAATTCCCCGTTCATCGTCTCACAATAAAGTTGTGGTTGTTTTACTTTACAGACGGTTGAGGCATGAGCTTCCCTATCCTTCCAACGTGCTGGCCGCGAAGCTGTGACATGAACGCTTGTTTGAATGTTTGTCCGCAAGGAAACGAAACTTTAGAGCGCGGTTGTCCGACGTTGTCTCCATCGATGCGGGCGGGAGACTCGGGTTGCAAAAAATGTCGCATGAACCGGTCACTTTTGGAACAGGTTGGGGCAGAGGCGGAGAGTTTTCATTTTCCCAGGGGGGGCAAGGGCGCACCGCGAAATAAGTACTCTCGCGGGGGGGGGGGGGGGATATGTTTATTAAGAAAAAAAAAAGAAAGGTAAACCCCATGGATGTCGGTGTGTTATTCCAAAAGAAAGAGTGAAATGGGGAAGACAAAAAAGGCAAAGAAAAAAGAAAGCAAAATAAAACAAAAGACGGAAAGAAAAGGAAAAGAAAAATGAAGAACACAAAACTAAAGCTGAAGAATCACACACTCTGATGGGATCTTATGATGTATGCAGAACTGGTATAGAAATAAGAGGAAGGAAGAACAGAAAAAAAAGAAAAAAACAGAGAGAACGTAAACAGTGAACATGTGCACAACTGAAGGCATTACGCCTTTGAAAACTGAGTGCAAGAGGAACAAAATGCATTGAATCCTCGGTGTTTGACCCGAAATGCGCGCAATGTTATGAATATGGTAAATGAAATGGAGCAGCGGGAGTTGAACCCGCTCCCAACGAATATGCGTTCCGAAGATTCTACCGTTACACCTCACTGGCAGCTGCTGGTACTTTTTCGACTGCTTCGTTTCATTGATCTGATTGCTTTGGGCGAAATTCAAGCTATGTGTTGTGTCATCCTCTGTGTTTCTTCCCCTCACCTTCTACTGTGATAATGAGTATGGTGGGCGGATACATATTTTACGAATTGCAAGATACATTTTTGGGGTTGGTTCCTCTTCGCTCTTTTGACCCGGGCGCGCCGAGCCCCAAAGGTTGGTGTCAATCTCTTAGCGGGACTTCCCGGGGGAGGCGGCGCCCCCCCTAGTTCATGTTCTGGGGGGGCAAGGGCCCCCGCGCCCCCCCGTAGTCGGCGCCTATGGGTTGGGGCACTTAAGGAAGGTCAGGTGTAAAACGGTCAGCCTGGAACTCTCGATGTTTTGGAACCGGGTTTGAACGGTAAACGAAATTTTCTAAATCGGTTCGGTTCCGACAAAAAATAAGGGTTCTTTCCGGCTTTCGGTTAGTTTTCCAGTTCGGTTTGATGCTCCGCTTGTGAGTAGAATTCCGGATCTTTTTTTTTTTTTTTTTTTTTTTACAGTGTATAGTGTTACTGGTAGCGGCGTTTTCATTCCGCAAGGAAATTTTTGGACTTTGGTGCCCCCTTTAATCGCTATGCTGGATAAAATAAAACACTACCGCCGCGTGCCCTTGTTGGGTTTATCATACTCGGAACTAACAGACGTGCCGAAGGCTCCAGCAGCCGTATACGACAAGCGCTGTGGGTAGGACAAACGTTTCGCGGTAGGCTTTCCAAAGTAATCTCCGAAATTCCCACGACGCATATGCCCTATTTCTTCCTGCTATCCTGTCTTCGCATATCTTCTATGCGCGACTGTATACTACATCCCGCATAGCCGCAGTTACGAACATCGAATGCAATCATGTAGAACTCCCATCTTCGCTCCGACCAGGGCGTGCACAACAGGACACTGGGCAAGCTATCTATTTTGCTCACAAAAATGTTACCTTGATTCTCAAGCCGCCACCCTCGTCCCGCCGTCATCCCTTTTGACCCCTGACTGAATTTGGCGCTACTCAATATTTTTGTAACTTCGCAAACTGCCATCCGCGATTGGAGTTGACGCCCTGATTTTTGCCTCCCCCCCCCCCCCCGGAACTGACAGTGCTTATTGCTTCAAAATTTGCACTCTAAGCTTTGAAAACACAAGCAAACGAGGCACGGACGTGTTAATGGCTTACCAGCCTGTGTTCGAAGCAGGGTATAGGCTGGTTCTCCAGTGGTTTTATTGTGGTATCGTGGGGAATGAACAGGCTGACAGTGCCGCAGAAGCAGCTCTCTCATATCGGAGACGCACGAGTATTGCACTGCTGAGAGGATACTGTCGTTCCATCCTCCGACGTCTATAGTTGCACCCCTGGCTTCCCACCAATGAACAAACGACATTCTGCTCCCATCTGTGCTCAGAATAGTTGATCCAACGCTCGGTTTCCGGATGATTCATAGGATGCGTCTCAACGTGGCTTTTACAGCTCAGTGGCGATACTGCTTGAGACAAGTTGTCTCTCCCAGGTGATCTAGAAGCACATTCTTCTCCATTGCCCACACTACAACTTTCCCGAACCACATTTTCCGGGTCTCTCAATCAGCTGGACTCTCGCTCCCTCTTCGTCAAAACTGCTTGGTCCATGGAAAAATCCAGCCCACCAATTAACGCTCTGCTCTAAAAGCTATTCTAACCTTTTTGGACACCGTATACGACTTCGGTCCTCACTGCGACGTGACTCATTACTTCATTTCCCACGTCACCACCAGCAGTAGGGTATAAAGTATCGCCCCTGGCTATGAAAGTCCCCAATCATCATCAAATAGTTGTTCGACATCCTGAGCATCTGTGGCGCACAATGATTTTGTGCGGAATTTTGAGAGTCCATGAACGTAGTGCTCTAAATAATCGTCATTCTTTTTGCTTTCCTATTGTGCTCCACCCTCTTATGTAATGCCTCCAGCCGGATGACAAAGTGACGCTTTATACTAGAAACCATTTACTTCTGAAGACGCGTCAAGTGAAATGGAAGGCGCACCGATGGAAACTAGATGCCATTCATTGAGAACCAGGAGTTCAAAAACATCACTAACAGGCATCTACGGTTATACTTGGTTGAAAACATGCAAGCGTAAACAGTTACGATGTCATGGTGTTTTTTGGATATAATTAAATTCCAAATTAAATTATAAAAATTGTAACTTTTGTGCGATTTTTCCTTTACTCAGTGAGCTGTATTGAGTACTTCTTTTCACTGTTCTCCTGTTTCTACTTACCACAGAAAGTGTATGGGTATTGCAGAAAATTGTGCATGATTTTTTTCCTTTACTTAGTGAGCTGTATTGTGCTTTTATTTTATAATTTTTCTTTTACTATTCTCCTGTGTCATATATCTACTTATTACAGAAAGTTTATGGGTATGAGAATATGTAGCATGTGTTTGATTCTTGTGAATTTTCCACTTTACTGTACTTCTGTGTCTTATAGTGCTACCTAGTGTCAGTGCGGCCCCCGGATGCCCTCAAGCTACTTTGTTGTAGCTTTTTTTCCGGTGCCACCGCCATCTTTTGTTGGATGGAAACGAAAAAAAAAACAACTTCAAAAGCCCGCTAGGCTTCAACATCACATCGGTCATCACAGCCTATCATTCAAACCAACTTTATTTATATCATACCTCACAATATGATGCTGAAGGAGGAATAGGGAGAGGTGGTAGCTGCAGGATGCGCATGGCAGACTGGATGGCTGCTCCTGGATTATGTGCTTAGTACTATCTATGTCCTCATACTATATACGTATATATGGTTATCTGCGAATGACAGCTCAACAAATCTCTTGTGGTTGATGCTAAATATATTTAAACATGACGCTGTGTACATGGTATACTTGTTGACTAACAGTATGAACATTTATTGTGTTTCGTCTGTATTCGTGATGTCAGATTGATCTCCGATCATATCAGCTTGAACATGAAGCATCTTCGGCAAATGCTTGAGCTTTCTGCGTCGTTTCACTGCAGGTTAACGATTCGTAAGCACATTTTAGGAATGTAATGTATACACAGTGAGAGGCACCTATACCAATGGCGTATTTCTTCGCAGGCGTTGGCGTGCTGCTGGTTGTCAGCACGGTCGTACGTGAACTCGACGTCCTCGCCGAGGGCGTTGTCAACGTTGATCGTGTTGTACCGTCTGGAGAGAACAAACGTAAATATGTCGTGTATTTACTGCTATCCCGTATACTGCTACGTTTATTCTATCCGCCTATTGAACGACGTAAGATCCGACATTACACTGTCCTATAGTAAATATCATGCCCTCCCTCCCTCCTTTGTTTAAAATGTGAGGCGCACAAGCTTGCGTGACACGGTCAGAGAAGGGCGTACGCCCCCGCTACTCAATCTCAAAATTGAAAATTATGGGTAACATTGTGAAGTGGTCAGCAACTGCACACTGCTCGTCAAGTGTGGCGGCAAAACTGCATTGCATGCGAGCAACACTGAGTCTGAAACAATTAAAAGTTCACTACGTGCTGGCTACGTAGCCATCTGGAACATATATCACTGTTGGTTGACGAATTCTGGATTACTTAATTACCGCCAGACATCGCCCGGAGCCGGGTTATATCTCATTTTTTGTTGAAATCAGCGTTCTCTGTCGCATTTGTAACTTGTTCTGCCTGCTTGCTGCATTACTGTGCATTTAAGTGACTACAGTATCGTTCTGTGCCGTTGTGCATGAAGAATCCCTCCTACATCCGCCAGACCCAGTCCAGGAGTCCCTTACATCCGCAGTACCCAGTCCAAGTCAAATATCTCACTACCCCTTATTTCTTGCTTTGTTGTTTCTTATTTTCTAATTGTCGTCGTCATCTTGAGTTACCTTTTTTTGCTGCTGGTCTTGGTCTCTTGCGGTTCCGTCTTTTCTTCGCTGCGTCAGAAAAGGAACAATAGTGAGTTAGTATATCGTACGCTATCGCTTTTGCGTATATAAGCATAGCGTTGGTGGCTTTGCGCACGCGCAAGACATAAAGAGAGCTTTGCGCATTGCGCGGAACCACAACGCTATCCCTTACGTGCGCAAGAGTGACAGCGTACGGTATACTAAAAGTCACTAATATAGTGAATGGTAGTAATCGTACACTCTTAGCTTTTGCGTACGTAGGTGATAGCGTGGCGGTTCTGCGCAATGCGCAAAACTGTTTACGTATTTACGCGTGCGGAGAATTACCAACGCTATCCCTTACGTACGCAAAGGCGACTGCGTACGTAAGGGATAGCGTTGGTGGTTCTGCGCACTGCGCGAAGCTCCTCTCTCTGCTATGGGTGTGCGCAGAAGTACCAACGCTATCCTGTACGTACGCGAAGGCGACAGCGTACGATGTACTAGATCTCTCTATTGTCTGTTTTAGAAGGCTATACGAAGTCAAGAACGCTACGCACTGTAAAAAAGCAGAACTTCACCAGATAATAAGCACTTGATATCCCCACACTGATAACATTCTGTCTTTTGAGTGTTGAAAACGGGGCCTTTTCTGTCACACTTTACATGTAAAGTGTGAAGTAAACAAACTGTTACAAAAATGCGCATAATATTCTGTATGCCGTTCGCCCCTTATTGTGCGATACGTATATGGTGAGCATGTGTTTTTAGAGTGTAGTGGCAAGTTTGTCAGAAACCTTACTCGGTGGTGGTGGTCGTGGTGGCTTATAGGACACCAAAGGTACTGAAAGGAAAGAAACAGGAAGATATTACATGTGGGTAAAAACTGAACTTTGCTAAACAGCACGCTCCATGTCAACCACTTTGCAGTATGATATTGCTATCACATCTGATTTGAGGGAACAACAGAGTGCACACCCTTCTGAAACATTCACTTATACTAGCAAAGATATTGTTTTGGAATAAAATGTTTGCTCTGGAGGCAGGTATGGAGTCCGAGAGTGTCCCGAATAGGACGTCTGCATCTCTGTATAAGATTTCATTTATGAACGGCTTCTCTGGCACCGCAAGTGATAACGGTCTGTGTTATGCGTACAGCGATGTCACCCCAAATATATGTAACCTACCACGGCCTACGTTGGATGATGTCATCGAAGTTGAAGTTGTATAGAAGGCTTGCGTCGCTGTAGTCCTTGCTGTGCTTTTGTTGCTCTTTGTTGTTGTCATGCTCAGAATAGATCCTGCATGAAACGAAGAGAACAGCGTTGAATGAACTGATATGGGTACGGTTTAGTATGTTCGAAGTGAGGTTGCAAGAACTTCACTACATGACAGGCTCAAAGCAAACTATGGTACGGACTCTACGTTTGACTATGACGTGCACGGCCACTAGCTTTTCAGTGAAACCCTTCCATGCCCTAGTCTTCTCGGAAGGTTCAGACCTCATTCACGTCATCTTCTACAACAAAAGCATATCTGTGATAACCTATACATATCACCGGTTGAATAATTCTGGTATAAGTACAAGAACGATTATTAATGCGTAGTGTTTCCAAGACCACGCGTTGAGAAAGTCGTCGTCGAGTACAAAGAGACAGTCGGCCGTAAAAAATAAATAAAAACAACATTGTTTGCACTCAACCGAGAAAAGCAATGTCTTCTTCCTATTCGACTGAGTGGAAAGTACCTGATGTTTTTAGAAATGTAAATATGTTGACGAGTATGCAAGGCGTCTAGAAGATGGTTTTCTTTCTGAAATTTGCTGTAGCTTCGTGACCAACACGCCTGAATACATTTACGCTGCGAAAGCTTACTGTGTGTCTTCGTTGGTGCTGGAGGCTTTGTTGCTGACGTTTCCTTCTTTTTTGTCACAGTCAAGCGTGATGTGAACTGCCTCGCTCCAGGGATGCGGACACTCTTCGGCGACGCTCCACTAGTGCGTATACTGGGTGCTGTCGAAGCCTTTGTTCTGCTACGCGATGTTGAAGAGCGTGGTGTTAGCGTGAACCTTGTCCTGGCCATTTTTGTTGCCTTGTGCGCTTTCCTGCTGATTTTGGACACCCTACGCGTTTTCCTGGTTGACTGGGCTATTCTTATTGAGGTCCTGATTAATTGTGCTGCAGTCAGAGTTGTCCTAGTTGATAGCGCTGTGATGACAGGGATAATTCTTGACGTCGATGTTTTGACGGCCTTCTTGATTTTCGCTGTAAACAGAGGTCCTATCTCAGCGTGATGGTGAGGCTGTTATAGAACCGTAGTGACCGGCTAAACATGATGTGATGTAATCAATAAATAATGTTTTCGTACGTACGGTGCTCCATGTCTCGTTGAGCTAAAATTACAAACGACGCTATATTTAGCATGGTCGCGGAGAACATGTGTAGCTATATAGTTTACCTTCCGTTGGAATAGCATCTCGCCCGAGCTCACTTGTCTCCGATGCTAGTCAGGAAGCGAGAAGTTTTAGATATTGCATAAGTAAGATTGACTGATACATAAAGCACAGGAAAGTGCTGTATACTCCACTTCCGTGTCTGTCATTGCTCACGAGATGCATTAGATTAACGCGCGCGCAATGATATCGCTGATGACTCGATTTACCGGTATTAGCTATACAGCAGACGAAGCCGCCTCGCGCATTTCTTATGCGGGCAGACTCATCGTATAGAGTGTCTTTTATCGTACAGAAACCGTCCTAGGACCTCATGTTGTTCACTGCTGTAGACGACATTCTTTACTGGTATACACTTTCTGAGCAGTATTTACAATTAAGGTGTACTCACAATTTTGGTGGAGGACAGCGTTTACTTTTGTGTGTCGTTCACCAAAATGCAGGTTTTATCGTGTCCTGTTGCTATATCGGTCTGTGTAGTCATCGATACCGTTTTGCGCCCTCCTTCACTAGCATGCAGGCATGTAGCTTGTAGCGCGTTAGAGGAAGCCGGGACACCGTGCCTACCTGTCTCCGATCTTTCTTCAGTAGTAATATCGGTGTTGTCCTTCGCAGTTGTTACAGCGTGCAGAGACACCGCCGTTGCTCTGTTCCTGTTCTTTTTACTGTCACGACGTCTACCGTATTTATCAATTGGCTCCCTGAAGCGCTTGTTGGCTGGACGTCGCATTAGTGGAGTGACGTCGGAACCATTTTTATTCGATACGTCGACTGAAAAACAAACAAGCAAACAAAAAAATCATGGTCGATCGGACGGAAATGCGTTAGGAATTAAAACTTGAAAACCCTTTGGGAACTCGCTTTCACAACCCTTCAGCGACCCTACACAACGCTAATGCAAGACGCCTTTCGGGCTTCCTTCGATTCAGCTTGGCGGCGCCGTCTCAGTCAACCGTCTTTCGCCGCCGCCCCTCCACACAGCTTTCATAACCCATGGCGCGGGAACGTCTGAACCTGTCGACCACCACAGCTGCACTGCCGGTTGCGCCCCGCCACGCCCCGCGCCGCGCTCTCCAAGCACCCTCTCCTTTTCTCCTTCCCTCTCCACTCACCGCGCATGCGCGCAGCGCCGTTGCTACAGACAGAGGACAGACCACGCCGCGATTCTTGCGTACCGAGGACTCTAATGCTAACGGCGCTCGTCTTCGTCCTACAAGATTATGCTATGGGACGAGCGTATAGAGTGCAGCATGCTGCGTAGTGCGCGGTCGAACCCACCACTTTACCGAATTCCAAGTTTGAATTTTCACCCGCGCATAGAAGGTTGCCAGAAGAGCGAGGATCCAGAAAAAACGAAAAAGGAAGGGCAAGCAAAGAATGGGAAATGGTAGGGAACATACCAGAAAATGCTGCAGGAATGCCTAAGCTGTTGTCACTATTTCCGTTCTCAACCAGCTCCAAACCTGCATGAAAGAAACGAGGTCCCACTATGGTAACGGTGACAGTCGGGATTATCAAAGTAGCAATACATTTGAATAATGTAAAAGTAAACCTTCTCGTGGTAGGAAGACAGACCTTGCTTGTTCCGAATAGTACCTTCCCAGTTTCTTATTGTCACGTAGTGAAATGCTCGATCTAACGAACCAGCCATTGCCGCATACGTTTATCTGCATCGCCGCATCTTTTGGACCGCTACAAAAATTGGGCCCGAACAAAGAGAACGTTGTTTCCACAGGGGGTGTTGATCAAGGCTCGGTCGCAGACTTTTAAGAAAGTGAAAAACGACAAACACCGACAACAAAACAGAGTCTTTTGCGCGCATCATAAGAGGCGAAGAGTTTGAGGAATGGTGCGAAGGTGAGGTACGCCGGTTTCGCACTTCATACCATATACCTGGGTCCCTCCTAATTTCGGGAAATGTATTTCTTTAGCCGGAATATTTTCGACGAACTGCTTAACCGCACGGAACCTCTACAGGCACAAATTATTATTATTAGGAGAATATAAGGGATGGAGAGATTGAATCATCCGTTTTGGGTTGACCAGGACTAATGGATGTGGGATCCACAGAAAGCCCCATTACCTCCCTTCCATTTGTAGCACACGATGCTAAAGGGGTTGTGACACTTAGGGTTGGATTTTGAGGAGTTGATTCCTTCGAAGATTGATATTAAATGACTATGAATGAATGGCTTGGAGATTGGTGTCGAAGTTGCTGATCAATTGATGCGAAAGGGCAGTGGCTCCGATTTACGTTGTTTGATGCCTCATGCACCCGTTGTATGTACTACACGCTGGGAGCAGCAAAGAAGAAGAAAAGAATCTTGCGCGTCGTGGTCGACGAGATAAAAACAGTCGAACAATCTACCGCGTCAATCCCTCACGTTAAAGCGCATATATATAGTCCAACGTTTTTGGCGTCGCAGTCAACGACAGCCGAAGTCAGACACGACATGCCAAGCCGTCCGGGAACCATGTGTTCATAGTCAGACGCGCGTCAGCACTCAGCAGTGATCTACGGACGTGGCACATGCGGAAAGCGGACAGCACCAGCGCGACTGCGACTGTGCTGGTCTGACTTCTCGAGCGCGGTCGACGAAAAAATAGAACATGTTCTATAGACCCTCTCGCGACGCCAGGGTGCGCAAGCGCGTGACAGCTGGATGTGCGTCCCGTTGGTCTTCCGGTTACACCTGCTTGTTTGCAAACACACTATTGACAGCTCCACGCCGCCAGGTAGCTCCAGCGTACCTTAACCTGTTTTGTTCCCCGTAGGTCTTCCGGTTTGCACCGTTTCTTTGCAAACAGTGGTCTACCGCAAATAATGGTCTACCGCTAGACTGCAGACGGCGTGATTTCCCCCGTCGTAGCGCAGCTGTGCACCGCGCGGACGCGAGAGCGTCGGCCACGTCAAATTGGTTTCTGAACTCGCGGCCGTCTCATTGACGGTGGCGGTTACAGTTCTCGCGAGCATTTTTCACTTCACTTGCATCGGAACAGCCGTACCTGCAACGGGCGAGGTGGGACCTCCGAAGACGAAATAGCCCAGAAGGATGCCAGCTCCCAGGATGGATGTGGCGCCCAAGGCAAGGTACCAACTGGACGAGAACCTCCGTGGTTCTGTTATTCTGCACGTGCGTCACATAATGGCACGCAAATGAATAACAGATCTCCATGCAAACGTGTAACGTCACTACTGGGAGGAGTTAAGGTACTTCCTGAATGCAGCGTATATATCACAGCCCTACTTCCTCCCTGTAGTGTCCTAACTGGTGACTAATTGGAAATTCAATGCTTACTCGGACTGAACGGTGGGTGTAAGTGTAGCTAGAAGGAAGTAAAGATAATACAGTAACCCCTCGATTTATGAAACCTCGAAAAGGGTTAAAAATTGTGCTGATAGGTAGTTAATACCTCCGGCACGGTTTCTTACATTTTTTATCGCTTTTAAAGTATGAACCCTCGATTTACGAATTCCCTGGCTTTATGAACAGGTGCCCTACTAAGGCAAGACACTTCCCCTTCCTTATTCCAAACTCCGATTTATTAAAGTTTCCTTTCTTTTCTTTTTTTTAAAGAAACGTTGATCTTTCATAAATCGAGCACTGACTGCATTCATTGTGTAGCTTATTGCCCCGCAACACTTTTAAAGATACTTAAGTGATTATTCGATATATTCATTTGGAAAGTGAGTTTGAAACTAAAAACTAATTTTAAAATGAAACGAAAGGAACGAAGATGATGCACGAAGCCTAGTTACACCAGTTTTTTATTACCCATTATTCAACGGAGCAGTAAAGGGCCCCTCCATAATACTTTTGTACTGGTCACACAAGGAACTAGCCTTTTTACGCAAAAACGATTACCATCTCTCACATTTTTTTTCCCGCAAACATCAAAACGTTGAGGGTGGAGAGGGTGGAGGTATATGGCGATCTGGAATCTCCTCCACTCCTTCAGAGAACAAGTGAGGTTGACGTCACTCCTTGACGTACCGTCAGCTCTCCTGTTGGCTCTCCGCTGCCAGTCACCTGATCCGCATACACTAACTACGTCATCAGCGAGGAGCCAACACCTTCTGTGGTGCGCGGCGCGCTTGGCAAAATCGAAATTCTCCACGGCTGAGATTGAGCCATAAATCTTTTGCAGATATTCATACTTTTCAGCGCGCAACCCAAAGCAACGGAAAATTTAAAAATACTGGCGGTCACTTCATTGCTCCATTAAAGGTGCAAAGATGTGGCACACAGCATCGCTTGTAAGTCTTCTTCACTTATGAGGCTGTCTATGACGAGCAGTACAACCATGCACCGTATTCTCGCCATTACAAAAAATGCCGTTAAAAAGCAGCCAGAGGTACGGCGAGGCCTTGCAGGTCCGGCTCGACCTCTTGGCGTGACGTAGCCAGGTCCATGGGATGTCACATTAGCGTGGGGAGCAGCGGCGAGATTTCATTTCTCGCTGAAAATTTGTTCCCTGCGCAGACGGCATGACTCTATACTTGAGGGGACAATCCACGTCACAGAGCGACGTCATGGGCATTCGGGTTCTCTGGAGAAGTTGAGGAGCTTTTAGAGGGTGCGTATGGATGACCTCGGTGCGCGCTGCCCGTGAGTTAGGATCATCATTGTTGCGCAATAGGGCGAAGTCAAAAATTATTTATGGACGATACCTTCGTTGCTCCTTCGATTAAGTAGGGCTCGCAGCAATCCTAAGTGTCATTTAGTAATATGTTTAATTCGTTTCTTACCATTTTCTGACATCTCACCTGAGCAAATGCATGAATCGAGAAATCTTTATGAACAATATTCACATTGCTGTATTATTAAGTGTCGAACAAGCTAATACTGCAAAAAAAAAAAAAAAAAAGAGAGAATATAGAGGTACGCAATAATCCCTTACTCTCGCAGTCATAGAGGGAGAGTGTCGAGGATTCTGGGAAAGAAAAGTACAAGGATGCCACTGTAAAACGGGAGACAGTGAACAATAAAAGACTTTTTATTACTGTCTTACTGTCATATCTCAAGAAGATACGAAGGCAGAAAAATAGGCGACGTCAAGTTGCCGGTGGTGAGTAAATCAAAGAGTGATATTAAACGGTATAGGAGCAACTTATTTATTTACACATGGTAACGAGACTTTCGTGCACGAGAGTGCACTTCTTCATGTTACAAAAATATGAACATGGTACAGGAACATATAGTATACAGTTGACTTTCCATCACCCTGTTACCCTCTCATGGCCAAGCTCCCCCGTCAACTGTATATATGTTCCTGTACCATGTTCATATTTTTGTAAACTGAAGAAGTGCAGTCTCGGGCACGAAAGTCTCGTTACCATGTGTAAATAAATAAGTTGCTCCTACCGTTTAATATCACTCTTTGTCATATTTCAGTTATGATCACACACACGAGGGACACAAGGGGAACCTTTATGGGTTATTAGTTAGTACTTTTTATTACAATACGCCCCGCATGTGTTAATTATCGCTGACGCCTGGCTGGAACGCCCGACATATACGATGGTAAATTACTTCCACCGGATCAGTAGTATAGGGGAGGAGGTATTTGCATACAGTCGGAAGAGTTCACTCGATAGTGTAGTCCTTGTACAGTGCTGGACAAAAGTTTATGGAACACGCTCCGGCGCATTCCTCCCTCAGAGTGACACGCTAGCAGCCAATGTACGGACTGTACGGACTTGCAAACAGGTGACTGGGTTACCTAGGCACATATATTTAAATCCGTACGATCCCATTCGTTGCTAGCGTGTCACTATGAGGAAGGAATCTGCCAGAACGGGTTCCCTAAACTTTTGTCCAGCACTGTACTTAGAGGGTATTGAAGATGTGGAGTCTATTTGGTACCAAATAGAACTTGGAAATACCTCTCTGGTCGTCTTTGACATCTATCGCTCGCCTACATAACGCCCTTCTCACGTGAATTGTATCAACAGCTATATATCTGAATTTGAAACCCTCCAAGAATGATATGCTTGCAAAGAACTACACTCTTAAAAATGAACTTCACCACATAGCACGCTCCTAGCCAACCATCACCCCGAATGACAACGTTCTCGCCTTAGATATGTTGAAAACGGGAGGAGGAGCCTATTTTGTGCCGTGCATAATGCCACAAAATAGGCTCCTCCTCCCGTTTTCAGCAAATCAGGGGCGAGAACGTTGTCATTCGGGATGATGGTTGGCTACGAGCGTGCTATGTGGTGAAGTTCATTTCTAAGAGTGTACCCGGCAGGCTGAACGTGTTTGCCAGCTATGAGCAGGTAACATTTAGTGAATGTTTTGCGTTTTGCACCAGCCGACGGCAAGCCAACGAGCTCCGCTAAGTCCTCGACGTCTCAATTGAGTAAAGGAATTTCGTTAACTCAGCCTGCTTCGTAGAACAAGATATGTCTGGTCGTAGGATTGTAGTCTTCTAAAAAAAGTCTAACACTATTCTAGTATCCTACGAAGATAGGTAGCAAGCATACGAGTGGCTCTAGTCATATAAGCACACATTGCAGCACTTCAGTGTTCGTTCGGGCGTCTGCAAATATTCCTTTTGTACGAAGACAGTACACGACTGGTCTTCCAGCTACCGTTGTCAATAAGCGAAACATGCCTAATTTAGCATGTAATTTAGAATCTCTCTTGTATCCCAGTCAACTGCTGTAACCACAACCAGAGTCAATAGCTGATATTGGAAGTAAAATATCCCTCGTCGATTTGAATGCTTCTTATACAGTACATGGATTGAACGAGCAGAGGCTGGAAAACGTTCTCCTGCCGTAACGACGCATTAGTCATAGGAGGCTATGTTCGCGGATTATCGAGATAACTTGATCGGTCAAAAAAAAAAAAAAAAGCAGAAGTTTAAAGTGGCAGGCGCTTATTGGACACGGTGATCCCCGCTCTTCAATTAGGCGTGTTCCGCTTGTTTATCTTGACTCGTCAAGTCATCTCAACAATCAACGAACTTGGCCTTCCTATTCTTGCCAGTTACTTCTACACTTTTAAAAATGAACTTCACCGCATAGCACGCTCCTAGCCAACCATAATCTCGAATGATATCGTTATCTGCCCTGATTTGTTGAAAATAATTATGAACAGCATAAGTGTCACAAAAAAGGCGTACGCCTCCCGTTTTCAACAAATCAGGGCGGATAACGATATCACTCGAGTTTATGGTTGGCTAGGAGCGTGCTATGCGGTGAAGTTCATTTTTAAGAGTATACTCTAGCCTCTAGGAATGACAAGTGCGGTGTTTTCTGAAGACAGGTGTACAGAGCTAAAACATTTTTCCGCAGTAAATTATAAATTTGCGGGCGTAGTTCCGTATCGGGACCACTCGTTTTTAAAAATCAGTGAAAGGGTTAGGAAGGTAAATATTGCATAGAAGTGGAAGAAGTTCATATACTGAATCTAAAAATGTAAGAATTAAAAAATTCTGTGGATTGGAAGTTTTTTTATATGCATTTCAAGAACCCCATATGATTCACTTTTAGCGCAGGAGAAACACGGGAATGCTAAGCCTAATGGATTCGAAACTTGCCGTCTTCCGAAAGGTAGGGTCGTTGAAATGGGCTAAATCACCTCACTTTAGTGAGGTTAGGTTAAGTTCGGTTCTACAGGGGGGATTCTGGGGATCCCCCCTCCCCCCCCTAGACACGCACTAGGCGGTGCGGGCGTCGGGGCTGTGCCTCGGATTAGGTCAGAAGGTCCTCAGCCAAGATGGCGGGTCGCCATCAAGAAACCGGCGATAAAATTTAATTTTTATACGTTTCACGCAATATACGAGGGTAATTCGAATCCTGTTTAATTTGGTTACTAATTAGCTCCTCTTTCACGTAAAAGCGTTTGGTTTTTGTTTTTATTCTTTTTTCTTTTAAAAAAGCCAGTGGTCCCGATACGGAACTACATCCAATCTGCGATGACCTTATCCATTGGGAGACAATAAGCTTCCCCTTCGAGACTCACCCGAACCATGTCTGTGTCCGGAACCTGCGTGAACATAATTGATATTGTAGAATCGATAAATGGGTGATTATCATTGCAACACTGCAAGCATTCTAATTACACTCTGCGAACGACAAATACGACTATTAAGCAGGTCTTCAAAAGAACAATTTGTGGTAGTAATTTATGGCAAGCCTAACTTCAGTAAACTGACAAGTACAAAGTTGTTTAATATCTCCACAGAACTTTCGGTATCACAACGTGACGAAAGGTGAGAAAGGAAAACTGTTCTCCTTGATGGAAAGCAGAAGCTTACCTTTCATTTTAGTGCGTTCTCCGTGGTATGCGACAGCACTAGCTCAGGCCAGCGGCTTGAGGAACTGCAGACGTTCTTCTTCTTCTTCTTCTACCAATGAGATAATGGCCGTGGCCGTGACGTTCTTCTTCTTCGTCGCAAAGTGGCCCATAGTCGACGTCCTTGTTTCCGCTCGTGAGTCGGTCTTACAGCATTTTCTTCATCATTCAGCAATGGTGCAAATGTCCCTAGAGAACGAAACGTTGTTCTCATATTCGAACTCTGCCAAGTTTAGTGGCAGAGACATATGTGAAGAACAGAAGGACTGAAAGCGGGTCTAAGTCTTCGCTTTAATCAGAACAAGTGAGCGAGCCCACGCTATGTTAACTAAAAGAAGAAGCTAAAAATCCATGCAGGTCAGCTGACCACCAGCTCCTCTTTTTCCACATACGAGTTTCAACAACATAGTCTTGCAGAGGGGTGGTCATACCAATACTACCATGACATATTCCGAGTCACAGGGACACACCACATATACCGGCTGCTAGACAATAGCGAATGCAATGCATTCTAGATAGCTCCTATATAGTCACACTTCATTGCAGACATATCATCACAAGCGTGACCAGTTACACCAGTTTCTGTACATTGTTTTACTTCCTTTCCACATCTTTAATTACCTTTATTCGAATCCTTCGCAGAGCCTTGTACTTCTGACCCCTCCCATATACATGATCTGGCCATGATCCAATTCTGTTTGATTTGCATTGGTTATTAGGATATCGGGTTGTAATGGACGGGACCATGTTAATAATGACGTGCAGGGTGATAAACCGTAGAAGGGCGTTGAACATAACACAGGTACACATACAGGGACAACCAGTGGTAGGATGCTTATCGTTGAGAAGAAGGCAACTGCGACAGAAGATTTTGGATGATATCATGATAGGACTGGTATTTTAAACGATTTGTATCTGAGCCCTCTCAAGCCTATCTCACCAAGATTAGACCATCACAAGAGGTTGGGGCCCTATCTCTGCAGGACAGACGTTTTTAGGCATTCATTTTCCCCCAAAGCTATATATGATTGGAACTACAATGCGCAGTAAAGTTCACCGACTTAACCTCTCTCCTCCTTCATACTCCTGCACGAAAACCACCGCGATTGGGCCAATCATGTCACGTGGTTTCTCCTTCCAAGAACGCCGCCGTCCATGTTGAGTCCCCTCCATTTAACACCTGTTTCCTCGATTGCGAGCTGGCTCGACTGCGCGCTGCTCTCCGGCAGAGGAGGGAGAGATTGGCATCCCATTGCTAGGCGACGCAGCCGCGCCGGACCCAAGATGGCGGTCGCTCTCGCCGGCGTGGCTCAGTGTCGCTACTATGCTCCCTATTTAGCGACTCTAGTTAAAGCGGCACTATAGCACAAAAGAATGTTACCTTGACGGCAATGCAAAAGGAACTGGATTCATCTGTTGCGTCATTAGTGGCATATGCGCGAACAAAACCAAACCGCTCTTTGCACCGTTGTGCCACAATGTGGGGACCCTATTGTCCTCTCCATACGATTTCCCCATCCATCGTGGGAGAAAGTTTGAGGAGACCTATGACAGACCGCACTGTAATGCCGCACTTCTCGAGGAGGAGCGAACAGCTAGGAAAAGCTCAGATAGCGATTTACTTCCCGCATAAATTATGAACGATAGAACGGATGAATATCGTAGGGCGCCTGAGTAGTAGCTCCCTCTGTGTATAGAGTCCAGTCACCCTTGGCAGAAGCGAACGCCGCAAAGCCACCATTTTGACGCCCACCCTCACTGTGCACGAATGCTGTGTTCAGTTTCGCGTACCTTGTGCTGGGTCACCAACATTTGTCTCTTGCTTATTATTTATGTTACTCTGATAAAATATCAATTTTAGATTATATATATATATATATATTATATATATTATATGTGAATTATATTATTTAAGATATAATTTATTTTATTTGTCTGTGCTTGTCTATCTGTTGCTTTACAATATACCGTTAAGTGGGTCACGTTGAAAGAAGACATGCATAAGATAAAGGTGCAATTTAACAATGATTCGTGTGATTTAACAATGGGTAAAAGTATAGTTTCAAAACATGCATCAGCGACGCATTTTATGAGCGATATGTGCATTTTTACAACAAGGTTGTCACAGAGCAAATAGTATATATCACTACAAACACAGCAACCGCCAAAAGAAGAAAAATCTTTAAATTTGGCCATATAGATGAAATTATGTTTCGAAGAAAAAATCCGTCGATATCGCTCCACATCTCCCGCCTTCATCACTTCATGGTCCTTGTGCAGGGCTGCGGCTTTACTGCAAGATTTTCAAGCAGATATATAAATCGCAAGAGCAACGCAATGAGCAAAAATGGTACAGGAGTGAAACAGAAACAAAATGTGGGAAGTTCTCAATATATACACGCGTTAATTTCTACAAAAAGGCGCACACTTCGGAGTTCCAACGAATCAGGAAAGAGAACGCTATCATTCTGAATGACGGATTTTTATGAGCGTCTTATGGAAGTGGAGTTCTGTGCTTAGGTCGTGCAGTTACCACGTTGGATTATAGCTTTGCTACTGCGTAGATACTTTGTAACAAACGACCCACACGACTAAATTCAATTTTTAATTAAAATTCTCATTTCAGCCTAGATATGCACTGTCTAGCTGAAGTTACGTCACATGCCCGTTATAAATTAAGCTGTATAGTTACTTCTCAAACCAATCATCAACAAGTTTCCGTCTCTTCAACAAAAGGGACATCCCTTCGGTTAGGGACGGGTCTTTGTTTGTTTCATCAAGATGGAAATATAACGCTACGGCACTATCTCAATTACAGACACATTTTACAGTTACATTTACCACGAGTGGTAGTTAGACCGAGCTATCAGTTACCTGTAATTCAGTTACTATTCAAGAGTAGGTACTTTGAATTAATGCCATTTGAAAGAAAAAAGTAAAATGAATCAAAGTTAAAAGGCTAGACGCTCTCGTAAAGGCGCTCGTACCAAAGTGGTAGCAATCGTGGTGGTGGTGATCGGGTCAGCTGCAAAAACAAAATTCACACGTGAGTTCAAACCGTGGCGAGAGTGAGCAACGTCCGCGTACTTGGAACCAAGACGGTTTCAAAGATGGATACGATCACCTCTTGAACTGGGGTGGAACCCTTTGTGCCTGAAACAGAGAAACGTCTTTTACCCAACGACAGCACGAGTGCAATAGACGATTTTAAAAAGATGCGCGCGCCACCAAGCGCGCGGCGCAAAGCAGCATGGGAACTAGGGACACTGCTCTGTCGTCTGCTTCGGTTATGGTTTACCCCTGCTGACGCTGCTGCTGCAGCGCAGATCGGGAATGTTGTTGTTCTTCATCTACCTCCGCCTCTGACCGTCTCGTAATGTTCCCTTGCGTGCCGCAGGTGGCGCTTGCTTCTCTAAAAAGGTCTATTTCTCTGCACATATTGCGTAGCAACACTCCTTGGTGCAGGTATGCTCTCAAAAGAGAACTTCACTACATAACAAAGTGAACCATTGTTTATAGTGTGTCCTGGTTTGAGTGCGAGGTGCTGGCCTTCTGCGAGCATAACGTAGATGCAAAGTGTCCTCAAAACGCCTATCGTTTTTAACAAATCAGGAAAGAGTAAAGTGCGGAGGCCTAACGAACAACAAAGAAAAACGGCAACACTCGAGTCTCACCAACTATTGTTAGGGAGTGACTTTTTCAGGTTAAACCCGATTCCGCCAGGTTATCCCCCCCCCCCGAACTGACCACCGACCAATTCGGGTTAAACCCGATTTCTCCCCGAATTCCAGTCACTACGAAATCCTCAAGTGACGTTTCCACTGAAGACGAACAAAGGTGGTCACGTGTAACCAGTGATGGCCACTAACTACTTCTACAGTAGTTTAACTATAACTACTAACTACTTCACAATGGAGTAGTTTAACTAGTAGTTCAACTACTTTTCAGGGGAGGTAGTTAAAACTACTTCTTTAACTACTGCAATGTATTTTAACTACATCTATAACTACTTAACGTTGTACATCAACACCAATTCCATTCGATAGTGTTCTTGGACACCTAAATATGAATCACAAGCAGTGATAGAAGTAAAGATTTAGTACATATGCCCGGCACAATTGCTCTGCACCTCCGTTCTCATCAAACAAGTAGCTCAAGGTAAGAGTCGGAAGCACAATCGTGCCGTAAAGCTTGCGGCAAAATCGGAAGTAGTTGGCGCCTGCAGCAACCTAACTACTGTAGTTAACTACTCGAAATAGTAGTTTAACTAGTAGTTGCCACTACATTTCTGCAAGTAGTTGATAACTACTTTTGAACTACAATCAGGTAGTTTAACTAGTAGTTTAACTACATGTAGTTAACTACTGGCCATCACTGCGTGTAACACATATAAGAATGGGTCAGTTATATTCCCAGCAATACAGCCATGTGTGTCAACACTTTCTATGCCTTCGGGGATTACCGCTGGAAGATCACGATACCGCCAAAAAAAAAAAAAAAAAGAGAGAGAGAGAGATTAGGAAAGGACCTAATAAACAAGAGGAGAAACAAAAACATCCGATAGCACAAGTATCGCCCGATTTCTCCCCGAATTACTGATTTAAAAATGGCGCCCGATTTTTACCCCCCGAATCTGAGAAAGGCATTTAACCCGAAAAAGTCTCTCCCTAGCTATTGTCCGCCTACTGATACCCAAGGTTCGATCGCAATCGAGAACGCCAGCAACCCGGTGGCAGGGTACACGCTGCTTATATATCCGCTACCCTCCGCAAGGGACGGCCGTGTGCTGAGATTTCCGCGCACATTAAAAGAACCCTCAAGTGAGTAAAATTAATGAACTGGCTGATCACGCGCGTCTTTCATTCTGCGATGAGATTTTTTTTTCATTTTTTTTCACTTTAGTGCCCCTGTAAGTCAAATTTTCAGAAATAAATTCCTGTTTAGATTTAAGTCATCCAGGAATTTACCACAAACGCACAGAACATGCGGAACATGGGCAGAAATACAAACAGCTTCGGCAATAGCTAGTGGCTTCGGAAAAAGAGAAAGTAACGTAGACATTCCGGTGCCATCTTACCATATCCGTGGATTCACACGAGCGACATTCCCCCAGAGGCCGAAGATGCGAAAAGCGTCATGGCTTTCTATTATCACGTGAGCGCGAGCGCTCAACGTCGTGTCTTCACGTACACTGCTCACCGTGGGGAATATCCTGCTACACAGCCACAAGCTATTCCGTAGCAGACGACAGGAAAACACGCTGACGGTGTCGTCTGCCAAGTGTCGTCTGCTAAATGCGCAGTACGCCACACCCTATATGCCGTACCGTGTGAATGCTCAACATAACACGGAACGGAACTTCGGCTCTGTGAGCAGTGTTTTCGCTTTTTCTTCCACATAGAATATTCCGTGAGGATGTCGCTCGTGTGAATACACGGTATGGTGCACGCTACTTACTGGTAGTGATTGTTCTTGCTTTCTTCGGAGCGCGTCGTCTTCGTTCTGCACGATTGTTTTGCATCGTAAAACGCATTCGACGAGGGAGCGTCACAAAAGGACGTGGATGCAAGGACACTTACTCGGCGGCCGTCGTGGCTTCGCAGAACTGCTGGATGCTAAAAAATATATATAATGATGGTAAGTTCCGCGAGGGCTACAATTCAACGAAATAATGGCAGTTGAAGAAAAGGCACTGGCGGTAGGATTTGAACCCGCACCTTCCGACTGCCGGTCAGAGATACTACCCCACTGCTGAATCCCGCTGCTGTCCCTCATTGCTGCTGTTTAATTGCCTCATCCACTGCAACGTTGCTAGAATTCGTTCCATAGATCTCAATTCTATGGTTGCCAATCTGTTAACACAAACGTGGCGAACAGCAGGAAGTACAAGTCGCCTAACAGATCTTCGGTGTGCTTTAGCTTCATACTTAAAGGATCGGGGAAGGACTCGAAAAAAAAAAATATATATATATATGTGACGTAACGACGAAGAGACCGAACTCACGCTCGTGCATGGTCACGATTATTCATTAAACTGATATTGCTCGGGACGGATGTTCCAGTGTTCATCACATATATATACACCAGAAGCAGTAGAGATTAGGGTTTATGAGTGCATCGCGGAATCCTTGTGCGCGAGAGACCATTCAATCGCGTGTCAGAAAAGTTGCTTCTCCGGCTGCCAGTCTGTGACGTCATGTCAGTGGCCCAATCGTAAAACGCGCGCCTTCTTTTCTCCATCTTTCTTTTTGCAGTTGTATTGCAGCCGTCTCGCGTCTGGACCGGTCCTTCTCGCAAGCAGACGACCCTCGGCATCCAATAAAAAGTGCTCCGCCGACATGACGTCACCACACGCGAGGAGTACCGAGGGCGAAATGGACCCCGCTGCGTGCATTCTTCTGAACTATTTTTTCGGGAAATTCGCGATTCCCAAATGAAATATTATGCGTGAATGTTCCTGAAGGTAGTATGTTCATATCACACACACACACAAAGAAAGAAATATCGTGTTCCAAGTGGCTGCTTCCATGCATGCTCCTGTAAGCTTATATCGGTACACACCGAGAGGACATGTCACACATTAATTTCCGGTTAACTTACAAGGCAGACGAGAAGGCGTCGGAGGCGTGTGCGGTACTGCAAAGTAATAGAAAAACTGCACCCAACTCGCACTGAGGCAACAGCGTAACCGTGATGTCTATACGAACAACTCTTAAAGAAGCAAAGAAATAATATCTAGCAGTGCTGGATACACAGTATCATTCATCAAACAATCCACCAGAAGACACCGTGGAAAATGTTTTCACCGAACGGTGCCTTGTTACCCGCACAATATAAGTTACAGAAACGTTCCCGGAAGATAAGCCACAAGTGGGGCTGCGTAACCTTGAAGGCCCGGCACGGTCCGCTGACATGGCGTAGCTAGAATCACTAAATAAGCTTCGCTTCAGAGTATCGACACTGAGGTCCAAGGGAGAGCAGGTGCGCCATCTTGTTTCCGCACCACACCGGTATCATCCCATTTGAGGATCAAAGACGGCTAACATAAAGAGCGGCGAGAAAGCAGGCGAGCTGGTGATAATTGATCTTCATAACGAACCCTGAGACTGGGGAAAAACACACTAAACAGGAGTCCTGTTTAGTGTGTTTTTTCCCAGGAAAAACACACTAGAGTCCTGCTTCAGAGTCCACACAGGAGTCCTGTTTAGTGTGTTCTTCCCCAGTCTCGGGGTTAGTTATGAAGAACGGCTAACATAACGCTCCCTGTGGGATAGACACGCTTCGCAATCATACACGCTTCGTGTATGATTGTTGTGTGATAGTCCATGTACTGTCAACCACAGCGTCCAGAGGATGTCAAGGTGAGCTCAAGGCCGTCAACCTTGATGAGCTGCTTGCAAACGAAAGGAACATTTCACTCGCGCACGATAGATGGCATCATGCGCTAAACTGGGCGTGCGCGTGGGTAGCGTTGCGTGGAAACAAAACGGCGCATGCTCGCTCTTGGAACTCAGTGTCGATACTCTGAAGCGTAGCTTATTTAGTGCCTCTAGGCGCAGCCAGGTGTCAGAAGCTCACAGTGGCTGCTGTTCTGCTTGCGGGGTTCTCTGCACGTCACGGAGTGACCTCAACCTCACACCTTCACTTGCGGAATCTCTGGATGGGATCCTAGAGGGTGCGCGAATGAAAGACCTCACGTGCTCCCATACGATCATATAAAGTGTCTCAAAGAGGCGTACGCATTAAATCAGCAGAGAGTATGAAGCCACTTGGAACAATGGCTCACCAGGAGTATGTCATGTGGCGAAGCTAGGTTTTTCGAGTGCACACTCTGCAGGTTAGTGTGCTATAAGCTCAGCGGATACGCGTATAGTTCAGAGTGGTACTTATTTCTCACTCCTTATTTCTTGGGACTGGGAGACCTACGCCTACCGGGACACTTTGCATTTCGATTACCGGTCACAAAAGGATGTACGCGGCACTTTCTTGCCAAAGCAGGTGAAATAACGATGTTGTTGTGTGCCTTGTTCGTGTGTTAGGAGGTGAAATTCTGTTTTCAGGTCTCTGTCAGTTATAGAGTAACTTAAACTTTATCTCCCGAACTCTATCAAAAGGTGGTGAGAAATCAGTGGGACAGAAACTCACCTCGAGTGGTGGTGATACTGTCCGTAGCTATGGGTGTATGAACGACAGAATGGCAGCATGATTAACGAGTGGTATTCGAGGCACCGAATTTATGGTACTTCTCTTACCGATACTGAACTCACCTTCGTCGTTCGTCGTCTCACGAACTGCAAAAGGTCACGTACAATGTTGTGGGAATCAAGTACAATCAAGTACACTGCTAGAACAGAACGTCACCACGTGGTTGGCTAGGAGAGTATTACGCGGTCAAGTCCTGTTTCAAAAGTGCAGCTAAGCTCTAAAAACAGAACTTCACAGCACAGCACTCCCCTAGCCAATCATCGTCACTCAGAATAACGTCCTTCTCTCTCCCGGTTTATTGAATGTGCGAGGATGAAACAAAAACCTTGTTCTCTTCTCGTAAGTCTCGTTCTCTCCTCAATTCAGGAGTGAAAGAAAAACTTCATTTCGAGATTATGAACGGGGAGTACGTTATTATCCTGTGTATTTCTTTGCATTGATTGTGCTATGTGGTCAAGTTCTGTTCTTTTTTTTTTAGAGTGTACCACCTCCTCACCGCTTTTCCTTTTTGGCAGCCGCTTTATCGTAGATGTCGCACCATGTCCAGTTACCGGAGCGGTACCGGTAATCAGCACTGCGTGCGGTGTTGTAGCACTGCTATGTGGTGTTGTGACCGTTCCGTTAGTTATATGCAGGGTAGTCTGCGTTAATCTAAGAAACTTTGTTGTGGGTCCTGGAATAAAGGCACGCGCGGTTCAGTTACCACCAACGTGTACAGTGAGTGCAGACTCTGTCATCTGCCGTCTCAGGTTCATGGTCAACAACACGCCTATACGCACGTATAATAAAGATATGGTGTAGACCTACCTGGCTTCTGAGTGTGCCCAAGATGGACAGTCTCTGTGCTTGAGACGACTCCCAGGGTAATGTCGGATGCTTCAGTAATGGTATCGTTGTCACTACCGGCGTCAGAATGCCATCCGTGCTCTCCTCTGTGCCCCGTGCGACTTCTGTTGGCTCGGGCTTGATCTTCCAGAAGAACAAAGTTAGCACGCCCTTAGTCAACCACCTTACCGAAGAATATCGTTCTGCTCCCTGATTGGTTAAAAACGGGAGGCGTGCGTCTCTCCGTGACACTTACGCAGATATATTAAGTGTCACCGAAAGGCGTACGCCCCGCGCTTTCCACATATCAGGAGTGATGATAACGGTATCGTTATGTGCGATGCTTCGCCTTCAACTGTGTGGCGACGCAGTTTCGTTTTAAGAGTGTAGCAGCGTCCAAAGCGCAATTCTTGCGCCAGTGCACATATAACATTCCCGGAGCAAAAGCTGAACGCCAATTTTAGCAAGGAACTCATGGAAGCACAAAGAAGGGACCATTATAGGAGTGCACTGTGTACATCACACCGACCCTCCACATCGTACACTCACCGCGTACTTCACCGCGTAGCACGCTGAGAGCCAACCATTGCCACGAATGATGGGGTTATATCGCTTCTGATTCGAAGAGAGAGGTGGGCGTACGCCTTTTTGTGGCAATTTGGATGTATGAAAATTGCCACAAAAAGGCGTACGCCCCCGCCTCTCTTCGAATCAGAAGCGATAACCCTATCATCCTTGGCAATGGTTGGCGCACAGCGTGCTACGCGGTGAAGTCCTGTTTTTAGAGTGTAGCCCTCAGAGCTTGTGGACATTAGCATCGTCAAACTCACCGGGAACCAACGCAGCAGGAATGCCCAAGGAGTCGTCGCCGTTTTCGTTGTCAATCATTTCCAAACCTGTGCGGGCGCGCAAAAAAGAAAGAAACTATAGTGGTGTTCAACTTAAGAAGGAAAAGAAATGTAGTCCGTCAACTATGCACGCCTCTGTAGATAAAGAAACGCAGTCGCGCGCTAGTAGAAATACTGCAGCGCCACCATGCGCCATCAGTAGGGGAGCGCACCTTCTGCCACGGCGTAGTGTCATACGGCCGGTCTTAACAGCCAATACGGAGGCAGAGCATGATGGATTACATTATCTGGCGCAAGAAGGGAGGGTGACCTCTCTGTGTCCATCCTATCCGCGGCGCAGTAATATTTTGAGAGCTGACGTACTAGTTTTTTTTACCATGGTTAAGAACGCGGAGGGGCAAGGACGACACACACACGGAGGCGTTCAACCAGCAACCGAATTTATTTGTACACACAACAGTAGTCAGGAAAGTCCCGGGAAAGTGTGTGTGTCGTCCTTGTCCCTCCGCGTTCTTAGTCATGTTCAGTCCCAATCAACACTATCTATACATTCTCGTAGATTTTTTTTCTCTTCTTAAGTCGAACACGACTGTAGAGGGCCACTTAAGAAGCAAATGTTTCTCCTCGCGGAATAAAAGACGCCGTTATCTTGACAAAAAAATAGAAGGAACAGGATTCATCGGTTGCTTCGTCCGTGATTTATGAGAGAAAGAAACCGTAATTTAAGCTGTCCATTTCTCTCTCCTCCTCAAGAAGAACGACAATGCGGAGAGGCTTCGGATTGGTTACCTAAAAGGGTCCTCCCTCGATGATTGGACAAATCGTTTGAGGAGACCAATGGGAGCCCGCTACGCATCGTCGGCCTTCTTGAGGAGGAGAGGAAGAGGGAAACGTAAATTGCGGTTTCTTTCGATCACAAATCACGAGTGATGCAACGGATGAATTCCGTTCCTTTTGTGTTCGTGTCAAGGTAACAGCATCTTTTCACTCCACGAGGAGCAATTTTGGCCCTTGGGTGGCCTTTTTCTCCTTCAACATTTACTCACGTTGCTCGCTATACATTTGCTACCTTTCTTATTTCTAGTCGTTTTATATTGCTGTCAGGGTAACGGCTCATTGCGTTCCGTTTAATTTTTGCGCGTTTGCGCACCTTGAGGAATCAGTACAAAAACAAACAAAAAAAAAACCGACGCGCTCCACCAATCAATCCTACCTTCAGCAGACGATGTCGCCCCTCCATAAATGAAATAACTGATAATGAGACTGCTCCCTACGATGAATGTGACGCCAAGCAGGACGAGGAAACAGTGCTTCAACCTTCGTGGTTCGTCCGTTATCCTGCAGGACATTAACGTGAGCTTCGAAGCGTTGCTCTTCATGTGGCTCATCGGAGAAAAAATATAATAATACGTATATAAATTCGTAGATGCACTAAATGGGCTACGAAAGACCTCATTTCAAGCCACATATACCTCTTACTACCATGTATAAACATGAGTAGCACTCGCGGTATATCGTCGTTCTCTTCCTTATACATGTAAAAAAAAAAAAAAAGACATAGAAAAGAAGACACGGATGCATTTATATTGGAACCATGGACTCATGTCTATTCTTTTTTTAGGTTCGTTATTTAAAAGTCTCTAATGTAAAGCAACAAGCAAACAGCTTTCGTGTTTGGTGTAATTTAAGAACTTGCTGGTTATCAACACCTCGCAACATAGCACGCTCCGAATATTTTTAATTTATTTTCAGTGCTGCGATAAAACCGGTTAGCGGCGACAACTTCTGTGAGAAAAACGCTCATTTTAGCGGGTGACACTGGAGCTCATGTATCGATATATATATTTTGTTTTTCTTGTGGTTTCGGTTTCCACGCGGCGCGCCGTAGACGTCGCTGCGCAACGCCCAGTGTTTTATACATGCAGTGCAATTTCACCGCCGTATTGCATGGGCTTCGCGATGTTGGAGTCTATTTCGGCACAGTGTTGCCCGCAATTTTAAATTTTGATCTTCTAACGAACTAGGAGTGGGATTGGGACGAAAATTGTAGTAAATCGACAGTGAATGAATTCTTAGTTTGACTCTTGTATTTTATAAAGCAGTCGAGAGAAAGCACAGACGCCTCATGACATAATATTTTTTCCAAACTAGCGGCATGGGGGCGTGATACTTTTGCGGAAAGAAATGTACCAATGCGGATGCCACGACCGCAAAATTCTTCCAACCCATTGTGCAATGGCCGACACTTACTCTGGAGGCGCAGGTCGGAGAAGCGCAGCTGGAAATTGAACAAAACATCATATTAGGAGTGGGTCGACTTAGGTCGAGGATTAGAAGACACATAGAACTTAGACATTCAGTCAAAAGAACTAGTACTGGCATCACAGGGGAGTCAGGCAAGCAGACGACACAAACATGCACGCCGACCATGAGACGCTTTTGTAATACGTGACTGTTTAGCTCTGACTATATCAATGCATCCGCAACGCAGAATGACCCATATTGCGACTTTGCAGTTGTAGTTCAGCTACATTGCTGCTCTGCATCTGTTTTACTCTTATGTGGTCTTCCTTAAATATTTGAAGTAAGTGAACCCTCGTTAATATGACCCCCGATAATCTGACATACGCGCTTTACGACCGTACTCCTGGGGAACAATGCAGTGAAACCTCTGCAAATCCCCCCGTTAATATGACAATTTCGCATTATGAAAATTTTCGGGAACGACCATGGTCATAATAACGAGGGTTCCGAATGCTGCTGAAGACGAAGGTCGAATATCAGAGGTGGCGCCGCTTCAAGGTTTCCCAGTAGTAGCAGATGAGGTCGAGTTAACTACCACCAAGAGTAACCAGCGCACCATTAGTAACGGCAGCCTGCATGTTTCTTTCAATAATGTGATATGTTGGCGCAAGTAATTAAACAGATAGGACTCTTATATTAATGGTTCAGTGAATTCCACTCCTGGTTTAATTAGGTGTGCAGGTGCAGTGTAAGGTGTAAGTAGTTTACTGGATGCCTTCAAAAGTGGACTTGGCATTAAAAATTTTTACTTTGAATATATGGAGTGCCTGAATATATATACAGCAAAACCCGCGGATAGCGATATCGCGTATAACGATATTCCTTGTAAAACGATTGTTCATGATTTTACCGTCAAAATATACAGTACATTGTTTCTATGGGGAAACGACTCGCCTATAGCGATGGAGACCGCGGTTCCGAGTACTCGTATAACGATGTTGGGCGCTGTCCCGCGCGCGTAACCTCGCGGCGAAAATCGCCGCGATAAGATACAGTAGAATCTCGATGATACGAATATCACGGGGTAGCGGAAAAAATTCGTATAATCCGAAATTCACATCAAAAGAATTAAACCAAAATAAATATTGAGGCAAGAAAATAGACAGCGACTGTGCAATTTCCAATACTGTCAGTGAAAGAGGTAGGTGGTAACGCTTTTTTGTCTCCGTATTTGGCCAATGCTGCTCAAATTCGCGAGATGATTCAAAAGGCCTAGCACATGCTTTCCGCCCGCGAGTTGCGCGACAGTGTTCTAAAGCGAGCTTCACTTAAAGCACACAGGCGTTAGGTGAAGCCGATTTGCGGAATGGTGACGTGTAGTGTTGACAGAAGTTGTCCTGCTATGTTCCCTGGTTCCCGCCACGAGTTCTGATCGCTGCTTTCCCAAGCCAGTGCGATGTCACAAAGCTTCGCGTTTTTTTAGCATCTGTTTCTTTTTCTTTTGCTACACGCGGGGTGACGCGTGACTTTCCGGGGACGTGCTATTTACGTCATCCCTCGTTTAACGATGTGTCCCGTTTAACGATGGGAATTCGCGATTACCGTCAATATCGTTATTCGCGGGTTTCACTGTATTACCGAAGAACGTCGTCGTTTGAACCGTAGCTCACGAATGAAATGTGTTAATAAAAATTGGTTAGGCATAAATGATACCATGTTGCTGTTTGTACATGTCGCGATGCATGTCGCATTACGCAGGGTTTGTAGAAAATCACTTGTTTCTTACCATGGTATCTGTCGTCTGGAAAGAGACATTGGTGAATGTTGATGATGGAACCATGTGCGAGCATTGGGTGAGGCGTATTAAATACATAACGTTAAAACGCTAACACCCTCCAGTGCTGGGACCATGAACAAGGACAGATACAACACGGCTCTGAACGTATTCACGTCGCCCCAGCACTGGGTTTTAACCGCAATGTTTTACCAAACAATCCACATTTTTACTTTATTTCGCATCAAGAACACTACAGACAGTTCAGAGTTGTACGTAATTCGTTACAAGTAATTCGTTACCCAATAACCAGTTACTTTTTTGGTAACGAAGTAACGACCTAGTTACTTTTCTAAAAATTGTAACTACTAACGTATTCAGTTACAAAAATTCGTAACTCGTTACTCACGTTACTCGTTCCTTTCTTTCGTTTATACTCGGCTTCAACCTGGACGACATGGTAAATTACTATGTGGAAATTTCCGAAATTCCGTGCGCTTCAAACACGAGGCGACCTGGCCTGGATGTTCAGCTCCTGGGAGCCTCTGGTCGACAGTCATTCTTTTGTTGAGTTCTAAGGTGACCGGGATGACGAATGCCGAAACGCGTTCCGATCAAGTCATTGACCATGAAAGCATTCTTGGAAAAAGACCCTGGATTTTTGTTTGTTTGTTTGTGTGTGTGTTATGTCCCAGCTGCTGCCAATGGTTATGCTAGAGTAACTAAACTGGCGTAAACTCGGATTCTGAGATGGCATTGTCATCCTTTGTTGATTCGTCGTGTTATTGTAAAGCGTGTTCACGTGGCTTGGACGACGAGATCCCGGGTTTATTATATGCAGCTCGTCTGTGTCATTAGCCTAGCAGCGTATCCCGGGAAGAAACCTTAGTCCTTGTATTTTCTCTCCCACCTCCACACTTGTGGGCTGCATTGAGGATCACGGGTTGGATTATAAGATGGCACAGATGATAATCAAGTCAGTGTGGCTTGGGTTGGGGTTCAGGGTGAAGGCGGCAAAAGGTGACGGGAATGCAGTACTTTAGTGTCTTCTTTGCCTTCCCAAACCAAAATGACGCAGTACATCCCACACGTCGTATTGAAATTTGCAGAAGCGTGCTCAGGTAAGCGTCTTCAATATTTTTGTTAGCGAGAGCAGTTACCGCATCTACCGAATACTTTGTGGAGCTACACTCTTAAAAATGAACTTCACCACATAGCACGCTCCTAGCCAACCATCACCCCGAATGACAACGTTCTCGCCCTAGATTTGTTGAAAACGGGAGGAGGAGCCTATTTTGTGCCATTATGCACGGCACAAAATAGGCTCCTCCTCCCGTTTTCAACAAATCAGGGGCGAGAACGTTGTCATTCGGGATGGTGGTTGGCTAGGAGCGTGCTATGTGGTGAAGTTCATTTTTAAGAGTGTAGTGCCGTGTAGAGAGGAGGTATCCCGAGAACTGTGGCTGATTGATGGTTTACAACGGGGGAGGGGACATGTTTATTAAAAAAAAGGAAGGAATCATGCAAAGAGCCACCGTATACAACGGCTTATAGACGTTGATGCGGCGTTTACCAGTTCACATAAACGTAGAATTGCGCAGACGTCGTGTAACCTCCTGTAGCAGTGGTGCAAAAATAAGGGTATACAGGCAGCTATTGACCTTGAATTTACAGAGAAAAAATGGAAGTCTGATTACTAATCAGGCGCATCCTATTTCCAATACATGCATCAAACAAAGATGGCTGTATTTGATGCAGCCATTTTTCACAGCAAAGAGTCTCCTTAGACGGGTTAGACAGATAAGGAGAACAGGCATAATGTGTACAAGGCTGAATACCCCCGAAACTTCCTGCATTTACTGTACTGCAAGGGATACACTCTGCCTACTCACAGCGCGATCTATGCACTGTATAAGAAAAATTTCAGTATTTTTACTGCACAATTGACTGCTAACTTTCTTGCCGGAATATGACCTATATGCTGCACAATACCCGTTTGAGGTGCACACTGCACAGATTTCGCAGTTTAATATCCCTTTAATGTAAGTGGCTCTCTTTTCGCTTATGAGAGCTGTGCAGAGTGCAGCCCAAACGAATTTCTTGCAATAACTAGGTCACAACACACAAATTGGCAATAGAGCTATAGCAGTCACTTGCGAGTAAAATTATGGAATTTTCTTAGTGTGGTCTTTACGTTCTGCCTTCTGATATGACAAGTTTGAAATATGCGACATAATGTGCAAAATTAGCGTGAAGCAGTTTCTTACCGTAAGAGTCGGTCATCGTGAAGGACGCAGACTCTGCAAAAGAAAGCTCTTAATCGTATGGTTTGCATCTACAACGCTCTTCGAGAAACACGATAGATGAGACCGTGAAGCACCAAGAGAAAATCTAACCATTCATTTTGCTGGAGTTTGTAGAATAAGCAGTGCGACTACGAGGCCTGCTTCTTCTTCTTCCTCCCTGTCTTTGTAGTCCGGCGTTTGGGGGCCAGTTGAGAACAATCAGCCTCTTCGTCACTTTCTTCTTATGGCGAATTCGAATGGTCATTTCGGAGCAACTTTTTTTGCCAGATCTCGAGCAGTCATGTTCGCTTGGTCAAAATGAAGCAAATCTCGCATGTTCGCGTGGCGCTTTCGGAGCGCTCGGAATTTGCTAGCTAGCACTTTTTTTTGCCCGGTCTCAAAACGATCGAGCAGCAGATTGCTCAACTGTATCCGGTGTCGTCACATCCGCACTGCAACGGTGGCGAGTGCCCTCATTGGCCCGCATGTTGAAATCACGTGGTTTAGCAGACGACAAAACTCGAAGACGGGCGACCGCGATGCACCAAGCGTGATCCAAGTGCCTAAAACCGCTAGATTCCTAGCAATCATGTTCGGGTGGCAATGGTCACGTGATCCAGCTCGGTCGCCGACCTAGCAATTTCCGAGCGCTAGGCCGTGTTGCAACTAAATGACCACCCGAATTCGCTATTAGTCGGTACACGTGGCTTATCTTTACATGGCATCTTACGCATGGCTTATCTTTACCAATGGCTGTGTAGACCCCATAATTTTCGGGCAAGTAGATTTAATGCAATTTTGTAACACGTTAGGCGAAACACCCTGCACGTGCTGTCACAACAACAAGCAACAACAACAACAATGCAGAAACTTTTTTAGCTGAGAGGTGCATTTTCCATGGTCCGTTCGTCTTGGAGTCAAACATCTTTCCCTACCTTTTACCCATAATGCCACTGAGAGTGACAGTACCGTACAGTGGTACTGTTCCTAGTATTCTTTTGTTCCAGGTACATGTTCATCTCTTCACCTGCCTAATAGGGATTACCCACTTATATACTTGTTCCGGAGAAATATATGCTATGTGCTCTTCTAAAGAAAAAAGTGCATCACCTAAATGCGTCCTTCAGTTCATAAACAATACTGGGCTAAAAGCAAAAGTATTTTTATCACCCTGTAATGTGATGAACATTACTGGTATACAATTGTCAGCCCATTAATATGTCCAGCGTTTTTTTTTTTTTTTTAATACGACTCCTTATGCTATTCCCAAGCCTCACATGAGCCAACAGTTCTTGCGGAAATGTTCATGTATATAATTGCCTCACGGAATACTTCGAGAGAAACTTCATAGTTTCATCAAGTTTTGAATTGTATTACGCGGAAAGCCGGTCAAAACATACTATACGGTATAGTGCAATGTTTGTCTAGCAGCTTTAAACGTTTGCCTCTATGCTCACAAATCACAACAGAAGTTGGTTGGTCGTAGCACGTGCTTTCGTTAGGTATCGTATGGCACAAGCCTTTAATCACTGAAGTGTACATTAGAACGTGAGAAAAACACTTGCGACGTTGACGTAGCACAATCTCACACAGCCTAAACGAACGGATAAAACCATAAAAAACTGATAAAAACAGCTTCATAAACTCTCCGGCATGCATGTTTCACCGTAAATTTACTTCTCTGATCAGGTCTCATTAAGTGCACGTGGGTGATGTTTCTGGGGCGAAGTCTAGGACACGACTCACGCGACTGAAAGTTATGGTACATTCTTTATGTGTGACATCTGTCGTGTGAATAAGAGATGGTTAAAAGACCCCAGGAATATATCGGAAGTCTTCATTCTTGCGGGAGAACAGTTCCGATCCAAACGGGGCGGTATGTCAACCTCGTGGCACCACGCAGTCGCCTGCGTCCTCTTCTTCTGTTCCTTGGGCTTAAGTGTGAGTACCGATGATTTTGCACAGATTTCGTAAGCAAGTATCTTCCCACTCAGTATCTCAGTACCTCAGTATCTCAGTAGCTCAGCACAGATTTCTCAGCAAGTACCTCATCTTTGTATTTGCGCGATTCATGCAACGAATGAACTGGTTTGCTGCATCGAAAGTTGTTGCTCTTTACAGAACCTTGGATCCGTCAGTGGGCAGCAGGGAATTGTTTCGGTAAGTGTAGAAAATATTGTGAGGAAGAGATTATGAATGTGATCGGTCAATATGAACGTAAAGACGTTGGGCCCATGCAAGGCTCACGTCACGGTGGATTGTACCGTGTAGGACGGGGCTGTTGAAATCTGTCCAGCCCATGGAGGAGAGGTCCTCCTTCCGGTGTTGTCGCGCATGAAGAAAGAACACCAATGCGCTCTCCGAGGGAAGGCCTGGCCCAACGCCCAACTATACCTCAACCACCACTCAAGTGTTGCCAAATCTCATCCACAGGAAGTCGCTATTGGCATCCCGAAAAGTCGCTAAAATTGAAACTGAAAGTCGCTAAGAAAGTCGCTGCCACCACTGTGCCCATTTGTTCGTCGCACGTTATGAACCAATGTGGTGATAGACGTACCGGATGTTTCAACGAATGTGTGTGCTAGACGGCCAAGAGAGGACATGACAAAACCAGCTAATGGATAAAAATGAGAGAAAGTAAATGAATTTCGGAAACTTGAACATCCTCTGCTCAACTTTCTCTAGCTTTGTCATCTGAGACACGTAATGGTGGTTTATTGCTTGCAAATGGTTCCGATGCCTTCTCGTGTTTTTCCGACTTGCTATACTTCTTTATGTCTGACAGCCTCGCATAAATCTCACACTACCAGTGGACGCACTGGGCCCTTGTGTCGCTGTCCTTAACTAGACGCAGCCATCCCTTGAACGTTGGAAGCAATTCCCAGCTCTTTACTTCTGGTTTTTGGACTTACTTTTTCATTTTGGACTTAGTTCTTACTTCTTTGGACTTACTTCATTTTGGAAAACGCATATATACGTCTGTAGCCCATCCTAAAAACGATAAAACCCTCAGTTCAGGACAAAAAGAAGACATGTCCACGCGGCAGAGAAGAGGCAAACTGGAAACAGCTCAAAGAAACTATAGTGCTGCGAAGAGCAGAAACGAAACTGGACGCTGCACGGAGCACGCTGGAGCTCTCCGTGCCACATGTGATTGACCCTGAGCACACGGGCGAATTTAGGGGGTCCGGATTTCCTGACCCCCCCTCAACTTCAGTCGTTAGTTTCGATTGACCTTGGTGGTGTAATAACATGCTGTCCAAGGCAGGAATCCCCCTCAGAAAAATCCTGTATCCGCCCCTGCCTGAGCAGCATGCTGAGCCGTCGGGGCCGGCGAAATATATTGTTCTTCGCGAGAGCTTGTTGTCCACCGAAACGTGACAGGAAGGTCACGATTCTTCCTGACTTCATGAAGGAATATCCGTGTCGCTGAAACAGTCGTAAACGTACCAGAAAATCACCAACAAAAATCCGCTAATCCCAAATGCAAAATGTTGTCGCTAGACAGACCCCGAAATCCGCTAAATTTAGCGACTTTTCCCCAAATATGGCAACACTGCCTCAACCGTGCACCACGCATCGCCATCTGCCGGGAGAGATAATCGTTGGTCAGTTGGGTGCTGTCTGCTAGCTAGCGATGGGTGTTCCTCCCCTCAGAGACGGTATTGGTATGTATATATAGTTCCTTCCGTCGCCCGTTGGGAGGTACCCGGGTTCGAATCCCGGTGCCGGTTGTGCTGTCTGGGGTTTTTCCTGGGCACACATGTTGGCATTGGTACACCTTTGACGGGCATGACCGACACTGCCTTGTAGGCAATTGTGGTATCCAGCAGACGACTGGGGTGTTCTAGACAAAGCTCCGCTAGTTTAGGGTCTACTAGCAGACGCACGTGCAAGTCACAGTGCAGAAATACGAGGGCAAGATGCTTGACATTGTGTAATTTCTCTACCATTGTATTTTCCCGCCGGGCCCACAGTTATAAATAAGACTGTCCATTGTTTGCTGTTTCAGGATGAGGACGATGAGGATCCATTTGGACACAGAGGCGTTGATTCGCAATTCAGGATGCCAGACGTAGCTGGAAGGGCGCAACGAGTGCAAAGAAATCGGAAGACTTTCGGAGGAAAGCCGTACGAAGTACAATCGCACAACTACGGACATCACGTTTCAGAACACCATCATAAATCCGTTTCAATTCACCACGAAAGGCGGCAAAACGTCCACGTCTTCTCCCAAGGAACAAGGTCAAAGAACATATTGCCACCCGGACAGGCGTTAGACGCTTGGCAATCGCAGCCAGCCGAAGGCGGTCTGCAAACACGGCGAGTTCAAAACAGTTGGAAAACACATCAAATGAAAGGCGACAGACATGTTGAAATGGTCAAAGACATTTGGCAACCACAACGATTCAGGGTCGATGGCCAGCAAAGAGTCGACGGGGGCTCGAAGCCGCGGTCTGTCAAGCGTGGACGGCAAGAAAAAGGAAAGAAAGGCCGCCCACGAAAAGCGAAGGGCAACAGTCAGCAACAGACAGTCCAAGCAGACTCAAAACACTGGCCCGTCAAGGGTGAAAAGGGAAATTTCAAAGGCATCAGGCCACCACGGCAAATCAAACGCGGAGGGCAGCAACAAAGAATAAGAGACGTAAGGCTGCCATGGCAATTAGACGGTAGCGGGCAACAAAAGAACAGAATGCGCAATCCAAAACAGGACGTCGGGCAAGGCGAAGCTTCGGTCAAGGGAGGGGTCAAGGGAGGAGGACAACAACGCAAAGGAGGACAACGTCTACGGCCAGGCAGGTTTGGAGGACAGAAAGGACCAGTGAAGGGTGGCTGGAAGCAAGGCAAGGTCCCACAGAAGGTCAAGGGACTCCTTCAACAGAGAACACTCCAAATGCGGCACGTCAAGGTGGACCGGCAGCATCGCACATTCAAAGGTGACTGGCAAGAACGGACATCTAGTGGAGGTTTTGCACCACTGCAGCTCAACAGCGAAGGGGGACAGCGGCAACTGAGCGTTTACCAATAGCTTGAAAAAATATCCGTGTATTTAATCACCTTATTGATAACCGTTTACGCGTAGCTCTTGCAGGTGTTGATGTCATGTCGCTTGCAGGTACTGAAGTGGTAATGAAAACCCTCAACATACAGGTCTTCTGGTAATGAATGATTTCCTTTCTTGCCTGACACTGTAGCGCTTATTTTTGCATGTGAAATGGCAAATACACTCACGTTCTTGTGCAGTTTATTCGGATTCGCTTTTACTTGGTTCTGGTTACGACGTTGTTGGAATACGCAAATAACCGTGTATTCACACGAGCGACATTCCCCCAGAAGCGGAAGATGCGAAAAGCGTCATACCTTTCTGCTGTCACGTGAGCGCGAGCGCTCAACGTCGTGTCTTCACGTACACTGCTAACCGTGGGGAATATCCTGCTCCACAGCCACAAGACATTCCGTAGCGGACGGCAAGAAAACACGCTGACGATGTCGCCTGCTAAGTGTCGTCTGCTAAATGCGCAGTGCGCCACTCCCGATATTCCGCACCATGTGAATGCTCAACAAAGCACGGGATGGAACTTCGGCTCTTCCAGGAATCATACCAGGTTTATCAGAGCACTGAATGGAATTGGAATGGAATGGCGGAAACTGTCCTAGGAATGGAATGGAATTAGGCTTTTTTTTTTCGCAGGCGGAATGGAATTGGAATGGACTGGTCCGGGTGCCACACGGTCAAGGGCGAAATAGCACTATAGCACTGCTGGGCTACCCAGCACGGTTACCGGTCCCTTATTCCTTTTATTGATGGAATTAAAGGAATGGAATGGGGTTGCCAAGCCATTCCAGGAGTGAGAATTGGCCATATACCTTTTCATTCCGAGGAATTGAAAGGAATGGAATTATCACAAATCTCCATTCCTCGAAATGGAATTGGAATGGAATGGGTGATTCCATTCCGCAACCCTGATATCAACTATACCATCAACAAATATAGAGTTGAGATGACGTGTTTCACCGCAGTGGTACGGTACCCTATACCTCATTGCTCGTGGCAACTATATGAAAATGATGAAGGATGAAAACTACACCAATATGCCAAACTACGATATCAATATCTGCAATGTGAGAATGACTGTTTCAAAATTGGATACCAAAGGGCGTGTGTTTTCCATGCCTGTCGAGTTCGTTTTAGCGAACTGCGCATTTTAGCGGGCAAGGCCGACGCAACCAGTGGCGTATCTAGGGTGTGGCAGGTGTGGACAGGTGCCATGGGCGCCAGGTGAACAGGGGCGCCATTATGTGGTCGGGTGTGAATGTGCCAGGTCGGGCACTCAACCTGGCACATTCATAAATGATCTACACTCTAAATCGTTTTACACCTTAAAGGGTGTAAATCAAAATGTTCATGGCGCACACCTTTTAAGGTGTATTTTAACACCCTCATGGCAATTGGGGTGTAAAGGGTGTAACACCGAATAAAACTGTTGGGTTTGTGGCAATATGCTGGTAACTGTGTTTTCACAATTACCAGCATATTGCGTATAATCACATTGAGGTCCATATATGTCTGCACATCAGGTGACTAAATATGTGTGTAAACATGCACAGCCGACATACAGACAATCATGTATGGCGTGGCAGGTGTGCATGGCAATGAAGCATGGCAGCTGTATATAGCTTTTCGTGTAACTGTAGACTTTCTAATGAGCAGGCACCTCCACCATATGCATGTTCATTACTTAGAACGCTGCATTTATTCGCTGCATATTTCTTCAAAGTTTTGCAGTGTTGTACCCACAAATATCTAACCCCTGTAAAATGCATTATGTTGTTCATTATCCGCGACTCATCAGGATGTTTGGTCCTTTCCTATCTGTATGGTTGTTCGCGTTTCGAAGGCGTTCGCGTTTCGAGCATTTTAAAGATGTTGCTAGAAAAAAATCGACATATTAAGAACATAACCCTTTCATTAGCAAGAAGACATCAATTCTATCAAATGTATGTGTGGTCGCAGCCCTTCATGAGAAATGCCACATCTACTGCTGGTTCCAAGGAGATACCACTTCAACATGCCCCAGAATAAATTCAGAGTTACATTCAGGACCGTGATATTCACGCAGAATCTATAGTCTATGCGAAAAGTGCAGTTGATAATGATAACACATTTGCTGTTGGCTTGCCAAAGAATCTTCCGAGGAGGACTTACCCGTGTTCAAACATTAACTATAGTTGAGTATGATGAGCACTATCATGTATTTGTTCTGTCTTGCAATGAGGAGCAACGTGTTTTAAGAAATTTAAGCACTATCTCAACAGATCTTCTAAATCTGCATGCATTACCAGATGGTAGACGTGTTGTAAATCCAGGGCATGCACTTTTGTAACTTCCTGTTCCCTGTTGTTGTATATATTTACTTTTGAACAAAAACAAACATACTCCCTTTCTACACCCAGGCGACACACTATCACCATATTTCACCTGGGGGTGTAGTACACCATTGTTACACCCTCAGGAACTTCCAAGACGAAGTTGTAGGGTGTGAAAGGGGTGTGATCTTTGTTAATACACCTATTTTACACCTTTAAAGGTGTGAAACGATTTAGAGTGTAGAGCACCCGCCATTAGAGACGCTGTAGTGTGAAACTTAGTGCGGACCGCACGAAAACGCATCCCCAAGGACATCATGTTAACCATGTTGCCATGGGCGCAGGTAGCTCTAGATACGCCACTGGACGCAACACAGAGCGACGTCGCTTAGTTTAGCCCTACACATTCTTCTAGTTCACAAAGTTTGTTGACTACACGTCCCCGCGCCTGTTCTATATAGGCATTGGCCGCATTAGACTGTGCTGATTTTGGATTTTGAACGTCTGGGATTTCGAATCGGTGGATTCTGAACTGTGCGATTTCGGGACACCCCCGACAGCGCCTGTACTGTCTTCTCCTGGGTTGCACGGCAGAATTTCCAGACAGATGTCAACATGCCCTGAAGTCGGCCCGTGGAATATTACACTACGCCATTCCCTCCTGCGGCTATCCCTCAACTGTCTGTGTGTGCGTACGTACGTACACCCGTAGAATCTTAACTGTTAGGACATCTGCAGGTCATCCCAGCGACTGAATTGGCCATTGCAACGTGTACAATCGCAATTGCGCATGCAATGTTACTGCGTGTCCGTGTATACCGGTATGAGTTTTCACCGTAGGTTGTTTGGAGTTGCAGGAGGGTGGGGGGCACGGGCCCCCCTTGCCCCCCTTCTCTGGGTACGCCCATGCTTGATCCTGTGTCACACTTAGCACTTGCTAGACTCACATTTCTTCACATTCCTTATCGTATAGAGTCTTTGTCGTCTGGAGGTGGACAGGAGTAAGAAAAAAAAAGCTATTTATTCTTATCACAACGTGTGAGCGAAGAATGTGTTCCTATCCAACGGTGCAGTTATTCCGCAACGTCAGAAGCAGCTATTGAAGCAATGAGGTTGTAAGTCACCAATGTGCCACGAGGCTACACCCGTGATGAATCTTCGTTGATTAATATTCCGTCTTATCATTGTCCGTCGCCCCGATCGCTAAGCGTCCCGTGTCGCGGATGAGGTTTTCCATGCTTGGCTATCTGCGTGCAAATAGTTATTTTTACATACATAGCGCATGATTCATAGTTAAATGGATCACGGGTCCATCTTTACCCTTCACGCGTCCCTTGTTTGCGGAGCTCTTCATGGGTGTAAAGTCTGCTGCTGTAAAGCGAGGTACGCTTGGTCACGGCTCAAATACTGGAAGCTTACTGTAGGGTGAAGCTTACTTGACACGTTGATACGTCCCCGAACGGCTGAAATGAGAGATTAAGAAAAAAAGGGAGAATTAAAGCAAAAAACACGGGGCGCTGTACTTACTCGAATTGGACGTTGGTTCCAACTTCTTTTGAGTACCGCGTTTTTGAACTGTATATATTAGAAGAAGAAAAGTTCAATGTTCGTGCATTCAACTGCATGTGAAACCGAACTTACGGGGTGAAAGTTGTGTTTTTCTCTTCGGCTCTGAAATAATGAAATTGCGGTCATGAACCGGTAACAATATCAAATGTCGGAGTAGAGGTGAGAGGCCTCGGGAAAGGAAAAGAAATCGGTTTCTTTTTCGGGAGCACAAACCGACCACTGTGGCGTCGGCCATGCTGTCTCGCTATACACAAAGTCACGAACTACGATCTTTCCCTTCCTGATTTTTGCGATTTTGTTTTTCTCTTTTAGGATCTTTAAGAATAAAATAAGGGAATCGTGCTTTCATCTACGCGTGTTGCTCATTCGCAATCTTATTTCTGGGCTCAACTATTTACTACGAAAACCTGGAGGATAATTTAGGGTCCACCCCTACTTTCGAACTGTAGTATTTCTTCGTAAACCACCAAGCGTCAACCTACCCTACAATGCTACTCAAGTATCGTCGAAGCCGCGTTTCCATGAACGACAGCGCAACTGACGATATGGAATGCTTTCGCATCCATTCTATTCACACGCGAATATTCAAGCACCAACCGTATTTCCTGCCCGACAGCGTAGCCGTTGTGTTCTTGAACGTTGCCGTTGACGTCGTAATTGTGACTGGCGCTGCCGTTGCCAGTTTGCTTCCTGATTTTGTGACATGCCGCGCGATATATGAAATGTCGGGCAGGCTCCAATTCTGCACACATTACTCTTCACTTACCCGCTTTCTCTGTGGCCCTCAGAGCTGGAAACATCAGATCACAACGTTTGGTCACAGACGCGTCGCAAGAACATAGAAGACGTGAACGACGCTGTATATATAAGTAAATCGACGACTCACTGTGTGTTCCTGCGGATGCACTCTGTGTTGACACCGAAGAGCGTTTCGTGCTAAGGGTTTCTGGTGTTTTAGGACTGTGTCGTGTCGCTGGAACAACAGTCGACGTATTATTCATTACTGTTTTTCACAGAGAACCAACCACCATACTCGAACTTTTAGGCATGTTTGAAGAGAAGATGGAGGACTACTTTGTACAGCAAATACCTGACCCTAAACGAGCCCCTTTTGAAGTGGGACTCCGCAACAGAATCACCACAACGAGTGTGGCATAGCAGTAACCCTTGCGGTGTCAGGAACATACATACGAAATATCGCGTTCCCAAGTGCGCAGATTTTCTTCGAACGGATTATTACGAAGTGAGCGCTTCGCCTCTGTGAAGCAAGAGGGCGCTGAAAGCAACACTGCCGACGTCATCCTGCATGGAAGAGGAATGCAAGCTTCGTTGCAGACGGAAATGCCGGGTGACGTCACAGTATCTTCCTCCGGGCGAACCGCTGTGCGCTTTGTATGTTGGTTTCGGTTTGGTATTGTCATCATTTACGAATTAATTACTCGCACAAAATGAATGCGAATGTTGTATTCGGTATCAAGGGAGCGGTCCCTGTTCGGTATGATGCTCACCTAATTTTTTTCGAATCCTTCCGAAATCTCCCTTTAACGCAAGATGCCATTCGTACTGGAATTGTGAAATCCCGATGAGCTTCGACGGCACCAACTGTCCGCTGCGAGGAGCATGCTGTCCGCTCTTATAATGGCTGGGGAATTCAGACATACCGAAACGGTAAAGTGCTAACGGAATGCCACTTCGTTTCCAACCCTGCCTCATTCAACGAGCAGTCCATATAAGAGGCCACAATTAAACTATTTTAGCTTGAGGATTTCTTGTCATTCCACAGTTCCCTCAAAGACAAGCCACGACAGGTGCGGCCCGATCTCCCAGTGTGATGTAATATGTGACGTAGTATGACGAAAAGCACAAGCGCAGGAACCAATTGCGGGGGTCTCCTTTCCCATTTGAAAACTCGTCCGCTATGGGCAAGGTGACACGGCTCTGCTTGCGTCAGTAATTCATTGAACCCTCGTTAATATGACCCCCGATAATCTGACATACGCGCTTTACGACCATACTCTTGGGGAACAATGCTGTGAGACATCTGCAAATCCCCTTCGTTAATATTACAATTTCGCATTGTGACCAAAATTTTCGAGAACGACGATGGTCATAATAACGAGGGTTCACTGTACGGACTTTCTGAAGGAGTTAAGAGATCTCAGTAGGGCGTGCAGATCAAGGACCCTTACGAGATAATTGTTCATGCGCACGAGTGCATATTTTCGCTTTCCAGCTGCTTACACCGACCACTGATCACATTTACTGACTGACGAGTAACGCATTTTGGAACAGCTTACCTGACTTCCGAGTAGTATGTACAGGTTCTTCATCGGTCGTGAAATCCCTGTAGTCGCCTGTGCTTGTGACGTCATCCTGGAAATTATCTGTGCTCTCACTGGTACTGCGTCCCTTGGAATCTTCGTGCCGTTGGGCCTCATGGTCTTGTAGTTGGTCTATCAACTGTTGGAGCTTTGTTCCTACCGGTTTCGAATTCTTCAATTTAGCTAATGCTCGCTTTACTTTCCGATACAAGAAGTTTTGGATACTGAAAATAAACAGTCGTAGCTCCTTCCCACAGTTAACCGGATGGCTCTTTCTTTGCATACACACAAGCTAGTGGCATAGGAGTTCTCCATGGCATTTACACGGTTCTTTCTACTAGACAGAAACTAGTAAACACCTGGGGGCTTAATCACTTGCACGCATTAGTAGTAGTTAGTAGAAGGGCACGTGATAAAACACGTGCACGGCGCTCTTCGCGCGATACGTGAAGGGCGTGGGATACGTCACGCGCAATGTGTCACGTGCCCATCTTTTTAAATTTCCCGCCCGCCTTTTTGAATTTCCCGCCGCTCGTCCCCCCCCCCCCCCCGACCGTAACGACGATGAAGCGATTAAGCCCCCAGGTTAGATGGTGAATAGTACGTTCCCAAGCAGCACAATGTACTGAAAGTCGAGCGCAATAGGGGTGGACGGGTGGGTGGAAGGCCTTGAACAGACTCCTGAAACTAAAGAACATTGATAAGACACATACCATCCACCTCTATTGCACTCGACTTTCGGTACATTGGCTGCATGGGTTATGTCATGAAAGGATAGCGCACACATTTGAGGAAAAGGCAGCAGAAATTTCGAAAGCCTGACAAAGGAGCCGCTGGATACTTCTTTGAACAAACTTGAGTTCGAGTGTAAGAGGTACAATTCCCTTATTCCTGATCTTTCTGCGATTCTCAAGCGTCTAATATTGAGTATATTATCCAAATCCTTAGCTTACCATTATGCAACGTTGACGAAGCAAAAGCGTTGTCGCTTTTTTCATCGTCCAGCATTTCTAAGGCTGCAACAACAAAGCAGAAATTCCTATTCCCACCTCATGAATTATTCGTGCCTCATTCTAACATATCCTCCCCTCTAATGATTCGTTAGAAGTGCAATGTGAGTACGTTTTTGTGACACTTCGCATGTATCTCAATGGTCACAAAATGGCGTGCGCCTAGCTCTCCCCTCAAATCAGAAGCGACGGCTTTGTCGTTTTGCTCGTTATTTGCACAGAGCGTGTTATACAGTAAAATTCTGTTATTATAGAGCGCGGACGTCACTGCACACTGTTAGCATGGAACTTCACCACGTTACGTGACGTTATGTTTCAAGAGTAAAGTCTAGAGATACGATATCATCCACAGTAATGGATGGCCTAGTATGTTGCTACGCGGTAAACACTCTAGTGTTCTCTCTCTCTCTCTCTTTTTGTGCGTGCTAACAGTGCAGATAAGCTTACCTCCGATGGCCGGACCGAAGCCTTCGAGCAGAAGGTAGCCAATAATGAGGCTCGTTCCCAATGCGGATGCGGCGACCATGTACCAACTGACTTTCCTTCTCTCTGGTTCAGTGGACCTGCACATAGCGCAGTTGAGAGTCTCAGAATCACTTTTGCACGATATATATGGCGGCGCAGAGAGATTTATGGAGAAAATCGTCCACATGAGACCGATTTCTTCATAAATGTCTTGGCGACCATACTGAGGTCACGTGACGTTCCGCCATTGCCGGCCCTCAGCAAGCTCACTGTATCGCAGGCACGATCGCAAGCTTCCTTTTCGCTTTATTACATTTTGTTTGCAAATCCTCGTCTTCCTTCCAGGTCGTCTTCCACGGACGTACAGCATGTAAATAATAACTGCCGCAAGTGCTGACAGGGAATGGGTGGACGACATATGACGATGGCTCAAGATGCTGAGATCACGTATTATTTGAAACCTCTTCTCAGGGTGTCAAGCAAAACAACGTTCAAGGTTAAGGCATATATGGTGCTACTGCTCCACCATTCTTGGCGACTAGACGCCCTCTATGTAAGCGCTACATTGCTTCGGATCAGTTTGCCTTCCCTTTTGCTGCCTGTGTGTGTGTGTGTAGCAATGGGAAAATAAAAATTTATACGTTGAGATTGTTTGTGCAGCGACCTGCTCACCACACCTTACACTTTTTACACAGCAGTTACACCTCTTATGAAGTAATAGTTGTCGCATATACCAGCTCCCGTGGCATAATGGCTTGGAGGGTCGCTTTCCACGCCGAGACTGGGAGGTGACACGGGTTCGAATCCTGTCACCGGCTGTGCTGTCTGAGGTTTTCCTTGGGTTTTCCAAAGACTTTCCAGACGAATGTCGGCACAGTTCCCCCTGAAGTCGGCCCAGGACGCATACTAACCCCCACTCCTTCCTACTGTCCTCTCTCAATCTGTCCACGTCTGTACGTCGCTCATAGCCACAGTTGCTTCGCGGTGCTAACACGGAATTTTAAAAAAGTTGTCGCATATCTTGTGCATAAAGGGTTGCGAAGTTCTACCTCCTACCTCACTCTCTGCCACGAATGATAGGTCTACTGCTTCTCATTCGGTGAGCGAGGGGGCATGCACCTTTTTGGAGCAATTTGGATTATATGATAATCGCTTTTACCACCCTTTTGCGCCCTTTATTAGACGCTATGTTGACCTAGGTGGTAAACTATGGTAGTTACCACTTTTTCACAACCTTTTTTTTTTCCTTAGAGTGCAACTAACCAGATGCAGACATGGCGGTTATGATGATTGTGTAGAGGTACGCTGAAAAAAAAACAAAAAAAAAACAGAGATCCTACTGGTTCAAAACAAGAAACGCTCTCCAAGCAACGCGATGTGAGCCCACCATGTTCAACGAAACACTCCCTGCTTCGAAATTTTAATTCTACGTTCACTGATCTTTGGCGCACTTCACTGTAAACGGTGTCTCTGAGCAACAGTATCCCTTTGTTCCATCACTCTTCAGCCTCCTGGTAACTATCACTTTGTCCTTTCATTTTTTACCGGCCGATCCCACGGCGAAGCAGGTTTCCCTCGCCAAACTTCAAAGCTTCATACTTACTCGACCTGTGCGGCAGGTGGAGCTGAAAATGCAACATGCCAGTCCATCTATACTTTGGAATGACAACACCATCAGCAAGACGCGACAAAGACGTTACGTACGACGCGAAACATAAAGGGAATTCCACGAGCAGGATTTGTCGAGCCACTTTTGGAGAGGGGCAAGCTCTTAAAACTGAGGGGAGGGAGGTAATAACAGAATCGGCTTCGCCTTTCCTGGACACACAGAAGTGGGCGTCGTCACGACTATATAGCAGGGAGTGCAAAGTGCTACAGGGGTCGTTCGGAAAGACCCGCCTCCTACAGAAAGAGAGCGATGTTTCTTGCTTTAGCAGAACGTTCGGCATAAGAACCACCGGGGTAGAGGATGTTTGCTTGCGTGCCAGAGCTGGAGTTAGTGATATGGGCTTCGCGAGCAGAATGGCGGCTGACTCATGCGATCTAGTTAACGTTCGCTTCTGGAGAGGGTTGGCCTGCACCATCCCAAAATAGTTTACTTCGCTTCACACTTTTCTCGCGCACTCTAAGGAAGTGACATAATCAGCGACAGCGTGTGGAGCATGCTAGAAAGCGGCAAAGGCATTATTTTCATTCGCAAGGATCTGGAAAACTGCAGTAAGCTTGTTGACTTTGTTGATTGCAGTCAATTCCCGAACTGCTACTCTAGGGAACGACATCATTTTGTCCCAAATATCACGCGCGGGCTCGCCGAGAGAAGCGATTTTGTTGCATCTCCCATTGACTCCCATGTATTGAAAATTTGAGAAACTTTAATTTGTCAAAAATCAGTGTATCGCGTCAGGCCTCCAAACTCTAGATAGACTCGAGAAGAACACGCCTATACTTGTTTCGTGTAGAAATATAGCGAGGTTTACGGTATACCTGCACACAAAAATTCCCCATAGACTTTCTTAAGAAGTGAGCCCGCCTTAAAACTAAATTCCCCCGCAAAACATGCTCTTCACCAACCATTGCACTGAATGGTATATTGCTCCCGATTTCTGGAGAGAGCGGGGCGTACGCATTTTTTCGTGACGATTAATGCAACTGCAGAACTGTCAAAAAACAAGCGTACGCTCCCAGTTTTCAACAAATCAAGGGAGAGAGCGATGCCATTCGGGATGGTGGTTGTCTAGAAGAGTGCTATGCGGCGAATCTCTTATACTACTCGTATGCGACATAGTTTGGCTAGAAGCTAGTTCGGCATCATGTCCCCCTCCCCCGCTTATGCTTCTGTTGCGGAATTGCATGTGGAATGACGACCCATGATGCTGAGCGCCCTGTCCCTTTGCCGCCGTAAACCAGTTTTGCCAGTTCCCCCGGAGAATTGGCGATAGAAGGAGCGGCCGAATCATGACCGAGCTAGGAGCAATGCTTTTCAGAACTCCACACAGCCGAGTAGCGAACAACATTTCTCTGGACCAATCAGCGAGCGTGTCCCCTGACGCGTCAGCGCGAGGTCCCAGGCAGATCCTGGTACTGCTCTTCACCGCCGTTGCGCACGATCGCTTTTTGCGGCGCACTTTAAATTCAATTTCTGCGATAATTATGACTCTGTGGTGTAAATTACTTCGCATGGTGCATCCTACTGTCCTACTTAACAGTTTTATGGGAAGAAAACAGTGTTAAAAATGACTTCTGTGCTACTTTAATCCAGTTCGAGGGTTCTGCATACTAAAGTAATCCAGTAACTTAGTCCAGTTGTAGGGTTCTCTACTTGTGGCAGCGTGTCAGAAGAGCGGACACAGAGAAGGATAGTGTGTCTTGAGCAAAAAAAAAAGAAAAATATATCCGGTAGTTCTGCTTTTGTGGAATAGCAAACTGCACACGTTTATGCGCTCGGTGGCTCTTCGGAAATAACCAGCCGATTACTGCGTACATACCATGTTAGTTACCATTCGGCCACCGCAATGGTATGGCCGTAGGGCATGGGGGGCATGGGTTAGCACATTTGCATGCTCGCGCCGCCGACCGAAAAACCAGCCTGACGCCGCCGTCGCCGGTCAAACTGCCATCGGCGCACAGGTCTACTCTACTTTACTCGCAAGCACATTTTAGCGATACCGAAACCATCGCTCTGTGTCGCAACCAGCGCCCTCACTCTGACGCGGCCATCCCTCTGGACGACTGACCTCACCCACTTCCGCCGCGTGACGCCGAAAAGAAAACACACCGCTCGCACTTTTGTCCGGTAGTGTACAACGGTTTGTGTCGGCACAAGGAAGACTGTGTGAAACTCTGCAAGGCATTTCACAACCTCTTTGTTGTCGTCGCTAGTCTACTGATTGGAAAATAAAAAAGAAAGGCTAGTATCCGACTTGGTAGAGGCTTACCAGCTTCATGCAGTTCACCTAGAAACAGGCATTTGCCATTCATCTCTATAACCAATGAGCAGGTAGAAAATAGTCACGTGACGCTTACTGTTCAAGTCGAAGTCGTAGAAAGTGAGAGATGAAGAGGCTGAAAAACGAGCAAGGACAATGAATTGCGTTGTGGCAAAAGTGTTTCCTTATAATTTCCCTTATCAGAATACATAACGATCAAAGGTAATATTAAATGGAGTATCTCGCCATTTCTATGCTAGTATACGTACACTTGCCAGAATTCAACCGAGATGCTGACCCTGGAAATATCCAAACTGCTAAATAGTAGCAACAAGAATGTCATCCCGGCTTTATTGCCTTAAGCTTTTAAAAACACGGTTACCGCTTTTGAGATAAGTGGACAGTCTTCATACCTATCATCTTGGTGTCGCTTGTGTGGAACATATTCAAAGTGGAAGAATGAATCTTCCTCTTCTCTCGATTGATAGTTGATGTTGATGCCTCCACGGTTGGCTTCGTTGGATGATTGATTGGTTAGGATGTCCTATTGCCAGGCGGTTCGCCTGTTGCACTACAAACAGTCTTATCACCACCGCCACCATCGCCTCTTTTTTGGAGCTTCTGTTGCTTAGCGTGGACTGCCCTTGGATGTTACGACTGTCATGGTAATGTTAGGGGGGGGGATACCTTCAGTAGTGAATCTCTCACCATGACGGGAGGATATCTCGTTCCACGTGACCTCCTTACGCCACTCCCTCAAACCTCGCCTTCCTGCGCGCTGCTGAGGAGGCCCAAAAAAGGCGGAAACAGCTGTCCAGTGCTGATATGGCGACGTTTGAGCCCTTACAAACATATGGTAATATTTTGTCTCCTGCACAACCGAACATTCTTAAACTTTGATAGCGGTAGTGGTCGCGAAGAGACGACACAACAAATTCTCAAAAATACCTTTTGCATTGTGTGCTTACAGCCCAATCGTGTCGGCGATACATTCTTAAAAATGAACTTCACCGCATAGCACACTCCCAGCCAACCATCATTCCAAGTGACATCGTTCATCCCCCTAGCTGTTATCAGCAAATCAGGGGAAAGAACGATGTCACTTGTGCTGAAGGTTGGCTAGTAGCGTGCCGTGCGGTGAAGTTCATTTTTAAGAATGTATCGCCGACACGATTGTGCTGTAAGCACACAATGCAAAAAGGTATTTTTGAGAATTTGTTGTGTCGTCTCTTCATCCCTGTCTCGGGTTCACCTCCTTGAGGTATTTTGTAAAATGTCTTTCTAGTATTCTAAGAAGAAAAACCCCATGTCAAAGCGCGTACGTATACAGTCAACAGAAAATATATTCCATTCCAATTAAAACACCGTTTCATATGGGTACGTGTATCGGTTTGTAATTACACCTTCCATTTGAAAGTGCGGAATAGAAAGACGGTGTTAATTTACAACACCCCATTTTGCAAGTTGAACGGTGCACAAATTTGCAGAGTTGACACACACACACAAACAATTAAGCTCGTAGAAAAGAGCCAGGTCAGGTCAGTTATCAGGAAGTTCGGTTAGGTAGCTTTAAAACCAACTTTGTACGCCCCCTTTTCGGTATATCTAATTATGAGCTTGATCGATCGGAGGCGAAGGCATCGAGTTCTGGTGTGGCGGTGCACACGGTCACCGTGATAATAATTTTGTTGATGACACTGCACGTCTTCAGTACTCACACGTTAAAATAGTACAAGAAAGAGAAGTAGAAGGGATAGCTGGCCAGGATCCATCAGTAAAAGTCTCGTATAGCAGTGGAATGTAAAGAAATGAAAATAATTTATTTGTTTATTTGTGCCCACCAACGGAAAAAAAAATCCATGTGAGTGGTGCACTTCAACCGAGCGAAATAAATAAATAAACGTTATGAGTAAAAACAGATAACACTTACGAACAACCGTCAAAAACCGGATAGGGAGCTAAATAGATCACGTTTCGTTACGTGCAGACTTTGAAAAATATCGACATCGGTGTCACGAGCAAAATCATTGAACTCGCGCTGTACACGGCTCAATGGACAATGGCGATGATGGACAGAAGGGTAGAATAATATTGCAGAACGTGTGGGCCTATATGCGGCACATGTAAATAAATGTCACTCGAAAGGTCTGTGACTATTGATTTTCCCATGGGAGGAATAGACACGTAGGAATAATAATAGGAATAACAACACAACAAAGTAGGAATAACAATAATAGGAAAAGACAGTGATGGCCACTAACTACTTCTACAGTAACTATAACTACTAACGACTTCGCGGTGGAGTAGTTTAACGAGTAGTTCAACTACTTTTCAGGTGGGGTAGTTAAAGCTACTTCTTTAACTAGTGCAACGTATTTTAACTATACATCTCTAACTACTTAACGTTGTCCACCAACACCAATTCCATTCTATAGTGTTCTTGGACACCTAAATATGTATCACGAGCAGTGATAAAAGTGAAGACTTAGTTAGTACACATGAACGCACAATTGCTCTGCACCTCCGTTCCCATCAAACAAGTAGCTCAAGGTAAAAGTCGGACGCACAATCGTGCCGTAAAGCTTGCGGCAAAATCGGAAGTAGTTGGCGCTTGCAGTAACCTAACTACTGTATAGTTAACTACTCGAAATAGTAGTTTAACTAGTAGTTGCACACTACACTTCTGCAAGTAGTTGGTAACTACAATCAGGTAGTTTAACTACATGTAGTTAACCACTGGCCATCACTGGGAATAGACACGTTATGCCATTGTCACAGGGGCATTTGAATGATAACTGAAGGTGGTGGCGGTGCTTGCCGTAGTTTGACACGCTCAAGCGGACAACGGCACGACTATTGGACTATTGCAGGGAGAAATCGTACGCCCCGGACTGTCTTTACGGGGAATTGTGCCGACATTTGTCGTAAAGAAGAAAAGCCAGGAAAAAAAAAATCAGACAGCACACCCGGCGCCCGGATTTGGGTCTGAAGACAATGACCATTGAACATTTGAAGCACCATTGACGCTGTCCCGCTGCCACGTGGGCCGACCCAATGCGCTCTGATAGGCTGACACCTTGCACACGGGATAGACTGGGCTGTGCTGTCTGGGGCTTTTCCTGAGTTTTCCTCAGACGCTTTCAGAGATATATGTCGGCACAGTTCCCTTAGAAGTCGGCCCAAGACGCACATTCCCCCAGGGGGTCAGTCGTGACGTTGCCCACCTCGGCGAGGCCGACAACGGCGAGCCCTGTCACAATCACCAACACCACCACAACCATCGATATTCATCAATGCTTCTGATTCGTATCCCATGTTAATGACGCACATTCTAAATGAAAACCAACTAGTGCGAGACAAGCGAGTCGTTTCAAGTGGAATGGCCATTTGTTCAGCTGTGTAATGGCACGCAGCTATGACAGACTCGAATAACTTATAATGCTGAAGTGTTCGAGTCCCGGAATCAAATGTGTTTTCCTCGGACGCTGTAAGACAAACGTCGGCACAGTCCCCTGTGCGGTCGGCTCAGCACGCTCTATCCTCCTCGAGTACTATAACATGCCGCGATATCGGCATGTGGAGCTTTCGGTAATGAAACCATCGCATTCCAACCACCCCCGCCAACGCACTCGCGTCGTTCGGCGTCACAAAAATCGTGAGTATACCGTCTTCTTTCTTTCTTGTATTGCGGTTGTAATACTGCGTACAGACCACCCACGAGAAATGGCAAAAAATGTAAGTTATTTCCTCGCTGTTCGAAGTTACCACGTGCGGCAAGTCACCGCAAATGCGAATCCTAAAGAATGCTTCACATCTCGCTGTCTCCGTAAGTCACGTCTAAATGTTTGTTGCACGACTGAGAAAGCAGATATACAGCACTTGCATATGGCGCCCGTCTGCCAGCCTGATGTGGCCCAAGAGTTACAGATGGAGACAATATAATGAAATCCTAGAGCCCAGTGATATGTCTACTTGTGCACTAATGTAGCTGGAACACCATGCCAAGCGGATGTCAAGTCTCTTGTATCGTATATTTATTCGGGCACTGTCACGGTCCATTATAAACTTGATGGTTCTCGAAAGGAAATGTCGGCTAATGTCGCGCTCACGCAGAGTGAGACTAAAAATTACAACGTGTCATTCTTTTAACGATAAGACACCCGAGTACACATGAGTTGTATAAAAGGCCCTGTTAAAAGTGTCTTATTATTTCGGTAACTGAAAGCAGCTCACGCAGAAGTTTAGTATGTCGTCCCTGAGTCACTCCGTTGTCGTCTGCATCTACCTTCTCGTCTGCTACATGGGATTCACTGTAAGTTGCGGAATTCATTAACCTTTTCAAGCGTGCACGTGTGTAGGAACACCATTATAAAAAGATCATTCACAGTTCAGAAAGTTGAGTTTGTCCTCTTTGAAATTTGATCGGTCGAAATTCTTGTTGGTCCCATTTTTTCCATATACAAGTAACTTTTTCAGGTGTCATTTGTTCCAATTTACGTATGTTGCTCAGGTTTGACTCGGGTGTCATTTGTCCCAATTTACGTATGCTGCTCTGGTTGATTACTGAGGTTTGTCCTAAAACACGTATTCGGCACATCGTTTATGCAGAAGAAACATTAAGCCGTCCGACCTGGTGTAATACATGGAGGCCTAAATAATGATACTGAACAGTTGTAGAGTGCGACCTCGAATCGCATAACAGCTACGCCGTGGGGTGTTCCAGGTAATCGTGTGCACTCCGATTCTGGCTCCTTTTCTCCGTGAGCCAATCACAGCGCGATCCACTGAGTCAGAGGCTGACACGTTTTAAGGGCCAACGAGTCCCTATATACCTAAAAGGGAGCCAGTTTCATGGAACAAAGATGACGGCCTCAGCTAGTACGGCAACTGCTTCGGGAACGTCTTGAACTTCACGGAGGTCCTTCACGAAGGATGATGATGTGTTCCTCCTTTGTGACATATGTAGTACAAATTCATTCGAAAATCCGAAACGGTGTTCAGCAATCGTCGCTTGTAGGTACTGCAGGTGCAGACATAGTTAGTCGTTAGTCGTAGTTAGTCGGCATATAGAGGCGTCCATTATACTCTAAAAACCTTTTTCGAAGTGTCGAGTCTCGCAAGACGTCTTCACGTTCCCTTAAAGTTGACAAAGCTAAGCGAAAAATAAAGGGGTCGCGAACAATCATAGTATTTGCACAGCCCTACGAACAGTTCGCACCACGATGGCAAAGGTGGCGAGCGATGAGCGAAGTGTCTCCCGTAGCTGCGGCAGTTTGGACTCAGAATCGGATGAGTTTCTGTATTTCGGTTGCCTACTTTCTATACGAGTACCCCCCCCCCCCTTCTTTGCCGTGAAACGTGCAATGCAGGTTGACATCGATGCAAACATCATTTAATTTAATATTTCTACATCTATATTTATTCGTTTTTTTTCTATATTATATGTATCATGCATATTTATATGATATTTCATTTTTAAAATACGGTACAATCAGTGCCGTATTTTCAAATTTCCGCGACATGCTATGCGTCATGTTTTTTTTTTTTTTGTTGTTGTTGTTTTTTTGTGGTGGGGAGCCGTGTTGATAACTGACAACTTGTTTACTGAAGTGATCTTGCCTCCAATATTTCACGCAAGTGATCGAAAGTGTTATGACGTAAGGCTCAATTTACGCTACTATTCCCTTTCTTTTTCAGTCTGGTTATTCCGTGAAGGGCGGCGGACCAGCCTCCGATGTAAGTAGCTTGGGCTTGGGCATGTGGTGAAGTTCTGCTTTAACTAGCGGGGTTCTCCTCGGACGCTTTAAGGCAAATATCAGCGGCACAGTTGGTTATGAAGTCTCCGCAGGACACATGATTCCCACTGAACAACATGTCGCTACTTCGGCAGGCAGGCCGCTCGGCAATACCACACCGCGAACCCGGCAACCTTCTCTCTGAACAGTGTAGAGCAAGGTCATAATTCAATTCAATTCAATTTTATTATTAGTCATGCCATACAGAGTATACAGTGGGGGCCCCGTAGCATAGCTAGAGGTGGGGGCTCTCGGAAACAATCTGAATATCATACGTGGCGACATCATCGGAACAAGTAATCCAATATAAGGATGCACATTATGTGGAAGTTCAAGGGAATATACTGTCACAGTAAGGGAGAAAGCACAAGAAGGCAAATGAAAAGAAAAACAAACAAAATAAATAAATAAAAGAAACAAAAACAACTGAGAATCAGCAAAAATGTGGCGCTTATGAAGGTGAACAGCGTAAGCGCAAAAGCCCATGGGAGAAACAAGACAGGTGAAAAAGCTAACGTGTATGAAAATGAGGAACTGATTCATGATATGGTTCTTTAAGACGATCCGAAAGCGATGGAGTGAACGTGTGGGAACAATGTGAGAGTAGCTCTCAACGAAGGACGTGCAGAGTGGTTCTAGTCTCGCGTCGTAGATCTTTCATGGTTGCCAAACCGCAGAGCAATGTAGCCGACAGCCAGGCGCTATGCAATGAAACTGGGTTTAGTTGAAGATTTTAGCGCGTGCACGTTCATGCCTGCACATTTGTATATTGCGTTTTATATTGCGTATTATATTTTTTTTATTTACGTTTTCTTATTTGTTTTTATTGTTTACTATATACCGCACTTTCGCTGTTCGTGAACTATCGAAAAAACCTAATCTGCGCGGAGAGACCTTGAAGCATGAGCACAGGCGCAACTACAGACCGGATTCAATACTTGATATATATTTACTCTTTTTTCAGTATGACTTCGACCACGGCTCCTCGGGTGGCGTATCAAACTTCGGCGAGTACGGAGGCAGCGGTACAGCTGGTCACGGTGGCAACATACAGGGAGGAGGATTTAACGGTGGCGTTGGAAGTGGATTTGTAGGTTCCGCTGGAAGTGGATTTCTGGGTCCCGCTGGAGGTGGATTTCTGGGTCCCGCTGGAGGTGGATTTCCGGGTTCCGGTGGACCTGGATTCGGCCCGGTATCCAGAGTGGGATACCTTCCAGGTCCCGCGATGCTTCCCTCTCTGTATGGTCCAGCCACACTGCACGGCACATTTTCTGCACAGTTAGTGCAGGCTCCAGTGCCAGTAGTGCCGATTCCAGTGCCTGTGGTGCAGGTTCCAGTGCCGGTGGCTCCGGGGAAAGTCAAAGTACCTCCGGTGAAAGTCCCGCGACGGCCACAGTACAGTGGGCAGAAGCGCCCCCCAGCTCAATTTTCGGGACAGCATAGGGGATGAGCTGAATTATCGAAGCATGGCTGTATAGGACTACCCCGACACAGCTGTTACTATATCAGTACGTATCGGTTGCGTGCGTTTCAACGGAGATCTTTAACGTACGGCTCCGGTCAACCTTCACAATAACCAGTGATGCAGTTAACCTAACCCAACCCAACCTAACCTAACCTAACCTAACCCAACCCAACCTAACCTAACCAGAGTTAACTACATGTAGTTAATCTACCTGATTGTAGTTAAAAAGTAGTTATCAACTACTTACAGAAATGTAGTGTGCAACTACTAGTTAAACTACTATTTCGAGTAGTTAACTACAGTAGTTAGGTTATTGCAAGCGCCAACTACTTCAGATTTTGCTGCAAGCCTTACGGAACGATTGTGCTTCCGACTTTCACCTTGAGTTACTTGTTTGATGAGAACGGAGGTGCAGAGTGTGTGCACGTGTACTAGATCTTCGCTTTCATCGCTGCTCGTGACTCGTGATTCATATTTAGGTGTCCAAGGACACTATAGAATGGGATTCGTGTTGAAGGACAACGTTAGGTAGCTGGAGATGTAGTTAAAATACATTGCAGTAGTTAAAGAAGTAGTTTTAACTACCTCCGCTGAAAAGTAGTTGAAATACTAGTTAAACTACTTCATCGCGATGTAGTTAGTAGTTATAGTTAAACTACTGTAGAAGTTGTTAGTGGCCATCACTGATAATAACACTGAAAAAAAAAACGTGGTCTCGTTCTCGAGCGCGATTACAGCACCACTTGGGGCAATGGGGAAATTTTAAGTGAACAGAATTATTCTGCTAGTTTAATGCAAGGATTTTGTTCACTTAACATTCCCACAGTGCCCCAAGGGTGGCGCTGTTATCGTGCTGGGAAATGAGACCGAATTTTTTCCCCAGTGTTATTATTAAGGTTGACCGGAGCTGTACAAGAAGAGTTCGTCTCCATGAAATCAATGAAGTTAACGTGCAGCATGATCTTGTTACACAAAGCCGTAGCAGACGTGTGTGAGAAGTGTAAGAGTCACGTAAAACCCTTTATTTTCGCGAGCCCATATAATTTTCGCGAATTTCGCGAATCGAACCTGGGTCACAGCTTTGAAGGCAGTTCCTTCTCACCGCAGTGTCAGCTTCAACAATTGGAACCTTTGGGAATCCGATTTTTGTCTTCCGGTCACAACTCGCGAAATTTAGGGAGACGTGAACAAATCCCGAGTGCCCAATTCGCGAAATTTGCGGGTCGCGAAAATAAAGGGTTTTACAGTATTATGCGCTTTCTTTTTGGAGTCACCTAATTTCTCAAAGCGAGAACCAGTTCTTTTGATGATACACCCTTGTGTCCGCACATCGTTCTGCTAATTTTCGCGTCCAGGCCAGGATTAATATAATTAAGCAAATAGCTCTAGAATAGCGAGAATACACATGCACAGTCATGTTCCTCACAACCAAGCGTACATGCCATGGATATACATGCATACACGGGCAGGTTCAGACTCTCGGTTTGAGGGGGGGGGGGGCGGTTTCTTTGTCGGAGCGCGTAGTGGTTGAGGGGAATCCCATGTATAAACTGACGTTTTGGGGTGATCTCCCAACTGCCCCCCCCCACTGAATCCCCTGCATGCATACATCATACAGTGTGTCACACGAATCTCCTGTGTATTTGATATTTCAGGTAATACTGGAGGGCAGTCTACCGGAAGCGGATCTAGTAAATTCTGCGCGTCTCTCCCTTCACTTTTGGGCGTGATCAATAAATTTTCACCGTTGTAAGCACAACAATCATTGTAGCGTACATTCTTTGACTGAGGTTTTGACAGCTCCAGGGCGTATAGCATACAACAAGTGTCATCCCCCTTTCTTTATCTTTAATAAACATATCCCCCCCCCCCCCTCTGGGGCGACTTCTCTCATTCCGTACGATGATCAGATCTTGCGATGTTTCGGGCTAGCGTTTGAATGACTGGGAATGAAACTGGATGAATATGGGATAAAAATGAGGCAGGATAATGACGGACTACTGTAGCTAATGAGCTAATGTCTTCATTGTCTCGTTCGACAAGCATCGCAAACCAAGCAGAGCTGTCAAGCGATTATAACTAGAGGTAAATAAGTTGCTGCAATAAAGAACTTTTGGAGAATAATAATAAATGTACTATTTTCTAAAGCTTATGAAAGTGTATAGAAACGCAATGGGAACGATTGCTTCGAGGCAGGCTATTCGTCGGAGTTCATCAGAGGCAGCGCTAGAAAGCTTTTGAGAAAGCGCTCGATCGTCGAGGGAAGTAGCGTGGATGAATGTAAAAAAATGTGGATACCCCGCACGAACATAGAGCGACACGCTGTCTCGAGAAAGTCAGCAAGAGACATGGGGGTCGACGTCATAGGGGCGCTGAAATGCAGCTTTGGGTCTTTAGTTACTAGTAGTATGGATAGCACTAGTATCTCAACCATCTCATCTCCCAGACATAGCAGTGTTCACCGCAATCTAGATCTACCCTCCTCTGCCACGACGGTCACGTGCACACCGACTCCTGCTAACGGTGCTGTGTTGTTATGCCAATCGAGTGACCTTTCCCCCTTTCTTTTATCTTTAATAAACAAATCCCCCTCCCCCAGTGAAGCGGAAAAGCCCAGCAAAAAAAACTTTACAATTTGAAAAAGAGACAAGACAAAGCAGTAAACTGATAAAAGACATTATGGAATATGCTCACTCCTTTCAATCTCACAGCTTCCATAGGGGCATGATGCGATAACATTAAAGAGATGCCTCTTATCGTCATGGCATGGTAGTAAGCTTGGTCGTTTCAACAGTACTGTTGAAACGACCAAGCTTGCAAGAATTGCATCACGATGCGTCTAAAGATGCCCTATAAAGTGTCCTCAATGGACTACATGAAGTGTCAGGTATGTACACGTGTACCTGACACTTCATGTAGTCCATTGAGGACGCTGTATAGGGCATCTTTATACGCATCGTGATGCAATTCTTTATGAGCAATACTCTACAGCAGAGTTTAAGGTAACTTGTTACAAGTAACTCATTCCTGTAAGTAAGTTCCTTTTTTGGTAACTTGTAACTTAACTCGGTGCTTTTGCGCCGTGGTAACTTTCAGAGGAACTCGTTCCCATTTCTGGTAACTTTGCCAAAGTAACTTAAGTTCTTTAAAAGCGATAAAACCCCCGTGACGGGGAACAAGTCAAAAGATGACACAACACATAGACACAACAGATAAGCACTGTGCCTATGTGTTGTGTCGTCGTTTGACTTGTTCCCCGGCACGGGGGTTTTATCGCTTTTAAAGTATGCTGCACCGAACAGCCCAATTTTTAACCATTTTCGATTAACTTAAGTTCAGTTCCAAGTTACTTTTAAATCGCTTTTCACAGACGTCCACATATTTTCTTGCTTTCTCTCCGGTTCCTTCATGGCATTTTTTGCCGTAAAACGTGATGTTCAATCAACGACAGTACTTCATTCAGGAAGTAAGAACCGCTGGCATTGAAATGAAACTGAACCATTGTGCGCCCACAGTGAGTAAGATGCAGAGCGTTCGAATAGACCTCTCCCAGAGAAACGTCATCATGACATTGGTAGATAGACTGAAACCGAAACAAATTTGAAGGAGAGGGCTGGATTCCACGAACGGGCGCTTGTTCGCTGCCTTCCATTGAAAGAAAAGTAGGACCGAGTGTCGCGTCCCTTTAAGGGACCATATCTTATTCCCCTCAAGACCGTGGCTTTCGGGCGCGACCTTGTTCACCTCTAGCTTCGAGCGTAGTTCAATTCTACCCAATTTTGGCGCTGTCGAACACTATGACGTCATTTGTTTACAAACAGGGAGAGGTCTATTGTTGGACATAAACGAAAACGATCAAAGCGTGTTGCACTCCTCCCCTTCATTTTTTCTTTGTTTTTTCCTGCCAATAAATCCCCCCACCTTCTCTGCAGGCAACTCAAGGTCTAACTCAACTGCTCACGAGCGCTGCACCTGCATAATGCTACTTTGTGTCGGAAGTCACTTGGAAGTAACTCGTTCTTTTTTTAAGTAACTCAGTAACTGTGAGTTACATTTCAGACTGAAGAACTTCGTTATTAACTTAGTTACATTTTGCACACGGTAACTTAATTTGTAACGAGTTCTTTTTGAAGGGTAACTTCTCAATCTATGCTCTACAGTGACAGCTGTTAGTGCTTGATTTCCCGAGATCGCGTCGTTGACGTCGTCTGCAGAAGAGAAAGCGTAGAAAGCAAAGACGGGCAATGTTAGCGTGGAACTTGAGTAACGAAACACTCATAAAATACCCTCAGTGATTCTGCTTCAGACGTCACGGAGATACCGGATCTGCTGACGCACAAGCTTTGCGACGGGCACAAGAACATGAGTAGAAGAGCGAGCTCGTCGTGCAGCCGAGAGTGTAAACAAGAGAGTGTAACGTCGGGATCCCAACGTGCGTGCCGCCGAAGTTAATGCAAAACAACATAGATGCAAAAACCCTGCACTGCATACCACTGAAGCAGAGGCAAGGTGGACTTAGCGGCAAGACCCAGCACTACGTGTGCCGAAGTAGAGGCATCTGGGGCAAGCGAAAGCCGAAGGAGTCCCTTGTATATCTTCACTAGACAATGAGACTCGTGTACATGACGTCATGTGCAGCCTTTGATCACCCTTTGAACCACCCATGTACATGACATGTCATATACATGATATGGGAAAACACGAGGATGCGTCACAGATGTCATACTGCGAGCCGAATGAGGTTGCAGGCTGTGTTTTGACAACTTCCTCTCGCAATTGCACGTCTACCGCACCATCTCACGGCATGCCCACCTATACTGTAACTCTGGTGAGGCTACATGTTTTCTCACATCACGTGACCAGACTTGACGTCTCTGCAGAAACCTTCAGTTAGAACCCCTTTCGATACAGTTGCTTGGGGTGTGATTGCTAGTGGTTGAAGAATGATCTCACAGCACTGCTGTTGACTTGCCATGCACTGCTTCGACTAGAATTAGACCGTTAAATGTCGGCCCAATGCCGATGGGGCTGCCTCTGAAATTCGCGTTACACAACCGTAACCATCCTGTGATTTTCCTTCACTCTTTTTGCTCTGGCAATTTGGTTATCATCATTCAATCATATGGAATACATCTTTGCTTTCATAGCAAACACCGCTTCAACTCCCTCCTGTCCCACACTTGAAACGGAACAGTGCTCCCTTATACTTTTTGCTGCACAGTGGATGATAAGTGGGGTAGAACGAAAGATTGCAGTAACATACAGTGGCTACATACAGTGGCTATGTAGTTTCTCCATACAGTGGCTATGAAAACACCAATACAATCAGTATCTGAGCACATAATCGTAGTGAGGCAAGTCAACTTTTCCATCAAAGTGTGGTAGACAAACTCGTATATGGCGAACTTACCATAGTCCAAAACAGAAAAATTAATCCGCAATAGGAAGTTGCATGTTACTTTGCATTCACACAGCACACACTTCTGGGATAAAATCTCAAAAGTAATGCAGTTACTTGAAGAGCTCTACCTTTCAGCCTTTTCCCTTGTGAGCGCTACCTTAATTGGTAAAAATCGTTTAAGGGAAAGGAGGCAGTGCCCGTACAAGGCATTACAGCTCAACTTCAATATTTCTTTATCAAAATTCGTTTGTGCTGCGATACGTCGTTTTTTTTTTCATTTCAGTGTACGGACCAAAGACTGTACCCTGACGAGATTTCAATACAGTGAATTTCGCTCAGTTGCATACTCAACCTACACTATAGACCTAGCAAGCAGCAATGTGCCACATACTCTGTTTTACCACCACATGTGAGAAGCACTTTTGCCTATGGTGCAGGTTTATATGCTACTCACTCTCTTAGGGCCAAATAGTAGTTAGACAACCAACTAACATCAACATTCCGCTTCACAGGATCCAAGGTGAACACTCACATTTTTTATGAATATCTGGTGGATAGATGAGGCAGTAGACATAAATAGCAACAAATTCTGCATCTGGAGGATGATTAATGATGTTCCAGTTGAAAATCTCGGACTCGTGCACCCACTCGAATCATCCGATAGGCAAGGGCAAGGTCAGGCAACTGGCATAAAGGCTGTTTGCATCCCCATACAAAATAGAACTCTGGTTTCTTTGAGTCAAAGCTTGCACAGCACTTACTGTTGGAGAACAGTGTATTTCAATCCCTGTTGACAAATACCACCCCTGCCAGAAGACTAGATAGTCCGGTACATATTCTCATTCGTAAGCAACTCGATCTTTGCGTTCGTTTTCTTGACCCCCCGCTTGCCAACTGAATCCAGGTAGACTGACTAAATGGAGCACTTCCAACCCATACATCTTCAAAGAAAGCTGCCTAAAACACTGCATCACATCCAACAAGAGAACACTTCATAATGTAGATGAGGGTATAATCCTTCAATGCTTACAAGAGAAGTGCATCCAAGCAGCAGCGGTGACGCCCGTACGATGAAGTTAGTTTGCTCAACATACCTCATACGCCTTTTTTTAACAAGTTTTATACACAGCTTAGTTAGAGCTGTATATGTATAAGCACTCGAGACTCATCAGAAAATAATTTGACATTAAATCTTGTTTCCCATCCAGAGCAAGTGTTAGATTAGACCCCGGCAAATTGCTGGTGACTATACTTTGCCAAATTTCCGCCCTCGTACTTATCTAGAGTGACGGTAAGTCGGTTTTTTCCTATCCAGAGCGAGTGCTGGATGAATCCGCAGCAAATTGCTGGTGACTCGAATTTGCCAAATTTCTGCCTCCGTCTAGGGTGACAGTAAACCGTTTTTTTTCGTTTTTTTTTTCATCCAGAGACATCCCTGCGTGAGGACTGTGCGAACTGGCCATGCTTTGCGAAATTTCCGTCCCTGTATTCTCCCTCCAAGAGCGCCTGCTAGAGGAGCCTGTGGCCAATTGCAGGTGACTGCAATTTCCGTCCCTGTACTAGTCTAGGGTGATGGTAAATCGTTTTTTCACATCCAGAGCGAGTGGACCGTCCTCGGTAGCTCAGTCGGTAACGTGCTGGCTTGCTGAGCTCAAGATCGCGGGTTCGATCCCGACCGAAGACTGGAACAATGTGGGGGAGGTAAACATTGCTTCCAGTACCGTGTGTCGGAGATTTCCGGCGCACGTCAAAAGAACCCCAGGTGGTCTAAATACTCCGCAGTCCTACCCTGCGGCACGTGCAACATGTCGCCACTCTGCGCAGACAAACCTTACGTGTAACATCACATTACCATTACTAGAGCGAGTGCTGGATGAGGCCCTGGCGAATTGCCAATGGCTGGGCTTTGCCAAATTCCCGCCCCGTACTCTTCTAGGGCGACGGTATTGGTCATTCCCATCCACAGCGAGTGCAGACCGCGGCCGATTGCCATTGACCAGACTTTGCCGAATTTCCGCTTCCGTACTCACAACTCACATCTCTGTAAGACATCTCACAAACTTTTTGTCCTCAGTCATTGACAAATAAAAAAAAAGAGACAATAAATACATGTGTTACGCATGGGCTGCCATGAGCATTATGAAGGCTATGGTAACATATTGTTTCCTCCACACCGACACCAATAAATCCTTTTCGCCGTTCGAGTGTGGACGTCTTGTGTGGCACGGTTTTTTTTTATCGCTTTTAAATATGAACTACCGAACAGCCCAGTTTCTAACCATTTTCGATGTACTGTTATAGTACTGTGTGGTGTCGTCTTTGTCTTTTATGTCAACAAAGAAGATGAGGTCAAGGTTCACGTTCATTCTTAGATCAACCTTTGGAGAATAAACAGCTCATCTGCATCCTTCCTCTCTGTCTCTGTGTATCTTCTAGATGCTATAAGCTTTGTACGATACAAAAGGTGTTTTGTAAAACACCTTTCTAGACAGCGTATTTGAAAAAAAAAAGATGAAAAAAAAACACATACCATTTCAAAGGACATAGTCTACAGAAAACACATTCCATACCATTTAAAACAGTTCTTCAGATGGGTGTCCTGCAAGCCCTAGTTTCCAACTTTGTTTTACACCTTCCATCGGAGACTGCGGAATAAAAAGAGGGTGTTCATTCGAAAAAAAAAAAACACCCCTGGTATACGTTTAAAAGTGTAAAATTTTGCTGCAGAATTGACACCTCCAAATAAGTTGTAGCTGTCATGCCAGGAGTCAGGATAGGTTAGGTAGCTTTAAAACCAGCTTTATACGACGCGTTCGGTAGACAAACATAAACTTCATCTTCACGGTATTCCCCCGCAAATTCTTAATCGCACACTTTGAAAAGACGCAGGAGGAAGCGCACGCACGGAGTTCTTGTGTGGTTGCGCTCTTGTGCTTGCGTGTGTCTTGCGTGCTGGTTCGTGATGACTATACAGTGTGTTTTGTTTCTGTGTTAGCGCCGCGAACCAATTTGTAGCTATGAGCGACGTACATAGTAGACAGATGGAGAGGGAACAGCAGGAGGGAGTGGGGGGCAGGGGGGAATCACAGGAGCAGAAAAGTAAATTTGGAAATGCCATCGCATTGTAACTGTAGTGGAGGTAGCGGGATGATTGGTGGGCACCGCAGACGGTGCGCGAATTCAGTGTTCATTTTCTTCTGGCTGATTCGTCTGGAAGCACAGCTTTTATGAAACTGTTGCTATATCCCGCATATAGGTTATCTCAGTAATAACTGATATAATGAAGTTTCAGTATTTTTCATAGCACTTCTTACAAGTTTGGCGTGTTCGTCCGTTTAGCAATAGTGCTCCTTAGCTGATCACGAGACTGCCAGCGAGAGTTTCCAAGGGACTTGACAGCTTCGACGACGTTTCGCAAACCGCGATCGAGTCGAGAACCACAAATCAGAGTGGCCGTGTACAGAAGCATCCTATTACCATCCAGTTCGATCGTCATTCATTTCAAGTACCACTGACTCAACCGTGTGACAGCAGTAGTAGACTCACGGGGTAGGAAGAGTTGTAGTAATTACAGGGCATTCGTTTATAAAATAGCTTACTAATGCAGAACCGCATATGCACACAAAGCAAGTGTCTTGTCAGGCAACAAAGCACATACACGTACTTCCTCCACTGGTGAACCGAAAGACACTGCATGATTAAGAAGTGTGACACGAAGGCGGTATATGCGGCCTGCAAAATTATCTGAATATGCAATAAAAATCAACACAGCGAGCGGCTCAAGCGGCTTCTATCCCGATGCCTTTCAAGTGTCCTTCAGCTTTCGTGTTTCAGGATTTCATGCCACAACTTAATCACTATCAGTGATTTCGGGTATGACGGATGGTTTTCCTCGGACGCTGTAAGGCAAATGTCAGCGCAGCCCTCTGTGGAGTCGGCTCAGCAAGCACTGTCACCCTCGAGTAACATGCCACGATATCGGCATGCGGACCTCTCGGTCATGAAATGCCACCGACCGACCACCCCGTCAACGCACTCGTGTCGTCTGCTTCGCAAAATCGTGTTCTACCTTTCTCTTTCGTTCTTGTTTGCTTGCTGTTGTTACCGCGTGCAGGTCGCGAAAATGACACAACATGTAAATTATTTCCTCGCTCTTCGAAGTCAGCATGTGCGGCAAGTCACCGCAAATGCGAATCCTGAAGAATGCTTCACATATCGCTGTTTCCGTAAGTCACGTTTTAATGTCTGTTGCACGAGAAAGCAAATATACAGCACTTGCATATGGCGTCACAGTCTGTCAGCCTAATGTGGCCCGAGAGTTACAGATGAAGACAATAAAATGAAATCCTAGAGCCGAGTGATATGTCTACTAGCGCACTAATGTAGCTGAAACACCACGGCAAATGGGTGCTATATGTATCATAGATTTATTCAGCACTATCAGGGTTCATTATAACCTTGATGGTTCAAGAAAGTAAAGAGTCGCATGTAATGTTCACGCAGACAGTGATTGAAAATTACCACGTGCCACTTTGTTTTGACGACATTCATTCGGGTACATATATCGCTGGTATAAAAGGTGAAGATGGCGAACGTGTTAAAAATATCAGATTATTTCGGTAACCCAGACCATCGTAAACGCAGAAGCCTAGTATGTCGTCTGTACGTCACTCCGTTGTCGTCTGCGTCCACCTTCTTGTCTGCTACATGGGATTAGCGGTAAGTTATCTTTTAGTCCTGGCACATTATGCTGGGCCCTTGCGTTTTGAAGTCGAATGCCTCTACCAAAAGACCTACAAACGTACATAGACGTATTTTCTGTTGGACGCAACTGGAGGATGGCAAACATGGGGAACGAGGAGTCTCCACCAAGGGCGACTCTTTAGAGTGCAGGAGAGGAGTTAATAAAGGCGGAGGGGGATTGTGGACACTTCACCGTCATTGATTACATAATGCACACATTGTACTGTACACCAGAGTGTTGACTTTAGAGGAGTAAAAGCTACTGCCATTCCCATTGGTACGCGAAAGCACGTGACATCTCTCGCGCTGCCTCACTGGTGGAGACACCTGCAGCAGTGATGTCACGACGGGACGATTTTCTACAAGTCTATTTCCCTCCTTGCTATAAAACTTGCAGTGCAGGTTGACATCGATGCAAAGACGCATTTAATTTAATATTTATACCGATGCTTATTTGTATTTTTATATTATGTCATATATCTTTATATAATATTTCATTTTAAAAAATACGGCACAGTCAGTGCCGTATTTTCAAATTTTCAGATGTCACGTGTCCTTTTTCTTGCTTTTCCTTTTTCCTTGGGGTGGCGAGCTTTGTTGTTAATGGAAATCCTGTTTACTGAAATGATCTTGCCTCCAATATTTCACGCAAGAAATCGAAAGTGTTGGAACGTAAGACTCAATTTACATACATTCACTTTCTTTTTCAGTCTGGCTATTCAGTGAAGGGTGGCGGATCAGACTCCGATGTAAGTAGCTCGGGCTTGGTGAAATTCTGCTTTAGCAGACGGGGTTCTCCTAGGACGCTTTAAGGCAAATGTCAGCGGCACAGTTGGTTATGAAGTCGACCCAGGACACATGACTCCCATTGAACAACATGTCGCTACACCAGCAGGCAGGCCGATCGGCAATAACACACCGCGAACCCAGGCAACCTTCTGTTTGAACAGTGTAGAGCAAGGTCGCATGCGGAACGATAGACTGACAGCCAGGCGCTGCAATGAAACTGGGTTTTGTGAAAGATTTTAGTACGTGCATGTTCGTGCCTGGTCAGGCCTGCACACTTCTATATAGCGTACTTGCCCGTTTTACTTATATGCGGACACGCAACAAATCGTTTTCGCTGTTCGTGAGCTTTCGAAAAAGCCTATGGCCAGCACGAAAAGACCTTATCTTACAGCATGAGCACAGCCTCAAATACAGACCGGATTCATTTTCTGATATATACACCAGGTGCGATCAAGGAGTCCCAAGACTAGTTCTGTAGCACCGTGAGAAATGGCACCACGGGGACGAGAACATAGCAGTTGATGTCAATGACCTTGGTTTGTTCTTGTGCAAAGTGGCATGCACCGCACTGCAGCAAAATTTGTGCCAAGGATCCTGGCTACCGAACAGAAACTCGCATTAAAAATTCGGCAGCTTTTGAGTGGCAGCAAAATAATCACCATTCCTCACCCACCCGGCTCGCCATATTTGGCCCCCTGCGGCTTCTTCGTCTTCCCAATGATTAAGCTTAGGATGAAGGGTCGCCGCTTCGAAACCGTGAACGAGGTCCAGCGCGAATCGCAGAAGGTGCAGGACATGCTCCAAAGAACAGGACTTCCTGGGAACCTTCCGAAAGTGGAACAATCAATGCGGCGGAAATGCGTTCGCATTAGATGTACACGTATTCTCTTATGTATTTTTGTTTTAGTCTACAGCCGACGCACCAACCATCTTCTACCACTATCCAGCACTATCTACCCCTAATTATCACTAACTGTTACTAACTATACCACTAACTACACAGCCACAACAGCTTGCTTCGTAGGAGATACGAGTGGTCAGGGCGCAAGTCTTTTTCCTCCCCGGCGAGTTGCCCCTTCGCCGCGTTGCCGGAGAGAGAGCACGCGGGTATGGGAGGAGGAATGGAGGAGAGGTTTTTTCTCTGAGGCTTCACACGTCCATCGGACTGTCACTGTCATTCCCATCCCCTTTCACCAGCGGTGAAATGTACCGCTCACACTGTGCAGGCAGACCTCACCCTTTTTCTCCATTACGACACCCCTATCCGCCTACCCACCACCATCAGACGGTCACGGTTTTCCAGCTTGGGGGTTCTAATGATAACGCATTAAAAGCATTGGCAGCGGTGTATCAGTGCAGAAGAAGACTTCTTTGTGGGTGATAATAGTCAAACTTAAACAAAGGAGAGACTTGTCTTCCTATAAGCGCCTAGTCTCAGATCTTTTTGATACCACCTCGTATTTGCTCTTTTTTTCAGTATGACTTCGGCCACGGCTCGTCAGGCGGCGTATCAAACTTCGGCGAGTACGGAGGCGGCGGTACAGCTGGTCTCGATGGCAACGTACAGGGAGAAGCATTTAACGGTGGCGTTGGAAGTGGATTTCTGGGCTCCCCTGGAAGTGGATTTCTGGATTCCCCTGGAAGTGGATTTCTGGGTTCCTCTGGAAGTGGATTTCTGGGTCCCTCTGGAAGTGAATTTCTGGGTTCTGGCGGACCTGGGTTCGGAGCGGTATCCAGAGTGGGATATCTTCCAGGTCCCGCCGTGCTTCCCACTCTGTACGGTCCAGCCACACTGCAGGGCACATTTTCGGCACAGTTAGTGCAGCCTCCATTGCAAGTGGTGCAGTTTCCAGTGCCGGTGGTGCAACTTCCAGTGCCGGTGGCGGCCGCGAAAGCCAAAGTACCTCTAGTGAAGGTTCCGGAACAGCGACAGCGACCACGAGCGACAGCTCAATTTTCGGGACAGCATAGGGGATGAGCTGAATTATCGAAGCATGGCTCTATATGACTACCCTGACACAGCTGTTTTATATCAGTACGTGCCCGTTGCGTACGTTTCAAAGGGGATCTCTAGGGTACAAGGAGATTGCCATAAAATCAATGAGGATGACGTGAAGCATGATCATGTTACGAAAGCCGCAGCAGACGTGCGAGGAGTAGAGCACTGTACGCATTCTTAGGCCCAGGCTAGACCCAACTTAAGGCTTCCTTCGATTTAGGCGCCCGGTCCCGGCCCCACGGCTGCATACCTAGCCCGGGCCAGGCCCAAGCCCGAAGGATTATAAGTTTCTCGCCAAAAGCCAGGCCCGAGCCCGAGCAATTTACAGTCTACCCAGCCCGGCCCAGTGTATCAGGCTGTAAAATTTGACCGTGAATAACTAACAGAGGAGTAACACAGCTCGAGCCCGACCTAGGCGCGTCAATGTACGGGCCTGCGCTTAATGGTCCAACCCGAGCACAGCCCAGGTCCGTAAAAAGAAAGCTTTACCCGGGCCGGGCTGGGCTCTAGTTTTCCGGTAAGCCCAAGCGCGTGCGGTGCTCTAGCGGGGAGTGTAGCAGTCACATTATGCATTTTCTTTTTGGACCCACGTCATTTGTCAAAGAGGGGAAACAGTTGCTTCGATGGCACAATACCGTTGTGTCCGTATGTCGTTTTGCAAATCTCCGCACCCAGACCAGGATTCATCTAATTAAGAAAATAGCACGAGAATAGCGAGAGTACACATATGTGCAGTCGTATTCCTCACCTCCAAGCGTTCCGTAGCTATACATGCTTACGTCATGCAGTGGTATTTGTGTCACACGAATGTTTTTTGTGTTTCATATTTCAGGTAATACTGGAAGGGAGTCTGCCGGAAAAAGGTCTAATAAATTATGCGCGTCATTCACTTCCCTTTTCGACGTGATCAATAAATGTTCATTATTGTAAACATAACAAGCAGTGACGTAAATTCTTTGTCTGCTAGAGGGCGTGCCATACCATGCACGAGTCTGGAGAGCTGGGGCGACTTTTCTTCCTCTCATTCTCATTCTATATGGTGATCAGGGTCTTCCGAGATTTCGGGCTAACGTTCGAATGGCTCCTCGGGGATAAAAATGTGTCAGGAAAACGACAGATTACTGTAGCTAATAAGCTAATGTCTTTATTTATTCCGATTGACAAACGTCAGAAACCAAGCAGTGTTTAATAAAGGTGCAAGTGTTGAATAAAAGGTAAATAAGTGATACAGAACTGTGATAAAGCTGTGATAAAGAACTTTCGGTGCAAAATAACTAATGCATTACGCATTACTTTCTAAAGTTTATGACAGTGTATAGAAAGGCAATGGGGCGATCGGCTTGGGGCAGTCTATCCATCGGAGTTCATCCGCAGCGTAATCCAGTTCATCAAGGTGATTTCCAGCTCTCGCGACCCATGCGTTGGAGGTGTTTTCGAAGGACACTACGTAACTTACACACCTCCTTGAAGCCCTGATGACATCCAGAACGACGTGGTATTGTTCTTAGGCGTTGAAGATCAACATCAATGTTCGAGTGCGTTGCCAGGATGGAGAGTTGCCGGGCCGCCACAGACAGGCTAGAAGCAGAGCACGGTTGATATCACCCAAACTTGTTACAGAGCCAAATAATTCTTCAGTTGTTAAAGACCTTCCAATTAGTAACCTTTTTGGTCTTATGAGGGCACCGCAGCCCAATGTGACAGAGCAGCGGCAGGTGGTCACTTCCCATGGTTTTAGGAGGGATATTTCTTGTCTTTTTTTCTTTGATTTGTATAAGACATCTGTGATCAATGCACCTGGGTACCCATGATTTAGAAAATCGGTGGTCACATGTGGCGCGCACATCTAGAGAGGTCATGGTTGGAATAAATGCGTTTCCCTATATCTTTCTTCTGCTTGTGGGGGGTATACTGTCGAAGTGGAGTTATTGAAGTCGATCGAGGTTTTTTGAACAGGTCTGTGACTAGTTCCCGAGACACAGTAACATCAAGGAAATTAACTGACTGGTGTGAGAAGTGGGGGGGGGGGGGGGGCATAAGAATTTAATCGAGTTGTGTAAAGAATAGAAGCGTACGGAGAAAAATTTTAAGGAAATCTCGCCATTGGGCCCGATAATGAATATATCATCGCATACCGTATAGACCGTATATAATATACCTATAGGACGTATAGAACAAGACTCTAGTGCTTTCTGCTCAAGTGTGCCCATGAACAGGTTAGCAGGGGTGAAAGTGATCGATATAAATTCTTTCCCACTAGAGAAATATATTCTGTGGGTGTGTTAATTACACAAATAATCTATTTGCATGTACAATTTTTATCATATTTGATTAGAAGATAAAAAAAAAGCCAAGTATGACGTTCTTATGTCCCATAAAGTCAAAAACCTTGCCGGGAATTAGGTTATTGCGACAAATAGTACATATTGCTCTGTTTACCAGGTTCCAGAAAGATGTGGGGTCTTTGTCTAGAATGATGTAAAATTTTGAGTCGACCATGAAAGGACATTTGACAAGCCCACGATCATTTTTAATTAGTTCCCCTGTACTAAAGCATTCACTCTGTAAAATATGAAGTTGAAAATCGTACAAATACCGAAAATATGCTATATTTACCACAGGCGTGAACAGCAGCCTCCGAGGAGAACTGGCCGTGACATCATACACAGAACATGATGCCGATTCGTGGACGGGCTTTTGCGAGCAAAGTACAAAATTTTCAAACAAGCTCACATACTTCGTCATGAAATATGTTTTAATTTGACTTGGAGACAAGATTGTAACCATAGATTGAGAAGTTACCTGTCAAAAAGAACTCGTTACAAGTTAAGTTACCATGTGCAAAATGTAACTAAGTTAATAACGAAGTTCCTCAGTCTGAAATGTAACTCGTAGTTACTGAGTTACTTAACAAAAAGAACGAGTTACTTCCAACTTACTTCGGACACAAAATAACATTACGCAGGTGCAGCGCGCGTGAGCATTTGTGTTAGACCTTGAGTTGCCTGCGGAGGAGTGCAACACGCTTAGATCCTTTCGTTTATGTCCAACAGTAGACATCTCCCTCTTTGTAAACAAATAACGTCATAGTGTTCGACAGCACTACAAATTTGGTAGAATTGAACTACGCTCGCCGCTAGAGGTGAACAAGGTCGCGCCCGAAAGCCGGAAAGGGGATTACGACATGGTCCCTTAAAGGGACGCGACCCTCGGTCCTGCTTTTCTTTCAATGGGAGGCAGCGAACAAGTGCCCGTTCGTGGAAACCTCTCCTTCCGATTTGTTTCGGTTTCAGTGTGTCTACCAATGACGTTTCTCTGGTAGAGGTCTATTCGAACGCTTTGCATCTTACTCCCTGTGGGCGCACAATGGTTCAGCTTCATTTCAATGGCAGCGGTTCTTACTTCCTGAACAAAATACTGTCATTGATTGATTCAATATCACGTTTTATGGCAAAAAATGCCACGAGGGAACCGGAGAGACAGCAAGAAAATATGTGGACATGAGTGAAAAGCGAGTTAAAAGTAACTTGGAACTTAACTTAAGTTACTTTGGCAAAGTTATCTGAAAAAGGAACGAGTTCCTATGAAAATTACCACGGCGCAAAAGTACCGAGTTAAGTTACAAGTTACAAAAAAAAAAGAACTTAGTTACAGTAACGAGTTACCTCGAACTCTGATTGTAACTAGCCGTTGACACAGAATCCTACGAGAAATGTAATATAGCCGTTGACTGTCAGCATGGTTACCGGAGCACGTTTTCCTCTTTGAACTTCTTCGTCGGAACATCATCCGTCGGTGACATTTTACGAGCTGCTGCGTACGTAGCGTACGCTGTGTGTGTCGCATAGACTCTTCCTCCATTGCCTGATAATTTGCCTTTCGCCATATTTCGAGTGATTTCGACGGGAGATATACAACGTCGTTCTTGTCCAAACCGAAACCATGCACCCACGTGGTGCGGCGTGGTGTGTCCTCCTTGTAGTTCACAGTTGGCTGAGAGAATTGGATGTCTGATAACTGCGCCTCCGTTGTACTGAATACGGTTAAAAGTCGATGTGTGTACGATAGTGAGGGATCATGAGAACGGTTTCCTGCAGAGTACTCGGAATTCTCGAAAATCATTTCAGCTGTGTACAGAACCGTTACGGACCACGATGCCTCCTCCCCCCCCCCCCCCCTTATCAGTGGTTGAAGGTATGAAATGGGGGAGTTGGTGATGATCCATCGCAAACACTGCTGCACAGTAACGCGGGACTAGACGGTTAAAACACAAAGACACCAGATCTGCAGGCTCACAGCTGGTAATTTTAATCTTAAAACACTTATTTATACTCAGATGGGTAGAAATCCAGCGAACCGGTAGAATGTAGTAAGGGAGTTGCCTCAGGACAGAAGCCGCCGATATTTCGAACAGAGACTGTCAGAGTCAGAGACTTCTTCAGAAGAACAGTCTCTGTTCGAAATATCGGCGGCTTCTGTCCTGAGGCAACTTCCTTACTTATTTATACTCAGTCACCCAACAATGCAGCCACCCAGCAACGATGACTACTGATAACATATGTGTGGCTGCATTGTTGCGTGACTGTGTACAAATAAGTGTTCCAAGATTAAAATTAGTTGTAAGCCTGCGGATGTGGTGTCTTTGTGTTAGAGCCCTCTAGTCCTGCGTTTCTGTGCTGCAGTGTTTGCGATGGACTTATCAGTGGGTGTGAATGTCATATTGTTCTGGGTTTTTAGACAGTCTAATGCTGGTTTTACTTCGAAAGTACCCAAGCAGCACAATGTACTGAAAGTCGAGTGCAATGGGGGTGGACGGTATGTGTCTACTATGAGGAGATAGCTTTCGAATGGTATTGCACGTGATGGCTTTGTTTGTTCTTTAGTCTTATGAGTTGTTTTCGTGCCGGCGGGACACAAGAGGAAACACGAACGTGAACACCTTCGACGCAAGTGTTCTTACCTAGTCAAGAGAACTTGCCACCTTATAAGTTGCAACACATTCCGAGAAAAGACAAGCACCCTGGCATCGAACACTGAGGGCGTTACAGTTATTTTTTGTATTATTTCCTGACAGCTCCGCAAGACAACTGTGGTCATGCATGTACAGGCTGAGACAACTAGAAAGGGGACAGTAGAAATGGCTAGGATGTCTATTTAGTTCAATAATATATCTGCATTCTCGAAGGCATTATAGTAGGGAGGAATACATTTACGTGACAATAAAAGCAATCAGGTCTTGCAAGCAGACGACATTAGTACATACAGATATGTACGGATGCGTGTAAACAAACCTTAATGATATTACCATGTGCCCTAGCAGAAAACAAAGCAATGTTCGATTCAGAGACATTATTTGAGAAACACTTTCACCATGACGTGGTCCAGTGGAAGGGAGACACTCGTTTGGCAATCATGTGCTGCGTTCGCTCCGTGTATTTGGGGGCCATGTGTATACTGGGACTGGCATTCGTCGAGACTTGGGAGGTACCTGGGTCCGAATCACGGTGCCGGCTGTGCTGTCTGGGGTTTTTCCTGGGCTCTCCTCAGACGCTTTCAGACATATGTCGGCACAGTTCCCTTAGAAGTCGGCCCAGGACGCACATTCCCCCAGGGCATCAGTCGTGACGTTGCATACCTCTGTGAGGCCAACAACGGCGAGCCCTTTCACCATCGCCACCACCATGTCTATACTGGGACCAGCATTCACAACAAATGGCTCTGTGAGTATGCATTGCTGCAGTATCCTGTTCGTTATAATATGTTATCACTCGCAAGCACCTGTGTTTGAGATTCTCTCGCTCGTAATAAAAGTGTTTATCAAGTAATGTGGAGTTCCTTTCCTCGAGAGAGTACGGGAACGTTCGCACATGACGCCTTCTATCCGCCGTTGTAGAAACACTGCATACGGTTAGCTTTAGGCGTTTTTCGCCAGCGTCTCTTGCCGCTGAGAAAAGCTCGGCGTTCTGCCGCTCGAAAAACGCCTCATGCGGTTGGACTTTAAACCTTTGTTGACAGTGCGCTCCATGTGTGTGTCGTCTTTTTTCGTGGTTTTCACGCTTTTACGAGGGTGGTTCCATAACTTTCCGGCCCGACCAACTTTTAATAGTCATAGAGACGAAACAAGTGTATCACTTTTCCACATAGTCACCCTTAACTTCGATGCACTTTTGACACCTTTCAACCAGCATTCTTATACCCTTTAAAAAATAGTCCGAAGTTTTGTCCGCAAAATGCTGGAAAACTCCCTTTTGCACCTCACTATCGTTTTGAAATCTCCGTCCTCTGAGATCCCTCTTCAAGTTTGAGAACAGGAAGTAGTCACTCGGTGCCAAGTCTGGACTGTAGGGTGGGTGGTGGATTTCTTCGAAGCCGCACTCCTTCAGTGCAGCCTTGGCAACAGAAGCCGTGTGGACAGGGGCATTGTTCTGGAGCAACCGGACACCTCGACTCAACCTGCCGCGCCTCTTATCCTTGATGGCGTCTCGAAGTCGGTGCAGGAGTGAAGCATAATAAGACGCATTCACTGTGGTGTTCCTGTCTTTGAAGTCGAGGAGGATCCCGTGACAATCCCAAAATATTGTTGCCATGATCTTCTTTGTATATTGTGTGACCTTGGCTTTTCTTGGGGGTGCTTCTCCTGGTTTGCGCCATTCCATCGACTCCTGTTTCGAAAGGGGATCATAGTAGAGCAACATAGTCTCATCCCCTGTGACAATTGACTTCAATATTTCTTCTTCGTTCTCTTGACAGAGCTCCAAAAAACTCTTTGGCACAGACGACGCGCTGTTGCTTTTCAACTGACGAGAGAAGTCGTGGCACCCATCTCGCACTGACCTTTTTCATGTGAAGGCCGTCGCCGATTATGCGAAAAACGGTTGTTTTGCCCCAGCCTTTCTGAGATTTCCTTCACCTTCATACGCCTGTCGCTCAGCACTTCCTCCTAGACAAGAGACAAATTTTCTTGTGTCACCACTTCCACTGGACGACCATCGCGTGGATCATCTTCAATGGACTCTCGCCCCAGTCGAAACTGCTTAGCCAAGTCTTTTACCGTTGTGTACGACGGAGAGGCTTCCCTGTACACGTTGTCCAGTCGCGCTTTAATTTCTTTAGGCGAAAGTCCCTCTTTTGTCAAGAATTTTATCACAGCGCGGTACTCGATTTTTTCCATTTTAACTGAAGAGTGCACCCTGGCTGCTTGAAATGCCGCTCTCCAACCGACAAAAGCGCGGAGAGGGTTGAGGGTGGTGCTCCGACCCTCCAACAGATGGCGCCACGCGTCCTTTATCGCATTTTCAAATTCGCGCGCATTTTCTACCTCGGGCCGGAAACTTATGGAATCACCCTCGTGGTTAGAATGACTGATTGCCAGCAGGCACTAGCGGCATGGCCGAGCGGGTTAAGGCGTCCCACTCGTTGGTGGTAGCCAAGGTCGTGCTGAAGACTGGGAGGTGGTAGGTTCGAATCCTTCCACAGACTGTGCTGTCTGACGTTTTCCCTAGGGTTTCCGAAGACTTTCCAGACGAATGTCGGCACAGTTATCCCTCAAGTCGGCCCAGGACGCATACTAACCCCCCTCTGTCCCCCACTCCTTCCTGCTGTCCGCTCTCCATCTGTCCACGCCTGTACGCCGCTCGTAGCCACAGTTGCTTCGCGGCGCCAACACGAAATTTAAAAAAAAAGCCAGCAGGCAGCTCGATATGTCTATGCGCAAACCTCAACGCGAAGAATCCGCCGCATGCGGTCGGAAGAGCTCCGGGTGAGGCACATTTCGGACGTACGCTCCATCCGGTTCCCGCCTTACTGTCCAACAAAATTCAAAGGATGTTCAGAAACAAGGCTTTCTCGTTCTCGGTACAATATGCCGACGATATTCTGAAACATTCGTCAGACAAGCCTCAGACAGCATCTCAGGTGGTACGATTCGAACCTATACCGCCTCGCACAACGTCCCTGATAAAGAGGACATACTGAAGATTGTTCGGGATATCATTTTTTGGGAGTGCCACATGGACTGCTCCAAAACTTCCGTTGTGCAAGTCTTTCCATACAGCTGACGTATGATTTTACGCATTATCATTGAGACTGGAACGACCTGTCGAAGGACAAGAGAGGAGACAAAGTTATTATCGCGTGGTATCACACGGATGGTAGCAATCTCGTTTTGACTCGAAGTTTTCGTTTGAACACAAGCTTACCATTATTACGAAGCTTACATTGTTTTGAAGATCATCACCCCTCATTACGTCATGCATTCTGTAGTGAATCCCAGGAAGGCAGCTGAGTGGAACGTCTGGTGCTTTGCCCTCTATAGTCCAGAAAGAGTAGAGTAGGTGCAGCAAGGGAGGGAAGATAACAGGGGAAAGAAAGAAGTTACTGAAAAGGTTAAGATCAGTTTACATCGTGTTCAAGATAACAGGGACGCTAAAAAAAGGGGCTAACGTAATGTCTTTATACGCTGAAATTAATACAGTTCGTGTTCGATTTCATTCCCACTGTAGGGAAAGGAGCAACACTAATCCCTCTATTAAATTTTCTTTGCATTATGAAAGGTTCATTTACTAAAATACTTCCTCCAACAATACAATGCCTCCTCCAACAATCCTCCAACAATATGCCATGATTTGCTGTACTCGCATTCAAAGCATAAACAATGCATGTTGATCACCTCATTCTCTACGACTATTACTTAACAGTCGCATCTGTCTCGGGCGATTCCGAAACTGTAGTGTCATTTTGTTCCTCATACGCATTATGGAATGCGCACAAAAGACAAGGACGAGGATGGGGAAAACACCGGCGCAACTCAGTTTAATGCGACCAAGAAAACAAACGAACTCACGCACGCACGCCAGGAACGCCGCGGCGCCACCTACAGAAATCAATAGCCTCAATCAGGGTATCCCATACAGGGATAAGGAGTTTCCATGCGCTGCTATCAAGGAAGTAGACCTCCCTCTCCGATAAGGCCACGGGCGGCGGGCTGATAGCATAGGCCTCTACAATTTCCCTTGTAAATGCATTAGGTGACACAGCAACAACAACGGTATCTTGAAAAGTCGGACAGCACCCACATCTACTACAATGCAGGACCAGATGCCCCGATGGTGTGCCACCCAAAGATGCCCCATATGCTCTCTAAGCCTAATATTGACACACCAACCCGTCTGGCCTATACAAAACAGACCACGCGAGAGGGTGATACTGTATAGACCACATCTAATCTACATGACACAAACGGCTTAACATGATTGATGCCACACAAGGGCTTCCGTGCAGGGTCCTTTTGGCAATCACCGATCAGTTGCTTTAATCACCCGTGTGCGAGCCTTTCTCGATAGTAAGACCAAGCAGGAAACGATACGGGGACGAGCACTTTGCGTAGCTTTAACACGCCACATGTTCTGACGCCACAAGTGGTCGCTGATGCGTGTGAAACGCTCCAATGAATACGTCGTTACATCCAATAACTTACCGCAAAGGAATTTCGCTCGTACATTGTCGGTACCAGTAAACATCTCGCAGTGAGACTGCAGCTCCGCTACTGTAAACAACAGCCACCATCCTCCTTCGCGGCGTCAGTCGGTTGTGCTCGCCGAATACAACGAAAACACGCAGCAAATGGGTCGTTCGTACGAAACTGCGCTCCCCACGACTCGTTCAGCGATTCGTAATGCGCATGCGCAACATACGAATCGGTCCCTCTCGCCCAAACATTTCACGAGACGATATCAAACTCCTAAAACGAAACTCAAGTTTCCTGAGGTAACAACGGCGCACTGTAAAGACTTGCCGCTCATTGTGTGTGGAGACCTTAACATTAACGTCAAGGACGGCAACAATAGGTTGGTTATCGACAATATGAAGGACACGTTCAACTTGGACATCGCGAGTGATGTGAACGTGCCGATCACCCGAAACGGCCCAACGATAAACTGTGTTCGCGATGCTAGTGTGCGAACCATGGACTACATATCCTACTCCAGTATCCACAAACCCATTATCTCCATCGTTAGCATTTAAAGATCCCCCGGACGAAGAGGAATCGTCAGAGTGATCGACTACGGTGGCATGTTCAGGTTCATGGCCTTCGGAATGAATGCAGAGTTTTTGCTGATCGGAAGTTCTCAACGACAACGCTTGGGAAAATATGGCTTGCATCACGTTGCGGACCTTTGATTTGACAGCTTCTTTTATCGTGTCGTTTCCATCAAGTATGCTTAAGACACATGCTAATCAGTGGACCTCATTTTTTCACGCCAACCCCCGCAGCGCATTACCCTCTGATCTGACCCATATCTGCAAACCATTACGCGTAAATTGAAATTTACCGCTTTTTTGAAATTTGAGACCGCTAACTTTTTAAACCAGGGGAACTATTGCAGGGAGTTTTGCACTTCGAGGACAGACTCATCCAAAGTCCAAAAACAGAGAAACGCGACAAATACTATAGCATCTTCGGAAAATTTTAGTGCATACAACCTTCAGAACAATGACTGGGCATAGCGATAAATGTAGAGTTTGCAGTACTTGCTGGCAAGTATGACGGAGTTATCGTGCGTGAGGGCTACGTCGTAGCACTGTGCATGTTTCACGTGGCTTTCGAAGGCGCTTTATCTTGCATGAACACAGTGATGTGGAAATAGTGGTGATTGTCCGATACGACCAGATGACCATTTTTGTTGACGCAGACAGCTATGGGATAGTTGGTTACCCCCGCTCCACCGCTGAGCCTGAGAAGTGCACCTTCGTAGGAGAACACCTTCACACAATGGGCTCGATTGTCCGAGATAAAGATTTCATCGTTGTCATTTGCTGCGACGCCGTCCGGGAACTCGAGGTGCTCGGAACAGCTGAACTGACTCAAGATATTCCCCAAAAGGTCGAAGATGATAACGCGCATCACTTTGCATTCAACGACTATGATTCGTCGCTTGCTGTCGACAGTGACTGCACGCGGATGCTCCAAGACTGAGGAACCAAACTTTCGCAGGAACTGTCCGTACTGGTTGAAAACTTGGACCTGGTGCGTTGGCGATCGCTCGGTGACTATGATGTCGCCGAAAGCGCGAACGACAGAAACACGGTTTGGATAATGCAATTGACCGTCTTTCCTGCCGCCCTCGCTGAAGCGTATCTTGAATCTGCCGCCTCGGTCGAATACGAGCATACGATGTCGGTTGGTGTCTGCTATGGTAATGTCGCCTTGAGCATTAACAGCCACTCCGGACGGTTCCGTGAACTGACCCTCCATGGCGCAGAAGTCTCCAAACGTGCCGTGGTAGAGAATTTTCTGGCGCGTGATTGCGGACTTGTTATGCAGGAGGTTACCCCAGGCGAATGAACTGTGCAGCAGGCTAACGCTGGGCTCTGAAAGGTGAGGCCCAAAGGGAAATATTGGAGGAGTTTGGGAATATCTGTTGGAAGGACTGTCGGTGGAAGGGGCCTTGATATCGCGTCGTGAGAACGCTCCACGCAGCCAGACTTCGGAGTGCTGTTGGGTACACACTAAGGAATTCCGGATGCTCACTTGCAAGGCGATGAAGTTTGGTACGAACACCAGGTCCATGTCCTGTAAGTGTGTCTCAGGGTTGAAGGTCATTCCCTGAAAATCTGCATCCAGCAGTGTGTTGTTTGTTGAAATGCTAGTAATTCCTTGTCTGTAGAGAAGTTTGCTAGCCTTTCGGCAGTGACGAACTTTGATGATCTTGCATAAGCTCTCCTGCACTTTCTTACCCAGCCGCTCCATTAACAGAAGGTTTTTCTTACAGGTGTATTCCAGGTCTATCAGAATTTCTTGCTGGCTCTGTTCCAATGTCGTCTTGTTCCAGGCTTCCAAGGTGCTGGTAATATCAGCCTGGGTCTTGCGGTACTGGATGTGTAGCCGGCTTAAAGTTATTTCTATGCTGGTTACAGAGCTGAGGATGTTGTTGGCCTTCTTTTTACTACTGCTGATGACGAATGAGGGACCTTCGGTGAAGTTTCGCTTCACATCGACGAGAGCCATGAGATTGTGGGTGCCCATGGGATGTTCAAACGCTGTGCATTCCCTGCAAACACAAATGTCGCAGGTCCTGCGGATGAACTGAAGAGTCATTCTTGCGGCGAAAACAACGTGTGGCGTGATCGTTTTTCGAATGTTGTTTGGATAGATTTGGATCTCACCCAATGTGAGGACGCGGTGGGTTTGAAGCCAATGCATGAATTGGTGTGCCCTTACACAATTGAAACATATGTAGTGGACGCAGTCAAGGCAGCGTGCAACATCAGGAACGGCTATGTGTTTGCAGGCAGTGCATGTGGGGAAAGAGTGATCGAGCACCAAGGTCCTGAGGATGATTGATGTGGCGTAGCTTGGGAAGAGTCCGGCAATGCCCTCGGCTGGTAAGGTCGTCTCCTGTAAACACTGAGGGCACTTCAACTTGTCGGGGCTTGTCTGTTGCTTTTCCAAGCACAATTTGCAGATGGTGCGCAGACAGTTGAGCACCTGCGAATCAAATATATTTTGAATCTTTAGTTCGTTGAGCCACAAAGCAACATGCGAAACAATATGTAAGTGTCGGTTCCGTTCGGTGACGACGACGGCATGAGACAAGAGTGCCTAATGCTTTCCCTGCAGCATAAATATAAAATGCGTTATAATTTCTTTCTGCACAATATTTCGTGTTTGCTTGGACTTGCACGTGCGGAGTAAAACTATCTAAGTAAGTAGTTTGCTCTTGTTGACGCGAACACATCGAACTCAAACTCATCCCCACCACAATAGTTAGTGTGAATGTGAAAGCAACCTTAAGAACTATGAAGGCGTCGTGGCAGCTGACACACTTGGCGCTGATGGTTCTACCAGCATTGAGGCTGCTCTGGACGGAACGCGACGTACCAGGACAGGCCGGGAAAGGAGTCGTGTCGCCAGGCACACTACTTGCTGCTGCGTCACCCTGGAGAGGCAACATATTATCTAGTTTTATAACTTACGCAAGGTAGGGCTTAGAGTCTTAGGATTTATACAAAAAAATGCGGATACAAGTTTACCGAACGAAGGCACAGCTATGCCGAAACTTAAGAATGAAGCTTCATGTCTGGAGGCGACATTTCGACTGTTCTACTGGGTTAGTAGAAGAACGGTCAGTTCGAAATATTGGCCCCTGATCTGAAGCTTCTTGCTCCAGGACACATGTTCGTTGCTTAAACAGCGGTTTATGGATAGTAATGTACCTAAACTAAGGACATTAACTTGTTCTCAAATTTGAATACGATGCTTCGTGCACCTATTCATCTTCCCCAAAGAGGCTTCTAATACCTGAAAACTACTGCAGGACTTACGGTTGCGTGTGCAGGGAAGTAAGGGACGACGCTGCTGCTGCTGAACATGACGAAAGTTACGGAAATGATATGCATACCAACAAGAACAGTGCAAGAGAGTGCAATGCTTTCAGTGGAGCTGTAGAATGACTAACGAACGTTTGACTAACGAACAGCTTCATTCGCGTGCGCGAGGGAACTTTTGCACGTGATGCTGTTGTCGTCCTTTTTTATTCATGCCCTATTTTGACAAACTGCACGCCGTGCAGCTAAAATTCGAGTCTCTGTAGCGGAGAATATTACCCGTTGCACGCCATTATTCGGGCTACGATTTTATTGTTTCACCCAACCGTTTGCGCCGCAAACTAGAAGGTATCAGACTGTTGATGTCTCTAAACTCTTGTAAATAATCATGGAAGGCAGTCTGCGCTTCATTTTGGGTAAAGAAAGTGCGAAGTAGCATACATTCTCTACGCTGTCACGTATACAGGGTGCTTTTTACACTTTACAGAATTTTTATTAAAAAAGCTACGAGAGCATACTGCTGCTCAGCGCTAAGAAAAGAGGGACGCAACACATGCGCTACTTCCAACACCTTAATGAAACTTGTCGTATCGGCTTCTTATACACTCCTGGCCACCTGCTGGTTGTTCTTTTTATTCTTACACGTGCTGAGGTATGCCAGTTCCCTATATCAGACAATGCAATATGTGTTCATCTTTCTTGCGCTGAGCAGCAATGTGGTCGCATACCATCAATCCCCGATTTGCTCACTCTTCAACTATGAGAGCGACATAGATGTCGTTTTTGCAGTTGAGTTCTACGACCTGGCGGACATCCTGTCGAAGAAAGTGTGGAACTCCAAGATCACTGACTACCTTTCAAGTAACTTTTTAAACAGGAGATGGCGGGCAAACGCGAAATGGCAGATTGAGAGACTATCCAGAGCAGAGAGAGACTATCCTAGTGGGTGCCGCTCAGCTGGCCAGATGAACCGCCCTCCGGGCAAGATAAGCCTCCAGCGGCGAGGTTGATGAGCTCCGCAGGAAGCGCTATTCCGGTTTTGGCTCACTTGCATGCGGAAATTGAGCAATGGATATTTCGCGCACGCGCTCTATTCTTTATTCCTAAAAGTTACAATGGGTATGGGATTTTTCAACGACGATTGTCTCCCGTTCTGTTATCTAGCATTGCTAGAAATTCCCTAATGTATTTATTTATTTACCCTCAGGGCCGTGAGCCAATACAGAGGGGAGTGGGTTAATAATTTGTAAAAAGATGTTAATACAAGCAGCATACAAAATGTTTTCAAATTAGGTCCATATGAACAAAGTTACACTTATTGCACAAACTGCACAGATATGAATAAAAAAATGAGAAAAAAGTGACAGCAGAAATGTACAACACGTAGAATAAAAAATGGCTGCACATCGAAATAATCGCATAAACACTTGTTAAATTGTTTGACGTCGGTAATGGAGGTGATGGTACCGGGAAGGTGGTTCCACTCCAACGAATCGCGAAATGATCTCGTTGAGCATAAAGGAATGACGACTTTCTGTGGGTGGTCAGTACGAGCTGAGATATATGAAGGTTGTTGGATTAACGATTCTCTGAGGTGTATATTATGATAATAAATTTTGTGAAACAAACAGAGACGAGTTATTTTTCGACGAGTGCAAAGTAGAGCGAGATTGAGGTTATGTTTCATAGCAGTGACACTGGCGGTGCAGTTGTAGTAACCAAATATGAATCGAGCTGCCCTGTTTTGTACTGTTCCTATTGAGTTTGAAATGGTGGTGTGATCAGTACCCCACACGGAGACTGCATATTCCAACCTAGGAAGGACTAATGATTTATACAAAGTCACCTTGGTGGTAATTGGAGCAGATGAAAAATTTCAGCGAGTGTAACCTAGAGCTCGAGAAGCTTTGCTAGGGATATATTCAACACGAGTACGCTATATGATAGGTTTGATGAAATGAAAACGCCGAGGTATTTGTAAACGGATACTGATTCAAGTGGAATGTTATTAATGGAATAAGTCGCATTCACTTTATTAGAGCGAGAAATTATCATTGATTTACATTTTGATAAGTTAAGTTTTGATACATTTACATTTTGATAAGTTTTTGACAATTAGAGAGTTAAGGAATTTCAGGCATCTTCGAGTTACTCTTCCATAGGATGTCCGCCTGGCCAAGAACTAAAATGTAAAAACGACATCTATGCAGGTCAACTTTTTAATAAAAATTTCGTAAAGACACACACAAAAACAAAAACAAAAAAAACTCTGTATACATTTACCTAGGAAGTAGTGCATTCCATCTCCATAGTGACATACGGGTGAAAGAAGTGATCTTACCCATGGTATGGCGGGCATACCCATAGCCCACGTTGATAGCTGTGTGCTCTTGCAGGTGTGCTTGTGTGCTCACTTACAGGCGATGGCGATGGCGATGGCGATATCATGGTTTGCCCGGTGAACAACCGTGAACCCGGTGCCTTACTACTCTGCGAACCCTGTGGCTGTTCAACCATTCGTAGGAAAGGGAGGTTTCTTGCGGGAACGCCAGCCCAGCCAGTCACTTTGCTTCTCTTGGTGTTTATCCATAATTTGGAATGCAGTTGTCTACACCACAAACACGTCTCTGAAGATTGAAAATACGACTTTTCTCTTTCTCGCTGCCTAACGGTGGCTGCCTAACGGTGGCCTAAGGCTAACGGTGGACGTAGTTTCTAGTTATCAAGAGGCCGAAGCGGGCTCCACCCCAGTCAGCCATATACAACCTTAGGATGTCCCATGGAGTAACGACCTCGGATAACCAGACGTCCGCAGGACGTCGGGAAACATCCCACGGATGGAAATTGTACTCACATAGTTTGTTCAATGTTACCGCCCGAACCGGTCTACAGGAGATCCTGGCCGACGAACAGAGGACACATTTTGGATAATTTGAGGCATGCAGGGGGCTGTTCTGTGGTTATCCTGTGGACGCTGTGGCAGGTTTTTATAGGGTTCTACAGGTAGTATATTATTTTATTTTATTTCTCTATTTTATTTACTTGTGGTGGTTACACAGTAAAGACAGCATATACAGAACAAAGAACTTTTATTACACAATAAGAAACTTCAAAGCGGCACATCTGCGAGTGCTACAGTCCCTTAATCTGGAGGAATGTAGTTGGCGTGTAAGTCAGCTTCCACTTCTTCACTGCAAAAGAACAGGTTTAAAGGGACCGAAAAGTGAAAAATAACCCCCATATTTTTGCCCACTGTCGTGCACAACATCGTTGTTTGATAAGATACAGAAAGCATTACTTCTCAATTCCGCATATTTTTTACGTATAAATATTTTGAAGATTGCCGTAACATGGACGGTGCTGCCAGCGAACGGCGAAAAAGAGCAACTTGGGTTTCAGGTCCAGGGCTCCCAGGGATTGGTCAACCCTTACCACGTGAGAGTTAATTTTGTAGAGAACAAAGCTGACGCACATTATCTTACAGCTAAACGCCATTTTAAAAATGACGCTCACTTCCATAGCTTTTACGTTAATAAAGCATTCAGCTACTTCGCCGCTACGAGCTACGATCCGCCGCGCCATCTGCAAGGCCGTCTGTGTTATCGCGTTTATTGTTTACGTCGTGGGTGGTCGTGTTGGTCGCGCGAAGAGATGTTGAAGAGATGACATGTTCGTGGTTGTTGTGTCAATTATTCGAGAGGCCTACATGTGCCTGGTGTAGTTTTGGTGTTCGGGGATGCAAAAATCATGTTCGTTCGCCATCGGCGGCGGGCGTTTTCTACCACAAGATTCAAGAAGAGAGTGCGCGAAAACGAATGTGGTTCGAAACACTCGGTTATTAGATGTAGCAGTGGTCTCGTGTGTTGAGCTCATTTTGCTGCCGATGACTAAGAAGATGCCGTAGAAGGCGAATTGCGAAGACGTCCGAAGGAAACTGCCGTTCAGTAACCAGTGATTTTGCTTCACCGGGGTGACGAGTTCAACACAACGTCTTAGGTATGTACAGGCGTCACACATGTATAAATTATAATATAGCGACGACGTATTCTATTTAACTTATGTTATCCTACTTGACCCGTACCCAACATTGTCAACATCAACAAATTTAATTTTAGGGGCCTTCCAGTGTTGAAGTGGCTCAAAACTGTTTCGTGTGTGTGTGATCCAGGCACTGACATGACAGAAATAGCTGAAAACAGGTATGCAAAGTCCACAGATGGAAGCACTAGATTTGTTACGTGTTGCAAACATTGTGACATTTTTTTTAGTCTTTGGACAGGTGCAGAATATTAGTATGACGTCAACAAGGGGAGAAGAAACTGGTGAGAACTACTAGCTTGTTTGAAGGGTACAAGAATACTTCCTGTTGAGATGCAGTTGTGACTTCATGACTAAGGAACGCTAATTAATTTTCTAGAGATGCATCCTCTACACTTGAATGCCCAGTGAAACAGCAAACGTTCATTGTCTTTGAAGTCCCACTACTGGAATTGTTCAATGTGTGTCAGAGCTGCAGTGAGCCATGCAAGGTTACCACATCATATTGGTCCTAAATTTGCAGAGTTCCCCTATCTCGGACGCAACTGTCATTTCTCTTTATTGCTGTTCCGATCCTACCTTCTCAGAGATTAATGTGGTTCACCATACACTGCATGGGTACTTTTTTTTTTCTCTATACTCATGCTTTCGGTTTCTTGTTCTGTTGAATAAATCTTCACTTGAGTTTGAGAGCCATCATGCTGCCTACTGTGTTTGCCACTCATCTATATTGATGTGCTGTAACGGTATAGCACATCGACATGCCAACAACCTACCAAACAACCTTGCTTAGTCCTACTTTTGGATGGAAACTACACGATGTGGTAACATCTACATATATAAAGTTTTAATCGACGGAGATTTGCTGTTTTTGTACAACCTTCATTGTACATTTCTTTTGTCTCACTTAGCATGCATGAAGAAATGTTCTGATCTTCATCAAGATGACAGGTCATTGTTCGATCTGCAGCATTATTGTTCCTGTAATCTTTTCACCAACAGAGAGTACAAAAGTGAACAAATGGGAAAATATAACTAGCTTGTTAAATTCAAAAGGGAAAGACGAAACTGTTTATACTGCTCTTGTTTATTTTGTTGCAGGTTTTACAACTCTATCAAGTACGTCAAAACATCAGAGGGCAGGAAGTCCTACTCTGTTTCCTAAATCCCTGGACAATAAAAAAGAAAGATATAGTTTGAGTTGTGACAAAATGTTGCTTCTGCTGTTATATTATATTTCAATTAAATGTTACGATGCATTTGTAGTGTACACTGAAGCCAGTTTCAATTTGCTGGGCAGTAAAAAGTACTTTACAAAAGTACATCTCAATTACAGTAAGAGAGAACTTATGCAATAAATTATTTAGCCATTTTGGAGTACTATGCACACCAATGGTGCATGGTTAACGTTGAAACCAGATCAAGGGTTAATAATACTTGAAGTCAGCCCTCAAGTCCTTCTTTACAAATGCTGGTGACGTCTAATGGGTGACGTGATAATGAATCAGTTACAAGTACTACTCCGTTTAGCAAAACAGAGTTAATTAAGTGTTAGATCCCAATCTTGGTTCAATTATTAGTTGACATTTGGAAACGTGGTCACTAAGAAGTATACTAAAAGGTTATGAACACAGTTCAGGTGAATGACACTGATGAAAATTATCTTACTTACTCCTCACATGAGACTCAATTGAGACATGAGTATAACCTACAAATACATCTATGCCCACAGGTTACTTAACCCTTCAGGAACAAACTAGTAATTATAATATGCTGTTCCTGAAGAAATAAGGGTTTTCCGTTCAAGTAGCGCGTAAAGACCACACGGCGCTGCCGGGTTGCCATGCTCTTCGGTTTCTCGGATGTATGTAAAAGACACTTGCAGTACTTCGGTGTCAAGGCACAGTATTTCGAAATATTCGTTAGTTCTGATGCAATCGTCTGTCTGCTTTTTACACGCATTCTCTACCCCTCGGCAGCAAAAACCGTAATATCCATCCGTAGTATCCGTCGGTTTGCATTTCACACATGAACACCTGCACGACGAAAAAACAGCGCTTGTTTCGGCTTACACAAGTGCTTCTCTCTGATACATGGAAATTTCACAAAGCAGTTCATGTTCACGGCACGGTGAGCTACTGCTGAGGACGAATGTGGCTCCGATTAATCTCTGGACGAGGAATCTTCTGCTGCGAAGAACACACTTTCCAGCACGCTAACGCACGAACAACAGTTCTGTGCGAGCGACAGTTCTCGAATGCGGAATTCCAGCGCACTCATGTCCAAGAGGCTCGACATTCTCGACGTAGAAAGTGGTCACAAATGCCCACTGCCATTTTCGTTTTCGCCGGATTAGCGCCCGGAAGTGCGCGTATTACATGCGTCCTCGACAGATGGCGCGGGGGTCATGCAATTGTTGACAGACTGCTCGGTTTCCTACTAGGTCCCTGGACATGCAATTATGGAAAATTCGATTACAGAAAAACTACAGCGATTTCAGCGGAGTTCTTTGATATTTGAACTTTTGAAGGTTCAAGCTTCTCGCTGAACATAAAGTTTTGATAGATTTATATTCACTTTTCGGTCCCTTTAAGATTTTTCTGAAGCATCCTAGCTATAGCTTTCACAACACTGAGCATAGCTTCATTTTGTCACCGTCAGTTAATTCCATGCGTCGTTCTAGACCTACACAGATACATTTGTCACAACGCAAAATGCACCTCTGAACCAGGCGTACGACCTGCATTCAAATCAGAAACGCTACCTGAAAACACTTCGCTATCCGAAATATATGGCACTCTGACAGGATAGGTGTACCCACCTCGATCACCGATGTTACTGCTTGAGCGAACACCGTTTGTTGCTTGACATATCCGTAGCTGATGTTCTCAGCTGTTGTGATAACTTGGAGACTGCAATATGGCGGCCGGCTCCCTGCTGCCTGACCTCATGACCTACTACTATACTAGTATAGAGTAGGTCGTGCCTGACCTGTTGTGGAAGACGAATATGAGCTGCGTCTGCTCACCGTTCTGTTTTTGCATAGCTTACCTGTCGTACACGTTTCTGCTTCAGTGATACTTTAACTGAAGCGTGCACAAGTACCAACTTGTGTAGCTGACACACTCATCGACGGGCAAACTCCACAAACTCGTCAAAACCATGGAGGAAGGAAACACAGGAGCGGCCGTTTCGAGCAGATTTCCGTGGGACCCCTCTGGCGGTCGCTCCTGTCAAAACCGCCATTACTTCCTGTCCACCACGTGATCCTCTCTAAAGTTTCGGTTTGGCAACGCTTTGTTGCTCGCGCTGCTTTTCGTGCTCTTATGCTTTTCCAAAGTCACTTACTCTTAAAATGTGAGCACCACTGCGGAAACAACGTTTTGTTAACGTGTTATTAGCGCGGTTGCGGCTGTCGTTCAACAGAAAGCAGCTCTGTCACGGGAATAACGTTTTCTTGGTAAGCACGTACTTGACCGGTTGTTTCGTACCCCTGGAGTCATCTTGGATCGTTCCTTTGTAAGCTGGCGCTGTGCTACAGCTGCAGATTCAATTGATTTCCTCCATCGTTGTACAAATTTGATTACTGGCATGCTTTACCACTTCAGCAACAAACACACAAAACGCGGCCACGTCGTCACACAAACATCGCTGCCGCGAATGATGTTTCTAGTCCTGCGTGGTTGTCCTGCAGACCCTGACCGGTCTTGTAGTAGAAGGGTAAACCAAGAGTAAACCTCCGAACACACACAAATAAAGCTGGACGCGCGGCGTTCATTACAATGCAGATATCTGAACTGCAAGACAATCACGGCTCCCGTCGTCTGCTTTGGGAGCTGGCCTGCGCATGCTCTTCGGGTCACGTGAGCGGTCACATGGTAGACAGGAGCATCCCAGAATGCAGTGCGAAGCTGGCACGCCCGTCCCAATGGCAAAAAGTTGGAAGGGCCGCTCCTGTGTTTCCTTCCTCCATGGTCAAAACCAACCGCCACGGCCGCCTGCCCACTGTTGCCAGCCGTGAGCTGCTCTCGATTTCGTGCATGATCTCCTACCCCAGTCAAAAATGCGTCGCGGTAATGAACTGTATTTTGGGATCACAAGTGCCAATGAAGCAAACTTGCGAGCCAGATACACTAGATTAATGCTTATTGAAGTCTCAGCACTAATTCTAATCGAATTTCACTGCGAAGTCCACTGACACGGATGCCGACACGATGTCCTCTGTCCATCCGACGTCCGTAGTTCATTGTATAATTTTGGGACATTAGATATCCTTTAAGGGTATCCTACGGAGATCTATAGGTCGATTCAGGCAGTTTGCTCTGGGATAATAACCGGACATCCGTAGGAGAGGTGGTTGACTGGGACCTGTGGACAGACACAACACATAGCCTACAGTCTCCAAGTGCCTAATGGACGAAGTCATGAAAAAACTGACTGCCAGCGCCAGGTATTGAACGTGGACCTTCCTGATTACAGCTCAGAGATGCCATGTGGTGTAAAGGTAGCATCCCTCATCTGTACTCAGGAGAGTCCAGGTTCAAACCTACGTGAATTACTTGTCACTTGTGACAAATTAAACCACGGACTGTCTTGAGAAGGACCAGTATTACTTTTCCAAGGACAATCATTCCCTACGTACGCCAATCCCATCAACCTATAAACAGAAATAAGTGCCACAAACGAAGAAACGCCACAAATACTATAGCATCATTGGAAAATTTTAGTGCATACAACCTTCAGAACATAGCGACTGGTCATAGCGATAAATGTAGAGTTTGCAGTCCTTTCTATATGACGGAGTTATCTTGCGTGAGGGCTACGTCGTAGCAATGTGCATGCTTCACGTGGCTTTCGAAAGCACTCAGCAGATATTGCATGAACACCGTGATGTGGAAACAGTGGTGATTCTCGGATACGACCAGATGACCATTTTTGTTGATGCAGACAGCTATGGGATAGTTGGTTACCCCCGCTCCACCAATGAGCCTGAGAAGTGCACCTTCGCAGGAGAACACCTTCACACAATGGGCTCGATTGTCCGCGATAAAGATTTCACCCTTGTTATTTGCTGCGACGACGTTCGGGAACCCGAGGTGTTCGGAATAGCTGAACTGACTCAAGATGTTTCCCCAAAGGTCGAAGATGATAACGCGCATCACTTTGCATTCAACGACGATAATTCGTCGTTTGCTGTCGACAGTGACTGCGCGCGGATGCTCCAAGACTGAGGAACCAAACTTTCGCAGGAACTGTCTGTACTGGTTGAAAACTTGGACCTCGTGCGTTGGAGATCGCTCGGTGACTATGATGTCCCCGAAAGCGCGAACGACAAAAACACGACTCGGGTAATGCAATTGACCGTCTTTCCTGCCGCCCTCGCTGAAGCGTATCTTGAATCTGCTGCCTCGGTCGAATACCAGCATACAATGTCGGTTGGTGTCTGCTATGGCAATGTCGCCTTGAGCATTAACAGCTACTCCAGACGGTTCCGTGAACTGACCCTCCATGGCGTCGAAGTCTCCAAACGTGCCGTGGTAGAGAATTTTCTGTCGCGTTATTGCGGACTTGTTATGCAGGAGGTTACCACAGGCGAATAAACTGTGCAGCAGGCTAACGCTGGGCTCTGAAGGGTGAGGCCCAAAGGGAAATGTTGGGTTTGGTACAGTGGACAATTTTTCCGCAGAAAGCAAGAGCCTTGTAGAACGTGGGTCATTGCTTGCAGAGCAACTTGCACGACTGCAGTAGGTGCGTTCACGCATTAATGATGTGCTCGATGACGCGTTGTTGCTCGTTCGTAGAGGAGTTTGGGAATATCTGTTGGAAGGATTGTCGGTGGTAGGGACCTTTATATCGGGTCGTGATTATGCTCCACGCAGCCAGACTTCGGAGTGCTGCTTTCGGAGTGCGGAGGTTGTTTGGATAGATCTGGATCTCACCCAATGTGAGGACGCGGTGGGTTTGAAGCCAATGCATGAATTGGTGCGCCATTACACAATTGAAACATATGTAGTGGACGCAGTCAAGGCAGCGTGCAACTGCAGGAACGGCTGTGTGTTTGCAGGCAGTGCATGTGAGGCAAGAGTGATCGAGCACCAAAGTCTTGAGGATGATTGATGTGGCGTAGTTTGAGAAGAGTCCGGCAATGCCCTCGGCTGGTAAGGTTGTTTCCTGTAAACGCAGAGGGCACTTCAACTTGTCGGGGCTTGTGTGTTGCTTTTCCAGGCCAAGGAATTTCGGATGCTCACTTGCAGGGTGGTAAAGTTTGGCGCGAACACCAGGTCCATGCTTTGCAGGTGTGTCTCAGGGTTGAATGTCATTATTTTCTGGAAACCTGTATCGAGCAGTTGTTGAAATGCTAGTAATTCCTTGTTTGTAGAAGAGAAGTTGGCTAGCCTTTCGGCAATGACGCAAACTTTGATGATCTTGCATAGGCTCTCCTGCACTTTCTTACCCAGCCGCTCCATTATCAGAAGGTTTTTCTTATAGATGTATTCCAGGTCTATCAGAATTTCTTGCTGGCTCTGTTCCAGTGTCGTCTCGTTCCAGGCTTCGAAGGTGCTGGTAATATCAGCCTGAGTCTTGCAGTACTGGATGTGTAGCCGGCTTAAAGTTGTTTCTATGAAGGTCACAGAGCTGAGGAGGTTGTTGGCTTTCTTTTTAGTACTGCTGATGACGAACGAAAGATCTTCGGTGAGCTTTTGCCTCACATCGACAAGAGCCATGAGGTTGTTGGTGCCCGTCGGGTGTTCAAACGCTGTGCACTCCCTGCAAACACAAATGTCGCAGGTCCTGCAGATGAACTGAAGAGTCATTCTTGTGGCGAAAACAACGTGCTGCTTGATCGTTTTTTCGAAGGTTGTTTGGATAGATCTGGATCTCACCCAATGTGAGGACGCGGTGGGTTTGAAGCCAATTCATGAATTGGTGCGCCATTACACAATTGAAACATATGTAGTGGACGCAGTCAAGGCAGCGTGCAACTGCAGGAACGGCTGTGTGTTTGCAGGCAGTGCATGTGAGGAAAGAGTGATCGAGCACCAAAGTCTTGAGGATGATTGATGTGGCGTAGTTTGAGAAGAGTCCGGCAATGCCCTCGGCTGGTAAGGTTGTTTCCTGTAAACGCAGAGGGCACTTCAACTTGTCGGGGCTTGTATGTTGCTTTTCCAGGCAAAATTTGCAGATGGTGTGCAGACAGTTGAGGACCTGCGAATCAAATATTATATTTTGACTACGTAGAAAACAGCGCAGAGACGGGACACGAAGAAGAAACAAGTGCACACACAGAGAGCGCTGACTAGCAACTGAAGCTTTACTTCCCAAAGGGGGCAAAACCGAAAAGGAGAGAAGAACATGAGAGGAAGACAATCAAGAACACCCTTGAAGATAACATCTCTTTGTACGATAGGTCCACTGACGGCTTGCTGACACATCTTTCACCTCTATTATGAATTTGTGCTCCTTTGTAAATTTCCCTGGCGAGCCTGTCGGAGTAGCTCCTAAGTACACGTGTGTCTTCCAAACGAGGTCGGCATCCGCAGTCGCGACAGTGCATGCCAGGTTGCTGCCTGTGTGGGTTTGCAGGGAGGATGAGTGTTAGCGCAGCCTGTCATTCAGACACCGCCCTGTCTGCCCCACATATGACTTCCCGCGCGTCAGAGGAATGTCATACATAACATTACACTTGCACTGAACGAAAGGCCTTACATGCTTTTTGTTGCATCCGGAAGCAACGGCTTCTTCACTGTTGACGCGTCGACACAACCCGCCTAACTTGTTAGGTGAAGTGAATACAACGCTAACGCCGGCACGCTGGGCGACTTTCTTTATGTTGTGGGAAACGGCGTGGATATATGGAATGGCCGCTATCCTGGATGGGCGATCATGCCTGGGAGCCTCTTCATGTTTCTTGTGCAACTTCCCGAGGAGAACCTCAGCTAAGCCTCTTATCAGCTGAACGGGAAAGCCCGCGGTTTCAAGCCTCAAAACTTGTGACAAGAGGCTCCACTGAACTTCATGTAGGCATGAGCGTTTCACGGCATTTTCCATTGCCGATAGTGCAATACTGCGTTTGACCAGCTTGGAGTGGGCCGACGAAAACGGCAAAAGACCCTTCTTAGAGTGTGGGGCGTATGTCCAGCACAGGTGGTCAGGTTCGATGGCGAGTTCAAGGTCTAGGAATCTTACTCGATGTTCCACTGGTAACTCCCTCGTGAGTGTGAAAGGTGAGAGGGTGCACTGGAAGATGCGAGTTATGTGTTCTGTGCGCTCATCCATGGGCACGTTCTCAGTGTCAAAGACGATCAAGTAATCGTCAACGAACCGGAAAATCCTGGAGACTCCCATATCGCGGAGGGCACGTTCAAGCCACCTGTCGTATCTTGCCAGCACACACTTGCCTTTCACACTCACGAGGGAGTTACCAGTGGAACATCGACTAAGATTCCTAGACCTTGAACTCGCCATCGAGCCTAACCACCTGTGCTGGACATACGCCCCACGCTCTAAGAAGGGCCTTTTGCCGTTTTCCTCGGCCCACTGCAAGCTTGTCAAACGCAGTATTGCACTATCGGCAATGGAAAATGCCGTGAAACGCTCATGCCCACATTAAGTTCAGCGGAGCCTCTTGTCACAAGTTTTCAGGCTTGAAACCGCGGGCTTTCCCGTCCAGCTGATAAGAGGCTTAGCTGAGGTTCTGCTAGGGAAGTTGCACAAGAAACACAAAGAGGTTCCCAGGCATGATATCCCATCCAGGATAGCGGCCATTCCATATATCCACGCTGTTTCCCACAACAAAGAAAGTTGCCCAGCGTGCCGGCGTCAGCGGCCGGCGGGTTGTGTCGACGCGTCAACAGTGAAGAAGCAGTTGCTTCCTGTCGTAACAAAAAGCATGTAAGGCCTTTCGTCCAGTGCAAGTGTAATGTTATTTATGATATTCCTCTGACGTGCGGGAAGTCATATGTGGGGCAGACAGGACGGTGTCCGAATGACAGGCTACGCGAACACTCATCCTCCCTGCAAACCCACACAGGCAGCAACCTGTCCATGCACTGTCGCGATTGATACCGACCTCGGATACCGACCGGATACCGACCTCGTTTGGAAGACACACGTGCACTTAGGAGCTACTCCGACAGGCTCGCCACTCGCCAGGGAAATTTACCAAGGAGCACAAATTCATAATAGAGGTGAAAGATGTGTCAGCAAGCCGTCAGTGGACCTATCGTACAAAGAGATTAGTTATCTTTAAGGGTGTTCTTGATTGTCCTCCTTTCATGTTCTTCTCTCCTTTTCGGTTTTGCCCCTTTTGGGAAGTAAAGCTTCAGTTGCTATTCAGCGCTCTCTGTGTGTGCACTTGTTTCTTCTTCGTGTCCAGTCTCTGCGCTGTTTTCTACGTAGTTATGTACAGCTTGGGACAAAAGTTTACGGAACAGCAGGATGTGACATTTCTCCACTTGAGCAGCACCCAAGCAGCAAACGGGAGCAGACACACATACTAAAAAATTGAGAGAACAGCTGGTCACCTGTTTCTTATTCAAGCTATTCCTGGCAGGGATGACGGGGCCGCTCCGATGAAGAAATACGCCAACGCCGTGTTCCGTAAACTTTTGTCCCAAGCTGTACCAACTTGCCTATATCCCCGCCTTAACCTATATTTTGAACCTTTAGTTCGTTGAGGCACAAAGCATCATACGAAACAATATGTAAGTGTCGGTTCCGTTCGGTGACGACGACGGTATGAGACAAGAGCGACTAATGCTTTTCCCGCACCATAAATATAAAATGAGTTATAATTTCTTTCTGCACAATATTTCGTGTTTGCTTGGATTTGCCCGTGAGGAGTAAAACTATCTGTAGTTTGCTCTTGTTGACGCGAACACATCGAACTCAAACTCATCCCCACAACCACAGTTAGTATGAATGTGAAAGCAACCTTAAGAAATATGAAGGCGTCGTGGCAGCTGACACACTTGGCGCTGATGGTTCTACTAGCATTGAGGCTGCTCTGGACGGAACGCGACGTACCAGGACAGGCCGGGAAAGGAGTCGGGTCACCTGGCACACTACTTGCTGCTGCGTCACCCTGGAAAGGCAACATATTATCTAGTTTTATAACTTACGCAAGGTAGGGCTTAGAGTCTTAGGATATATAAAAAAATCCGGGTACAAGTTTACCGAACGAAGACAGAACGATGCCGAAATTTAAGAATGAAGCTTTAGGTCTGGAGGCGACATTTCGGCTGTTCTACTGGGTCACTAGAAGAACAGTCAGTTCGAAATATCGCCCCCGGTCTGGGGCTTCGTCTGAACTCCGGGATGCCAGTTTACAAAAAGAAGATCGAGCAATCCAGTGACTCAAGAACGAAGCCTCAGGTCAGGAACCGATATTCTACTGGGACACTAGAAGAACCGTCTGTTCGAAATTCCAGCTGCTGACGTGAAGCTTCTTGCTCCAGGACACATGTTCGTTGCTTGAACAGTGGTTTATGGAGAGTAATGTACCTAAACTAAGGTCATGAACTTATTCTCAAATTTGAATACGATGCTTCGAGCACCTATTCGTCATCCTCAAAGAGGCTTCTAATACGTGAAAACTACTTGCGTGTGTAGGGAAGTAAGGGACGACGCTGCTGCTGCTGAACATGACGAAAGTTACGGAAATGATGTGGACACCGTCAAGAACAGTGCGAGAGAGTGCAAGGCTTTCAGTACAACAGTTTCATTCGCGTGCGCGAGGGAACTTCTTCTTCTTCTGCCAATGAGATAATGGAACTTTTGCACGTGACGCTGTAGTCGACCTTTTTTATTCATGCCCTATTTTGACAAACTGCACGCCGTGCAGCTAAAATTCGAGTCTCTGTAGAGGAGAATATTACCTGTTGCACGCCATTATTCGCGCTACGAGTTTGTTTCACCAAACAGTTTGCGCCGCAAATTAGAAGGTATCAGTAAGTTGATGTCTCTAAACTCCTGGAAGTGTTCATGGAAGGCAGTCTGCACTTCATTTTGGGTAAAGAAAGTGCAAAGTAGCATACGTTCTCTACGCTGTCACGTATACAGGGTGTTTTTTACACTTTACAGAATTTTTATTAAAAAAAGCTACGAGAGCATACTGCTGCTTAGCGCTAAGAAGAGAGGGACGCAACACATGCGCTACTTCCAACTCCTTAATGAAACTTGCCGTATCGGCTTCTTATACACTCCTGGCCACCTGCTGGTTGTTCTTTTTATTCTTACACGTGCTGAGGTATGCCAGTTCCCGATATCAGACAATGCAATATGTGTTCATCTTCCTTGCGCTGAGCAGCAATGTGGTCGCATACCATCAATCCCCGATTTGCTCGCTCTTCAACTATGAGAGCGGCATAGATGTCGTTTTTGCAGTTGAGTTCTACGACCTGGCGGACATCCTGTTGAAGAAAGTGTGGAACTCCAAGATCACTAACTACCTAAAATTCATCAAGTAACTTTTTAAATAGGAGATGGCGGGCAAACGCAAAAAGGCAGCTTGAGAGACTATCTTAGTGGGTGCCGCTCAGCTGGCCAGATGAACCGCCCTCCGGCCAAGATAAGCCTCCAGCGGCGAGGGTGATGAGCTCCGCAGGAGCGCTATTCCGGTTTTGGCTCACTTGCATGCTGAAATCGAGCAATGGATATTTCGCGCACGCGCTCTATTCTTTATTTCTAAAAGTTACAATGGGTATGGGATTTTTCAACGACGATTGTCTCCCGTTCTGTTATCTAGCATTGCTAGAAATTCTCTAATTTATTTATTTATTTATTTACCCTCAGGGGCCGTGAGGCAATACAGAGGGGAGTGGGTTAATAATTTGTAAAAAGATGTTAATACAAGGAGCCTACAAAATATTTTCAAATTGGGTGCATATGAACAAAGTTACACTTATTGTACAAACTGCACAGATATGTATAAAAAAATGAGAAAAAAGTGAGAGCAGAAATGTACAACACGTAGAATAAAAAATGGCTGCACATCGAAATAATCGCAGAAACACTTGTTAAATTGTTTGACGTCGGTAATGGAGGTGATGGTACCGGGAAGGCAGTTCCACTCCAACGATGTACGAGGAAGAAATGAATCGCGAAATGATCTCGTTGAGCATGAAGGAATGACGACTTTCTGTGGGTGATCAGTACGAGCTGAGATATATGAAGGTTGTTGGATTAACGATTCTCTGAGGTGAATATTATGATAATAAATTTTGTGAAACAAACAGAGACGAGTTATTTTTCGGGTGTTGTTTCCAATGCAGCCCCCAATAGACGGATTATCTCCGATGAATAGAAGGATTAGCCATTGTGTAGGGTACACCACTAGAGGGCGCTACGAGCGGCGCTTCACCACTAGGGGCCGCTGCTGTCGCATTCCGTGGATGACGTCATTGCTCCATTGGGGAGCATGGTGAGAGACAGCGGACGCACAGGATGGCGGTGCGAAGTAGAGTGCCCTTCTGCTTTCTGTGGTGGCGCTGCGGGCGACAGGACAGACAGGCGCTCTCGGTGGCGGCTCTCGGGCGTTGTTATAGCCTCGTGACCGCGATATTAACTTCATACGCGGCGTCGGCGGCAAATGGTTTTCGCTCCATTTATTGTTCAACTGATAGTGGTGGTTTGAGAGCTCAATTACTATGCTGTGAGATTGGAGTGTACGGCACGCATACGGCATACGACAGCATAAATAAATAAATATAAACAGAAGGACGTGCACGGTAAATTACGCCACATTTTTATGGTTTCCCGTCTTACTACACTTTGCATTATAAGGGCGCTTTCGAGAACCAGTTCGTTCACAAACAGCCGTGTGCATCTCGTCGTTTATATATTAGTCTTGGATTTGCACAATATTATTTTGGTGATGCTGCAGATGTTCAGGCAAGAGCGGAGGAAAGTTGTTCCCTATTTGCTTTATGTATTTATTCACTTCAGTATCATCATCACATACTCGTTTAAATTTAATTAGCGGGTAGTAATACTGCAGTGTAAGCATCTTGATTTAGCACACTACAGCGCTGCAAGGTATATTGTACCTTATGGCTGCAGAATCACTGGGTGAATTTCAGTAAAATTCTAGTGCTCTCTTTTTTGTGGTGGTCACTGTTACTAATATAGGGATCTAGTTAAGTGTTGTGGCAATCCCATTGTCAACGGTCATCTGCTATATTGGAAAGTGAGTCTCAATAAACATGATAGCCCCTAATGTCAGTATGACAAGGTATAAATAAATGCTAACGTAGTGCATGCTTGAGAAAGAGCACACAGACTGTTCCCATTCTGAACAGGAACAATGAATGCAGTGCACACCTTTGTGTGTACCAGTCGTTCTCCACATTAGCCTCGGATCCCAGTGCTAGAAAAATAGCGTATGTAGCTTCTCTAATGAAATTACCTAATATTGATACAAACAGTCTGCAGATGCACGCTCTGAGAAAGGCTTAACATGGAAATGTGTCATGGCGCAGAATACGACTAAACGGACACTTTTATGAGTAGGATACATTTCATCTAACTTTATCGAAAAAAAAAAGAAAGAAAGCCTCAGATTTAGAGCTGCCATATGATTTTGAACAGTGTCTTCGTTTAGTGCGCGCCATCCTCATCACTGACTAGTCGGAAGGTGTAGCGCCTACATTAGTGCAGCGTTCCCGTGAAGCATTTGCTGTTGGTCATTATTATGCCACGTTGCTATCATTTTCTGCACCATGTACGCCAAAAATCTCTACTGCGGCACAAGCGCAGTAAGTCGGTTGTGACAACAAGTAGTTGCGGACAAATGCTTACACTCTACATCATAATTTGCTTAACAAGCTTATTAGGCTTAACAAAGTGAATTGCTTTCAAGACACGTTATGGATACGAGCTCCATCTTGTATGGGTGATACGTGCAAGCAAACATATATTACAAGGAAAGCATGATGTTTCTTACAGTTGTAATATTTATTTGTTGATTATATGACAATTTTTACATATGTTGAGAAAAAGCACACAAATGCTGTTCCAATGAAGGGCAGCAAAGGCAAAGCATCAGACTGCTGGTCTGAGCAGCAGTCTGCGTGGAAATATGTCATGGCACAGAATGCGACTGTAGGACACATACAACTAGAGTACATCTCACCAGACTTGAGGTAAAATGCTGAGCTACTCAGTGGCCATCATGATCGGCCGTGTATAGCAGCACTGCAACCCCCTTAGAATTAAATTAGGTTTGAGAACACCCTTTCAGACAAGTATTGATCATGCTATTAAAATATGATGGCAGACATGCCGTTGTGGAACACGGAAGCCAGGAATTACCTCCGTGTAGATAACCCTAACTCCAGGAACGATGAAAGTCACTGAAAAGGTTAGCCAGCTGTAGGACTCGAACCCACATCTTCTGGATTCATCGTTAATTTCTTAGGCAAATTGAGGCTTTGTATGCATTTGTCCCTTCTATGTTGTTCCAGCCTCAGAACATCAGTTCTTTCATGTTGCTAACTCCAGGGTTCGCCTCTTTCTTGACGAGGGAGATAACTTTGCGGTTCAGCACTCTGTGCTTCGCTGTGAGGGACGCGTTGGCTTGAAGCATCAGTTGAAAGATGAATACCGTGCCGGAGAAATCAAGCAGATGTTTGGCGATGTCCTATAGAGCGTCCTTTTGCGGTTCACCGCGGGCAAAGGTATAACAATAAATGAAATTAAAATGAAATGAAAAATAAACATGCAAAGTTAAAAAAAAATGTAAACCGTAACCAATTAATTACTACAACGAATGGCCTGATTCGGTGTCAGATTTTTCTCTAAAAGGTGTCCACTGAAGGTCCCAAAAGGAGCAGTAGAATGTTCTTTGATTGGTGCACCCGTAAGCGAATTATTTAGCCTGTGGATTTAACTGTAACACCCTGAAAGTCCAGAAATGTCAATGTGCCCGCGGGCCTCTGGCGAAGCGTGCGGGCCTTTTGAAGTGCAACAACCCGAAGTCTTCGATGACATCATGTAGTATGACGTTGCACTTGGGGTACATTATTGGGGTTCAACTAGCGGGTGGAGTTCAAATGTGTGTCAACTTTCCTTCAGCGGAACCTGTTATTGGACAATGCGGTTTGAGGTTGTCTGAAACTTGGTTTCCGAGAAGGCTACGGGTCAGTAACACTGTAGGGCGAAGACAGAAAGCTATAAAACGCTCAATCTGGAAAGCGCGCCCTGTTCTCGCTGAACTGTGAGTTGTGTCTCCACGATGCCAGCAAGTCTTGGTTCCAGGATGTTCAACTTCTTCATGCTTGTACGCATCTTTCTTCGAGGTAGTATGTTTTCTTTGTAATATTTGCTGTTATGCCCACTACATGCCTGTTATGCCCACTACATGCCTGTTATGCCCAACATTTCTATTTTTCATCGAAACACCACTGCGTCATCATCTTGCCATTGATTTTCGTTGTTCTCCAGTGCATGACTTATTTCATCGAAAGTTTTAGCGAGTCATTTTCGATACATTTGAGCGTCGCGAATGCCCACCACGAATCTCTGAAAGCGTCGGGAGCGCGATTTGTGCAGTTTCGTTTTATTTCGCGGTTACGTTACGTCCAGCTAATTGGCATCGCGAAGCAAAATGGCGTCTGTTTGTGTCGTTTGTGTGCTGTCAGTACTGAAACTGTCCCGAAGATACTTTTGGCTGTTAGTTGTGTAGGACGCAATTTCTTTGCAATAAGTTGCAACAACGTGTTCAATACAGCAAAGCAACAGTTGGGCAGGTTGGTGCATACTCGTATTAAGCGAGAGCGGTGAACATCAAACAAGGGCACACATAGGGACAGCCGCGACTTTCAACCTTGCTGTACTTGACATCACACAGAAATGAATGAAAACTACATGATACAGAACTTCTGCGTGCACAGCGGTGCAATTACATTTTATTTCATTACATTTCTATACCTTCGACGCGTTATCCGAACCACGCTGATTCGGCGATAAGGCACACCTGTTTTTCAGTGAGACCTGCCGTGGCCTTGTTCATGCATTTTTCTTGCCGTTTTATTAACGTGGTTTCTACAGCGTGATGCAAGTCCATGTCTCTTACTATTAACAGAGCATTCAGAATCAGCACAATCAGTTATGGTTCGGGAAGAATTGACTCACTGAAACTCCCTTTGGTGGGATGCATGTCACTTCAATTTAGTGCAATCACTATCTATGTGCATGTTCCATTGACTAATATTTGAACTTGTCATATTTTGTGTTAGGTGAAGGTGCTGTTATCAGGTGGCTTCAGGACGTAGGTTTGATTCATAAGGAAAGGCGTTGTGACATCTGTGGTGGGACGACATACCTGCAGAGCCGAAATGGGATTCCTTTTCGCTTTATCTGCCGGAATCGTGGTCACTACTGGTCTGAGAGGGTGAGATCTGGGAGCATCTTCAGCCATTCAAAAATGGCACTTGATCGTGCTTTGACGTTGATGTACCTTTTTGCTCATGGACTAACTAAGCAGAGTGTGTTAATACGTGAGGCATCCAGGGACAACAGGCGTACAAGCAAGCGCACAGTTGCCAGGTGGCTCGCGCAACTGCGCAGAGTAATTTCTTTTTCTATGCAGAGACGTCTAGCAGCTGAAGGGAAGATCGGCAGGGAAGATTCGCAGAGCTTATCTTAAGGACTACCTGTATGAACAACTATGGCGGCGACACGTGAGGGTGCACTCTCTTGATGCATTTCAGGATCTCATAGATCTTCTTGCTGAGGGCAGCAGACACCTGTTTGCGAGACGGCTTGGACGAACACGTCGGCATCCCCGTGCTCGCAATGCGGTGCAAGCCACACAACCAGCGGCTGGTAACCCTGCTGTCGTGCCAGTTCCTATGGTACAAGTTGCACAAGCTCCCTTGCCTACTGCAGTCAATCAAACACCTGCTGCACAACCCTTGCCTGCACCTCAGCTAGCGTTTGGGAACCATACAGCCACTCCTGCATGGGGACCTGTACCAGCACAGGCACCTTTAGTGCAAGGAAGACATCCACAACTAGCAGCACAGCCTATGCGACAGCTACGAGTAGATCGGGCTGCTAGAGTGGACCACAGGGCTCGTGCACCAATGGCTCGACCAACCACGGGACGTATACAGCAAGTGCTGCCAGTAGCACCTCCACGAGGTGGCATTGCAAACCATGGGCCTGCTGGCACATTGGCAGCACATGCAAACCCTGTTACGGTTGCCACTACTGGAACTGCTATGCAGAGACCGACATGGGATCCAATAGGAATGCCCCCACAGCAGGTCATGACAGTTCCACATGTGGCAACTGCAGCAGGATTCACAAGGTTTGTACTGCCAAGTCCCAATAATCCGACAGCGTTGGGAACCAGCCCGTGGCTGAGGCAAATCCCACAGATGCAGCTACAGCTTACCACCAGGTTTCCACCATGGTCACCACAACAGGAAAATGTGCTGGCTGTGCGGAACCCGTTTTTCCCACAACACTCAGCTACACGCCCTCTAATGCCATGGTATATTGGCCAGCAGTAGCATAGCCAGCAATAATTTTGACACGTGAGATAACTCTTTCAAAATCCAGTTAGATTAGTGTTGAACTTTCAAAATCCAGTTAGATTAGTGTTGAACATAGTAAGAGGACACAAGCAAGCTGGTGTGTAGAACTTGATGCATGTAACGTATCCCTCAGTCTGAGAAAACACGGAAAACAAAAATGCACAGGATGAACCGTTTCTTCTTTTGCATCCACCCTCTTTGATTTGTTCTGCTTGTTTCCTCAAGCTTTGGGATATGTTACCTGCATCAAATTAAGGTTTTCTTGTCATTAGTAGCAAATAGGATTTCAAGCATTTCCTGGCTATGCTTTACTGCGCTCATTGACTTTGTTTCTTTTTCTTCCAGGATAAGAGGTGTGCAGGCCATCTTTGTTGATGAGCCAGAGCTGCACACCTCATTCTCATTGACTTTGTTTCTTTTCCTTTCAGGATAAGAGATGTGCAGGCCATCTTTACTGATGAGCCAGAGCTGCACACCTCATTCTCATTGACTTTCTTTTCCTTTCAGGATAAGAGGTGTGCAGGCCATCTTTACTGATGAGCAAGAGTTGCACACCTTTCTCTTTGTGGTTTTGTATTGAGAGGGTTTTTCAAAGGGTCGGCCACATTTACATTGACATTGTAAGCGTGTTGTGTCTTTTTTGTAGCTTCTCCTCTGTGGAGTGAAATCACCCTCACGAAAAGTTTCATGCTCATGACCAATTTGCACATGTGCAAGGTAAGTAATCTTCCACATTGCAGTTGCGAGTTAGTAGTGCGCTAATGGCTGCCAGAAAAGCATGCTGCAATGTATTAAACTGAAGCCAAAATGTGTCAAGTTATACATTCTTCTTACTCTCTTAACCTGTAGAGCCCGTTCAACCTTGCAGCTCAAAGGAAAGAGCACCTGTGTGGTGGAGCACAAAAAATAATTGTACAAGTAGCAATCTGTACAATATATAGGACATTGAGCTTGTGTGACGTGCCATCTCCCTGTACCTACCGACTAGCCAGTGATGAGGATGGCGCCCAGCAGACGAACAAACTGTTCGAAATCATGGCAGCTCTGAACCTGAGGCTTTTTTTTTTTTCCGAGAAAGTTAGATGAAACATGTTCCACTCATAAAAGTGTTCGTATAGTCGTATTCTCTGTGCTCATTCTGTGGTGTCGCATGCTCTGTGCTCACATGTAATAATTGCAATATTATCAACAAATAAATATTACACATTTCTGTATGTTTGTCTTGTTCCTGTCATATTCCAGCTAGGCAACAGTTATGTTATTTACAGTCTCTTATTCACGTTAGGCAACAGTGTTTTGCGATAATTTGTAATTTGCAGTTTTATGTCATGAGAGAACTATGTGTCAAAACGTGACCTACTGACATGACTGTTGCAACCGCAATAGTTGTCGTGCTTTCCTTGCAAATGTGTATGAGTGCGCATATCCCCAGTTGTATTCTAGTTCAATCATGTTACCAGAGGCAAACCCAAGACCCGGGTTTTTTTTTCTGAGGGTGGGGTGGATGTGGAAGAACTTGCTTTGGATAGCATGCGTTACGCTAGCATTTATTCATACCTTGTACTGTCAGTATATACATAGCTATATGTGCATGATAGCAATAAACTGTATTGTCATGACAGCTGGTATTCTAGAAGCTATCATGTTTATCGAGACTTGTGTGACCATAATTACTCACTTTCCAATATAGCAGATGACCGTTGACAATGGGATTGCCACAACACTTAACTAGATCCCTATATTAGTAACAGTGGCCACCACAAAAAGAGAGCACTGGAATTTTACTGAAATTCACCCAGTGATTCTGCAGCCATAAGGTACAATATACCTTGCAGCGCTGTAGTGTGCTAAATCAAGATGCTTACACTGCAGTATTACTACCCGCTAATTAAATTTAAACGAGTATGTGATGATGATACTGAAATGAATAAACACATAAAGCAAATAGGGAACAACTTTCCTCCGCTCTTGCCTGAACATCTGCAGCATCACCAAAATAATATTGTGCAAATCCAAGACTAATATATAAACGACGAGATGCACACGGCTGTTTGTGAACGAACTGGTTCTCGAAAGCGCCCTTATAATGCAAAGTGTAGTAAGACGGGAAACCATAAAAATGTGGCGTAATTTACCGTGCACGTCCTTCTGTTTATATTTATTTATTTATGCTGTCGTATGCCGTATGCGTGCCGTACACTCCAATCTCACAGCATAGTAATTGAGCTCTCAAACCACCACTATCAGTTGAACAATAAATGGAGCGAAAACCATTTGCCGCCGACGCCGCGTATGAAGTTAATATCGCGGTCACGAGGCTATAACAACGCCCGAGAGCCGCCACCGAGAGCGCCTGTCTGTCCTGTCGCCCGCAGCGCCACCACAGAAAGCAGAAGGGCACTCTACTTCGCACCGCCATCCTGTGCGTCCGCTGTCTCTCACCATGCTCCCCAATGGAGCAATGACGTCATCCACGGAATGCGACAGCAGCGGCCCCTAGTGGTGAAGCGCCGCTCGTAGCGCCCTCTAGTGGTGTACCCTACACAATGGCTAATCCTTCTATTCATCGGAGATAATCCGTCTATTGGGGGCTGCATTGGAAACAACACCCCCCAAAAATTTCGGTGAGTGTAACCTAGAGCTCGAGAATCTTTGCATGGGATATATTCAACATGAGTGCGCCATGATAGGTTTGATGAAATGAAAACGCCGAGGTATTTGTAAACGGATACTGATTCAAGTGGAATGTTATTAATGGAATAAGTCGCATGCACATTATTCGTGCGCGAAATTATCATTGATTTACATTTTGATAAGTTAAGTTTTGATACATTTACATTTTGATAAGTTTTTGACAATTAGAGAGTTAAGGAATTTCAGGCAATTAGTCATCTTCGAGTTACACTCTTCCATAGGATGTCCGCCTGGCCAAGAACTAAAATGTAAAAACGACATCTATGCAGGTCAGCTTTTTTATAAAAATTTCGTAAAGACACACACAAAAAAAACATAACTAGTTTACCTAGGAAGTAGTGCATTCCATCTCCATAGTGACATAAGGGTGAAAGAAGTGATCTTACCCATAACCCATGTTGATAGCTGTGTACTCGTGACACTTACAGACGATGGCGATGTCATGGTGTGCCCGGTGAACAACCGTGAACCCGGTGCCTTACTACTCTGCGAACCCTGTGGCTGTTGAACCATTCGTAGGAAAGGGAGGTTTCTTGTGGGAACGCCAGCCCAGCCAGTCACTCTGCTTCTCTTGGTGTTTGGAATGCAGTTGTCTACACCACAAACACGTCTCTGAAGATTGAAAATAAGACTTTTCTCTTTCTCGATGCCCTTTAAAGGCTAACGGTGGACGGAGTTTCTAGTTATCAAGAGGCAATTCTTTAACATAGGCTAACGAGCCGAAGCGGCTACACCTATGGACAAACACAACACATAGCCTACAATGACTGCCAGCGCCAGGTATCGAACGTGGACCTTCCTGATTACAGCTCAGAGATGCCATGTGGTGTAAAAGTAGCATCCCTGATCTGTACCCCGTCCGATCTGAGAGTCCAGGTTCAAATCTACGTGAATTACTTGTCACTTGTGACAATTTAAACCAGGACTGTCTTGAGAAGGACCAGTATTACTTTTCCAAGGACAATCATTCCCTACGTACGCCAATCCCATCAACCTATAAACAGAAATAAGTGCCACAAACGGAGAAACGCCACAAATACTATAGCATAATCGGAAAATTTTAGTGCATACAACTTTCAGAACAGTGACTGGTCATAGCGATAAATGTAGAGTTTGCAGTCCTTGCTATATGACGGAGTTATCGTGCGTGAGGGCTACGTCGTAGCACTTTGCATGCTTCACGTGGCTTTCAAAGGCGCTCAGCAGATCTTGCATAAACACAGTAATGTGGAAATAGTGGTGAATGTCCGATACGACCAGATGACCATTTTTGTTGATGCCGACAGCTATGGGATAGTTGGTTATCCCTCCTCCACCAATGAGCCTGAGAATTGCACCTTCGTAGGAGAACACCTTCACACAATGGGCTCGATTGTCTGAGATACAGATTTCATCCTTGTTATTTGCTGCGACGACGTTCGGGAGCCCGAGGTGTTCGGAATAGCTGAACTGACTCAAGATGTTTCCCCAAAGGTAGAAGATGATAACGCGCATCACTTTGCATTCAACGGCGATGATTCGTCGTTTGCTGTCGACAGTGACTGCGCGCGGATGCTCCAAGACTGAGGAACCAAACTTTCGCAGGAACTGTCCGTACTGGTTGAAAACTTGGACCTGGTGCGTTGGAGACCGCTCGGTGACTATGATGTCGCCGAAAGCGCGAACGACAAAAACACGACTCGGACAATGCAGCTGGCTGTCTTTCCTGCCACACTCTCCAGAGCGTAACATGAATCTGCCGGCTCTGTCGAATATCTGGGTACGATGTCGGTTGGTGTCTGCTATGACAATGTCGCCTTGAGCATTAACAGCTACTCCAGACGGCTCCTCGAATTGACCCTCCATAACTCCGAACTCTCCGAACTTGCTGTGGTAGAGAATTTTCTGGCGCTTTATGCAGGACTTGTTATGCAGGATGTTACCCAAGGCCTATGGACTGCGCGGCGGGCTAACGTTGGGTTTCGAAGGGTCGGGCCCAGAGGGAAATGTTGGTTTTGGTACCATGAGCAATTTTTCCGCAGAAGGCAAGAGCCTTGTAGAATGTGGGTCACTGCTTGCAGAGCAACTTGCACGACTGCAGTAGGTGCGTTCACGCATTAATGATGTGCTCGATGACGCGTTGTCGCTCATTCGTAGAGGAGTTTGGGAATATCTGTTGGAAGGACTGTCGGTGGTAGGGGCCTTGATATCGGGTCGTGATTATGCTCCACGCAGCCAGACTTCGGGGTGCTGCTGGGTACACGCCAAGGAATTTCGAATGCTCACTTGCAGGGTGGTAAAGTTTGGCGCGAACACCAGGTCCATGCCCTGCAGGTGCGCCTCAGGGTTGAATGTCAGTATTTTCTGGAAACCTGTATCGAGCAGTTGTTGAAATGCTAGTAATTCCTTGTTTGTAGAAGAGAAGTTTGCTAGCCTTTCGGCAGTGACGCAAACTTTGATGATCTTGCATAGGCTCTCCTGCACTTTCCTACCCAGCCGCTCCATTAACAGGAGGTTTTTCTAATAGGTGTATTCCAGGTCTATCAGAATTTCTTGCTGGCTCTGTTCCAGTGTCGTCTCGATCCAGGCTTCGAAGGAGCTGGTAATATCAGCCTGAGTTTTGCGGTACTGGATGTGTAGCCGGCTTAAAGTTGTTTCTGTGCCAGTCACAGAGCTGAGGAGGTTGTTGACTTTCTTTTTAGTACTGCTGATGACGAATGAAAGACCTCCGGTGAGCTTTTGCCTCACATCGACAAGAGCCATGAGATGTTGGTGCCCATGGGGTGTTCAAACGCTGTGCACTCCCTGCAAACACAAATGTCGCAGGTCCTGCAGATGAACTGAAGAGTCATTCTTGTGGCGAAAACAACGTGCCGCTTGATCGTTTTTTCGAAGGTTGTTTGGATAGATCTGGATCTCACCCTATGTGAGGACGCGGTGGGTTTGAAGCCAATGCATGAATTGGTGCGCCATTACACAATTGAAACATATGTAGTGGACGCAGTCAAGGCAGCGTGCAACTGCAGGAACGGCTGTGTGTTTGCAGGCAGTGCATGTGAGGCAAGAGTGATCGAGCACCAAAGTCTTGAGGATGATTGATGTGGCGTAGTTTGAGAAGAGTCCGGCAATGCCCCCGGCTGGTAAGGTTGTTTCCTGTAAACGCAGAGGGCACTTCAACTTGTCGGAGCTTCTCTGTTGCTTTTCCAGGCACAATTTGCAGATGGTGTGCAGACAGTTGAGGACCTGCGAATCAAATATTATATTTTGACTACGTAGAAAACAGCGCAGAGACGGGACACGAAGAAGAAACAAGTGCACACACAGAGTGCTGACAAGCAAACAACTGAAGTTTTACTTCCCAAAGGGGGCAAAACCGAAAAGGTGAGAAGAACATGAAAGGAGGACAATCAAGAACACCCTTGAAGATAACATCTCTTTGTACGATAGGTCCACTGACGGCTTGCTGACGCACCTTTCACCTCTATTATGAATTTGTGCTCCTTCGTAAATTTTCCTGGCGAGCCTGTTCTCCTAAGTAGCTCCTAAGTACACGTGTGTCTTCCAAACGAGGTCGGCATCCGCAATCGCGACAGTGCATGCCAGGTTGCTGCCTGTGTGGGTTTGCAGGGAGGATGAGTGTTCGCGCAGCCTGTCATTCAGACACCGTCCTGTCTGCCCCACTTATGACTTCCCGCACGTCAGAGGAATGTCATAAATAACATTACACTTGCACTGGACGAAAGGCCTTACATGCTTTTTGTTGCATCCGGAAGCAACGGCTTCTTCACTGTTGACGCGTCGACACAACCCGCCTAACTTGTTAGGTGAAGTGAATACAACGCTAACGCCGGCACGCTGGGCAACTTTCTTTATGTTGTGGGAAACGGCGTGGATATATGGAATGGCCGCTATCCTGGATGGGCGATCATGCCTGGGAGCCTCTTCATGTTTCTTGTGCAACTTCCCGAGGAGAACCTCAGCTAAGCCTCTTATCAGCTGAACGGGAAAGCCCGCGGTTTCAAGCCTCAAAACTTGTGAGGCTCCGCTGAACTTCATGTGGGCATGAACGTATCACGGCATTTTCCATTGCCGATAGTGCAAAACTGCGTTTGATCAGCTTGGAGTGGGCCGACGAAAACGGCAAAAGACCCTTAGAGCGTGGGGCGTATGTCCAGCACAGGTGGTCAGGTTCGATGGCGAGTTGAAGGTCTAGGAATCTTAGTCGATGTTCCACTGGTAACTCCCTCGTGAGTGTGAAATGTGAGAGGGTGCGCTGGAAGATGCGAGTTATGTGTTCTGTGCGCTCTTCCACGGGCACGTTCTCAGTGTCAAAGACGATCAAGTAATCGTCAACGAACTGGAAAACCCTGGAGACTCCCATATCGCGGAGGGCTCGTTCAAGCCGCCTGTCGTATCTTGCTAGCACACACTTGCCTTTCACACTCACGAGGGAGTTACCAGTGGAACATCGACTAAGATTCCTAGACCTTGAACTCGCCATCGAGCCTGACCACCTGTGCTGGACATACGCCCCACGCTCTAAGAAGGGCCTTTTGCCGTTTTCCTCGGCCCACTACAAGCTTGTACAACGCAGTATTGCACTATCGGCAATGGAAAATGCCGTGAAACGCTCATGCCCACATCAAGTTCAGCGGAGCCTCTTGTCACAAGTTTTCAGGCTTGAAACCGCGGGCTTTCCCGTCCAGCTGATAAGAGGCTTAGCTGAGGTTCTGCTCGGGAAGTTGCACAAGAAACACAAAGAGGTTCCCAGGCATGATCGCCCATCCAGGATAGCGGCCATTCCATATATCCACGCTGTTTCCCACAACCGAAAGTTGCCCAGCGTACCGGCATTAGCGTTGTTTCACTGCACCTAACAAGTTAGGCGGGTTGTGTCGACGCGTCAACAGTGAAGAAGCAGTTGCTTCCGGATGTAACAAAAAGCATGTAAGGCCTTTCGTCCAGTGCAAGTGTAATGTTATTTATGACATTCCTCTGACGTGCGGGAAGTCATAAGTGGGGCAGACAGGACGGTGTCTGAATGACAGGCTGCGCGAACACTCATCCTCCCTGCAAACCCACACAGGCAGCAACCTGGCCATGCATTGTCGCGATTGAAGATGCCGACCTAGTTTGGAAGACACACGTTACTTAGGAGCTACTCCGACAGGCTCGCCACTCGCAAGAGAAATTTATGAAGGAGCACAAAATCATAATAGAGGTGAAAGATGTGTCAGCAAGCCGTCAGTGGACCTATCGTACGAAGAGATTAGTTATCTTTAAGGGTGTTCTTGATTGTCCTCCTTTTATGTTCTTCTCTCCTTTTCGGTTTTGCCCCCTTTGGGAAGTAAAGCTTCAGTTGCTATTCAGCGCTCTCTGTGTGTGCACTTGTTTCTTCTTCGTGTCCAGTCTCTGCGCTGTTTTCTACGTAGTTATGTACAGCTTGGGACAAAAGTCTACGGAACAGCGGGATGTGACGTTTCTCCAGTTGGGCAGCACCCAAGCAGCAAACGGGAGCAGACACACATACTAAAAAATTGAGAGAACAGCTGGTCACCTGTTTCTTATTCAAGCTATTCCTGGCAGGTATGACGGGGCCGCTCCAATGAAGAAATACGCCAACGCCGTGTTCCGTAAACTTTTGTTCCAAGCTGTACCAACTTGCCTAAATCTCCGCCTTAACCTATATTTTGAACCTTTAGTTCGTTGAGCCAAAAGCACCATACGAAACAATACGTACGTGTCGGTTCCGTTCGGTGACGACGACGGTATGAGACAAGAGCGCCTAATGCTTTCCCCGCACCATAAATATAAAATGAGTTATAATTTCTTTCTGCACAATATTTCGTGTTTGCTTGGACTTGCCCGTGAGGAGTAAAACTATCTGTAGTTTGCTCTTGTTGCCGCGAACACATCGAACTCAAACTCATCCCCACCACCACAGTTAGTATGAATGTGAAAGCAACCTTAAGAAATGTGAAGGCGTCGTGGCAGCTGACACACTTGGCGCTGATGGTTCTACTAGCATTGAGGCTGCTCTGGACGGAACGCGACGTACCAGGACAGGTCGGGAAAGGAGTCGGGTCACCTGGCACACTACTTGCTGCTGCGTCACCCTGGAAAGGCAACATATTATCTAGTTTTATGACTTACGCAAGGTAGGGCTTAGAGTCTTAGGATATATAAAAAAAGTCCGGGTACAAGTTTACCGAATGAAGACAGAACGATGCCGAAACTTAAGAATGAAGCTTCATGTCTGGAGGCGACATTTCGACTGTTCTACTGGGTTACTAGAAGAACGGTCAGTTCGAAATATCGGCCCCTGATCTGAAGCTTCTTGCTCCAGGACACATGTTCGTTGCTTAAACAGTGGTTTATGGATAGTAATGTACCTAAACTAAGGTCATTAACTTGTTCTCAAATTTGAATACGATGCTTCGAGCACCTATTCATCATCCTCAAACAGGCTTCTAATACGTGAAAACTACTGCAGGACTTACGGTTGCGTGTGTAGGGAAGTAAGGGACGACGCTACTGTTGCTGAACATGACGAAAGTTACGGAAATGATGTGGACACCGTCAAGAACAATGCGAGAGAGTGCAATGCTTTCAGTAGAGCTGTAGAATGACTAACGAACGTTTGACTAACGAACAGTTTCATTCGCGTGCGCGAGGGAACTTTTGCACGTGACGCTGTTGTCGTCCTTCTTTATTCACGCCCTATTTTGACAAACTGCACGCCGTGCAGCTAAAATTCGAGTCGCGCTACGATTTTATTGTTTCACCCAACCGTTTGCGCCGCAAACCAGAAGGTATCAGACAGTTGATGTCTCTAAACTCTTGTAAATAATCATGGAAGGCAGTCTGCGCTTCATTTTGGGTAAAGAAAGTGAAAAGTAGCATACATTCCCTACGCTGTCACGTATACAGGGTGTTTTTTACACTTTACAGAATTTTTATTAAAAAAGCTACGAGAGCATACTGCTGCTCAGCGCTAAGAAGAGAGGGACGCAACACATGCGCTACTTCCAACACCTTAATGAAACTTGCCGTATCGGCTTCTTATACACTCCTGGCCACCTGCTGGTTGTTCTTTTTATTCTTACACGTGCTGAGGTATGCCAGTTCTCTATATCAGACAATGCAATATGTGTTCATCTTCCTTGCGCTGAGCAGCAATGTGGTCGCATACCATCAATCCCCGATTTCCTCACTCTTCAACTATGAGAGCGGCATAGATGTCGTTTTTGCAGTTGAGTTCTACGACCTGGCGGACATCCTGTTGAAGAAAGTGTGGAACTCCAAGATCACTAACTACCTAAAATTCATCAAGTAACTTTTGAAATTGGATATGGCGGGCAAACGCGAAATGGCAGATTGAGAGACTATCCTAGTGGGTGCTGCTCAGCTGGCCAGATGAACCGCCCTCCGGCCAAGATAAGCCTCCAGCGGCGAGGGTGATGAGCTCCGCAGGAAGCGCTATTCCGGTTTTGGCTCACTTGCATGCGGAAATTGAGCAATGGATATTTCGCGCACGCGCTCTCTTCTTTATTCCTAAAAGCTACAATGGGTATGGAATTTTTCAACGACGATTGTCTCCCGTTCTGTCATCTAGCATTGCTAGAAATTCCCTAATTTATTTATTTATTTACCCTCAGGGCCGTGAGGCAATACAGAGGGGAGTGGGTTAATAATTTGTAAAAAGATGTTAATACAAGCAGCATACAAAATATTTTCAAATTAGGTCCATATGAACAAAGTTACACTTGTACACTGCACAAACTGCACAGGTATGTATAAAAAATGAGAAAAAAGTGACAGCAGAAATGTACAACACATGCACATGCACATCGAAATAATCGCAGAAACACTTGTTAAATTGTTTGACGTCGGTAATGGAGGTGATGGTACCGGGAAGGCAGTTCCACTCCAACGATGTACGAGGAAGAAATGAGCGTGAGCATGAAGGAATGACGACTTTCTGTGGGTGATCAGTACGAGCTGAGATATATGAAGGTTGTTGGATTAACGATTCTCTGAGGTGTATATTATGATAATAAATTTTGTGAAACAAACAGAGACGAGTTATTTTTCGACGAGTGCAAAGTAGAGCGAGATTGAGGTTATGTTTCATAGCAGTGACACTGGCGGTGCGGTTGTAGTTACCAAATATGAATCGAGCTGCCCTGTTGAGTTTGAAATGGTGGTGTGATCAGTATCCCACACGGAGGCTGTATATTCCAACCTAGGAAGAACTAATGATTTATACAAAGTCACCTTGTGTTAATTGGAACAGATGAAAAATTTCGGCGAGTGTAACCTAGAGCTCGAGAATCTTTGCTAGAGATATATTCAACATGAGTGCGCCATGGTAAGTTGATAAGTTGATGATGAAATGAAAACGCCGAGGTATTTGTAAACGGATACTGATTCAAGTGGAATGTTATTAATGGAATAAGTCGCATGCACTTTATTCGAGTGACAAATCAATGATAAGTTTTGATACATTTACATTTTGATAAGTTTTTGACGATTAGAGAGTTAAGGAATTTCAGGCAATAAGTCATCTTCGAGTTCCACTCTTCCATAGGATGTCCGCCTGGCCAAGAACTAAAATGTAAAAACGACATCTTTCCAGGTCAGCTTTTTTATAAAAATTTCATAAAGACACACACACAAAAAAAAACTCTGTATAAGGTTACCTAGGAAGTAGTGCATTCCATCTCCATAGTGACATAAGGGTGAAAGAAGTGATCTTACCCATAGCCCATGTTGATAGCTGTGTGCTCGTGACACTTACAGACGATGGCGATGTCATGGTGTGCCCGGTGAACAACCGTGAACCCGGTGCCTTACTACTCTGCGAACCCTGGGCTGTTGAACCATTCGTAGGAAAGGGAGGTTTCTTGTGGGAACGCCAGCCCAGCCAGTCACTCTGCTTCTCTTAGTGTTTATCCATAATTTGGAATACAGTTGTCTACACCACAAACACGTCTCTGAAGATTGAAAATACAACGTTTCTCTTTCTCGCTGCCCTTTAAAGGCCAAAGCGGCTACACCTATGGACAAACACAACACATAGCCTACAGTCTCCAAGTGCCTAAGGGACAAAGTCATCAAAAAACAATGACTGCCAGCGCCAGGTATTGAACGTGGACCTTCCTGATTACAGCTCAGAGATGCCATGTGGTGTAAAGGTAGCATCCCTGATCTGTACTCAGGAGAGTCCAGGTTCAAACCTAGGTGAATTACTTGTCACTTGTGACAATTTAAACCACGGACTGTCTTGAGAAGGACCAGTATTACTTTTCCAAGGACAATCATTCCCTACGTACGCCAATCCCATCAACCTATAAACAGAAATAAGTGCCACAAACGGAGAAACGCCACAAATACTATAGCATCATCGGAAAATTTTAGTGCATACAACCTTCAGAACAATGACAGGTCATAGCGATAAATGTAGAGTTTGCAGTCCTTGCTATATGACGGAGTTATCGTGCGTGAGGGCTACGTCGTAGCACTTTGCATGCTTCACGTGGCTTTCGAAAGCACTCAGCAGATCTTGCATAAACACCGTGATGTGGAAATAGTGGTGATTCTCAGATACGACCAGATGACCATTTTTGTTGATGCAGACAGCTATGGGATAGTTGGTTACCCCCGCTCCACCAGTGAGCCTGAGAAGTGCACCTTCGTAGGAGAACACCTTCACACAATGGGCTCGATTGTCCGAGATAAAGATTTCATCCTTGTTATTTGCTGCGACGACGTTCGGGAACCCGAGGTGTTCGGAATAGCTGAACTGACTCAAGATGTTCCCCCAAAGGTCGAAGATGATAACGCGCATCACTTTGCATTCAACGGCGATGATTCGTCGACAGTGACTGCGCGCGGATGCTCCAAGACTGAGGAACCAAACTTTCGCAGGAACTGTCCGTACTGGTTGCAACCTTTGACCTGGTGCGTTGGAGACCGCTCGGTGACTATGATGTCGCCGAAAGCGCGAACGACAAAAACACGACTCGGATAATGCAGCTGGCTGACTTTCCTGCCACACTCTCCAAAGCGTAACATGAATCTGCCGGCTCTGTCGAATATCTGGGTACGATGTCGGTTGGTGTCTGCTATGACAATGTCGCCTTGAGCATTAACAGCTACTCCAGACGGCTCCGCGAATTGACCCTCCATGACTCCGAACTCTCCGAACTTGCTGTGGTAGAGAATTTTCTGGCGCTTTATGTAGGACTTGTTATGCAGGACTTGTTATGCAGGATGTTAGCCAAGACCTATGGACTGCGCAGCGGGCTAACGTCGGGTTTCGAAGGGTCGGTCCCAGAGGAAAATGTTTGTTTTGGTACCATGGGCAATTTTTCCGCAGAAGGCAAGAGCCTTGTAGAACGTGGGTCACTGTTTGCAGAGCAGCTTGCACGACTGCAGTAGGTGCGTTCACACATTAATGATGTGCTCGATGACTCGTTGTTGCTCATTCGTAGAGGAGTTTGGGAATATCTGTTGGAAGGACTGTCGGTGGTAGGGGCCTTGATATCGGGTCGTGATTATGCTCCACGCAGCCAGACTTCGGAGTGCTGCTGGGTACACGCCAAGGAATTTCGAATACTCACTTGCAGGGTGGTAAAGTTTGGCGCAAACATCAGGTCCATGCCCTGCAGGTGCGCCTCAGGGTTGAATGTCAGTATTTTCTGGAAACCTGTATCGAGCAGTTGTTGAAATGCTAGTAATTCCTTGTTTGTAGAAGAGAAGTTTGCTAGCCTTTCGGCAGTGACGCAAACTTTGATGATCTCGCATAGGCTCTCCTGCACTTTCCTACCCAGCCGCTCCATTAACAGGAGGTTTTTCTAATAGGTGTATTCCAGGTCTATCAGAATTTCTTGCTGGCTCTGTTCCAGTGTCGTCTCGATCCAGGCTTCGAAGGAGCTGGTAATATCAGCCTGAGTTTTGCGGTACTGGATGTGTAGCCGGCTTAAAGTTGTTTCTGTGCCAGTCACAGAGCTGAGGAGGTTGTTGACTTTCTTTTTAGTACTGCTGATGACGAATGAAAGACCTTCGGTGAGCTTTTGCCTCACATCGACAAGAGCCATGAGGTGTTGGTGCCCATGGGGTGTTCAAACGCTGTGCACTCCCTGCAAACACAAATGTCGCAGGTCCTGCAGATGAACTGAAGAGTCATTGTTGTGGCGAAAACAACGTGCCGCTTGATCGTTTTTTCGAAGGTTGTTTGGATAGATCTGGATCTCACCCTATGTGAGGACGCGGTGGGTTTGAAGCCAATGCATGAATTGGTGCGCCATTACACAATGTAGTGGACGCAGTCAAGGCAGCGTGCAACTGCAGGAACGGCTGTGTGTTTGCAGGCAGTGCATGTGAGGCAAGAGTGATCGAGCACCAAAGTCTTGAGGATGATTGATGTGGCGTAGTTTGAGAAGAGTCCGGCAATGCCCTCGGCTGGTAAGGTTGTTTCCTGTAAACGCAGAGGGCACTTCAACTTGTCGGGGCTTGTCTGTTGCTTTTCCAGGCACAATTTGCAGATGGTGTGCAGACAGTTGAGGACCTGCGAATCAAATATTATATTTTGACTACGTAGAAAACAGCGCAGAGGTGGGACACGAAGAAGAAACAAGTGCACACACAGAGAGCAAGGTATATCTAAACTGGTAGCGAAAACTAGCGAAAATATCAAATCAGACCCATCGGCAAGGCCACCAGCAAGAGGCGCGAGCGATCCTGGGTGTTGACAGTAGAGGTACGGCTGTAAACAGAAAAACTTTGCAACATGGGCGTCGCTTGTGTGTGCACTAATAGGTTATTCATAATTTCAATGTAGAAAAAACTTTCTGTTGCCCCGCTCGTGCACACATACGCGATCATCTACCACTCAGTACATTTCCGTATCCTGCTCCTTTGCGCATGTGTCACTGCTGGGGGTGTTTATTCGTGCGTCTCTGTATCCGTACCGTGTGTCCGTGCATTGTAAAACGGAGTTCGTACACTCTTTGGGTCAAACAGGAAGCGACGTTCACATCTCCGTGCTGTAGACCAAGATTAACACGTGTGAACAGGTGAATACAATGCATCCCTGTTGCTGGGCCCGCGAAAAAAAAAAAAATTTCGTCATGGGACGAGCGGCCATGATAGTGTGAGGAATGTGTTAGCAGGAACCAACTGTGCACCAACGATGTCGTGTTTTGTTGCAATGGACCTATAACGGCCACTCATTGAATAAATGCAGATGTCTAATCACTAGGTGTACGTATAGCTCTGGGTGAGAAATGGGCCTTATGTGAGCATTCCTAATTTCTGTATGGTCATCACGATGCCTTTCTGTTTGGAGTTGTCAAAATCTGTGATAACCGTATGTATTTGGAATTGATATGATTCATTAAACCTGATATGCTTTATTTTTCTGTGTTCTCGTCTGGTATTGTTGACTGGGCGCGGAAAAGGGAATACAGAGCAAGCGAAGTGGGCCAATGTAAACGTGCATGGCTAATTATGCACTAATTATTATTCATACTAGTGACGTCATCTCTGACGTCATTTATTTACAATCGTAGTAGTCCGCGCAACGGATGGATGGCGCTGACCGTCTCAATCATGGCGTCATTCTGAAGACACAGGGGCCTATGGGAGTTGCGCTACCTGTTTAAATATACCTTGCAGAGAGTGCTGACTAGCAACTGGAGCTATACTTCCCAAATGGGGCCAAACCGAAAAGGAGAGAAGAACATGAAAGGAGGACAATCAAGAACACCCTTGAAGATAACTAATCTCTTTGTACGATAGGTTCACTGACGGCTTGCTGACGCACCTTTCACCTCTATTATGAATTTGTGCTCCTTTGTAAATTTTCCTGGCGAGCCTGTCGGAGTAGCTCCTAAGTACACGTGTGTCTTCCAAATGAGGTCGGCATCCGCAGTCGCGACAGTACATGCCAGGTTGCTGCCTGTGTGGGTTTGCAGGGAGGATGAGTGTTAGCGCAGCCTGTCATTCAGACACCGTCCTGTCTGCCCCACATATGACTTCCCGCGCGTCAGAGGAATGTCATAAATAACATTACACTTGCACTGAACGAAAGGCCTTACATGCTTTTTGTTGCATCCGGAAGCAACGGCTTCTTCACTGTTGACGCGTCGACACAACCCGCCTAACTTGTTAGGTGAAGTGAATACAACGCTAACGCCGGCACGCTGGGCAACTTCATGTTGTGGGAAACGGCGTGGATATATGGAATGGCCGCTATCCTGGATGGGCGATCATGCCTGGGAGCCTCTTCATGTTTCTTGTGCAAATTCCGGAGGAGAACCTCAGCTAAGCCTCTTATCAGCTGAACGGGAAAGCCCGCGGTTTCAAGCCTCAAAAGTTGTGACAAGAGGCTCCGCTGAACTTCATGTGGGCATGAGCGTTTCATGGCATTTTCCATTGCCTATAGTGCAATACTGCGTTTGACCAGCTTGGAGTGGGCCGACGAAAATGGCAAAAGACCCAGGCACAGGTGGTCAGGCTCGATGGCGAGTTCAAGGTTTAGGAATCTTAGTCGATGTTCCACTGGTAGCTCCCTCATGAGTGTGAAAGGTGAGAGGGTGCGCTGGAAGATGCGAGTTATGTGTTCTGTGCGCTCGTCCACGGGCACGTTCTCAGTGTCAAAGACGATCAAGCAATCGTCAACGAACCGGAAAACCCTGGAGACTCCCATATCGCGGAGGGCACGTTCAAGCCGCCTGTCGTATCTTGCTAGCACACACTTGCCTTTCACACTCACGAGGGAGTTACCAGTGGAACATCGACTAAGATTCCTAGACCTTGAACTCGCCATCGAGCCTGACCACCTGTGCTGGACACACGCCCCACGCTCTAAGGGCCTTTTGCCGTTTTCCTCGGCCCACTACAAGCTTGTACAACGCAGTATTGCACTATCGGCAATGGAAAATGCCGTGAAACGCTCATGCCCACATCAAGTTCAGCGGAGCCTCTTGTCACAAGTTTTCAGGCTTGAAACCGCGGGCTTTCCCGTCCAGCTGTTAAGAGGCTTAGCTGAGGTTCTGCTCGGGAAGTTGCACAAGAAACACAAAGAGGTTCCCAGGCATGATCGCCCATCCAGGATAGCGGCCATTCCATATATCCACGCTGTTTCCCACAACCGAAAGTTGCCCAGCGTACCGGCATTAGCGTTGTTTCACTGCACTATACAAGTTAGGCGGGTTGTGTCGACGCGTCAACAGTGAAGAAGCAGTTGCTTCCGGATGTAACAAAAAGCATGTAAGGCCTTTCGTCCAGTGCAAGTGTAATGTTATTTATGACATTCCTCTGACGTGCGGGAAGTCATAAGTGGGGCAGACAGGACGGTGTCTGAATGACAGGCTGCGCGAACACTCATCCTCCCTGCAAACCCACACAGGCAGCAACCTGGCCATGCATTGTCGCGATTGAAGATGCCGACCTAGTTTGGAAGACACACGTTACTTAGGAGCTACTCCGACAGGCTCGCCACTCGCAAGAGAAATTTATGAAGGAGCACAAAATCATAATAGAGGTGAAAGATGTGTCAGCAAGCCGTCAGTGGACCTACGTACAAAGAGATTAGTTATCTTTAAGGGTGTTCTTGATTGTCCTCCTTTCATGTCCTTCTCTCCTTTTCGGTTTTGCCCCCTTTGGGAAGTAAAGCTTCAGTTGCTATTCAGCGCTCTCTGTGTGTGCACTTGTTTCTTCTTCGTGTCCCGTCTCTGCGCTGTTTTCTACGTAGTTATGTACAGCTTGGGACAAAATAATAATAATAATTGGGTGTTTACGTCGCGAGACAACTGAGATCATGAGCGACGCCACAGCGGTCGGTCTGTGGATTGATTTTGCCCACCTGAGGGTTCTTTAACGTGCGATGAAAGCTCATCACACGGCACCCCGTATTTAACGTCCCTCGCGGAAGACGGCGTGTCTAAGCAACTTGTACCCTGCCACCAAGTTGCTGGCGTCCTCGGCCGGGTTCGAACCCGCGATCTCGGGATCAGAAGGCGAACACGCTACCGACTGAGCCACCGAGGCCGGTTTGGGACAAAAGTTTATGGAACAGCGGGATGTGACATTTCTCCACTTGAGCAGCACCCAAGCAGCAAACGGAAGCAGACACACATACTAAACAATTGAGAGAACAGCTGTTCACCTGTTCTTATTCAAGCTATTCCTGGCAGGTATGACGGGGCCGCTCCGATGAAGAAATACGCCAACGCCGTGTTCCGTAAACTTTTGTCCCAAGCTGTACCAACTTGCCTAAATCTCCGCCTTAACCTATATTTTGAACCTTTAGTTCGTTGAGCCACAAAGCACCATACGAAACAATATGTAAGTGACGGTTCCGTTCGGTGACGACGACGGTATGAGACAAGAGCGCCTAATGCTTTCCCCGCACCATAAATATAAAATGAGTTATAATTTCTTTCTGCACAATACTTCGTGTTTGCTTGGACTTGCCCGTGAGGAGTAAAACTATCTGTAGTTTGCTCTTGTTTTAACGCGAACACATCGAACTCCCCCACCACCACAGTTAGTATGAATGTGAAAGCAACCTTAGGAAATATGAAGGCGTCGTGGCAGCTGACACACTTGGCGCTGATGGTTCTACTAGCATTGAGGCTGCTCTGGACGGAACGCGACGTACCAGGACAGGCCGGGAAAGGAGTCGTGTCACCTGGCACACTACTTGCTGCTGCGTCACCCTGGAAAGGCAACATATCTAGTTTTATGACTTACGCAAGGTAGGGCTTAGAGTCTTAGGATATATAAAAAAAATCCGGGTACAAGTTTACCGAACGAAGGCAGAACGATGCCGAAACTTAAGAATCAAGCTTTAGGTCTGGAGGCGACATTTCGGCTGTTCTACTGGGTCACTAGAAGAACAGTCAGTTCGAAATATCGCCCCCGGTCTGGGGCTTCGTCTGAACTCCGGGATACCAGTATACAAAAAGAAGATCGAGCAATCCAGTGACTCAAGAATGAAGCCCCAGGTCAGGAACCGATATTCTACTGGGACACTAGAAGAACCGTCTGTTCGAAATTCCAGCTCCTGACGTGAAGCTTCTTGCTCCAGGACACATGTTCGTTGCTTGAACAGTGGTTTATGGAGAGTAATGTACCTAAACTAAGGTCATGAACTTATTCTCAAATTTGAATAGGATGCTTCGAGCACCTATTCGTCATCTTCAAGGAGGCTTCTAATACGTGAAAACTACTGCAGGACTTACGATTGCGTGTGCAGGGAAGTAAGGGACGACGCTGCTGTTGCTGAACATGACGAAAGTTACGGAAATGATGTGGACACAGTCAAGAACAGTGCGAGAGAGTGCAATGCTTTCAGTAGAGCTGTTTCAGTAGAACAGTTTCATTCGCGTGCGCGAGGGAACTTTTGCACGTGACGCTGTTGTCGACCTTTTTTATTCATGCCCTATTTTGACAAACTGCACGCCATGCAGCTAAAATTCGAGTCTCTGTAGCGGAGAATATTACCTGTTGCACGCCATTATTCGCGCTACGAGTTTGTTTCACCAAACAGTTTGCGCCGCAAATTAGAAGGTATCAGTAAGTTGATGTCTCTAAACTCCTGGAAGTGTTCATGGAAGGCAGTCTGCACTTCATTTTGGGTAAAGAAAGTGTAAAGTAGCATACGTTCTCTACGCTGTCACGTATACAGGGTGTTTTTTTTTACACTTTACAGAATTTTTATTAAAAAAGCTACGAGAGCATACTGCTGCTCAGCGCTAAGAAGAGAGGGACACAGCACATGCGCTACTTCCAACACCTTAATGAAACTTGTCGTATCGAGTTCTTATACACTCCTGGCCACCTGCTGGTTGTTCTTTTTATTCTTACAAGTGCTGAGGTATGCCAGTTCCCTATATCAGACAATGCAATGTGTGTTCATCTTCCTTGCGCTGAGCAGCAATGTGGTCGCACACCATCAATCCCCGATTTGCTCACTCTTCAACTATGAGAGCGGCATAGATGTCGTTTTTGCAGTTGAGTTCTACGACCTGGCGGACATCATGGCGGACCTGGAATTCATCAAGTAACTTTTTAAATAGGAGATGGCGGGCAAATGCGAAATAGCAGACTGAGAGACTATCCAGAGCAGAGAGAGCTTATCCTATAGTTGCGAGTCGTTTAACGTTTTAAAAAATCCTCAAACATGTAGGTGCGTTAAAATATCCATCCCCGAATTTCGGTATCGAAATGAGCCGAAAACGGGACCGCTGCGACCGGGAACGCAGGGAGTACAGCGCTCATTTCACGTCAGAGGGTCATGTGATTTGGGGCGATGAAGATGATTGGAGTAGGAGCCGCTCAGCTGGTCAGATGAACCGCTTTCCGACCCAGATAAGCCTCCACCGGCAATGGTGATGCGCTCCGTACGCGCGCTATTCCGGTTTTGGCTCACTTGCATACGGAAATTCAGCTATGGATATTTCAAGGCACGCGCTCTTTTCTTCATTTCTGAAAGTTACAATGGGTATGGGATTTTTCAACGACGATTGTCTCCCCTTCTGTTATCTCGCTGTGCTAGAAATTCCCTAATTAATGAGTTAAGGAATTTCAGGCAATTAGTCATCTTGAAGTTAAATACACTCTTCCATAGGATGTCCGCCTGGCCATAGAGCTCAACTGTAAAAACGACATTTAATGCAGGTCACAGCTCTTTTATAAAAATTTCGTAAAGACATACACACAAAAAAACTCTGTATAAGTTTACCTACGAAGTAGTGCATTCAATCTGCATGGTGACACACTGGTGAAGGAACTGATCTTACCCATAGCCCATGTTAATAGTTGTGCGCTCGTGACACTTACAGACAATGAAAAGTCCCTTGTAGAAGTTTCAAGTACAACTGACATAGCAGTTTTTATTTATTTATTGGTTTTACATGCCCGCCAACAGAGCAAGCCTACATAGAGGTGCACGAAAAAGAAGGTTAACTTACAAGAAGATAAAAATATTACAAAGAGGATAAGAATGAAAAAATATCAGCAAAAATGTCCACACTAGTTTTTCCAATGTCATTAAACCAACACTGCATGCGAGCCAAAGGAGAAGACGAGTGACAAAAACGTGGATAAAATGTACGATGGACTCTACAATGTCTAGATGGCGCATGAAAATCAACACTGGCTAACAATGAAGGAGCATCAATTTTGCCATGCACGACATGGAACCAGAAAGTCATATCTCGAATATATCGCCGTTGTTTCAGTGATATCATCTTAAACTTCTCAAGGAGGTAGTTGTATTCAAAAAACCATTTTCTTTGTGAGTACTGATCGTAGATGATTCGCACAAACTTCTTTCGCACGTTTTCGTGGCGGGATCAGAGAGTGTGTTAGAGAGAGAGTTCCAAACGACGGACGCGAACTGTAACTTGCTTCGTACTAGACAATAAAACAAGCAGACAACAGTGCGAAAGTCACTAAAATTCTTAGATATACGACAAATGAAGCCCATCAGCCTCATTGCGGAGCAATACAGGGATGACACATGGTTGTTGAAATTCAACGCCCGATCGAAAATGACCCTAAGGTCACGAATGGTTTCCACTCTCTCTATTTGGACGCCCTTTATGTCGTAATCGAACAGTAATGTTGATTGTTTTTTTTTTTGTATAAGATAAAACTTTGTTGTTGTTTTTTAACATTTACAGACATGCCGTTTAAGTAACTCTATAGTCGCTAATTGCATTATGTCTTCCTGAATGGACAGGTGATCGCCGTAGCAAGATATCGAACGAAACATCTTAACGTCATAAGCAAACATTAACAATTGTCAATGTTTTACGGCACCGGCAAGATAATTTACAAAGACCAAAAATAAAAGAGGACCTAGGATAGAGCCCTGCACGGGCCGACATTTCCAGGCCCGACCTGGCCCGGGCGTATCGAAAAATGGGCCGGCCCCGGCTCGGTGTCGGCCCGGTCGGGGTCCCGGGCCCGGTCAGGGCTCTAACCTAGGTTACTTCTTTGCGATACTCCAGACACAGACTCAAACCGAACGGAAAAAGTTCCGGCAACTCGTACCACGTTCCTCCTTCCGAACAGGTAATTTTTCAGTCATTAACAATATCTATTACACAATGCTTATGATTTTTCATGTGTCATTGTGTGCCCGGTGAACAACCATCAGCCCGGTGCCTTACTACTCTGCGAACCCTGTACGTGTGGCTGTTGAACCACTCGTAGGAAAGGAAGATTTCTTGTGAGAACGCCAGTTCAGTCATTCAGTCTGCCTCTATTAGTGTTTATCCATAATTTGGAATGCAGTTGCCTACACCGCAAACACGCCTCTGAAGATGGAAAATAACGACTTTTCTCTTTGTCGCTGCTAACAGTGGACGGAGTTTCTGGTTAGCAAGAGGCAATCATTCAACATAGGCAAGCGAGCCCACGCGGGCTCCACCTATGGACAAACACAACACATAAGCCTACAGTCTCCTAGTGCCTGAGGGACAAAATCATGAAATAACAATGACTGACAGCGCCAGGGGTTGAACGTGGACCTTCCTGATTACAGGTCAGGGATGCCGCGTGGTGTAGAAGGCTCCACGTTCAAACCACGGACCACGTATGCCAATCCCATCAACCTATAAACAGAAATAAGTGCCACAAACGGAGAAACTATAGCATCCTCGTAAGATTTTAGTGGATACAACCTTCAGAACAATGACTGGTCATAGCGATAAATGTAGAGTTGGCAGTCCTTGCTATATGACGGAGTTATCGTGCGTGAGGGCTACGTCGTAGCACTGTGCATGCTTCACGTGGCTTTCAAAGGCGCTCAGCAGATCTTGCATAAACACAGTAATGTGGAAATAGTGGTGAATGTCCGATACGACCAGATGACCATTTTTGTTGATGCCGACAGCTATGGGATAGTTGGTTACCCCTGCTCCACCAATGAGCCTGAGAAGTGTGCGTAGGAGAACACCTTCACACAATGGGCTCGATTGTCCGAGATAAAGGTTTCATCCTTGTCATTTGCTGCGACGCCGTTCGGGAAGGTGCTCGGAACAGCTGAACTGACTGATTTCCCCTGAAGAGATTTCCCCAAACGTCGAAGATGATACATGACATGATAAACGACGATGATTCGTCGTTTGCTGTCGACAGTGACTGCGCGCGGATGCTCCAAGACTGAGGAACCAAACTTTCGCAGGAACTGTCCGTACTGGTTGAAAACTTGCACCTGATGCATTGGAGATCGCTCGGTGACTATGATGTCTCCGAAAGCGCGAACGACAAAAACACGGTTTGGATAATGTAACTGGCCGTCTTTCTTGCCGCACTCTCTGAAGCGTAACTTGAATCTGCCGCCACGGTCGAATAACTGGATACGGTGTCGATTGGTATCTGCTATGATAATGTCGCCTTGAGCATTAATAGCTACTCCAGACGGTTCAATGAACTGACCCTCCATGACGCCGAACTCTCCGAACTTGCTGTGGTATGTTGTCCAGATCCATCAGAATTTCTTGCTTGCTCTGTTCCAGTGCCGTGTCATTCCAGGCTTCGAAGGAGCCGCTGATATCAGCCTGAGCCTTGCGATACTGGACCTGTAGCCGGCTCAAAATTGTTTCTATGCTGGTCGCAGAGCTGAGGAGGTTGTTGGCCCTCTTTTTAGTATTGGTGATGATGGATGAGAGACCTTCGGTGAGCTTTTGCCTCACATCGACAAGAGCCATGAGGCTGTGGGTGCCCATGGGGTGTTCAAACGCTGTGCACTCCCTGCAAACACAAATGTCGAAGGTCCTACAGATGAACTGAAGAGTCTGATTCAGGTGGCGAAAACAACGTGCCGCTTGATCGTTTTTTCTAAGGTTTTTTGGATAGATCTGGATCTCACCCAGTGTGAGAACGCGGTGGGTTTGAAGCCAATGCATGAATTGGTGCGCCATTGCACAATTGAAACAGATGTAGTGGACGCAGTCAAGGCAGTGTGCAACTGCAGTTCCTGCAGTTGCACACTGCCTTGACTGCGTCCACTGCGTGTGTTTGCAGGCAGTGCATGTGAGGAGCACAGTGCAGTGATCGAGCACCAAGATCTTGAGGATGATTGATGTGGCGTAGTTTGAGAAGAGTCCGGCAACGCCCTCGGCTGGTAAGGTTGTTTCCTGTAAACACAGAGGACACTTCGACTTGTCGAGGCTTGTCTGATGTCTTTCTAGGCGCAATTTGCAGAAACTGTGCAGACAGTTGAGTACCTGCGAATCGGATATTATATTTTGAATCTTCAGTTCGTTGAGCCACCAAGCATCACACGAAAGCATATGAAAGTGTCCGTTCCGTTCGGTGACGACGACGGTATGAGACACGAGCGCCTAATGCTTTCCCCGCAGCATAAATATAAAATGCGTTGGGGAAACAATTTCTTTCTGTGCAATATTTCGTGTTTGCTTGGACTCCTAAACTTACCCGCGAGCAGTATAACTGACTAAACAAGTAGTTCGCTTTTGTTGAAGCGAACACATCGAATCTCAAATTTAACCCTACAACCATCGTTAGTATGAATGTGAAAGCTACCTTAGCATGCCCAGCTATTCGGGACAAAACGTAAAGCAGGCTTCACCTGATAGTTCTCCCAGAGAAGCCATGTATATAGCAAAATATATGGTGTATTTGGGTTAATTTGGTGTATTGGGTATTGGGTGAAGGCTTCAACCAACGCTTCACAGGTCGGAAATTTGGAACCAAAATGGAACCTCTAAGACCCCAATATTCGTCAACGAAACTGACCAAATCCTTCGTTATGACACAGGCAACGTCCCACTAGACAACGAATGCAAAGCCATACCCTGACAGGGTTCATTTCGTTTCGTATCGGCATTGCCTCACATCGCGGGTTATCATCTCCCGCAACAATCCATCCAACCCATCCACCCCAATCTAACCCAGAGATAAGCAGGAGTCTCACACTCCACATTGTATCACGGTATTTAGTGAGTATTTAGTGAGTCTACTCGACATGAGGACATTTGGTAGTCATCTCGAACATTTGGTAGCACAACTTGGAAAGAAAAGTTCAGGGCCTGAGGTTTTGCTTTCTATTCTGTCAATCTTGCTTTCCCTCTCGCAAACTGGACAAGGAACACACGGATGGGAAGTTGTCTTCTTGAAAGGGTAGCCAGGTTTTGGAACGCATTTGTAGGAGCCGATATTTCTACTGTTCTACTGGGTCACCGGAAGAACCGCCTGTTCGAAATACCAGCTTTTGACTTGAGGCTTCGTTCTGAGCACCTGGATACAGGTCTACAGAAGGAAGTCTGAGCGATCCAGTGAGGGTACGTCCAGAATTTTGCCTCAGAGCAGGAGTCGATATTTCGCCTGTTCTACTGGGTCACTATAAGAACCGTCTGTTCGAAATACCAGCTTTTGACTTGAGGCTTCGTTCTGAGCACCCGGATACAGGTTTACAGAAGGATGTCTGAGCGATCCAGTGAGGGTGCGTCCAGAATTTTGCCTCAGAGCAGGAGTCGATATTTCGCCTGTTCTACTGGGTCACTAGAAGAACCGTCTGTTCGAAATACCGGCTTCTGACTTGAGGCTTCGCTCTGAGCACCTGGATACAGGTCTACAGAAGGAAGTCTGAGCGATCCAGTGAGGGTACGTCCAGAATTTTGCCTTAGAGCAGGAGCCAATATTTCGACTGTTCTACTGGGTCACTAGAAGAACAGTCTGTTCGAAATATCAGCTCCCGACTTCAGGCTTCGTTCTTAGCGCCCGGATACAGGTCTGCAGAAGGAAGTCGGAGCGATCCGGTGAGGGTATGTCGAGGATTTTGCCTGAGATCAGGAGCCGATATTTCGACTGTTCTACTGGGTCACTAGAAGAATAGTCTGTTCGAAATGTCGGCTCTTGACCTGAATCCTCTTACTTCAGGGCACAAGTTCGTTGCTTAAATAGTGGATTATGGATAGCAATGTACGTAACCTAGGGTAAATTTCATAAGCTATGTTTCATCTTCAAAGAGGATTCTAATACTTAAAAAACTACTGTAGAACTTACGGTTGCGTGTGAAGGGGAGTAAGGGACGACGCTGCTGTTGTTGAACATGACGGAAGTTACCCGAAATGGACACCGAAAGGCACACTGCTGGAGAGTGCACGTTGTAGAGTACATCTGTAGAATGAACGGTTGACATCAGTTGACGAAAGAACAGATATGTCCGCGTGCGCGAGGGAACGATTGCACATGACGCTGTTGTCGTCCTTTTTGATTCATGCCTTATTTTGACCAACTGCACCCAGTGCAGCTTAAATTCGCGTCTCTGTGCCAGAGAATGTTACCCGTTGCACGCCATTACTCGTGCTACGATTTTGTTGTTTCACCTAACCGTTTACGCCGCCAACTAGAAGGACAGGACAGTGGATGTCTCTAAACTCCTAGAAGTAATCATGGAAGGCAATCTGCTCTTCATTTTGGTCAACGTAGCATATGTTCTCTACTATCTCACGAATACAGGGTGTTTTCTTGCGTTGCTGTTCAGCGCTAAGAAGGCGAAGACATAAGAGAGGGACACAACACATGCGCTACTTCCAACACTTTATTGAAACTTGTCGTATCCGGTTGGCACGTGCTCTCTCCTTCATTTTTAAAACATCGAATGGATTTCAACGAGGATCGTCTCCAGTTGTGTTACCTCGCTTTGCCAGCAATTACATATTTAGTCAATTAAGGAATTTCATATATTTACTCATCTTGTACTTACATACTCTCATCCAGACGATGTCCGCCTGGCCATAAAACTCAACTGTAAAAACGGCATCTACGCTGCTCTCATAGTTCTCTTAATAAAAATATGGTAAAGGCAAAAAAAAAAGTGGCTGTGCAGTGGCTGTCGCAGTGTGGTGAGTGTAAGGACTGATCGTACCTATGGCCCATACTGATAGTTGTATGGTTATGACACTTACAGGTGACGAAAATCCCTTGTAGAAGTTTCAAGTACGACTTGCATAACAGTTTCTATTACGATTTTTCATTTGTCATTGTGTGCCCGGTGGACACCCGTGAACCAGGTGCCCTACTACCCGGGGAACCTTGTACGTGTGACTGTTCAAACCGTCGTAGGGAAGGTAGACTACTTGTGGGGACGGCAGCCCAGCCAGTCAGCCTACCTCTATTAGTTTATCCATAATCTTGAAAGAACTTGTCTACACTACAAACACGCCTCTGAAGATGGATGGACGATCTATTTTTCGCTGCCCTTTAATGGCTGAAAATGAACACAATTTCTGGCTAGCAAGGGGCATTTATTTAACAGCTCCCGTGGCTCAGTGGTTAGCGTGCTGGCCATGTCACGTCGAAACTGGGAGGTACCCGGGTTCGAATCCCGGTGCCGGCTGTGCTGTCTGGGGTTTTCCCTGGGTTTTCCTCAGACGCTTTCAGACATATGTCGGCACAGTTCCCCTAGAAGTCGGCCCAGGACGCGTATTTCCCCAGGGCGTCAGTCGTGACGTTGCCCACATACGTGAGGCCGACAACGGCAAGCCCTTTCGCCATCACCACCACCACCACCTATTTAACCTAGGCAAACGAGACGAGGAGGGCTCGATCTATGGAGAAACACAACACATACAGCCTTCAAGTGCCTAAGGGACAAAGTCCAACAAACCAAGGACTGCCATCGCCAGGTATTGACTGTGGACCTTCCTGATTACCGGTCAGAGGAGCCATGAGGTGTAAAGGTAGCATCCCAGATCTGTAATCAGGAGGGGCCCGGGCTGGGCTGGCAATCATTCTTTTTTCGTGAATTACGCGTTGACAATTATTTAAACCACCGACTGTCTTGAGAGAAACTAGTTTTATTCTTCCCAGGGAAAATTCATTCCCTACGTATACCGATCCCATCATGCACAACCTATCAATAGCAATAATGCCACAAACGGAGAAACGCCACAAATACTGGCATCCTCGGGAGCTTCAGAACAATGGTTAGTCATAGCGATAAATGTAGAGTTTACAGTTCTTGCTAGCAAGAATGATTGCGTTGCCGTGAGTAAGAGCTACGTCGTTGCACTGCGCATGCTTCACGTGGCTTTCGGAGGAACTCAAGAGATGACCATCTTGCATAAACACAGTGATGTGGAAATAGTGGTGATTGCCCGACACGACCAGGTGACCATTTTTGTTGATGAAGACAGCTAAGGGATAGTTAGGGTTATCCCTGCTTCACCAATGAGCCTGAGAATTGCATCTTCGTAGGAGAACACCTTCACACAATGGGCTCTATCGTCAGAGATTTCCTCCTTGACTTTCGCTGCGACGCCGTTCAGGAACTCGAGGTGCTTGGAACAGCTGAACTGACTCAAGATGTTCCCCCTAAGGTCGAAGATGATAACGCGCATCACTTTGCATTCAACGACGATTATTCGTCGTTTGCTGTCGACAGTGACTGCACGCGGATGCTCCAAGACTAAGGAACCACACTTTCGCAGGACCTGTCCATACTGGTTGAAAACTTGGACCTGGTGCGTTGGAGATCGCTCGGTGACTACGATGTCACCGAAAGCTCGAACGACAAAAACACGGCTCGGATAATGCAACTGGCCGTCTTTCCTGCCGCACCCTCCCAAGCGTAACTTGAATCTTCCGCCTCGGTCGAATACCTGGATTCGATATATGTTGGTGTCTATGATAATGTCGCCTTGAGCATTAACAGCTACTCCAGACGTCCCCGTGAACTGACCCTCCATGACTCCAAACTCTCCAAACTTGCTGTGATACAGAATTTTCTGGCGCTTCATTGGGGACTTGTTATGCAGGATGTTACCCAAGGTGGATGAACCGCGCAGCAGGACGCCGGGTTTCAGAGGCTCAGGTTCAGATGGAAATGTTGGGCTTCGTACCGTGGACCATTTTTCTGCACGAGGCAAGACCCTTGTAGAACATGGGTCATTGCTAGCGGAGCAACCTGCACGACTGCAGTAGATGCGTTCGTGCGCTAATGATGTGCTCAATGACGCGTTGTTGCTCGTTCGAAGAGAAGTTTGGGAATATCCGTTGTAGGGACTGTCGGTGGTAGGGGCCTTGATATCGGGTCGTGAGAACGCTGCACGTAGCCTGACTTCTGAGCGCTGTTGGGTACACGCTAAGGAATTTCGGATGCTCACTTGCAAGGCGGTGAGGTTTGGTGCGAACACCAGGTCCATGCCCTGCAAGTGTGTCTCAGGGTTGAAGGCCATTACTTCCTGGAAATCTGCATCCAGCAGTTGTTGGAATGCTAGTAACTCCTTGTTTGTAGAGGAGAAGTTCGCTAGCCTTTCTGCAGTGACGCAAATTCGGATGATCTTGCATAGAAGTTTTTTATTATAGGTGTTTTCCAGGTCTATCAGAATTTCTTGCTTGCTCTGTTCTAGTGTAGTCTTATTCCAGGCTTCGAAGGAACCGCTGATATCATCCTGAGTCTCGCGATACTGGATGTGTAGCCGGCTCAAGGTTGTTTCTATGCTGGTCGCAGAGTTGAGGAGGTTGTTGGCCCTCTCTTTAGTATTGGTGATGATGAATGAGAGACCTTCGGTGAGCTTTTGCCTCACATCGACAAGAGCCATGAGGCTGTGGGTGCCCATGGGGTGTTCAAACGCTGTGCACTCCCTGCAAACAGAAATGTCGAAGGTCCTGCAGCTGCACTGAAGAGTCTCATTCTTATGGCGAAAACAACGTGCCGCTTGATGGTTTTTTCTAGGGTTTTTTGGATAGGTCTGGGTCTCACCCAATGTTAGAACGCGGTGTGTTTGAAGCCAATGCATGAATTGGTGCGTCATTACACAGTTGAAACATGTGTAATGGACGCAGTCAAGGCAACGTGCAACTGCAGGGACGGCTATGTGTTTGCAGGCAGTGCTTGTGAGGCAAGAGTTATCGAGCACCAAGGTCTTCAGGATGATTGATGTGGCGTAGTTTGAGAATGGTCCGGTAATGCCCCCGGCTGGTAAGGTTGTTTCCTGTAAACACACAGGGCACTTCAACTTGTCGAGGCTTGTCTGATGTCTTTCTAGGCACAATTTGCAGAAACTGTGCAGACAGTTGAGTACCTGCGAATCAAATATTATATTTTGAATCTTTAGTTCGCTGCCACGAAGCATCACATGAAAGCATATGTAAGTGTCGGTTCCGTTCGGTGACGACAATGGCATGAGACAAGAGAGCCTAATGCTTTCCCCGCAGCGTAGATATAAAATGCGTTCGGGGAATTTCTGTTTGTTACTGTGCAATATTTCGTGTTTGCTTGGACTTGCCGCGAGCAGTATAACTGACTAAGTAAGTAGTTTGACCTTGTTGACACGAACACATCGAATCTGAAATTTAACCCCACCACCATAGTTAGCATGAATGTGAAAGCTACCCTAGGAAACATGAAGGCGTCGTGGCAGCCGCCACACGTGGCACTGATGGTAGTATTCGCATTGAGGCTACTCTGGACGCAACGCGAGGTGCCAGGACAGGCCAAGAAAGGAGTCATGTCACGTGGCACGCTACTTGCGGCTGAGTCACCCTGGAAAAGCAATATAGTATTTGGTTTTATAACATACGCAAGGTAGTAGTCTAAGACTTAAAAAATGATGCCTAAAAACACACGGCAGCTACATTTCAAGCAGTACGAATTTATCTGAAAAAATTCGAGTCGGGGTTCCAGTGAGTATCCGAGCACTCTGCAAGAAAAGCCATTCCCTGACGGGGTTCGTTTCGTTTCATATCGGCATTGCCTCACATCGCGAATTATCTTCGGCAACAAGGAAGGATGACTCTTACTCAATGAGTCTCACTTATCATATCCATCCAATCCATCCAACCCAATCTAATCCAGAGACAAGCAGGAGTCTCGCACTGCACATTGTATCCTGATATTTAGTCAGTATTGAGTGAGTCTACTCGACATGAGGGCATTTGGTAGTCATCTCGAACATTTGGTAGCACAACTTGGAAAGAAAAGTTCAGGGCCTGAGGTTTTGCTTTCTCTTTTTCTGTCAATCATGCTTTCTCTCACTCTCAAACTAGACAAGGAAACACGTTGTCTTCTTGAAAAGGTAGCCAGCTTTTAAAACGCCATTGTAGGAGCCGATATTTCAACTGTTCTACTGGGTCACTTGAAGAACCGTCTGTTCGAAATACCATCTTCTGACTTGAGGCTTCGTTCTGAGCACCTGGATACGCTTGGATACAGGACTACAGAAGGAGGTCTGAGCGATCCAGTGAGGGTACGTCCATAATTTTGCCTCAGAGCAGGAGCCGATATTTCGACTGTTCTACTGCTATGGGTCACTAGAGGAACCGTCTGTTCGAAATATCAGCTCCTGACTTGAGGCTTCGTTCTGAGCACCTGGATACAGGTCTACAGAAGGAAGTCCGAGCGATCCAGTGAGAGTATGTCCAGAATTTTGCCTCACATCAAGAGACGATATTTCGACTGTTCTATTGAGTCACTAGAAGAACCGTCTTTTCGATATATCAGCTCCTGACTTGAGGCTTCGTTCTGAGCACTCGGGTACAGATCTACAGAAGGAAGCCAGAGTGATCCAGTGAGGATGTGTCAAGAATTTTGCCTCAGATCAGGTTGCCGATATTTCGACTGTTCTACTGGGTCACTCGAAGAACCGTCTGTTCCAAATATCAGCTCATGACTTTAGTCTTCGTTCTGAGCACCTGGATACAGATCTACAGAAGGAAGTCCGAGCCATCCAGTGAGGGTATGTCCAGAATTTTGCCTCAGAGCAGGTGCCGATATTTCGACTGTTCTTCTGGGTCACTAGAAGAACCCTCTGTTCGAAATATCAGCTCTTGACTTGAGGCTTGGTTCTGAGCACCCGGATACAGGTCTACAGAGGGAAGTCCGAGCGATCCAATGAGAGTATGTCCAGAATTTTGGCTCAGAGCAAGCCGATATTACGACTGTTCTACTGGGTCACTAGAAGAACCGTCTGTTAGAAATATCAGCTCTTGACGCGAGGCTTCGTTCTGAGCACCTGGGAACAGGTCTACAGAAGGAACTCAGACATAGGGAGGGTATATCCAGAATTTTGCCTCGGATCAGGAGCCGATATTTCGACTGTTCTACTGGGTCACTAGAAGAACAATCTGTTCGAAATATCGGCTCCTGAATCCTCTTACTTCAGGACACATGTTCGTTGCTTAAATGGCGGATTATGTATAGCAATGCGCGTAACCTAGAGTAATTCAACATTCGCAAATTTGGATGTGATGCTTTGAAGAGCTATGCTTCATCTTCAAAGAGACTTCTAATACATAAAAAAAAAAATACTATAGAACTTACGGTTGCTTGTGAAGGGATGTAAGGGAGGCTGCTGCTGTTGTTGAACATGACATGAACACCGAAAGGCACAGTGCTGGAGAGTGTACGTTGTAGAGTACAGCTGTAGAATGAACGTTTGACTTCAACTGACGAAAGAACAGTTACGTCCGCGTGCTGTTGTTGCTCCTCGAGCGGGATGGCGCTTCTTCTTCTTCTTCGTCCCCCTCCGCAGTGGCGCATAGCACGGGGCAATTGGCCACGGATCGTGACATGAGGGCCCAATTAATGACGGTTATACGAAGCGATGAGACGATGAGATGAATGAAATGATTTAATAAGAGATGAGCAGGGGAGCGGAATGACGACCTGGCAGTCTACCAAAAGACAGAATGGAAGATGCCGACAGTGGAATATCCTGGGCACGGAACGGGACGGCTAGGAACATGGCGCATTGGGATGAGTAGCGTGAACTGTGGAGGAAAAAGTGTTCAATGGTTTCGTCTTGCTGGCAATAAGGGCAAAGAGGAGAGGCAGAGCGGCGACTTTTATGGAGGTAGTAGTTCAGTTGAATGACGCGACAGCGAAAACGCGTGAGCAGAACCTCCATTTGCCGCGAACCACAAGGGAGAGGGTTCCAGCCAAACTCCAGGTGGGCTAGTTCAGGCCGCGCGCGGAGCTGCTGTTGGAGGGCAGCAGCTCTGCGGAGGCTGTCAAACCTTTTGTACATTGCGTATAGAACCGTAGGAATCAGGGGTAGAACAGCGAGGTGAGTACATGCCAGGGCGGCACGCGCAAGAGAATCCGTGACTTCGTTAGCGGAAAGCCCACAGTGGCCGGGAACCCACGTCAGAAGAATTTCATGGATGAATGAGGGAGAGAATGCGAGAAGCAGGTCACGTTCATGCGAGCTCCGGCCACTGTATAATTTGGAGACTAGGGACAAAGAGTCGGTGAAGAAGCAGACTAGACTGTGCGAGGACGGCACAGCTTGGAGCACCATCAGAAGAGCCAATAGCTCTGCAAAGTAGATCGGGATGTAGTCAGGGAGGCGGATGCTCCTGCGCACGCCCATGGATGGTATGAAGAAGCCAATGCCCGCTTTCTCATTTACGACAGAGCCATCGGTGAAGATCGCAATGTGAGAGGACAGTGAACTAACGTGACTGTCTAGGAGCGCGGAGAGGACTGCGGAGGGAGGAAGGCTGGCGCGACCAGGGTTGAATAGGGGCACGACACGGACACGGATATCGGGAGGGGGAGCAGCGGGCGATAAGGCTAACCTGGAAAAGCTGACCGGCATCGCATAGAGCTGGAGGAACAAGCGTTCGGCGAACGCCAGCTGCGGGTAGATCCTGGGGGTCCAGCGGAGGGCGCGGAAGGACGCGATGCTGGTGACGCAGAAGGCAACGCGAATGAAGTGCTGACTATAGAAAAGAAGTAAAATACAGCGGAAGGTTAGGATGTTGAATCGGGAGGACAAAGGAATAACGCCACTTTCAGCATAGAGGTGCGATGTCGGTGTAGTGATTGGTAGGGTAGCGTAGCGCCCTGCGCTCGAGCAGCAGAAGAGGGCGAAGCTGTGTTTGCGGACGACTGGAAAAAATGGGACAGCCAAACTCCAGGATAGGGCGAACGTACATCTTGTAAATATGCAAGAGCTCCGGACGGCGGAGGCCAGATCGCATGTTGCTGAAAGAGGCCAAGAAGTTTAGGGCTCGCGTGGCCCGGCCCGTGAGGTAGTCAACGTGAGCCGAAAGGCTGTACGACGCGTCATACCAGATCCCTAAATACTTTAATTTGGGAATCTGAGGAAGAGCAAAGTTGCCGGGCAGCAGTTCATACGAGACGGAAGCCGGAGTTCGCCAAAGGAAAGAAAGGACCGCCGACTTTCAAGCGTTTATCGAGAGGCCGAGGGATAGAAGCCAAGAATTTAACGTGTCAAGGTAGTGCTGGAGCACGGAGTGCTGGAGCAAGGCTTGCTGGAGCAAGGCTTGCAGCGCGCGCGGAGACGATGACGACGCCAGAAAGGCAATATCATCTGCGTACACGCTGTTCTCCATAGTATCATGTCATTCATCTCCAGCTCTAACCGATTCTAACTCTTTTGAGAGGATCTAACTCTGAGTGGATCTAACTCTTTTCTAACATCCTGTTGACCGCACCTCAGTAGTCCTGGCCAATCTCCCTAGCGGATAAGCGCCATCCCGCTTGAGGAGCAACAACAACAACAACAACACGAGGGTCACAACGTCAGGGTGAAGCGGCACGGAGCGGGATGGCGCTTATCCGTGCGCGAGGGAACGTTTGCACATGACGCTGTTGTCGTCCTTTTTTATTCATGCCTTATTTTTTTACCAACTGCATCCAGTGCGGCTTAAATTCGCGTCTCTGTTCCAGAGAATGTTACCCGTTGCACGCCATTATTCGCGCTACGATTTTGTTCTTTCACCCAACCGTTTCTGCCGGAAACTAGAAGGTATCAGATAGTTGATGTCTTTAAACTCCTGGAAGTAATCATGGAAGGCAACCTGCACTTCATTTTGATCAACGTAGCATACGTTCTCTACTGTGTCACGTATGCAGGGAGGTTTCTAGCCTTTACAGAATTTTTATAAAACGCTACGAGAGCATATTGCTGTTCAGCACTAAAAAGGCGAAGTCATAGTAGAGGGACACAACACATGCGCTACTTCCAACACTTTATTGAAACTTGTCGTGTCAGCTGCTTGTACACTACTGGCCACTTGGCCGTTGTTCTTTTTATTCTTACACGTGATCAGGTGTGCCAGTTCCCTATCCGACAATGCAATATGTCTTCGTCTTCTTTGTGCTGAGCAGCAGTGTGGTCTCACACCAGCAATCCCTAGGCTGACATTCTCTCCAACTACAAGAGGACTGATTACCTAAAATTCATCAATTAACTTCTTCATTAGGGGATGTCCGGCAGAAACGACATAGCAGATTAAGAGACTATCCAGAGCAGAAATATATTATCCTAGCTGCGAGCCGTTTCGAGTTTTAAAAATCCTGAAACACGCACGCGCGTTAAAACATCCATTCCCGAATTTTTATATGGAAATGAACCCGAAAAGGAACCCCTGTGACCGGAACACAGGGAGTACGGCGCTCATTTCACGTCAGAGGGCTATGTGATTTGGAGCGATTGAGATGATTGTGTGGGTGACCGCTCAGGGCCGGATCAACCTCTCTCCGGCCCAGATAAGCCTCCGTCGGCAAAGGTGATGCGCTCCGCAGTCGTGCTTTTCCGATTGGCAGGAGCTCTGTCCTTCATTTTTAAAAGATAGAATAGATTTCAACGAGGATTGTCTCCCGTCCTGTTACCTCGCTTTGCCAGAAATTCCAGAATTAAAGAGTCAATTAAGGAATTTCAGGCAATTACTCATCTTGTAGATACATACTCTCTTCCAGAGGATGTCCGCCTGGCCGTAAATACAACTGGTAAATACATCTGGTAAATACAAAAGAAAAAGAAAAAAAAACACCCTGTACAATTCTTCCTACGAAGTTGTGCTTTCCATCTCAGTGGTCATTTACGGGTAAAAGAACTGATCGTACCTATGCCCCACATTGATAGTTGAGTGCTCATGACACTTACAGGTGACGAAAATCCCTTGTAGATGTTTCAAGTACGACTGGCAAAACCGTTTTTAAGATTTTTCATGTCTTATTGTGTGCCCGCTGGACACCCGTGAACCCGGTGCCGTACTACTCGGCGAACCCTGTACGTGTGACTGTTCAGCCCGTCGTAGGGAAGGTGCATTACTTGTGTGAACGCCAGCCCAGCCAGTCAGCCTTCCTCTATTAGAGTTGAAGGAGAGAGTCTAAGCAGTTGTGTACACTACAAGCGCGCCTCTGAAAATGGAAAATACGGTTCTTTCTATTTCTCGCTGCCCTTTAATGGCTGACAATGAACAATTTCTGGCTAGCGAGGGGGCAATTATTTAACATAGGCGAACGAGCCGAGGCGTGCTCCATCTAAGGACTGAAACACAGCACATACAGCCTTCAAGTGCCTAAGGGACAAAGTCCAAGAAACCAATGACTGCCAGCGCCAGGTATTGAACGTGGACCTTCCAGATTACCGCTCCGAGATGTCATGTGGTGTAAAGGTAGCATCCCTGATCTGTAGTCAAGGGGGTCCAGGTACTAACCTAGGCTGGCATTCATTCTTTTTGGTGAATTACGTGTTAACAATTATTTTAACCACCGACTGCAGCGACAGCGAGACTGTTTTGAGAGGGGAAAATTCATTCTCTACGTAAACCGATCCCATTCCATCCCATCCCATCCGAACAGAAGTAAGTGCCACAAACGGAGAAACGCTACAAATACTAGCATCCTCGGAAACTTTTAGTGTGATGAAAGCTTCAGAACAACCATTGGTCATAGCGATAAATGTAGAGTTTGCAGTCCTTGCTAGCAAGTATGATGGCGTTGTCGTGCGTGAGAGCTACGTTGTAGCACTGTGCATGCGTCACGTGGCTTTCGAAGGCATTCAAGAGATGACCATCTTGGGTAAACACTGTGATGTGGAAATAGTAGTGATTGTGCGATACTACCAGATGACCATTTTTGTTGACGCACACAGCTATGGGATAGTTGGTTATCCCTGCTCCATCAATGAGCCTGAGAATTGCACCTTCGTAGGAGAACACCTTCACACAATGGGCTCTATTGTCCCTTGTCATTTGCTGCGACGCCGTTCGGGAACGCTAGGTGCTCGGAACAACTGGACTGACGCAAGATATTCCCCCAAAGGTCAAAGATGATAACGCGCATCACTTTGCATTCAACGACGATGATTCGTCGACAGTGACTGCGCGCGGATGCTCCAAGACTGAGGAACCAAACTTTCGCAGGAAATGTCCGTATTACTGATGTGCTCAATGATGCGTTGTTGCTCGTTCGAAGAGGAGTTTTGGAATATCTGGTGGTAGGCGCCTTGATATCGCGTCGTGAGAACGTCCACGCAGCCTGACTTCCGAGCGCTGTTGGGTACACGCTAAGTAATTTCGGATGCTCACTTGCACGGCGGTGAAGTTTGGTGCGAACACCAGGTCCATGACCTGCAAGTGTGTCTTAGGGTTGAAGGTCATCATTTCGTGGAAATCTTGCATCCAGCAGTAGTAACTCCTTGCTTGTAGAGGAGAAGTTCGCTAGCCTTTCGCCAGTGACGCAAACTTTGATGATCTTGCATCAGCTCTCCTGCACTTTCCTACCCGGACGCTCCATTAACAGAAGTTTTTTTATTATAGGTGTTTTCGAGGTCTGTCAGAATTTCTTGCTTGCTCTGTTCCAGTGTCGTCTTGTTCCACGCTTCGATGGAGCTGTTGGTATCAGCCTGAGCCTTGCGGTACTGGATGTGTAGCAGACTTCTAGACTGGTAACAGAGCTGATGAGGTTGTTGGCCCTCCTTTTTAGAATTGGTGATGACGAATGAGATACCTTCGGTGACCTTTTGCCTCACATCGACAAGAGCCATGAGGTTGTTGGTGCCCATGGGGTGTTCAAACGCTGCGCACTCCCCACAAACAGAAATGTCGCAGGTCCTGCAGATTAACTGAAGAGTTTCATTCTTGTGGCGAAAACAACGTGCCGCTTGATCGTTTTTTCGGAGGTTTTTTCGATAGATCTGGTTTTTGGGATCGAATATGAGAACGCGGTGGGTTTGGAGCCAATGCATGAATTGGTGCGCCATTACACAATTGAAACATAAGTATGGACGCAGTCAAGGCAGCGTGCAACTGCAGGAGCGGCTGTGTGTTTGCAGGCAGTGCATGTGAGGCAAGAGTGATCGAGCACCAAGGTCTTGAGGATGATTGATGGACGCAACTTGAGAAGAGTCCGGCAGTGCCCTCGGCTGGTAAGGTCGTCTCCTGCAAACACAAAGGGCAGTTCCAACTTGTCGGGGCTTGTCTGATGTCTTTCCAGGCCCAATTTGCAGAAACTGTGCAGACAATTGAGTACCTGCGAATCAAATATTATATTTTGAGTCTTTAGTTCGTTGAGCAACGAAGCATCACACGAAACAATATGTATGTTCCGTTCGGTGACGATGAGGGCATGAGACAAGAGCGCTTAATGCTTTCCCCGCAGCATAAACATAAAATGCGTCGGGGAAATTCCTCACAATTTCTTTTTGTGCAATATTTCGTGTTTGCTTGCCAGTGAGAAGTTTGCTCTTGTTGACGCGAACACATTGAATCTCAAACTCATCCCCACCACCATAGTTAAAATGAATGTGAAATCTACCTTAGGAAATATGAAGGCGTCGTAGCAGCTGCCACACTTGATGCTGATGGTAATATTCGCATTGACGCTTCTCTGGACGGAACGAGGCGTGCCAGGACAGGACAGGAAGGGAGTCCCGCTACTTTCTGCTGCGTCACCCTGGAAATGCAAAAATATTTAGTTTTATAGAATACGCAAAGTAGGGCTTCGAGTCTTAGGATTTAAAAAAAAATAATGCCTAAAAACACACGGCCGCAAAATTTCAAGCAGTACGAATTTATCTGAAACTTTTCGGATTTTGGGGGTTCCAACTAGAGCCCTGCACCATCCGCGGATGGATGCGGATATCCGCGGATATCCGCAATATACTTGCGGATTCGGATGAAAATTTAGCACTTTCTGCGGTGTGCGGATCGGATGCGGATGGCTCGAGGTCGGATGCGGATCGGATGCGGATATACCGCGTGCTGTCATTTTTCCACCCGCAATTTATTTGTATTGCGCGCCGACAGCCGACAGCGAGCGCATGCTCTGGTTCACCTTTGAGCATGCACGGCGCCAAGACGGGAGAGGAGGCATTCAGGCGTCTCGAACCGCGCGAGCGCCGACGAGGTAGCGTTCCACGCGTTCCAGAAGTCTCTCCATATCGCGTTTGTTGAAAGGTTTACCTTTGCTTGTCGTCATGACTGAGTCCTTCCGTGACAGCATGGAGGCATCCGAAATTATACCAACATGCTTCCGGCGGTCTTTACGCGTCTTTCGAAACGTGCGGATTTTTGCGGATCGGATGCGGATGGTGCGTTTTGCTCAGCGGATCGGATGCGGATGTAAACTGTTGTGTATGGTGCGGATCGGATGCGGATAACGTGTGCGCGGATGCGGGTCGGATGCGGATGCCAAAAACCTCATCCGCGCAGGGCTCTAGTTCCAACGAGTTGCAGAGAGCTCGGCAAGAAAAGTAATTCTCTGATGCATGGTTGACGGGGTTCGTTTCGTTTTGTATCGGGATTGCCTCGCATCGCGGTTCACCGTTCCGCAACAAGGAAAGTAGACTCTTTTACGCAATCAGTCTCACTTAAAATACGCGGAGTATCAGTGTCCGTGTGATACTCAATAAATGACGTGAGAAAAGCAGGTGTATCACACTCCTGCTTGTCTCTCGATATTTAGTGATTATTTAGTGACTCTACTCGACATGAGGACATTTTGTGGTCATCTCGAACATTTGCCTGGACAACTTGGAAATAAAAAGTTCAGCGCCTGAGGTTTTGCTTTCTCATTTTCTGTCGATCATGCTTTCCTTCATTCTCAAACTAGACAACGGAACACACGGATGGGAAATTGTCTTCTTGAAACGGTAGCTAGTTGTTGGACGCATATACCAAAATAACACGTCATTGTGTGCAAGTTCTAACGCGTAACAGTGAGTGTTTTTGTAAGGCAGCTTCTTTCCTCCGGAGGAGGAGGAGGAGGAGGAGTGTCGTTGGGAGGAACCCGAGAGGTCTGCCTGCCTGATTAGGCGGCATGTTTCTCGGGAAGGGAAAGGTGGTGGAGAGGAGGAGAGGAAAGGGTGAAGTGGAAGACCGAGCGGAATCCGCTCGGGGGAGGATAGCTGCGTCCATGGGCCGACTTCAGGGGAACTGTGCCGGCATACGCCTATTACACATCTGAGGGAAACCCAGGAAAAACCCCAGACGGCACAGCCGGCCCGCGGATTCGAACCGCGGACCTCCCAGTCTCCAAGTGCACGCGTTACCGCTGCGCCACCTCCTCCTCCTTTCCTCCGAATTTGAGAGATTAGAGATTTTTAGCAGACGCCTGATAACGTGGCCTTCGATGTCCCGTCGTCTGCGGCTTCCAATCAACAATACGATTCTGAGTCATACATGCTGTCATTGGTTCCGGTAGGTACGAAAACTTCCCGGCAACTAACGGTCTACTAGAACTACCTAATGGCAGCCTGCGTGACTCAGAATCTTATAAGTTGATTGGGTGCGGCAGACATGGTACTTCAAAAGCCGCCTTTATCAAAAGTCTACAAACACTCCGAGAGTTGCAAAAAAATTCCAGAAAATAATAAGCGCCGAAAAACACCCTCCCGAATATGCCAAGAAATAGCTCTGAAAACCCGGAAGCCGAATTCGTGGGTCTTGCAAAGTTTTTCATTGAATTCATGCTCCAGAGTTGTGACCTTGCGCCTCACATTTGACCCCCGCTGTAAACACTACCTCTTGTTGTTTACCGAGCAGCAGTGTATGTAAAAGAACGTTTAGTAAAATATTGCGGCAGTGTTCAGCCCGCCAATCATTATTTCTTTCTTGCAGTAGCGTATATAGAAGCAAAATAATGAGAGCAAACCATCATCCAATGTCGGCCTTATTTTGTTGCAGTTATATTAGCGGGGTAAAGTATTGGAAGGTAAATACGATGAATGTTCGCCAAAATGTTCATCCTGAGACACCTTCCTCGACTTTGCTGACTCTCCCGCGCAATGAGATAAACAACAAACTATCGGCATCTATTTCGCCATTACCTGGACCAGCTCGGAAACACCCGTGTTCCCGAGTTCTCGCGACCACTCTGGATGGATATTCATTTCAGCGCGTACTGTGTAGTCCGTCCTTGCCTCTTCCAGTCCTATATTTAACTTTCATGGATTGCAATAGATTGTGTTCGAGATACTAATCCTCCATGAGCAGTTCCTCCTGAACCAAAGGAAGACCCGAGCAATACGATAATTGTGTTCAGAATGAAGCATCAGGTCTGCAGAGCCGATATTTCGACTGTTCTATACCACGGTGGTTCTACTGAGTCACAAGAAGAATCGTCTGTCCGAAATACCGCCTCGTGACATGAGGCTCCGGTCTAAACTCCCGGATACAGCTTTAAAGAAGGAAGACCGAACGATGCGGAAACTGTTCAGAATGAAGTCTCAGGTCTGGAGCCGATATTTTCACTGCTCTACCGAGTCACTAGACGAATAGCCTGTTCGAAATATCGGTTTCTGACCTGAGGCTCCGGTCTAAACTCCTGGATGTAAGTTTACCGAAGGAAGATCGAACGATGCGGAAACTGTTCAGGATGAAGCCTCAGGTCTGGAGCCGATATTTCGTCTGTTCTACCGTCTACCGTCTGCTCGAAATATTGGCTCCTGACCTGAGGCTCCGGTCTAAACCTCCGGATACAAGTTTACGGAAGGAAGACCGAGCGATGCAGAAATTGTCAAGAATGAAGCCTCAGGTCTGAAGCCGATATTTCGACACTTCACTGGGTCATTACAAGAACCATCTTTTCGAAATATCAGCTCCTGACCTAAAGTTTATCACTCCAGCAGGACACAAGGTCACTGCTTAAACAGTGGCTTAGAGATAGCAATGTACCTAACCCAAGGTCATTAATTTGTTCGCAAATTTGAATATGATGCTTCAAGCAGCTGTGGAGGCTCTTAGTACATAAAAAATACTGCAGGACTTACGTTTACTTGAGGGAAGCACGGGACGCTGTTATTGAACATGACGAAAGTTACGGAAATGTTGAGGACACCGAGAGGCACAGTGCTGTAGAATGAACATTTGACTTCAACTGACGAAAGAACAGTTACGTCCGCGTGCGTGAGGGAACGTCTTCTTCCAATCAAAAGATGGCCGTTTGGAGCGTTTGCACGTGATGTTGTTGTCGTCCTTTCTGATTCCTGCCTTATTTTGGCCAACAGCACCCAGTGCAGCTTAGATTCGCGTCTCTGTAGCAGAAAATGTTACCCGTTGCACGCCGTTATTCGTACAAGATGACTAATTACCTAAGATGCATGAACTAACTTCTTAATTAGGCTTCGTAGATAGCAGATTGAGAGACTATCTAGAGCAGAGAGAGATTATCCTAGTTGCAAGCCATGTCACTTTTTAAAAATCCTGAAACACGCACGTGCGTTAAAATATCCATTCCCGAATTTTGATATGGAAATGAGCCGAAAACAGAACCGCTGCGACCGGGAACGCAGGGAGTACAGAGCTCATTTCACGTCAGAGGGCCACGTGATTTAGGGCGATGGAGATAATTGGAGTGGGTGCCGCTCAGCTGGCCAGATGAACCGCCTTGCGGCCCAGATAAGCCTCCGTCTGCAAGGGTGATGTGCTCCGCCGGCGCTCTTTTCCAGTTTCGGCTCACTTGGATACCGAAATTCAGCGGTGGATATTTCACGGCACGCGGTCTTTTCTTGATTTTTAAACGATAGAATAGATTTCAACGAGGATTGTATAGGATTAAATTAAGGAATTTGATTTTGTAGTTTGATCCTTTGTTCCAGAGGATGTCCGCACGGCCATAGAACTCAACTGTAAAAACGACATCTATGGTGCTCTCACAAAAACACACTGCTTACTGCTGTAGTGCTGTCCATCTCAGTTGTCACTTACGGGTAAAACTGATCTTACCTATGGCTCATGTTGATAGTTGTGTGCTCATACACTTACAGGCGATGAAAATCCCTTGTAGAAGTTTTCATGCATTCATTCATTTCAAGTATTTTTCATGCGTCAGTGCCCGGTGAACAACCGTGAACCCGGTCCGGTGTCTTACTCTGCGAACCCTGTAAGCGTGACTGTTTGTTGTAGGGAACGCCAGCCCAGCCCGTCAGCCTGCCTCTATCAGAGTTTGTCCATAAGCACAAACATACGCATAAAAGTGAAGTGCTACTTTCTACTACTTTTTTCTCCCGCTGCCCTTTAATGGCAGACAGTAAACGGAATTTCTGGTTAGCAACGGGCAGTTATTTAACACAGGCAAGCGAGCAGAGATCCATCTATGGACAAACACAACACATACAGCCTAGGACACGATGTCAACAAGCAATTACGAAAAACCAACGACTGTCAGCACCAGGGGTTGAACGAGGACCTTCCAGATTACCGGTTAGGGATGTGGTGTAAAGGTAGCATCACTTATCTGTACTCTAGAGGGTACATGTTCAAACCTACGCTGAATTTCTTTTTTGTGAATTACTCGTTAACAATTATTCAAACCACGGACTGCCTTGAGAGGGCCTAGGTTTACTCTTCCAAGGACAAATTCATTCCCTACGTATACCAATCCCATCACGCAACCGCTACCAACAGAAATAAGTGCCACCCACGAAGAAACGCCACAAACACTAGTATCTTCGGAAACTTTTAGTGTGATCAAACATTCAGAACAACGACTGGTCGTAGCGATAAATGTAGAGTTTGCAATCCTTGCTAGCAAGTATAACGGAGTTGTCGTGCGTGAGAGCTACATCGTAGCACCGTGCATGCTTCACGTGGCTTTCGAAGGCACTCAAGTGATGAGTCTTGGGTAAACACCCTGATGTGGAAATAGTGGTGATTGTCCGATACCACCAGATGACCATTTCTGTTGATGCAGACAGCTATGGGATAATTTGTTACACCCGCTCCACCAATGAGCCTGAGAAGTGCACCTTTGTAGGAGAACACCTACACACAATGGGCTCGATTGTCCGAGATAAATGTTTCATCCTTGTCATTTGCTGCGACGCCGTTCGGGAACTCGAGGTGCTCGGAACAGCTGAACTGACTCCCCAAAGATTTCCCCAAAGGTCGAAGATGATAACGCGCATCACTTTGCATTCAACGACGATGATTCGTCGTTTACTGTCGACAGTGACTGCGCGCGGATGCTCCAAGAGTGAGGAACCAAACTTTCGCAGGAAATGTCCGTATTGGTTGAAAACTTGGACCTGGTGAGTCTGCGATCGCTCGGTGACTGATGGCGCCAAAAGCGCAAGCCACAAAAAGACGGTTTGGATAATGTAACTGGTCGTCTTTCCTGCCGCACTCTCCGAAGCGTAACTTGAACCTGCTGCCGCCTCGGTCGAATACCTGGATACGATGTCGTTTGGTGTCTGCTATGATAATGTCGCCTTGAGCACTAATAGAGACTCCAAACGGTTCCGTGAACTGTCCCTCCATGACACCGAACTCTCCGAACTTGCTGTGGTAGAGAATTTTCTGGCGCTTTATTGGGGACATCTTATGCAGGATGTTACCCAAGGCGAATGAACTGCGCAGCGGGCTAACGTTGGGTTTCGAAGGGTCAGGCCCAGAGGGAACTGTTGGGTTTGTTACCATGGACCATTTTCCCGCAGAAGGCAAGAACCTTGTAGAACATGGGTCATTGCTTGCTGAGCAACTTGCACGACTGCAGTAGGTGGGCTCACGCATTAATGATGTGCTTGATGACGCGTTGATCGTTTGAAGAGGAGTTTGGGAATATCTGTTGGAAGGACTGTCGATGGTAGGGGCCTTGATATCGGGTCGTGAGTACGCTCCACGCAGCCAGACTTCGGAGCGCTGCTGGGTACACGCCAAGGAATTTCGGATGCTTACTTGCAAGGCGGTGAAGTTTGGCACGAACACCAGGTCCATGCCCTGCAAGTGTGTCTCAGGGTTGAAGGTCATTATTTCCTGGAAATCTGTGTCCAGCAGTTGTTGAAATGCTAATAATTCCTTGTTTGTAGAGGAGAGGTTCGCAAGCCTTTCGGCAGTGCCGCAAACTTTGATGATCTTGCATAGGCTCTCCTCCACTTTCTTGCCCAGGCGCTCCATTAACAGATGTATCTTATTATAGTTGTTTTTTAGGTCTATCAAAATTTCTTGCTTGCTCTGTTCCAGTGCCGTCTCATTCCAGGCTTCGAAGGAGCTGCTGATATCAGCCTGAGCCTTGCGGTACTGGATGTGTAACCGACTCAAAGTTGTTTCTATGCCGGTCACAGAGCTGAGGAGGTTGTTGACTTTCTTTTTAGTGCTGCTGATGACGAATGAAAGACCTTCGGTGAACTTCCGCCTCACATCGACAAGAGCCATGAGGTTGTGGGTGCCCATGGGGTGTTCAAATGCCGTGCACTCCCTGCAAACACAAATGTCGCAGGTCCTGCAGATGAACTGAAGAGTCTCATTCTTGTGGCGAAAACAACGTGCCGCTTGATCGTTTTTTCTAAGGTTTTTTGGATAGATGTGGATCTCACCCAGTGTGAAAACGCGGTGGGTTTGAAGCCAATGCATGAATTGGTGGGCCATTACACAATTGAAACATATGTAGTGGACGCAGTCAAGGCAACGTGCAACCGCAGGAACGGCTGTGTGTTTGCAGGCAGTGCATGTGAGACGAGAACGATCGAGCACCAAGGTCTTGAGGGTGATTGATGTGGCGTAGTCCAGCAATGCCCTCGGCTGGTAAGGTCGTCTCCTGTAAACACTGAGGGCACTTCAACTTGTCGGGGCCTGTCTGTTGTTTTTCCAGGCTCAATTTACAGAGGCTGTGCAGACAGTTGAGTACCTGCGAATCAAACATTATATTTTGAATCTTTTGCTCGCCAAGCCACGAAGCATCACACGAAACAACATCTAAGGGCCCGTTCCGTTCCATGACGACGGCGGCATGAGACAAGAACGCCGAATGCTTTCCCCGCAGCATCAATAGAAAATGCGTTGTGGAAATTCCTCACAATTCTTTTCTGTGGAATATTTCGTATTTGCTTGGTCTCCTCATTAAATATCTTACTCTTGTTAACCCGGTGTCGAAAACGTTCGCTGCTATGCTTACTGTGCGTTGTCTAGAGAACGCATGGCTTACTAGACTGTTGATGGAGTTGCTCGCTTCGCGAACTCATCCCCACTACCATAGTTCGTATGAATGTGAAAGCTACCTTAGGAAATATGAAGGCGTTGTGGCATCTGTCACACGTGGCGCTGATGGTTCTATTAGCATTGAGGCTGCTCTGGACGGAACGCGACGTTCCAGGACAGACCACGAAGTCACCCGGCACGCCGCTCTTTGCTGCGTCACCCTGGAAACAAGACCACGTAGTACTTAGTTTTATAACGCACGCATATATCGTAGGTAGGGTTTCGAGTCATGGCGTTAAATTGGAATAATACAGATTAATCTGACAAACTCCGCTTTTGGAGGTTTGAGTCAATATCCGAGAGGTCGGGAAGAGCACTGTTCCTTGATGATGTATGGTTGACGTTGTTAGTTTCCTTTTATGTCGGGCCTCACATCGTGAATTACCAGCCTCCGCAACAAGAGTGGGTGACTCTTTTATCCAATGAGTTACCCACTTAGCAATACGCGAAGCATCCGTCTGATACTAAATATCGAGATATCGTCTGATATCGAGAGATCACGAGATTTAGTGAGTACTCAGTGAGTCTACTCGACATGAGGACATTTTGAGGTAATTTCGAACATTCCACAGGACTACTAAAAAGGAAAGGCAACCGCCTAAGGTTTTTCTTTTCCTTTTTTCTGTCTATCATGTTCTCCTTCCTTCTCAAACTGGACGAGGGAACACACATAACACACCAGTTGTCTTCTTGAAAGGTTTGCTGGTTGTTCGAACACACACAGTAACATGACATCTCTGCAAGTTCTAACGTGTAACAGCAAGCGTTTCTGCAAGATAGATTCTCATTCTTTAATGATGATTTAATGAATGATTATTTACTGAAAATTCTCAGCATAAAATAAACACACGCATAAAAACACGTAACATTTCCCCCTTTTCGACATAAAATAAACGTCAAAAACACCCTCCCAAATATGCGATAAAGCAAACCCCGAACACCCGGAACCCTAATCATAGGTCTTGGAACTTTGCGATTTGTGCAAGGTTTTCATTGGGCCTGATCCTCCACAGTTACGACCTTGCAGTGTATCTAAAGGGCAGTTTCGTCTTGCTTCAGTGTCCAGCTCGACAGTCAACGTCCAATCTTTGACCATTTCTTGCAGTACACTTAAGAGGAAAAAATAATACGGGGAAACCAACATCCAGTGTCGGCATTGTAGTGTCGTTATATTAGCAGGTCAAAGTTTTCGAAAGTATAAATAGGATTAACACTGGGATGTTCATCAACACCTTCGACTTTTCCAATCCCCCAGCACAATGAGGGGTGCAAAGTTAACAATCGGCATCTCTTCGCCATACCTTGACAAACTCAAAAAACGCCTGCGTTCCCGAATTCTCGCGACCACTCTGTATCGTCCAGTGGTTCACAGCCTTTCTTGCTCCATGGATACCTTTTGTAGTTCATCGAAGCGTTATCCCCCTCCCGCAATTTTGACTCCAAAGCCATGGACGGTTCAAGTTTTATTTATTTTTTATTTTAAAGTACTGTTTGCAAGACAAGAGCCCTTCCAGATATTTCGACTGTTCTATGTCACTAGAAGAACCGCCTGTTCTATCGGATGTTGACCTGAGGCTTCTGTCTGAGCTCCCGTACACCAGTTTACAGAAGAGAGGCCGAGCGATCCGATAATTGTTGTAATGAAGCGTCAGGTCAAGAGCCGATATTTCGACTGTTCTACTGGGTCACTAGGAGAACCGTCTGTTCGAAATATCGGCTGTTGACTTGAGGCTTCGTTCTGAGCTCCCGTACACAAGTTTACAGAAGAGACCGAGCTATCCGATAATTGTTGTAATGAAGCGTCAGGACAGGAGCAGATATTTCGACTGTTCTGCTTGATCACTAGGAGAACCGTATGTTCGAAATATCGGGTCTTGACCTGAGGCTTCGCACTAAGCTCCCGTACACCAGTTTACGGAAGAGAGACCAAGCGATCCGATAACTGTTTTAATGAAGCCTCAGGTCAGGAGCCGATATTTGGACTGTTCTACTGGGTCACTAGGAGAACAGTGTGTTCGAAATATCGGCTGTTGAACTGAGGCTTCGTTCCGAGCTCCCGTACACCACTACAGAAGAGAGGCCGAGCAATCTGGTAATTGTTTTAATAAAGCCCCAGGTCAGGAGCCGATATTTGGACTGTTCTACTGGGTCACTAAGAGGACCGTCTGTTCGAAATATCGGCTGTTGACCTGAGGCTTCGTTCTGAGCTCCCGTACACAAGTTTACAGAAGAGAGGCCGAGCGATCCGATAATTGTTGTAATGAAGCGTCAGGTCAAGAGCCGATATTTCGACTGTTCTACTGGGTCACTAGGAGAACCGTCTGTTCGAAATATCGGCTGTTGACTTGAGGCTTCGTTCTGAGCTCCCGTACACCAGTTTACAGAAGAGAGGCCGAGCGATCCGATAATTGTTGTAATGAAGCGTCAGGTCAAGAGCCGATATTTCGACTGTTCTACTGGGTCACTAGGAGAACCGTCTGTTCGAAATATCGGCTGTTGACTTGAGGCTTCGTTCTGAGCTCCCGTACACAAGTTTACAGAAGAGACCGAGCTATCCGATAATTGTTGTAATGAAGCGTCAGGACAGGAGCAGATATTTCGACTGTTCTGCTTGATCACTAGGAGAACCGTATGTTCGAAATATCGGGTCTTGACCTGAGGCTTCGCACTAAGCTCCCGTACACCAGTTTACGGAAGAGAGACCAAGCGATCCGATAACTGTTTTAATGAAGCCTCAGGTCAGGAGCCGATATTTGGACTGTTCTACTGGGTCACTAGGAGAACAGTGTGTTCGAAATATCGGCTGTTGAACTGAGGCTTCGTTCCGAGCTCCCGTACACCACTACAGAAGAGAGGCCGAGCAATCTGGTAATTGTTTTAATAAAGCCCCAGGTCAGGAGCCGATATTTGGACTGTTCTACTGGGTCACTAAGAGGACCGTCTGTTCGAAATATCGGCTGTTGACCTGAGGCTTCGTTCTGAGCTCCCGTACACAAGTTTACAGAAGAGAGGCCGAGCGATCCGATAATTGTTTTAATGAAGCCTCAGGTCAGGAGCCGATATTTGGACTGTTCTACTGGGTCACTAGGAGGACCGACTGTTCAAAATATCGGCCGTTGACCTCATGCTTCGTTCTCAGCTCCTGTACACAAGTTTACGGAAGAGAGACCGAGCAATCCGATAATTCTTGTAATGAAGCGTCAGGTCAGGAGCAGATATTTCGACTGTTCTACTGGGTCACTAGGAGAACCGTCTGTTCGAAATATCGGCTGTTGACCTGAGGCTTCGATCTGAGGTCCCGTACACCAGTTTTGAGAAGAGAGGCCGAGCGATCCGATAATGTTTTTAATGAAGCCTCAGGTCAGGAGCTGATATTTCGATTATTGTACTGGGTCACTAGGAGAACCGTCTGTTCGAAATAACGGCTCTTGACCTGAGGCTTCGCACTGAGCTCCCGTACACCAGTTCAATGAAGAGAGACCGAGCGATCCGATAACTTTTTATTGAAGCCTCAGGTCAGGATCCGATATTTCGACTGTTCTGCTGGGTCACTAGAAGAACAGTCTGTTCGAAATATCGGCTGTTGACCTGAGGCTCGTTCTGAACTCCGGGACACACGTTCGTTGCTGAAATAATTGCTTACGGATAGCAATGTACCTAACCTACGTTCATTAACTCGTTCGTAAATTTGAAAATGATGATTCAGCAGCTATGCTAATCGAATAAACAAAAAATACGGCAGGACTTACGGTTGCTTGTGAAGGGAAGTAAGAGACGACGCTGCTGTTGTTGAACATAACAAGACGAACGAAACTGTTGTGGACACCAACAGGAACAGTGCGAGAGAGTAATGCGTAGAGTACAACTGTAACGTTTGACCTCAACTGAGGAACGAACAGTTACATCCGCGTGCGCGAGGGAACGTTTGCACATGACGCTGTTGTCGTCCTTTTCGATTGCCTTATTTTGACCAACTGCATCCAGTGCAGCTTACATTCGCGTCTCTGTACCAGAAAATATTACATGTTGCACGCAGTTATTCACGCTGCGATTTTGTAGTTTCACCCAACTGTTTGCGCCGCAAACTACGAGGTATCGGAGAGCGGATGTCTCTAAACTCCTGCAAGTAATCATGGAAGGCCGCCTGCACTTCATTTTGGGTAAAGTAAATGCAAAGTAGCATACGTTCTCTACGCTGTCACGTAGATAATTTTTCCTACGAAGTAGTGCTTCTCATCTTAATTGTCGCGTGCGGGTGAAAGAACTGATTTTACCTATGGCCCATATTGATAGATGTGTGCTGATGACAATTACAGGCGATGAAGTTTCAACTACAACTGGCAGGCAAATAAGGACGTTGTTGTTGTCCTGTCCATAACAGCAATTCTCTCTTTGTTGGTCGCAATAACTTTTCAATGCGTTTGCATTTAGTCCTCGCTACGCAAGAATCGCGACGTGGTATGTCTGTAGCCACCGCGCCGCGCGCATGCTCCGTGATTGGAGAGGGAAGGAAAAAGGCGCGTGGCGAGTGCGACGTGCGACGCGGCCACAGCGCCGGCACATCTGCACCAGTGTTGCGGATTTGAATCCACGGATTTGATTTAAATCCGGATTTAAATCCACCGGAGGGCTGGCGGATTTGATTTGCGATTTGATTTGCGCAAAAAAATATGGGCAGGATTTGGATTTGGATTGAATCGCATTTTCCACTGATGATTTGGATTTGGATTCAATCCCATATTCCAGGTATGATTTGGATTTGGATTCAATCGCCTTTTTTCAGCGGATTTGCGCGTGGATTTCGCCAAGCTCCCTCACAAGACGCATGGATTTGAAATTGAGCTAAGCGCTGTTTCGCATTCTACGCGAATTGATGTGACCTTGTCTGAAATCTGCACACGCACCAACGGCGTCCTCTCCCCAGAGCAACAGGAGTAGCCGTTTTGTTCCAATCACTTCCCCTCACCGCATCGAGGGAACACCAGGCGCAGTTCTTTGAACGCAGTTATTCTGTCGATTGGACGGCACCTTTCCCGTGGACCTCTAGCACGACCCGTTTCAAGCTTGCCAAATCATGTCGCGAAATTCTTGGTCTTCGCAATCATATTGAACGCATATAGGTACACGCATTCACGTCAAAAACAAAGCAAAAAAGAACAATAAATATATGACATCCTATCATTTCGGAATTTCGGGAAGGCAAGCCAGTCCTACTCCCACGGACAATCATGGCAAGATGTGCCACTCTTCCTCGCATACCCCTTTTTTTTTTTTTTTCCTTTATTACAACAGTCTGTACTGTGCGAGGAAAATTTTCACAAAGCCCCGAAACGTCAGCATTAAAATAGACCCATGGGCTACATGTTTAGTATAAGTATTCGTAACATGTCCCACGATTTATTAACGATCCATTTAATTGTGACCCCCAGGGTATAGTAACCAACGACCTGTGGTCTTTTGAGTACTGATGGTAGAAATCGACGCAGTCGTGTGTTTTTGGGCGTAGCTGAGCCTAGGCCCGCGATAGGAATTCCTTCACTCAGGTGTTCGCCCGGTGCTAAATGGACGAGGAGGTTCCTGACCCAAAATCCGCTTTTCGGAAGGTGTATAATACCTACCAGCTCCACACTGTTCATGCCCCGTGAAGCCCAAGTCAACACCAACACGATACGTGATGATTGAGATGGGGGTTATGCACCGCCCCTCCCAGAGTAAGCCAGTCATCTACGATTCAATACGCTTTTATCAGTATCACTTTTTCTATTTTGGTGTAATACAAAAATTATGTGTTGGCAATGCAACAGAAAGTGCGGCTCATTTTCGATAAAGTTTTACTATTTTCTTTCTGGATGCCTTCAACTCAACTCCCACCATTCATTCATTACATGTATTTTCGTTGGGCTTCCCTTTCCGCCCCTCTTCCACTGCCATTGCGCAATTCCGCGCGGCGGAGTGGCCAGCTGTCGGCTACGCGCCGGCGAGGAGAGCCGTCTGACCCAACGGGGAATTAAATGACGGAGGGCGAGTTTTTTTCGTGAGGAGGAATCTAATGCTGTCACACTGCAGGCCGACGCAGCTCTGGGCTCGGGCAATACTCGGGACTGCCTAGCTCTGGGGAAGTACTCATGCCCTCCAAAATGCGGCCGGTGTTAGCTTCCAGCTAATCGTACGGCAGCTGGTCGCGCGTGAAATACAACATCCACGTTCAATGATCCCAACGATCCGAGATTGGTATGCCCGTTGCCCGCACGGGGCGTGCGAACGCTAGAGGTGACACAGTGAGGTCGCCTTCTGTCCACTCTTGGGTAGTTCCATTTTAAATCGACAAGGGTGGGAAATTGACAATTTTTAACTTCCATGGAAAAAATATGTTAGATAGCATCTCGATTGATGACAAGTGCAACAATCTCGAGCTCCATCCGATGAACCGTTTCCGACATGGAGAGGCGGAAGGTTGCGGCGGCGAATGTTGGTTCAAATCAGATGGTTGGTTCAAATGGTTGCAGCGCGTGGAAAAAGTCCGGTGACTCCTACTTTAAAGGGGCGCTACGAAAAAATTTCCGAACACAGCACTTCTGGCAAAAAATGTACTATTTCGAACTTTTATTGTTCATGAGCGGGTACACGCATTCCCTTGAAGGAGACTCATTAGAACCGCTAACTCATTCTCTCTCGAATGGTATAGATATCATTTATATAGCTCCTGTGGTAGAGCGAGCAGACGGCCGTAAGTAGAAGCAACACGCCCAATTGCTCCCCCCCAATCGCCCCCCCCCAAAACGTAAGCCTATCCATTGAATTTCCCTCTCCTCCTCCCCCACTACGCGCTCCGACAAAGAAACCCCCCCGCCAAACCGAGCGTCTGGATCCACCCCTGACACAGGCTGATACGTGGTGACGTAACCGAAAATGTCTGTCTAAACTAAACTAAAAATGTAAAAACTAAAAAATGTATGCCCTAAAATATGAATAAAATTTCGGCCAGCGGATCAGACGAAATTTATCGCTCGGTGTGCCATGTCACGCTGTTATTTAAGCGTTGTTTAGTGAATACGTGCAGTATTAGTAATTTGTATACACGGTTATAGGTCTAGTAATGCTACTGCGCGAATTTTGGCTCCCGGATTTGTCAAAAGATTCGATAAATCCGGATTTAAAAGCAGATTTGATTTAGGTCCAGAAAAACAAATCCGGATTTAAAAGGATTTGATTTAACGTGTCAAAATTAAATCCGGACTTGATTTGGATTTGATTTACTACCTTCAGAAAAAATGCGGATTTGATTTAAATCCGATTTGAGCGGCCAAATCCGCAACACTGGTCTGCACTCGGCAGTGCAGCAGTGGTGGTCGTCAGGTTCAGACATGTCTGCGTGGGCGCGCCATGGGTTATTAAAGGGACTGTCGCATCGACCACTGATCGATTCCGAAACAACAGTGAAATGCGATTCCCCGTCCTTCACTGACCATGACTCCGAAAGTCCCATCCCGATCGACAGAATACTTTTTGCGTAATTCGTGTGTAAGCGGCGCTAGAGCAGACGTCGGATGTAGGCGTCAAGCGGAACTCCCTGCCAAGAATCTTTAGCAACGTCATAATGAATCTGACCAATAAGGACGCGGCGAGCCAGAGTCGTCCGCGCGGCTTGCAGCTTGCATGAGTAAGGTCAGGGGGGGGGGGGGGCGAACGCACAAACGGAAATGTCTGACTCGGAAGCGAAAGTGGCGAATCGTGCTGTTCAAATGCCCTTAGTAATAGCTCCGGTGACGAATACATGTTTGATGACGACCCATATTCGACTGACCCACTTCCTATGCAAGTGGCTGGTGATGTACGTGCCGCTGCTGCGTTAGCGCAACAGAACGAGCCTCAGGACCACGGATTTAGGTAAGTTCATGATGGGAGTGCTCAATACTTGATCCCGTGACATTCACTACAACGCCGGAAACAATACAAGTGTTTGTGCGGCGTCTGTGCTTCCCAGGAACCGGATGAGTACCTATGCTGCAGTGCTGGTAAAGTGGCAGAGTTGTGCAATGACGGCGAAATACAGTGTAGCACGCAGCACACTCTGTTCCCAGATCTCTGTCTTCGGCCAGAACATCTGGTGGTGTATCTACCGCAGTATTGCAGCGACGATCACAGTCTTCGCTTACTGCACCCACGACAGGTACGTTGAGCAATCCTTATTTTCGTCGTTGTTTGCACACACGACGAATGCCCCATGAAAGTTACGAAGACTCTAACTAACTGTCCAACTCAAGGGCCTGGTTAGGGGGCTTTGAGGTCAAATGATTGTCAGGAAATTACTGTACTACGTGTTTAGGAACGTGTCCTGTCTTTTTACAGCTACCTCGGGTTCACTGCTTATTGCGTGTCTACAAGCTGGGTTTGGGGATTCCCTGGACCCAGGAACAGACGGCAGATACCTGGGTGTGTTGTCCGCATGATTCGCCAACGTTTTGCATCCCCGTCCTGTCAGGGCTATCATCGTTTGTGTGCCTCATTTCCTGTACACACCCACGACATAATAAACTTGTGCAGTTTCTAATTGAGAAGTGAGAAACAGAATCTGTGTTACCACAGTCATCCCCAGAAGTGCAAAGAAATATGCAGGACCAATAAAATACCTGGTCATAAGTGACAGTTATGCTTTTAAGGCGGTGCATCACCACCGACGCTCTATGGGAATCCCCATACATTTTTCAACTCTCGTAGCGCCGCGAAAATTTGGTTGATCTACGTGCAACTGCTTTTAAATGGAAGAGGATGCTTAGATCTAGTGCATGATCGAAGCAGATTTTGCGTTTTAGACTCAGAAATTTTTATATCGTCGTCGAAAGGTTTGGGAAAAGCTGTATTTCGACATTCCGCTCTCTTACAAAATAGAGCCGCCCAAAATCGAAAATCTGGCTCGATCACGCACTAGAAAAACATATCAAGAGCCAATACCAACAAAAAGATTTCATCTATGTTAAGCCGTTGACTCGGCACACGAGTTTTTGTCAGGTATGGTCATCCGTTGAGTACGTCCCTTCAGAATGGGAAGCAAAGTGCTGCCATCTATCATCGAGTGTGTCGTCGCAAGCAACAACAATTTGACCGCTGGAAATGATATACCGCTGCACGTGGCCGGAAGACGACGAGGCCGACGTTGACCATGACGCGGGAGCACGAGCACGGGCAGCGTAGCTAGCGTAGCCCAGCCCCAAATTTTGTTTATTGTTTGTTCAACGATGCTTATTTTCTCGGGGAACAGTAGATGAAACGTATTTGTCTTGGAATTCCCAGTCGCAGCCACAGAAATGTGGAAGGATCATGCTTGTAAAAAAATAGTGGCGCTGGATAGGTTATACAGTGAAATCTTTTCTTTTACACTGGATGCCGGAAACCTGGCAGCGCTTTTAGCACTCATCCAGTACGGTGTCAACGGGAAGGGGGGGGGGGGGGTATTGTTTCATGGGACAACTTTACAATAGTTATTTGAACCGCACTGGGTATCCCCTCGTCCCATGACGTGGCTAGGAGCGCGGATCAAGTACCCTAGACTCTAAGCATTTGGAATTTCGGGCGGCGGATGGAGCTGGTTGGGGCAGATTTCAGACACGTCGATATCGTTTAGTGCACAATAAGGTACAGCGGACAATTTGATGGGCAAGTGTGCAAATATGCTCCGGCTGAGAAAAGTTATTCAGGATCGAAGTTGAATCAGAATGGAAGCTGAAATGGAATCGGAGCACTTGGGACCCAGATCGAAGTACGGTAAATAAATGGATAGAAATGTTGGCTCCCTCAGATTGGGAAATGAATATCAGCGTTACGACGTCATGAGCGAGCACTGGGATGGCAGAAGCGTCAAACACAGGCGGCACGGCAAACCCACAGTGCCGTCTTCCTCACACCGTTACACAGTGAGGGCGTTAGGGCGGACACTGATGAACGTGAGCATATGATGCCAGTAATACTTTAGGGGTACCTCAGAAAGTTATACATGTGTAGTTGCTCGCATGATGAAGCAAAGATTACAACACCTGGATGCTCACATGCGGATCAGTAGCTTCAAGGCGCTCGGAATCTATCACCCAGTCAGTTGTGCACTTACGGACATGGAAGTCGTTTCTGAACGCAGAATAGAACTGCGCAGTGAACTAACACTGCAGTGCAAAATGTGCACACTAACGGGTGTGACTGACATTGAGGTTCCACCAAGCATCGGACAAGATCATATGGACGTGAACACCGCTGTAGTCTTCGGAGTCCTCTCTCTAGTGGAACGGCATATTGAGCCGATGATCAGTTATATGCCGCACTAAGCATGCCGTGTATGGTGACCGGAACATTCGCGAAATATCAGGACCAACTGGTGGACGGTAGCAAGCGTACAGTACAGAGTCACGTACCGGAACTGGGGAAGTGCGGTCTGTGGAAGTGCGCGCATGTCTACTGGTACCAGATCCACGGCCAACTCCACGTATAACCAACCGGCAGTACTGCCTCTTCGTTGTAGCTGCTGGACGACGCCTTTCGGAACGAGAAAAGAGTGGTGTACCTTGCGCGAATTTATAACGACTACCTCCTGCCAGAGCCTGTTGACCCTCGCTATCCTCGAAGCATGCGAATTAGGGCTCCCGATTACAGAAGGAAGTACGATAAGCCAGAATAATTGTAATCAGTGTACCCTGTACCTTTTGCTAATCGAGACAAGCTCATGTGATGTCGGCAGCCTCGACGAAGGCGAGAAAGAAAGCTAGAGTGGATTTCTGGAAGTTCCTGCGCGGATAGGCAAGGTGACACTCACAATGACAATTTGTTATGAAATGCTCTCACTCCAAGATCCACGAGCTGAAAGTCATCTGCAGCCGAATGGGACATCAAAGACCCAGTTCACGTCTTGCTGATCTGTACATGGGTGAAGTCTGGGGCCGTGGTTAGTGCCGACCAGGATGACCACAACAGACCCGAATTATATACTCGACCAAACTGGAAACCTCCATTCGCACTTTACATTCCAAGCAGCTGTATGGTCCACGCACACACATTTTTCTCCTCTACCCTACTTTTCTTCCCTTTTCTTCTTCTCTTTTGCCTTTCTCCTCCTCCTCCACTGATGTCCATTGATATGGGAAATGCTATGCAGCCTCTTTGCAGTTTTATTTCATTTCCGTTGACTGTGCAAGTAAATGAAGCGTTTTGCACCACCACAACGTGGTCTGAAATTTGTAAGCCCAGGGTGACAGGAAATAGAGAAAACAGGTTGCGGTTTCGTTTCGCAATTTACGAGTAATGTCGGTAGGCTATAACATGTCGACACAAACTTGTTTCAACCGCGTCCTCTCCAACTTAGGTTTTTTGTGTTCCGGGAGATTTCGTTTACTATATGCCCAAGCATTGCAGAAATCACAGGAAACGACTGGTGACTAACCCTTCGCCCGACAACAGCACAGCACGGAACAGCAACAGATCAACGAAGAAGTTCAGGAGACAGCTGGACAGCCTGTGCGCATTCAAAAGCCGCGCCACTAATTGTTCCGTCTGGCTGAGCGCGATATGCGTGTTTACAGTATTGGACATGACATGGGTGAGCACGAGCGGTCGTATGTTTGCACAAGATTTCGCTTGACCCGTCGCGCGCCAAGAGAAAACAAAAATAACACAAAAAGAAGACGTTACACCACCGGTACTGCATTTCCAAGCAAGCGCCAAAACGTTGTGAAGCGGTGACTGCACAAACCATTTCGCTCGCTCCGCCATCCCTCGACTGTAGACGACGAAGTGCCGGCTATGATGCACCGCCTTAATGGTAGTGTCATGCTTCTTATCGTTGACACTATTATAGCATGTAAGGGACATGGCATGTCAAATAACTTCAGGTAACGTTTCATATCTTCACTAATGGTTCAGTTGCACCTCGTTATCATAGTAAATGATACATCTGTCTGGGAATGTCCACAATGTGTCCCTCCCATGGAAGATTGTTCTGCCTTGATGCAGCAAAAGTTGCTGGCAGTATATCTTGCGGTGAAGTACTTCAGGCGCTTCCTGGAAGGCCGCAAGTTCGCCATATACACTGACCACAAGCCCCTGTTGTACTCTTTCATTTCTTCTGGATCTAACTACGCGCCTCGTGAGATTCGCCACCTCTCGTTCATTTCGGAGTTCTCCACCGACATCCGGCACGTCAGCGGCCTCAACAACATCGTCGCTGACGCACTCAGTCGCATCGGCGCAGTTTCACAAGAACCACCACAACCCCCAGTCGCGTTTTTCTCCTGGGTGGCCTTGGCCTAGTTCCAGCGCTCCGACGGAGAGCTTAGGAAGCTCTGTTCCAACACGAAGTCAAGTCTTCCTTTCGAGGACCTGCTACTGCCAGGAGCAACATGTCCCGTCGTTTGCGACGTTTCGTTGGGCAAACCCCAACCTTTTGTCCCGGCGCCCCTGCGCCGCAAAGTCTTCGAAGCCCTTCACGCCTTATCCCATCCTGGAGTCCGGGCATCGCAGAAGCTGATCTCTGATCGCTACGCCTGGCCACGCATGCAAGCCCAGATCAAGCACTGGACGCGTTGCTGCCAGCCGTGCCAGCGAGCTAAAATACAGCGTCACACCTCAACACCTGTAAGCCGTTTCCTGCCTCCAGATGTCCGGTTCGACAAAGTCCATCTCGACATCGTTGGCCCTCTGCCCCTTTCGCAGGGCCAGCGATACATACTCTCGGTCATCGATCGTTTTACCCGATGGCCCGAGGCAACACCCATCCCAGACATAACCGCGACCACCGTCCGCTGCCTTCATGAGCACGTGGCTTGCCCGTTTTGGAGTTCCGTCCACCGTGACAACTGACCGTGGACGGCAATTTGAGTCAGCGCCTTTTGCTGCCCTGACCACTCTACTGGGTACGCAGCGCATCCGCACGACTGCCTACCACCCGGCGGCAAATGGCTTGGTGGAGAGGTCCTACCGCCAGCTCAAGACTGCTCTCAAGGCGTAACCTAACCCGACGTCTTGGACGGAGGCCCTCCCAGTTGTCCTTCTTGGCCTGCGCTCCGCTGGCAAGTCTGACCTGGGGTGCACGTCATCCGAGCTCATGTTCGGGACTACGCTTCGGCTTCGCGGCGAGTTTATATCCCCCAGCAAGACCTCGGGTGTGCCGGACGCCACAGACTACGTCAGCCGTCTTCGGGCCATCCTCGACACCATAGTGCCCGTGCCTCCCCGCCATGGCTCTTCGGCCAAGCCGTTCGTCCATCAAGACCTCCGTACCTGCACGCACGTGTTCCTACGTGTCGACAACGTACGCAAGCCGCTCCAGTCACCAAAAAGTCGCACACCCAAATTTTACACCCTCGTCATGAACGGGAAGCGCGACCAGATTTCCATCGATCGGCTGAAGCCCGCTTATATGGAGTCTTCCATACTTCCCCCTACAACCCCCTTTCCAGTGTCGGTTCCCTCTCCGGACTCTTAACCCTGATTTACGTCCCATATTAACGATATCACTCGCAGGAGTTCATACGGTATCAGCGTACTCGTAAAAACCCGACATTACTTTCCGCCATCCATTCTGCTTAACTTGTACTATGCTTTCATACACTCTCATCTGACGTACTGTGCTTCTGTGTGGGGTTTAACTCACAAAACTCATCTTCGTGCTCTTCAGGTAATTCAAAACAGAGCTATCAGAATTACATTTGGGTTACCGTTGCTCGCTCATGTCCCATATCACGAAATTCGTATTCTTACAGTTCATGACATAATCTCTTATAGTATCCTAAGCCTGACCTACCGTATATTACAACTTAACCTCACTTTACCAAAAATAAATTTTCTTCACCTTCGTTCAACCCGGCGTACTAGGGCAGGAGCTGGAGGTCTGTTGAACCTACCTACGTCTAATACAAACTATGGGAAGCTGTCGTTTTTGTTCCGTGCAGCTTGCGAGTGGAACCAACTAACACGTGACATAACATGCATTCGTTCTTATCCGCTATTTAGAAACAAACTAAAGCATGTGTTATTCCATAATGCATCTCGTTTGTAACCAACTTCGTTTCTTTGTATCATCTATCTCCGTTCCACTTGAATTTTTTTTGACAATGATATAAGAGTGTTGTACAATTGCATCTGTATCATCATCAAGTGTATTTATCATCTTCAATTGTTTTGATCATTGTGCTCTGTTATAATATCTTCATTTTGCGATTGATGAGGAACCTTTAACCGGGAGTACTCCCTCTGGTTCCTCTATGTGTATATTCATCTATGTATTTTCATTTGTTTTGGTAGAATAAATAAATGTCAAATGTCAAACCCGCAAAGCTGCGCCCTCAAGTCCGCTGGGCACCGGTCCCCGAAACCATCCGCTCCATCGCTTCGTCTGCTCGCTAGAGGGGACCTACTGCGTGGCGGCTCTAGTGCCATCGCCGCAAGGCTGGCGCCAACCACGAGCTGGCACGAATAAACCTGCATCAGTTCTCTTCTGATCTTTGGCAATGAAGGTTGTCTCCCCGTTCCCTCCTTCAGCCTTCTTTGCGTCTGTGTTCTGACAGACTGGCACAACTTCGGCCAGCGTCTACACCTCTAAAATCGAAACTGTACAAGTAGCCACGTCGCAGCCACCACTGTCGGCGCCGGGGCACTTCCAAGTTGCAAATGGAAGGACTGAACGGGGCGAGTCGCGGCACACTTGCAGCAGCAGTGCAGTGCAGCCTTATTGAACATGGTGGTTCTTTGGCTACGTTTTTAATGTTCCACATGATGTTCTTACAATGCATTGCTGCTGCAAACTTTCGAAGGCAATGACAAAACATGTTTCCTCTATAAGCGGCGGCGAGAGGAACTAACTTCACCCTTGGCCTTGTATGTCCCGCGCTACCAAATGGACTGCCAGATCTCGAGTATTATGTCACAGAAAACAGATGTCGCCACCAGACGATGGGATAGATGACAGGGGGCACACACCAACCCGAACCGGACCGAACCGGTATCCCGAACCCGTAACCGAAGTTTTTAGAACGGTTCGGTTCAGCTCCAAGATGGCGAATTACGGTTCAGTTCCAGCTAAAAATAACGGTTAATTCCGGTTTTCGGTTTCGGTTCGCTTCGACGCTCTGGTGCAGATTTTGAAATGTAAAATAGCACGATCGCTCAGACCATGCAGATGGGCCAAATTTTGTACCCAAGTCGGGCGTGGTTGTCAATATGACGTCCAACACCGAGGAACAAGTGGGTGACACGCGAGTATAGGGCTTGAGATCAACTGGGAAAGATTGAAATTGCTGCACAGCTCTAGGAACGCAGTCTTCACTAGTGCTCGACGACGCTAAAAGCCTAGGCTGCGACCAATCAATCCTAGGATAGTTGAAGTCTCCTAATAAAAGGATGGGGGTGTCCGGGTAACGAGCTATGACAAGATTAATGGCGTCATGCAGGCTATCAGTAAAACCAGTTACACCGGATGCTGGAGAGGGATATGTTTAATAGAATGAAAAGAAAGCAAAATATGGAAATGTCAGCCAGGCTAATGCCGGCTTGCGATTCAAAAAAAAAAAGAAACTCAAAATAAACAAAAAGAAAAGAAAAAGAAAGAAAAACTGTTAGTGCAGCACAGGCAGGACATGGCAAAAGAAAGCCCAGTCAGAGGGCAGACGCGGGGCCCGAGTTTTTCGGGAAGCGGAGCAGGGCTGTGGTGACGGCCCATTGCGTAGACCGAGGGACGGGACCAAGGAGGGTGGCAATGACATTGTGTTGCGCCCAAGCTGCAAGGAGTCTCACACTGCACATTGTATCCTGATATTTAGTGAGTATTGAGTGAGTCTACTCGACATGAGGACATTTGGTAGTCATCTTGAACATTTGGTAGCACAACTTGGAAAGAAAAGTTCAGGGCCTGAGGTTTTGCTTTCTCTTTTTCTGTTAATCATGCTTTCTTTCACTCTCAAACTAGACAAGGAAACACACGTCTTCTTGAAAAGGTAGCCAGCTTTTAAAACGCCGTTGTAGGAGCCGATATTTCGACTGTTCTACTGGGTCACTAGAAGAACCGTCTGTTCGAAATACCATCTTGTGACTTGAGGCTTCGTTCTGAGCACCTGGATACGCCTGAATACAGGTCACAGAAGGAAGTCTGAGCGATCCAGTGAGGGTACGTCCATAATTTTGCCTCAGAGCAGGAGCCGATATTTCGACTGTTCTACTGCTATGGGTCACTAGAGGAACAGTCTGTTCGAAATATTAGCTCCTTACTTAAAGGGACTATGAAATTTCCCGAACCCCCATACTTTTTTTCGATGGAAACTGTTCTTCCCGCAGAGAAACTAATATGCCACAAATTTTTCCGGACGAAATCGCTCCACTCTGCGAGGAGCGCGCGCTGGAAATGTCTCTTCCGCGTTCCTCCTCTCCCGAGCATATTTCCCTGCCGATGGTGTAACTGTACGGACCGCTCTTCGGTTCCCCGTTACGTCACCGGTGTTGCACAATGGCAAGTAATGCCGCGAGCTCGCGCTGTGACCAGCTCCGGTGGCGCAGCGGTAACGCGTGCGCTTGGAGACTGGGAGGTCCGCGGTTCGAATCCGCGGGCCGGCTGTGCCGTCTGGGGTTTTTCCTGGGTTTCCCTCAGATGTGTAATAGGCGTATGCCGGCACAGTTCCCCTGAAGTCGGCCCATGGAAGCAGCTATCCTCCCCCCGAGCGGATTCCGCTCGGTCTTCCACTTCACCCTTTCCTTTCCTCCTCTCCACCACCTTTCCCTTCCCGAGAAACATGCCGCCTAATCAGGCAGGCAGACCTCTCGGTTTCCTCCCAACGACACTCCTCCTCCTCCTCGCGCTGTGGCTGCCGCCACTGCCGAAATCTGCCGATCGCGCGAAAGCTGCTGTCATGGAGATTTCCACTCCCGATGAACGCATACGCGGGATCCTACGGCGCATGCTCCTGGCGAGATTCCTCGGCTCGGCAACAAGTCACGATGACGTGTTGCTGAGCCGGCCGTGGTCGCGTCAAGTTACCCGTTGTGTCTCCGCTCGGCAGCTCGTCACGGCGCGGCGCCAGCTGTCCTCCCTTCGCCGCTCCGTTTAAATTCGCTCCCGAGAAATCCGCTCGCGCGACGAAAGTAAAATTTCGGTTCTAGACTCAGAAAAATGACTTCTTTCGAACGAAACGAAGAAAAAAATCGTTTCATAGTCCCTTTAAGATTCGTTCTTAGAACCCGGATACAGGTCTACAGAAGGAAGTCCGAGCGATCCAGTGAGAGTATGTCCAGAATTTTGCCTCAGATCAAGAGACGATATTTCGTCTGTTCTACTGGGTCACTAGAAGAACCGTCTGTTCGAAATATCAGCTCCTGACTTGAGGCTTCGTTCTGAGCACCTGGATACAGGTCTGCAGAAGGTGTCCGAGCGATAGAGTGAGAGTATGTCCAGAATTTTGCCGATATTTCGACTGTTCTACTGGGTCACTAGAAGAACCGTCTTTTCGAAATATCAGCTCCTGACTTAAGATTCGTTCTGAGCACTCGGGTACAGGTCTACAGAAGGAAGTGCGAGCGATCCAGTGAGAGTATGTCCAGAATTTTGGCTCAGAGCAAGCCGATATTACGACTGTTCTACTGGGTCACTAGAAGAACCGTCTGTTAGAAATATCAGCTCTTGACGTGAGGCTTCGTTCGGAGCACCTGGGTACAGGTCTACTGAAGGAACTCAGAGACATCCAGGGAGGGTATGTCCAGAATTTTGCCTCGGATCAGGAGCCGATATTTCGACTGTTCTACTGGGTCACTAGAAGAACAATCTGTTCGAAATATCGGCTCCTGGACTGAATCCTCTTACTTCAGGACACATGTTCGTTGCTTAAATAGCGGATTGTGTATAGCAATGCACGTAACCTAGAGTAATTCAACATTCGCAAATTTGGATGTGATGCTTCGAGCAGCTATGCTTCATCTTCAAAGAGACTTCTAATACATAAAAAAAATACTATAGAACTTACGGTTGCTTGTGAAGGGATATAGGGGACGATGCTGCTGTTGTTGAACATGACGTGGACACCGAAAGGCACAGTGCTGGAGAGTGCACGTTTTAGAGTACAGCTGTAGAATGAACGTTTGACTTCAACTGACGAAAGAACAGTTAACGTCCGCGTGCTGTTGTTGCTCCTCGAGCGGGATGGCGCTTCTTCTTCGTCTCCCTCCGCAGTGGCGCATAGCACGGGGCAATTGGCCACGGATCGTGACATGAGGGCCCAATTAATGACGGTTATGCGAAGTGATGAGAGGATGAGATGAATGAAATGATTTAATAAGAGATGAGCGGGGGAGCGGAATGACGACCTGGCAGTCTACCAAAACACAGAATGGAAGATGCCTACAGTGGAATATCCTGGGCACGGAACGGGACGCCTAGGAACATGGAGCGTTAGGATGAGTAGCGTGAACTGTGGAGGAAAAAGTGTTCAACGGTTTCATCTTGCTGGCAATAAGGGCAAAGAGGAGAGGCAGAGCGGCGAATTTTATGGAGGTAGTAGTTCAGTTGAATGTCGCGACAGCGAAAACGCGTGAGCAGAACCTTCATTTGCCGCGAACCACAAGGGAGAGGGTTCCAGCCAAGCTCCAGGTGGGCTAGTTCAGGCCGCGCGCGGAGCTGCTGTTGGAGGGCAGCAGCTCTGCGGAGGCTGTCAAACCTTTTGTACATTGCGTATAGAACCGTAGGGATCAGGGGTGGAACAGCGAGGTGAGTACATGCCAGGGCGGCACGCGCAAGAGAATCCGTGACTTCGTTAGCGGAAAGCCCACAGTGGCCGGGAACCCACGTCAGAAGAATTTCATGGATGAATGAGGGAGAGAATGCGAGAAGCAGGTCACGTTCATGCGAGCTCCGGCCACTGTATAATTTGGAGACTAGGGACAAAGAGTCGGTGAAGAAGCAGACTAGACTGTGCGAGGACGGCACAGCTTGGAGCACCATCAGAAGAGCCAATAGCTCTGCAAAGTAGATCGGGATGTAGTCAGGGAGGCGGATGCTCCTGCGCACGCCCATGGATGGTATGAAGAAGCCAATGCCCGCTTTCTCATTTACGACAGAGCCATCGGTGAAGATCGCAAGGTGAGAGGAGAGTGAACTAACGTGACTGTCTAGGAGCGCGGAGAGGACTGCGGAGGGAGGAAGGCTGGCGCGACCAGGGTTGAATAGGGGCACCACACGGACACGGATATCGGGAGGGGGAGCAGCAGGCGATAAGGCTAACCTGGAAAAGCTGACCGGCATCGCATAGAGCTTCGGCGAACGCCAGCTGCGGGTAGATTCTGGGGGTTCAGCGGAGGGCGTGGAAGGACGCGATGCTGGTGACGCGGAAGGCAACGCGAAGGAAGTGCTGACTAGAGAAAAGAAGTAAAATACAGCGGAGGGTTAGGATGTTGAATCGGGAGGACAAAGGAATAACGCCACTCTCAGCATAAAGGTGCGATGTGGGTGTAGTGATTGGTAGGCCCAGACAGTAGCCCAGCGCCCTGCGCTCGAGCACCAGAAGAGGGCGAAGCTGTGTTTGCGGACGACTGGAAAAAAATGGGACAGCCAAACTCCAGGATAGGGCGAACGTACATCTTGTAAATATGCAAGTGCGCCGGACGGCGGAGGCCAGATCGCATGTTGCTGAAAGAGGCCAAGAAGTTTAGGGCTCGCGTGGCCCGGCCCGTGAGGTAGTCAACATGAGCCGAAAGGCTGTACGACGTGTCATACCAGATCCCTAAATACTTTAATTTGGGAACCTGAGGAAGAGCAGAGTTGCCGGGCAGCAGTTCATACGAGACGGAAGCCGGAGTTCGCCAAAGGAAAGGAAGGACCGCCGACTTTCAAGCGTTTACCGAGAGGCCAAGGGATAGAAGCCAAGAATTTAACGTGTCAAGGTAGTGCTGGAGCACGGAGTGCTGGAGCAAGGCTTGCATCGCGCGCGGAGACGATGACGACGCCAGAAAGGCAATATCATCTGCGTACACGAGGGTCACAGTGTCAGCGTGAAGCGGCACGGAGCGGGATGGCGCTTATCCGTGCGCGAGGGAACGTTTGCACATGACGCTGTTGTCGTCCTTTTTTATTCATGCCTTATTTTTTTACCAACTGCACCCAGTGCGGCTTAAATTCGCGTCTCTGTTCCAGAGAATGTTACCCGCTGCACGCCATTATTCGCGCTACGCGATTTTGTTCTCTCACCCAACCGTTTCTGCCGGAAACTAGAAGGTATCAGACAGTTGACGTCTTTAAACTCCTGGAAGTAATCATGGAAGGCAACCTGCACTTCATTTTGATTAACGTAGCATACGTTCTCTACTGCGTCACGTATACAGGGAGGTTTCTAGCCTTTACAGAATTTTTATAAAAAGCTACGAGAGCATATCGCTGTTCAGCGCTAAGAAGGCGAAGTCATAAGAGAGGGACACAACACATGCGCTACTTCCAACACTTTATTGAAACTTGTCGTGTCGGCTGCTTGTACACTACTGGCCACTTGGCCGTTGTTCTTTTTATTTTTACATGTGATTGATCAGGTGTGCCAGTTCCCTATCCGACAATGCAATATGTCTTCGTCTTCTTTGTGCTGAGCAGCAGTGTGGTCTCGCACCAGCAATCCCTAGGCTGACATTCTCTCCAACTACAAGAGGACTGATTACCTAAAATTCATCAATTAACGTCTTCATTAGGGGATGTCCGGCAGAAACGACATAGCAGATTAAGAGACTACCCACAGCAGAAATATATTATCCTAGCTGCGAGCCGTTTCGCGTTTTAAAAATCCTGAAACACGCACGCGCGTTAAAACATCCATTCCCGAATTTTTATATGGAAATGAACCCGAAAAGGAACCCCTGTGACCGGAACACAGGGAGTACGGCGCTCATTTCACGTCAGAGGGCCATGTGATTTGGAGCGATTGAGATGATTGGTGTGGGTGACCGCTCAGGGCCGGATCAACCTCTCTCCGGCCCAGATAAGGCTCCGTCGGCAAAAGTGATGCGCTCCGCAGTCGAGCTTTTCCGATTGGCAGGAGCTCTCTCCATTTTTAAAAGATAGAATAGATTTCAACGAGGATTGTCTCCCGTTCTGTTACCTCGCTTTGCCAGAAATTCCAGAATTAGAGAGTCAATTAAGGAATTTCAGGCAATTACTCATCTTGTAGATACATACTCTCTTCCAGAGGATGTCCGCCTGGCCATAGTACTCAACTGTACAAAACGACATGTGTGCTGCTCATAGCTTTTTATAAACATCTGGTAAATGCAAAAGAAAAAAGAAAAAAAACACCCTGTACAATTCTTCCTACGAAGTTGTGCTTTCCATCTCAGTGGTCATTTACGGGTAAAAGAACTGATCGTACCTATGGCCCACATTGATAGTTGAGTGCTCGCCTCGGAGAAGTTCGCTAGCCTTTCGCCAGTGACGCAAACTTTGATGATCTTGCATCAGCTCTCCTGCACTTTCTTACCCGGACGCTTCATTAACAGAAGTTTTTTATTATAGGTGTTTCCGAGGTCTATCAGAATTTCTTGCTTGCTCTGGGTTCCAGTGCAGTCTTGTTCCAGGTTTCGATGGAGCTGTTGGTATCAGCCTGAGCCTTGCGGTACTGGATGTGTAGCAGACTTCTATACTGGTAACAGAGCTGAGGAGGTTGTTGGCCCCCCTTTTGGTATTGGTGATGACGAATGAGATACCTTCGGTGGTCTTTTGCCTCACATCGACAAGAGCCATGAGGTTGTTGGTGCCCATGGGGTGTTCAAACGCTGCGCACTCCCCGCAAACAGAAATGTCGCAGGTCCTGCAGATTAACTGAAGAGTTTCATTCTTGTGGCGAAAACAACGTGCCGTTTGATCGGTTTTTCGAAGGTTTTTTCGATAGATCTGGTTTTTGGGATCGAATTGAAAACGCGATGGGTTTGGAGCCAATGCATGAATTGGTGCGCCATTACACAATTGAAACATATGTATGGACGCAGTCAAGGCAGCGTGCAACTGCAGGAGCGGCTGTGTGTTTGCAGGCAGTGCATGTGAGGCAAGAGGGATCGAGCACCAAGGTCTTGAGGATGATTGATGGACGCAGCTTGAGAAGAGTCCGACAGTGCCCTCGGCTGGTAAGGTCGTCTCCTGCAAACACAGAGGGCAGTTCCAACTTGTCGGGGCTTGTCTGATGTCTTTCCAGGCCCAATTTGCAGAAACTGTGCAGACAATTGAGTACCTGCGAATCAAATATTATATTTTGAGTCTTTAGTTCGTTGAGCAATGAAGCATCACACGAAACAATATGTACGTTCCGTTCGGTGACGATGACGGCATGAGACAAGAGCGCTTAATGCTTTCCCCGCAGCATAAATATGAAATGCGTCGGGGAAATTCCTCACAATTTCTTTTTGTGCAATATTTCGTGTTTGCTTGCCAGTGAGACGTTGCTCTTGTTGACGCGAACACATTAAATCTCAAACTCATCCCCACCACCATAGTTACAATGAATGTGAAATCTACCTTAGGAAATATGAAGGCGTCGTAGCAGCTGGCACACTTGGTGCTGATGGTAATATTCGCATTGACGCTTCTCTGGACGGAACGCGGCGTGCCAGGACAGGCCAGGAAAGGAGTCAAGTCAGGTGTCCCGCTACTTTCTGCTGCGTCACCCTGGAAACGCAAAAATATTTAGTTTTATAGAATACGCAAAGTAGGGCTTCGAGTCTTAGGATTTAAACAAAAATAATGCCTAAAAACACACGGCCGCAAAATTTAAAGCAGTACGAATCTATCTGAAAATTTTCGGGTTTTGGGGGTTCCAACGAGTTGCAGAGAGCTCGACAAGAAAAGTAATTCTCTGATGCATGGTTGACGGGGTTCATTTCGTTTTGTATCGGGATTGCCTCGCATCGCGGTTCGCCGTTCCGCAACAAGGAAAGTAGACTCTTTTACGCAATCAGTCTTTCACTTAAAATACGCGGTCTATCAGTGTCCGCGTCATACTCAATAAATGACGTGAGAGAAGCAGGTGTATGTCACTCCTGCTTGTCTCTCGATATTTAGTGAGTATTTAGTGACTATCCGACATGAGGACATTTTGTGGTCATCTCGAACATTTGCCAGGACAACTTGGAAAGAAAAATTCAGCGCCTGAGGTTTTGCTTTCTCATTTTTTGTCGATCATGCTTTCCTTCATACTCAAACTGGACAAGGGAACACACGGATGGGAAACTGTCTTCTTGAAACGGTAGCTAGTTGTTGGAACGCATATACCAAAATAACACGTCATTCTGTGCAAGTTCTAACGCGTAACAGCGAGTGTTTTTGTAGGGCAGCTTCTTTCCTCCAAATTTGAGTGATTAGAGATTTTTAGCAGACGCCTGATGACGTGGCCTTCGATGTCCCCTCGTCTGCGGCTTCCAATCAACAATACGATTCTGAGTCATGCATACTGTCATTGGCTCCGGTATAGGTACGAAAACTTCCCGGTAACTAACGGTCTACTAGAACTACCTAATGGCAGCGTGCATGACTCAGAATCTTATAAGTTGATTGGGTGCGGCAAAAACGGTACTTCAAAAGCCACCTTTATAAACTGTCTACAAACACTCCGAGAGTTGCAAAAAACTCCAGAAAATAATAAGCGCCGAAAAACACCCTCCCGAATATGCCAAGAAATAGCTCTGAAAACCAGGAAGCCGAATTCGTGGGTCTTGCAAAGTTTTTCATTGAATTCATGCTCCAGAGTTGTGACCTTGCGCCTCACATTTGACCCCCGCTGTAAACACTACCTCTTGTTGTTTACCGAGCAGCAGTGTATGTAAAAGAACGTTTAGTAAAATATTGCGGCAGTGTTCAGCCAGCCAATCATTATTTCTTTCTTGCAGTAGAGTATATAGAAGCAAAATAATGAGAGCAAACCATCATCATCCAATGTCGGCCTTATTGTGTTGCAGTTATGTTAGCGGGGTAAAGTATTAAAAAGTAAATACGAGAATGTTCGCCAAAATGTTCATCCTGAGACACCTTCCTCGAGTTTGCCGGCTCTCCCGCACAATGAGATAAACAACAAACTATCGGCATCTATTTCGCCATTACCTAGATCAGCTCGGGAACAGCCGTGTTCCCGAGTTCTCGCGACCACTCTGGATGAATATTCATTTCAGCGCGTACTGTGTAGTCTGTCCTTGCCTCTTCTAGTCCTATATTTAACTTTCATGGATTGCAACAAATTGTGTTCGAGATACTAATCTTCCATGAGCAGTTCCTCCTGAACCAAAGGAAGACCCGAACAATACGATCATTGTGTTCAGAATGAAGCCTCAGGTCTGCGGAGCCGATATTTCGACTGTTCTATACCACGGTGGTTCTACTGAGTCACAAGAAGAATCGTCTGTCCGAAATACCGCCTCGTGACATGAGGCTCCGGTATAAACGCCCGGATACAGCTTTAAAGAAGGAAGACCGAACGATGCGGAAACTGTCTTAGGTCTGGAGCCGATATTTTCACTGCTCTACCGAGTCACTAGAAGAATAGTCTGTTCGAAATATCGGTTTCTGACCTGAGACTCCGGTCTAAACTCCTGGATGTAAGTTTACAGAAGGAAAATCGAACGATGCGGAAACTGTTCAGGATGAAGCCTCAGGTCTGGAGCCGATATTTCGTCTGTTCTACCGTCTCCGTCTGCTCGAAATATTGGCTCCTGACCTGAGGCTCCGGTCTAAACCTCCGGATGCAAGTTTACGGAAGGAAGACCGAGCGATGCGGAAATTGTCAAGAATGAAGCCTCAGGTCTGAAGCCGATATTTCGACACTTCATTGGGTCATTACAAGAACCGTCTTTTCGAAATATCAGCTCCTGACCTGAAGTTTATTACTCCAGCAGGACACAAGGTCATTGCTTAAACAGTGGCTTAGAGATAGCAATGTACCTAACCCAAGGTCATTAATTTGTTCGCAAATTTGGATATGATGCTTCGAGCAGCTGTGGAGGCTCTTAGTACATAAAAAATACTGCAGGACTTACGTTTACTTGAGGGAAGTACGGGACGCTGTCATTGAAGTTACGGAAATGTTGAGGGCATCGAGAGGCACAGTGCTGTAGAATGAACATTTGACTTCCACTGACGAAAGAACAGTTACGTCCGCGTGCGTGAGGGAACGTCTTCTTCCAATCTTCTTCTTCTTCTTCTACCAATGAGATAATGGCCGTGAGCCACTAACATGAGCCAATCAAAACATGGCCGTTTGGAGCGTTTGCACGTGATGTTGTTGTCGTCCTTTCTGATTCCTGCCTTATTTTGGCCAACGACACCCAGTGCAGCTTAGATTCGAGTCTCTGTAGCAGAGAATGTTACCCGTTGCACGCCGTTATTCGTACAAGATGACTAATTACCTGCATGAACTAACTTCTTAATTAGGCTTAGTAGATAGCAGATTGAGAGACTATCTAGAACAGAGAGAGATTATCCTAGTTGCAAGCCATGTCACTTTTTAAAAATCCTGAAACACGCACGTGCGTTAAAATATCCATTCCCGAATTTTGATATGGAAATGAGCCGAAAACAGAACCGCTGCGACCGGGAACGCAGGGAGTACAGAGCTCATTTCACGTCAGAGGGCCACGTGATTTAGGGCGATGGAGATAACTGGAGTGGGTGCCGCTCAGCTGGCCAGATGAACCGCCTTGCGGCCCAGATAAGCCTCCGTCTGCAAGGGTGATGTGCTCCGCCGGCGCCTTTTCCAGTTTCGGCTCACTTGGATACCGAAATTCAGCGGTGGATATTTCACGGCACGCGGTCTTTTCTTGATTTTTAAACGATAGAATAGATCTCAACGAGGATTGTAGAGGATTAAATTAAGGAATTTGATTTTGTAGTTTGATCCTTTGTTCCAGAGGATGTCCGCACGGCCATAGAACTCAACTGTAAAAACGACATCTATGGTGCTCTCACAAAAACACACTGCTTACTGCTGTAGTGCTGTCCATCTCAGTTGTCACTTACGGGTAAAACTGATCTTACCTATGGCTCATGTTGATAGTTGTGTGCTCATAACACTTACAGGCGATGAAAATCCCTTGTAGAAGTTTCAAGTATTTTTCATGCGTCAGTGTGTGCCCGGTGAACAACCGTGAACCCGGTCCGGTGTCTTACTCTGCGTACCCTGTAAGCGTGACCGTTTGTTGTAGGGAACTCCAGCCCTGCCCGTCAGCCTGCCTCTATCAGAGTTTGTCCATAAGCACAAACATACGCATAAAAGTGAGGGATGTGGTTAGGGATGTGGTGTAAAGGTAGCATCACTTATCTGTACTCTAGAGGGTACATGTTCAAACCTACGCTGGATTTCTTTTTTGTAAATTACTCGTTAACAATTATTCAAACCACGGACTGCCTTGAGAGGGCCTAGGTTTACTCTTCCAAGGACAAATTCATTCCCTACGTATACCAATCCCATCACGCAACCGCTACCAACAGAAATAAGTGCCACCAACGAAGAAACGCCACAAACACTAGTATCTTCGGAAACTTTTAGTGTGATCCAACATTCAGAACAATGACTGGTCGTAGCGATAAATGTAGAGTTTGCAATCCTTGCTAGCAAGTATAACGGAGTTGTCGTGCGTGAGAGCTACATCGTAGCACCGTGCATGCTTCACGTGGCTTTCGAAGGCACTCAAGAGATGACCGTCTTGGGTAAACACCCTGATGTGGAAATAGTGGTGATTGTCCGATACCACCAGATGACCATTTCTGTTGATGCAGACAGCTATGGGATAATTTGTTACACCCGCTCCACCAATGAGCCTGAGAAGTGCACCTTTGTAGGAGAACACCTTCACACAATGGGCTCGATTGTCCGAGATAAAGGTTTCATCCTTGTCATTTGCTGCGACGCCGTTCGGGAACTCGAGGTGCTTGGAACAGCTGAACTGACTCAAGATTTCCCCAAAGGTCGAAGATGATAACGCGCATCACTTTGCATTCAGCGACGATGATTCGCCGTTTGCTGTCGACAGTGACTGCGCGCGGATGCTCCAAGACTGAGGAACCAAACTTTGGCAGGAAATGTCCGTATTGGTTGAAAACTTCGACCTGGTGCGTCTGCGATCGCTCGGTGACTGATGGCGCCAAAAGCGCAAGCGACAAAAAGACGGTTTGGATAATGTAACTGGCCGTCTTTCCTGCCGCACTCTCCGAAGCGTAACTTGAACCTGCTGCCGCCTCGGTCGAATACCTGGATAGGTGTCGTTTAATGTCTGCTATGATAATGTCGCCTTGAGCACTAATAGAGACTCCAGACGGTTGCGTGAACTGTCCCTCCATGACACCGAACTCTCCGAACTTGCTGTGGTAGCGAATTTTCTGGCGCTTTATTGGGGACATGTTACGCAGGATGTTACCCATGGCGATTGAACTGCGCAGCGGGCTAACGTTGGGTTTCGAAGGGTCAGGCCCAGAGGGAACTGTTGGGTTTGTTACCATGGACCATTTTCCCGCAGAAGGCAAGAACCTTGTAGAACATGGGTCATTGCTTGCAGAGCAACTTGCACGACTGCAGTAGGTGGGCTCACGCATTAATGATGTGCTTGATGACTCGTTGATCGTTCGAAGAGGATTTTGGGAATATCTGTTGGAAGGACTGTCGATGGTAGGGGCCTTGATATCGGGTCGTGAATACGCTCCACGCAGCCAGACTTCGGAGCGCTGCTGGGTACACGCCAAGGAATTTCGGATGCTTACTTGCAAGGCGGTGAAGTTTGGCACGAACACCAGGTCCATGCCCTGCAAGTGTGTCTCAGGATTGAAGGTCATTATTTCCTGGAAATCTGTGTCCAGCAGTTGTTGAAATGCTAATAATTCCTTGTTCGTAGAGGAGAAGTTCGCTAGCCTTTCGGCAGTGCCGCAAACTTTGATGATCTTGCATAGGCTCTCCTCCACTTTCTTGCCCAGGCGCTCCATTAACAGAAGTATCTTATTATAGTTGTTTTTTAGGTCTATCAAAATTTCTTGCTTGCTCTGTTCCAGTGTCGTCTCATTCCAGGGTTCGAAGGAGCTGCTGATATCAGCCTGAGCCTTGCGGTACTGGATGTGTAACCGACTCAAAGTTGTTTCTATGCCGGTCACAGAGCTGAGGAGGTTGTTGACTTTCTTTTTAGTGCTGCTGATGACGAATGAAAGACCTTCGGTGAGCTTCCGCCTCACATCGACAAGAGCCATGAGGTTGTGGGTGCCCATGGGGTGTTCAAACGCCGTGCACTCCCTGCAAACACAAATGTTGCAGGTCCTGCAGATGAACTGAAGAGTCTCATTCTTGTGGCGAAAACAACGTGCCGCTTGATCGTTTTTTCTAAGGTTTTTTGGATAGATCTGGATCTCACCCAGTGTGAGAACGCGGTGGGTTTGAAGCCAATGCATGAATTGGTGGGCCATTACACAATTGAAACATATGTAGTGGACGCAGTCAAGACAACGTGCAACTGCAGGAACGGCTGTGTGTTTGCAGGCAGTGCATGTGAGACGAGAACGATCGAGCACCAAGGTCTTGAGGATGATTGATGTGGCGCAGTTTGAGAAGAGTCCGGCAATGCCCTCGGCTGGTAAGGTCGTCTCCTGTAAACACTGAGGGCACTTCAACTTGTCGGGGACTGTCTGTTGTTTTTCCAGGCACAATTTACGGAGGCTGTGCAGACAGTTGAGTACCTGCGAATCAAACATTATATTTTGAATCTTTTGCTCGTCAAGCCACGAAGCATCACACGAAACAACATCTAAGGGCACGTTCCGTTCCATGACGACGGCGGCATGAGACAAGAACGCCGAATGCTTTCCCCGCAGCATCAATAGAAAATGCGTTGTGGAAATTCCTCACAATTCTTTTCTGTGGAATATTTCGTATTTGCTTGGCCTCCTCATTAAATATCTTACTCTTGTTGACCCGGTGTCGAAAACGTTCGCTGCTATGCTTACTGTGCGTTGTCTAGAGAACGCATGGCTTACTAGACTGTTGATGGAGTTGCTCGCTTTGCGAACTCATCCCCACAACCATAGTTCGTATGAATGTGAAAGCTACCTTAGGAAATATGAAGGCGTTGTGGCATCTGTCACACGTGGCGCTGATGGTTCTATTAGAATTGAGGCTGCTCTGGACGGAACGCGACGTTCCAGGACAGACCACGAAGTCACCCGGCACGCCGCTCTTTGCTGCGTCACCCTGGAAACAAGGCCACGTAGTACTTAGTTTTATAACGCACGCATATATCGTAGGTAGGGTTTCGAGTCATGGCATTAAATTGGAATAATACAGATTAAGACAAACTGCGCTTTTGGAGGTTTGAGTCAATATCCGAGAGGTCGGGAAGAGCACTGTTCCTTGATGATGTATGGTTGGCGATGTTAGTTTGTCTGGCCTCACATCGTGAATTACCAGCCTCCGCAACAAGAGTGGGTGACTCTTTTATCCAATGAGTTACCCACTTAACAATACGCGAAGCATCCGTCTGATACTAAATATCGAGATATCGTCTGATATCGAGAGATCACGAGATTTAGTGAGTACTCAGTGAGTCTACTCGACATGAGGACATTTTGAGGTAATTTCGAACATTTCACAGGACTACTAAAAATGAAAGGCAACCGCCTAAGGTTTTTCTTTTCCTTTTTTCTGTCTATCATGTTCTCCTTCTTTCTCAAAGTGGACGAGGGAACACACCAGTTGTCTTCTTGAAAGGTTTGCTGGTTGTTGGAACACACACAGTAACATGACATCTCTGCAAGTTCTAACGTGTAACAGTAAGCGTTTCTGCAAGATAGATTCTCATTCTTTAATGATGATTTAATGAATGATTATTTACTGAAAATTCTCAGCATAAAATAAACACACGCATAAAAACACGTAACATTTTCCCCTTTTCGACATAAAATAAACGTCAAAAACACCCTCCCAAATATGCGATAAAGCAAACCCCGAAAACCCGGAACCCTAATCATAGGTCTTGGAACTTTGCGATTTGTGCAAGGTTTTCATTGGGCCTGATCCTCCACAGTTACGACCTTGCAGTGTATCTAAAGGGCAGTTTCGTCTTGCTTCAGTGTCCAGCTCGCCAATCTTTGACCATTTCTTGCAGTACACTTAAGAGGAAAAAATAATACGGGGAAACCATCAACATCCAGTGTCGGCATTGTAGTGTCGTTATATTAGCAGGTCAAAGTTTTCGAAAGTATAAATAGGATTAACACTGGGATGTTCATCAACACCTTCGACTTTTCCGATCCCCCAGCACAATGAGGGGTGCAAAGTTAACTATCGGCATCTCTTCGCCATACCTTGACAAACTCAAAAAACGCCTGCGTTCCCGAATTCTCGCGACCACTCTGTATCGTCCAGTGGTTCACAGCCTTTCTTGCTCCATGGATACCTTTTGTAGTTCATCGAAGCGTTATCCCCCTCCCGCAATTTTGACTCCAAAGCCATGGACGGTTCAAGTTCTATTTTTTTTATTTTAAAGTACTGTTTGCAAGACAAGAGCCCTTCCAGATATTTCGACTGTTCTATGTGACTAGAAGAACCGCCTGTTCAAAATATCGGATGTTGACCTGAGGCTTCGGTCTAAGCTCCCGTACACCAGTTTACAGAAGAGAGGCCGAGCGATCCGATAATTGTTGTAATGAAGCGTCAGGTCAAGAGCCGATATTTCGACTGTTCTACTGGGTCACTAGGAGAACCGTCTGTTCGAAATATCGGCTGTTGACTTGAGGCTTGTTCTGAGCTCCCGTACACAAGTTTACAGAAGAGACCGAGCTATCCGATAATTGTTGTAATGAAGCGTCAGGACAGGAGCAGATATTTCGACTGTTCTGCTGGATCCCTAGGAGAACCGTATGTTCGAAATATCGGGTCTTGACCTGAGGCTTCGCACTAAGCTCCCGTACACCAGTTTACGGAAGAGAGACCAAGCGATCCGATAACTGTTTTAATGAAGCCTCAGGTCAGGAGCCGATATTTGGACTGTTCTACTGGGTCACTAGGAGAACAGTCTGTTCGAAATATCGGCTGTTGAACTGAGGCTTCGTTCCGAGCTCCCGTACACCACTTTACAGAAGAGAGGCCGAGCGATCCGGTAATTGTTTTAATAAAGCCCCAGGTCAGGAGCCGATATTTGGACTGTTCTACTGGGTCACTAAGAGGACCGTCTGTTCGAAATATCGGCTGTTGACCTGAGGCTTCGTTCTGAGCTCCCGTACACAAGTTTACAGAAGAGAGGCCGAGCGATCCGATAATTGTTTTAATGAAGCCTCAGGTCAGGAGCCGGTATTTGGACTGTTCTACTGGGTCACTAGGAGGACTGACTGTTCAAAGTATCGGCCGTTGACCTCATGCTTCGTTCTCAGCTCCTGTACACAAGTTTACGGAAGAGAGACCGAGCAATCCGATAATTGTTGTAATGAAGCGTCAGGTCAGGAGCAGATATTTCGACTGTTCTACTGGGTCACTAGGAGAACCGTCTGTTCGAAATATCGGCTGTTGACCTGAGGCTTCGATCTGAGGTCCCGTACACCAGTTTTGAGAAGAGAGGCCGAGCGATCCGATAATATTTTTAATGAAGCCTCAGGTCAGGAGCTGATATTTCGATTATTGTACTGGGTCACTAGGAGAACCGTCTGTTCGAAATAACGGCTCTTGACCTGAGGCTTCGCACTGAGCTCCCGTACACCAGTTCACTGAAGAGAGACCGAGCGATCCGATAACTTTTTATTGAAGCCTCAGGTCAGGATCCGACATTTCGACTGTTCTGCTGGGTCACTAGAAGAACCGTCTGTTCGAAATATCGGACTTACGGTTGCTTGTGAAGGGAAGTAAGAGACGACGCTGCTGTTGTTGAACATAACAAGACGAACGAAACTGTTGTGGACGCCAACAGGAACAGTGCGAGAGAGTGTAATGCGTAGAGTACAACTGTAACGTTTGACCTCGACTGAGGAACTAACAGTTACATCCGCGTGCGCGAGGGAACGTTTGCACATGACGCTGTTGTCGTCCTTTTCGATTGCCTTATTTTGACCAACTGCATCCAGTGCAGCTTACATTCGCGTCTCTGTACCAGAAAATATTACATGTTGCACGCCGTTATTCACGCTGCCATTTTGTAGTTTCACCCAACTGTTTGCGCTGCAAACTACGAGGTATCGGAGAGCGGATGTCTCTAAACTCCTGCAAGTAATCATGGAAGGCCGCCTGCACTTCATTTTGGGTAAAGTAAATGCAAAGTAGCATACGTTCTCTACGCTGTCACGTAGATAATTTTTCCTACGAAGTAGTGCTTCTCATCTTAATTGTCGCGTGCGGGTGAAAGAACTGATTTTACCTATGGCCCATATTGATAGCTGTGTGCTGATGACAATTACAGGCGATGAAGTTTCAACTACAACTGGCAGGCAAATAAGGACGTAGTTGTTGTCCTGTCCATAACAGTATTTCTCTCTTTGTTGGTCGCAATAACTTTTCAATGCGTTTGCATTTAGTCCTCGCTACACAAGAATCGCGACGTGGTATATCTGTAGCCACGGCGCCGCGCGCATGCTCGGTGATTGGAGAGGGAAGGAAAAAGGCGCGTGGCGAGTGCGACGTGCGACGCGGCCACAGCGCCGGCACGTCTGCACTCGGCAATGCAGCTGTGGTGGTCGTCAGGTTCAGACGTGTCTACGTGGGCGCGCCATGGGTTATTAAAGGGACTGTCGTATCGACCGCTGATCGATTCCAAAACGACAGTGAAATGCAATTCCCCGTCCTTCACTGACCATGACTCCGAAAGTCCCATCCCGATCGACAGAATACTTTTTGCGTAATTCGTGTGTAAGCGGCGCTAGAGCAGACGTCGGATGTGGGCGTCAAGCGGAACTCCCTGCCAAAAATCTTTAGCAACGTCATAATGAATCTGACCAATAAGGACGCGGCGAGCCAGAGTCGTCTTGCAGCTTGCATGAGTAAGGTCAGGGGGGGCGAACGCACAAACGAAGATGTCGGACTCGGAAAGCGAAAGTGCGAATCGTGCTGTTCAAATGCCTTTAGTAATAGCTCCGGTGCCGAATACATGTTTGATGACGACCCATATTCGACTGATCCGCTTCCTATGCAAGTGGCTCGTGATGTCCGTGCCGCTGCTGCGTTAGCGCAACAGAACGAACCTCAGGACCACGGATTTAGGTAAGTTCATGATGGGAGTGCTCAATACTTGATCCTGTGACATTCACTGCAACGCCGGAAACAATACAAGTGTTTGTGCTTCCCAGGAACCGGATGAGTACCTATGCTGCAGTGCTGGTAAAGTGGCAGAGTTGTGCAATGACGGCGAAATACAGTGTAGCACGCAGCACACTCTGTTCCCAGATCTCTGTCTTCGGCCAGAACTTCTGGTGATGTATCCACCGCAGTATTGCAGCGACGATCAGAGTCTTCGCTTACTGCACCCACGAGAGAACAGGTACGTTACAGGCACGTTGAGCAATCCTTATTTTCGTCGTTGTTTGCACACACGACGAATGCCCCATGAAAGTTACGAAGACTCTAACTAACTGTCCAACTCAAGGGACTGGTTAGGAGGCTTTGAGGTCAAATGATTGTCAGGAAATTACTGTACTACGTGTTTAGGAACGTGTCCTTTCTTTTTACAGCTACCTCGGGTTCACTGCTTATTGCGTGTCTACAAGCTGGGTTTGGGGATTCCTTGGGCCCAGGAACAGACGGCAGATACCTGGGTGTGTTGTCCGCATGATTCGCCAACGTTTTGCATCCCCGTCCTATCAGGTCTATCATCGCTTGTGTGCCTCATTTCCTGTACACACCTACGACATGATAAATTTGTGCAGTTTCTAATTGAGAAGTGAGAAACAGAATCTGTGTTACCACAGTCATCCCCAGAAGTGCAAAGAAATATGCAGGAGCAATAAAATACCTGGTCATAAGTGACAGTTATGCTTTTAATGGTAGTGTCATGCTTCTTATCGTTGACAGTATTGTAGCATGTAAGGGACATGGCATGTCAAATAATTTCAGGTAACGTTTCATAGCTTCACTAATGGTTCAGTTGCACTTCGTTATCATAGTAAATGATACATCTGTCTGGGAATGTCCACAATGTGTCCCTCCCATGGAAGATTCTTCTGCCTTGATGCAGCAAAAGTTGCTGGCAGTATATATCTTGCGGTGAAGTACTTCAGGCGCTTCCTGGAAGGCCGCAAGTTCGCCATATACACTGACCACAACCCCCTGTTGTACTCTTTCATTTCTTCTGGATCTAACTACGTGCCTCGTGAGATTCGCCACCTCTCATTCATTTCGGAGTTCTCCACCGACATCCGGCACGTCAGCGGCCTCAACAACATCGTCGCTGACGCGCTCAGTCGCATCGGCGCCGTTTCACAAGAACCACCACAACCCCCAGTCGCGTTTTTCTCCTGGGTGGCCTTGGCCTAGTTCCAGCGCTCCCACGGAGAACTTAGGAAGCTCTGTTCCAACACGAAGTCAAGTCTTCCTTTCGAGGACCTGCTACTGCCAGGAGCAACATGTCCCGTCGTTTGCGACGTTTCGTTGGGCAAACCCCGACCTTTTGTCCCGGCGCCCCTGCGCCGCAAAGTCTTCGAAGCCCTTCACGCCTTATCCCACCCTGGAGTCCGGGCATCGCAGAAGCTGATCTCTGATCGCTACGCCTGGCCACGCATGCAAGCCCAGATCAAGCACTGGACGCGTTGCTGCCAGCCGTGCCAGCGAGCTAAAATACAGCGTCACACCTCAGCACCTGTAAGCCGTTTCCTGCCTCCAGATGTCCGGTTCGACAAAGTCCATCTCGACATCGTTGGCCCTCTGCCCCTTTCGCAGGCCAGCGATACATACTCTCGGTCATCGATCGTTTCACCCGATGGCCCGAGGCAACACCCATCCCAGACATAACCGCGACCACCGTTTCCGCTGCCTTCATGAGCACGTGGATTGCCCGTTTTGGAGTTCCGTCCACCGTGACAACTGACCGTGGACGGCAATTTGAGTCAGCGCTTTTTGCTGCCCTGACCACTCTACTGGGTACGCAGCGCATCCGCACGACTGCCTACCACCCGGCAGCAAATGGGTTGGTGGAGAGGTCCCACCGCCAGCTCAAGACTGCCCTCAAGGCGTAACCTAACCCGACGTCTTGGACGGAGGCCCTCCCAGTCGTCCTTCTTGGCCTGCGCTCCGCTGGCAAGCCTGACCTGGGGTGCACGTCATCCGAACTCATGTTCGGGACTACGCTTCGGCTTCGCGGCGAGTTTATATCCCCCAGCAAGACCTCGGGTGTGCCGGACGCCACAGAATACGTCAGCTGTCTTCGGGCCATCTTCGACACCATAGTGCCCGTGCCTCCCCGCCATGGCTCTTCGGCAAAGCCGTTCGTCCATCAAGACCTCCGTACCTGCACGCACGTGTTCGTACGTGTCGACAACGTACGCAAGCCGCTCCAGCCACCCTACAACGGCCCTTACCCCGTCGTGAGTCGCACACCCAAATTTTACACCCTCGTCATGAACGGGAAGCGCGACCAGATTTCCATCGATTGGCTGAAGCCCGCTTATATGGAGTCTTCCATACTTCCCCCTACAACCCACTTTCCAGTGTCGGTTCCCCCTCCGGACTCTTAACCCACAAAGCTGCGCCCTCAAGTCCGCTGGGCACCGGTCCTCGAAACCATCCGCTCCATCGCTTCGTCTGCTCGCTAGAGGGGACCTACTGTGGCGGCTCTAGTGCCATCGCCGCAAGGCTGGCGCCAACCACGAGCTGGCACGAATAAACCTGCATCAGTTCTCTTCTGATCTTTGCCAATGAAGGTTGTATCCCTGTTCCCTCCTTCAGCCGTCTTTGCGTCTGTGTTCTGACAGACTGGCACAACTTCGGCCAGCGTCTACACCTCTAAAATCGAAACTGTACAAGTAGCCACGTCGCAGCCGCCGCTTTCGGCGCCGGGGCACTTCCAAGTTGCGAATGGAAGGACTGAACGGGGCGAGTCGCGGCACACTTGCAGCAGCAGTGCAGTGCAGCCTTATTGAACATGGTGGTTCTTTGGCTACGTTCTTAATGTTCCACATGATGTTGTTACAATGCACTGCTGCTGCAAACTTTCGAAGGTAATGACAAAACATGTTTCCTCTATAAGCGGCGGCGAGAGGAACTTCCTTCACCCTTGGCCTTGTATGTCCCGCGCTACCAAATGGACTGGCAGATCTCGAGTATTATGTCACATAAAACGGATGTCGCCACCAGACGATGGGATAGATGCAGGGGGCACACATCAACCCGAACCGGACCGAACCGAACCGGTATTCCGAACCCGTAACCGCAGTTTTTAGAACGGTTCGGTTCAGCTCCAAGATGGCGCTAGTAATTACGGTTCAGTTACAGCTAAAAATAACGGTTAATTCCGGTTTTCGGTTCCGGTTCGCTTCGACGCTCTGGTGCAGATTTTGAAATGTAAAATAGCACGATCGCTCAGACCATGCAGATGAACCACATTTTGTACCCAAGTCAGGTTTGGTTGTCAATATGACGTCCAACACCGAGGAACAAGTGGGTGACACGCGAGTATAGGGCTTGAGATCAACTGGGAAAGATTGAAATTGCTGCACAGCTCTAGGAACGCAGTCTTCACTAGTGCTCGACGACGCTAAAAGCCTAGGCTGCGACCAATCAATCCTAGGATAGTTGAAGTCTCCTAATAAAAGGATGGGGGTGTCCGGGTAACGAGCTATGACAAGATTAATGGCGTCATGCAGGCTATCAGTAAAACCAGTTACACCGGATGCTGGGGAGGGATATGCTTAATAGAAGGAAAACAAAGCAAAATATGGAAATGTCAGCCAGGCTAATGCCGGCTTGCGATTCAAAAAAAAAAAAAAGAAACTCATAATAAACAAAAAAGAAAAGGAAAAGAAAGAAAAACTGTTAGTGCAGCACAGGCAGGACATGGCAAAAGAAAGCCCAGTCAGAGGGCAGACGCGAGGCCCGAGTTTTTCAGGAAGTGGAGCAGGGCTGTGGTGACGGCCCATTGGGTAGACCGAGGGGCGGGACCAAGGAGGGTGGCAATGACATTGTCTTGCGCCCAAGCTGCATTAGACGGCGACGGAGGGAAAGCCTGCGTCCACCGCAAGACTCGACGCACAAATGCTGTTATTAAACACCCCGTTGTACACATCGACTAACCTTTGATCAACAGGTATAAAGAACTATAGGTGCATGCTTTACTTACAACAAGGTTGTAATGACGTACAAAAACATAAAATGCGGTCGCAGTTATCTTGTCTCAAATGCATGCAAGTTTTGGCTTTACACTACATGTAAGACCGCAACAAAGTATTCCTTGTACTTATAGTATTCTTAGGCCTTCTGGCAGCACTTGCTAGCGATTATACATACTAAAATTCCTACTGAATTGCATTGACTTAGATGTATGGATAGAAAAAAGCTAAGAGTCGTCTTCTGCTGTTCTCTGTTCATAGACAGTGAGATTGCATGTGAGATGACATTACTTTTGCAGCATACGCAGGACCAACAGCAACTGAGCGTCTGCATCACCCTTTCTCTCTTTGCATCTTCAATCTCTTACATCAATTGTGCGCTCTTTCGGACATCTCCATCGGACCTACGGGGCTCAAGCATCATCATTATGGTTACAGTACTGAATGCTGAAATGGGAGGAAGTTCGATGGGTGTCAGGAAAACTATAACTGGGGGGGGGGGGGGGGGGGGGGGGGGTAACGTTGGTTTCGTGCTTTTCTCCTCATTTCCAGTATGGTCTGCAGGGGCTCTAGTACATTTCGGTATATAGGACATTCTGGTACGGACATCGTGGTGCATGAACATCTCAGTACAAGAATTGTCGCGTAGGGAAAATGTCTGCACGCCAGTTCGTCGCCATTACAAGTGGTGGAAGGAGTCTATGGAATTGTTAGTCTTAACATGAACGTCCAGGAATTTGAATAAAGAGTTCATAAATTTTCTGGACGTTTATGTTAAGATTTTTAACAACTGCATAGAAACAAACTTGTACCGCAAACCAACAGACTCCGAGCAGTATCTGTCATTCAACAGCAGCCATCCGCGACATACTATATTAGCCATCCCTTACAGTCAGGCCACACGCTACATAAGAATCTGCTTCGGGGATGACGAATTGCATGTCAACCTTGACAACCTCGAAGAAACCTTAGTTAATCGACAATTCCCGCCAGAACTAGTAAAAAAATCCCCTCTTAAAGCCCGACATACGAACCGTACAGACCTTCTGAAGAACTCTGAGCAGCCTGAAGACAACGTATTCGTCAATCTCACTCTAACCTTTAACGGTAATATACCTGACCTTAAAAATGTCCTACAACGGCACCAGCCACTTCTATCCCAGTCGAAACGACGAAAGGAAATATTCTTTGCACCACCCCGCATAACATACCGCCGCGCGTGGAACATTCATGACCATTTCATACACGCGAAGATCAACATATCGGATCACACAGTCAAAGACAGCCACCCTTGCATGGGAGGTATAAGATGTTAATTTTCTAGATTAATCTGATGCAGTACACAGTACAAATTTTAATTTCCGAATTAAGATCAGTGGCGATCACGACTGCAACTTCTCTAACGTCGTATATTTAAAGCAATGCAATTTTTGTAAAGCACAGTACGTTGGCCAAAGTGCAACAAGTTTCAGAATTCGATTCAATAATCATAAATCTGATGTGACAATGAAACCAAATCTTCCGGTCTCCCGCTACTTTGGCGAACCCGCGGCCATTCCTTCAAGGACATAACTGTATCCACCTTACAATCAGGTTTCAGACCCCAGCACAGCAGGCAACAGCATGAGTCATACTTAATCCATATATTCAAGTGCATAAACCAAGACCCGGGCATATTGTCCACAGCCCGGAGCTAGAGCTCACGACCAAGGTTGAGTTCACGGACCCAATTCCGTTCTTTCTGCTGCTGACAAACAAGGATCAAGCTCCTGGAAAGCCACCAAGACAAGCACCCGCTCCACATGCGGATTCCCTATGGTCGCCACCCGGCCGGTATTTATCCCACTTAGCTGGTTATTCGCTCGTTCTGCCGGTTGCCGGTAGAAAGGTGATACCGACAGCCTTTTGGGCGGTATTTGTGACTCAAGACATTTCATATAAGCTTTTTCGAGGTTTTCCCTTCAACATTCCACTGCAATCTCTTACATCAATTGTGCGCTCTCTCGGTCTACTCCATTTGATCTTCGAGGCTCAAGCATCATCACCATGGTGACAGTGCTGAACGCTGAAATGGAAAGAAGTTCGATGGGTGTCAGCAAAACTAACTGGATTCGTGCTTTACGCCTCGTCATTTCCAGTATCATCTTCAGGGGCTCTAGGACATGTCGGTACAAGACGTTCCGGTACAGGACATTCTGGTACGGACATCTCAGTACAAGAATTGTCGCGTAGGGAAAATGTACCCCCCCCCCTGTATATATAGTACTTCACTGGCTTTGCACTGGGCTTTCAGTGGTGGGTCTCACGTATCACGTTCCACGTGCCTTTATTACGCCACCCGATCAAACATCGCCCACCTGCGCACTGCGAAACAGCTGTCCAGGGTTCTCTGATGATTGTGCTCTGTCTGATGCATGACTGGATTGGCGATGACGAAGACAGATCAATGATAGAGGTTGTATAAATTTCTGTAAAAATCTACTTGTCCGAGGGAAAAGATAGGGTCAACTTCGGTAAGCTTTTGCCACGACTTAGGGCTATACAGAAGACCATAAAATACAACGAGATTTTTCCAAGACGAGGTAACGTTCTTGTGCCAGAAATAGACGGCCCATGCAGGAGATACACCAACCCATGTACATTCCCCAATAGCAATATACCTTTGTTTTATGCTGATGAAAGGGTAGTTTCATTGCCGGTGGTAATGTGGTGAAATGGAATACTGAGTCTCCTCAGAGTGAGGATCGAAGTCCTACGGCGTCCAAAAAGGTCAGAAGGGCGTAGAGGGCAGAGCGCTGGTTGGCTGCATTTGGCCATGGACCAAGCAATTTTGACAAAGACAAGAGGCGAGTGGTTCACGAGGGCTGATATTGTGAGCAATGGAGCAGGATGTGCTCTAGATCTTCCAGACCACCGCAGTGACGGCGTCTGGGAGTGCCAACTTGTCTCAAGCGGTAATGCCACTGACCTGTATAAGGCCACATTGAGTCGTACCCGATGAATAAATGCGGCGTCTTGACGAGAGGCGTTTCGCGGCATCCGAAAAGCGAGCGTTGGCATTCCCGCATTGTATTTGCAGCGGGTCAAAAAACGGGTGTGAACGTAGTCGTTTTGGGACGCGCAACCATCACACTAGAGGCTTCGCTCCACCGCGTACTCGTCTGCCCACGAGAGACATTTCACAACTTCCATTTCACTGAAAACCATTCACTAGAAACAAGAACAACACATACACAGAGCGCCACTTTTGAACAACACTTTAATGCATGCAGATTGAATCCGCTCTTTTTACGTACGCAACAGGTACTCCCTCTCCCTTCCTGTCAAGGCCATGCTTTCTGAGCTAACACACGTGTCACCCGCTTCCCCTATCAACGAGACTTCCCTAATCTCCCGTTCCCCGTGTTCCCTATATCTTCCATCTTGGTTCTTTCATATATCCCATCCCAACCACAATCCCTAGAATGTAAGAACAGATTTCATTGTGTTTTTTTTATATTTGTTTTTGTTTCAGTGACATTTCACAAGTAGAGCTGAGATTTACTCCTATACCAGAATGCTCACTAGTTTGGTACCAGTCTCTACTCTGCAACGACCACAACCGCTGCACGTTTTTGTACTGTTCTGGACTGCAGATAGCGCAGGAGGAGGATACAGTCAGAAGCGAAAATCACATCAACTGTTGTGAAGCGTGGCCGAAGGGCTTTCAACACGAAAGTGCGTAACGTGGCGTTCCCTTATGCGTGTCTTCCCACTTCGCCTATTCCCATTTCGCCTTATACTTTTTAGCGAATTATCTAGCAATCCCTTAGGGGGTTCACCAACTTCCAACTCAAGGGGGTCCCATTTGGCCTAATGTATTCTGTAGACAGTCCCACTTCGCCTACTGATCCGTGTCACGTGATGAAAGGCGGTCGTCCACTAGCGTGCTGCCAAGTCACTTTCGCATCTTCACATAACTTTACAACCTCGTTGGTTTTATTCAAGCATAGCATTGTGTTAAATGCATTTTTTAGTATTTCCTGAAAAGTAAATGCGAGAAATTTGTTATTCTTTGTCGGGAAGTCACAGTTAGTTACGTATCTCCACATAGCAAATTTATCCCTTTGCTAGTTCTGTTCAAGCGTGATGCCAAAAGTCACTTTACCTGTTATATTTCGTATCTGTGTGCTAAACTAATGAGGTCTGTCACAGGTCACGTGCACAGGGACCACTTCACGATCATCTGGTTGGTCACGGCGTACCCTTCGCCATGCCTTCGTGTACCCTCCGCTCTATTCACGAGTGGAGTTTTCTTTCTCTCTTTCTTTTTTTTTTTTAAGTGAGCAAAAATAAAAAAATCTGCCTCTTATTTTTGTTTATTCCAAGTCAAATTCCCTGAGCCGCACGAACAACCTGTGTCTCTGCTAGTGATTTTGCAAAGTGGTACACTCTAAAAACTGAACTTCACTGCACAGCACATCCTGCGCCAACCGTTACGACGAATGATGGGATTATCGCCTCTGATTCGAGGAGAGAGGGAGGCGTACGCTTTTTTGTGTCAATTATCACTTATCCAAATTGACACAAAAAGGCGTACGCCCCCCTCTGTCTTCGAATCAGAGGCGATAATCCTATCATTCGTCCCTATCATACGTGGCAATGGTTGGCGCAGAGCGTGCTATGCGGTGAAGTTCAGTTTTTACAGTGCAGCAGGTCCATTTCGGTGTCCAGTCTGTATGGAAACTTATCTATTTTTTACGTTAAACATTCATCCATCCATCCACTCATGAATCAACGAAAACGTTTTACTCGATAATAATCTAGTCATTTTATTATTTGTGGTATCGCACACACCTTCGTTTGCAAATGTAAAGGGTCCTTGTTTCGGACGATGTAAGGCTGTCGTAGGACGAGCGCATTCATTTCTTGCAGACATCACTATCGGGGTGACGCATGCAAGTAACGCCCACTTGTCGACAGTCCCGTTTCGCCTAAAGCCAGTCACCCCTCCCGCCTCTTTAATCCGATAATCCGGATTAGGCAAAACGGGAATAGGCGAAATGGGATGTAACCCCCTTATGTGCCGCCACCGGCCTTTTATGTCGGGATCAAAAAATGACATCGCTGAAGAATGTACAATCCCAGGCAGCACTGAATCTTGGACCAATATTGGTTGGTCATTGGAAGGCTTGGTCCAATATTGAACCAACTTTGCCAATGGCCAGCCAATAATGGCTTCTGCATGCAAATATTGGTCCAACATTGCCAATTACCAGCCTATGTTGCCTGGTTTGCTATGTTGGCGGGTTGTTTTTGTAACGCGACCGTGGATCAATTAGAAGATCTACAGAAAGAAGAAAAGAAAGACGAAATAAGTAACCTCACTTTTGATGGTGGATATTATACTGGATAATGCTTTATTATTTGATCGACTGATCGTTGGCGTTATCACGGAAGAACTGGCACATTCTAGGCAAAATGAGCTTGCCAATATAGGCAATATGGGAAGCGCAATGGCAATTTGAGAATACAATATTGGCATGCCAATACTGGTCCAATATTGGGCCACGTTGCAGTTACAAAATTGTGCCAATATTGGCCCAATCTGTGACTAATATTGGCGTGCTGCCTGGGATGCCGTCTAGAGCAGCTCAAGGGCATCGTGCTGCGATGTTCTTAGACGTCCATCCAAAGCAGAATTCTGGTAATATAACGAATGACATACTCTGTAATAGACGAGATAGCAGTATACACGGAAGTAGTTGAAAACACACTTGCAATTTCATCCCTCTGCGACGCCAGCGCGAATTTTTATTATATCATACCCCTCCCATCTCGTGCTTTCGGCGAGCAATGAATGGTCCTATTCATTGTACTCAGGGTGTCGGAGCGAACCGAAAACCGGAACCGAAAACAACCGCTATTTTGGTGCGAACCGGAACGGAATCGAAATGGTACACGTTTTTTTTTTCGCTCAGGAGGGAAACCGAAAAATATATTTAACGGTTTTCGGTCCAAGAAAAAACTTCGCCAGTTTGGACTACGGATAGGCAAATGAAACTGACGTCGTGTGCTCTGAAGTCATGTTATGGATACTATACGAGGGTTACGGTTACGGTGGAATGTATGTCGGTATACTATGACCCTTAGGTTCCCTTTGTAATGGTTTATTGTTCGCGCACGCACACAGACTTAGAGGTACATGTGACTCCCTAGCAATGTGCCGTAGTGTTCGGTTTAATTTGATCCCCCCAAACTCTCCTCAACTAAACAGCGACCTAAGGGGACTGCATACCGGCTTCTTTATCGGTAATGTCGCGCAACGCGCCCCTTGTTTGAGAGCAGCTAAGTTGAATAGATAGAGTCGAGAGCAAGCCCGTACGAAGTGGCAACTCTTTTGTGGACAGGACACGAAGAAAATAAAACGGAGCCGTCGAGCGCGTTTGTAAGTGAAGGTGTTTCTCGATTTGCGTCGTACTCGTGCGGTGGTGCTTGCTGGCTAGACAGTAGCAACAGACATTCGGATGGGACGCGATCGCTCCAACCCAGCAAGAAAGTACTTTACGTATGACATCACGACAAACAAGTCCGTTTCTAGCATGCGCTTCAAGATAGGAGAAAGCCCATTTGAGCAGACAGTAACCTGCAGGAACCAGGAGCTACCAATTTCACAGCTGTCTATTAATATTAAATACCATGTATGCGGAATAAACGGGTTTACATTTTGTGACATCGATTTTTTTTTTGTGGGGCTGAATATTCCCAGCAGAAGCGGAACCGGTTAAAAACCGGTATGACCCGTTATTTATTTATTTTTTTTTGCTCCGGAGCAGAACCGGTACCGGATCGTTTATGATGTAACCGGAACGAAAAACATTTCGGTTCGACACCCTGAGTACTACGCTATCTCGGTTGTCTCAATTCATTGCACTACGCTAAAAGCGCAAGCCTATCTTCTGTTTTGCATCTACATTCTCAAGGATAGTTGTCGATGCACCCCATAAACTGAACTACGACTGCAGAAATCCTTCACATCGTGTGTTCAGCCTTCTTTGCATTATATGCCACGTGAATCCACATATATGTACATACGCAATGCAAATATTCGACAGAGTATGCCGTCATTTACGCACTGAGTGCGTCCACAGCGCTCAGAAATTGAGGACTCCTTGGGCATGAAAGTCAAGTGGAGCGTACGAGCAGACGACTAACGCAGGTGAGCAGATTGACGTCATAGGTACAGACCCAGCCAGTACCCAGGAACCCAGACGGGATGTTTTGAGTGCGAGTAAAATAAGCATGGGACAAGATGTGCCCAGTGCTATTTATGGACATCGAGGATGGTGAGATGCTGTGCAATTTGAGCACGCTAACGGACGAGGACACAAGGAACCACACAGGACAGGTCCTCGTCCGCTAGCGTCCCCAAATTGCACTGTATGCATTTCCACCAACTAGCCCAACTTTCTGCACTTGAGACGCTGTCCCAGTACATTTTGGCGTAGTGCGTTTATAATTAAATGAACGCATGTGCTAGTGATTTTCGGGAGTCGAAAGGGTTCATACTATCAAAGGGAATCAAGAGTTCTTGCTGAAGTAAGTGACGAAGAAGCGCTAGAGGCATCTGCTGTGCTCGCGAAGAAAATGACTAGAAGGAGGATAGCTAGTAGGTAACTGCCGTGCAACGGCCTGTGACAGCGGTCGAACAGACAGCGGACTTGGGCCCAGCTAAGCGAGCAAAGAGCTCTTCTTTAGCCTCCCGGAAAGGGCGGCTACGTTTCTTCTTGGGTGTGCCTACTTCTCCCCTTGGACTTGCCGGGAGTTGTGAAAGCAGCGAAGGCTGCCGGTATGGCAACGCCCCTTGTGGGCGGTCTTGACGGTTCGTGGACAGCATCGCGGACCTTTGCATCCGAACAAGATGTGGCCATCTTGAAGACAGCTGGCGTCCACTCTATCCCAGTGGCCTTGGTCCCCACCGACGGTTCGAGGGTCCGACTGGGAAACCCTAGGCTTCTGCACTCACAAATGGAAGCAATCTCATCATCATACCGCGATGTGGCTGAGGTCAAGCCTTACTCGTCGGGCGGCGTCTTGATCCGTACTGAAAGCCTTCGTGTTGCCGTCGACTTCCTGTCGTGCTCCCACTTCGGGTCTTCCGCGGTGAAGTCGTTCATCCCCTCTCACCTTGTCTCGATTAAGGGCGTCATTCGCGGTGTGGACACCTCACTTGCGGTTGGAGACCTTTTGGAATCATTCTCCTCTGTGCATGCCATCTCCGTGCAGCGTTGTTCTAAAGTGGACGGGGGGCAGCGCATTTCCTTGCCCACAGTCATCGTCTCATTTGCTGGCTTTACGCTTCCTGCGGAGATCAAAGTATGGCCCTCTTATCTTTCCCGTGTTCTCTTTTACTTCGCACCCCCGTCAATGTACCAATTGCTATCGCTTCGGTCACGGCGTTCGTAGTTGTCGCTCCAAGGCTCGATGTCGAAAGTGTGGAGGTGAGCACAATGAACCCGACTGTACGTCCCCAACGATCACCTGCTGTCAGTGCCACCAATCACATTTTGCGGATTCTCCTTCATGCCCGGCTAGAGAGTCCGAGCAATGCCTCTTGTCTGTTATGGACCAGCGGCATTGCTCGAGGCAGGATGCCATACGCGTGGTATCTGGGCGCGGCGCATCCTATGCGTCCGCGGCCAGCGCCGCTAGCACTGTCCCTGTAGCCCTTAATCAGTCGTTGCTCATTGATCTCATCAAGACTTGTGTTACGCAGGCGCTGGAAAAGTTCTTCTGCTCTCTCATTCCCACCGCTGCCGTCGCTAGTGCCTTGCAGTCGACTTTGGTGCCGGCTGCTAACGAGCCTCGACCACAGGAAGGCGCATCAGGTGTAGCCTGCACCAGAGTGCGGCTGCCGGATAGGCCGCTTCCTGATGCTTCATCTCTTCTTTCTACTGACGACTCCGAGATGGACCTTGCGGGCCCCTCGCCTTCGGCTGAAGGTCAGGCAGGTCAGCTTTCTCCATCGTGTAGAAGACGGAAAAGGCGGAAACGCAGGGATAAGGCAGGGAAGCCTGAGGATATTCTGACCCAGCTAGTCCAAACAACAATCGTCAATGACTCTCAGCCTTAGCGTCATTCAGTGGAACTGCCGTAGCGTGTTATCGTCTCTAGTTGATTTGCACCTTCTTATTGCCTCCAATTCTCCTGATATTGTCCTGCTACAGGAATCCTGGCTTCGACCTAATGACAATTTTATTATTCCTGGTTTTCGTGTATTTCGTCTGGATCGTTGTTCCGGCTCCTCTCGTGGTGGTGGTTTGCTAACGCTCGTTCGAAGCTCTCTACCGATTCGCTGTGCGGTAGCTTATGCCTATAACAGTCACATAGCAGAGGTACTCGTCATTTCCATTGCGGCCTCGCAGGGTCCGCCTGCATATCTCTTGAACGTCTACTTACCCAGAGGTTGTGTGCCTTCAGCAGCGGCCGTACTGGATCTTTGTCTGCTTCGGTGCTCCAATGACTGTCTAGTTGCTGGCGACCTTAATTCCCACCACCAGTCCTGGGGAGCATGTACAGACTCTCGCGGCAATCGTCTCTTCTCCTGGCTCACAGGTAGGAGCTTCTCAGTAGCAAATTCTGGCTCGCCCACATTTTTTAGAGGAAGCCATCAGTCCGCCATAGACCTAACCTTGTCGTCGGGGAGATGCTCAGTCTCCACCTGGTCCCCTCTCAACCAGGGCTACTGCAGTGATCACATTCCGCTCTACTTCGTCTGCCATACCCCTGTGGCTCTTTCTGGCCCGAACTTCTCCTCCGCTATCTTTATCAACCACCAGAAGGCCGCCACGTTCTTGGCAGCCCACCTGGAGGATCTCGTTGTGGACTCGCCGCCTTCCTGTACAGAACTTCTCTCGGTCAGCGATAAGATAGATAAGTTTAACTGGATTGTGGTGTATTGGAGCCGGGTGGCTGCCGTAAGGGCGCCAGCAGCTCCAGTTCTTACGCGTTAAAATATAATAATTGGGAGTGATGGAATTTAGAAGCGGTCTTTTATACCGCTGTCTTTTAAGAAAACGCAGAGCGCTTTCAGTGCTTTGGATTGTTGGTGCCTTGTGGGCCATCTTCCGGTAATCTTGCAAAAGGAGAAAGGCCTGTTGTCCAGTGCCGCTAGAGTCTGTTGGAGTTTAAGTCTGGCTTGGCTATATTCTGGGCAGTGCATGATTATGTGGTGTGTATCCTCTGGGACTTTGCATCGTTTGCAAAGGTCTGAGTCGCAGAGCCTTAGCTGGCGCCTTGTAGTTCCTGTGTACAGCGCTCCAAGTCGTGTGCGATGTATGGCTGTTTTGACTGATCGTTCAATTCCATTTGGAATTATGCTGTCTGCTTCAGAGTCGATGAATGCAAGGTAGTCCTTTGGTCTCATTGATTGTTTCCAAATTGTGCGCGATCTTCTTTCTGTACTTTTACGAAGAAGGCTCTTGGCATCTGACTTTGTAAAGGGGATTGCAGATATCCTACTTTTGCTAAGGGCTTCCTTTGCAGCTCTGTCTGCGCATTCATTTCCGGAGATGTCGCAGTGATACGGTATCCATTGGAGTGATATATTGTGTCCTAAGGCTTCGGCTTCGCTGTGCGCCTTCATGATGTTGTAGACAATACGGTCTTGTGGGTCCTGCTCTTGGATGGAGTAGAGGGCCGCTCTGGAGTCGGAGCACACTACCCATGTCCCGGCTTGGGATTTTCTGATGTGGCGTAGAGCTTTCAAAATTGCATGTTGCTCTGCTGCTGTAGATGTTGTCTTGTGGGACAACCTGTACGCTTTTGTTATGCCGTCGGTTACGAAAGCACTGGATGATCTGTTTTTCGATGTGGAACCGTCGGTATACACCTGCATTGCTACCGGGTAGTTTTCTTCAATATGTGAAATGGCTAGTGCTTTTAGGGCCACATGTGGTGTTTCGTTTTTCTTGTCAATCCCTGGTAGTACTTCAGTGGAGATCTTTGGTGGGAGTAGGAGCCAGGGGGCCGTGTCCTGATAGTGTCTTTTTGCACGATGCTTAGGAAGAATGCAGTCAATGTATCGGATGGCCTTATAGATGCTACATTTGGTGCGTTGCTTTATCTTGTCGATGAGGGGGTGCCCGTAGTGTCTTGTGAGGAGACGGATAAGGTGCCGCTCAGTTTCTTGTTTGCGAAGGGTTTGGATGGGTGGCTCTCTTCCTTCGGCAAGTACTATATCCGTTCTGACAGTTCTAGGAAGTCCCAGGCAGATGCGTAGATTGCGACTTAGGATACGTTGCAGTCTGTTATCCTCAGACGGAGAGAGATTTTGAAGGCAAGGGATGGCTGTAGGCTATTGTTTGCCTGATGAGGCCACGGTGCATTGCTTGAAGAGCCTTGTTGTTACCCCATCGGTATCCGCCAAGGATTTTCATTATGTTTGTGTAGGTTCTTGTGGATTTTTCCAGGTGGTTAACTTGGTCACCCCATGTTGTATTCCTGTTGATGGTGACTCCCAGGTATTTGTGCTTGGTGACCCGCTTTATTTCGGTTCCGGCCACTGTGAGTTTAAAGTTTTTCAGCCGTTTTCCTGTAAAGGGTAAGTAGACGGTTTTGCTGGTTGAGAGGTCCATGGCTCTTTCTTCAAGGAAGATGGCGATGGTTACTAGGGCATACTGAAGTGTGTTTTCTATCGCCTGTATCCGTCTTCCACTGCTCCATATGCAGAGGTCGTCGGCATACATGGTATATTTTACTTTGGGTGGTAGTAAGCTGGCGAGCTCCGACATGAGCAGATTGAAGAGTGTCGGGCTGAGAACTGCTCCTTGCGGAACTCCTTGTACAAGTGTGACTGGGGGTGTACTCCCTTCGTTGGTGTCCATAAAGACCTTTCTGTCGGTGAGAAAGCTGGTGAGCCATGCGAATGTTTTTCCATTCAGCCCTGATTTTCTTACTGCTTGCAGTACGTGGGCATGACTGACGGAGTCAAACGCTGATTTGATATCAAGGAAGACTGCTACTGTGACGATGGACAAGGCTTTGTTATGCTGTACGGCCGTTACGAGGTCTGTGATGCAGTCTGTTGTACAGCGGGATGTTCTAAATCCGGCGAATTCTTCGGGTAGGTAGTTCGTTTGCTCCAACCACCATTGTATTCGAGACAGAACCATTCGCTCCATGATTTTGGCAATGCAGCTTGTGAGGCTGATTGGTCTGTAGGAGGTAATTTCCTCCTTTGGCTTCAGGGGTTTTCTGACTGGAATTACGCGTGCCGTTCTCCATTCTTCTGGTACGATTCCTGTCCTCCAGCTCTTGTTGTAGATTTCGAGGAGGATCTTCATGGCTTTGGGCCCTATGTTTGCTAGGCACTTATGGGATATCCCGTCTGGACCTGGGGCTGTCTTTTTGTTGGAGGCTGCTTGGATAGCACGTTTAAGTTCATGGACTGTAAAGTCCATTTCCAGTTCTTTGGGGGCGGCTTTGCCTTGCATACTGTTGTCCACAATTGCTGACCGTAGAGACTGGTGGTAAAGGACACTTATGCTGACGTCTTGTTTAGGGCTGCCAGGAAACTGTTGGCAATTTCTTTTTCTGTGCTGTTCGTTTTCAGAGAGATGGTGCGGAAGGGTGCTGTTTGGGAGGGGACACATTTGAGGCTTTTTACTATGGTCCACATCTTATTCGCGGTAGTTGTCGGGGACAGGTTGTTGCAGGTATCTGTCCAGCTCTTGATCGATAGTTTCTTCAGGTGTCGTTTTATTTTGGCTTTTGTAGCTTTGGCTTCGATCCAGCAGTTTATGTCCCCGTTTCTCCTGTATTTTCTCTCTGCGCGGCGGCGAATTGCTCGCAGCCGTTCATACTCTATGTCGATACTTGTATACGACTTTGGAACGTTGACCTGCTTGCTGGTTGCTTTTAGGTTATTTGCAATTTCCTGGGCAAATTCTTTCGACGTGTGTCCTTCATGGAGGGATGCTGTATTGTGCTGTCTGAAGTTTTTCCAGTTGTATATTCTTAAGGTTCTCCTGTGAGGCTTATATTCATCATAGGAGATGAGGATTGGTATATGGTCGCTTCCTCTTGTCTCAACGTCAACTGTCCAGCCTAGGTGCGACGCAATATCACGTGTGCATATGGTGAGGTCCAGTGGAGAAGAATAGGTGGGTCCTTTCAAGTATGTTGGGGAGCCATCATTGAGCAGGCAGAGGTCGTTTTGCTCAATTGCGGACTCGATTAGCCGTCCTCTTCTGTCTGTCATGTGTCCCCCCCCCCCCCCCAGAGCTGTGAGTGAGCGTTTAGATCTCCGCAGATGACAGTATGGGAGGGTAGATTCCCAAGTAGGTTATTTATTTCCCGTAGAGAGACTGTGCAATGAGGGGGTATGTAAACGCTGATAACAGTGACTGTTCTCCCTTTCAGTTTGATCTTTGCGGCGACGTATTCCATATCACATGCATTGGAGACGTAGAGGAGGCAGGAAGGGAGGTCTTTGCGAACTGCCAGTAAGGTACGAGGGTTGTTGCCTTGTGAGAAGTACACTTCATAGCTAGCCAGGCGAATGGTCCCCTTGATGTTTGCTTCGCTTATAGCTAGGACTGGGACGGGGTATCTATGTAGAAAGTTTCTTAGGTCGTTGAGCTTGTTTTGCAGTCCATTTGCATTCCATTGGATGGCGAAAGCTGTGGAGTAGAGCTTATCCATGATGGGTTGCGGTGAGTACTCTGAGAAGCTCCGGTTCAAGTGCGAGAACTTGCTTAACTTCTGGGATATCCCGTGCATTTGGGAGCGAGGCTACTACTGCTTTGAGTGCAGCTATTACGAAGGGTATTATTTGCATAACCAGTGTGGATCCATCAAATGGGGTTATTTGCTGGCGGGCATCTCGGCGGCTGTCGTGTGAAGCTACAGCCTCTTTGTCTTGCATGCTTCTTTGCTTTGTATTCTGTTGCTCGGCGTTGTGTTGCTCAAGTTGAGTGCGCCTTTTACGTCTTGGGGCTCGCACAGGGTTTTTGGCCCTTTTCTTGGTGTCTTCTGTTTCCCACACGCTTGCCTTAGGCTTTGCAGCAGGGTGGGGCTGAGATCCACTTGTGTTAGCCTTTTGTATTTCGGGTTTGTTAGAGATGCGCGGAAGATTTGGGAAGTTTTCTTCTGACATATCTGGGGGTGCAGTCTCTGGTATATGAACCAACTCAGCATCCATGGTCCGGATTTCTTTTCTGGTGACTTTCTCTTCATACGCATTATGCTTGACTGACCTTGCAGCAATCTTTCGTTTGGGGCAGCCTCCGTATGTGGCAGTGTGAGGCCCCTGGCAGTTAGCACATTTCTTTTCACGTTTAGTTGTACATTCTTTGTGTTGGTGGGGGCCGGCGCAGTACTTGCAACGTGTGTGCCCCCTACAGTTTCTAGCCAGGTGGCCGAAACGTAGGCATTTAAAACATTGCGTAGGAGTAAAATACTCTTCAACTTGGTATGTGTGAAATCCAAGATGGATTTCTTCTGGCATCTTTATTTCTGATTTAAAAGTTATGATGACAGTGTGCGAATTTTGCACTTGCGAGTCACCATCTTCTGTCTCTTGATAGGACCGTTGTCGACGGACGTCAATAGCTCCGAGGGGGCGAAAGTATTCTAGCAACTGTTCGTCTGTATATTGATCCCTCATTCCACTTATCTTTCCTATGTTCCTGGCATAGGAGTCTGGTACTCGTGTAGTAACTGCGATGCTAGCGACGCTAGTCAGAGCCAAGAGGGCTTTAGCTGCTGGGAGTGTGGCAACTGTTATCACAAGGCTGCCATCAGTAGCGATCCTGTGCTTTTTTATTCGTTCTTGAGTTGCTTGTAGAACCTCTTTTGCTACCACATTAAGGTTTGCCTTTAGAAATGACTGCTCGGGGTTTACAGGCTTGAGAATCACGGGAATTCCCGCTTTACGGTTTTTCTTATGAACTACTGTGATGAAACCATCATCGTCCATGTTGTTTTCATTACTAGAGATGTCGCTTGCAATTGATGGGGCGCTGTCATTGCCATTGTCAATTTCATCGTCATCATCAACGCGAGGACGTTTCTGTTGGGTGCACTTACGTTCGTCCGGATGTTGTACTTTGCTGTGCTCGTTTGCATCCATAGCTTTCCCAGTTTGTTGTCGGCCTAAGCTTATTCCAAAACCATAAGGTATAACTGACACTGCCCGCAATGACTCTGGAGCCGGCGAAGCGTCCGCTTCCCTTGACGGTTGGCGAGGCGAAGGTGACCTAGACCAGCACTTTCCCGTGTGTCACTGAAGTACGGGGAAAGATAAAGGTCTAACGAAAGGTGCTTAACACTGTAACTTATGCAGGTTTACAGCAAATCTACAGAGCGAAGAATCGGCGTGGCCGTTCCACAGAACACTTCGTCGTTGTTCTGTCAGCGACGAGTCCATTGCGACGTCCTCCTTCTCTGTTCCAGAAAGAACGCGTTCTACTATCCGGCGCTGGTGGAATGACGATTGCCCACGCGCTCTCCGCCTCAGAAAGGCCGCCTGGAAACAGTACAGCTGTAATCGTTCGCCCCGCAACTGGTCTCTGTACCGGTCCCGCCGTTCGTCTTTTAAGCAAATCATTGGTACGGCGAAAGAAACTTTCCTTTCCTCCCTTCACTCGGCTGTTTCGCAGCCTGCTCGCCGGCGCTCCCTCTACCGCCTTCTGCGAAGAACCAGATCCTCCCCAGAGTCCTTTCACCGTCTGTCTATCCCCTCTGACATTCTTAATCTGCTGCAGCGCAGTGCGCAAGGTCTTGCGGTGCGCTTCACGAACGCTTCGCCTCTACCTGATGCTCCTAGTGGCAGTTTTGATGACGCTCAGTTTGCACCAGTCAGCTTCGATGAGCTTGACTCGCACGTTCGCAATTTGCCTGCATCCTCGGCGCCGGGTCCGGACCGGGTTTCTGTCCGCATGTTGAAATTGCTGTGGAACACGTATCCATCCCTGCTGATCTCTCTGGTGGAGACATCGCTCCGTCAGTGCTGGATCCCACCCATATGGAAACTATCACAGATTACGCTTATTCGTAAGGATCCCAAGAAAGACTGCACCTTGGACAACCTGCGACCTATTGCACTAACATCTCTCTTCGCCAAAATGGCTGAGCGCGTCGTTTTTGATCGCCTCATGCGGTTTGTGACGGCGCACGATGTGCTTTCGCCGGTTCAGATCGGCTTTCGCCCGCGAAGCTCTATCTGGATAGCCCACGTGGCCATCAACAACCACCTCTCGAAGGCGAGGCTCCTCTCTGAGTATACTGCTTTAGTCACACTGGACGTCGCGAAGGCGTTCGACTCCGTCGAGCTGTCCCTGCTTTTTTCCTCGCTGGACTCCCTTGCTCTTCCTCCTTACATCGGCCGCTGGATTAAGTGCTTTCTGTCAAACCGCATGTTCGTTTGCTCGGATGGCTCGTACTCCTCGTCTCAGCATCGGCAGTGCAGGGGCGTTCCGCAGGGATGTATCCTCTCACCTCTCTTGTTTAATCTCTTCTTACGCTCCGTGCCGCTTCACCCTGACATTGTGACTCTCGTGTACGCAGATGATATTGCCTTTCTGGCGTCGGCGTCGTCTCCGCGCGCGCTGCAAGCCTTGCTCCAGCACTACCTTGATACGCTAAATTATTGGCTTCTATCCCTCGGCCTCTCGATAAACGCTGGAAAGTCGGCAGTCCTTTCTTTCCTTTGGCGAACTCCGGCTTCCGTCTCGTACGAATTGCTGCTCGGCAACTCTGCTCTTCCCCAGGTTCCCAAACTAAAGTATTTAGGGATCTGGTATGATGCGTCTTACAGCCTTTCGGCTCATGTTACCTACATCGCGAGCCGGGCTACCCGGGCCCTAAACTTCTTGGCCTCTTTCAGCAACACGCGATCAGGCCTCCGCCGTCCGGTGCTCTTGCATATTTACAAGATGTACGTTCGCCCTATCCTGGAGTTTGGCTGTCCCATTTTTTCCAATCGTCCGCAAACGCAGCTTCGACCTCTTCTGCTGCTCGAACGCAGGGCGCTGCGCTTCTGTCTGGGCGTACCAATCACTACACCCATATCGCACCTTTATGCTGAGAGTGGCGTTATTCCTTTGTCCTCCCGATTCAACACCCTAACCCTCCGCTGTATTTTACTTCTTTTCTCTAGTCAGCACTTCCTTCGCGTTGCCTTCCGCGTCACCAGTATCGCGTCCTTCCGCGCCCTCCGGTGGACCCCCAGGATCTACCCGCAGCTGGCGTTCGCCGAACGCTTGTTCCTCCAGCTCTATGCGATGCCGGTCAGCTTATCCAGGTTGGTTCCATCGCCCGCTGCTCCCGCTCCGGATATCAGTATCCGCGTCGTGCCCCTATTCAACCCTGGTCGCGCCAACCTTCCTCCCCCTGCAGTCCTCTCCGCGCTCCTCGACAGTCACGTTAGTTCACTCTCCTCTCACCTTGCGATCTTCACCGATGGCTCTGTCGTAAACGAGAAAGCGGGCATTGGCTTCTTCATACCATCCATGGGCGTGCGCAGGAGCATCCGCCTCCCTGACTACATCCCGATCTACTTTGCAGAGCTATTGGCTCTTCTGATGGCGCTCCAAGCCGTGCCGTCCTCGCACAGTCTAGTCTGCTTCTTCACCGACTCCTTGTCCCTAGTCTCCAAATTGGACAGTGGCAGGAGCTCGCATGAACGTGACCTGCTTCTCGCATTCTCTCCCTCCTTCATCCATGAAATTGTTCTGACATGGGTTCCCGGCCACTGTGGGCTTCCCGCTAACGAAGTCGCGGATTCTCTTGCGCGTGCCGCCGTCGCATCTACTCACCTCGCTGTTCTACCCCTCATTCCTACGGTTCTATACGCAATGTACAAAAGGTTCGACAGCCTCCGCAGAGCTGCTGCCCTCCAACAGCAGCTCCGCGCGCGGCCTGAACTAGCGCACCTGGAATTTGGCTGGAACCCTCTCCTTTGTGGTTCGCGGCGAATGGAGGTTCTGCTCACGCGTTTTCGCTGTCGCGTCATCCAGCTAAACTACTACCTCCATAGAATTCGCCGCTCTGTCTCTCCTCTTTGCCCCTACTGCCAGCAAGACGAAACTATTGAACACTTTTTTCTCCATTGTTCGGGCTACTCATCCCAACGCGCCATGTTCCTAGCCGTCCCGCTCCGTGCCCACGATGTTCCACTGTCGGCATCTTCCATTCTGTCTTTTGGTAGATTGTCAGGTCGTCATTCCATTCCCCCGCTCATCTTTTATTCAGTCATTTCATTCATCTCATCCTCTCATCGCTTCACGTAACCGTCATTAACTGGGCCCTCATGTCACGATCCGTGGCCAGTTGCCCCGTGCTATGCGCCACTGCGGAGAAAGACGAAGAAGAAGAAGAAGAAAATACCTCCTAACCTACCCTAACCTAACCTGGCCTTACATCTCATCACTACCACACAGACGTAATTGCACGCGTTTGTCCTGGCCAATCTCCCTTAGTGGCTCACGACCATCTTTTGATTGGTAGAAGAAAAACCTCACAGCTGCAATCACGGTCACTGCCGTTTGTGGCTAGCGGCCACTGCCCTCCTGGCTGAAGAAGGAGAAAATATCCCTGGCCAATCGCCCTGTGTGGCTTGTGGCCACTGCGTAGTGGTGGAAGAAGAAGAAGAAAATATCTTCGTGATCCCCGTGCGAGAGAACAGTCACTGCGAGTACCATGGCTGAAAGCCATCGTACTGCTGTTTCCAAGATCAGCAAGAAGTCAAAGTCATCCACGAAGATTGATGGAAAGCACGCCAAAAAGGCACGCCATGAGGGCACGCACAATCCTGTCGCATCAGCCCATTCAAGCGAGGCGTCACCCAGGTCGCCGAACAGCGGTGGTCCCAGCCAAGGCGTCGACGACGTACACCCTGGTGCTTCAGGAGGCGCAAAATTTCTGAAGCCGGGAGATGAACTGAAGTCAGGTAAATGTTCCAGCAGTGAGACATTAGAATAGCGGGCCGCAGAAAGGGAGAGCATATGCACTTACAAGTGGCAAGGCACTGCATAAACGTTGGCAACTTTTTTTCTTCGGAGTATACACAAAACTCGTCGGTCAATTTCGGGAGTTGAAGGGACAGTTCGTTCCCTAGCGGAACTTGCGGAAATGGGTGCATGTCTAGTTTAGCGGCGCCACTCGATTTCAAACTTCTAATCTACATACCTGCATAGAATTTTGCATGGTGCATCATAGTCCAAAACAATCAAGCGGCGGTCGGTTCCACGAATTCCTCCAGAGATCAGTTTCCCCGGGAAAGTTTCGGCAGCGGCGACCATGTCATCTCCATGCGCCCATTGTTTACGTATGACAGCTTACGCACACCTTGCACTCTTCCCAGCATGCCTTTCGCCTGTTCGTTGCTGAGACGCACAGCAACTCCGCTATCGGACGACAGTCGGCCTCCTCCTCACGCAATTGCTCCGCGCCAAAATTGGCACTGTCTTCTGTCAGCACAGTCTCGAACAACTGCGGGGGGGGGGGGGGGGGGGGGGGGGGCTGCCGCCCCCCCCCGGACCCCCCCCCCCCCCCCCGCGTTTAATATGTACTGACCTGGCCTAACCCAACCTCACTATACTTCGTTTAGTGAGGGAAACCAAGCTCTATGGCTGATGCGTAGGAGTACCACAAAGGATACCCGTCGAGATCTAGTGCTTTCATTGTGCATTCTTGGCAACGAGCGAGAGGGAACAGGCGCAATGCATGCTGGGAAGAGTCCGAGGTGTGCGTAAGCTGTCATACGTAAACAATGGGCGCATGGAGATGACATGGTCGCCGCTGCCGAAACTTTCCCGGGGAAACTGATCTCTGGAGGAATTCGTGGAACCGACCGCCGCTTGATTGTTTTGGATTACGATGCACCATGCAAAATTCTATGCAGGTATGTAGATTAGAAGTTTGAAATCGAGTGGCGCCGCTAAACTAGACATGCACCCGGAAATGTACTGGACGTGTGCAATAAAACAATGAACTCCCCGTCAACCCCCTTTCGTTCGAAATCGATGTGTTTTCCGAGTTTTCAGTATTTTCCTGCGGGCTCCGGTAGCGCGGGAGGCTGCTGTCAGGTCGTGTGACGTCTCGTGACGTTGCTTCAGGGCTAGCGATAAGCAGCAGCATTTCTGCCAGGGAAATGGAAACGCCCTCGTGTTGTCAGAGTGTCGTCGCGCCTACATCATATTCCACAGGGAAGCCCTCTTGCTTCCGTGTGCTTACAAGAAATCATACCGCTCGAGCTACAGCAAAGTAATGCACGGGCCTGATAAAGTTCGAAATTCAAAATCCACGTATCGATACCTGGAGAGCGACCTATCCCTTTAAGGACAGTTTGTTGCACTCATCAACTCGCGATCGTTTGTCTTATGGCTCTTGCTCCATAACGTCGTCTGGTGAGGTGGGAGACAAACAACAATGAAACACAAATAAGAACGGGCACAGCTAGGTTGAGGTTTGACTAGTGTAACTGTTCCCTATTTTCTCTCTACAGCAAGGGGAAAGACGTCCAAGTTCCCAACGATTCGAGCCATACTTGGAATAGCCATCGTGGCGACGTTCCTTGCCGCTGTCATCCTGGTCCTATGGCAATTCAAAAGCAGTGATGAGATTCACAGCAGTGTCAACACTGAATGTCGCAGTGCCATGTGTCGTAGCATCATCAAAAATATCACTGAGCTCCTAGACAAGTCCATCGAGCCATGCAACGATTTCTATGGATATGTGTGCAATAAGTGGTGGAATTCGACGGGGATGAACAATTTCATGCAGGCGGGACAGCGTGTTTTGGAGCGGACGACATTCACTGCGTTGGAATCAGCCTCGCGTGGAAAACCCAACCGCTACGGCATGCATCTCCTCGGTGGACTCTACACCACCTGCATGACATTCCTCACGAATGAAAAGAGTTCCTTAGACGCCATCGTGAAGGACGCTAACAAGTACGTCAACATCTCCGCCTTCTTCAAAATACAGAATTTCACTCATCTAGTCTTAGAGCTTGGGAGGGTGTCCCTTATGCTTGGCATTCACACGACGTTCGCCCTCAACATGCGCAAAATTGGGAATGTCACGTACTTTAACGTCGAGAGCTACAAATCCATGGTGCACAAAGCGGCTACCGTACAAGACGTGGATGCCCAGCCGTATCAGCATAACGCTAAGTTCTACATCGAAGACGCCGCACGCTCCATATATACGGTTTTCAATTTGACTAGTGAAACAGCACTGAAAATGTATCAAGATGAAGTTCAAAAGTGTGATCAGGAACTTTTCCGTATCTTAAATAAGAAGGCGGTGGAAGAGAAGAAATTTCCTCTTAGCAGCATCGTAGGTCTTTTACACACACCACCGATTGGGGACGTCGTCAAGCTCATCAACAGAGTCATCCCTGGCAAACCCCTGCAACCCACCGACACCATCCTCGTAACTAACCCCGATATCATCGCACAGGCACAGACGTTATTGGCTTCAAAGCCCCTCAAAGTCAGCGTGGCATATTCTCTTTTAAGCGTTCTGGAAGACGTTTCCCTTCCCTACGTGTTAAAGACCAGAGAACTAGGTTCCACGAAGCCCTTCATATGTGTCAAAGTTACGCAAGGTTTTCTTCGCCACACATGGCCCTTCCTGATGTCCATACTATCTGGCCTCAGCAAAAACGCTAAACCCATCGAAACCATGGGTCTTAACATCAGGAATTCGGTGATCGCTACGAACGCTTTAGCCTGGATGGACGAGTCTACTCGAAAAAACGCATATGATGCGCTTAAAAGGTTGGTGTTCTACACATTGGATAGGACGCATATGGAAACGCTGAGCAAAGGCGTGGACTACTCCAGCTTCCAACTCCAGAATGATGGGTTCGTTGACCTCTACTTCCGAGCCAGAGCATTCGAAATGAATCTTCTGCTCAGAGAGACATTAAGTGATACTGCATCGGCCATTGCTGGGTGGAGACTGGACACGGACATAACGTACATGACACAACCTCTACATTGGATAGTTGTACCTGTAAGATTCCAAGGCACGCCACTCTATTACCCGGATCAGGAAGAACGTATTCCTTTCTACATAAATTATGCGACTCTCGGAGTACTCATGGCCCGGGAAATTGTGCGAGCGATTGACCAGAAATATATCGTCTGGTCTCGCACTAGCCAGACGAAATTCGGTCAATTTCAGGCTTGTCTGAACAAAGTTGGCAAATCACTGGGATTCAAGTCTCTTGATGCGAGTTTGGCCAGGGCTTACGGGTCGCGCTTGGCTTACGAGGCGGTTCGCGCAATGTTACAAGCCATGGGCAAAGGCGTTTATGAGAAAGGTTGGTCGACTGCACAGGATTTCTTTTTTATACGCTCTTGCATGATGTCCTGCAGTAAGGACGGCGGGTCAACAGATCGACAAAAGTGCCATTTGCCTGTCTACTCGAATCCTGACTTTTCAATTCACTACCGCTGTGCCAAGAAGGGTGCAAAGATAAAAGTCGATCCCTGCGTCGGTTCCCTTTTCAGAATGTAATGACTGCCCGTAGTAGCGTGATGGACAGTGCATGCTGAATGTATTCACACTTATCCCCTGTGCATGATATCGCACGTTGCTCTCAGACGCCCATTTCGAACCCTCACAATTCTCGCATATCGGCCTATTAAATATGCTTCCTTTCGAAAACTCTCTCTGCTCCTCTTGTCTCGCTTTGCACGCGCTGCTGGTTGGAGGGAGGGGTACATCCAGGTAGCAAAGTTTGCATCGTATGGCCACTGCTGCGGCTTTACGGGATGTGTACAGTCGCGAATAGATATGCGGAGGGAATAGCAGGAAGGGGGAGATCGCTTTGGAAAATCTACCGCAAAATGTGAGCTGGTCATAAGGCTCGACTCTTCGGCACATCTCCTATACGGCTGTTGCTGGGACCAAGCGGTCACGGATCCAAACAGTAGGTAGTTTCATCAGCGGGCCTGCGCGGTGTTTCAAGCGGTATGGCGCCGAGGAAAGCTACCAAACCTGTAGGAAATCCATCGAAAAAGCGGTGCATTTTGCCAAGTGGGAACAACTCGAGACCATGTATTTGAAAGTACTACGTCGTTTGCTAAACTACCGCGCGTTTCATATTGCTGCTCACTCGCGCCACCCGGCACGCAGAAACAGGTCTATAGGCACCGCACGCTAGTTTGAGGGCGCTCTGGTGGTTTGCCTGAGCGCGCCCTCTATGGTGACTCCGTACATTTTGACTCGGTACCACACGGAGCCGCTCATTGCTTTGGTACGTTTGGGACAGTATCACGGCGTACGTGCAGTCACGCGTGTTTTATTTGGCGGCTTTCTTCCCATTGACCTTCCAGACTACTTCTGTGGAAGTACTGTCAAGAAATGAAATCTGCTCCGGAATGCAAAACACGTGAAAGCCGTACGCGAGGAAGTCTTCAGTGACGGAAAATCGAAACTGACGGCACAGTGTCTAGCGCAGACGAACACACGTAGGGTAAAGTGGGGCAAAATGAGACAGAAATTTGCACTTGAATATGAAATTTTAAATTTTTCGTGTTTTAAAAAAAGAAAGAACATCTAGCCATAGGAATTCTCAGGGGTCTAGAGCTTCTAACCTATAAACGCAGAACGGATTTAGGCGGTCTAAGATAACAGAACAAGAAATTCAAAAATGCAGGTTGTCTCACCTTACCCAACCCTCGGGGCAAGACGAGACATCGAGTGGGGAAATATGAGACACGACGTGGTAATTAACTATACAAATTAGTTTTTGCAATCCAATCAGACAATGTAAAGCCCGTAGGCTCCTACGCAACCCCCTTGAACCCATCGCTCACATAACGTGCAATAAAACCACACATAACCCGGTACTATTATTCTCCGCCGTTCTTTGCAAATACGGCACAGCCAGACTGACATGTGACTGGTCGCTTGTTTGCGTGCGCTTCTGCTTTGCTGTAAATACCCTAGGAAACAGGAAAATTTGCTGCCAAATCCTAGGCAATATACAAAAAAAAAAAATCTGAGGAACAAGCATAAGACCACTTAATAGTTGATTTACCAGTTTCTAAATTACATTAAATGAAAAGGGAAAGCATAAAACTTTATGGCAGGTTGCTTTCCCTTGACGGAAGCCCTGTTGTTGTGGCAGCTTACTACGCAGCAATAGCCGCCGTTCTTCCGTTTTCGCCCAGAACCCATTCACAAAACGTGAAGGTAAATGTCTCTCGAGCCGTCTGACTGTTGTTGTATCACGGTCTCGGTGTCGTAACCAGCTTTAACTAACTTCAACCCTTCTGAGCGGTGATCGAAATGGATGCAGTTGTACGGGACTGCGCGGCAGGTACCAGGAGGTTACCCACACTTCGCCTAGTGGGGGCGCGGGTGTCGGCCGTAAACTTTAGCGTGCTGTCCCTATAGTCCCGCGTCTGCTAAACCCAACAAGCGCATGCAGCGCTCGTGCTTTTCAAGCCCCCAGCATTAAGCGCATTATTTTCACTTGCACTGGACTGCACTACCTTGGACTCCAGGCAAGACGGGTTTTCGGGAGCTGCACTTTCCAGCTGAAAGGAACTTTATTAGTAATACCTTTCTTTTCAACAGGAAAGTGCAGCACGCAAATAACCCAGTTCAGATCTGGTGCAGGAGGTGCAAGCGAAAAGAATGCACCTATTGTGGTAAAGGAGGCACAAAAGTGGGAAAATTTCCCCACAAGATCCACACAAAAAAGCGCCATAAACGTCCGTTTTTTCCTTATAACATCGTTAACGAACTATCTAATTGTGAACGGAAGCTTCGGGAACGTTGTCGTTCGTCACGTCCTGGCCGCTTTATTTTGCCACGTTAAAGAAAAAAGTGTCTAAAAGGTACTGTAAAGCAGCAAAGCTCAGAGAATTTATCTATTCGATAGCTAATCGATTCGGTGTGCTTGCAAACAACAGCGCAACAGATAATTTTGGGGGCGATTAATGTAATTAACGCGATGACAATGCGCTCACATTAGACGTTCGTCTTGCTTTTAATTGCTTCTATCGCATTTTTCGCCAAATCGACGCCGCACAGCGGTGAAACTCGGGACTAGCCAAACCAGGTACACCCGGCCGACCCCACGTACACTTGCGGAGAAGTTGCTGCTTTTCGCATGAACCGCTGAGCTGCACCCGTATTTTGCTGTTGAAATCATGGATGAGGTAAACATTGCAGACAACGACCAGCGAACTAAACCAAACTAGTTTTGTTCTGTGTTACAATGCGATCCTGCGCGCCGAGGGGACAGCCAGTTTGTCTTTCCGCGTTTTCTTCTTTCCACACATAGAATACCGCCTACTTCGACGCATCCTCGGAAGAAATGGATTGAGCGACTCAAAATCAGCAAACCTGTTACATCAGCAATGCTTGTGTGTGTCTGGCAGAGCTCTTGGAGCGGTACTGCCTACATATCTAACGAACGTTCTTTCTTTTTCTTTTTTTCTTTCTTTGTGAAGCACACTTCTGTGCAACTCACGTCAGGAAGAGAAGCAAAAACTTGTCCAGACAAAACAGAACAAGTTTGTTTCAAACTTGAATAGCCATTATGTGTAAGAAAGCGCAAGAGATAGCGCGAAAACGTATACCAAGTCAGTTTTGTAACTCTGCATTTGAATCAGCTACACACTTAGAAGATGACAATGAAAAAATGGCTAGTGACTAGAAGATGTTAGCTGTAAGAGAACTGCAGCACAGATGTCGTGTGCTTGCATGTCTCTCACATTCCTGCGGCGCAGGACACTCGCTGCTTGCTATTTCGGCCGCGCAACCGGTAAACGTGAAATTCACCTTCACGAAATGTGGTTGATCAAACACGCCAGAACTTCGCAAATAATACGCGACAACTAGTATAGCCTTCTCTTTGGACAACCCGGTTACGCCGGCCAGAAGTATGTGAGCAGCGTTTTATACTCGTTCGCCTTAAACGCGTCGAGAATGAGGCTTGTGCAGTGACGCCATGTTTGGTCACGTGACATTGGAAAACATATTGCCATACCGGAGTTACGGTAGGAGGGCATGCCGTGAGTTGTTGCGGTATGCATGCAATTACGAGAGAAAATTGCAAAAACACACGCTGCTGCCTAATTCGGCCCGCAGAAAGACGCCTGTGAAGCATCCCCATGTTTTCTCATGTCACGTGGCCCCAAGGCGTGCAAAGGCTGCGCGTGACGTCACGTGCACAGTTCAGACATCTCAAAATCAAAACTAAGCGACAACCTGGATTCGTCCGCCATGTTGGAGTTTAGATGCGCCACCTACAGGTCATGAAAAACGCGAATATGTACACTGGCTAGTATTTTGACTAGCAGAAGGTTCGGGATCCATTGGAGAACGTTGCAGTTTAAACTAACCACGTGGCACGATACACAAACTCAGCCGCTCGCGAAACTTTCGGAGAACGCACGAGACACGTCTGAGAACGTCCAGGGACGACCGGCACCAGCTCCGGCTGACGAGCTTGAGCTGGAGAAGAGCGAATCAGCTTCCGGAGCGCAGCCTGATTCGCTCTTCTCCGTCACGTGCCGCGCTGTACGCGGACACCACAGCCACCCCACTATGACCCCGGCTTTCCTTCAGAATGGGGCTTCTAAGGCTAACGCATTAATACAATGGCAACAAATAGTTTGATGCTTCAATCTCAGTTTCGCTAGCGCGACTGTTTTCTATTTTCTCTCTTCGCAACAAGGGACAAGGCAACCAAGCCAAACATAACAATTCGAGCCGTGCTGGAAATAGTCATCTACGCAGTACTTGTCGGCCAATGGACTTCTCCCTGTTTATAAACAAATGACGTCATACTGTTCGACAGCGCCACCAATTTGGTAGAGTTGAACTACTACGCTCGAAGCTAGGGCGAACAAGGTCGCCCCCGCAAGTCACGGTCTTGAGGGGATTACGATGGTCCCTGAAAGGAACGCGACCTTCGGTGCTAAGTTTCTTTCAATAGGAGCCAGCGAACAAGTGCCCATCCGTGGAACCCAGCCCTCCCGTTCCGATTTCAGTCTGTCTACAAACATCATGATGACGTTTCTCGGGTGGAGTTCTACTTCGTGACCTAAATGGGCTATCGCATCCAATGCGGTCAATTCCGAAACTACCTTGCCATTTTACTCCACGTTCATCATCGATAATAACGCCATAAATCCGACGCGAATTAATGGAGTTTTTTCTGTACAAAATTTGATGTAATGCATGCCAAGAGCAGACGACGGATGTTGAGAGAATTCCGGAATTCCCTCTTTGTCAACGTCACCTCGGCAAGGCCTGTCAGGGAGCAGCAGAGAACTTGGCGCCCGACTGCTGGGCGGGAGTGATGGATTCTGAGATCGGCTTGTGGAATGCTGTTTCTGGCTAACGTCGTACGTCTTCGTGCTGCGCAGTAGCGTAACACCGTGTGCCACGGAACATTGTCACTTAAGCACTTACTCGTAACGAAAGTAAGTGTATTTACCCATGTCTTTTCACTTAGTATATTGTGATGCGAATGCGAAGCAGACGACCTCGGAGACGATCACCTGCGCTGTGCTCCCATTCGTGCGCCCAGCTTACGTCATGGCTCTTGTAGTATCATGTCCTCTCGACCCCGATCTTGAACTTTCACGTAGCGATCGTTATCATTATATTCAAAGTTCGGGCGCTCCAAGGCCGCTTTGGTATGCTCGCGTAAGAGCTCGAGGCGAATCACGGGCCGAAGTGACGCGTTAAATGCCCTGGGACCTTGGACCACCTTGGGGGACCTGTGACATTGTACAGCTCCCGTCAACCTTAATAACACTGGAAAAAAATTTGGTCTCATTTCCAAGCACAGCCACCCTGGGAGCCATGGGGGAATGTTTTGTTAATAAAAACCTTGCGTTATACATAGTAACAAAATAATTTTGTTCAATTAAGATTTCCTCATGGGCCCAAGGGTTGCTGTAATCGCGCTCGGGAACGAGACTATTTTTTCCAGTGTTATTATTAAGGTTGACGGGACCTGTACATATGTGGCTCTCGGTGCACTTATAGCTCGATAAATTGTACGTGCTACTGACCAGAAAAGCTAGGTGCAAGTATTGCGTCTCGTCTCCTACTAGCCAGGTCACAAGAATTTCGGGCATGCCTGAACAAACTTTGTAAATCACTGGGATTCAAAGCTCTTGATGTGGGCTCTAGGGCCCGGTCTTCCTTTTTGTTTATTGCTTGCAAGGAGGTTTGCACATCATCACTACATATCGACGCTTATCGTACCGGTGAAGGGCAAGAGCCGTGTCCAACAGGATGAAATGAGTCATACGGCGAGCGACTGCGAACATATGAAAGAAGAAAAGCAAAAAGAAAGACAAAACAACGATCGTGAAACATACCCCATTAAGGAGGAAGGGAGTTGCCTCAGGACAGAAGCCGCCGATATTTCGAACAGAGACTGTTCTTCCCATTAAGGGTTTGCCTGAATCGCGTATGACGTTTTTCTGTGACGTTAAGTGAGGGCGGAGACATTGACATCACTGTCGCTCTTTTGCCGATCACTTGCGGTTTGCAGCAGACGGTAGAGTTGAAACAGTTAGATCTGTCGCGCGCGCTGCGATTACTTTCGTGCTTCATCAGCGGATCATGTGGAGATCAGGCTTTAATATCGCAATAACGCTGCAAGATCATTTCAAACTGCACTAACGGTTGTTACGGATGACAGCAAGTCGCATGAAGCGATTTTGCTGGCAACTCGTGCGTGTCGGCGCGGCACAGCCTTGATGCGCATGCGCAAGTTTTCGTCGTGAAATACGAAGGAAGCGCTGAACACGAACGTCGCAGAAACAATCACGCATGATGAACACCGCGATACAACATCGTCGAGAACAGCGGTTTTACTGCTCTAATGAACAGGTGAAAATCTGAACTGGAATCTGAAGTGGATCCATTTGCATGCCAAAGTGGTTTAAAGTGGAACAAGCTGTTTCCGGTGTAGAGTGAAGTGGTTCCACTTGATTGCCAAGTGGATTCCAACTGGCTATACCCAGTCTCCAGTTGAACTGGATGTGCTTCCATCTGGTTCCACTTGACTGCCAAGTGGTTTCCAACTGGTTTAACCCATGCTCCAGTTTAACTGGGTGTGCCTACCATCTAGTTCTAGAGTGCGAAGTGGATGTTGTATTCCACTTCGCTGGCAAGTGAACTTATCCCTGCTGGTCCACTGTAATTTTGACACCTGCCCTAGAAATATTTGCAAACCTTCATCAGGGTGAATTGAAAACGCTCTGCATTCCTTTCAGGTGCATACAGCAGATACGTGCACCGGGTCCACCGGGCGTTTTTGCAAGATAAATGATAATCTCCATTTACATTCTATAATATATCAATTGTTTATGACCCTACCGTAATTCGCCCGAGTTACTTTTTGTCGGTAAATATACCAGAAACATTCTCGCAGAGTACCGAAATCGAACTTTTGCGTAATTTTCACTTTTTGAAACCGAAACTTTAACGGCCTCGTTGTCGACAAGTGGAGCAGACTGAGCGCCACCTGCATCAGTACGTGTTTTGAAATGTCGTGAGCGGTAGGCGGGTGGTAGCAGTTCCCGTCTTTCAACTCTTCAAGACGGGCAAAAAACGTGAATGTCTTTGAATCTCTATAGTCAAGTGCTGCATTTTGCATAGTTTCTTCGTCTCTACAAATTCTGCACCAGCTAAATCACGAAAAACTACGAGCGACGCATGTGACTGCAATTACGATGGTGAGTAGTTTGATTTGATAGTTATGCACGTTTATCTGAATGTGTAGATCTACTCCCTGTTGTATATATACTGTTATTTAAAATAGCGTAAGTGCACGCTAGCTAGTGGGGGAACTCCAAGAGCCCCTGCGCATGCTTGTAACTGACTTTGTTATGTGTCTTGTCTTTTAGCTGGCAGTTCGTCATACAAATGGAGGACGCTTGCAAGATACTATGAATCGTGTGGAATAAGGGCCAGCGCGACTGAAGTGAGAAACGCTTAGTGAGTGTTGCAGCAAAACATTTACAATTTTATGCATGGCATTAGGTGTACTTTTGCAACATGTTTTTCTACGGGCTTTTTCAATGAAACTGAATTGTTATTATTATTGTTGTTGTTGTCTTTATTTACTCATGCAGAAATACATGAATACTGGGGGCCTGGCAAAAATCAGCAAAGCTGCTACACAGTTCCCACAGAATTCCCAGTTCACTCACAATCCGGTATGGACAGAAGCACTTTTTACTGGCTATCAGGCGGGTATAATGTTGTGAAGTGCACAAAATAGGATTGTAGATACTAAAGTAGCAACGTGGGGAACTTGGAGTTGACTATTCATCTCGGAGCAGTAACAGAGGACACGGACGACAAGTGAAAAAGCAGCAGTCCTATTCACTCATCGTTTGTGTCTTGTGTTGCAGCTTTGGGATGGACAGGATTGCTGACAGTTGGTGAGTCTAAGGCATCTTCTGGTGAAGTAGCATTGATATCTATTAGTACCAATTCGTGACATGCATTTTTTTGAGATGCCAAAAAATCTGTTCAGTGCAATCTACAGAATGCAAAAAAGAACGCCACCGAAGCCCATGGGGCACCAAGAACTGATGTAAATTCGTCCATATTTTATGTGCTCACAGTATATTTACGTTTGTTCGTTTTGCATCTAGGTGGGAAGAAAAAGACACCACGACAGCGAAGACTTCTCCGAGTCAGACGTTTCGGACTCTGAATGTATTGTGTCAGCTGCTGAAGTAAAGAAGGCTAATGAACAGGCCACATACTGGCAGCAGCTTTGTGAAAAGGAAGAGGAGGAAATATCACATCTTCCTTCCTGGCTTCTGTACATATTCCAGGCTAGCAGCACAGGCTGGCTCTCCTTCAGAGCCGCAACAGCAGTTCAGAATAGAAACTGATGCTGAAACCTGGCTCCGCTTCAATAAACTACTTGCAAGTGGGTTCCGAAGGAACCTCGGAATCGATTCCTAGCTCGGAATCGATTCCTGGTTCCATAACCGCCTTGCAAGTGGATCCATTTGAAAATGGAAACGTGTTTCCAGCTGGAAAGCAATTCCTAGCTGGAATTCATTCCTAGCTGGAAATACATTCCAAGCTAGCAATCAATTCCTGGTTCCATAACCGACTTGCAAGCGGATCCACTTAGGGAATTTTTTCACCTGGGTGAGGCTGCTCTAAACCATGCATTCACGTCAGGAACGATGGTCTCAAGCGTGACGTCATGTGTGAGAGCACAGTGAAACCGTGCAGTATTCTCGCCTACACGACAAATGCGGAAGGCATAGTGAGTGCAAGAAGACAGCACTTGCCACCTTCATTTTCCTTCAGAAATGTGCTCATCACTAAACCACCCCACATTCTGAACATGCCATTGCCCTTTACTTCCAATCCCAACAGAGGTCATGAAGATAAAAAACAAAGCGCGAAAAGACACTACGGAAGAAGAGAAGACTGGACCGGCGCTGACTCCATGACACACAAAAACCAGAGCACCAACCGCAGTACGCAGGCGCACAACCGCCAAACCAGTCACCCCACCTCGGCCCATGAGCGCACGAGCTCAGCCAGACACAAACGCTACCGCCTCAACATCATCCTCCTCTCCCCCGGTAACAATGACACAGAAGTTTTGCTCACACACAGATTGCCTCTATAGTCTATCCCCGATAAAAAAAAAAAACTCTTCAGATAGCTCTCGCGCACCCTTATCTCTGCTCCTAGCTAGCACGACAATCTGAGAAAATAACTGGTTTTTATGTCCGTTGGAGTCAGCGCCGGTCCCGTCTTGTCTAGTCACCAACGTGCCCAACAGCGAGTCCTCCAACACAGGTGGTCACTGTTCATGAAAGATTTTTGAAGTGGAGGTTTTTTACGGTTTTTAGCTTGCCTCAATGAGAACAGCACATCCTTTCATTGTAAAAAAAAATACTTTCAGTGCACATATGCATATAAGTATGTGTGCCCTATGCTAAGCCAATATGTTAATACACATTCCTTATTAGCACTTGGGGCATTTTCCCAAGGATCAGCAGAATATAACTGTGATGATCCCTGTTTTCAGGAATTAACTCTTCACATAATTAACCCTTAACTTAAGTAACGTCCACACCTGCACAACACTTTGAGATAGGCACAGTTGCTTCGTGGCGCTAACAAGGAATAAATATAAAAATTAAAAAAATCTCAGAGGCCTTTCTCACAAGGCATGATACCTACATTCTATTCCATATATGACGGGCAACTTTGTAGATATTCGCAAATTTCAATATTTGCAAACCCTTAATAATTATTAATCTAGTAGTTACACACTATCTCTGACAGTGTGTAAGGGGCTGGCACCTTTGCAGTTTAGAAAACGTTTTTTTCTTAGAAATCCTACCAATAAAAAAGCCTTGCATAACGTACATCATCAGACGCCTTGCTTTGAATAGTAAGCTCCTCAATGTCCCTAGGGTGGAGTTGCTACCCGTGTGCGGCCTTGAGGCAGGAAGAGCCAATGGACAGATTGCAATCGAAACATGCTTTTTGTGTTTTTGTAGGAGTACTGCAGTATAGGTCTACAGTCCCTGGTCATGCCACCTAGCCATCGCAAGTGAAAGTCTGTGTCCACTGCGAGACAGCCCACACAAGTGCTGTCAAAAACACCCTTTTCCATAGAAAGGTGCACACACAAAATACCTTTAATCAACCGGTATAATTATAGAGGATGGCATCTACTTCCATTATAAACAAGGTTGCAGTGAAGCACAAAAAATTAAAACACTGTCACAGATATATTGTCTCAAATGCATGCAAGTTGCTTTTACATTACATGTAAGACAACAACAATAAAAGTATTCCTTTCGCCTAGTATTCCTAGGCCTTCCGGCAGCACTTGCCAGCGATTATAAATGTAGAGAAATACTATAATTAAATGTCACTAAAATATTTGCTGAAACACAAATGCATTGACTTAGACGTATCGAAAGAAGCTAAGAGTTGTCTCCTGCTGTTCTTTGTTCATAAGCATTGAGATTGCGCGTGAGATGACAACATGCATCAAGTTAAGTAGTATTTTGTTACTCTTGCTCTATATTCACAACCTACAGCTACTGAGTGTTTTGTGCTTTGGTCATTAACTCTCTGCATCTTCAACCGCTTGCATTTGAGCATGCTCTCTGACGACACCGTTCGACCTACGAGGCTCAGGCATCATCATAATGTTGACAGTGCTGAACGCTGAAATGGCAGGAAGTTCTATGGGTGTCAGGAAAACAAACTGGCTTTGTTCTTTGCATCTCGTCATTTCCAGTATCATCTCCAGGCTTACGCGTCGTTTGCCCATGTCCTGCAAGGGTAAAACGGAGTTGGAAATTTGCCAGTAAACGCTTCTTGTCTGGCAACAACAACTTCATTTGATGATGATGACTGCATTCTCGTCATGCATTGCTGCATTGAAACATTGTATTGTTGTTGTATACAGTAAACACCACTTGAACGAACTATGCTAGAATCCCCCACCGAAACTCTATTGTAGCCAATGTAAATAATGTCCAGTTTAACGAATCCCAATGCAGTACAAATTTCAGTTCTATGTATCTGCCCCACAGCATGCTTCTTGATCCATCACGGCCGCCGCCATGTTGGCTGTTGACTAGAACTTGATTAGAATGCCAAATTTGGGGGCGTAGCCAGAATGCAGTCACATGCAGCAGGATGGCGCGTAACTGACCAGAACGAATGTTCCCGTTCTTTCATCATTTTTTTGTGATGTGTGTGCTTCCAGTGCTTCCTTTGTGTGGAACTAGTTCTCAGGAACTGGTGGCTTTCGTGTCAGGCAGAACAAAAGCCAACAGCTACTGACACAGTGTTTTCACAGTACACAGCCACAGCTACTAACAAAAGCTGCTGATTACATCCCATCACATCTCGAAACAGCCACCGACCACCTCATTCACAGTCTGACAGCCACGTGATGCCCAGAAAGGTGTGCCGTGCTGGTTTGAGTTGATTTCTGCCCAATTCTGCCCAGAACTAACTGATAACGACATCCTCTGTAAGGTTCTCGATCTGCTGCCAGAAGGCGCAGACGACAGTGACAGACGACAAAGAGGTTAGTGTTGTGCCCCCGTCTGCAGTGGCGATCCTTACATCCGTTACGATGCTCATGGAAGTATATCACGAAAAGACTACCCTAATAAAAAAATTTGCCGCAGTGTGGCATCCAGTGTCCATGCAACACAGCAAACTAATGTCGACAGTTACTTCAAGCCGGTGCATGCTCAAATTAAGATTTTCCTAAAAATTGCAGATTTAAAGTTTAGTCTAAAAATTCAGAGTGATTGATTTCTCTGAAAAATCGGTCAGCGACTGTATTTAACAAATTCGCTAGGAGTCCACAAAATATTCCATGGCCGTGTTGCACCATGGCTCACCAACATACCATGAAGATGTCAAACTCATCCATGACTCTAAATGGGCACTCCATGGTGTCCCACAGGGCCAGCACAAAGCATACAGTGGAGAAGGAACGTTCCCCACCAGACAGTGCCTTCAGGTCCTGCTGCAGCTGACTGTTCTGTTCACTGGGCTTCACCTACACAGCATAGTAATTAGTATAACTAGTACCACTGTCAGCCTTCTGCACCACTGTGTTCACCAGAGCTTACCTGAATGTGCAGCTGTTGCTTTTCGTGGTTGAACTCAAGGCGGCCAGTGAAATTCTGTTGTAGCAGCGTTGAGGAGAAGATGAGCCGCAGCCTCAGCACTGTCTTTTCGCACAGTGCGCAGTACTTCTCATGACGTTCCTTCAAGCTATCCTGTAGTCTCTGCAAATGACACAACCAATAAAAAGATGACTCACCCGATCTGACAAATGAAGAAACACAAAAGACATGCTATTCATGTTGCCTTACCTTGACAAACTCTCTGAGCTGCCCAACATTAGCTTTCATGTCGTTGTATCTTTCTTTCGCCTGTGCGTATCGGCTCTCCACTGTTTCTCTGCTTTCTGTTCTGAAGTACAAAGGCATAAGTGTGTAAGTATGTGATACGGTATTACTTGACCGTCATACTTCACTTAAACTGTTGTGTCACAATTCTTCCTCACCGTCACGTGCATCATAAGTAGGGAGTGACTTTTTCGGGTTAAATGCCTTTCCCAGATTCGGGGGGGGGGGGGAATCAGGTGCTATTTTTTTAACCTGTAATTCGGGGTGAAATCGGGTGGTGTTGCCACTGTGGTGGTACGATCAGATGTTATGGGGTGTTTGCGACTCGTTCTTTTATCTCTTCCACATGGATTCCTTTACTACAACAACACACATCACGGGTGAGCTGTGCTTCGCACTATTTATTATACACACAAGAGAATATTTCCATCATTGACAAATGCAAATATTATAGACAGTAAAAAATCATACAAAACAGTAAGAAGGGAGTTGCCTCAGGACAGAAGCCGCCGATATTTCGAACAGAGACTGTTCTTCTTCTGGGCACCGTCCTCATCATTGGCATGGTATTTAAAGGGTTAGGTGTGACGTGTTTAAAGGAGCAGTCTAGAGGCCCACAACTTTGTTTCTGTTTTTCGTCAGTATGGAATGTTAGGCAGCCGAAAACAGTTTTCCCACAATTAGTACAACCGTAGCGAAATTGGGACGCCTGCAACAGCTCCCCGAACCTCCCGTGCGCGAAACACCCTCCCTCGCCTTCACGATAGGCACGTGATGAGCGCCACCACACACGTCACTATGTGACGCCAGTGGTGAGGACGCTCCTCATTGGACCTGGGATCACATGATCGAGGTGAGCAACATCGCGCAGGCCGGGACGTCTGCTACTGCTTCGGAGAAGCCATGCGTTCTCCGGCTACGTGATGTCCGAAATGGAGGGTTTGAAGGGTGTCCACGACCCAACCACGATTTTTTGGGACCGCAGACACAACGGGAAGAACGAGTGGTGCAGTTTGAAATTAACTGCGCTTGTACAGCGAAAATCATGTGCTTCACGACAGTGTGCAGCCTGCCCGACAGTTTTCACCACGCAGTTGGTTCAGTGGGTAACAGGTGGCGCCACAATACCGCCGCCATCGCTTGCTTTCTGCTTCTGTTAATTTTGAGATTGCACAGAAGCCACGGATATAGTACTCTTGCGATCGTTATCTTATTTTCTCAGGCTGCACATATGCTTTATTTTTTCAATAGAAAACGTGATATAAATCATATAATGAATAGAAATCAACAAGAAACAGGTCGCAATGTTCGTAGCAGACGGTTTTTCCTGCGAACGAATGAGGGGCTTTCTACCACCAATGTCACCGTAGAGTGGGTGTGGTCTGCAGTTGGAGCGCTCCGGCTTGTCACCGCGGCAGCGATTTTCCAAATTAATTGCGTCGTGGTGAAACAACTTTGGACAGAAATATTTTGTGGGATTGCTTTTCACATACTGCTTTACAAGATGACAGCAGTTTTTGGCCATGTTAGATACCACTTTAATGCTCCTTTAAAGGTTCATGCGAATTGTGGGTCAACAGCCCGGAGGGAAGAAAGGTTCCGTACGGGCTTTTACGGCCGGAGTGAATGGCTGCTTTGTTAGAGTGTGGAGGGGATTATGTGAACGTAGTAATCCCCTCCACACTCTAACAAAGCAGCCATTCACTCCGGCCGTAAAAGCCTGTATGGAACCTTTCTTCCCTCCGGGCTGTTGACCCACAATTCGCATGAACCTTTAAACACGTCACACCTAACCCTTTAAATACCATGCCAATGATGAGGACGGTGCCCAGAAGAAGAACAGTCTCTGTTCGAAATATCGGCGGCTTCTGTCCTGAGGCAACTCCCTTCCTACATTCTACCGGTTCGCTGGATTTCCACCCATATACAAAACAGTAATATTTACAAAAATGGACAGCGACATTTACAGCAATAACAATAGTGGCAACATTCACGAGTGGTATCTACAAAACCTTTTTGTTCACAAATAACATCATTTGCATCTTGAGGAGCTCGGATGACATTTGAGAGCGTTCCGGACGCTGCACATATCGCATGTTTGAAAACGCTCTTTCAGCGTCGCAGCTCCCATTTGGTATGCACAGAATGGTAAGGGCAGCCTCTGACAAGTGCGGGTAACGTTATCTCGCATCTTCCCAAAAGGTAGCGAGCAACAGATCGTGGTTCTGAGGCGCATCCTCCAAAAGATACTGTTTCAGTTCACCGTTAACAGAAGTACGGTCATCCACAACAAGGTCAAACAGATCACGATAATAATCTACCTGCTGTGGTGCCAGCGATTTCTTGAACGGATCAAGGACAGATCCCAGTTGTAGGAAATGCATCTGGTCGAAACTGGAGCCTGCTGTTATGTTTCGTGCAACAGTAGTATGCCACTTTTCACAGCGTGTACCACAGAACTCCTCATGGCACCCTTTTGCATCTTCCCTATCTGCCCTTGGAAGCATTGCCAATGCAGTGCTTGCTGTGTCACTCCCCTGATTTATTACGTCAGTAATTATTTGCGGCAACTTGACACAAACAAGATGCTCGTAATGGGGCACTAAAATCTTCCCGCTCTCGAGCTGAATTTGAATCTGCATTAACTGTTGAAGCGCATCCCGCATAAGTACAGCCTTTGCAAAAACTTTCTGACTTTGCCCAGCAAGTATGGTGTTTATCTTTGCCTCTTTGCTGTTGCTTGTATTATTTTGCACCAGGTCAGTTAAAGATCCCCACATTTCAACAACACACTCTAGTGAATTGTAGAAGCTGGACCACCTGCTCGGAACTACAGCGGGCGGCTTGCGAATATCGCCTCTTTCGGTACCATTTGCGATGCAGACTTCGTAGTACTCCTGCTATTCGCACGCTTGAACAGCGCGCCAAACTTAATTACGATGGATCTAACGTCCGCTACACAGTCTGCAGACACAGCACGATCTACACTGACATGAATGAGGTGAGGTATGTCTTTAACGTGCAAAACACATGTAGCCTCTGCGACGCAGATATCTTTTACCATTTTTTTCATGTATTCCGCTGAATCCGATGCCAAAGCAATCACATCTTTCCATGATTTGCCCGCACTCTTTAGAGCTTTAGTAACAACAGTGCCAACGGTAAAGCTATTGCAAGCGTTTACCCGTTCAACATCAATTAGCACAATGCGCATGCCCCCCTTCTCTTTGCTATAGCAACATAACAAGGTGTTCACAGTTGGAATGCCAGTTATGTCAGGAGACTCATCAACGATTACACTTACTTTGGACTGTCCTATGTCTTCACGTAACGCCGCAAAATCCTTGTCAAACACATCTTGAAGAAGAGCGCGAACGAAATCGTGCACCACGCTCTTCCCGAGCTGGTCCTTCTCCCGTTGTCTGAACATCACGTCAAACACAGTAGGCTGGTTCGCATTCCTCGCCATTTCTTCCAGTGCACCGGCCTTTAACCTCTTGCGCCGGGTCGACGCCAAATGTTCCTTCATCCTGTCGTACGGCTTTCGTGCAGGATCATGTGGTAATACTACGTTGCAGCACTTGCACGCCAGCGAATGTTCCCCTTGCCATGTGTGGTTGGCATGTCGAGCGGAGACTCCCAAGTCTTCATGATCCTGGCACCAGTCCTCTGGGCTCTTCCTTTTTCGTCCCATTGCAAAAGCGACTAGATGCCAGCAAAGACAAATCTCAACTGCCAGCACAGTGTCTGCGGAATGTACGGTTGTTGATGTCATAGAGGAGAACTAGGATACCAGTTGCTTTGTCACTCTACCATTCGGTGAGCGGCCTACTTGGGGTAGTCCGTGGTAGAATGGGACACACAGTGACCTGAATGTCTTTCCGGGAAGTCACCGAGTTGGTTTGGATCTTTAGTGACTCAATTCTTAACATGTGTAAGTATAACACGTGGCGATGCTTTTCACCCCTCGCTGGAAAGGTCAGTTGACAATTGCTACAGAATGGCATTCGGGGAGAAATTGGGTTTAACCCGAACTGGTTGTAAGACGATTCAGGAGGGAAGAATCGGGTCGAATCGGGTTTAACCCGAGAAAGTCACTCCCTAATCATAAGTGGCAAATGTGCGAGGACTGGATGCTGATCACACCATGAATTATGCAAAATCGCGTGTGCTTGTCTTCATGAAGTACAATTTACTCGCAGTATGGGTAAATGCTCAGTGTTAATTAAAGAATTCCCATGCATGAAAAATAACTCTTTGGATCAGCAGTTGTGGTACTGCTCATGACCACAGCTGTCCTGTGTCATAAAGCCGCACATTTTTATTATTAATGTTGACGAATGTGATGAATGACAACAAGTCATGTTGTGCCAAGCCATACTGTGTGAGTATATGTGCTGGGTGTTTCAGTAACCATGTAAAAAGGAAAATTTTGAACCACATTTATCTACAGGGAACTTTTGCCATGTTCTGCAAGTAACTTCAAATTCTATTTGAAAGAAATTAAATCTTTTGAAATGAACAATATACGTATAAAGTTTGTTTGCAAGAAACAAAGTGTACGTCTGATTTACTCCACTACTATAATAAACTCCCTAGAAAAATGGTAATAGCTGAAAATGAATTGCAAAACCTGTCGTTCCGAGGGTTGCAAATTGTTGGTCACCCAGTGTTCTCCCTTCAATAGAGTGAGAAAAAAGGAAAAAAAATGAAGTCTTGTAAGCTTAAAAATTGGCAATGAAAGAAATGGCTAGGAAGCAAGCGAGCTGGTGAAGATGATGCATAATATAGCTTTTCGTAATAATGTAGCTTGTGTAGCTAATAAAGCATAATGTAGCTTTCGATGCATAATGTAGCTTGTAGCCTTTCATGTTCCCTAGTCTCGGGGTTTTACATTATGCATTAAAAATTGGCATATTCTTTAGACACTTTTGAGTAGTACTGCAAGAGCCAAACCTTGAAGCTTCTTCCTCCAACTGCTCTTTAATGGCTTCAATTTCATTCGTTATGGTTGTCACGGTTCTGCGTGTCGAAATCCTTTCCGGAGCCACCGCAACTGCCTCACGACTCAGTTTCTGAAAATCAACAACAAAACACCATTAACGAAGAACACATTATTAGCCGGGGACATTAGGCGTAAAGAAAATTCATCGTAACAAGTCTAGCTCATCCAACTAGGTTGATTACAGGCCCTGAGAAACTAATAGGAAAGAATAGAAAGTACTTTTTACAAAGTAACAGCACCAATGTTAGGTGCAATTACGTGGGCTATGTACAGCTCCTGTCAACCTTAATAATAACACTGGAAAAAAATTCGGTCTCATTTCCGAGCGCGATGGCTGCCACACTGGGAACCCTGGGGGAATACTGAGTGAACAAAATCCTTGCGGTGAGCTAACACAATAATTCTGTTCAATTAAGATTTCCTTACGGCCCCAAGGGTTGCTGTAATCACGCTCTGAAATGAGACCATAATTTTCCAGTGTTATTATTAAGGCTGACGAGAACTGTACAACTGACACTGCATGGCGCAAACAGTAAGGTTATACACGTACCTCAACATTCCTCTCGTAAATCTTCCTCTCTTGTTCAGCGTCTGCACATCGTCTCTCCACCATAGAGATTTGATCTCTATGTGAAGCATTCATGCCTTTGACCTTTTGCAGTTCTGAATCAGCCTGAATTAGCTTTTCCTGGAACATGTAGAAAGAAGTGTTACAGAGCTATCATTGCGGACCCATTATTCGGTACCTTTGTTGTCTCCGCACTTGCTAGTAGCTGTTTCCTTGCTTCTTCTTTCTTGCGTACTTCATCAGAAGCCGCTTTGCACATGGCGCGGAGCTCAGAAAACGTTTTCTGTGCATCGCTTCTCTGGGACTGCAATGTTTGCATTTCGTTCTCCAATTCCGCTAGTGCATCTTCCTACAGGTGAGCAAACACATCCGGGCTTATCGTCTGAAATCACTGAAAACTACGCTCCAAGTCTTTCTAGCCAAAAATCTTCTACGCACCAAAAATCTATTCAAAAACCAAGATTCTAACTATAACCGGCAGAGACTGACCAAGGTGGCGATGTTCGTCGGTTCAGGATCTTCAACCCTCCGCAACTCATCAGCACGAGACCGCAGTTCCATGTCCTCCCGCCGCAGTCTCTCCAGTTGTTTCGTTATTGTGCACGACTCATTGCGATGTTGAGTGAGGTCCTGTTGGAGTGTCCTCAACATTGACTCTAATTCATTTGATCGCTTCTCGATCTCTTCTAGTTCTGCAGACTTCTCTCTGACAAGAGGACAGGAAGCGTTAACATACCTCATCTACATCCAGACTGCCTCACCTCATCAACCAGCAAAATGGTAATTTTCCACAGGAACATAACATCCAAAAATTGGACATATGGGAAGAAAAAGAGGAAACCAAAAATATGGAACAGAGGAGGTGATTGAAAGCTGGGTGAATAGACACAGAAGGGCAGCTAATATTTTCAGGGGCGGCTTTCACGCCTATGAGGTTTGATCCCTTTAGCTCCTGCCGTTTAATGTATATTAATTGCTCTGTTTCAACCTGTATGGGATTAATTATGTACAAGCCGTGAAAAAAAAAAAACACTTGAACTTGAACGCAATTACCGACACTTTGTATAGCAAACGCTACAAACCAATATGGTAGCAGACTAATTTTTTTGGACACACATTATTCAGACTTGTTGGACACTTCGGACTCCCCACGAAAACCGTGATTTTCGGCATAATATTAAGAGATTTTTACTACCATCTTTCAGTCAGACCGAAGACCGAAAACACATTTTTCCAGACTAGAATGCTTGTGGACAAGCACCAATCAGACTATTTTTGGCCTTACAGCAGCAACTTTGAAACCGCCATTTTAGATTGCGCACGTTAATTAGACTTAATTGGGATCCCAGGCGAGACTGCTCTAAAACTTCCTAACTCTACCGCCAGGCGCCAGCACAGCAGCGGGGAGGGCGTGCACACACAGCACCACCTAGATACAGAAAGCCTGCGCGCTCGTCGACATGATGTAACAATCCGCCAATCAGGAGCCAGTCAATCAGGATCTCACGGCCGTAGCCAATCATGAACGTGCTTACAGCAGTCGTGGCCACGGAGAACTGCCGTCGTCTGTGAGTTGTGATTAAACATCCCCGCGTACTAAATGAGAAAACTTGGAAATAAAGCGCAAAACAGTCTCAATTGTTCTCAAAACTGATTTTCTGGAGAACGTCTTGCACTTTTGTCTAAATATTTAGGTCTGTGGGTTCCAGGTGAGCTGCAATCATTTGCGGGTTCTTGAATTCACAGAATCATGAATCGCAGTAGCAGATGAATTCTGACTTCATACGTCCACGTATCGAAGGAGGGAGAGGAGGCAATCCGCGGTGGCTTTCTTTACCTAGGTGGTGTTGGCACATGCCGCTGCTTTCGGCACCAGCACCACTGGCACTTTCAGGAGTCTGCACGCTATTGCCAGATCTGGATGCTCACACAAGAGCAAGCAGATATCATCACACGGAGGCACCACATACACCAGGGCACCATCACAGACCCCCTTAGTGTAGTTTCAGGTGAAACAAAGTTCAATTTCATCTTCCCATGTGTCCAGTTTTTTGGAAGTTGTGTCCTTGCAGAAAGTTAACATTCCGCTAGTCTTGAGCCGCTGTGGCTGCATTTATGCCGTATTATCTATTCATCTGTACCTGATCTGATCGTCGACGCCCACTTTCAGGAGCTCGGCCCGATTCTTTGCAGAAGAGTAGTATCTGAAACTAGGAGCTGGATACAACTGGTCTCCCTGAGCAGTGAAAGCCTCCCAGCAATTTCTGGGCACGGTGTCAATGTGCATCAGAGAGCTACGGGCTTCGTGGTTCGTCGGTATCAGCGCAATTTTTTCAATCGAACGCTGAAAAGGAAATCCCAAAGTTTGTGTTAAAACATTGCAAATCTCACTTTGTGGAAAAGTAAATTTTTCACTTGAGAAAGTTAAGGGATCTAGTGATGATGATTGAGACGTTTAATCGCCAAAGATTATTACAGCTGGAAATGCTAAATACCAGTTACAAAAAGATTAGAAAACCACTTAGAAAGAAAGAAAAAGAACAGCGAAAACATGAGAATTGAGAATCCCTCGTGACATTCTAAGCAAAGGAGGCTGATGGTACATCATAACCTGGTCAATGAGGCAGTTGACCACATCTGGATCTTCAATATCCAGGTTTTCCAGCACACTGATGTACCTATTTGAGCGCAATGCTTCACGTTCGTAGTTGTAAATCTGCAAGGAGGAAAAGAACAGGGTCATTCCAGGCCAAATCACCCAAAGGTCATGCTTGACCCCCCTCAGTTTTGCTTCCAAAAATTATCATGGACTCCTTATTGCAAATAAAGAAATTTTCCCGAGTTTTACTGGACAATGTTGAACCGTTGTCGATTTAGGTGGTGTCAAAGTTTGTCAGAATCGCGAAAACCATGCTATGAAAGTTACCTACTGAGCAGAATTTTGCGTCTAGGTGGACTTTACTGGCATAGAATGAAAGAGCGTAGCCCTAACATTCTGCCAATGTCAAATTCACCCCCCTCGTGTTTGATTTTCGGCCAGCAAAACAGGGCTGCTTTTTGGTGCTATTTCTTACAACTTTGCGCCTTGCTAAGGGCATTTTTCACACAAGCTGGAAGGGACTAATAAATTCAGCGTGTTCTGGACCTTCCATACTTCAAAATCACGTTTTGAAGGCCGACCACACAATACTTTTTGCCCCATTTAGCCCCAAATGCCGTACTTTTGGTAAAGTTGGCCGTTTTCAACACCATTTTTGGAAATGAAGCGGTCGGCGGAGAACAATCCAAATAGATGGAGATGACAGATCAATATCCATACTAAAGCATACAAAAAAAGTGGTAGGAGAGCTCCCACAGAAGAATTTTGTGTCTTTCTTGCGACAGTTAACGTCAGAAAAATTGCTACAAATTGTAAACATATAGTATTCTTATAAATTAAATACAGTAGTCCCTCGTTAGAACGAAATCGCTTTTTACGAAATATCACTTATTTCGAAGTTTCACCAGGTCACGATCGAAATGCATGTATTTGAATCACTTCATTCGAAGTTTATCGCGAGCCAACTCCGCACAGTACGAAAACGCAAGACTCGGGAGCGCCTTGATGCAGAGTCCCACCGTCAGCAACATCCCACGACTTAGTCACGCTAAACGGCAACATGCGCTTCTCGCTGTTTCCCTCCGGAACGCTCAGGAACGCTGACGACGGGCAGCACAAAGGAGAGCAAGAGCAGTCGCGCACGTGCCCACCTCCCCGACCACGTGACGCGCCTGTAGCGATTGGGGGGGAAGCTGTTGCTTCGCTTTTCGGCATGACAGCACAACAGCACCGAAGTCTGTACGGAGGTGTTTAACTTTAGAGCAGAAAGTCGCCCTCATCCGCCAAGTAGATAAGAGTGAACAGTCCAAATCTGCCATCACCAAGGCACATGTCACCGGGGAAGATAAGCTCCCCTTGGTGATAGTAGGCAAGGTAGAAAAGCTGCGCTGCTTTCGAAACGCTACTATGCCGAAGGATTGCATCTACAGAAGCAACAAGCACGCGTGGATGACAGCAGCTATTTTTGAAGACTACGTGGGACTTCTAGATCGCAAGTTTGCTGCTGCACAGCGCAATGTCCTGTTTTGTCGTCGACAATTGCACCAGTCACGGCAAAACTGAACATCTGACGGCTATCACTTTGGAGTTTCTGCCAGCAAACACGACATTCACCCTGCAACTCATGGACCAGGGTATTCGATTCTTTCGGGTTTGTGGATGCAGACGTGCCCATTGTTGGTGCCGCCACGGATGAGGAAGTCGACATTTTATTGTGTGCGAAAAGTCAAAACAAGACTTAATTGGAGGACAGGCCAAGGAAAATTCCGTCGACAGCGGTAACACGTAATATACTTAGTCTTTTGCTCAACAAAGTCGAATGCGGTGGGGGTGACTACACCCTTATGCAGTGCCTCAAGAAACTGGAAGACACGCTGTTGCCGCCCAGCAATACCGCCCGGCAATATGAGATTATGAGCTTTTTCTCGACGCAATAAAGGTTTGTAAGACTGCTTTTCTCATTGTCTTCTTGAAATTACCTGTTCCAACGCGCTCCCACGCAATTTGGTCAAATTACACCGTATTTATGGTGCTCCCGCTTTTATCGAAATGCCGCTTATATCGAATTTTTTTCCGGTCCCGACGACTTCGTTATAACGAGGGTCTACTGCATATGTTCGGTATTCAGCATTTCTTTCCCCATTCAATTACACTTCAAATATTCGGATTTACACACCATTTATATGGGGATTTTTCTAGCACCCCCTTCTACACCCCCATAAGACAACTCCTAAAATCTTGGAACACCCCTCCAAATTTTCTGCCAGAAAGGCCATCAACTTACCTTTCCCATGTATGAACTAACAATGATGGATGGCTTCCTTTCATTTCCCATCACCTGTCCCATAACTGAGCGTAAGGTTCTTGCGTCCTGGTCGTTGTCACAGAGAAAAGCAAGAAGGACACCCCGAAGACACGATTCTGTTGCCAGATCCCACTGAGAATCCTTTAGCTTCAGCAGCGACCCTGAACCAGAAACAAGGGTGACAGGGTCTTAAACATTACACTTATAGTATTTTCCGGAGTATAATTATGGCCTGACTTTTTGGGTTATACAAGATTACACCCGATATTTACACTGATATGGTGCTACGGGCACCACTTAGCAATATCTTGTGATATGATGCAAAGACAATGCTACACAAATGAACATTTTCTAAATTTTCGTGCACATTCTTGAAACTCAATTTTAAACTCGATTTTGTCAGTTATAAAAGCTACATATCAATAACACTACATATTTGTAACTTTTGATTAGAAAGGTCCGCAAATTTTGGCAAATATGTCCAGAAATTCGAAGGTTCGTCAAACCACGTGAACCAGTGGATTCAACTGCAAACCTTAAGCTCATAAAACGTTTGTAACATCACTAGCAACAACCCCAGACTCACCCAAGGGTCCTTTGGGAGGTTTCCTAAATTTTCTGGCTCGCATGGCATTTTCTATGGCCTGCAGAAGCCTCGGCATACTGGCCCCATACCTTTGCAGGTTGTTGCTCTTGCTCGCTTGTAGGTTGCGGATGCTGCCCAGGGTGGCTGCTCTGCGCTCCTTCAGCTCACCCAGTTCACTTCTGTGTACGACAGTTCAAGCATTTGTTTATCCAATGCAAATTTGCCTGCATGCCATATCTATTTGATTCTGATGGGGGGGCCCCAAATGCAATGCGCCAGCATACATAACTTCAAATACAGTTAAACCTCTATGTAACGAAGTCAGTAAACACATCGCAAAACTTCGCTATATGGAGAACTTCGTTATAGAGAACGTTAGCTAAATTTCGGTGGTTGTTACTACAGTTAAGTAGCCTGAAGTTCCCGGGAATATAACGCACGAAAAACAAGACTATGGAAGAGAAAGAAGCAATTTATTTGGCTCAGAAATAGTCAGTTACTCGCTTTTGCACAGTCTTGAAGAACGTCTGTATCACAGACCGTTCATAGTTTGCCAGCGCCGCCAGAGCGCCCTCCTGGTCCTTGTACGATGCCGCGTATCGTCGAAGCACGTCTATAGAGTCGAGCACCTCCCTAACAGATGGCACACATATGTCCTCTTCAGTGTCGCTCTCGCTGTCCTCATGTGTATCCTTACGCAGACCGGCGACGATGTCGGCCTCAGTAAGCTCCTCTGTGCATACTGCCGCTGAGTCGGCGTCCAAAAAGTCCTCCAGTGCAACATCATCCGGCACCCCACCTTGTTCTCAAAGTTCTTCCCATCGCTGGAGCACAGCGAGCGCGTCCGTGGCTTCAGTTTTCTTTGGCCTTCAGGATCGTTGACAAAGAATTCGCCGGGTTCCGAACCTCGCAGCTACGTCCTTTTTCTTTTCACCCTTGACGACTGCGTTGATGATCTGCACCTTGGCATCTACGGACAACGATTTCCGCTTGAGCACGTTTGCCATGGCGTCCACTTTACCCGCTCACACGCGGAACCAAAAAAAGTGACAAATTAACCGGCGGTTGTAAACTGTACGGAGAGAGGAGGGGGCCTCCTTCCTTCTCATTCGTCGAACGCTGGTTGCGCACGCCGGTTGCGCCGGTCACCGAGCCCCCGGCGCCCTCCTGTCACCAACTCTCCTTTGTACAGGCTTCTCCAACACAAAGAGCGACCTGGATATGATGCGTCCGGCACCCCGGATGGCCCTGAATTCCAGAAAGTTCGGAACGTCGCACTATTTCCGAGAATCGAAGCGGCGTTAAGCGCGCGCGGAACTTCGTAACACAGAGAACACGGGCAAACGCACTTCGCTGTACGGAAAACCCAAATACATGGGCTTCAAAGGGACAAATTTACAAGCATTTGAAAAAGTTCGCTAAATTGAGAAATTCGCAGCATGGAGAGTTCGTTATAGGGAGGTTTAACTGTATACAAAGGTTCATTCACACGATATAACCTTTGCAGCATGTTCACTGCAGCAATATGGTTCCACGTATTTGAGGCTGCAGAGAGTAGGCTCCTTTCACACGATGAGCAACTCACCTCAATTCCCCCGCACAGATCACGCGCACACATTTCCGGGATGCCTAAAGGATGCAGCAATGCTCAATTCTATTCTCGCCATGACTAAAGGCCTGCGATGTCTGAAGGTTTCGGAGCAGAGTGTTGCGGCAACAGGTCTGCAGCGGTGAGCTGCGTTACTTTTCTTGTGCTTCTGTGAGCGGCACTTTGTGGAACCAGCACAATGACAAGAGCAGGGCATGTTCAACTCCAGCGCAAAGCGCATGCACCTGTGCCAGGCACACTGGTGTGCGCAGCAGCCAATGTCCTTGCACTCGCCCGTCCCAATGCATGAAGTGCTTATGAAACTCGTAAATGTAACAATGTAACAATCAAAAACAGCAATCGCGTGATGGTCGCAAGGACGTGGTGCCTACGGCAATGCGGCTAGCCTCCTTGCATCCGAGCTTCTTAATCTTCACCAAGGTAGAAATTTGGGGTAGTTGGTACATAGCCATGAGTAAAATCTTGCAGCCAAAGAAAGGACGAAGACACAACGGTAGAAACACACAACAGCGGAACTGCAGACTCTCAACTAAAGGAATTTATTGACAATACGTCATTTAAAAGGTGCAAGAAAGTAGGACACAGATAGTGATAAAGGTGAGGATAAACATGTTCCAACAAAAGTTAGTCTCCTGCAAGATAATCGAAGATGATTATCTTGCAGGAGACTAACTTTTGTTGGAACATGTTTATCCTCACCTTTATCACTATCTGTGTCCTACTTTCTTGCACCTTTTAAATGACGTATTGTCAATAAATTCCTTTAGTTGAGAGTCTGCAGTTCCGCTGTTGTGTGTTTCTACCGTTGTGTCTTCGTCCTTTCTTTGGCTGCAAGATTTTACTCATGGTTCTTAATCTTGTTCTCTGTATCCATTTTTGGGCACAATCGCAATGCACAGACGATTTTGGGTGCATAATTGCAGCGAAAAAGGTGCGCGTTAGAATCATGCAAATACGGTAACCAGTCAGACGGGTTCCAAAGGCAAAGAGATAACAAAGCCTCGTGCTATGGTGAGAACAAGGTTTAAAGGAGCATGGAAGGACTTGAAAAAGAAATCTGTCAGGGGAAGTAGAGATTAGGACTAGAAGCCCTGGGACATAGGTATATACAGTAAACCCTCGTCAACTTGAACTTGCTTATCTCGAAATATCGGTTATCTCGAATTTTTTCTGCGTCCCGATCCTTGTCGCAATGCTTCTTTTGTATTCGGGCCCTTTTAAGTTGAAGCCTTTTTTTGCCGGAGTATGGATATCTCGAAATTCCATCACCGGTAGGTCAGCGTACCTACAGCTTACAACGTGCATTCTTCGGTCCCCCAGGCTAGGTCAAGGTCAAAGCCTTTCAGTCCTAGAGACTCACGCACCGCTAGCTGTGGCAGGCAGACCGCACTCCCCTTTCCACCCAACGTCACTCCTCCTCCTCCTCTGCATTCGTCCGAGCGTCTCAGTTTCGTTTCGTTCTTCGCGGCGTGATGGCTGAACAACGCACGTGGAAGTCCCTGACTTTGGAGCGGAAGGTGGCACTTATCAAAGGCCTGGCAGCAAGTTCATGAAGCAATTATCATGAAGTGTTTCGTTCATGCAGGTTTCTGGTCTTCCACCGCCGTACCGGAGCCAGCAGACTAGTTCAGTGACTGTGATGAACTGTGCAACGACGTGATGCGCCTCGCATGATGTGAGGAGAGTGACTTAGAGGACTTGAACTTCAAGCACTATGCACTTTACAACGGCGATGTTCCAGTAGCGGTGAGCTGAGTGATACTGAAATGGTCGAGAGTGCCCACGGTAGTGACGTGCCGGGAGGAGCGTCTTATGCGTTGCATTGAAGTGCTTGAGGATGCTTTCTTGTTCCCAGACGCGAATGCTAAGCAGTTGCTATTACGGGGTTGTTCTGTCTCAGATGATGTTAAAAAATAGATGGCTGCGGAATTGTCCACGAGCCCTATTACTGTAGGAACGCTTTTTTTTTTACGTTTCATAACATAGTGCATTGTGGTAACATCGTGGCAACGTAATTTTCGTTGTTCGCTGAACTCGAAACCCTGCTTCTCGAAATTTTTTCCGGTTTTTACGACTTCGAGTTATCGGGGGTTTACTGTACGCATTAAGGGGAGATGCGGCAATTAAAATGTCGAATTTTGTGCAAAAAGTTCGTTTTTCAAAGTGTGCATTTTTGTGCTCCTCGCACCTTCACTTATCATGTCACGAAGTACTTCAGTCAAATTCAGACTAGAAATTGATTAAATACTTATTTTTGTAACCCGCACTCGCAAAAAAGTGAGCAGAAATTACGCTCGGAAGGCTCTTTCTGTTTTGCCAATTGCGCGATAACTTTCCTACCGATCGGCGCCATCTTGGTATCATTTGAAAGAGGAGAAATCCATCTCTCCGATGGCCGTAGTTTCGCACTTCTCCGACAGCAAGTAAGGGAGCAGGGCACGATCGATGAAAGCAAAACTCGGAAAGTGATTGGCTCCCGAGAGTCACGTGGCCAGTGCGCGGCCCTCCTATTGGCGGAGGCGGCGCGCCACGTTCAAAATGCGCGCTTTCCTCGATGTTCCGTGCCGCGCCGGCTGTTCTGGGGAGTTTGTAAAGCACGATGATATTGATTTTACGTAATATTAGGCTCTGAAAAAGCTGCGTGACTAGAAAGGCTACTGTCCTGGTGGGTTTTGAAGGGCTGCCGTAGCGATTTGTGACAAATAGAGCAAAAGAAACTTCGGAGCTGGTTTTCCCAGCTTTTCATTTGCATCTGATTGTCATTACGGGGAGCTTCACCATATCTGTACGGTTGAAGATAGAGGCTTCCTGTCTGTTGCATGGTGTTCCAGACACATTAAGGAGTGCAATAAAGCTATTAGTTATTATTTATCTCATACAGAAAATTTTGAAAAGCCCTTTTTGTCAAGCAGTATATCTGTAGAAAAACAGGACAAGGGGTATTTAAACTTTGGCTAGCAATAAATGAGATGGGGAGAAAAACTAACAGTTTTATTGCACAGGGCAGGCCCTTAGTAATGTTTTGACATAAAAATATCATGAAATTTCAACACAATTAATCAATCAATCAAGAGACTCGTTAGACAGTATGCTTATGCCTATAACTCAATAAGTAAAATAGATATTCAGAAACCGATTGTTGCATTGAGATGCTGGTGCTGAAATACATAAGCACACCAAATTTGGTTAAGTTTGAACTATAAATAAGGAAGTTAGCTTTAATTGCCACATCCCCCCTTAAAAGTATGACAGCAGCATTAAATTCCATGCATAGCACACCAAAAATTCTAGTCAATGAAATAAAATATTAAATTCTCAGTGAGCTTACCGAATCATGTGAAGCCTTTGAGCTCCTGCACTTTCAGATCCTTTCACTTGCTTGAGGTGGTGTTCCACTGTGTTCAGCTCCGAGCGCAATTCTCCCATCCTTTCTTCTATTTCACCAAGCTGTTTCTCACGTCTCTCTTTCTCCTGGGTAGCTCGGTTGTGGTCGCTGACAATTGGAATGTTCGAACCACATAGGTTAGCTTTGCTTTGCTTTTCTTCTCACAAAAATATTACATATACTACAAACCTCGTTTATACGACACTCAAAGCCACTTATTCGAAGACAACAGATTTTCTTCATGCCAAAATAAATGTGTGTGCCAAGTACAACACCATATGCCTGACTCCCGGAAGACAGTTACAATTCCAAAGCACATCGAAACTGGAACTATGGGGTGCGATTGTGATGACACTAGACGCCACTTTTGCTAAGCACACTAGAAACAAACTGATCCCGCGGGACTGTCTACGCTGACCTCAACTCGCGAGCTGACCCAATACGAATTTTATCATAGCAATTACCAAGAAAATGTCGAGGAAACGTAACTAATGATTTTTATTAAAGGTACTGAAAGGTATTAAAGGTACTGAGGTATCAAAACTGGAAAGACATTAAATTGTGTGGTAACTCTACAGAGAAGAGTTGCACTTACATAGAAATTATAGGTCAGAAATTAAGTTAATTTTGCAATTGGGGGGCAAACAGGGGTCTTTCCAAACTGCTTTTTAGAATGCTTTTGCGAACTGGTTCAGTAATTTCGTCATTCTTTGACCTCGTACGGCTCAAATAAGGTGCACACCGTTTTTAAAAAATTTACCTTTAGAACAATTTTCTCTTGAACTTCTATTGAACTTCGTTGTAAAGGGGTTTGACTATTTGAACTGGGAAAAACACACAGTAATTTGAACCTATGAATGTGCAAACGTTTATTCAAGCAAGACTGCCAGGTTATCAGATACACTTACACTGATATCTTGCATACCTGCTTCTATGACTCACAACAAACTGGTTTTCAGATAAACTTGCACTGATCTCTTGCATACCTGCTTCTATGACTCACAACAAACTGGTTTTCAGATAAACTTACACTGATCTGAGTTCTTCGATCCTGTCTTTCAAAATAGTGGTTTCTTTCTTCTTTTGGTGGACCTCTCGTTCTATTCTTTGAATCCCGGCCTGTGGTGAAACATGACGTTGATTATGAAATTGCCTGATCTTATCAACGACTGACAGAATATAGCTATGGGCTTTACCTCGCATTCTTTCAATTTTTCTTTGGCTGCCAAAAACTGCTTTCGAGAGGCTGAAGACTCTGGTTGTGTATCTTTTATCTGTTTCATTGTCTCATTCAATTCTTGCTGCAGTGCTTGCTGTGCGTCGACTTGAGATGTCACCCTGCCCTGAAAAGCCACGCACGTTAATACACACCATGTTTCTGCCAATGATCCACGTGAAGTAGATGTAGCTTCGGGTGAGGACAGGAGACATCCAGCTCAACCTATAAGGAAAAAAGAATGCTGTATACCTCCATCTTTTCTATCTTTTCCTTCAGCTTCTCCAAGTTGTGGGCTTCCTTGCGGCATACGTTGTCCTTCTCTTGAAGAACCTGCGTACGATCGTGGTAGAGCGTACAGCAGCGTACCAGTGAGCTCAAGTACTCACGTAGACCTACAGCACACTATTTTTCCCCGCAAAATTTCTAGAGAAATGAAGACAATTACAACACTTGAGCTACTGTAACGGCTGAGCATTAAAAGATGTTGGCATTGCAGCTACTCCGAGCACTGCAACCATACCAGATGTAATGCTGGTAGAGTGTGCACTCATCAAGAACAAGAACAACCCTTACTGCACCAACTGCCTGAATAGAACGTTTACTACGACAGTGATATCCATGAAGCTGAAATGGTTGTGCAATGAGACGTCCTTCAAACGAGCAGAACTGCGTTTGATGAAGAAAACAGCACCAGCTAAAAATCATACTGAGCATAGATAGTGCCCACTAGAGGTGCTTGGTACAAAAAAATGGTGCTGGACCTACTTTCAACAACAACAACTTTATTTTAAGATGATGAATGGGGAGTTTCCTCACATCGAGAATCACTTCTGGCACTCTACCCCATTGCTGGTGGTGATGTAGGGAATGAAATAATGAGCCGCTTCACAATAAGTATCGAAGTCAGATTGTGTCCAGAAAGGTCAAAAGAGCTTTGAGCGCAGACACTTTCATTTTTGCTGTAGCAGGCCGTAAGACAATCACTGAGGCTGACCTGTAGCATGCTGTAGTATCCACCACTCCCCTTCCAAGAACCAGTAAGTGGATTATTGATACTCATGTCACCTCCACGAAGTAGCACTATACAGTATGGGAGCTTCAATCAGGCTTGCGGCATGTAGCAGATTAATTTTCAATGGCAAACAAGACATCGTGGCCCAGTTTTGTTATAGCAGCCTACTGGGCTGCTTCCGCAAGGCAACACTGCTTCGTATATTCCCGACATTATACAACGTTTTTGAAAGTTGAATTGTGCAGCGCTATAATGCCATTCAACAAAAATACTCTGCATGATTGCTCTTGATACGGCACAAATCACACTTACGTGCAATGTGTGAGCCAGGGCCTACACCAGGATTCTTGGGCCTGGTGGGGAGATGTGAAACCAGTCGGACAAGCCATTATTCGTTTGTAGGGGAGGGCACACGTATGGACGGGAACGAAAAACGAGTCGGTCCCGTGCGCCCTCCCCTACAAACAGATACAGGATTTTTCGGACTCGGCGGGGATCGCGCTAAAGTCCGAAAAAATTAATTTCGCTTCAGAATGAACTTTACTAAGCACTAGTAGGTTTGAAAAATTTGTCGATGCTTTTCTAACGGGCTTCCAGCTCTACCTGATAACATCAGCTGCTATTTCCCGAAGCGACATTTTGGCTGCGTTACAACACAAACTCCAGAGTAGAGTAGAGTCACGTGACAGAGTTGTACCACGTGACCATGGGAGTAGGGTAACCCTCGGGTAGGTTGTGAAACGGGCGCGAGTACGATTCTCAACATGGCGACAGCAGACGACAGTGACGTTTGGGCCTCAGGACATCAGAACTGCTGGCCGCTGCTTTGCTTTAGTGTGACGTTGTTGACTTTGGTATGGGGTCATCTGCGTGGGTTCGTAAAGCATTCATTGCCATGAATTAGGGTATCTATCGCATGTTCCGAGAAAGGGTAGCGCTGTTCTCGTCCGCAGCTTACCGCAGCCAGCTCTAAAACGCGTAGAAACAGATTTCGACATTTACATGTAACGATCAGACGTGTGTTGTACGTATGATTCCGTACATGTTGTTCTGAAGAAAACATCAGGTCGCAAAATCCGCACTGAAACTTTCCTGCGTCCTCCACGATGCAGCCGACCCCAGCAGCAGCAAAAGCGGACGACCGTAGATTTCAATGCAGACGACAGCTCTGACGTCACTACTCTTAGCTACTCCCGTCTGATAGGAAGTGGAGCGAGTCGATCTCGAGTAGCTACTCTCGAGTGGGCTACCTGCTTTTGGAACGGGGGTCGTGACGTCATCGAGTAGGTTTTGGAAAGCGGAGAGTAGCTACTCCCTACTCGGGTCGACCCAGGTGAGTTTTGGAACGCAGCCATTGTCACTGTGCACTGACAGGGCCATCGCCATCGTCAAGTCCGCAAGTCGGCTGCACCTAACGCATGCGTGCTTTAGGTGAAGCTCGCTTTACAGCACTGTCGCACAACTCGCGGGTGGACAGCACATGCTGGGCCTCTTGAATAAAGTCATTGGCCAAAAACGAAGACGCACAAGAGTTACAACAGACCTCCTTTACTCAGAGGAATGGAAAATGCAGAATCATTGCCTATTTATTCCCTTCAATATTTTATTTGGTTGATTTCTTTTGATACGAATTTCGGGTGATACCAATATTTTCTGTCACCCCAAGAGAGAAATTCACCGATTGGGCAAACAGAGTCCGAAATATCGAACGACGGGGCTGCACGGAGTCCGAAATTTTGGACGTTCCTATACAACAACTCTATGGGACCCGCGGCCATTCTGAGAACGAGTCCGAATAATCGAGCATGTCCGAAAAATCAGTCGGCGACTGTAATGGTTTGTCTGATCAGTTTCATATCTTGCAGCCTCCAGGGTCTTGTCCGAGGCCACGGCTCATATATTGAAAGCAAGCGTGATTTGTGCATTAGCAATGTAAATCACATCAATCAGAGAGGTGCGAGTTTGAGATGCGCTGAGAACCTTCCTGATATAAGCGGGTTGAAACATTACCTGCTCTTCTTGTGCTACTTTGGCCCAGAGAAGTTCCTTCTGCAGGTGTTCCAGCTTCTGCCGCTGATTATCCATGCTCTGCAGACGACGCCACAGCTTCTCGCAACGTCTCACTTCGCGCTCCACCTCTGGAAGCAGCTAAAAATGCAGCAATAGCAGAAACAGTAAACTTGCACGTTCTCTCCAAAACGGGTCATACAGCTGATACAGTCAAGCCCCTGGCGACTGGCAAACCACGAGGAGCTTGAAAAGTGTTTGGTATTGAGGGTAAGGAGAGCCACAAGCCAGAACAGGTCCATTACTTATGCTAAGGCGGAAGAATTTGTACTTTGGCGTAGATTTCAGTGTTTCTACTGCAGCAAATGTTGGCTGACAAGGTATCATCAACGCAACGGTCTCATTTTTCACGAAGTGCCTGGAAAAGGTGCTGCTGCTGATGCTAATATGTGCAAAGACTGGCACACACAACGGAGTGGGAAATTCTTTGGTTTCTAATGAGTGAAGCACCGTAATAAACTTGCCACGTGTAACAATAAACCATGTCATTGTAAGCTATGTTTCCTACAGTGTTTGTGCACCTCTGGAAACAATCAAAGACAGCGTCTGACATTCTGGACCGCATCTTCTCAGTAAATGGAACTCTTGACAAATTAACAAATTATCTCAGCCCCTCCAGGCTCCATCTAAAGAGATTCTACAATAATTAGAAATGGCCAGAATAAATTTAGTCAGACTTTACTACATGTGTGTATACCTTTTCTTTTCGGACTACTTCAATCTCTGTTTCAATGCATTCCTCTTCAATCCTGTGATAATCTGCCTTCAGCTTCTCCAGCTGTGTAGCCTTCATGAAAAACTGTGGAGCGAAAGGGATGTGCAAGAATGTGTGAGCGATCATGGGCATACTGAAAGACTACACAATTCCACAGGCTTCCAGAGTCAGGAATTTTCTTCTAGGACAAAAAGCACAACGGTCAATCCTGTTCAATGTTCCGAAAAGGGAGCTTCAACAGGATATATCGCACACTACTTACAGTCATCCGAGACACAGTAAAACGGCCTGCTGTAAGGTTTTTTTACACTGTAAAGGCTGGAATAAGTTACGTGTGAGTCATTTTTCAAGAACTGTAACCACGTTCTACAAGTGGAATGCCCCCACAAGAGAGACACCTGAAGCAGGAACCAAAGATGTCTCAGATTTCACAGTACACCTTATTTGATACTAAATAAGTATGCCACATATTGTAGAGATAACAGAGGACACTAGCTATGAACTTTATTTGGCACACTGCACCTCACAACCACATGATGGGTAATTATAACTTCTACACATCATCTTAGCATTACTCTCGTGCTCTAAATTTGAAACTGACGCTGTTCTCATTAGAATAAATTTGAAGTGTGCAGGTGTTTGCTGCCATTTGTAGCCCTGATACAGCAGCCACGTTGCAGAAAAACTTCCCTGCAAATTCCATTGTCTTTTCTTATTATTTTTATTTTTCATAGCTTCTACGCCCTCTTTAATAAGTTTACACCGAGGAAATAGCCATTGCGGTACTCACACGATACTTGTCCCCTGGGCTCTTGCTCTGCAGGAAGTTTCTGCTGGTCTCCTGATTCAGGACCATCACAGGGTTGTCAATCTGAATACAATAGTACTCTCTATACTCTGCTGAACAACACAGCAGGACGATACAGGTACAAGATGGCGAGCACAGCAATGTAGAAACAGCAAGACGGACATGATTACACCCCTGTGTTTCAGGGTTAAACCCGGTAAAACACATTCTGACGGCTTGTTTTGCATCACAATCACTTGTGATAAAACCTGCCCAAAAAATAACTTGCAAAAAGTGCAAATTCAACACGCGACACAGCCGAGTCCACTTATTACGATATTCAATGTAACGATAGCTCTGATATGACAATCAAATTGCTCAGTTCACCCACTGAAGTACGCGTAAACAAGGCCTCGATATAACTATAGTCATTAAAGCGCTTGCTCGTGTACAGCAATCAGAATTCTCCCGCTGGCCAGTAAAATGTGCTAAGATCCAGAGGCAAGATTCCATACGCTTCATTATAAACTATGGCTGTGTGGCTGAAATTCTAACCTGCACATTGAAGTGGTCCAAGATAGAGAGTAGCTCTTCACGTTTTGAAGAGACAACGGTGCCATTTGCTGCCTTTATCTTATAGCTGGAAGATCCGTCGTGACTCAGGCGTCGTTGCACAATAATTGAACCGCCATAGACACCCGGTCGATATGCATCGGGTCCTTTGTTACTCAACTGCACTGTCACCTCTGCAGACCTAAAGAAAGATGCATTAAATGTGCAAATGTGTTACGTTTCATCTGGTGTGAGCTAAGGATGGGCAGCAGGTAACGACTACATGGAATTACCTACACTGTACTTTAAAAGGCAAATAAGTACTACTTGTGCAGACTTACTGTTCAAACTTCTAAGAGCCATAAAATCAGTTTGAATAATTGAGCAAGACACCAGATTTCCGGTCAAAGGCAAAAGCTCGGGTTCCTTCTAAGACCACCATTCGAAATACTGTGGCCAGATGGTGGTGGTGGTTGTGATGGTGAAAGGGCTTGCCACGACTGACGCCCTGGGGAATGTGCATCCTGGACCGACTTCTGTCACCAGAAGCTGCCAATGATATGCTTGCTCCACCCCCAATGAGAGTGAGGAAACACAGAAAATCATCAAGTGGCTCTAGTTCAGTTCTGGCTGTACACAGAGATGGGCATACTGCTGTGCGACAGTTCAGTATGTGACAGCGTGCCGTTAAAACACTGTGTATGCAGCCGCATACATTGTCGATGCACCCGAGGATGTTCGTGTGACTGCCAACACCACGGAAGTGGAGAAATATTCTCAACTGCTGTCACATCACCATCCACGTCCATATCCAGAATGACCAGAGGAGTCAGTAGGTGAGAGCGAGGGAGGGTGGCCACTTCGACAAAACTGAGGTTGCAAAGCTTTGCCCCCCCTCTGACATATTACATGTTTTGGGGAACATTTTTTTATGGGAATTGCATGTTTGCTCATCGAGCTTTGCTTACTGCAGGCAATGTTCTTTGATCAGTGAAGAAAATTGTTTAGTGCTATTGCGCAGACTCCACACCAGTATGACATGCCTCCCTGCATTACGACATTGCATCTGCAAGGCAGGTGCCTGAAGCAAAAACTGTACAGTTCACAAGTTAGGTAGAATATTGTTGCTGCGCATCCACGAGCTGGAGAGTGCTGTGGTGATTCCAACAGCGCTCGCTGGACATGTTACAGATGACAAACTTAAGCAGAATGAAAGAATCTAGGTCTACTCTGCTTCCTCCTCCTCAACAAGCCATCCTGACCATCGATCTAGCTTTGAGGAAGTCGAACTTCTCCCTCTTCGTGTGTCTTTTATTCCATCCATAGTCTGTTTCTTTTTTTAGTTTTTCATTATGAATCTGTGCCGCGAGCCTGTTTACTTTTTCACCATTCACTCAGTAACACTTACCGCGTTCCAGTTTCGACGAGACCTTTGACGCTTGTCCCTCGGCATGCACTGGCTGCTTTGCCACCGAGGCCAACAATAAGCGCAGTCAAGATAGCACTTTTGCCGCCTGCATTCACATGACATCCAATTAATACACACACAAACATTCTACAGTTCAGCTGGTACATGAGCAGCAGGTACAGGGAGTACATTGCTTAAAATGTTATTCATGCAGGGTTTGCCACACGCTGCAAAAAAAAATTAATCCTGTTTGGCACTTCAATCACCACAGGTGTGGGTGCAACATCTTCCTTAAACGAGCATCGAAAGCGGTGTTTAGCATTTCTCGAGACCCAAATTTGTTCTTCAAATAGGAGTCGCCACAAACAACATACCCACATAATTTCCATCTATTCTCTCGCCCTTCCCACTAGAAAAAACAGGGTCCAAAAAACACTGGAGGTGCATAAACTACACAGGAACATTAGTTGCAGGATTTTCAAGCGATGAGATACCTCCGAATTTTAGTATATTAGTTGTGCACTACCGTATGAGCTGCTATTGACGTTGTCAGTGCGTAGAGGACAATCGTGTCCCCCTACACGAGCCAACTGATTGGTGTTGATCGAACATCATTACACAAGCGCGAAAGAAGCACCGCCATACTGTACCTACCAGGCAACTGGTGGCGGTCACCAGGCAATATACCGGGCCCACTACTGCTCATCCTACCAGATAAATACAGTGAGATGCTGATCGAAGTCGTCGTCAGGTGCACCGACAATCAAAAGCCACTCATCAACTTTTGTCACGCTGTGTTGTAGTTTCATAGTGTGTTTATCCAGCATTTCTGTGTAGTTTGAGTGACAGTATCGTCCACTGTCAGTAGACCATCATCCAAATGCAGTGCACAAACAGAACAAAAGCAAGGCAGTAGCTTCTGTAGCACGTACGGTGTCGGCGTTGATTGCAATATGGGCAGAGCGAAAACCATGCGGTACACACAGCAATCACTAAGAGGTGCTCAGCCAGATAACCATGCACAAAACTGCTGGTGCATAAATTATGCTACTTTTTTCCCCTTTCTCTGCGTTTTTCGTGAAAAACAAGGAGAGCACAGATTATGCAAGTAAGTATAGTATTTTTGCTTGTACAGTGTTTCATCACAGTGCGATTAAACTTATAAGACACCGAAAAAGGCAACCATGAACGGTGAGGCATGACTTTGGAGACGTGGCACTCTCCTATGGTTACATAATCAGGTCCGTGCGACATAGCATCAACATGGGATGCAGCCATGAATTCTCAGGCTCGGTGCTACCGAATCTTACTTGACGCTAACCAACGTGTGACAAACACAATTCCATTTTTAATCTGTCCTCCACTTACTTCCGTTCCTACCAACAATGAAGTTCACTCGATCCGCAAATTGGAAGTCTAGCTTCGAATGACACATGAAGTTCTTGAGCTTGATTGACTCGATTATTCCTATGCCAGTTGTGTCTTCCGACTGCAAAGACAAGATATAAAATTGTTTGAAGCATCGCGCGAGAAAAGGTATGGATCACTTCAAGCTATCGCACATGAAAGGCAGCGAAACCGACCTGACTGCCCTGAGACAGCGAATCTCGTGGCTTTTTACTTGGAGAAAGGTCTGACAGTGAAGACACCTGGAGGGAGTCGTTCACGTGGCTCTCTCCCCTTCTCTTCCCCAGCATGATGTCAGTTTCCTCTCAACTACGAGGGAAAAAAGAGAGAGAGGGGAGCAGGAGTGATGACGCTGTGAAAACGAGCACCTCATCCAGGAACGCTAGAGCAGGGAGAAGGTAACAGCAGCCTCAGAGAGGACTGGACCTATATGAATAACAGCAGACACAACAAAAACTAGGCGTGCGCAAATACTTATTTTAAAACGGAAGCGAATAGGTAGTGAATACTTATAAAACCCAATCGAATATGAAACAAGTAGTTGTAAAACCGAACCAGATGCACATGCAGCACATGCAGTTATAAACATGGGTACAGCATGCATACACAAAAGATTCATTTGGATCAGAATAGGAAGTAGAGCTCATTTTGTATCTTTCCCATTCCAGGTGCCATTTTCAGCCTTACGTGTGCGTCTTCAGAATTATTTTAATACGTTCAGTTTGGAAGAAACATTGATTTCATTCCAAGTTACAGTATGGAATTCCACGTTCAATACAGAAACCAAATCTAATACAGAGTTGTTCGCTTCCATATTTGAAATATTTGAATATTGTGCAGACCTAATAAAGAAGGGAAGCTTTACAAATTTTCGAATAATAAAACAGAGAATTGTATACGTATTAGACTCGAACTGAATGTGACATTCCACATCCAAATTCTGACTCCAATATCTCTTCCAAGCTCGATATATCAGAATCGTTCCGAATGTGCACACACAAGCCTGAAAAAGCCGCGCGCAACAACAAAGTCAGTGCTCCACATATATCCACAAATCCATCTGTGACATCTTGCAGCGGTCTTTCCAAATTGCACTTGTCTCACTTAGCAAGCACTGCTTAAACTACAACAAGGTGGTGTGACACTATATTTTCTTTGTGGTGCTAGAGAACACCTCATGTTTCAAGTGTCTCGCAGTTCTTTCAATTCCTGGTACTGGGATTGGCATCTTGCAGCACTTGGCAAGTGAATGTCTCTAATGAGCTATGCGAGAAAGGTACCACGCCATTTCTGTTCACTGGCGCTGCAAAGACTGGGGATTGTTTTTATGTGGCAAATGTTACTCATTGAAAATGTGTTGAACGCTGCAGTGCAGTGACACAAGGGAATCACTCGTGAATCAGTATCCGGCAGTTACGTGCTTCGGTCGTACAACTATTTCCTTCGTATTTATTTCAGTTTTAATATGACTGTTAAAACAGACCTAAAGAAAAAAAAAGGGGGAGGTATGAAACAGCCGCAGGAATTTATGATTGCAATCCAGTTTAACAGTGCTGTGTCATTTTTTACAATTGAAGTGCTATCAGTGCTGTGCATTTTCTTTGCTTTTTTTCTTCTTTTTTGTATTTACCATTACATGAACTTTCACTGCACTTTCTTGTCAACTACTTGGCTAGCAGGAATTAATGTATTTGTATAGTATATCCAGGGTGGTCACCATGCTTGCTTTAAATATCCCAGCAGTTTCCAAACCATGATGGCGGCATAAAGTAGACTTCTAACAAAACGCTTCAGAAGGATATTTGCACTGCACAAACCAAACCAGACCTACACTATGTGAAGATTTTAAAAATATAACTTTTCTTTCCCGTGAAATGGCTGAGCACACAAGAAAGTAAGGTGAAGCTCTATGCAAGCTGACACCAAGGTACAAGTGAGCCCTCACCCTGAAATCCGTCAGCACAAATGAAAGCAAAAAGCCTATAAAGCAATGGTAAGGTCCTCTTATTACTGCGATTCTGTTTCTGTTACCAGATGTCGCATCCAGATGACTGGGTTTTTAAAATAAACGAAAAATACAATGTTTTAAAAGAACTTTCGTTTTACCGTCAGCTAAGACCACCGTGCTAGGACACTCGTGCCGCTGCACTGAACGCGCTACGCATGTAAATCAGACCAGCTTACTATCAATGGAATCAACGAGAATCACTCAGAATGAACCGAGACTGAGAACCACCTCTTGCATGTTTACAGAAAGGTCCCTTCCTTCTCGACTGTACAGACTCACAAGATGTCAGACCATTTGCTGACACTCAAACATATCTTAAAACGTCCGGGTGTACAGCCATGATATGACAGTGTGAATGTAGAAAAATAGCGAGGAGACACGTCTCGTAAGTTAGTAAAAAAGACATGCGTCAAAATAGTTCAGCACGTGCAGGCAGTTTGGGAACACATTCAACACATTTTGCGCGCGTCTCCTACAGATGAAAAACGCGAGTTTTTCGCATACTCTTTCGTGTACTAATACACTAGAAGCAAAGAACAAGCGAGCTCACTGTGTCAACGGGATTTCGTGGCGAAAACACTTACCAGCATACAATAACAAGAGTAGACAAAACCGGACAAGCAGAACACCAACACCGCCAAGAAGTTTTGCCGGTTTTGCCGCCAGATCTGACTTCTCCGCCTTCTGTCGGATTGCTGTCAGACTTAGCGGATGGATAAATACTTGGCTTTTTTGGCGCCTGACTATAGCCGAGCCGATAGCCGTTCACCGGTTTCTAACCAGACGTGAAATTACGTGATGACTTCAGCACATGGAAGAATGACATTATTTTTTGACAAATTCCATCGTTTCTTGTGACTGTGACAGTAGACTGTAGACCTGCGTTGCAGCGTTGAAGCTACTAGAAGGACTAGAAGAGCTGAATGCAAACAGCACCAGTAGACGCCAGCAGGACAGGAGTGGGCAGTAATATCACACGCTTGGTCAAGGAGATGAGAAAGCAGAAATATACAAAATTTGTGTACTATACATATAAATGAGACATTCATGTGCTCCTGTCACGTTTGGATTGTTTCTGGAAGTGCTGCGCCTCGAACGCTGCAGCTCTGCTCAACCAGGGGCGAATCCAGACCCTCGGTTTAGGGGGGTTCTTTGTCGAAGCGCGTAGTGGGGTCCCCAGCGAAAGGGTCCCCGGAAAAAACGTCCCCGGAGAAAAGGTCCCCTACGCCGATTCATCGAACGCCGTTTCATCGAATCGATGGCCGCCGCTTTTTCTTGCGGTAACGTGTGAAATACGTAAAAGGCTCCCCAGTCTCCCCAACGTGTGAAATACGTAAAAGGCTCTCTGACCTAACCTTGGTCAGTCTCCCCAACGTGTGAAATACGTAAAAGGCTCTGCTGACCTAACCTTGGTCAGGCGTCGATGAAACGGCGTTCGATGAAATGGGCAGACACCCTATTCATACAAACATGGGAAAAAGATGTACATTCTGCCTTCGATAACATGGCCTGGTTATAGGTTTCGGATGACGCATGTTAAAGCTGGTCCACTAATTTCAGGATGATTCATGATGCTCTTTGTGGCAATGGCCAACACACCTGACTGGGCAGTGTCCTGCCGTTGGGATCTTGTTCAGCGGATAGAGCTAACAGCCAGGAGCGAACATACGTCTGATCCGAGAGGTAACGCTGAAATAAACTGTTTAAAAATAATACGTCGAAAAATCCAAAGTTAAAAATGCATTTTTAAATCTAAATCATGAAAATATGCATTGTGTCGAGTTCCTGGGTGCCGAAGTTCTTTCTTCTTCAACCACTTGCTACATCACTGCGGAACTCTTCTAATCAGTCCCATGGGTGTGGACCAGAATCTCGATTTAAGCGTTCAAGTACAAGACCATGTCGACAATTCAAAAATGACGTGAAAATTCGCGCTCTAATAGTCACTGACTCGAGTTACGAGCGGTAAAGTATAACTCCACGGGACAGACTCCCGAGGAGACCTTTACTCTAGGGGACGTTTTCTCCGGGGACCTTTTCTCCGGTTCCGAGACGTGCTAGAGAGTAAGAGAGACAACAGGCCGGTGTCAGGCCAGAGACAACAGTATCCAACTCCTTGATCCTTCAAGCAGGGCCGTCCTTAGGCCGATTTGGCCGAATCGGGCCCGCCCCTGGCGGTGCCCCGCGATGCCGAAAAGGCAACCGAAAATGTTGATTTCGAACGAAAGCGTCAGTATACCCATGCACGATTTGAAGTGTAGAAACCGGTGGGCGATGAAACTGCCGTAGGCCGACCAGCACCAGATGCAACGTGGCCTTTAATTGGTCAGGTCCGTCGAAAAGCAGAAACAAAACACGAACGCACAAGTCGTCGGCTGTTTTACAGCCAGAGCGGTGATATCGTTAAAATAGAAAAGAAGGAAAAGGAAGGGAGCGCCGAGAACAAAAGAACAAGGACAGCACACGATGCGGGGATGACATCTTCTAGAACTTTCGACGGATTCCCGCTCTCCAACAAATATGTTTTCTGAACAGTGAGGGCAACTGCAAGGGTAACAAGCCTGGGGCGTTTGCGGATGTGGTCAAGCGCTTGCACGTGTGGGAGCGGATGTTTCCTTCTTTTTTTTTTTCTTTGTCAGCTATATATTGCGCTTTAGTCCTCCCTTTTGCCGGTCGCTATATTCCTTTAAGACAGTTGACGACCGTAATTGGAAGAGCTAAGTCGAGTGCTCTTGCATCGGGATGCGGGGCGGGAGGGGGGGCATACAAAACAAAAGGGGTGAGGGTGTCCCCTCAGAGAAGCTCTACTGCACTGCTGTTATGCAGGGTGCAATAAAAATCCCCCCTCTTGTAAAGAAAGCCGAAAAGTATGAAGAAACGGAGCACGTTGACAAAAAGTTGTGACACATTCATGGCTATATGTTGAAGTTTCTTGATTAGTGCAATATTCATTAATATTAGGACTGTACAAAATGAACCTTTTTAATACTGTGTTAGCGCCGCGAAGCAACTGTGGCTATGAGCTGCATATACAGACGTGGACAGAAGGAGAGAGGACAGGAGGGAGGAATGGGGGACAGGGGGGTTAATATGCGTCCTGGGCGGATTCAAAGCAAACTGTGTCGACATTCGTCTGGAAAGTCTGCCGGAAAACCCATGGAAAACCTGAGACAACACAGCCGGTGCGGGGACTCAAACCTGCGGTCACCTCCCATTCTCGGCGTGGAAAGCGAACGTCCTAACCGCTATGCCAGGGCTGTTCAAGACCAAATAACCATTAAGTGGCATATCGCGATACTCCAATCACATTTTATCCCAACCGGCGTGATGATCCATGATGACATCCATGGTATCCATGACAGCGACGCAGCGGGGGATGCCACGATATCCCACCGTTAAAAATCCCAGAAGTTAAAAATCCAAGAGTTCTAAATTAAAGCTCTAACATGAAGAATGGCGCGATTTTATTGTTGAATAATACATATTACTGACAAACTTCGCAGTATTGCGCGAATCTGACGTCTGTAGAAGTGTAATCGTCGAGAATAAAAGCTCTTTTCCTTTTTTTTTTGTGACCGTTAGGCTTAGCATGGCGGCCACATCAGATCAGCAGAAATTGTCAGAATTTGGTTAGGTTAGGTTAGTTTTCGGAGGTTAGGTTATAGTTTAGGTTGTTTTTGACAGTTCTCCACGAGGTTGGGGGGCTCCCCTCAGCTGGGCACGTGCGCATCGGTACGCTATAGCGTGAACATGGGATTTTAAACGGTGGATTCTTGTGACATATGTGTTATATGAGCGTGTCGTCGACAATAGAAAGTTTACGTATGCGCGTCAAAACGGAAATCGGGTGTAGAAAAAAAGGTCCCCTGCGCCGATTCATCGAATGCCGTTTCATCGAATCGGTGGCCGCCGCTTTTTCTTGCGGCAACGTGTGAAATACGTAAAAGGCTCTCTTGACCTAACCTTGGTTCGGGGCAGTGTCCTGACCGTTGGGACCGTTGGGGAGCGGATAGAGCTAACAGCCACAAGCTAACATACGTCCGATCCGAGAGATAACGCTGAAATAAACAGTTTAAAAATAAGACCTCGAAAAATCCAAAGTTAAATATGCACTTTTAAATCTGAATCATGAAAATATGCATGGTGTCGAGTTCCTGGGTGCCGAAGTCGTAGTCGCTACAATACATTTCCCTCTTTCCATGCTCGGTAGCTGAAAGTTCCCCACGCTGCTCTTTTCTCTCTCTCTCTCTTTCTTCTTCAACCACTTGCTATATCTCTACGGAACTCTTCTAATCAGTCCCATGGGTTTGGACCAGAATCTTGTTTTAAGCGTTCAAGTACAAGACCATGTGAACAATACAAAAATGACGTGAAAGTTCGCGCTCTAATAATCACTGAATCGAGTTACGAACGATAACGTATAACTCCATGGGAGAGGCTCCTGGGGGGACCTTTTCTCCAGGGACGTTTTCTCCCGGGGGCGTTTTCTCCGGTTCCCACGGAAATCGGCCCGCGTAGACGCTGTGAAGAGAAATGAATACCTCTGCGCATATGCCGGAGAAAATGAATAAAAAATGGATGAAATAAAATGGAACCAATGAAAAGTCCTCGTGGCTCGTATAGATGCATAATAGCAAAATATATACATTTAAAAAAAATATTCAAGTCATCTCTCTGGACGAGGACATACACAGCTCACGTGCGCGAAACAATTTCCCTACCTTATGTGCGCTCCAACCAGACTCATCTATAGTGATGCATGCACAAAAGATTTCCCGCAGAAGAAAGACATTAAAGCGTCGCTCTACTTCTTTTACTTCTCTCATTACTGGAGACTTGGAAAAATGTGAATTTGGATTAACTTTCGCCAGTTCGAAAATTCTCATCTTATCTCGCTCTTAAAGCGTTAACAAATGAATCTCGAGCACTTACGAGATTAGATCGTAAAAGGAAACAACTTTTAATGCATTTATTAATTCCATTTTCTTTTTTATGTGTCGTATACGTCTAGGCTGGAAGACGGGGACCACACCCAAATTTCGAGCAGGTGTCTTTTTTGTTTTTCTTTTTGCGCTGCGAGACGCACTGAGCAATATAAAAAAAAAGTGCAATTTCATCTTCGTCTGAAGAAACGACCCTCCCAGCGAAGCAGACGGTCTCTCTTCATACTGGTACCCGTGGTTTATTTTGCTTAATATTAATGTGGCCAGAGAAAGCTATTGCTGGTTACTGGCAACGTCTAGAGTTCCACCGCAAAGGGAATCTAAAAATCATAATCTAATTTTAAATTCACACAGTAGAGTACATTCACACATTAAACAATCACACTATTTTGTAGCCACGTGTTCGTATTGTTCCACGGATCCACAATGGCTGACAATCATGAACAAGAATATATGCATTAAGTGGGAAGGTCAGTCGCCCAAGTGTGCCAACTGCGGGGAAAATCACGTGGCGTCATATGGGGCATGCAGGATCGCCAGAGCTGCTGCTGCAGCCCACGTCCGTAAGGTTGCACACGGCGGCGGCAATTTAAAAAAAGCAGCAGCGGCTCGCCCTAACCCGAGTTACGTTAAGCAACAGTCGGACTGTAATCCTTCGTCTTCGTCTCTCGGACACTCTCCTCACCGTGCCCCCCCAAGAGAACCAAAATCGCGGCAGCCCAAGATAAAAAAGTCTTTTGCTGAAGTAGTCGTGACCGACACAACTGGTTCCAAACCTTTATCTGGACTTCCAGCTCCAGCAAAAGGTTCCCTGGAAATGTTACGCCCCACGCCTCAGGAAGGACGTGCGAGACGAACTGAGAAGCAACCTATCCGGGACAGGCAAGGTCGCGACTGTTTCACCCCGCTTTTGCCGCTCATCTTAGCCGCATTCCGATCGGTTTTAAGGCTTATCCCAACAGCTGCTGAGCTGCCTGAGGTGCAAGCGTTGCTCATGCTGGAAACCCTTCTGAGTAGCTACCAACAAACGTGTCCTGTATCCACCAATGATGGCATATAGATACTCTGGGTCTTGCGTCTTTCAGTGGAACTGCAACGGTCTACAGAACAAGTTAAGCGACTTTAGAAATTTCGTCTTCAGACACCAGATGCCCCTCCTTGCTCTCTGTGAAGCACGTGTGCCCGCCTCTTTCAGACTCTCAAGTTATGTTATCTATCGCTCTGAGAAACACACTGGGTTCAGCAGGGCGATGCTCTGCGTAAGAAAAGACCTCCCAAGTACTCTTCTTTGTTCATCTTCCGATGACCACTTCGAATATGTTGTGTGCAGTGTCCGTCTTCACGGGCAACAGGTCGCTATTGCTTGCGTGTACATCGCTCCCTCAGTACGCATCGAAGAACGCGTGTTCGAGTCGTTTTTCCAACTGCTGCCTCAACATTTCATCGTGTGTGGGGACTTCAATGCCCATGGCAACGCGTGGGGAAGCCAACATGAGGATGCGCGGGGTCGCCTCTTACAGCAGTGCCTAGAGACTTCTGGTGCCATTGTTTTGAATGATGGTTCCCCGACTTTTTTTCGCGGGCCGTCGTACTCCAGCTGCTTAGATGTCACCTTCTGCTCTGCAGCACTTTCCCGAACACTGCACTGGATGCCTGCTTCGGATACCATGGGTAGTGACCACCTGCCAGTGCTCGTATCCCATAGAGGGATACAAGGTCTTCCTAACAAAAGGAGGCTTATAAATTGGCAAGTTTTCAAGTCACGGGCAGAAGAATTGGCCCCGTCGTCCGGAAACCTGGAAGATTTTACACATGCTTTGGGGTCCAGCCTCTCTATGGCAAGCAAGCAAATATCTGTACCGCCAATGCACTCCTTTGTCGATATTGAATTTGAACGCCTCAGAGCAATACGACGTCGAGCAGAGCGACGGTTCCGCAGAACTGGATGTCCTCGAGACTACAAGGACGTCTGTAAATTACGATGCCTTATACGCAAACACCTTCAGCGCCTTGGTCGAAAGACCTGGAGGACGTTCTGTTCCTCCCTTTCCCCTTATACGCCGACCTCAAGAATTTGGCAGGTGATCAAGACCCTCAGCTGCCCTGCTGTTGCACAGGAGACGCCCTTCCGAGCACTGGCGCTTCACCAGGACGTACCAGAATTAACTGTTGGTGACGCTTTCTGCCGTCTCCTCACTCGCTCATCCTGTGCCTCATTAGATGACGCTCACAAGCAGTCTGCCCATGATGCTCTCAAGGTAGTCGACTTCCATTGCGGTGCTCGCGAGCCTCTGATGGACCTAGATTTCTCCTTAAACGAACTACAGTCTGCAATTTCTGTCGCAAAGAAAGGCTCGTCGCCAGGACCCGACGGGATCTCATACCAAGCCTTACTCTCTTTGGGACCTGAGACGCTTGGTAAGCTGCTGTGTCTCATAAATGAATCTTGGAGGGACGGAGTCGTACCTGACATGTGGAAGACTGCCCGCGTAATCCCGGTGCTGAAACCAGGAAAGTCACCAAGAGAACTGGCATCGTTTCGGCCCATCAGCCTCACTAGCTGTCTCTGCAAACTTGTTGAAAGGTTGATCCTGAACCGCCTCGACTGGTTCCTGGAATCCCGAAGCCTTCTAGATCCAGCACAGGCTGGCTTTAGACGGGGACGTAGCACGATGGACTGCGTGATTAATGTGGTATCCCACGTGGAACAGGCTAGTGCTGACGGCCTCCTGAGTGTTGCCGTTTTTCTGGATGTCAAGCGAGCCTATGACACCACAAGTCACAATCACGTGCTGCATGGGCTTTTTACTATGGACGTCACGGGGAGAGCCCTTAGGTGGATCTCTGACTTCTTGCGAGACAGGACCGTATACGTGAAAACCTCAGAAGGCGAAACCCTTCATCACGGTACAGCAGCTGGTGTCCCACAGGGAAGCGTCCTTAGCCCGCTCCTGTTCAACGTTGTCATGGCCGCTCTACCCTCTCTCCTGCCACGGGGCGTCAATGTTAGCTTGTACGCTGACGATATTTGTATCTGGTCTTCTGGAAAGCAGTGGCCAGCACTACAACGGCGCCTGCAAAGCGCGCTGGACATTGTAGCCTCCTTCCTGGCAGAGAGAGGTATGGACCTGTCCCATGAAAAGACTGTGTTTTTGCCTTTCACACGCCGCCATTTGAGAAACCTTCAGCTCTACATAAGTGGGCACCCAGTGAGGCGCGTTACGCACCACCGGTTCCTTGGTCTCATCCTCGACCGCAGCTTATCGTGGAGAGCAGAAGTTCGCTGCTTGAAAGACAGAGCAGAGTCCCGACTGAATGTTCTGCGCTACCTCTGTGGTACCCGGTGGGGGCTCACTTCTAGGGCTCTTTTCGGTCTTCACCGGTCCCTTGTACGTCAGGTATTGACTTACCACCTTCCAGTACTGCATCATCTCTGCCCCACATCTGAGCAACTGCTGGAGACCATTCTTGCGAAGAGCATCAAGACGTGCCTCGGCGTCCACAAGTCCACATCAACTGCTCTAGTCTTCGCGGAAGCCAAGGAGCCACCTGTACCCATCATGAGGCTCGATCAGTCTCTTAGCCACTATATGAGGCTGGCAACTCGCCACCATCGACACCCCTTAGTGCGCGCTTTGATTCGTCGTCCAGCGTCTGGGTACAGCCAAGCCGTTCTTGCCCACCGAAGCATCATCCCCAAGCACAAATCTCTGCCGAAGCACCCTGACCCACTATGGGCCCTGCCCACACCCCCTGTCCGTCTCGAGGTACCTGGAGTGTCCTCGAAGAAAGCTGCGTCGACGGTTGTTCTACGGCAGCTCACCTTGGCAGTACTTGACAGCGATAGAGGGAAGATTCAGGTTTTCACCGACGCATCAACGACGCGTTCTGGCTCTGCTTGCGCCTATGTGATCCCACAGTTGTCAGCTGAAGGATGTGCAAGACTCTCACACCGCACGTCTGCGGCGGCGGCGGAACTGCACGCGATTTGTATGGCGCTTGGATTCATTGCATCCTCTCCATCCCCAGCTCAGTGGTCCATCTACACCGACTCCAAAGCCGCCTTACAAGTCCTTCTCCACTCTACAGGATCGGGATGTCTGTCTCCAATGGTGCATGACGTCCTTGAAGTGTACACTTCTGCCGTATCACGGGGACATGACATCCAGTTGCAGTGGGTCCCTGGCCATTGCGGTGTCCCCGGAAATGAGGCTGCGGATGCGGCTGCCAGGCGTGCCCATCTAGCGCGTGGCGTTCGCACGCACCCCCCGTCTACTTCACAAGAGGGGATGCAAAGAGCACGATAAACGCAGTAGTGAAACGTCTGAGCGGGGAACACTGGCGTCGATGCGTCCCAGTTAACTCACTGCTGCACAAAGTGGATCCAGACCTGCAGTTTTTAATGCCCCCAGCGCTCCCCCGGGCCGTTACCTCCATCATTCACCGGCTACGTCTCAATGTGCCATATACCGGCCGCCTCCTCTTTAAACTTGGGAAGGTTTCCACACCGAATTGTTCCGAGTGCGGGGTATTGGAGGACACACAGCATGTTATAGAAGCCTGCCCTCGATACAGAGAGCCTCGTCTTTCCCTTGAGGCGGCACTAGCCCGCCTCGACAATCGTCCTTTCTCCGTTGTGAAGGTTCTAGGCTGCTGGCCCGCCCAACACCAGGTGCCGGCATTGCGCGCTCTTGTGGACTTTCTTATCGCTTCGGACTTGCTGGACACTCTGTGAAAACTTCGGTGACATTGTGTTCGCACTATATCTGACATTGTGCAGTGAGTGATTCTCGGCGTCGAACGTCTCCCCTTTCCTTTCCCCCGTCTTCCTTTATGCTTTATCCTGCTTGGTTGTTTGTTTGTTTGTCCTATTTTTCGTAGCTGACCTTTTTCTTTCTTTTTGTTTACCAACAAACGCGTTTTGGAGTAGCCAGTTCTGACTGGGTCGGGACTAAACTCTCCATATTTTTCTTTCTTTTCCAATCCAATCCAATCAGTCGCCGAGAGCTTTGAAGTGATGTGTCACGTTTCTGTTAACTACCGCTCGTTCCATGATGACACACACAGGACATCCACTTGCCAGCACAACGTCCAGATATGTTGATCAGATTGCATAATCACACCGTCGACGTACCATCCACTGGATTTTATTTATTGATCAATTTTTAATGCTCCGCGGCGCCCCTGGGTATTGCAGTGTGGAAATGGGATAAAACGTTCACAGGTTACCATAAACTTTGCGCATACATGACACAGAGAGAAAGCACTAGGAACTATGCCATAAAAGAAGTGCCACTAATGATCTAATGACACTAATGACCACCAGAACCTCGAATTTCGAAGAAAAAAAAGAGAAAAACTGGCAGGGGGATTGCATTACAGAGAAAGATCGTTTGAAAACACCAGTGGCTGCATGTAGCAGTATGGTTTAGTAGGGTTTTTAAAATGGCCTAGTTGATCCTATCCTAGTTGGCCTATCCTAGTTGATAGATTCGCAAGTGACTCGAGATATAGGCCGACCACCCGCCTTTAGACCACGGTATATGTCATGAAGTATTTTGAGCTCACTGTGCTTCTTGCGTATTTCTGACGTTCCCCAGCCAACATGAAGCGCGGAACATCACGCGAACGTTGTAGCAACGGTACTGCAAATAAGGCATTGCAAATATCGTACGCGCTGAGTAATGGCACTATGCTCGTTAGCGCAGGCACGCTCGTGTTCGTGCACAGCGAATCAGCTCGTGCTGTTTTTCCAGGTTGTCTTTTGCTGAAACTGCTCCGACTTGTAGCTATACTTCGGTGGCGACGATGGTGTCTGTTCGTTCTCACGCACATCGTACGATACGTTCAAGTCCTCCGAACTATAGTGCACTGCCTATCCGGGCAAGGAAGTAGCGGATCAATGGGACGTGTCAGTATAGTGGACATCGTTGCACAATTCATGATGCGGTGGAGTTCATGCGGTTGGAGCCTTCAAGGTACGGCTGGAAGCTTTCTTCGAAGGGAATAATACGATGGAGGACGGCTCAGACAAAAGGAAACAGTCAATGCTGGTATCAGCTGACAGCACTAGAGTCCTCAGCGGGTGCTCCACCGAAGCTCAACAAGCTCACCTGCATATTGACGTATGATTGAGCAAAACAACACGGGCAAGAAGAACACGAGGAAGACACACGGGGCTTACTCGCGTTCTTATCGTCCGTGTTGCTTTTTCTCCATCATACGTCAATATACCAGCGAGCCCCAATATCCACTTTAATTTAAGCTCACTTACCCGCAAGCGGTTCAGCTATTGGATGACTATTTTGACGAAGGGCCTATAACGAGATCGCTGATTAGTAAACGTTCGCCATCAAGAACCATTTACCCGAGGAAACCATAAAGAACTTCTAACCATTCGACAATTCGCCGCCAGGAAGTGCAACTTGGGAGAAGTCTTGCACAGATTGCCCCGGGATTAGATCGCTTGTGGGCTACGCAATCCAGATGTTTGGAAGACAGTACGTGCGAACAGCTTTTTGACCGTGATGGAAACTAACGGTTTTGAGGCTGAAACACTCAACAGACGGACACAACACAAGCCTCAAAGTGCGCACTCGACCGGCAATCGAGAGGTACGTGGTTCGAGTACCGCCGCTGTCTGGCCTTTTCTTTTTCTTTTTATTCCGTGTTAGCACCGCGAAGCAACCGTGGCTACGAGCGAAGTACAGATGTGGACAGATGGAGAAAGGACGGCAGGAAGGAATGGGAGACAGGGGGGGGGGGGTAGTATGCGCCCTGGGCCGACTTCAGGGGGAACTGTGCCGACATTCGTCCGGAAAATATTCGAAAAACCCAGGGAAAACCTCAGACAGCACAGCCGATGGTAGGATTAGAACCCACTGCCTCCCAGTTTTCAGCACGACCTTGGCTAGCACCAACGAGCGAGACGCCCTAGCCCACTCGGCCATGGCGCTGGCCCTGGCCTTTTGGACGACTGCCATACCACTATAACTCTTTGACGTTAAAGGAGGCCTTGTCATCGCAACTGGTAGTTCTCAGCTAGCCGCTCATGGAACGACCGGCGACACCAGTTGGCCACACCAATAAAGTACATGCTTTACGTCAAGACAAGGCCATCCTCACTATACAGTAAGGAAGCCGTCAGCAGGCTTCCACATCCAGTTGAACCTCGACGTCGTGCACCAGCTTTGAAAACAGTACCCAAGCGAGTGATGGTTGTCCACTTCGGACGACTGTGCACCGTCGTTGCAAGAAAAGAAGTCTCGTGCGAGGCATAGTCAACGGCATAGGAAGCTTTCACGAGGTACGACAGCGCACTCTCGGCCGAGCAACGACGAAGACGTCGTATCAGCCGAACGTGACGACGGGGAGCTGTTTACGATCTAATCGTAAGCTGGATTGATGGGCAGCGTAGAACTTGTGAAGCGCACTACTTCATACAGAGAATGAAGCGGTGAAGGTGGTGGTGATGTTGAAAGGGCTTGCCGTTGTCGGCCTCACGTATGTGGGCAACGTCACGACTGACGCCCTGGGGAAATGTGCGTCCTGGGCCGACTTCTAGGGGAACTGTGCCGACATATGTCTGAAAGCGTCTGAGGAAAACCCAGGAAAAACCCCAGACAGCACAGCCGGCACCGGGATTCGAACCCGGGTACCTCCCAGTCTCGACGTGACATGGCTAGCACGCTAACCACTGAGCCACGGGAGCTGGTCGGGCCACGGGAGCTGGGAGCTGGCATGAAGTGGTGAAGCTCCCTGCGCCCTGCTACAGCGGTGAAGCTCCCCACGAATGACATTTGACTATGGTGCTGTCCCGTTCACAATGCACTTCACGGCAGAAATGTGGTGTACTGTGTAGGGGCCCGCACGCTATGAGGTGGGCTTCTCCTTACACCTGCATGTTGGCTAATGTGGAGGATGCGGTAGGAAACCAAGAGGCATAGCCATATATGGGCAATTATTTCTTGAATGCCCTTTAATGAAAGGCGACTTGTCCGGCGCGGGGTGGCAGTAATGTCGGAGCAGGGCCCATGTGTACGCATGGCCTGATACGTTGATGATCGCTGGAACAGCAGAGTCTATCTATCTACCTATCAGTGTGTTATCTCCAACTTACCTCAACTATAAGGACATAGTATCCAAGACTCTCTGTCTATCCTGTTTGAGAAATGCCGATCCAAGGCGAACTGCGCCTGAACGTATCCTTCGCAACTTTCTCTCAGTACTCTCTCATACTTTACACAGGGGGTGCCTATACGACGCTATACAACTGGGAGAGAAGAGCCTTTGTTGCGCGCCCATGGAACCTATACCGTGAAGCAATGTCCACAATACCCCTAACGTAACTCGGCATGTCACACAGAAGGCCTATCGGCTGCCATGGATTGGATACATTTTGGGCAGTCCTAGCTGGAGGCGAAGTTATGAAGGATGCATAAAACGAAATGATACACGCGACGTCTAAGATATGCTAAAGATGGTTAACGCCCAGAAAGGACTTTTTGTTTTAGTTCCTTGCCGTCTGGGTTGTCTTCCGAAGCTACGGTTCTCCAGAGACGCATGGAAGGCATCCTTCGCGGTTTACTAGTAGTACAAGTGTACCTGGGTGATGTAATCGATATGGAAGAGAACAACGGATCCGAGAAAATAGAGTTAAGCTCATGCAGCCCTGAGAAATACAAATTCAGGCAAGCAAGGGTGGAGTACCTAGGTCACGTCATCGGTGAAAGGACGCTGCACATCTAAACAAAGACAAACAGCATATTGCAGCGGTGTTGAAGGTGCACAGGCCACCACAGGACAAAGCCTTCCTAGAACTGTTTATGTGCTACAACGGGTTGCTTCCCGAAGATGGTACTATATTATCTACTCCGTTGTGTGATCTGTTCAAGAAGGACGTGCTATAGTAGATGACCATTAGTCAAAAAGAAGCATTTCTCAAGGTAAAAAATTAAAATACCTTCGCCAGGCAGAGCTCCTGGTGCACTGCGACAGTAACCGGTCGATTCGTTTGAAATGAGATGCTTTCCAAATTCGCAGTGCTACGCTGTGCCATTGGCGCAGTGCTATGGCATCGCTGCAGCGTAGGGGTAGATCGCGCTATATTGGGTTCCGTCCTCGTAGGCTGTCGGTGACTGAGCATATGTACTTTCACCTTCAGGTGAAAGAGGCCTCGTCCCTCGTCAGGTCTCGCAAGGGGGGTCGAGTAGAAGCAGTCAAAGACGCTACTGGGTTTGTTATACGTACGTATATTCACGGTGCGTCTTGATAATGGCTAGTCTTGGTGGCGGACTTGTGCGGAACTGACAGTCCGGGACGCTCGTCTGAGTCAAGTGCAATACTGGGGTGGCCACATCACCTACTAACAGGGTCAGTGTACGCTCTGTTCGTACTGTGACAGAAGGAACGGGATCACAGTGAACCACCGACTGGTATGCCTGGGGTACCTTACTGTTGAACGCCTAGTCGTGTGACCACTTCAGCGTGAAGCATACCCGGGAATGGCGACTGTGAAGTACCACTCGTAGGTACTTTGCCGTTGTATCGTACACATACCAGGAGGCAAAAATGGCAGACAGAACACAGCAACTTGACACGACAAGAACCCCACTATCAGCAACTTTACTGTACAAGAGCAACCCGTACATATGCCCATGCCTATGTAACACCACGTAACACAATGTGACTTTTTTCCTATCTTGCTTATACCTACAAGCATGTAGAGGAGCACTATTCAAGTCCCGCTCAGAGACATGCCATCCCCTGGAAAGTTAAGCAATACACGGCTGGCCTGGTCGGCTATAGCTCGCGGGGTTGGATGCGGACATCGAGTTTGCCGCTAAGACATGTCCGGCTTGTACACATCATCATCATCATCCATTCATCTATGTTGTTGCTGTTGTACACTAGCCGCCTCGATGCCACGATAGCTCGACTATACGTATCAGCTATAGAGAAAGGCAAGGAGACCTTCAGGTTTATGTCGACCCTGCCGTACCATCAAGAGGAGGCCCGTTCCGACATACAGCTCCAGAGCACTGGAAAACAGCGCTGTTTTTCCCTCCTCTCCCGGCTGCGACTCGATGGAAAACAGCGCTTCGCGAAGTTGAGCTTCGGTGAACTTTCCCATCGCTGTCTCCCAGCGACAGGCTCCCTGAACCAATGAGAACGCGGCGCCGCGTTCACGTGACGGTACGATCACGTGAGATCACCAAGTACAGCGCTGGGACAAGCGCTGCAAGTGCGAACCCCACAGTGGAAATACAGCGCTGTTTTGCAGTGCTGTGGTGCAGCGCTGTGGAGCAAAGCGCTGTATGTCGGAAGACAGCACCCGTTAGAACGACAGAACTGCAACCTTTGTTTAGCCGTTTGCGGCGTTTTGTTTGCGGCATTCTGTGGACGATTGTTTCTGACAACGGATACTACCTTTCAAGCGAAACTTTCGAATACCTCATGGAGTGTCGCAGTACTGTTCAATGGGGAGTTGGTAAAAGTTCATTTCTGAAACTGCAGCACCGAACAGGACAAAACAGAGTTAGGAACAAGGTGACACTGCAGGCGTGTTTTTCACCATGTTCCTGACTCTGTTTTGTCCTGTTCGGGTGCTGCAGTTTCAGAAGTGAGCAGCACTGTTCATATGCGATCAGCTCAGGTCAACGACGTGAGGAATGTAGTAATGGATCTTCAAACTTTGCATGCGCTTAGTAACAGCACCGTGCTTGTTATCATACGGACGCTCGCGTTCATGTACGGCGCTATATGACACTGCTTCTGGTCTCTAAGGTACTTGAAACTTGGGTGTTTGATTTTCTCCTCATTTGCCGAGATCGGTGCTCAGGCGCTTTAAAGGTACGGTCGCATCCATTCCAGTCGATTTCGAAACTATATATCATTTTATTCCTCGTGGTCACTGACCTGCACACTGTTAGAAAAAATGTATAAGGAAGGTATAATAATGGGCTCTTATACCTCTTCTATACCCTCTGCTTCAGATGTATACCCTTGGAGGGTATAAAAGAGGTATAAATTTCCGATTTATACCTCCAACCCTTCTCAAGGGTATATAAAAGAGATATAAAGGAGGGCTAACGTAACATATTTATACCTCATCACCACGTGTTTATACCCGGTACCAGGTATAGATCATCGAGGCTATACCTCTCACGGTATAAATGAGGCTGTTTATACCTTTTGCGATTTTATGCCTTTATGCTTTTGTTATACCTTTACTTCCGCAACGTGCTTATCACATCACTATTTTTTTTTTCTTGCGACGGTATCAGCTACGTTAAACGGATATTTAATTAAGAAACACAGACATCAGTACAGTAGTATCTGAATCCACATGGTGGGTTTATGGCTGCATAATATCTGTGTACCTGGAATGATTAAATCTAGACATCCTCACCCTTTAGATTCGCGTGTCAGGCGAAGCCTGCTCCACAATTTGTCAAGTCGCCAGCGGTATATCAGTATTTGTTGCCCTGTAGATATCTATCTCGCGATACTTGATGACTACGCACTACCAAACTCTCAGAGCGGTCTTGCCCCTTGAAACTTTGCTTTTGTTTTTAATTCCATATTTCTGTTTGTTTTTTCTTTACATGGGGAGTAATGTGCACGAGGTTTGCTTTCTACTTCACACATATGTGCGTTTGCGCGTATTCATAGTGTGTATGTGTGTAAGAGTGTCTTTGTTTTTTTTTTGCTTTTCTTTCCTTCAAATGTGATTTTTCCAGTTCCCTCCTTTAAAAATGTGTTGCAAACTGGATTAGAATACACCTTTGTAGCAGTATAGTTTGTGTACCCAAGGGGTATAAATTGTTTATACCTTTTCCGTATAAATCCGTTGTATAAATTTATATCCTAAAAGGTACGAGTTATTGCACGAGCGATTTATACCTCAAAGGGTAAAGGAAATGCCACGCGAAATACTGGTGTAGTTTCACTGTTATTCGATGGAATACATCACAAGAGCAGACGCCGGATGTTGAGAGTACGCCGGAATTTTCGCTTTGGAAAAACCAGAAACGTCATTCTCTAACCGGCCAATGATGGCACACCTTCTAGAAAAGGAATTCCGTGGCCGTGCGGGCATCTCGAGCTACGGGACGTCTGGAAGCGGCCCCTTTGCTCCTCTGGGCATCGCCCTATCACTCGTCTGCTTTCGGAGTGACGTCACACCGCTGGAGCTTCTGTAGCCGCGGAAGCAGCGCTGAGCTTTAAAATTCGTTTATTTGATATCCACTTTTCGGATGAAAGAATAGGCCACCTCAGAAAATCCCATAGAGCTCAGTGCCGCTTTTAACTATGGGAACTTGCTGGAAACACAGGAGGAGAACGTCTCCACGCTGTTTCTATTCCATGTCTCTCGGCTTATTATTAGGGCCAGGATTTTTAGGCATTTGCCTATAAATGCCTAAACTGAACATTTTCATGCATAAATGCCTTTTTCCAAGTTTCGTGCCTAGAATTGCCTATTTGAGGCAATTTGGGACCGGACCTTCTTACTTGCATGTTATATATCATGGCAGAAGGGGAAGTTTTGTCCTCTTCCAACACACATTTATTCTCGTCGCAACCCTGACGTCACAAACCTTGACGTCACAAAGACTGAAAAATACGTTGACCCCTCCGATAGCCATCTTTTCTGCACCCCTGTGACTCATCGACCCTTCTCAAAAGGGATACGTTGATCCCCGTCAATAGCCTCCTACCGTGGCCCTCTGTGACTCACGGACACGTAACCTTCTTAACAGAAACGCGTGGTGTGGGGCTAGCTTTTTGTGTCTCCTGTCGCAGAGTAGAGTTAACAAGGCTGCTCACCTCGGTTGGTTGCCATAAGTACAACGCAGTGAACCGAAAATTTCTCCTGCCTGTCGACGAACATGAAAAAGCTAGAAACAGTTGGCATTTCTTTGAACGAATCTCTAAAGATCTTACAACGTGTCCGCTCTGCGCTCCAAAACCTGGAAGGGAAGGGCTCCAGAGCCACCACGAAGATGGAGGCTTTCATTCAAAAGAATCGGGGCCCTTTCCACACTGCTGAAGATTTGAGAGATCCTAAATGGCGGGGACACACCTACACCAGATCAAGACCTCAGCCCGTACGAGATTTCACGTTTCAAGTTTGCACCTGTGACGTAATGTGACGTGGAGAGAAGCTTCTCCCACTACAAGGCCCTATTTAGAGCAAACAGATCAAGTTTCAAGTTTGAGAACTTGAGAACGACTTTCATTGTGTCATGCTACGAGAATAGTGAAGCAAGGAGTCAATAAAAGCTTACAATGTTATTGTGCCTATATTTGCCTATTTCGCTGTTTTTAGGGCCTAAATGCCTGCCTATTTCGCACTTTTTTAGTGCCTAAAAATCCTGGCCCTACTTATTATCCACGAGGAGTCAAGGTCAGCGAAAACGAAACTTGAAAGGTGGTTCATTCCAGTAATCTCCCAGGATGCAACGCGTGCGCGAGGAAAACTGAGATTTTCTTAAATCGTCTATTGGCCAGGTATATTGTTGGCCGATGCCGAACACAGTGGTATCCGTTTCGTAGATGGGTTTCAGGATGCGACCGTCCCCGTTAGCAACGTCTCCTACGAAAACGGTCCCGGACATACAATCTTCCCCGAGCAACGGGTCACCACACCAAAAATCATGTTGCTCTGTATATAGCGATAAGCGGAGGCAATAGAACGGCAAAATCAACCAACCATGGGCATCATGTCCTACGAAACTGCCTGGTCGGCATCGGGAACTAGTTGCGGGTTCAGAGGGAGGGCGGTCATGCCCCGAAAACATTATAGCTTAATTATTAGGTTCCCCCCCCCAAAAAAAAAGCGGGGGTCTGGATACGCCGGGAACATAAGTCATCAACACCCGAAAAGCCACAATGTACTTCCTTTTGAGCCCATGCGCGCACACACACACCTAAGTACTTCGGTCCTGCGCACTGCTTTTATTTTTATTTATCGTAGTCTTGCGTCGTTTCCGCACACTCCCCCCCCCCCCCCTCAAACGTCGAGCATATCTATGAAGATGTCCTCTGGGAAAAGGGAGATGTGGATGACCAGTACATTAGATCCCATGCTGACGTAGAAAGTGTGTCGTCCTCTCGAAAGCTGGTGGTGCTCCAGGACCTGCCAGGCCTGTACCCCGAAGGTTAGTAAACTCGACAGAGACGTTGACGATGCAAGGACCCCTCCCTGTGGGCCTATGGTGAAAGTTCAGGGATTCCGCAGATGGTACAGAGCTGCTGTATAGGATGGCGGTCTCTGGAGCACATTCCTGGAAAGGTTTCGGGACAGAAGCCCGAGGGGTGACACGCAATGACAAGGGCTGCGTGCGCCGACGCTGCCTCGACACGTAGTCTACACGGGTGCCACTATCCGAGACCGTCGGCGTAGCCACATATTCGCAACCTGGGTTGGATGCAGAGGTGGAGCCCGTCTGGAAGGCGCACCTGAGCAGGACGGCCACGCCCTCTTCTTCCAGGTCTGGATGGACGCAGTCCTCAGGAGGTGCCTTGACCACGACTCCTGTAAAAAGCAAAAAAATGAAACAAGACAAAACATCCGTCATATCCGTCATAAGCCGCTGCCACTGTCTTGCATCCTGCCCTGGACCGTTGAACCTCCTCCAGTTCTACCGATGAACTGTCAGCAACTGTACCCCGTTTTCATACTCTGGTCTTGTTCAACCTGTGATCCCTGGCGTTATGAGAAAGGAGTTTGTTCCCTCACACATCGTTCTGTAACACATCCTTCACCTCACACACGATATAAGAGAGAAAGAACGCACATTTTCATTGCACAAATGCATCCACGCATGCAGGACCCACAGTCGCTGTGCTGTTCCTGAACTGTCCAGCACTGAGGGCTGCGCACGCCTGTCTCACCGTACACCTTCCACCACTGCTAAGCTCCATAGCATTGTCATCGCTCTGCAATTAATCGAGTCACTTGCAATACCAAAATTTGGCCATGGGTACGAGTGGCGCCCGGTAAGCCCGGCAGGTGGCCAATCGAGTGAAACTAAGGTTAATTTTCAATGTAGACTCCCACACCAACACTTACACACTTCGCACAACAATGCTGCAGTGCGTAGCTCCCCATTTGATTCATGCGTGGTTTCGCAAATTTTATCCTTAAAAAAAAAGAAAAGAAAACGAAAGAGAAAGCAGTCACGGTGTCAATTACGTCATCGTCACTGGGAAAGTGGATACGAGAGAGTTCCTCTTAATCTTAGTTCACAGGTGCAATTCAGATGAAGCGTGATCTGGTGATACATAATAGCCTAATAGGGAACCGAGGGGCACGGACACAATGAAAACACATGCATCAGTACCGAAACAGATATCCGATGATGTCCAAGTGCCTTCACTGTCGCTTTAGCTACGGATTGTCATCTGTCGTGTAACGCGCATGAGCCAATTCTGAAGAGTGTCTACATCCCATGACAGAGGTTCGTGTCTGCGCACTCCTTCTCTGTCAAGCCGGGAACTTATGAGACATTCGTAGTGATCCCAGACCTGCGTTGAAAGCTTTGTAAGCAGTTGTGCTTTCCGCAGGTATTGCTCGCCTGGTACACTACTCCATTAGAATATACCGCTCAAGTGCTGCGAAAAGGCAACAACAACAACTTTATTTTTGACCTTCGAGAGTGGGGAGTTTCATCGCCACGGGCGATACTCTACCCCATTGCTGGTTGGAATAGGGGGGGGGGGGGGACAAAATAACGAGCCCCTTCACAATAACGATCGAAGTCCGATGGTGTCCAGAAATGTCAGAAGAGCTTTGAGCGCAGAGCGTTGCTTTGCTGGATTGGGCCAGGGACCAAGCAATTTCGATAGGGAGAAAGGGCGAGAGTCCAGCTGACGAAGAGACTCGGAGAGTGTGGTTCGGGAAGGTTGGTAGTGAGGGCAATGAAGAAGAATATGCTCCAGATCCTCAAGAGCACCACAGTGGCAGCAGGTGGGAGAGTCAACTTGTCTCAAGCGGTAACGCCACTGAGCTGTAAAGGCCACATCGAGGCGCATTCGGTGGATTAATGCAGCATCTACTGCGAAAGGGCATGACACCACGTTGCCGTAGATAACCGGTTATCCCGGTACTCGGCATATCCCGGTATCCGCAGCTGAGTCTCGGGGATGCCTCTACGACCGGGTACGTCGTGCGTAGATCACTTGCTCAGACACGCAGCTAATTATCTTCGCTGAATAGAATAATGTCTCCTTTGGTTTAATTCTTGGGCAAGCACGTTTACAGTTTGCAGGATAGATTCAGGTTATTCGTGGTACCTGTGTCGCTTTCACGGTCCATGAAGACACTGTATCATCGACTCCAGTGGCTGAATGTTCCCAAAGGAACGCTTAAAACATTAAATCCTTTAAGCTCAGCGTCCTGTAGTAGTTTCTAGCAAGAAATACTTACCTGGAAATTGAAGTAGTTAACCTTCACACGAAGTAGTCGACGGCCTCCTGGTTGCAGGTGATAGTTACATGACGCTACAGCACTGTCCAACGAAGTCGGCAAGGTCACGACGATTTGCAAGCTCTTCCTATTGCTCGACACTACCACAATTTTTGTCGTACTTTGCAAACACAAAAATGTGCTAGTGCCAAAAAACGGAAGGTGTTTTCCTCTGTGCCAGTCAGGTGTGATGGGTAAGTCCTCGAAGTCACGAATGCGGCAAAAGGAGGAGATTCATTTGCAAATGTCAGCTCGGATAATTGGGGAACAAGAATTAGACCCTAGAATACAAGTAAAAATTTCCAAGACTAAAAATATTCTCACAGTTCTGCAACTCGGCACAACTACCTCTAAGCAGTTACTTGTGTAATTAGATAATTATGTTAATAAAATATTCTGAACAGCATCGTGCCCCCAAAGAGACGGTACAAGCCGCGCACGCTATTCCAGAAGCATGTCGCTACAGATCATCGGCGGCGCACAGGTCTATATGCTACAATACACTTTGTGCAGACAGTGCAAGGTACTGTAAAGCAGTAGAGCTGCAATCTCAGAAAATTTATCTATTCGATAGCCTGAGCCCAAGTACTTTTACGTCACAATTTTCATTCCAATTGCGTTCATAGTTTTTGAGAAAATTAAAATTGAAAATTACGGGCAACACTGTGTCGAAGTTGCCACCAACTGCTCACTGCTCGTCAAGTACGGCGGTAAAACTACATTGTATGCGCATAATACTGTGCCTAAAACAAAAGAAGTCGGCTACGTGTCGGCTACGTAGTCGTCATGAGCAGCAAGCCAGTGGAGAACATAGATCACTGTTGCTCGACAAACTGGGTATTATTTCCCACCACCAGACGTCGCCCCAAGCCGTTTTACCGCAATTTTATTGTAAATTAAAAAAATATATTTGGCGTTCCCTATCGCAGGTATAACTTGTTGTGATGGGTTTACGAGCAACAAGCTGTTAAATTACGCCGCCAACATAACTTGTCTGTCTGCTGATTTACGGTGCATTTAACATCATAAGAGACTACACTGTAAAACAGATCGACAGAGCCGCCCCTACGCTGCGCGAAAGGGGCAGACACCACCAGCAGGAGCACTTTTTTTTTGTGCCTTTGTTTACTATAGTGCTTATTTTACATAGTGCTACTACAAGGAACGCGGGCGGGGGGCTTCACTGCTATCCCACAAGAAGGTGACCTCGTGACAGCTCTGCAGATAAAATATAAAGCTACTGCTTGCACTTCTGTCGCACCCTTTGTTCACAATGTTCCTTTCTAATGTCCTTCACAAATGTCAAACTGGAATACACAGAAACACATACTATGCACCCGTTCAGTTTTCAACACAGGTTGCACAAACACCGGGACTGGATACAATAGATTTGACAATGAAAAGATTGCTAAGAATAGATTTAAAGCAAATCAATGATTAGGTTTGAATGAATAGATTTGCAATGACATTTATTTGGGGCCTCTGGTGCAGTTAAAGTAGAGTTCCAATAGTGAAGAGCTACAACGTGGTCAACTCATTTGTAATTGGAACAAAAGTGAACAAAGAGGTCTACATGTACTCACCGAATACCATTTCCCCCTCATTCAGGGAAGTATTTCACGAGCTCAGTCATGCAAACTCCTCGTCATCATTCAACATAAGCTATAGCGACTACACTCTTACCTTGAATAAAAGTACAACCACAAAGTAAACCACACGAAAGCACGAACGTGAGCGCTCTTCGAACGTCACAGGAGGACCAGCCAATCGGAGAGTCCCATGGTGCGACGGCGTGCATTTGATTCAGTCACCTTTGGCACCCGAGAACCCACAACCCATTTCACACACCTGTGAATTCTTCCAGTGCCAAGGGCAACAAAAACCACGCGGAATGCTGTCTCCCAGATCTAGAGGATGGAAGTCCACGGACATAACGTTCACAATGACAACAGGGAAAGGAATCACTGATCACGCCAAGAGCTGAGACGGCAAAGCGTTGAACTCTGTGTGCCATCTGCACGCTGCGTTAGTGGTTCCCCCTGCGGAATGTCTATGGCAAGCAGGTAACCGGATTCGAATCCCGGTATCGGCTGTGCTGTCGTCTTTCCTGGCTTTTCCTAAGACGCTGTCAGACACAGGGCAGCGGGCCCCGGGGATGGGTCATGCTCGGACCCCTTCCTGACGTAGCGATAACACAGTCCAAGTATTTCTCCTTTATATGATTACGACAGGCCTCGGGTCCCGCGGGCCCCTGAAGTGGTTCGGGCCCCGGGGGCGCCATCCCCGGCTGCCCTACCTTCTTGGCGGGCCTGGTCAGACATATGTCGGCACAGTTCCCTTAGAAGTCGGGCCAGGGCGCACATTTCGTGACGTTGCCCACCTCTGTGAGGCTTACATGCAACGGCGAGTCCATAGACAATAGCCCAAGACAACAGACATAGTACATAGTCCAAGGTCCATAGACGATAGCGTGCCAGGCGAACGCAAGTCCTAAGGCAAACTCCTAAGGAAAAGTCTTCATTAACTTTCAAAAATTAACTTTTTAATTATAAAAGCTACGAAATTGTCCCAATGAGAACATGTGGTCCCTTCGGTCAACTGGTACCGGAGCCGTTTTCAGAACAAAAATCCGTTCGATAGATCGTCCGCAAAAAATTCGTGAAGGGACACAATTTTTTCTTTATTTTTTTCATTGCGCATCTTCGGAGACGCGTCCTTCTTTCACCCCCAATGTGAGAGGGTGAAGGAGCACACTGCCGCCCCATGCGTCGAAGATGAGCTTTAACTTGCGGAAACAAAACAAAAACAAATGTATCGGGTGACTCTATCGGAACTGCCCTTATCTTGGGTTGCATTTTCTGTTTTCTTGTAATCTTTCTCCAGGACGCAAGAGGCGATAGTGTGCTCTTTCACCCTCTCACATTTGGGGTGAAGGAAAGACGTGTCTCCGAAGATGCGCAACGAACAAAATAAAGAAAAAAATGGTGTTGCTTCACGAATTTTTTGCGGGCGAGCTATCGAACGAATTTTTGTTATGAAAACGGCTCCGGTATCAGGTGACCGAAGGGAACAGATGTTCTCATTGGGACAACTTCGTAGCTTTTATAATTAAAAAGTTAATTATTGAAAGTTAATTAAGACGTTGCCTTTGGAGTTTGCTAATGCCCTCCTAAGGAGTGCCCTTCAGCATATGCTATATTGCAATTGATTTCATCTCGGGAAAAGTGATATATATGTTTTTTTTAAATATGTTCGCATTTAGCTGGGACACCCTGTATATATGCGACATATCTGTACATAATCAGCATATAACTTCGGTTTAATACGTGACTATTCGATCTGTGTTCGCTTCGATTTAAACTGACTGTTCGCACAACCCTAAGGAGCACACATTGACTTTTCGATCAGCTGAACATGCAGTGTAGCTATTATCTTATTACAACTTGCTAGGTATAGTTCTTGTTCCTTTTGCTTTCTTCGTAAAGATCCGCACTCCTGTTACGGCAGCTCTTACAATGTATTGTCGCATTCAACAGAAGAACGGCATTGCGGCCAGTTTTTCACCCTGACCTATAGTTTTATAGCTACCAGAAAACATGGTGTTTGAAAAATCGTACGTGTACTTTCTTAATCTCGCACTTACGTTTGGCAAAAGTTTCTTTCATATTTAAATGTAATAAGAATATATTACAACGTTATCTTTAGCACTCGAGATGCCGCTCTTAGGTTGAACACGATTATATATTACTATACCATCTTTACTAACGCGTGGAAGGCGGTGAAGGCGGCGACTGGCAAGATGCTTTTTGTGCTGTCTTCGTGTTGGGGAGTGTCGACCAAAGTTCCGTCAGGTTGTGAGGCGTGGAACTGTATAAGCATCACCGGTTCATCTCCACGAATTTCATCCGGTGCATCCCCATCTCGTCTTTCATAAGTAAATATTCGCCGGAATGACTGTAGATAGGGATTGTACATGATATGTGGAGGGAAGTGCATATATAAGTGCCTGCGATTAAGTCTTGCTGCGTTTTGACGTATAATAAACCTTCCTATAACAGTAACACCAAACTGCTGCACAAGTGCAGCGCTTTCGTACCACCATACTTTTTGTGCAGCGTGCTATGTGGACAAAGCTTCTTTTTTTCTTTATGAAAGATGGAAGTCACTGAAAAGGTTGAGGCTTTGTATGTGCTTGTCTTATCTATGTGTGTTCCAGCCTCAGAACATCAGTTGTCTCACTTTTTTTTTTTTATTCTATGTGTTCCCTGTAAGCAGTGGTACGCGTCCTGGCTCCCTCAGCAGGTGAGCTGACTGCATGGTGTTCCGATCAAAGGTACCCACGCACGTGGATGCGAGTTGGGAACACTGGATTACACCAGTTCAACAAATAAAGATGAAGCAAATTTGAAAGTTACAGCGAAGTTATTTGTCTCCCAACATGGTTTCTGCGATAGCTATGAACGTGACATTAATATCGTTTGTTCGACAACGGAGGTTCAAAAGAGGGTTCGCTTACGTAATGGATAATCAAATAAACGTTGAATGCTCAGCTGCGTATAACATACTCAAAAGTGTCTGTGATCGCGGTCGGAGCAGACTGCTACTGGGGAGTGCTTTAAGTACCAATTACCCAAATAATAATCTACTTTAAGTAAATTTCTGACTACTTGTACTTTACTTTGAGTGGGCTTTCATTTGTGCTCTTTGGATTGTAATTAAGGTACTTTTTTTCTGCTACTTTTCCGTCAGGTATTCAGGTACACATCTTGAACTGCAGACAATAGCAACAACAACAAATACACTGATGATGATGAATGGGGAAATTCGCCGCCTGGGTTGCAGACGAAAACTGAGAAAGCATCACTAAATAATGTTTGTATCTTGAAGGAAATTCTGAAGACTGAGAAAATGCATGAGTCTTGAAGTGTGGACCAGTTATTAGTATTTTTATGTTAATAGTTAAGAGGTGGAAACGCAAACCTACTTGATGACTTGGGTGTTTCTTTTCTGTGCTTCCAACAAGTAACTCTGTTGCGTTGTTACGTTGTTCCATATATTCGGAGCGAATAATCATTCTATTTCACATTGTGTAATTGGCTTTTAATTAGGACATGATAAAAACAAGAAAGTGGCTGAAAGACACACATGCTTTCGCTCTCCTTATTGCGTTTTACCCTTTCTTAGATGGTAGTATGCAATGTATTGTTGCAAAATAGAGACATTTTAAAAGGAACCTTTGCATTGTGTTTTATATTCTCCTTTAAGAAAAAGAGTGATATTTCGCGAAGCAGTGGAGACAGGTCGGAAACAAGTAATATCTGTTAATTTGTATATTTTGTTGTTGTGTATCATGTGTTTTGTGTGTGTTGGCAGAGCTTCTCTAAGGGTTGTCGAAAAAAAATACTTCACTCAGGTATTCACGATGAGCAACTATACTACGCCACGCAAAATGTTCATCATTGACACTAAAGAAAGCAAAACTACATAGTGGAATGCATGCTACGGAAAACACGGCAAATTATTAAGTAAAATAGGTGACGTGTCAAGATGGAACACATGCGGGTATAGGAAAGCGAGTGACAGCAACAGTATTCCAGTCACCACGGTTTCACTGCACTATAGAGCAAGGCACTGCATACAATATACGACAAAGAAATGCTTCTTCTTCTGCTTCTGTTTTTGAAACGTAGCGTTGAATGTCACATGAATATCACCCCAAACAATAATAAGAGTTTTCAAGATTGACATCATCGGTAGCTGGCGGACGACAGAGGTAAGAGAGCATAATGAAATATTGCTACACGAACTATGTACAGACGTACTTTTAAACTGGTTACGGGCAGCGTTAACTATATTTCTCTAAAGCTCTGGGAATGTTTACGAAGAATTTGCCTGGGGTCGTCTAGCAACAACGAAACAGCGCACCCTATCACCGGTCGTCGTTTTCAATGTGGAGACACCCGACACGTTCGAGGTTTCGGAACACCGCAGGTCACGAAAAATGGTCATCCCTGGCCGAACGTTGCGGCCATTATAGACACGACCTACAAGCTACATTCGAACGAATAAAAGGAGGATGTCCTCCACACCTGGAGCAATTTCTTTCGAGCGGATGAGTAAATAATAATAATAATAATAATAATACAAATAAAAGGAACAGCTTCCGTGATGAAAAGAAAACGAACAGCTCGCGTGACAGTCATTACGCAACCCATGGAGTTGGAAAAGTTTTACCTGCCGTTACGTGACGTCATCAGCTGACGCACATGAATGTAGCAGACGACACCGCAGACGAACAATGCAGACGACGGCGGATGCGAAAGTAACACTGCCAGATAGCAGAACGCGTTCCACAAAGGTAACAATGGCTGCAGCTTGCATTGCATATTGGATATTGATTAGCCGGTAGTCAAGGCGACGGAACCAATAACACGTCCAACCTTTTTGGCCTACCCATTATGTCTCGATGCTACAGAATACATTGAAAGGGCCTGCATCAATTCGGGACCGATTAGATGTGCTCGTCGGTCGCGTGAGGAAAAACTGGTTTTGGATGTGGCTGTTTGAAGTCGTAGTTTATATGACATCAATAGACACGAGGTGTGAGCTATAGGCACTAGCACGTGAGTGCTGACTGTGTTACAGCTACAGACGGAAACATACGATAGGGGGCGCCACAAGAATAGCGGTACGGGCCTGTTGATACATTTCATAGCTTAAGATAGGGGGCGTACATATATTTGGTGTACCCCGTGGTATATTCCAAATAATTCACCTACAGGCGAGAAGTTATGTGCCCGATCCCGTTCGTCGTTCCAAATGTTTCATCAAGCCGCATCTTTCAAGCAACCCAAAGCATGCGGTGGCGCCAGAATTCATGTAGTACACTTTTTCACTTCTAGCACAACTGTTGAAGAAGTCAGACGTTTCTCTATAACCTAACGAAAGAGGGAACAAAATAAAGTTTCGAAAACGCAACCTAAATCTACATGTAACCAATTCAGACTACATTTATAGACTACATATATTCAGGGCAAGTATCGGCAGCTAACGCTTCAAAAATACAATGAATAGAATGTTCGTACTCACAGACTCACATCCACCTATCACGTGGTTTAAGCGTCAACACACTGCCGCATTCACAGTGTAACACGGAATGACCTCTATACCGAAGTCTCCGACCATATTTCCAGCATTTCCATGGAAGCCGCCTGCATGAGGGTCCGCTCTTCGCTATATGCAATCACCTGCGCACAGAAAGCACGGGCTTCCGTTAGGCATGACAAAAGCACAAAGCAAAAGTCGCTCGCAGTGTGAACAGATGTTTGTGAGCTACACAGCTGAGTACAGATAGAGAGAGGGAGAGAGAGAAAGCAGTGGAGATCTTTCCATCCTGACGATGATGAAAGTGTGTAGCGCATCCATGCACGCGGTGCAAAGAGGCGGTTATAATGTGTGTGGCACCGGTGAATTCCGCTACGTAAATTACGTCAGATTAAATAACTTTTCTGAACAGTGTCAGAAGAACTTTCGACAGTGAAACGGGAGATACAATACTGCACTCTTGGAAGAAACGAAAAAAAGAAAAAACGTAAACGGAGGAGCAATTACCGCTTCTACTCCCCTAGATTGCACGTTTTAGCTCCTGTCCCTGAAGTTTACTCGACAGCATATGCAAATACACCCCATAAGCTCGCATGCATTTAGTCGCGAAAGGGACTAGCTGATGTGGCAATGCATGATGTAGCCCCCGAAAGGATTAAAATTACTCCTTTCGTTCTTAGAGTGCACACGTGAACGTGTTCGACGAAACAGATTTGTAAATGGAAAGGCACCTCTTTCGTTCCAAACAAGTCAGAACTACTTCTTACAGATCAATAAGAAAGAATGTTGTAGGAGGAGGGACAAACGGGCAGCGGCACCAGCTCCACCTATACACCGTTTTGCAGCCAGCCTCACACCCAACCTGCACAAGCCAGAGATTAGGAAAGCGATACAAGGGAGGAAGTGCGTATGCTTTCCTTCTCTCTGGCTTGTTCGGTCAACTAGTTTTCAACGTGCTGCCCCGGCTAGACGGCGCTGCGCTTTCAATGTGGCGGCGTCCACGAGAAAACAGTGGCAACCAGACACAAGATGCTTTCTCTCACTCCCGTCGACAAGTATAATCGCGATGTCGTCTGCTATACAGCCAATCGCCGCAGACGATTGGCTACCCATTGGCTACATGTGGCTACCCCTGTGGCTCACGGCGGCTCGTCTCCATAACTGCGGCCACCGAAAGTACGGCCGTGAATGGCGCACTTTTAGCGAATTCCAGTGGTCATTTCGTGGCAACTATTTCTTTTGTCTTTTGTTTCTTTCTTTCTTTTTTTTTTTTTTTCAGATCCCGAGCAGTCATGTTCGCTTCGTCAAAGCGCAGTAATCTCACATGTTCGCATGGCGCTTTCTGAGCGCCAGGACTTTGCCAGCTTTTTTTTTTTTTTTCGCCCGGCCTCGATAGAACCGGACTGCCTAACTATAGCATGTGTCGTCACATCCGCACTACGAGCGCGGAGAGGGCCCGCATTGGCCCGCACGTCGAATTTCACGTGAGTTAGCAGACGACGAATCGTGTAGACGAGCGACGCGAACGATCGCGATGCCCCTAGCCAGATCCAAGAGACCAAAACCGCTACATTCCTGGCACTCATGTTCGGGTGGCACCGGTCACGTGATCCAGCGTGAGCGCCAGACTAGCAATTTCCGAGCGCTAGGCCGAGTTGCCCTGAACAGACCACCCGAATTCGCCATTAATGAATACGTCACGTCCTTTTCGCGATCAGGCTTTCTTTTTTTCTAGGTGACGTTAGCAGAACACAGAAATGAGTTGGTAGTCGAAATCACCCGCAGACCTCTCCTCGTACAGCACGTCGCCATTTGGTTGACTCATCTTACGTACACATATACTACAAATCACTTATTATTATTGTTATTATTATTGCATTATTATTCTAGATGGGTTTTTTTTACAACTAAGAACGCACTGGCACGAGATTATTTCTAGTTGGTGGAACACACATAAAATTGGAAGAACTATTTCATCGTTATGACGTCAATCACCATCGACAACAAAAAAATGTTTGTGGTGACGAGGCTTTGTCTGGTTTGTGCGGAAGGCAGCAAACGGTAAGTTGCGACAAATTGGCGGTACCATTCCCTTAGAAGTCGGCCCAGGACGCATATCTCTGTGAGGCCGACAACGGCGATCTCTTTCAGCACTACCACCACCACCGCGACAAAGAGGTTTTCTTCTTAACTCAGTTTTTGCGCCTTTGTGCTGAGTTGAGCGTTTCATTGCCCTCTAGCACGAAGCTAACGTCCTTGGAAGTCTTCTAAGGCTGCAAGTATGACAGGATGGCGCAGATATAGCATAGTTACTCCACGAATCTTCGTGGAAAACAAGTTACCGATGAGTAAAACCGCCTTGACTAAATCCAACCTTACGGAAACGTGTTTGGTGTGCTCCCCCCCCCCTCACCCTGTAATAAAACGCGGATGACATCTATTACACTGCAAACTAGGCAAAGGCATGAGGAAATATTGGAAGGTAAAGCTGTTAACAGCCCTTCTCTCATGTTCCACCGACAAGTTCTTCCGCGGTTGGCTGGTTGATTGGTGATGTGTCTTACAAATTATTCCGGCTCGTAGATAAACCCGTTTCAATCTCTTGAGAATCTCTTTGGAAGTTTCGCTAGTATCCTGATATGGTGACATACAGTCGCATAAACGAACTTTTGTCACGCATGAGAAATTCAGGAGCTGTGAAAAGGGGATATGCTGGGGTCCTATCCCGAGCTTCTGTCGAACGCCACCGACAGTGTCGACAGAGGAGTATCGACAAGGAGCGATACCTGCCAGTTTTGATATTCTCATGTCGCCTTTAACGATGGTGCGTTTGGTTTATTGACTGTTGTTAGACCTGCTCGCCGTTGTCGGCCTCACAGAGGTGGGCAAACGTCATGACTGACACCCTGGGGGAATGTGCGTCCTGGGCCAACTTCTAAGGAAGCTGTGCCGACATATGTCTGAAAGCCCGTCTGAGGAAAACCAGGAAACACCCCAGACAGCACAGACGCCACCGGGATTCGAACCCGGCTGTACCAGACGTGGTGGTGGCGGTGATGGCGAAAGGGCGTCTGTCCAGACGTGGTGGTGGTGGTGGTGGTGGTGGTGATGTTGAAAGGGCTTGCCGTTGTCGGCCTCACGTATGTGGGCAACGTCACGACTGACGCCCTGGGGAAATGTGCGTCCTGGGCCGACTTCTAGGGGAACTGTGCCGACATATGTCTGAAAGCGTCTGAGGAAAACCCAGGAAAAACCCCAGACAGCACAGCCGGCACCGGGATTCGAAGCCGGGTACCTCCCAGGTTCGAATCCAGACGTCTGGCAACGAGACGCCGCGCTCTCAGCCAATTGCGAAGCAGAAGGAGAATCACGTGGAATGCCGTTTGTTTCGAAAGCAGACGACGACGACGACACGCTGACGATGAAGTAAAAGTGTCGCGCTTCTCGCCCAACACACGAGTAATATAAATGATGTCACAGTTCATATGGCGCAGTTCATCATCGAGCACCGCAATTTATTCACGGGCATTTTGTCGCCATCCTATACACGCAATTAGACAGGCGAAAGGAGTGGGCAGAATGAGTCGCGATATTAAATTCCAGCGACGGACAGCGAGGACAGCGTGAAGTTGAAGTGAAGAACAACAAAACAACAACAAACGCTCTCACATGCTGTCTTAAGAGTTAATTCGCTCAGAGTCAACGCAAAAAAGAAAAATTCAAATAAAAATTAACATCCAGTTATCTAGCCTATATAATTGAAATTTATCGCCAGCGCTGCCGATGACGCACGGTTGCCGTCACCAGCTCCCGGTTTCTGTCCTGCCAAGCAATCAATTCACCATTTTGAGATAAAATCCTCTCTTTTTTTCCCCCTGATTATGTTTTAACGTGTGCGTTTTAACGTCACCGGATGTGAAGATGTGTGAGTGAAGACGTCCTGAGGGAAGAAATTTCGCATTTTGCGCCCACTCATAACAGTGAACGACAAGTGTGATCTCGAAATCGATCGATGACACCGGACTGTCCCTTTAAACAGACTTCGCAACAAAAATTCGGGGAAAAAATGTGTTGCACACCGTGCTTGGTGCATATAATAGCCGTCGAATACCCGTCAACTTTGCTTTCTCCTTGTCCGGTGTACTATGACCCAATATCAAATAATCAAAACCGAAACGATGGACTGTGGGACTATAGAACTTGTATCCTTATTCTGAAGGGGCTCATTATTTCATTCCCCACATCCCTGCCAGCAATGGGGTAGAGTATCGCCCCTTGCGATGAAGCTCCCCATTCATCATCTAAAATAAAGTTGTTGTTGTTGATGATAGGCTGTGGGGAGTCATGGGTAAATTACTAAAAGGAACTAACTAAGTTACAGTTATAGTCTGCACAAATAGCCACCGACTTCGCTACACTCACTTTCTAAAATGTAACTACAGTTACAGCTACAGTTACGACGTCAAAGTAACTTAGTCCCTTTACAATTACCTTCAAAGAACAAAAAAAGCCGAATAAATGTAACTTTCACAAACTTTGTTTTATAGCACCTGTACTGTCCTAACATAGTTTTACTGTGCTATAAACAGAGGATTTTTCATGGGCCTTAAAGGGGCACTAAAATGCAAGAACAACTTGCCCTCGAATGAAAGTCCGTGTTTCAATTAGCACAATTCAAACAAAATTAGTTCACAAAACGCTACCGTTAAGAAGAAAAACGCAATGAAAACAGAGCCGTCTTTGGCGGCAATGAATTGGATGCCCAGGAGGCAAAATTGGCGGCATCCAATGAGACAGCAGGAGAAGCGCGCGCATACCTATCGTGGGCGTGTGGAAAGCGGTAACTACCTAGTTACAGTTACTTGCTTGTAACTTAGTTACTACCCAAGACTGGTGGGGAAGAGGACGTAAGAATTCCCCTCTCCCAAAAGCAACTGCGTGGGTAGCGCGTGACGTCACGCTGCATGCAGAAGGATGAGAAATGATACGTAGCGGTCACGTATGTGCCGCGTCCGCATATCTTCGAGTGAAGGGAACTGAGTAACGGTCTATTGTAGTATGCGGCTATGAAGGAAGATTACCTCATACCTCTTTGCGCAGTCTTTTGGCGAGCGCTTCGGATATCGCTGAACAATGTAAGGACTGCGAGACGCGCTAGAACTTTTCACCCTTCGGATAGTCGTAGCTCATGCATAAGACGAGATCTAGTGTGAACCCCTTAGGCTGCGAAATGATCAGAACCAACTCTGTTGTATGTCGATTTGTTCCGCGTATTGCAGCGCCGCCTCCCACTGATGACGACATTTTTCATCTATGGAGAAGGAGAAATAGTTGACAACCAACGTACAAATTGATTTGTTGCCACACGCTTTGGCGCAATACATCGACCCGCCCATCTTTAGGCTCGTTACTAGATAATTAACGCCAAAACTATAAGGGCAAGCGCGAACAGAGGGCACACGGCAAGCGAAATAATGCGTGATGATGACGTAGAGCCGCCCAGTGTTGCTCACAAATGACTTCTTTCTACGCAAACCGGTCAGAGCCAGCGCTTCCAAAATTTCAAAAATCATTTTTATGGTTCCTGGCTTCGTTCTCAACTGAGATATATTTCGTGCTCTGATCATGTCAGTAATTGCAGAAGCAGGCAGAGCGTCGAACCGAACCGGAACCGAAACCGAAAACCGGAATTACGGCACGTTGCTCGGGAAAGGGATGAAAGGGGGTCCTATTGGTCTGAAAAGAGAAATAAATGCATAAAAACGTAACTAAGAGATCTTGTATCATTTGTAGTGGCTACCTATAATTTTGTAGCATATTAGAACCTCAAACCGGTTCCGAACCGGTTTACAGCCTCTAAACCGGTTAATCGAACCGATGTATGTGAGCTCCGGAGCTGAACCGGAACCGAACCTTTATGGCCGAACCCGCGCCCGAAACAAACCGAAAACGTTTCGGTTCGACGCTTTGGATGCAAGGATTGAAAATGCATACAACTTTTTGTGGCACTTATGCAGCTGCTTAACTGTTGTAAAAAGGCACCCACCTCGTGCTTTACCCAAATCACGAGTAATATGTTGTGCGTTTTATGGTGAAGTTCCATTTTAAAGACGTAACTATGGTTTTCGGAATAAACCGTGCGTTGTTTACTGCGTACTCGTATAAGACGTACAAATGCCTCAGTTCCGTCTCTTGACGTTACGTCCTCGACGTCTCTTGAGTTGGTCCTGCTACCTTCAGCGTCACGCTGAAGACTGTGAGGTGGTGGGTACGGAGGTAATGGGCACACCTCCGGCTGCGCTATGTCTGAGGTTGACCTTGGGTTTTCCGGCAAATTTTCTGGAGAAATGTCGGCACAGTTCCCCCTGAAGTCGGCCCAGGACGCAGACTAAACCCCACTATCTTCCACTTGTTCCTGCTGTCTTATCTCAATCTTTTCACGTCTGCACTGCTCGTAGCCACAGCTGCTTCGCGGTACTCGTCTGGCGTACGTCCTTCCCCCATTTCACCCAGACAGCAGCAAAACTGTGTGAATACCAGCTCCCTCTATGTGTGACGAAGGCAACCGTGTCGTCTGCTACGTTATACCTACGCCACTGCCTGTCTGCAGCGCCACTGAGAAATAATTGTACAGCACATTCAATGTGCTTTCACTTGGTTCACGTCCCAAGTAATACCCCCGTCAGACGGGCAATGTTCAATTATCATTGAAACCAACGGTAATTGAACATGCGCGTAGTGTCATCTAGCGTGTACCGTGTCAACTACTCAAAGAGCGTTGGATTCAATGTTCCCTGACAGGTTGACACGTTACAAGCTTGATGGCGCTACGCACATGTTCAATGTAGAGTGCCTGAATACTAGCTCCCTCAGTGTGTACACAGAGGGAGCTACTATTCAGGCACCCTAGTTCAATGACCGTTCATATAAATGATAACTGAAGACTGCCCGCCTGAGAAGGGTACAAGTGACTTTATTGGGAATGAGAACACCGAACAGTTGCTACAAAATAACCTGGTTTCGTTCTAGTGTTTGTTTATGTAGTTTTTATCCCGGCAGAAAATCGATGGACAACTTGCGCTTGCACACAGCTTCACTTTCAAGTCTGGATACGAACCACACACCAGAAGGCATGGGTACGGTACACGTCTCCAAGAAGACGGTAACATCCGGTAACCACCTTCTTCCACCCGTCCTGCTACACAATGAACTTGGCGATGAATGGCCGATCCAGCCGTCCGCCAGGGGGGGCTTACCATGCTGCATGGGAAGGCACCATTCACAGCACTAGAGAAGTCACGGATTCCAAATTCGAGCCGTGAATTCTTCTAGTGCCATTAAAGGTGATCATTCCGGGCCCCCCAAACAGGCGCTCGCATAAAGTCTGCTTCTTCTGCGCTTCTCCGGTAAACTCTCGCCTTCAGGAGGACTCTGTGGAGGGGAACATCTGTGTGGTGGAATGCAAGATAGTCGAGATGGTGGGGCAGTAACCTTTTCTGAAGCACGAGATTCGGATTGGAGACAAACGAAAATTCGTGCGGCGTATTGTCTTGTCTCACATCAGCGTCTCTGGTCTGCCTGGGGGTCAGGTTGGAATGTTTTTTCGATGGCGTCGCTTTCAAGTCAACCTTCTTTTTTCTGACGAGAACTTAGGTTGCAATCAACTTCCTGTCGGTAGGATGTGTAAGATTGTCTCGATCTACAGAAGACAATATCTTTACGCACTGTTGGTTACAGAGGGAATGCAGACCTAAGCATAAGCTAAAAAGAAAAGAAAAACGAGGAAAAAAATACGTTGATGATGGAAGTTCAAAGTAAGGTGTTGATCCTACACTCTTAAAACAGAACTTCACCGCATTGCACGCTCCTAGTCATCCACCATCTCGAATGACATCGTTCTCCCTCCTCTGCAAGCGAAAGGCGTGTCCGCCTTTTTGTGATACTTATGTAGTTAACTGTCACAAAAAAGGCGTATGTCCCACGTTTTCCGCAAATCAGGAGGGGCAATTAACGCTGTGATTTTGTGCAAGGTTCGCCTTCAGCGTGTTATGCGGTGCAGTCCTGTATCCCTTTTCTCAATGTGCGCTAACATGGCGGTGTTATCCTGTCGGCACAGAAAATATAGCACAGAGTATAGTCTGCAGACTATACCCTGGTACATGATACAGCTTGGGACAAAAGTTCACGGTACACAGGGGTGTGGCATTTCTCCATTGGGGCGACACCCTAGCAGCAAACAGGAGCGAACACACAGAGTGAGAGATGGACATACAATAGCCGGTCACCCGCTTCTTATTCGACATCTTCCTGATATCAGGTGGAGAGCCGCTATGATGATGATGAAGGTATACGCCAGGACCGTGTTCCGTAAGTTTTTGTCCCAAGCTGTACCGTGGTATATAATTGTCCACGCGCGTGACAAGTGAAACGTGGCGAAGTGAACTGCTCTGGACATTCTATTGGCATCGTTGATGAGCAACTGTTCGCTCTGAAGATTTTCGTGTCCATGTTACTGTCATCAAGCGAGATACAACAACAACACGTGCACAGCGTATATGAAACGACACCTTGCCCTAAGGCGTTCATGCAAAATTATTCCCCTGTAGATGTGTGTGAGACGGTTAGTTCACGAGTTCACATCGAGTACGCTCAGCACTAAACAAGTGAACAACAACAACTTTATTACGGGATGACGGCTGGGGCTGTACAACGAAGCTATACAAGCTAAGAAAACAAGCGAAACGACAAACGAAACAAGCGACACGAAGCTATACAAGAGTAAGAAAAGTAAGAACTATATGGTTGGGAAGAAGCAGTGGAGGAATAGCAGGGAATCACATCACCGTTTTTTTTTTTTTTTTCTTTATCGTCTCATCACCATCACGATCAGTGGAGGAACAGCACAGGCGACGGGGATCTACAATGGAACAGGCCTAAAAGGAGCAGTGAAGCGCCCCCCCCCCCTCCCAATAGTTTCTTTGTTTTCGGCAGCGTCATGTTCTGCGACGACAAAATGAGCTCCTGAAGAAAGACCGGCGAGAGCAGGCAACCAGCAGCGCGTGAGAGAGAGAGAGAGAGAGAGAGAGACCTCTGCCACTCTCTGAGAACGCGGGAAGGGGAAGAGAACGTCGTGACGTCACCCATCCCCCTGGCAAGGCCGATCGTGGGACTCGTGACATAGACCGGCGCGGCTCAGCGTCCGTAAAGTCAAGGAATTCGTAAATGGAGGGTTGACTGTATATACTGATTTTCATAATGAGAGACCTATCACGGGTTCGAACCATCAATATGATATTTGTCACAAAAAGAAAAAGAAAAAGGAGCAAGCCCCGCGCTTTCCACAAATCAAGAGTGATAACGGTAATTGTTCTGTGCAACGGATGGCCTTCAACGTGTGAAGTTCCGTTTTTAGAATCCAGTCCCGCGGCTGCTGTTGACGTGTTTTAGTATTGTCTCTTACTTTGAGACCCAGGTAAAAATTATTTTTCATTGTGTCGCGAATTACCCGAAATCCGAAAATTCAAGGGTAAGGTACACTCTTAAAAATGAACTTCACCACATAGCACGCTCCTAGCCAACCATCATCCCGAGTGACATCGTTCTCTCCCCTGATTTGTTGAAAACGGGAGGCGTACGCCTTTTTGTGACACTTATGCAGAAATGTTAATTGTCACAAAAAGGCGGACGCCTCCCGTTTTCAACAAATTAGGGGAGAGAACGTTGTCATTATGGATGATGGTTGGCTAGGAGCGTGCTATGTGGTGAAGTTCATTTTTAAGAGTGTAAAGTTACATCGGAAGCTTCCGACCCTAAAGGAAGAAGAAAAGTTCACGCGACCCACAGCAACCATTTCAGCCCCAGTCGCGTCGCTACGGGCACTGGGGCAAGCCCTGAAACGAAAATGGTGGAAATGCGGGCTAGTTTGTATACGTCGACGTAACAAAAATTAACACCAGCGCTAATGGAGACGCAAGTAATAGACGTCAGTTGGTAGACTAGCGCTTGTCCAACGCCACCTAGATGCAGAAGGTCCGCTTATTGCCTCCTCTCCCTCCGTCGCTACGTCGACATATAAAATCAGAATTCGTCTGCTACCGCCATTCGCCGTTCTGCGAAACTCGGAAATGATTGCAGCTATAACTTCGCAAATTTGATCCTGCGGACTAAAAGTGCAACACGCTTGAATTAGTCTTGAGAAAAATATGGGGACCATGTTGAGCTTTATTTTGTTTTCCCGTTTTGGTACGGGGGACGTTCACTCGCAGACGACAGTTGCTGCCCATGAAGTCGACGCTGGGTCGTGGCTCGGTGGCACGTTCGTGATTGACTATTATACGGCCGCTGGAAACACGATCCTAATTGGCTGACGCTTAGATGTTACGTCACGTCGACGAGTAAGCAGGATTTCTGTATCTCGGTGGTGTCGGCTTGTCCCGTCTAGTTTGTATTCCTGTTTCTCCATTTGCGCTGGTATTAATTTTGTTACGTCTCGAAACGAACGCGAGCGTATACCAGACATCCACAGAACCACGTGACCAGGCCTCCTAAAGCAGGGAGAGCATCGCGCGTCAATCAGCGAAAGCTCAACGTGATGCAGAAACAAAAGAAAACGACGCCCATAAAAAAAAAAGAAAAAGACGGGAAGGGCTAAAGGTAGAAGAAAGTCGTGCATGCTCAGAGAAACCAGAAAAAGAAAAAAAAAGCTCTTTTTTTTTCGACGGCGTTAAAAAAAGGGGAACAACCTCCAACGGGCTATACATCCGTCGTTCATCGATACGCATACAAAACAAGAAATACTTCGCGAATACTCAACCGCTCACAAGGGGAAGTAATTTTTAAAAGGTGACCCCACCCGAGGAGGCACGCAGTCGATAGGCCTAATTGATGATAATGAACCTACAATTAGGGTGCAAGGGTAGCATTATACGCACGTATAGGATGGCCTCTTATATGCACGAGCGTGTCATCGCACGGAAGGATACGCTCATTTCGTAAATTAAATTAGAAACTTTGTGGAGCGCTACTCATCTTTTCCTTTTTGACCCTTTCTCTTTTCGTCAGTGACGCTCCGGAGTGTACGTATAAAGTATACGTACACGCTTGTATGCCGTTGGCTTCCCGCTGCGGCGTTATTATTCAGTGAGCGTATAAGTGAGTCGTATCGTGGTTATATATGTATATATATATATATATATAGTGAACGTTGAAATAAATCAGAGGCAGAAGATGAAAGTAGGGGAAGTAACAAAAAAGGGTTTTACAACAACAAAACAAAAGCTTTTACAAAAAGCTTTAACAAAACGCTTTTCGTCCCGAAGAAGGCGGAGCTTCCCCCGTAATGTAGATATCCTCCCTAACTTTTATAATTTTTAAGTTTTAATAAACCCTTTTTTGTTACTTCCCCTACTTTCGTCTTCTGTCTCCCATTTATTTCAACGTTCACTATAATTACGTAGCCGTCCGACCCAACTTTTCAAGATATATATATATAAAGACTTTCTCTGTACAGCACACAATCTAAAAGCGGAACTTCATTGTATAACAGGAACTACTGTAAAAGTGGTTTTTTTTTAGAACAATTTTTCGCGTTTTCCGCGAGCGCCAAAAATTCGCGAATTTAGGTACCCGCGAAGTATAGATACCCTGTCGCCACCGGGAAACATGAGCTTGCGTTTTTCGCCAATTTAAGTTCACGCGTCATCAATGGCCTCCCACCAAAACGTGAAAATATGTTCGACGTGAAATCAACGAACTTTACAGTATAAAGAATTACATCTTCGCTTTCCCGATTCCCCTTTCCATTTTTTCTTTTTTCTCCACCCTCCTTTCCCTTCACTTGTTTTGCATATAACGAGCCCTATATAACGCGTCCTGGAGTAGACAGTCTCTAGTTTGGGACTAACAGCTCGATTTTTTTTTCTTTTACCAATCAATCAATCACGCTTTCCTGATTTGTTAAGAATAAGTGGCCTACACTTGATTTTTTTAGCTTAAATTTAATAATTCCAAAAAACGGGGGTGGAGCGCCCCGGTTTCTCTTCAAGTCAGGAGATATATTTGTGTCACCCGTTATGTGGCGAAGATATCGTTTCATATTCTGCACTGTGTTCATGTGTGGGCTTGAAAAAGTGAAAATAAAACGTGTCCAGTGTGGTACAAGCATATATTATCGTATGGTTCATGTAAACGGATGAAAGCTTGTCGTCGCATTCTGGGTCTTCAGCCTCGGTCTTTATCGTGAACTGGAACGGCCATTGCGACTACGACAAACACTTATCTATGTCGTGGATCCAGAATGAAAGCCAGCACGCTCCCCACGAGACCGAGCTCACGAATCGGCATTCGTGAACAGCGATGATATATTATGGGGCGAATTGTCGTGACGAAGATAATGAGAGATAAGGACAACGTGCTCTGCTGATTTGGGTACACAGCAAGAGCAAGGACGCGATACTGGTACTCCATAACATTCGGTAAGCTATGTAAATAGATTATGTATAAAAACGCCGTCAAGCGCTTGGGAAGAGGTAGCCAGAAAGTGAAGCGAAGAAAGTGAAATTCCAACGGTTATAGGAGCATCTAGTTTCAATGACAAGGTTTATTGCGCAGGTTTATTCTGTACGAAAGCTCGTCATGCAAGTTAATTGTGCCAAACCGACTGAATTTTATTCTAGCTCTGAAATAGTTAAACACATTTTTCATACTTTGTCACTGAAGATAATGTAAGAAAATTAGTGACTGCAAGAAATAATTATAAACGTCGTTGATGTGTGCGAGCACTTAACATTTTATTTATTGCTTTACTTATTTAGTCCCAGTGGGTTACAAAATATACGAACAGCAAAATAATCAGAAATAATGCTTTTGACTGGATTAGTGAATGAAATTGGTGTCAAGCAAGCCGGAAGGGTTTAGATAGAGAGAAGTGCCCGAAAAAAAAAGTATCCAGGAAGTATTTAGTTGAGCAAGTCGGCCGCAATTTTGGACGCTGACACCCCCAGCTAGTTACATATTAGAGAGAAATGAGAACGTTGGTTGTAACCAATTGTTATGATAGTCCATTTTGTAGAAAAGGCACAGGCGGCACTGCGAGATTACTTACAGATGGCATAGGGAGTTTTGGTGGACCTGGAGTGCTGTACGAAAACGATACGGTAAGGGAAGCTGTCAAATCAAAGAACAAAGGAAGCAACGCAATATTTACCGGTTAAACAGAACAGCGCGATTTTCTTATCCTCTTTGCGTGATCGTTACCGTAAACACTCCCGATCTAATAATAATTACTTTTAAGACGCATTAATTATCTCATTTCCTTCGTTCGGAACAATACAATCGTTCAAACTGGTTCCGCATTCCGTGTACTTTCGTACTAAACAATTGCCGCTTTCTTTTTTTTTTTTTTTTTTTTTTGACGCCGCACAGCATCAGCGATGTTTACAATCACAGAAAATTTCATAGCATTACAGAAAAGACGGTGTATGCTGCAAAACGTCCAGAACTGCTTGCAGTGTCTGAGTACCCTTCCTTCATTTGAAATGCATATTATGTAATTTTGCGAGTTAAGCTCTATATACGGTTTATTTCAAATACAGCTCACCTCTCGGGCATCACTGGAATTTGCCCAACGGCACAAAACCAGAAAGCATTGCTGCAAAACAAATGCATCCGTATGGTGCACCTTTTGAAATGTATCTATTCGTCTGTCCCGAAAAAGTTAGCTCCACTTGCAGGACAGTGCATCATGTATACGTGCCTTACTTGTCTACAGCAGCCTTTGAAGACATGACACCCGGAAATTTAAACCGTAGTTGGCAGTTGAATATTTGTAACACGCTGTTACACGACGGCGAGACGTTAAAGAAAGAAGAACGGCGAGTAAGGCGATCCTCTCGTGCCATGTGCATTCCTTCTTTGGGGATATAAATGCGACATCGACGGTCAATCACCATGCACCGAGCCACTATCTTTGTTTTTCCTTTCATGGTATCACGTGACCTGCAACGTCACTCCAGGAACCCCGGGAACGCTGCCCCTGAGTTAATGGCCTCTTGCAGAGACGACAGCAGCCGCCCGTGCCCATCAGCCCCTTCGTCCACGCCCACAAGATTGCTAACCTCACTCCGACAGCCGCTTTGGAAAAGAAAGGACCCCAAAGAAAAATACTGCAGTCCATGCCAAGAGAGAATTCGCCGTGAGAATCTCCCACTGACGCCTTGCAGTCATGCTAGATCGAAGGAGCCGCATTCTTGGCAGCGGTCATAGCGGATGTGTCATATATATACCTGCGTTCGTTCTCGAATGGCGGAACCATCGTTAGATACACTCGTTGAAACGCCGCATTGTCCAATCGCATTACAACACATTGTTTCGATGGTCGTAGCTTGTATATGGCACACTCTAAAAACAGAGCTTCACCGCATAGCACGCACAGCCAACCATCATCCCGAATGAAAACGCTCTCTCCCCTGATTAGATGGAAACGGGGGGGGGGGGGGGGGCGTACGCCACTTTTGTGGCAATTATGAACTGCATAATGCCACAAAAATGGCGTACGGCCCTCGTTTTCAACAAATCAGGGGAAAGACCGATGTCACTCGGAATGATGGTTGGCTAGGAGCGTGCTATGCGGTGAAGTTCATTTTTAAGAGTGCAGGCTGTCTATTGGCCAGCTTCCTATAGGACTAAATAGAGTCACCCAATAGACACTGACTCTACACTGTTAAAACATAACTTCACCACATAGCACGCTCAACTCCAACCATCGTTCCGAATGATATCATTCTGTGTATTGATTTGTTCAAAAATGGGAGGAGGCGCCTATCTGGGACACATTATCTTGTCCCAGATACGCGCATCCCCCCTGTTTTGAACAAATCAGGACACAATAATATTATTCAGAATGATGGCTGGGTTTGAAGCGTGCTATGTGGTGAAGTTATGTTTTAACAGTGTAGGACTAAACTCTTAAAACGTAACTTCACTGCATAGCACGATCCTGACCAACCGTCATCCCGAATGACATCGTTCTCTTCCCTGATTTGACGAAAACGAGGGACGTACGCCCTTTTCTGACAATTATCATAACTGCATAAGTGTCACAAAAAGGCGTACGCCCCATGCTTTTCACAAATCAGGTGTCGTAACGATATCATTCTGTGCAATAGTTGACGTTCAGCGTGCAATGGAGTGTGGTGACGAGCACAGAGCAAGTACACATGCGGGACATTGCGCGGACCACCCGGAGTATAAGACGGTCGACACATATAGCGCATGGTGGTGTTATAAACGGATCGGGAGGCCATGACCATTCAATCGATCTGAATTGCGGGTCGAAACACGGCACAAGTAATAATTTATTAATAACTACGGCTTTTTGTCACAATCCGAAAGTAGGGAGAATAACGGAGCACAAGCTTATTTTACGAAATGAATCCGTGGCATGCCGACGGATGGCTCTGCATGGTGTGCTCGACCGACCCTACATACGTGACATCGAGACAGCTCAGGAGATGATGAATAGCCTCACGTGGAAATTCGGGCCTGCAGTAAATGCAGCACATTATCCTGTACGTGGCTGCAGTAGGGAGACAAATTCGATCCGAAATGGTGTTGCAAGCGAAACTTTGTATTCGATGCTCCATCGTGTCAAAACAGATCCCACGTATGGTGCGTAGGGATGAAAAGAGTGATTAAAACCCAACCGGTGGTACAGAATGTCTGGACATCTAGCGCAGTACTTTCGAGATGATCGTTTCTTGCGTGGTTACAAAGAAGTGCGCATAATTTGCGCTTGCCAGTATTTCCAACACATAATGGATTTATGTTTATCTTGGAAGACCCGTTGCTGAGTAGATGCCTCGCAGCCTCCAGTTTCGCATATGTGAAGTCCTCTCCGTAGACTACGTATATCCATCCTGTATTCCTCAAACGTGCTATAACTTGGGGGCATGTACATCATACACGGACGCGCGTTACACACCAGGATATATAAGAGTGCACAAGAATTCCAACAGAAACAGAGACACGAATATTTTTAAGTCGTATACAACCTGAGGCCACCGGTGCCTCCTGCGGATGTGATTTGGCTGAATGCGAGCAGATGATTGGGCAACAATTTCTGCAGCTGGACCGCTCGGCAACACAAACAGGTTTCACGCCGACAACTCATTCCATAACCATTTTCGAACCGAAGGTACTACTGGTGCCACAGTACACCACATCAGCTGGAGTCTCACGACACGACAAATGTTCTTTCTAGCCACATCCTACTGGCAGACACAAAAAACCGCACTGCCAGTTGGTGCCTTACCTTGCCGAATCCAATACAAGCCACAAAGTCCACAAGGTCCTCCACAACAAGTCGCACCACCTTCGATGGACAAGAGCACGACGAAGTAACACCAAACTTAAGACGACATCCTTATAAGTGAGTCTGGTTATTGCTTCCAGTAGACGCACCCTAAAGCAGACGACATGAAGCATTGCAGACGGGAATCCAAAGAACCGGCATCACAGATGAGAGCACCCACAGCACACAAAAGAGCCAGCATGCACCCAAGAACTGCAAGACAATATCCATACGAGCAACCCCATCACAGCGATCTGGATGACGGAACTTTTGAAAAAAAAAAAAAAAAATACGAAGAAGGAACAGCAACTAGTAGAGCGAAGACGATGAAGGGGTGCGAGAAGGAAGAGACAGCTTTCCACAAAATAGCTCTTTTCTTTTTCCTTTTGTTGCCCCAGAAGTTCTACAACAATAACAATAAAGAAAGGGCTTCAAATATCTCTCTCCGAACAAGTGCGTGTTTTGTTTCTTTTCGACAATATTCACGTCGCCATGACCAGAAGCAGAAGTCAACCACCCCTCGTTGCGAGCGTTCTGCTTCGCGAACAGCCGCCGCGGGGCAGCAGCGTCAGCAGTTTGGCGTGGCGCCGCGTTTCCGGTGGGAGGCTGGTACAGAGGCAACCAAGATGGTCGTCGGTCGGACGGTCGCCGGACACCGGAAGTAGGGGGTTATAGGGGGCCACGTTGTGTTGTGTCCGAACGATTGTGAGGGAGGGGAGATTACATAATGAGAAATTGCACGGATGCATGCTCTAACTTCCGCTTGATATTACAGTGCGTATGTGTGTGTGTGCGGACTTCTTTTCAAAGGTGGAGTAGAAGTGCGTGATGAGCGGTTTTTTGGTGCGTGAAGGTTCTATGACACTGGATGACAGAGAAGTGCATCAACATAATTTATGACTGCCTTTTGTGACACCTTATATGTAGGAGGTAAACCCGAAACGCGTGACCAAGAAGGTCAGCGGCGTTTTGCAGAGATGCGCCTTGGTAAGAAACCACGAAACCGAAGCCCGCTCGGGCCCGTGCGAAACTTCCCCACACAAATAAGCTTTCAGGCATAAAAAAGGGCAGAGACAGTAAATAAACTTCGCTTGACTCTAAACAATGGCACAGTGTGGAAGACAGTGGGGGGGGGGGGGGGGGGGAGCGCACTCTTGAAAGAGATGGTGGTGAAGGGGTTCGCTATTGACGCCCTCACAGAGGCGGGCAACGCCACAACTAACGCCCTTGGGGAACGTGCGTCCTGGGCCGACTTCTAAGGGAACTGCGCCGACATATGTCTGAAAGCGTCTGAGGAAAGCCCCAGACAGTACAGCCGGCACCGGGATTCGAACCCGGGTGCCTCCCAGTCTCGACGTGACATGGCTTGGAACAGAACTGCACCACGTGACATGCTGAAGGCCGATCACTGTACAGAACGATGCCGTTATCGCTCCTGATTTGTGAAAAGCGTGGGGCGTACGCCGCCTGTTTTCAATAAATCAAGGGGCACTCTTAGAGCAGCACTTCACCACACGGCATTGCTCCTAGACAACCCTCACTGCGAATCACATCGCTACCTCCTCTGATTTGTTGAAAACGGGAGGCGTGCGGCTTTGTGGCAATTCACATAACTGCATAAGTGTTACAAAAAAAAAAAAAGGCGTACTCCTCCCGTTTTCAACCAATCAAAGAGAGAACGATGTCATTCAGGATGGTGGTTGTCTAGGAACAGGCCATGCGGTGAAGTTCTGTTCTAAGAGTGGTCCAGAAAGCGTGGGTCATACGTATACCGTTGAACTCAAATTACTGCCGTTCATGAACCACAAAACTGACCATGAGGGTTATACAGGGTGTTTCACCTAAAGTGATTAAAAATTCTAACTGGCGACGTACTCGCCGGAGGATTGTGGGACTTCCGGCAATTACCTTCTGGAAACTTTTGCCACCATTGAGGAAGGCTTTGGACAATTTTTAATTGCGGGAAACTTGTTTTTGTCAATTGAACTTCGAAAATTGCTAAGCGAACCTCACTTTTTTTTTAACAGAAATATGAAGTCCTCCACAGATAACCGCACACCCAACAAAAACTATGCACAATATTGCAACAGAAATAGTCGAAAAAAAAAATTAGTGAAAATTACGCTTTAGCCCCGCCTGCTTGATTTTCGCAAAGAAACATGTGCGAAATGTGCGTCTAGAGGAGAAAGTGTCCCTGCCTTCATTTGTTTTGCCTTCTTTGTGATAAGACGGTTGTTTTGTTTGCTTTGTGATAAGACGGTTGTCACCAGCATCAAGGTCAAAGCGGGGGAAAGACGGGAACACTTCCTCCTCTTCACGCATCTTCCGTGCGCTCTTCTTTGCGACAATCGAGCAGGCGGGGCTAAAGCGGAAATTTTACTAATTTTTTTTCGACTATTTCTGTTGCGGCACTGCGTATAGTTTTTGTTGGGTCTGCGGTTATACGTGGAGGATTTCATATTTCTGTTAAAAGAAGTGAGGTTCGCTTAGCAATTTTCAAAGTTCAATTGAAAAATAAATAAATTTCCCGCAATTAAAAATTGTCCAAAGCCTCCCTCAATGGTGGCAAAGTTTCCAGAAGGTAATTGCCGAAAGTTTCACAATCCTCCGGCGAGTACTTCGCCAGTTAGATTTTTTTTATCACGTTAGGTGAAGCACCCTGTATTTCCATTACACGAACGTCACATGACCTCTGCGTCCCGCCCGATGGCGTTTAGACAAGGCCATACGCTTCGCCCTCCGCACCAGATGCACGTCACCTCGTTCCCATAATTCATTAGCGATGCCGTTCTGCAGACCTCTACAAAACTGCCGCCACCGCAGCTAAAGGCGCCGGCGCTGTTGGCGTGGCCGCCAAATCGATGAAACTGGATAACGGATTGGGCGTGCCCTTGGGCTGGAATCCACCATCCCCCGGGACATGGGGTCGTAAATGTGCGAGAGGGGTGGTGTTCTCGGTGAGATTGGAAATGGTCATATTGAAAGGACAAGTCGAATGTTCCGTGACTCTACGCAATAATAAGAGGGGAAATTTCGGGGGAGAGATCATCCAGTACTTCCAACCACTACAAAAGTATTTTCAAAAGTACAATAAACTGTACATTCTGAAAAAGGAGGGGGAGGGGGGGTAATGGCAGGATCGGCTCGCCGTTGTTGGCCACGCAGAAGTGGGCGTCGTCACGATTATAGAAAAAAAAAAAGAAAGAAAGACGGATGGAGGATAAAGGATGGAGAGCTTAGAGGGTGCATGAGTTCGTATGATCCACGTGCATGAGCCACGGAGACGTTGTTACCGCACCTATAGTTCGATAGGTGCAATGCAATAGATAGCAATGCAAGCGCGCGCACACGATTGTAACTTCACTGCTGTTCTAACTCCTTTTAAAATCACCGACCAGACCTGACCAACAATGAAGCTGCGACAGAAACAAGCCATACATTACGTTACCCCCTCAGTTATTCTTTTTTTAATCGTTAGAAAAGTTTTTCCTTTGGCCATTCCTTTCTTTTTTCGGGTGAAGACGGAATGAACACTGAAGCGTAAACTCTCCGTCTTCCAAATTGCGTGTAATCAGCAGACCGGATTGCTTCTTTGTATAATGAATGTAGATGTCGCGTGCGAACTCCATACAGTCCATTCCGTGCATCACGTCTCATATAAATCACTCGCAAGGGTACGTCCGTCCCATAACCATTGCTACTACAGGTAACGTTAGATAAGCCTGTGGGCATTGACCATACGGGTTTTACGTCTGCACGCTACGTGCACCGCATGCACACTCTACACCCTTAGAACTGAACTTCACTGCATAGCATGCTCCTAGCCAACCATAATCTCGGCAGGCCGTTCGTTTTTTGTGACAATTATGAGCAGCATAAGTGCCACAAAAAAGGCGTACGCCTCCCGTTTTCAACGCAGCTAACGATATTATTCGAGATGATGGTTGCCTAGGAGCGTGCGATGCGGTAAAGTTCATTTCTAAGAGTGTAAAAACAGAGGGGGTAATGGATCGGCTCGCCGCAAAAATAGAGCTTCACCGCATAGCACGCTCCTATAGCCAAGCATCATCCCGAATGACAAGTTCTCTCGCTTGATTTCATGAAGACGGAGGGCGTACGCCCTTTTTGTGGCAATGATGAACCGCATAATGCCACAAAAATGGCGTACGCCCCCATTTTCAGCAAATCAGGGGGAAGAACGATGTCACTCAGGATGATGGTTGGCTAGGAGCGTGCTAAGCGGTGAAGTTCATTTTTAAGAGCGCCCGTGTGGAATGTGCAACTAGCATAATTGCAAAAGTGTCACAAAAAGGCGTATAATTCCCGTTTAACCAATCAGGGGTCAGAACGATGTCATTCGGATAGTGGTCGGCTGAGAGCGTGCTACGTGGTGAAGTTCTGTTTTAAGAGTACAGGCTCTTGTAGAGCGTCGCTTACAGGAGCAGCTGATCACAAATTGGAGATGGATGAGCGTACAGTGTTAAAACAAAGCTTCACGACAGAACACTGCTCGGCGCCAACTGTCGTTCAGAATGACATCGTACTGTCTACTGATTTGTTCAAAATGATGGATCCGATGAATGATGAATGAAGTGACGGATCCGTCTACTTTGGAAACACTTTGCGTTTTCCATAACGTCTCCAAGACAGGCGGTTCGTTTATAATAAATCAGTAGCGAGGACGATGTCATTCAGAATTATGGTTGGCTACTCACTAAAAAAAAAAAAAAAAAGAGGAAAATAACTTCACTGCATAACACGCTACTAGCAAAAAATCATCCCGAATGACATCGTTCTCTACCACGATTCGTTGAATATGAGAGGCGTACGCCTTTTTGCGACACTTGTGCAGAAATGTTAATTGTCACAAAAAGGCGTACACCCCGTGCTTTCCACAAATCAGGTGTGATACAGGTATCATTCTGTATAATGGTTGGTCACTTTTGCAGTGACCACACCCTAAAAACGGAACTTCACCACATAACACGCTGAAGGCCAGATAATGCGCAAAATGATACCCATTTCACACCTGATTTGTGGAAAGCGCAGGGCGTACGCCTTTTTGTGACAACTTATATATAGTGATATATATATATATATACTATATATATATATATATAGTGTATAGTGATATAGTTGCATGAGTATCACAAATGCCGTACGCCTACCGTTTGCAACGAATCAGGGGAGAAGGGCGCGGTCATTCGTGATGATGGTTGGCTATGCGCGTACTATGTGGTGAAGTCCTGTTTGTAGTGTGTTCGGGGGAAAGGGAGGGGGGGGGGGGGAACACGAGCACATGCAATTTCCGAAATTCGACACTTACAAAAAAAGAAAGTCGATACATAAAAAGGTGTACGCCCCCTTTCTCAGCTTATCGGGTGACAGAGTGATATCATCCGCGATTATGATTGGCGTACTGCGTGCTATCATGCGATAAAGAGCGTCCCCTGTTAGTGCCTAAAAATGTGCTCTCTAATTAATGTCCTATAGTAAACATTACATTTACTGAGGACAATTGCAGTCTGAACCGAGACCGACCGGTAAGCGCTATTCCTGTTTCTCCCGATCTCTCTTTTAATGTGACGTTAGATCAAATACATCAACTATGCTGTCGAAAAGACAACAATCAAATGTGAGCCGTGACGCGGATAAAAAAGAAACGAGCAATTAAGTCTAAAAATGGGAACAAGATCACCGAGCCATTTCCCGCTCTGTGCCGCAAAGGTTGAAACGGTTGAGAGATGGCGCAGTATACGGACTGTATACCGTGCCTGCCGTTGTTTATGGGAGGAAAATGGAAGACCGAGAGTTTCGGTTTTTTTTTTTCTTTCTTTTTTTTTTTAATCAGAGGCGGGTTAGCAACACTGGATCCCGACCAAGCATAAAAGAGTAGCCTCTCGGTGTAGTTCCAGTGTGGCGGAAGTGGAGTGGAAAAGGGGGAGGAGTCAGGCCGAGAACAATAAGGTTCCCCTGGAACCGGAAGGCAAAAATGGCGTGGACACACCAGGAAGGGTCACCGTCCTTGCTGTGGTCACTGCGGTGTCCGCGGAACTGTGGCTCTGAATACGCGATGTAGTTTTTTTGTTTTTTTTGTTTGTTTTTTTATGCAGGTGGGATGCCCTTCCTGGCTCTATGAAATGCTTGGAGCGTGGCATAAAAGTTTCAGAGAACGATGAGTTGTTTGGCGTACAATAACATCATGTTTCTATCTATACAGAACTTCACCAGACAACTATCCATGATACTAAAACCCCGAGACGAGGTACAAGAAGGGGACACAGACGCAACGTCTCGAACCAGCTAACGAGTTTATTTCCACATCATGAACAAACAAAAAGGACAAAAACTGAGTCACAAAGGGAAAGTAACCAGCTTCCTCAAGGTTTCAACGTTGGAGACGCTGTGTGTCCCTCCTTGTCCCTCGTACCCGGGGTTTTGCAATGATGCATATATTTATCACCAGTTCACTTGCTACCTAACCATCCTTTCACCAGACAATACGATCAGAAGCAACGTTCGTCCAGAATATGCTACCGTTCTCTTTTCTAATTTCTTGAAAATGGGTTTCGCACGTATATTTTGTATAGCGTATTAAAGGGGCACTAACATACAAAAAACTTCTCCTCGCGAGATGAACGCTACCGTTACCTCGACACCAATACAAAAAGGAACGGTATTCACCGGTTGCGCCGTTCGTTATTTATGAGCGAAAGAAACCGACAACTTACGCTTTCTCACTCCCTCTCTTCCTCTAGGAGCGCGACAATGCGAAGAAGTTTCTCTCATTGGTTACCTCAAACGATTTGTCCAAACATTGTGGGAGATATTTTGAGGAGACCAATCTGGGGCCTCTCTCACGGGCTCTCCACAGTGTCGCGCTTCTTGAGAAGGAGAGGGAGAGGGGAAGAGCGTAAATTGCGTAAAACACCTTGTATAGTGCAACTACACCCGCATCCGACCCGCGTTCCATTACGAAACGATACCCGGATCTGCGCGTAACCCACGCTCATTTCTATGAAAATCCCATCCGTACGTCCCGTTTGGCTGCTAAGGTCGCTGCTAGTCATGCAGGTACGGATCCAGTAGTGGAGCGTTTGCGTGCTTATAGGAGACGGGCGGAGCCAAAGGCTCGGCGACCTGGCCAGCTCACGGATGTTCAGGATGCGCGTCGTGCGAACGCAAAGGTACAAAAGGCCCTGAAGGTCGTGGATGTACGTAGATGGCGGCAGTTCTGTGCGTCTCTGACCCCTTTGACCAGTACTGCGAAGGTATGGCGCGTTGCTCGAAGTCTCCGGGAAGCTCCTCCGGCGAAAACCCCCCTGCGATCTCTGTCTCGCTCGATTTCCAAGCCCTAGAAGGAAGTTGCATACGAATTTTGCAAGACCATAGCAGCGAGCTCCGAGGCAGCGAAATGTTCAGGCTTTCAGGAACATGTTGTGCAGCTCCAGCGCGCTATTAGCCAAGCTCCTCCATCACCGGACCCCGACATGGATGCAGACTTCACGATTGCAGAACTCAAGGCGGCCCTGGCGTTTTCTCGGAAAAAGTCGTCACCTGGTCCGGACTTGGTCACCTATGCTGCGCTCCGTAACCTGAATGACACCTGCCTTCTGGTCCTCTTAGAGATCTACAATAAATCACGGAGGTATGGACAAGTCCCTGTTCAGTGGAAGGAGGCCCTAGTGGTTCCCATACTGAAACCTGGAAAACACCCCTTGGATCTGGCGTCTTTTCGGCCTGTCAGTCTTACCAGCTTGCCTAGGCAAAGTCCTGGAGCGCATGGTGCTGCACAGGCTCGAGTGGTGGCTTGAGAGGAGATGTGTTTTCCCCCGGGAAATGTCAGACTTCCGTAGGCATCGTAGTTCAATGGATTCGGTGATGGATTTGGTCTCTGCTGTTGAGGAAGCGAAAGCCCGGAGGCAAACCGTGATGGCTGTCTTCCTGGACGTCAAGCAGGCGTATGACTCCGCGAGGGTGACACAGAGAAGACTGCTGTACCGCAAGGTGTCCCGCAAGGAAGTGTCCTGAGCCCGTTACTATTTAATATTGTCATGGTTGACCTCAAGGAATGTATACTGAGGAGAGTAAATCTCTCCATATATGCGGACGATGTGTGTATCTGGACTGTCGGAAAGTCCCGGCCGGCAATTCAACATCGGTTGCAAAGAGCACTGGATGGCATCAACAACTTCTTCTTGAACGCGGGGATGGATACCTCCACCGAAAAAAGCGCTGTCCTTCCTTTTACTCGAAGAGAGATGCGGAGGTTCCAACTCCGGATTGGTGATTGCCCCCTCATACAAGTCAAGTTTCACAGGTTCCTGGGTGTTATCCTGGACCGCAACCTGTCGTGGAGAAGGCACATTGACTTCATCATCTCAGGCTCAGCGCTGGGGGAATGTGATTCGCCACTTTGCCGGCGCGCGCTGGGGCTGCACTGAGCGGGATCTTCATGTGCTCCACAAAACTCTGGTTCGCGGCTCCCTGATATACAGCTTGCCCGTATTGCACGGTATATCAGCAACGTCTGAACACAAGCTTCGGTGTGCACTGGCACGCAGCCTGCGGACGTGCCTTAGTGTCCCGCGCAGCGCTGAGACACGGATGGTGATCGCCGCCGCCAGGGAAATACCCATCGATGTCCTCCGCCGAAGAGAAACCATCCGACACTACCTACGGTTGCTCGCTCATCACCGGCGCCATCCTCTGGTTCAAAAGCTACGCAGGCGGAAGAACAGTAAACTCTCGCTATATGTTACAGCAACATCTGGAAACATCCCTGGCTTCACTGTTGCCGCGACCGCCCCTTCAGTGGCACCATGGACACTGCCGAGCCCATCCCTCTCGACACACATCCCTGGCCTCCTGGGTCCGAAGAGCCAGATCCCCGTTTCGGTTCTCAAGCAGTCTACTTTGGAAATGATGGATACAAAGTACAGAGGTCGCACGGCTGTGTTCACAGATGGTTCGTCTACGTCGGATGGCTCCTCCGCTGCCTTTGTCGTACCGGAGGAGTCACTGTCATGTGGGTTCCGCCTGTCACATCGCACTTCGTCGACCTCTGCGGAGCTGTATGCCATCTTGTTATCTCTAAAGTCTGTCTCCAAATACCCTCCCCGCTCCTGGGTGATATACACTGACTCAAAATCAGCCCTGCAATGTGTAGGAACCATGGGCATCCGCAGCTCGTTGGCCCCGCTGGTAGTTAGTATCCTGGCGGCGCTCAAGGTTCTCGGCGAACAGGGACACCGGATGACCCTACAGTAGGTCCCCGGCCACACCGGCATTCAGGGCAATGAAGAGGCAGATTTGGCGACTGCTGCGGCCCACCGTATCTCCAGAGCCGTGCCCATTATCCTCTCCAACGGAGATAGGCGCTCCTACTTGTCTGCGTTGGTGTCACCCTTGGCCCGCCAGCAATGGCTCCATGACATCACTCAATGGTCGCTCCTCCATGCAGTGGACCCGACATTATCATTTAGGATGCCAGGTGGCTTCCCTCGCAGCTTTACGACACTCCTGCGGCGTCTACGACTCAACGTCGCCTTCACCCCTGTGTTCCGTGTTAAGCTGGGCTACAGTAACACGGCGCTGTACCTAGCTTGCCGCACCCCAGCTACGATCCTCCATATCATCGAGGACTGTGAGCGGTGCACGTGTGAACGCCGGGTACTTCGACGCCAACTTGAATTCCTCGACCATAGACCATTCAGCCTGTTCAAAGTACTTGGCCCATGGAGCTCCCCTGCGCATCAGTGCCGGGCTCTTCGCTCCCTTTTTGCTTTCATGCAAGCCACTGGACTCCTCGAAGAGCTCTAAACAGAACTCCGACCTGTCGTCGCTTCACTCTCACCATAATTGATCCTCTCATATTAACGACTGTGAAGTGGGGTAGGGTCCTGTGGCTACCACGGGGAAACATCCCATGTCATCACCACTTCTTCATTTATTGTTGTTGTTGTTGGCTGACCTTCCCCCCTTTTTTCCTTTGGTCTAATAAATATACCCCCCCCCCCCGCCCCATCCGTACTCAACCCGACACCCGAACGAGAAGAAAGACAGGCATGAGCTGGAGTAACCGGCAAGGCTGTCCGGTCTCCAATGGGTTATGTGCATGAAAATTTTGTTCTAGACCCATTGACTGTGTCAGTAGTACGTAATGAAACAAAAATGCAGCCTGAGTGGCTCATTACATCATTTCTATTCCTCTTTTTGGAAAAATGTCTTTAAAAAGGTGTAAAAAATGAGACCCGTACCCGACCCTCTCAATATCGCGAGCGGGGACCCGTATAGGAAGTGCGGGTTATCCGCGGGTCACGGAGGACCCCAGGGACGACGTTGCGCCGCCTCACGAAGCACACGTGTAACTCCAGCTTTAGCGCGTATCTTCTCAGACAACCTAAACCACGGAATAATTACCAAAATCCAAATGGACGAACGTGGTATTGTCCCTCGTTAAAAAAAGCCTTTCTCCGCTACCGGTCATCGGAACGATGGATAATCGTCGGGTTACCGGCTCCCGTTATCTGGCATCCGTATCAAAAACAAGGAGAGCAGCGCGCCTTCTGAATACAGAACATGCCCGAACGATCCTTTAATTTATGTAAACGGCCGTCGACGAGAGAGACCGCACAAAACGGCTTTTGGGATTTACTTTCGATCCCTTTTCTCAGGAGTCTCGGTGGACACTATATGTCTTTATTTAGAGATAAGACCAACGTGTTCATTTCTTTTGTTCTTTATTTTGTATTTTAGCACTCAGCTATTGACGTAGTTCTTGCTTGCCGTTAACAGCATTTTTTTTTCTTGCATAATCTCTACGGCGATATCGAATAAAATTGTAAAATGGGCACATACTGGGGCCATTTGCAACGGGTGACGCCGTGAATCGATGTAGGGTTTATTGATAACGGTGGTAGAGTCGAACGTTCAATGTGTAATTTCTGCTTTTCAACACGCTTTGTATTTCGTGAATACGATAGCCTGTGAGATACTAATCGGATATTAGATATTCTCTTGTATACATCTATGAGGACACCTTGTGTAGCCAACTGGCGACAATTTAAAAGGGAAGAGTGACTCAGCGCCATGTGAACGTGTATTCAGTTTCCTAGCTATTACAAAGAGAATTGAACGAAATCGGAAACGTACGCTACCTGCACCAGCCTATGAACACACTACGATCTACATTGGCGCAATCTGGAATGTATCAATGGCAACAATACCGGACAGGATAATTCGAATTTTCTCTCGTACACAACAAGGAACGTAGTTACGAATAAAATTATAAGTATAGCGTCATAAAAATACAGCGTAACAGAAGAAACCGTTTGTAGCACATGCAACGACGCAATTGAGCGTTAATGTCACTTGAATTTCAAGTAATGTTATCGTCGCTAAACGTTAAAGGGACAACGAAACGGGGGGGGGGGCAGGCCCCCTCCGGGAAGTCTACCCAGGTGATACTCAAGATATGAACATTCCGAGGGATATCCTAAGAATCGCGTGTTCCATACGAGTGATCATGAAAATCCTGTAAGAATATGCCTCACAACGTCACAACACGGAATTCCCGACACCCTGCCCGACCTCTGTGTTTGAAAAAAAAAGGGGGGGTAGGGGGCGTTGTGGCCCGGCGCCCTCCTGCAGATTGCAAACTCTCCGCCTATATTTTTTTCGACGACTGACGTACTTTGACTATTATACCGGAATCGCACCGTCTTAGGAAGACAGTGCTATGGCAACGGACTGTTTGGGGCAGACACTTTTCAAATTTGCATGCGTGCGCTACCAGGCCATCGACGGACTCCGCAACATGTAGAATGGATCTCAGTCTCTCGCAACACGCAGTATTATCGATAAGCGCAATTTGACTACGATGGATCAATGCAGTGTGTAATATCGGAGTGTACATAAAGCAGCGTGACCCACCCGAACAGCAGTACATAATGAAGGGAAAGATAAACCTCATGACGCACCCCGTATCGCTAACTGCCACTAATGGGACAACATTAACATGTAATGTTCGACCACATGAGAACAGCCTAGAGCACGTCACAACGCAAGACAACTCTATTTCAGCATTTATTTATTTTTTTTTTTCTTTCACATGAATAGTCTAATGTTCACCCGCTCTATAGCAGCCAGATAGCAACGATTAACAAAATGTGTTATCCTTTTGATGCACCGGTATTTTCTAGTTTATTTTCCAATATTTTTATTTTATTTCTTATTAGTTATTCTGCATTTTCAAGCTTCTTCAGCCTCTAGTATGGTCAGAAAAAAAAAAAAAAAGGTCGCGTGATAGAACTTCTAAGAGTAAGTTGCCAATGTCCAAAATGATATTATGCGAGAAAAAAACACAAAAAAACAAGGCGGTTGAGAGCATCTATAATACACAAAAACTAGAGTTTCGTGCAGTGAAAGTGCACTGCGGAGAGTGCACTACTAGAATGCATGCAGTGCATAGAGCACAGTGTACTGCAGTTCAGTGCAGTAGAAGTGCACTGCACAGTGCACTGCTCGAGAACAGCCAGAGAGGAACAACAACCCTGGATGACCTCACCTACTCTTAGAGAATCCGAAACTACGCAGTTTCGCAGCTTCTTTAAAAAATTCGTGGAAACGCGTAGTGTTTACTGACGATATTTAGTAATGAAAGAAATATTTAGTAATATTTTGCGTACTGAGTCTTCGAAAGAGGTTGAGTCGTAATACGAAATCAAATAAGTATATTATCATTTTTTATTTTGTCAGTAGTGGTAGTTTAAAGGAACTGCGCACATCAAAAGGGCACTGAAGTGTCCTTAAAACAAGCTATAGTGTGCAACAAGTGTGCAAAAGTGCCTATACTGCACAAAGTCTAGTTTGTGGTATATTAAATAGATGCTCTCAACGGTCTTGTAGTTTTTTTTGTTTTTTTTTTCTCGCTTTTATCGACAAATTGACATTGTTTCTTCATACATTTTGCGATATTATGCTATTAAAACTATTAGAAATTGTTGGAAACTGGTTAAGCTGGAGTGCTTTGTTCACACAGAACTGAGGGCACCATTACCGCTCGAAAATGCAGCCTTAGCAAATATATATATATATATATATATATATAATAAAAATCACGCTTAAAAAATATGTAGGTCCTGCAACATATATACCATACTTTTGTAGTTTTTTTATTCAGTCAACGATTTATATATATATATATATATATATATATATATATATATATATATATATATAAAATCGTCGATATCATATCAATCGTCGAATTAATATATAAAATCAACGATTTATATATTTATATATATAAAATGGTACCACCATAAAATCGTTGTTCACCAGTCAACGATTATATATATATATATATATATATATATATATATATAAATAGGTATTCAATAAAGATCAGAAGTGGAGACGGTGCTTCTACAGGATAAGGAATAAAAGGGGGACTTTATTAAAAACTAAGAGGGGGGCCCTCTTAGTTTTTAATAAAGTCCCCCTTTTATTCCTTATCCTGTAGAAGCACCGTCTCCACTTCTGATCTTTATTGAATACCTTTATTTTTCGTGGTCAACCGCATTCGTTTATTTCAACTTATATATATATAATCATTGACTGAATAAGGAAACTACAAAAGTATGGTATATATGTCGCAGGACCTACATATTTTTAAGCGTGATTTTTATTTTCCAATCCTGTACAATTAAGCATGCTCAACGTTCGTCGCTAACAAATATCATTACTAAATGTTAGCAGATATTGTAATTCTAATTCGACTTCCAAGCCACTACACTGAATGAAACGAATAAACCAGTTGGAAGATTTCCATCTGCATACAAGACGAAATGTATACTGTATTTTAAACTATAAAGCTGCAATCTCATTTGCAGCCTCGATGAACTTCTCGATTTTCGAATCTCGCTCGGAACGACAAAGCCATTCTTGCCCAACCAGAATTTAAAGAAAAAAGAAAAAAAGAAAAAAAATATATGGTCTCATTCACATATCCTCAAACCAATCGCTTCAAGATGCATTCCATAGACCACCTTCCACGTGAGCGTTTCTTGCACGGAAGTAGCTTGAAGCATATAAATGTGTTTTTGGAAAAGCGTCATTGAAGCATAGTTTCCTCATTCGTCATTCGGAAAGAAGTTTACGACACATCGCTGCTGTGGCAGCAGCGATGGGAAAAGTACCTCAGAATTGTATTAAAGTAAATTACCTAGTAACTGGCATCAAGTATACAGTACAAAGCACTACACTGCAAATTTAGTTGTAGTACAGTACAAAGTATAGCGTAGACAAAGTACTTTGAAGAACTCATCAAGTACATTCCAATTTAGTACCTATCGCTTTGCGTTTCTTTCACTGATGTGTTTTGATTTTCTTAGCAAAACTTTAACAAGCAGCTTTTGCAAGTGCTATGATTCCCCGCTCGTTAACTTCTTACTCGTGAACGTGAACTGAATCAGATAGCATAATTTGCATTTACACGCACACGGCTGGCGATCAGCTGCGCTGTGATTGCGCCAAGTAGTGGGAAAGTGCTTAGAACAACAGGAAAGTACTAGTTGTAGTGAATAGTCAACAGCTTGAGCCCGTTAACAATGGAGCTCCTCCAAAAATACCCCTTCTAGATTTCGAACCCCTTTTCGTACCTTCTGTTTTTTGTCTGGAATTCCAGTAGGACGCTGCAGCACTTAACAGGAAAGTACTAGAGAAAAATACTTTAAGTAGAGTACAAAGTAGAAGTCCTCAGAAATGTACTCGAAGTGGTACTTGAACACTTTGCACTTCAAGTATAACCCATCATTGCGGTGGTAGTATTCGCAGGGCAACTGTTATTCTGATGTAGATGTACGGATAGAGATGAAGTGCTAGTAATAAAGTATTATGCAAAAACACGGGAGACCACCGCACAAAATGATTCGACGAGCACTGTAAATGAGAAAGAGGGGCGTAGCAACGGCGATGGATTCAAATCCTAATCGGGCCCAAAGCCAAACACCCGCACAGATTAACGCGAGTACTCCCACTCAGACATGCAGCCGCATCGACGAACGCATCAGTTCAACCCTTCTCGCTCAACGCACTCGCACGTGCTCGCACTCACTTTTTAAAAGTGTCTAACTACCTCGAAAGCAACGACGCCCTTCACTGCCAGCCCCTCGTAACCATCTCTCGCTCCATAACTCCTCAGTCGTTAACCAGAACAGAGAGAAGAATAAAGAAAGAACGACTCACCTATTCCCGCTTGTTTTTCGCAGCAGACGACGGACCGCTGGCCGGTGACGCCATTTTGGATTCATGCAAAAAAGCGCACACGGGCCACAAAGCGAACTTATCCGCATTTTCCGCAGTGCCATCGTCACGCCGTTGCGCGAGGCGTCACACATGGCATCACACCATTCACTCTTTCCCATCTCTGAACAGGTTCAACAGACGAGAGCCAAGGTCTAACGCCGCACTGAGTCGGAACGGGAAAGGGCGAGAGTCCGATATCGCTGGTCCATTGTTGCCGCGTCATTACCGTGCCGAGTTTTATTTCTCCAAAATGACTCTCCTCTCTCGCTCTCGTAGATTCACCTTCTTTCAGAAAAAAAGAAAACGAAGCAGACGACGACTTTCAACATACCACAAGAAAAAGGGAACTCGCTCCCTCTTCGCCGCCACTTGAAGCTATCATTATGTATCCCGGAATATACACATATGTACACGTACGAGAGTCCGCAAAACGCTGCTCTTTCTTGTCCAGTCGGCAGTACGCTTTCGAAGTTTCGGATTCGACACTGGCGCCGCTTCGGGGTTGAATATGTCGATGAACCCATTTTGGAATGGTCGTCTGCTTCATGCAGACAATCGTCTGCTGCCCGTTTGGATCTGTAACGAGAAGGTGACAAGGCAGCTTAGTGTTCGTCCTTCCACAGAACAAACAAAAATGAAAAAGGGCGTAATATACGGACGAAAAATATCTTACTCATGCCAATATTTTTTTGCTGAGCCATAGGACCTTGTATAAAACAGAGGAAACAGAACAGAAACAAGCTGGTGCAGGCTAAACTCTTAAAACAGATGGTGGTGGTGGTGGTGGTGGTGGTGGTGATGTTTCTGGAAGAGCTCACAGTTGTCGACCTCACAGAGGTGGGGAACGTCACGACTAACGCTCTGGGGGAATGTGCGCTTGAACCGACTTCTAAGGCTGAGCATACGCCTTTTTGTGGCACTACAAAACTACACCCTTAGACAGAACTTCACCACGCGACGCGCTTCTTGCCAACCACCATCGCGAATGACATCGGGACGCGTACGCCTTTTTGTGACACTTATACGCCCCGCGCTTTCCACAAATCAAGCGTTATAACGGTATCACTCTGCGCAATAGTTGGCCTTCAGCTCGTTAGGTGGTGAAGCTCTGTTTTAAGAGTGCACATAAATGTCACAAAAAGACCCACGCCTCCCGTTTTCAGCAAATCAGGGAATAGGACGATGCGTCTGTCCTTTGTGCATGTCTACCCAGACACAGCGAAATGTAACCGACAACTAAAGGACCTCCTCTGAGATACTTCGCCCTATAAAGGGGGCTACAAGCTTTGTCTTCATCCAACCGAAAGCTTCAAACAACCTACAGTTGGCAAAATAACCAACCTGCACAAGGATGTCTGCACTGCAACGGTGCATACAGAACTATTTATCTATCTGGAATGCGCAGAATTAATGAATTAATTGTCCAAAAACAGGCGTGCACCTCCTACTTTCAAGGAGTCAAGGGAGAGACCGATATGAGGGTTTGGCTCCGGACGGTGAGTTGTAGTGCAGCGTCGTCCTTGCTGCAACTTATGCTTACATAGACGTGTATACTCTAAAAACAGAACTTCACCGCATAGCACGCAGTGCGCCAATCATTGTCGCGAACGATAGGGTTATCGCTTTTGATTCGAGGAGAGGGGGAGGCGTACGCCTTTTTGTGGCAATTACCATATATTCAAATTGCCACAAAAAGGCGTACGCCCCCCTCTCTCCTCGAATCAGAAGCGACAACCCTATAATTCGTGGCAATGGTTGGCGCACAGCGTGCTATGCGATGAAGCGCTGTTTTTAGAGTGTACGCGCTTATAAAAAACAGCATTAACCACTGGATATTGCCATGACGGACATCCTGCATCATAGCAGGTGAGACGTGGCCAGTCAGTCATTGAGTCGCCATTCACGACACCCGAGCCGGTTCACAATACATTCGGCCGTCACCAAATTCATTAACGGTTGTCGCCGCGAGGCAAGTGACCCCTGGAGGTCGACAGGCGCAACGGAAGTCACGTGACCAGGTCCCGCCAATTAATTCGGGCTACGTAACACGCGACGGGAAAGCCTACACCGGTAAAGCGAAGGGGTGGAGGCCGATAATCGACGTGTATGTACGAGACGTGTCGCTTTTGCTAGACTGTACGGCGCCCAGGAAGTCGCCGAATAATTTCTCGGCAGAAACAGCATTTCACATAAAAAAAAGAAACGGAAAACGATATAGGTAACGTAAGATGTGCGCCCCTAGAGTAAGAGGTCATTGACGGCAAGCGTTCCTGTAGTCCCCCGAATTTATCATATTAAAAAAAGCGAAGTCAGTTTCAGGTAGCTTGCGATACTATTGTGACCGAGTTACTTTTTTCGAAATGCAACTAATCAGAGTACAGTTATCAAGTTAAAAAAACGTGAGGTACGCTCCTAAACCAGACTTCTGCCGCAGGTCGCTCTTCTATGCCAACCGTCATCCTCAGTGACATTGTGAGGCGTTCGGCTTTTTGTGACACATGTGTAGTTATGCTGACTGTCACCAAAAGGTGTATGCCCCGCGTTTTCCACAAATCGAATGGATAGCGGTAAGAGTAACAGTTACAAGCTACTTTCATAGAAAAGTTGGTGGTGGCGACGTTGTAAGCAGAAAAGTTACTCATTATTGTAACTTCGCAGTATAGTGTAGCTCAGTATAGCGACGAACTCACAGTCGCTGCGAACCAAACAGAATATTTAAAGCGACAATTTTGGCAAAAAAAAAAAAAAAGAGAGAAGGTGTAGAAACGCTGTTACAAGCCTTAATTCCTACGATGCTTCGGAGGCACCGTGAAAAAATATTTCAACTAAATTAGCAGCCAATTATTTACAACTGAAGTTTATAGCCAGCGCGTCGCTGCAGTGACGCCACTAGCAGTAACTTCTGGGTTCTGTTCTACCAAGTAGGTACGTAATCAAGCCACGGATTCGAGACAAAAAACTTGCTCGTTATATTTTACCACATCTTAAAAGAGTTTTCAACCACGTTTACTTCGATCGTACATCCTTGTGACGTCAGTCGAGCGGGTGCTTACGTCATCGTGAAGTCGATGCCGAATGTGAACATGTCGTTTGTTGTTGTTCTTTATCTAAAAACCATGGCCAGCCGCCGCCCCGAATGACATCATTCTCGCCTTTGATTTGTTGAAACTGGGAGGCGTACGCCTTTTTATGACACTTATGCAGTTATGGTAATTGCCACAAAAAGGAATACGCCTCTCGCTTTCAACGCGTAACTCACAGTCGAAAAAAGCCAAACAGCAACGCCAACAACCCGCACCTCTTGATTACCGACCAAGTGCGCTAAGCACTACGCTACACTGCTACACTAGCACGGCTTACTGTCGTCTTGCCGAGGGGCCTCGTTCAATGAACAGGTCGCGCACCCTTTACAAAGATAGCTCGTAATTACACATAGCCGTATATGCAATGCAAAGGCAATATCAGCGTAGGAATACCACGAATGCCACAAACAAAGACAAGCGGTCGCTGTTTCCCATAAAATGCCTCACTCACCCGAATTGCACTCACGAGCAGACGCGTTCTATATACTGTCCGTGGACCTAACTGGGGTGCATGTTTCCTTACTGATAGGTACACACTGTGCACTAACAATTAAACAAACCATACAACAATGGTTATTTCTCAAGCTCTGTTATCTGAGCGTGGTATGTACAATGATCGGATAATGCGAATCACAGTCCAGTTGCACCCGAAGTGAATAATGACTCAAGCCACAACCGTTCTAGATTTTCGTAACAACAACAAACTTTTCGCACACCAGGCGCAAACTAATAAATCTAACTTACTAATGGTCTAGACTGTTCCATATGATACTGTTATGAAGGAACAGCAAAGAAAAAACAAACAGGAAAAGTTATAAAATATAAACAGTATCTATGTTGTTCTTACAAGTAGGCCGCAAATCTCCATTTCAAAACGCATAACGCAAGGAATCACAGTGCATCGTCATCGTCATCATGTATAGCCGTTGTTATTGCTCTTTATTTCACATGAGACCTAAAACACACTATCGCTATCAGGCTTCGCCATACTTTCCTTGACATTCGGGCATGTTCGGAAGTCATTTTTCCCGTTCTATAATCCCAGCTGCCGAAGTATTGAGATGGTGATTTGAAATGGAATGCTGTTTGTAAATGCATTTAACTTGAAATTCTGTACCAAATGCTATTTCAGCCCAGCATTGTTAGCACAGCTAGCTATATATCTCTAGTTTTATCATTATTATTTATTGTTTATTATTTTATTTACAATTTATATTTATTTATTTATTTGTTTGTTTATTGTATTTTTATATTTACCTGGCACAGCACGAAAACTTATTTGATGCTGTTGTCCTGTTAACTATACGACCAAATTAAAGCGCGATGGTTGCTATCACAAACACAGTAAAACTTTCAAAATACCAGAATCAATTATTCTTGTAAGAGGTACCTATATAATAACTAATTTTTAAGAATCTAACCCTAAACGGGAACATAATAGCCTGCCACGTAAAATTGTTACCATAGGCTTTTATCTGGTCGCTCAACTGAAACTGCCCTTCTGATTCGAAACGAAATACAGCTAAAAAACATCGAAGATAGGCAGATAAAAAAACTCTATATTTGTTGATTCCTCTAGGGCATTCGATCGCATCCCTCACTAAGCACTGCTACAAAAATTGTGCATGCGTGGTAGTACAACATTATATCTACTTACATGTGGCTACATTCTTTATATTGCTGTGAAAGCTAGTGTACCGTAAAAAAGTACATTATGTCGTTCGCTATTTCTTACATAGGCGTATAAATGACATTGCTAACGTTTGGGGAGGAACCCATTGTGCTTTGTATGTCGATAACGCTATTAGTGATGCAGATTTCGTATCGTACTTAGACAAGGCGAAAACATATATAAAATTTTATCATGGGCTTCCCAGAATTGTCTGAGGTTGAATGAAAGAGAGGGGGAGATAAATGATCTTCCAGAATAAAATGACTGATTGAATGGTTTGAGGCAAGGGCTCTAACAGCCAATATAATAACACAATCTGATCTACAGAATCATCTGGAAGTGTATTTCGATGATAAATTAATGCGACAGACCCAGGTCGACATTGTTGAAGAGGGGGAAAACAGTTGAACTAACCAATCTCCAACCGAATGTGTAGGTTCACCTCCGCACATGACTTGTGGTCATGTTGTAATCATATTGACATCAGACTTTTCCGTGCCATGATTTAAATCATAACCGAGTCTTCTAGAAACTCTTTTTTTTTTCTTTTTTTTTCAAGAATAGCAGATCATGTTGGTGGTGATTGGAGCGGATTTACACGTAAGCCATATATTGAGGATCGCGCTAGTGCCAGTTATTTATTTGAAAAGCACGGCATCATTATTATTACATCAATATTACGGGTTATAAAGTTTCTATAAGTCTAGTAAATAGTCTAAATAAAGACGATACTGCCCACGAAAGTGAAGCAATGTTCGTAGATGCTGCATAGTTATCTTCGTTAAATCTTAAAATAGAAGTTCGGCGCTCACGGCTAACCTCTACAAAAATGATTCCGTTATCACTATTGTTTCGTGGAAAGCTTTGGGCGTACGCCTTTTTTGTGACAATTAAGGTAACTGCACGAGAGTTACAATCAGGTGTACACCTCCCGTTCCCAAGAAATCGGGAGAGAGAAAGGTGTTAATTGGGATGATGGTTGACTAGGATTGTGCTCAGCGATGATGTTTTAAAGGCGTTCACCTTTATGTGACACTTTGCATTGGTGTTAATTGGTACAGAAATGCGTTCACTTCCGATTTTCAACAAAAGCAAGAACGGTATTATTCTAAATGGCGATTAGTTCTGCGCGCTTAAAAGAAAACTTCACCGCATAGCGCGCTCTTAGCCAGCCACCTTCTCGAACCACATATCGTTCTGCACGATTGGTTAAAAACGGCAGGCGTACGCCTTTTCGTGCAGTTATGGTAATTGTCACAAAAAGGTGTACGCCCCGCACTTTCCCCAAATTAGGACTGATAACGGTGTCAATCTGTTTTAAGTGTGTGAGTGTGTTTTATGCGGTGAAGTTCTGTTGTTACAGCACAAAAAGAAAAAAAAACAATAACAAAAATAATGCAATATTATTATTAGATTTACTGATTTTGTGGAAAGTGAGCACTCATACAGAACCAAAACGAGATCAACCGCACCAACGACATGACGGCACCGTCCCACGGTGGCCATCGACTGCGCGTGCACACTTCCGGTCTGACGTCACATCCGGTCACCGGGAAAGAACTTGAAAAGTCGCCAGGTGTCAGAGTGGGCTGGGAAGTCATCCTCCCGGATAGAAAACAAAGAAGCAGGAATATTTCACCTGTTGTTACTCCGCATTAAGAGAGCTAGTGCATCTCATTTTACGTAATAAACCAGAGCCGGAAAGAGGTTTCCAGCCCAGTTATTACATTTTATTGGTTTTCGCCGGAGAGAAGTGACATCTTGTTACCGAGAAGCAGCTGAGAATTAATGATAAGCGTGTATTTTATTTTCGTTAGATAAAAGAAGAAAAGCTTCGATAAGACGAGCAATGAAAACCGGTTAGTGCGAGAAATCGTTATAGGCAACGGTAGCTGCTAATAATGACACCCCTAAGGCTGGTACGCATAGAACCGTTGGGTACACATGGATAAGGTTACGTACGCTCGGAAGCTCATACAGCTGGGCAATGAAGACAATTTGCACTGTGAAATTTAGAATAAAATTTCTAAACTCTTTTTATTCTCTTTAAATTTTTCTGTAGAGCTTAGCTTACAGATGTCTTTTCTCCTGACTGTTGGTGCAGTCTGTATGGGAGAGGGTAAAGTTGGAGAAGCCACGTGAAATGGCTTGAGGGACGAAACAATGAGGTCACTCCACGGGCAATAGGGGAGAGTGCGAAACTGGGAAGTTGCGCAGACAGGTGGCATACTTGCATAACGTATAGACTAGTGCTTCTGGAAGAGTAACACATCACAGGTTCCTTGGGGTCATCGTGGACAGATCTCTGTCCTGATCAGCCGAAGTTCAACGCATAAAGGAGAAAGCTACATCCGTCGTTAATGTCATGCGCTACATCGCAGGAAGTCGATGGGGAGCGTCTCCGACGGCTACGCTCGGTCTGCATCATTCACTAATTCGTCAGATGTTGGCGTACTCCCTGCCACTTCTACAAGGCCTGTGTCCCACCTCAGAATCTATCCTCGAGAGTGTGGTTGCAAGGAGCCTAAAAGTGTGCTTGGGGGTTCATCGGTCAGCTTCTAACCAGCTCACAGTTGCAGAAGCGAAGGAACCTCCGGTACCAGCTCTAAGAGTTCAGGAATCATTTCGTCACTTCATCAGACTGTCAACGCGGCATCGTCGTCACCACCTTGTTTAAGCAATTAATAAGAGAGATAATTCCACTTTTCACCAGGCCGTTCTGCCATACCAAGGCATCTCACCATCCTATAAACGCATTTCAGCATCGCCTTTGCCATGATGGGGTGTTGTGCCTCTCAGAGTCAATACAGAAGTTCCAGGCCTTTCGTCGAAGAAGTCCTCACCTCCTTGCATGCAGCGACAGCTGAGCTTGGAACTGATCCAACGTCTGGGTGATCGCACGGCGGCATATGCGGATGGCTCCACAATATATATACAGGATCCACCTGTGCCTTCGTTGTACCAGCGTCGAATACTGCCCGCGGTGCTCGACTATCGTATCGTACTTCTTCTTCTTCCACCACTAGGAACAGTGGCCACCAGCCACACAGGGCGTACTTCATCGACAGCAGCAGAGCTACACGCTCTTCTTCTAGCCATAGAGCATATCTCGTGCGCGCCTTCCCAGGGAAAATGGGTTATCTGCTGTGATTCTAAAGCAGGTTTACAGACCCTTATGACACCGGGTACACACCACCTCTCAGCTCCTGTACTGAATGACATACTAGTAGCGCACCAAAAAGCAGTGACCGCTGGCAATGACGTGATTTTCCGGTGGATACCTGGCCACTGTGGGATCACCGGACATGATGCGGCCGATCACAACGCCGGGAAAGCACATGGAAATAGTACATTCCGCAGTGTTTACTTCACGAAGGCGGACGCCAAGAGCGCCTTAAAGTCTCCGAGTCATAAGCTGTCAAAAGATCAATGGTTTTGTGGCGAGGCTGGATCTTCCCTTCTGCACCGGGTTGACCCCGAACTAGCCCTGGTCCTCCCAACATCCATGCCATGGCAGCTTACGCCATTGTTTCACAGGCTCCGGCTTAATGTACCATACAGTGCAAGACTCCTGTACAGGCTTGGGAAGGCAGACTCTCCTAATTGTCCAGTCTGTGGCTCAATCGAAGACGTCGAACATATTATAGTTATGTGCCCAAGATACTCTGAGTGTCGTGACAGACTTGTAGCGGCGTTAGGCCGGGTTGACAATCGACCCCTCGGAGTGCAGAAGGTGCTGGGCCAATGGCCAACGAGCACTCAACTGCCAGCTTTGCGAGCCGTTACAGTTTTTAAGGGACACCAAGCTGTTAGACGGGCTATGACCCTGTCTGTGGCGTTCGTCGCCGCTTCGCGACATCTCCAGTGGGTGTGGGTGGATGTGTCTGGCATTCCTTTCCTTAGGTGATCTGGGGTAGCCGGCCCCCGTGATGAGAGTTACAATCCCCTTTTTTTTTCTTTCATCATCATCATCATCATCATCGAGGGGGGGAGCATTTTCTCTCTTCTGGTTTGTTGAGAATGGGAGCCATACACCTTTTTGTGGCATCAAGTCAGGAATGATAAGTATCATTCTGTGCAATGGTTGGCCTTCACCGTGCTATGTGGTGAAGCGCTAGAATCGGGGACGTTGATATGCGCCGCACGAAAACAGAACTCCACCGCATCACACCTTCCCAATCGACAATAATTGCGAATGAAATCGGGGTTGTGCCCGCTGGTTGTGTACTCGCTTGGCGGAGTCGGCCTTGTACTCTTGAAACACGTTGGGGGGGGGGGGGGTGTTATGGCAGGATCGGCTCGCCGTTGTTGGCCATACAGAAGTGGGCGTCGTCACAGCTTGAAACAGAACTTCACCACATAGCACGCCGAAGGCCAACAATTGCGCTGAATGATACCGTTACCACTCACGATTTTTGTAAAAAGGTGGAGTGTACGTCTTACGACAAGTGACAAGACAAGCGACAAAACTTGTGACAAGAAAATTGACCTCATAAGTGTCACAAGAAGGCGTGTGCCTCCCGTTTTCCCGTTCGGAAAGAGAACGATAAGAAGCATGTTAAGCGGTGATGTTCTCTTTAGGTTCCACGCCTAGACTGGGAGGTGACACGGGTTCGAGTCCCGGTACCACCTGTGCTGTCTGGGTGTTTTCCCTATAGGTCCTGCTCAGACGCTGTAATGCAAGTGTCGGCACAACCCCGTGTGAAGTCGGCCCAGAACGGCTATCCACCCGAGTAAGATGTCGCCACACCGGCACAGACGGATCGCTCCGCAATACAGGAGCAGGAATCCCCTCCCAACGGAAGCAAAACGAACTGAACAGAGAGAGAGAGAAACAGCTACATAAGCTCGCTGTTGATGCACAGGTACTCCATCAGTTGGCTTTCATAGCTAACGTGTCCACCAATAAAAGACGACCGCGCCGAACCTGCCCCGCCGTATAACCACATGACTGCCACGACGCCATAGAGCTGCCTCGATACGGCAGAGAATATGCACAACCCGCTGAATCAACGTTAAGGTTTCCCTCCATATATAGAGACGCACGTTTGTTCGTACGCAGCCAGGTATAAAAGAACGATCCTTCAATGCTGATCGTGCCACGCACGGCGTCAATCATCCACAAAACGTTGTCCACCCACTGGCAAGAGTTAACCAGATCAAAAGCCATTCCTTGATACAAAAGCATATCTGACGTGCACTCGTCACAGGCGCCATTTTGTTTTTGTCCTCCTCCTACAACGCCTTGACCTTCCTGCTTGAAAGCGACCATGCGTTCTATGGCCCCCTATACTCATTAGATACGCTTGAGACGTCAACTGCCGCGGCCATCTTGGAGGTGGGCAAAATCGTCCAGGCGCGTCCGGGGACTGCCATGCACCGATGCCCGAAGCCTTCTTTTTGAAACTTCCGCGCCCCCGCAATACTTTATCATTATTTAACTCTTAACATTTACGACGTACTTGGTATAATACTCGAGGACCCTGATTATTCGCTATTATGCTCGGGGCATTCATGCACTGCTCAGAGGGATTCGCAGAAGGCAATGACCGCGCTGGCTGCCATGTTAGGGTTAGCCGCTAGGCCTAAATCTGCCGCGAAAGAGTTTGCTCGCGCGTGTTTGCTAGCACGATTTTGTGTGATTTATAATGCAAAAAAGATTTAACTCTCCCTTTGGCATTGGGTGACGTCACTCAACAGTACCTGGTGGAGGGGGAAACGAATATATCTGACAACACTCGAGGGTCACATTCGAGTGCACTGCACTTGGGAAACGACTTTATCGCGCTGTGACTTCGTAACCAGACGAAGCAGTTCGCGGCGTACTGAATCTCACATCACGGAACCAACGAGCTGGAATGCCGCACTGAGCTATGCTTTTAATGAAGAACGGAATAAAACATCACGTTCTCAAAAGGACCGTACGTATACTATAGAAAGAAAAAACTAATAAAGAAATCATGTATCCTACAAGTGGAATAAAACCGAAAGGGAACTTGTCCTCGCCGCACTCAGGTAATGTTCTTCGAGTTAAAAAGTAAAAAAACAAACAGGAGAGAAAGAAGACATGGGCATATATAGATGGCACCACCGGTGAGCTGGTCTGGCACGAAATTCCGTGAGGGGGCGTGTGACGGCTTTACTGCCGCACAAACAGTGCATTACGCTCCCCTCGCCCGTCGTCTTTCTCCCGACCGAGCCACGAGGACTGCATGTGGCTAATGACACCTAAGCACAAACGCGGTTCCCACATGGAGGAAAGGACGAGGAGGCGATCGTGTCCATGCAGCGGCATCGCACAGGGCGAATAACCGAGATTATAATCCCTTACAGAAGGTGCACGTATCTTGGTGGAGTAGTGCGTGATCGCGGATGTTACATGTTGTACTCGGTTAACATCAATAGTGTATTAGGTATTCGTATAGTTTTGCTTTCTTATAGCGTTGTCCATATTTGAAGGCTCTTATACAGGGTGTTACCCTATAAAAGTCTACCCGTGCCGCCATGCCGTATTCGCCAATTACTCAATGCAGGTGGCACATTGTGCGATCTTTATATAAAGCTCATAAGGACATTTACTCTTGGTAAATTTCAAAGTGATTGAGTGCCGCAGCACGAAGTTATAACTCAAAATGTGCAATTCCCATAGTCAAAACAAACAAGATGGCGGCGTTGAGAAGAGCACTTGACATGCTGCTCCCCACAGGACAACGTGTCGCATATCTTGCCAGCCGGATGGAACTGCAGTTTTCATTTCGCTTTCGTGTAACTGTCGTATTTTGCTCAGAAGTAAGCAGCGTGAGGAACGAAAAATGCCGACGTCTACTCAGCAGACGACACCCAAAACGGATGTCGTCTGCTAACTGAGAGGCGCCATCTTGGCTGTTTTGACTACTTGAACCTCACGTTTTGCGCTATAACTTTGCGTTACGGTGCTCAATCACTTCCATATTTACCATGATGGAATGTCCTTATGAGTTTTATACGTAGGCAACACATTGTACCGCCTGCATTGAGTAATTGGCGAGCACGGCATGCCGGCGCGGGTGGACTTTTATAGGGTAACACCCTGTATATTTTATTACTTCTTCAACCACCTTCAGCCCGTTTCCTCCACCAACAGTTTGCCATGTACCCTGGAACATCTCCCTTCTCTCTTTTTTTTTACTTTGCATTAAACATATCCCCCCCCCCCCTCTGGAAACTGTATTTGACATTCAACGTTATCGAGCACGTGTAGGTGGTGTGGACCTTTTTCTTCCTTTTTTTTTTGTTCTTTTTAATGTAGCAGGAGTGGCTTTGTTTATTTTGTTCAGCACCTCGATGTCACATGCGCAACATCATGCGAGTCGATGCGGAAAATACGCAGGACGATGTTCTAATTGCATCTCCATCCCACTGAAAACAGTCTGCGCAGCTCGTAGCATTTGTGCGAGAAATTATTCACGCTGTCCAACTTCTGACCACGCTGACATCGTATCATCATTGCCACCAACGCCTAGTGTGATGTTCTATTAACCACCCTTCAGCGGCACAGAGGAGCTGGAGTATAGCCGGTACTATGGTATACCGGTACTATACACTTGTGAAGCCACAATCTGGCCAGTCTATCAGGGTAGTTGCAGGTGTTTTTGTTAGGATACTATTCGGCACGTGCCAAAACCACCTCGCCGCGCCGAGGTATAGAAGGACGATCGCACGTCAATTTGCAGATATCTGTAATGGAATCCAAAACGATTCCAACTTCCTGCCCTCGGTAATCAGTTGCGAAAACAGCTGGGCGTATGCGGATGACCAAGAGAAAGGAACCGAATGTGCTCCAGCAGTGATTTATCCAGACCCCCTACACCTCCTAACACCCCCCAAATGTTCAGTGAAACCCCCCTAACTTTTTCACCTGTGTACCCCCTACAGGAGGTGCCCTTGAGATTTCAGCTTTAGACACATGTCGGTAATGATATGTTAAGCTGTGATGACGTAACTATAATAGTGACCCCCCCCCCAATTTTTTCCAACACCCCTCCATGCTTGGTATTCTGGATAAAAAACTGGCTCCCAGTGCAAAACGGCATCAGCTCCTCGACCGAAGAAGCAGCTGAGGTTCAAAGAATTCTGCAACATCGACGGGCTGCTATTCTTGCTCCGTAGTCTAGGATCCCTAAGGCCTATAGTGTTGCTTCGACGGGCCACACTTTGATTCCCGAAGCACGTTCTACGACAGCCCCTTCCCTCCACTCAAGGGTGCGCTGGGCCACCTTCCAGCAGACTCGAGTGTCCCGAGTGAGCTCTTAAACTGAGCGGGCGACTGCAGTGACATCGTTGTTGAGTTTGTGGGGCACGTACTGTCAGATTGCACGGCGGAGACAGTTACGTGACTGGAACAATGAGACAAGGACCCCTTGAAACACTTGGATCTAAGGATCCCTAAGGGCATGCAGAGCGGGACGCCTGGATCCATAGCTCCGTAAACCCTTGTGCACACATTGCCCTGAGAAGTGGCGCTCCGGAACTTCAATCCAGCATCATAACTATGCCCCCGCTCACGCATCTTTCACTACAAATGATTTTCTGGTGAAACATCCCGTTGCCTCAAGCGCTCCCTGCTCCGCTGACATATAGTTCCGCACGACATCTCCTTGTTGACCGCAACTGAAGAAATCAATTAAAGGTCGCCCATTCGGTGATGTCCAAGAGGTTCAAGGCAACACAGCGAAGCACATGAGGGCCGTTAGGAAACACGACTAGCAGAGGCGCTCTCGTCGCTGGCAGGAAGACGGAAATAGCCATGCATAATCCTAATTACGAGATGGGACCTTCTAGACTTTAACAGAGCACATTCACTCGCGAAAGAAAAAAAAATCATCAAGTTAAATAAGCAGTCTTCGTAGCAACCGGCAAAGACTAACCAGGTCCCAAAACTGGCATTGCGCTTTTGGGTGTTCCCAGTAACAGAGAGCTCAGCAAGAAAAGCCGTGCTCTGATAACTGTTGGAATGGGTTCGTTTCAGTTTGTGTCGAGACTGCCTCGTATCGTAGATTAGCAGCTCCTGCAAGAATATAGGTAGGATGGCTCTCTGAGCGCAAATCCACTGTCCTTTCACTTAGCAGTGCCCGAAGCATCCGTGCAATGCCGGTGCATGAACTCCGTGCCCAGAGGCACCTCGACATCGGAATCGCTGAACGGGGCATCGTATTTGGTGAATCTATACTTGACATGAGGGCATTTTGAGTTTATTGCAGCCACTTCCCAGTACTGGGATTGTCTAGAAGTTCACCGCACAACAGTAATGTCAAGTTCCCAGTTGGTGACGCCCGACGCGACCTCACGGCGCCAATGGAGACGTCAGCAGGGCCCGTTTTTCGTGTTCTCGCTATTTCTTTCTTTCTTTTTTTTTTTTGTTTTTTTTCACACGTATTTCGTGTTCTGTGGATCCTTCATGTAGTGACCGCGCAATTCCCTTCACTTCGATGCTTCTGCAGCTCATCACGCTTAACTTTTAATTATCTAAATGGCGTCAGGGAATCAACGTGCGAAAAAAATTGCAGAACAGCAGACGAAGAACGAGAAGGCGTGGTTTGGACATGTCACCTGATCTCATTAGCCAAGAGGACATCGGTCTCACAAGCGAACGACCCGGGTTCGAATCCGTGCGCCGGCTGTGCTGTCTGGGTGATTTCGCTGCGTTTTCGCCACAGTTCCCTGTGAAGTCGGCCCAGGACGCACGCCCCCCCCCCCTCGCGGTAGTCGTGACGTTGCCCGCCTGAGTATGGCCGACTATACGGCGAGCAGTTTCACCAACCACCGTCTCTCGCGGACGCCGCAAAACGCCATGGAGAAAGCATGTCGAACTTTTCGGCTTGGTGTCTCTCCTCCGCCGGATGTGCGCGTCTACTTCCACCGCCTGCAAGCGACATCGCGTCATCAAGAGGGAACTGAGCATGGGCATAAGCGTTTTCTAAGGCAGTTTCTCCTCCTCCTCCTTCCTCACGCATGCGGTGGCCGTGATCCACGAAGGGAGATTGTGGCCAGGGGCGCGTTGCTGGCGTGCTCAGGGCTTTTTGTGAGTAACGTCGTTTCACTGTCACCGTTTTGCTCCGAATGTGGGATTTAATTCAGCTGCAAAGGATAAACGACGAAAAAAATCAGAATTCCCTGAAAATAATAAACATCGGGAAACACCCCCCGAATATGCAAAAAAAAAGAAAGGACTCCGAAAACCCGGAACCCTAGTTATGTCGTCTCGTCTGTAGCTCTCTATCTCTCTTCTTCTTCTTCTTTGAAGTCTCGACAATTCCATTTGTTTGCCATTTAGCCCGGTCTTGTCTAGATCTTCGCGAGGCTTGCTGTTCAGGCTGTCTTCTTTTCTTTTTCTTTTTTTTTCTCTTCATTTTTGGCCATTTCCTATTTTCCCAAACTACAAGCGCCGGACTACCCGGACGTGTCCCCGTCTGCGCTAACAATTCCCATGTTTTCTTTCTTCATTTCAACTAAACCGCCTAAACTAGGGGTTGACGCTGGGCAATTAGTTTTAGAGGTCACGTTCGTGAATCACTGAACGGTCGGATGCCAGTGTTACCAGATTTAGCGCCTTTCGGACCAGCTCCGGTGGCGCAGCGGTAACGCGTGCGCTTGGAGACTGGGAGGTCCGCGGTTCGAATCCGCGGGCCGGCTGTGCCGTCTGGGGTTTTTCCTGGGTTTCCCTCAGATGTGTGATAGGCGTATGCCGGCACAGTTCCCCTGAAGTCGGCCCATGGACGCAGCTATCCTCCCCCGAGCGGATTCCGCTCGGTCTTCCACTTCACCCTTTCCTCTCCTCCTCTCCACCACCTTTCCCTTCCCGAGAAACATGCCGCCTAATCAGGCAGGCAGACCTCTCGGGTTCCTCCCAACGGCACTCCTCCTCCTCCTCCTCCAGCGCCTTTCGTAGCATTACAGAAACAAAACATTTCGGTCTGGCGCGAAGCATTATAGCCACTATAGAAGCCATCCCATACACTTTTAGGAGTTCAACCAACCAATGCGTTAACAAACAGACCACTATATAGTATACCTGAGGCGCTTCAACGTGTCTCGAATGTCCATGTGCAACTTCGAATAACATATTATTCGAACAGACATAATTCGATGGATTTTTTTTAAATTTCGTGTTAGCGCCGCGAAGCAACCGTTGCCACGAGCGGCGTACAGACGTGGACAGATGGAGAGAGGACAGCAGGAAAGAGTGGGGGGACAGGGGAGGTTAGTATGCGTCCTGGACCGACTTCAAGGGGAACTGTGCCGACATTCGTCTGGAAGGACTTCACCACATAACACGCTGAAGGTCGACCACTGTGCAGAATGATACATTTATCACTCCTGATTTGTGGAAAGCGCGGGGCGTGCGTCGTTTTGTGACAATTCTTCGCACATCACAGTTCCCTTAGAAGTCGGACCAAGACGCACATTCCCCCCGTAGCGCTATAGTCGTGACGTTGCCCACCTCTGTGAGGCCGACAACAGCGAGCTTTTTCAGCACTACCACCAACACCACCACCCTTGTGACAATTAACGTAACTGCAAAAGTGTCACAAAATGTCGTTTTCAACAAATCTTGAGAGAGTACGATGGCATTTTTGATTAGGGTTGGCTAGCTGCGTGCGATGCGGTGAAGTTCTGTTGCGATTAGAAAGGCGTTCAGTTTAATAATTGAAGGTTGACCTTCCATGTGGTCACATTACTTGCTTTTAGCACCCTCTTGCATCTAACAGGTTACCTTGACAATTACGCCAACCAGAAACACCCGTACTATAAGCTTGGCAACTCATCTATAGAGACAATTCTAATGTTAGGACTAGATTTATTCGTGTGAGTCAGCTAACTGCGGTAAAAGCCATAATTCCGCACGGGGAAATCATTTCAAAAGTACACGATGCGATTTGCCATTAGCATATGTATGATCGATCACACCGATAGAAAAAGAAAAAAATACGATCACACACAGACAAAAAAAAGGCATCCACACATTAAAATCAAGCCCATCATGCGCACGATACACATTAACATTATATGTATCAACGTCTAATCAAACTCAAGAAGCCCCGGAATATTCCTCCCGTTGTTCGAACTCGTTCTGCATGCACATAGTATAACCGCGGGGCACGAAATATTCCAATCTGGGCAAATTATGCACCGCGTATAGGATATCGTCCATTACTTTTAAATCAACAGCGCGGAAAAATACAAAATCGACCCGGGGTGGAAGACGTGGGTCGAACATCACCCGACAAAAGGGCCACGCCCGGTTCCAACACATGCAAATGCGGTCAGACAGGGAGGAAAATGAAAACACGAAGGCCGCGTTTTTCTACGAAAAGGAAAATTGGTTGCGCAATTATAGACTCACGCCCGGTGTACGTGGTGGTGTATCTGACGTTCGGGAATATTAGAGGAGTGCATGAGACGAAAGGAAAATGAGCGTATAGTGTGGCCGGTGTGACTTGGAGCAACTCAAGCAACTCGGATTGGATTGGATTGGATTGGATTGGAAGAAGCTACGTTCCCAAACAAGCGATTTTGAGGCGCGAGAGCTTGGAAATGTCACGCTTCTCAATGTCACACTCTTTAAATTATTATTTTTTTAGTTATTCAGTTATTTTACAATCTTTAGTTATTTCGCGTGCTTCGGGATATTTGACGCAAACAATTGTGCGTAAATAAATTCATTCCACAATCCGCTACGGGACACAATGTCGCAGCAAATAATCACAGGTGCAAATAATCCGACGTTTTGCGAGTGCATAACCGGTGACAAAAAAAATAGGAAATTTGGATGAACTTATGAAAAACGTAAGCAGTGCCTAGATGAAGACGCGCGTGGTGTGCGGGCCTACGAGGGCCAGCGCAGAACACGGAAATCAGTGTACCAATTTGTGCGCTCGGTATATAGATGCAGTGAACAAAGAGAAGTCTTCTTCCATAAACACTTTTGAACCTGTCTCTTATTGTGCACAAAGTTTAAAATACCGAGAATGGCATTATATATAGGAGTGTATTGTGTGCACAGGCACTTTTGCGGTACCGAGCGATATTTACGCGTCTTCACAGTCCATGTTGACTATAGAAGTATTTTCCTTCGTGACGAAGATGCGAGGTATCGTATACGAGACAAAATCTAACTAGACGCTGGGGGGGGGGGGGGGATATGTTTATTAGAGATAAAGAATGGGGGAAAGGTCAGACAGACAAAGGCCGACTTGCTATTCCCAAAAGAGAAAAGAAAGAACAAAAAAGAGAAAAGAGAAGCAGAAAAGGAAAAGAGAAAGTGGCAGGGGACGATGGGGTGGCTGATGGGGTGGCTCAAGGCTCACACCGCGCGGTTCGCTCAACGTGCGAAGGAACAGTATTGTGAGCTTGCCACGCGCATTGCTTCAGTTACGCAAGCTATTCTGCAGAATGTCCCATTGACACGTGGAACGGGCGATGCCGATGAAACATGTTTTCATTGTTATGAGCGTGCGTTTCGTCCTTGTATAACATTTAACGTTACACATAGAAGACGACAGCTGACAGTAACATAATTCATCCTGCGATGAGATATTTTTGCACTTTAGCGCTATTTTTAATATGAAAAGAACAGATTTCCATCTGTTCTTCTCTCTGTTTGCTCTGTTTGGTATTTCTCGTTTAAAATGATTTGGGGAGAGTGTTTAGGTTAGTGAGGTTACAACGTTATTTTCTCAAAAATTTCGAAGTGGTTTCACAACCCCTTTATGGTATAGCTATAAAAAGTCCCAAAACTGCGGACGCATCCAGTTTTAAACACTATGAACACATAACAATATCGACGTTTGGCTATATGAGAACATGTCATGTGGTGAAGATGAGCGTTTGCTTCGCTTCTAATTCCGTAATGCGGCAAAAACTTTCGCAAGTTGGTTGCCACGTTATATAGGCGATCGGAAATATACATATTAATTACCTTACAAGACGGCATGTACGTATCTTGAATTTCGTTACTATAGGTATTTGTGCGTTTAAAATACTTTTTATTTATTTTCTGGTCAATACTCTAATTACTTTTCGTTCGTATGTTTGTCTTCGTAGGAAATTAGGGAAACGGATAGCAGCTTACTGACCAGGACGAACCCCCTTATTTTTTTTAAGAAACAAAAGAAAGGTGACTAATTTGCAGAAATGCGAATTCCAGAACGAACCCATAATATCTATGCCTAGATAAAAACAAACAAAAAACGAATTACTTTCCTGGCCAATACGCACTCAATTGCCTTGTACTTTTCAAAGTATGTACTATAGTCCCACTCTCATTGTTTTCTTTTCCCAGTATTTGTATACTGTATCCTAAGCGCGTTCGCCCATCAGCATTTAGAATCGTATTTTACACACACTTTTATTATACACTCTAAAAACTGAACTTCACCGCATCGCACGCTCTGCGCCAACCATTGCCACGAATGATAGGTTTAGCGCTTCTGATTCGAAGAGAGAGGGGGCGTACGCCTTTTTGTGTCAATTTGAATACATGATGACTGACACAAAAAGGCGTACGCCCCCTTCTCTCCTCGAATCAGAAGTGATAACACTATCATTCGTTGGCGCAGAGCGTGCTATGCGGTGAAGTCAGGGGCGGTTCCAGCGAAGTACTTCGGGGGGGGGGGGGGGGGGGGGGCGACGTCAGCGGGCGTTTAGCCAGTCGCTATCCATTTGGGTGCGAGAAGGGGGGGGGGGGGGGCTTGGGACCGCCACTGGGTGAAATTCAGTTTTCTGAGTATATGTTCTACATGTCTTCCAACAAGTAACCAAGGTGAAGTATGAAATAAGAAATAACGCACGTGCGAAATAGGTTGCCTTACAATTATAAATAATACGAGCTCACAGAATATATGAGATGCTCTGCTATCTGGACGTTACGCACACTCTACACGCGCACGCACATAAAGGTTCCCAGCACGCTTTCTGTACACAAGGTATAGGTGCAGCGTTCAAGAAAAAAGAAAAAAAGATAACACGCAACCGCGTAGACCGCATGCAGGTTGAATAGCGCGAGCGTTTTCCACGGTCTGCTGATCCCCGCGGGCGACTTCCTTTTTGATTAGCGTACCTGCAGCCTAATCGGACGTCTATTCTCTCTTCTGCAGCCATTCTTTTCCCGTAGTAGTACTTAATTTCTCGTCTGCTGCGTGCGACAACAGCGGAGGGGGAGAGGAGGAAAAGTTTCCGCCGTTTCTCCCGTTTTCATTCAAGATTTGCAGCCGAACATGACGGGGATTTCCTTTGCGGCCGGATGGAGATCATGCGAAGTGCGCAAGCGCAAACCGAGGTGACCAATCAGCGGTTGGACGGGTGAGGTCGAAATGGGGCAGCGCCGAATACTAATCGATAGTGAACTACTATACGAAGTTCTACTAGTCGCCTTCAATTTGAAATTTCTTTTAAATTCTTTGTGGACGGCCGTCATATATAGTTCATGACGAAATTTTGCCTCAGGTACTGATAGTTGCCAAATACACTCTTTAAACAAAACTATGCCACATAACAAGCTGAAGGCCAACTATTGCGCAGAATGGTACCGTTTGATCACTCCTGATTTGTGGAAAGCGCGAGACGTATGCCTTTTAATGACAGATTAACGTAACTGCATAAGTGTCACAAAAGGGCGCACACCCCCCGGGAGAGAACGACGTCATTCGGGAAAACGATTGATTGGGAGCGAGACGTTCATATTTATCATTATTTTACTTTTTAGACGTATACTCGAAATACTTCTTATACTGCGTCGTCACAACATAATCTAATACTGTCTGAAGTAAAAAGCAAACAAACGGCTGTACCGCGTGAAAACGCTGACTTGAGTGATGACTCAAGAGGTATAGCGTTGAAGTCGGACTACATATTGTAGCACTTTTATACTGTGCTCCGTATATACAGTCAAAGTCTTTTATAGCGAACACCTTTTTAACGAAAACACCACTACAGCAAATTTTTTTTGCGGTCACCCGCTGAAGCCCTATAGGTCCAATAATGGACATCCTTTTTAACGAAAATACCTTTACTGCGAATTTTTTTGGCTGTCCCCTGAACTTCGTTGTAGAGGAGTTTGACTGTATACAGTTCCCTGCAATAGAGCGTATATTGCACGTTGCCTAAAGAAAGTGTCGAAACCTGTACTTAAAAAGCCAGTTCTAGTGGACGGAACATCTGTGACATGGTACATGCATCGTACCCCTATATGAGCGCAGCATGACACCGGCATAACATTTGCGACACCTGGCGGGGTGTAATGATCGGCCGGTCCCACGACAGCGCCGACCGGAAGGCGCCAAAGACAATGACGCCTATACTAACCGGAAGTTCCCCTTCACTGATTTGCAACAGACGATAACAATAACCGTTACCTAACTATGCAAATAAGACCAAAGTGTCGAGCAATATAACATCACGAGAACGGGCTGGGAAACGTGTAATGCTGCAGGTCACTTCCGGAGAGGATTTTTCTTTTCCAGAGACCATTAACTAAGGCAATTAATATTTAATAAAAAGTACGCGCCATGTTTCATTTGTGTAGGCTGCCTCCCTAACACGAGGAGAAGCTAAGGCCTTTTTCAAAGAAGTAACTTTTACAGGAAGATCGGTGTGTACCGACAACCCTATTATTCGCGGCAAGGGTTGGAGCAGAGCGTGCTATGCGGTGAAGCCCTGTGTTTAGAGCGGTCAGCACCGTGCATTCCCAATGTCTTAATGTAGTTACGTCTACCTTGTAGTATTTACCCGGGTAATAAACAACATCCTGATCAGCACCGTGCAATTAGAAAGGTTTCTGGAAATTTAATATAAAAACTGCAAGAAAGTTGATTGTTGTATAGGCCGGCCGTGAGTTGATACTACATTTTCGGCAGAACTCGAAGCTTTGTTTGTTTGTTTTTATTCTTCACTACTTTCATAATGTATACTGATGATCCTCTAGCTGAAAGTAGTCGACGTTCACTGGTCACCCTCAGTCGATACCCTTTTCTCCTTCACCAATTTTTCAACGTAGGTATTGGTCGCACACGTATTCCCGACCGATCTAATTTCTACATCTAATTTTCTACTCTAATAAAATCCGAAAACCTTCGAAATACACGTACCTTTTCTTTTTCCGAGCAGATGCATAACCAACCGCATACAACCACAACCATTCGAAGCTCGGGAGAGCCAAAAACCCTTCGCGGAGGGCAGAACCCGCGTCCCCTTCGATGAACGAATCCGAGCCTCCGAGTTCCGACCACGGCTCGATTTTCTTTTTGGACAAATGATCGGCTCCACGTCGGCGAGCACCCAACACGACATGCAGACGACATTGAAAGAACGAGCCAATCAGATCGCGCCGGGGTCTCCCTTCCTCCCCCACCATTGGGTGTGGCCAGAACGACGACGCCGTCGCCATGGCAACCGTTGGCGAATACAAACAGAGCGCCCCAACTATACGTATGCGCGCCGTGGTGACTTGGCGTTTCTGTTTCCTTTTTACGTAACGTTTGTGACGTGAAGGGTTGTAGTACTTTCAACGTGGTTGGCTATAGTAGTGTGCGACGTAAGAACGACACGTCAGGTGCTGATGCCGACGGCTGTCGTTTACTGTGTCGCATTTATAATTAAGGCTCGCTGGCGTTGTCGATATGCGAAAGTTGTTGCGCGCTTTATTCGGACATGTTTTTAATAAAACAAAATGTTATTATTTTACGGATTGTTGTGAGAACATTTTGGGAGTTTGAATCACGTGTCCTGCGTTAATGAGACAAGCCATAAGCTTTGCTAGTAAGCAAAATACAAAACTTCGCCCCCACAGCACACGCGCCTCTATAGCCAACCACCATTCCGAATGCCGTGGTTGCTTCCCCCGACTTTTTCTTGAAAATGGAAGGCATGCGACCTTTTGTGACGCTATGTAACAAGGCGTGATTATCATGTGCGGCGATTGGCCTTGGGAACCTCGAGTGCTGAGGTTTTCCCTGGGCTTTTCTGCAGGCTTTGCAGACGAATGCCGGCAGAGTTCCTCAGGAAGTCGACAGACTGTACTTCGTGACCTCTCAGTACTCGTTCCATTGTAGTTCACGTGTGAAATAGTGACCGTTCTAGTTGGAGATGCTCCATTGCTTCTTAATTATTATATGACCATAGAAATAGAGAAAGACCAAAGGGCACGCTTTCGTTTCTACGATGTGATAATGATATCATCCTGTTCCTTTTATTTTTATTTTTATTTTTTTTTTTGGGGGGGGGGGTCGAAACAGGATTCGCGTTGTTGCCCACACGCGTATGGGCATAATGGTTGGGCTTCCCAACATAACACCCTCTTCTCCAACCACTGCGCTGAATGATGCTGATAACCCTTCTGATTAGAGGGGAACGCGGGACATACACTCTTAGAAATGATGATGGTGGTGGTGGTGGTGGTGGTGGTGGTGATGGCGATAGGGCTCTTAGAAATGAACTTCACCACATATAGCACGCTCCTAGCCAACCACCATCTCTAATGACATCGTCTGCCCTGATTTGTTGAAATCGGGAGGCGTACGCCTTTTTTGTGACACTTATGCATAATTGTCACAAAAAATGCCTATGGTTCCCATTTTCAACAAATCAGGGCAGATAACGACATCATTGCAGTGAAGTTCATCTCTAAGAGCGTAGGCCTTTCTGTGACAATTTACATGGCCGTATAAGTGTCTCAAAAAGGCGTATGCATCCAGTTTTCAACGAATCCGTAAAGAGAACGGCACTATTCTGAATAACGACTGGTTCTCAGCATGTTGTGCGGTGATGCTCTGTTTTTAAAGTGCAAAGATAAACAAACGCTGTCGCTTGTTCCCATACGATGCTCAGAAACACCGTGCAAAATATTTCAATTACATTCACAGCCATTTATAAGTGAATTTTGTAGCCATCGCTTTCGTTGCTGCGACGTCACTGTCGGCAATTTTCGGTTTCCGTTCTGACACGCAATCGTCCCACCGAACTTGAGACAAAACTTGATTTCCTTTATACACTCTTAGAAATGAACTTCACCGCATAGCACGCTCCTAACCAACCATCAGCGCGAATGATATCGTTGTCTGCCCTGATTTGTTGAAAACGGGAGGCGTACGCCTTTTTTGTGACAATTATGAACAGCATAAGTGTCACAAAAAAAGGCGTACGCTTCCCGTTTTTAACAAATCGGGGCAGATAACGATATCAATCGCGCTGATGGTTGGTTAGGAGCGTGCTATGCGGTGAAGTTCATTTCTAAGAGTGTAAGATATCTCAAAACAGCCCTCAATCGCACTTACCCCGGTACACACTTGTGATGTTCGCCAGGGTGCGGTAGGCACTTCACTGCATAGTATACGCTCCAAGCCAACCATAATCCCGAAAGACATCGTTATGTCCTCTGATTTGTTCAAAACGGGAGGTTACGCCTTTTTGGGACACTCATGTGCACTCTAAAAACATAACTTCACCGCACAGCACGCTCCTAGCCAACCATTGTACAGAATCATACCTTTATTACTGTTGATTTTGTGAAAACGGGAGGCGTATGACTTTTCGGGACATTTATGCAGTTACGTTAAGTGACCCGTAAAGGCGTATGCCCCGCGCTCTCCACAAATCAAAAGTGGTAAAGGTATATCATTCTATGCAACGGTTGTCCTTCAGCATGCAATGCGATGAAGCTCTGTTTTTAGAGTGTGCGTATATGATAATTGTCACAAAAAGGCGTACGCACCGCGCTTTTCACAAGTCGCGAGTGATAACGGTATCATTCTGTGCAATATACGCGATTAGTTTTCCTCGTTTATGTAAAAAAATAAGGCGCTCTGCTGCGTGAAATTTCGCATTTGGTATTTGCACGTACGAATGAAACTGGACAATACATAAATTGTAGTTCGTACATCACAGATGACGCGTCGGACGAATCTTGTTCCTTATGTATTGCTTTCAAGGTAACGGCAGTTTTCATCCCGCGAGGAGAAATCTTTGCATTTTAGTGCCCTTTAAGTACAGCTTCGAAGTAACTTGCCCATCGTTGGAGAGGACTAAAGATAAGAACTTGATTTGGTCGATGCTGGATCGATAGGATTATTTGTGGCCAAGCGAAATACTAATTTAGTTCGCTATCGACCAGTATATCTTTCTTTACTGGTTCGATAAAATTATCGTGCACGTTGTTTTAGAAACGTCGACGTTAAAGGGGGTTTTAAAGCGTATGTTTAGGTTATTGCCATACAGAAAGGAAAGGGCGGAGGTGGTTTTTCTTTTCTTTTTTTTTTTCTAATATTTTGCGAAAATATCATATCTCATATCTCTTTACGCTAGATCGTGTCATTTCAAGAAAACGCATTACCGCGGGAACTACACTCTTAAAAATGAACTTCACCACATAGCACTCTCCTAGCCAACCATCATCCCGAATGACAACGTTCTCGCCCCTGATTTGTTGAAAACGGGAGGAGGAGCCTATTTTGTGCCGTGCATAATGGACACACAAAATAGGCTCCTCCTCCCGTTTTCAGCAAATCAGGGACGAGAACGTTGTCATTCGGGATGATGATTGACTAGGAGCGTGCTATGTGGTGAAGTTCATTTCTAAGAGTGTAGGCGGGATAATCGTAGAAATATTATGTAGAAAAGCATTTATCCTCAGCTAGCTGCTGTCAATATCGTATCAGGTACAGTATATGACGTGGTCATCTAAATGCCGCACCCTATAACTTGATGTTGGTATTGGTTCAAATGAGTTAACATGAACTGATGAGCCTGTGCGCTGGCACCTCACATATAACATAGATATTTGATCTTTTCAAAAAATTAAGAACAGAAAATACGGTGCCATATTGAAACGCTCATGTAGGTATATCTCATAATAACGTGCTTGTGGAAGCAGTTGTATATGCACCTGGATGTGGACAAACACTTATGATCCAGAATGCAAAAAACTGTTAAAACAGAACTTCACCACATAACACCGTCGTGAGACACGGAAGTCATTCCGAATTACATATACCCTAACTGGTTGAAAACAGGAGGTGTACGCCTTTTTTGGACACATTAATGCAAAATGTCCAGAATGAAGGGTAAGTCTGCCATTTTCAGAAAACGATGTGTAGTTTTTTGTAGGTCCTCTGCAGTGTCTCTTCATTGCTAAGAGACCATTAAGAAGTTGCAGCTTCAAAATATAAAACCCCATTAAAGGGCCACTAAAGTGCAAAAATTTCTCTTAGCGGAAAGAAAGATGTCGTTATCTTGACACCAACACAGAGGGAACGGGATTCATCGGTTGCGTCGTTCGTTATTTCTGAGCGAAAGAAACCGCAATTTCCGTTTTCCCTCTCCCTCTGCTTCTCAAGAAGGCCGAGAATGCGGAGCGGTCTCTCATTGGTTACCTCAAACGATTTGTCCAATCATCGCGGGAGATCGTTCGAGGAGACCAATCGAAGAAACTTGACAAGCGTGTTGATCTGGACGCGTTGTCCTGTGTCCAGCGCCGTGTCCTGTGCTTCTCTCTTGTCCGCGTTTTTCGCGCTGTATTCCCATGGAGCAATGGGAGGCCTCTCTGCATTGTCGCCTGGAGAACGAAAGGGAGAGGGAAAGCGTAACATTGCAGTTCCTTTCCATCACAAACCCCCATAGAAGCAACCGATGAATCCCGTTCTTTCTATATTACTGTAAAGGTAACAGAATCTTTCATTGCGCTAGGAGAAAATTTTTCCACTTTAGAGCCCCTTCCTCATCCTGAAATTCTCAGAAGTTTGCAACCTTATCCCTCCACAATTTCAGACTCATTTAAAGTATCACCATACTTTTAAAATAATCAATCAATCAATCAATCAATCAAGCCATTTTAGTTTTTGTTGAACTCAGATTTCATCAAAGAAGCGGTACAGTTCACATAAACGACGAACCACTTCCCAGAACACCATCACGTGACCCTGGCGACTGGCGGTCATATAGTGAGCAGACGACGACGACGACGATGATGAGGCAACGGATCGATCTCCAGATGCGAAGGTGCGGTCACGACCGTCCTAGGTGGCGCTGTTCATCCCGGCTGTCGGTGATGGCATCACTTATGCATGAACCAGGCCAACCCTCCTGGCAGCCATGAATCAATGGCTCGCTCACAGCTGCCCTTCCCTTTTACCCTTCCATCTATTTTCTTCCTGCTTTCTTTTCCCGACCGCGAATAAAAGTATCCAGAATGACGATACCTCTTCTCACAACGAAGCCCCCTTGTCGTCTTTTCGTGAACTTTCCTTCTGCAGGCTGCTTTGCGCTGTATAATGTAGATCTCGGTTCGTTCAGTCACGCAGTCAGCGTTGCCGTTAAAGTGGAAGTAACGACTCGAATTTGCTGTACGAGAGTAGGAAAGATACGGTGCCGGAAGCGCTTTGTCAACCAGCAACCGTCCCCGTGTGATACTGTAACGATAGTAGAGTATATATACTGCACTCTCGAAACAGAGTGTGTAAAACTAAGCGTGTAACTCTGCCAGCTCGCGAAGTATATGTCGAAGAAGACGCGCCACTTACACAGCCCGGCGACTGAACAAGGCGGAACACGTTCAATACGAGTCATTACGTCAAAGCGATACGTGGTTCCCAGCTTTTCCGCGGTCCGATTCCTGTAACCTACCTCGTCCCGTCCTATTCACCCGTTCTATAGTACGTGCCCTTTTTATATAGCTTCCAGGCAGACCAATTGCGAGAATGACTGCCCTCCTATATGGTACTTATATACGGGAATAAAGTATAGGAAAAGAGAGATACAAAAAGAGAAAAAGAAAGAAACACGACGATACCTGGGATCCCTCGAGCGCGTTAGGGCTAATTGCCGCAGATCAATCACTCGAACTTCCGAGCCGTCTGCTCCACGCATACCGATGCGTGAGCGTGGCCAAGCTTAGCCAAGCCAGGTCGGTCACGCTCTTTCATGCGAGAGAAGGACGACAGTAACATCACTGGTGATGTGAACGAATGCGGGTGAAAAGTGCTATCGAAGGGTTTGGGACATCGAATCGGTGCAGGATATGTACAGGATACATTGTATATACAGGGTGTTTCAAGAAACGTGTCATTCGGACTTTATAAAAAAAACGGGTCGACGGAAAAATACGGGGTAAAGGGCACTTGTGTGGCAACTGAATTTGCCAGCTTGCAAAAATATCTTCATTTGATTTCAATTAAAATAAATTGAATTACTTTAATTGAACTCCAAAATTTCCCAAGTCAACCTAACGTTTTTTTAACAGAATTTGAGAGCCCGTAGCGAACTTAGTCAGATCCACCAAGAAATCCACTCGATATTGCAAATGGAACTGCCCAAAAAAAGTCCCGAAGTTGAGGCTTCAGAGTTTCGGGTATTCAACAGCGCACCAAATCAGTCGGAAAAATGCGCGGAGGGCAGGACATGCTCCTGACCCCATGAAGCTAGAACAGTTTATCGCCGGACCGGCGTGCAGCACAAGACGCGCATATAACAAGGCAGGTGACATTCCACCATACGTTGATAAGCGGCAAACAAAAATGATTCCGCCTCTTTTTTCCCGCCCTGTTTTTTTTTCGACCTTCTATCTTTCATGGGGGCAGGAGCAAGTCCTCCTCTCCACGAATCTTTGCGTCTGATTTGGTGCGCCGTTGAATACCCGAAACTTTGAAGCCTCAATTTCGGGACTTTTTTTGGGCAGTTCCATTTGCAATGTCGAGCGGATTTCTTGGTGGGTCTGACTAAGTTTGCTACGGGCTCTCTAATTCTGTAAAAAAAAAACGTTAGGTTGACTTGGGAAATTTTGGAATTCAATTAAAGAAATTCAATTAATTTTAATTAAAATCAAATGAAAATATTTTTGCAAGATGGCAAATTCAGTTGCCACACAAATGCTGTTTACCCCGTATTTTTCCGTCGCCCCTTTTTTTTATAAAGTCCGAATGACACGTTTTTTGAAACACCCTGTATATTGTGTTTCACACTTAATCACAATGTGCGAATATTATACTGAAATAAAAATATCGTCACTTTTCCAATAATTCGTTGCGAGAACAACGATCGACAATGCACATTATGTGGTGAAACTCTGTGGAGCCCCCGTAGGTACTGTAAACGCATTTTTATTTGCGATGTATTAATTTTCGCGAATCGCGCATTCAGTCATTTGCGAATTTATTGGCGAGTATTTAATTTCGCCATTCCAGGGGCCAGGGCTGATTCCTTTCGCGGGATAAACGTCAAGCTGATTTCGCGAGTACAATTTTTCGCGATTTCCTAGCGGTCGGGAAATTCCCGAAAATACATCGCGAATAAAAATACGTTTACGGTGTACTGGGCATCAAATATACCGCCTCTCTGCAATTGTAAATTACTTTCGTTCACATTTGCACGCACTAAGATTTTGAGCATATGGATTGGAAATATCGTAGCAATAATTACGAATCACTGATGAGATGGAAAGGAACATGGATAATCAACCTTGAGACTATGGGGGTCACAAAACAAAACAACGGTAAAAAGTGTCGTAAACGCGTCGTTGTTTTGTTTTGTGTACCTCAGTCTCAGGCTTGACTATTGATGTACGTCATCACCAGCTCGCCTGCTTCCTTGCCATATTATATGGAAAGGAGGTTTCGAATACGTCCCAGTGAGACGCTTATTTTTAGGTATTGAACACACGTGCGCATTGACAAATTGGGAACAACAACAACTTTATTTTGAGATGGAGAGTGGGGAGGTTCATCGCCAGAGGCGATACTCTACCCCATTGCTGGTGGGGATGTGGGGAATAAAATAATGAGCCCCTTCACAATAACGATCGAAGGCCGATGGTGTCCAGAAATGTCAAAAGAGCTTTGAGCGCAGATCGTTGCTGGGCTGGATTGGGCCAGGGACCAAGGAGAAAAGTGTACGTGGCTGCATCAAATGGATACTCGAAATGCTATTTACAGGAAAGATATGAGGGGTGTTCAAGTCACACCGGGACTTTCTGTCTTCTGAGTGTACAAATGGCTCGCGCTACTTCTTTTTCGTGATTTCCACGCACGACAGGCCTCCGCGTCCACCACGTGGTGGGCCAAAGTTTGTGCAAAACAGAAGACACGTGCTGGACAAGATTGTCGACAACGAGGTGAGCGCGCACATCGAAAAGCGAATTGTCATCAAGTTTCTCGTGAATGAAGGCGTAAAGTCATCTGAAATTCACAGAAGACTTCAGGCTCAGTATGGCCACGATACACTTAGCCGCAGCAAAGCGTTTGAGTGGTGCAAACGGTTCGGAGACGGCCGTACATCAGTGCAGGACGATCCCGGCCGGGGCGGCTCAGAGCCCAGTGTCAGAGTTTCTGAGAACATCCAACTTGTGGAGCGCCTAATCCTCAAGGACCGACGGATAACATGTCTCGAACTGGCTCGAAAGACGGACCTTTCTGTGGGAACGTTGAACACTGTCATTCATGAACACCTCCAATTTCGGAACGTTAGTGCCCGTTGGGTCCCGAGGCAGCTCAGCGTGTTTGACCGGCAGGGAAGACTGGAAATCTCCCAAGTGCTAAGGTACCGTTTCGACACTGAAGGACAGCCGTTCCTTGATCGGATCATCACGTGCGATGAAACCTGGGTGCACCATTTCATTCCTGAGTCTAAACACCTATCAAAACAGTGGAAGCATCTGGGCTCGCCAGCTCCCAAGAAGTTCCGAAGCACCCCGTCCGCGGGTAAGGTCATGGCCACGGTTTTCTGGGACAAGGCTGGCGTTGTTCATATTGATTCTCTGCCCAGTGGTACCACCATCAATAGTGCATATTACTGCAAGGTTCTCAGGGATGTGCATAAGGCGCTGAAGCAAAAGCCACCGGGCCTCATCACCAAAGGAGTCCTCCTCCTACAGGACAATGCACGCCCGCATACCGCGCATCTCACGACACGCACCTTACAGGAACTTGGCTGGGAGTTGCTGCCACATCCCCCTTACAGTCCAGACCTCGCCCCCAGAGACTTCCATCTCTTCGGGCCACTGAAGGCGTTCCTTGGGGGCCGCCACTTCAGCTGCGACGACGAGGTCAAGAATGCGGTCCGATCATTGCTGCTACGCGCCGGTAAGGATTTCTACGCTGCTGGCATACAAGCCCTCGTGAAACGCTGGGGCAAGTGCATTAGTGCCAGCTGGAGATTACGTTGAAAAATAAAACTAATTTCTCGCCTGTAAGTTCATTTTACTTTTGCGAAAAATGAAAAATCCCGGTTTGACTTGAACACCCCTCGTAGTTCACGTATGCATGTGATTTTTTTAACATGACATTCTCGGGTAAACATAAACAAGTCTCTGCCACAACTTCACGAAGACTTCCACGGCACGAAGACTTCCACGGCACGAAGACTTCCGGACCTTCCGCGACTAAGGACGCTCGGAAGCAGCCGCCATGGAGAATTATATCTTTCGCTTTCCTGATTTGTTGAAAACTGGAGGCGTACGCCTTTTTGTGGCAGTTTCAAATGCCACAAAGAGGCATATACGACCCTCTCTCTCCTCAAATCAGAAGCGATAACTGTATCAATTGGCACAGTGGTTGGCGCAGAGCGTTTTTGCTGTGAAGCCGGATGTTGTTATGGCACCAAACCGGAAGCGGTGAAACCGAAGTGAACAGTTATAGTATTACCGAACCAAAGACATGCGTAGCACATATCCGGATAAACAGCATGATTGCATTGTAAACATAGGGATCTTCGTACGAAGTTAACTGCGACCAACCTCGACGAGTTTTTTTCGACGACTCCCCCCCCCCCCCCCTCTCTCTCTCTCTCTCTCTTCGAATCCGAGCGATAAATCTTTCATCCGTGGCAATAATTAGCGCATTGCGTGCTATGCGGTGAGGTTCTGTGTTTAGAATCGAATCCAGGTGCCGCCAACCTACCACATTCCTAGCTAACCGCCATATCGAATGACATCGTGCTCTCGAATGATTTCTTTTTCTTTCTTTTTCTTTTTTTTTTAACGGGGGGCGTACGCCGTTTCGCGACACTTATGCAGTTATGTTAAGTGTAAAAAAAAAAGTGAACAGATCCCGTTCACAAATCAGTAGTGATGACGGTATTATTTTCTGCAATGATTCGCCTTCAGCGGTGAAGCTTTGTTTTAAGAGTGCACTCTACCTCAATCAAAGAGGCACGCTCGAGGGGCCGTGACTCTTCCACACTCTTAAAAATGAACTTCACCGCATATCACGCTCCTAGCATATGAACAGCATAAGTGTCACAAAAAAGGCGTACGCCTCCCGTTTTCAACAAATCAGGGCATATAACGATATAATTAAAGATGATGGTTGGCTAGGAGCGTGCTGTGCGGTGAAGTTCATTCAGGGAGAGATTGTCCGAGTCTCTTCGTCAGCTGGACTCTCGCCCTTTCTCCCTCTCGAAATTGCTTGGTCCCTGGCCCAATCCAGCCCAGCAACGATCAGCGCTCAAAGCCCTTTTGACATTTCTGGACACCATCGGACTCCGATCGTTATTGTGTGTGTGTGGGGGGGGGGGGGGGTCTATATTTTACACCCCACATCCCCACCAGCAATGGGGTAGTGTATCACCTCTGGCGATGAAACTCCCCACTCTCCTTCTGAAAATAAAGTTGTTGTTCGCCGCATAGCACGCTGTGCGTCAACCAACTGCCACGAACGAATGATAGTTATCGCTTCAATTCGAAGAGAGAGAGGGGAGGGAGCGTACACCGTTTTGTGTAAAGTTTGAGATATAATAATTGACACAAAAAGGCGTACGCCCCCCTCTTTCTTCGACTCAGAAGCGATAACCCTATCATTCGTGGCAATGGTTGGCGCAGAGCGTGCTATGCGGCGAAGTTCTGTTTTTAGAGTGTAGTGTAAAATGTCGGGTGCTATCAAAGAAGGCATTGCCGTCGGGATAATAGATGTGTGTGAATCTTACCCTTGGCTGGTTTTCGAGCTACGCCCTTAAAAATGAACCATTGCGTATGCCTTTTTGTGATAAAAAAAATATAACTGTGCAACTGTCACAAGAATGCGTATGCATCCCGTTTTCAACAAATCAGGGGAGAGGACGATACTATTCGGGACGATAATTGGCGAGGAGCATGTTATCCGGTGAAGTTTAGTTTCAGTCCCCTACGACGCTTTCAGAAATATGTCGGCACAGTTTCCTTAGAAGTCGGCCCAGGACGCACAATCCCCAGGGCGTCAGTCGTGACATTGCCCACCTCTGTGAGGCCGACAACGGCGAGCCCTTTCGCCCCCACCACCACCACCACCATCCATGACGCTACTAAATATGGCAATGAGTTTTAGTAAATAAGGAAATACAGAAGTACAGACCGGTCCATGAAAGAGCTTAGAATTGAGCTGGTACTTAGAAGAAATTTAGTTTTGCTGCAGAAAGAAGGCCCTTACTGGAGGATCCGGAGTCATCGGGGAAAACATCTTGAAGAATTGAATACTGAGGAAGATATGGTGAAGCTATCAAGAATGGAAACAAGAGGAACTGGGAGAAGAGGTCATACTAAAAATGTATGAGTAGATACGAGATACCAAGAGATTTTCAATTTTAATGGTCATGTATTCGAATTTATAGGAGGCTTTATTTCTTCGTTTTTCTTTTTCTTTTTTTAGCAACACAGTTGATCATAATACGTGAAGGAGGAAAATGAACGCTGCCGGTTTTGCCGCACACGTTCCGTTGGCTGTGGCCCCATGGACGGTGGAGTTTTTCTTTTTCCTTCTTCTTCTTCTTTTTTCCCCTCCCTTTACCCTGCGATACCTTGTGTGGGACGGGGGGGGGGGGGGTCCTTCTTCTCTCTCTTTCCTATCATTTATTTTATCCCTCAATCTATAGTTTTTTTATTGTAAATAAATAAATAAATACCACCACCACTATCAGTGTTAAGCGTCACACCACTACCGCCACCTGTTTTAAGAGTGTAGCGGTAGCCCAACGTTTGCTTTCGCTTTAATTTCATTTCTCCGTTCAGCTTTGAATACTGGGCTGCGGTAAAAAAGAAAGAAACCTATAAACTTTACACAAGCCGCAAAGAGCGGAAGCCCCAGTACATCGAATGGAGGTTGTCTTTGCCTCTTCGAAAGGTCATCCCCTTATCTTTTGAGCGGGAACGTTGGATCTTTATCTCCCCCCAGTGGGTAATACAATTATTACAGGCATAACGGAATATCCATACATGGTGGGGGACCTGCCCTATGAGCAGAACAAAGGACGTCAGGGAAGAAAAATCCAAAAAGAAAGACGGAAATCGAGAAACCGATAAGACAATCAAGGCATCGAGTTCACCATTCGATCATGTTGCCCCGAGTGTAACGTTATACGAGGGGCGTTCAAGTCATACCGGGACTTTTCATTTTTCGCAAAAGTAAAATGACCTTACAGGCGAGAAATTACTTTTATTTTTCAACGTAATCTCCGGCTGCACTAATGCACTTGTCCCAGCGTTTCACGAGGGCTTGGATGCCAGCAGCGTAGAAATCCTTACCGACGGGTAGCAGCCACCCGAGCAGCACCCCGATGTCGGGCCGACATCGATCGACCCGATGTGCTCCTGCCGACACCCCCGACATCGGCCCAACACTCTGCAACACCGCCGAGAGTTGGGCCGATGTCGGGTCAGGATATTGGCCCGATATGATTTGGGCATGCTGCCGATGTCATTTCGACATGCTACCGATGTTGCGCAAACATAATTTTGTATTTTTATTCGTGTGTTGGCAATCGTAACAACAAAAACAACGTTAGACTTTTTATTTGCGAGGGACATTTTTTCTTACTCGTTTTATTTCGTATACGAAGACGGGAGTCAAGTCCTGTAGATCACATTAAAAAAATCTTCAGTGTCGGTTTCTGTATTTCGTTTTATTTCCTGATGGTTTCCTTTGTTTCTCGTATTTCCCACGGCGTGCAGTGAGCGCAGCGTTACAAAAAGCAAGACGAAAAAAAGTTTAAAAGCTCCCAGGACCACGAAGTGCAAGAAGCTTTCAAAAGATCAAGAAAAGATCTTCCCGGAACAGCACCGCAAGCGGTACAGCCCCGACGACCTTGTTATCGGCCGCACGTTCAAAGACACGGCCCACCCAGGGGCGGACCGCGTTATCAAGGGGCCCTTCTCCAAATATGAAGGACCGGCTCCCTTTCGCCTCCCTTCACCGCGAAAGATCAAAAACAGATGTCTTACGAGCTTTCGTAAATTCGAGAGCCCTGCTCGTCTCGGAATCAAAATGGCGGAGGTGACATATGTCTCAGTTTAATTCGCTCACGCATACAAACAAGGCTCAAATGAGGAATTGCTTCGAATATTAACTCGACATCAACGTAACCAATGTGTTTCCTACTTGCTTTTGGCGCGGGACACCAAGTAGGTCGATGGAAAGCCAGTGTCAGCGTCATGTCGTTGGTTTCGGTCAACATCGAGCGGACGTTGCCAGCTTAGTGGGATGTCGGTCGCAAGTTGGCATTGTCGGCTGCATGTCGCTTGTTTCGGTCAACACCGAGCCGACATTGCCAACTTCAGCGTGACATCGGTCGCAAGTTGGCAGTGTCGGCTAGATGTCGCTTGTTTCGGTCAACATCAAGCCGACATTGCCAACTTCAACGTGATATCGGTCGCAAGTTGGCAGTGTCGGCTAGATGTCGCGATTTTTCATCAACATCGAGCCGACATTGCCAACTTCTGTCGTACATCGGTCACAAGTTGGCAGTGTCAGGGATATGTTAGGCCGACATGCCCAACTTGCTACCGATATCGGCCCGATGTCGTGTGCTGCCATGATCGGACCGCATTCTTGACCTCGTCGTCGCAGCTGAAGTGGCGGCCCCCAAGGAACGCCTTCAGTGGCCCGAAGAGATGGAAATCTCTGGGGACGAGGTCTGGACTGTAAGGGGGATGTGGCAGCAACTCCCAGCCAAGTTCCTGTAAGGTGCGTGTCGTGAGATGCGCGGTATGCGGGCGTGCATTGTCCTGTAGGAGGAGGACTCCTTTGGTGATGAGGCCCGGCGGCTTTTGCTTCAGCGCCTTATGCACATACCTGAGAACCTTGCAGATTAATATGGACTATTGATGGTGGTACCACTGGGCAGAAAATCAACATGAACAACGCCAGCCTTGTCCCAGAAAACCGTGGCCATGACCTTACCCGCAGACGGAGTGCTTCGGAACTTCTTGGGAGCTGGCGAGCCCGGATGCTTCCACTGTTTTGATGCGCGTTTAGACTCAGGAGTGAAATGGTGCACCCACGTTTCATCGCACGTGATGATCCGATCAAGGAACGGCTGTCCTTCAGTGTCGAAACGGTACCTTAGCTCTTGGGAGATTTCCAGTCTTCTCTGCCTGTCAAACACGAAAAGCTGCCTCAGGACCCACGTGCACTAACTTTCCGAAACTGGAGGTGTTCATGAATGATAGTGTTCAACGTTCCCACAGAAAGGTCCGTCATTCGAGCCAGTTCGAGACATGTTATCCGTCGGTCCTTGAGGATCAGGCGCTCCACAAGTTGGAGGTTCTCAGGAACTCTCACACTGGGCTCTGAGCCGCCCCGGCCGGGATCGTCCTGCACTGATGTACGGCCGTCTCCGAACCGTTTGCACCACTCAAACGCTTTGCTGCGGCTAAGTGTATCGTGGCCATACTGAGCCTGAAGTCTTCTGTGAATTTCAGATGACTTTACGCCTTCATTCACGAGAAACTTGATGACAATTCGCTGTTCGATGTGCGCGCTCACCTCGTTGTCGGCCATCTTGTCCAGCACGTGTCTTCTGTTTTGCACAAACTTTGGACCACCACGTGGTGGACTCGGAGGCCTGTCGTGTGTTGAAATCACGGAAAAGAGTAGCGGGAGCCATTTGTACACTCAGAAGACAGAAAGTCCCGGTTTCACTTGAACACCCATCGTACATACGGGCTTCCGTGTTACAGGCACCTATTCTTCCGCAAATTTAGTGTCAGGGGGAGAGAGGCAAATTGGCGTCTGTATTTTTTATTTAAAAATTCAGCCTTTTACGACATCGACGTTAGCGATAACCGAAGAAAACATGCGCGTATTTTTTCCAGGAAAGGTGATACAACAACAACAACAACTTTATTTTGGCTTTGGAGAGTGGGGAGCTTCATCGCCACAGGCGATACTCTACCCCATTGCTGGTGAGAAAGTGGGGAATAAAATAACGAGCCCCTTCACAATAACGATCGAAGTCCGATGGTGTCCAGAAATGTCAGAAGAGCTTTGAGCGCAGAGCGTTGTTGGGCTGATTAGGCCAGGGACCAAGCAATTTCGATAGGGAGAAAGGGAGAGAGTCCAGCTGACGAAGAGACTCGGAGAGTGTGGTTCGGGAAGGTTGGTAGTGGGAGCAATGAAGGTGATACAGATTGTACACAGCTACGTAAACTGGCATGTGACACATATGGGCCGAGATCGATGGATTCCTTCTCTTCCACTCGCACAGCCTTGAAACAGAACTTCACGTCATATGGCTCGATCCTATAGCGAACCACCATCCTGAACGATATCGTTCTCTCCACAGACTTGTTGAAAACGGAACGGCGTACGCCGTGCGCTTTCCAAAAATCGGGAGTGCATTATTTTGCGCAATGGTAGGCCCTGTAAATGGTAGGCCCTGTAGACCACCTCTGTGAGGCCGAGGACGGCGATCCCTTTCATCATCATCACCACCACCTAGGCCCTGTAGGCCATTTAAATGGTAGGTCCTCTATGCACTCTAAAAGCAGAACTTTACCGCACAGCGTGCTATGCGGTGAAGTTCTGCTTTCACAGTGTGTGGTGAAATTCTGTTCTTAGAGTGTGTGGTGCAATTCGGTTTTTAGAGTGTGTGGTGAAGTTCTGCTCTTAGAGTGTGTGGTGAAATTCTGCTTTTAGAGTGTGTGGTGAAGTCCTGTTTTTAGAGTGTGTGGTGAAGTTCTGCTCTTAGAGTGTGTGGTGAAGCTCTGTTTTTAGAGTGTGTGGTTAAGTTGTACTTTTAGTGTGCATAGAGCACGCGGGGGCCAATCATTAGTGGCGGTGAATCGCCCGCCTCATCATCATCATTGTATGTATGTATGTATGTGTGTGTGTTTGTGTGTGTGTGTGTGTGTGCGCGCGCGTGTGTGTGTGTGCGTGCGCGCGCGTGCTTTTAGAGTGTGTGGTGAAGTTCTGTTTAAAGAGAATATTGTGCATCTGACGGTATCGCACGACTAATTCGACGACTTAGCATAAACATCCGTGCATACAGCATGCTGTATGCTGTATAGCATATGCTATAGGTGCATTGCAATGCACCTATAGCCCCCAAAAGGAGTCAGTAACTGATTACAATTACAGCTCAATTACTGTAATCAACTACATGCTCAGTAATTACTAATTAGTTATATCCAGGATTACTTTCGATATTTGCAACTGCAACTTAGTTACTGTTGCAAGTAGTTTGTAGCGCACTTGAAGTTACTTTTCGAATTAATTTGCATACATTAATTGCTTCTCTTTCGAAAGGGCAGTTTTTCATCGTTTTATTGTGGCATTTTTAATTCCCAAACTTTCTCTCGTGCTTTTGCAGCCTCAGTTCTTGCATGTTCTTGTGTTTCTGAAATCTATATATAGATTGCCGGTCATCGTACTACACTGTTGTCATCTCATTTGTCATTTCAATAAATATTTCCATATTTGTACTGCTTTCTTCATCAGGAAAGAAAATTGAAATTAGACCTCAAAATTCTGTACTGGAATGAATGTATAACCCAGTGTAACTCAATTACTTTTGAGTAAGCAGTCGTGGTGTTAACGTCTTCCTGTCTTTGGTATCGTTCATTAGTTGGTCCCTGTTTGTCTTTGTTCTGCTTTTTCTACTTTCCCTTCTATTCACGTGTACAGAGGTAGCTTGTCCCCCGGGACTCACATCTCCAGCTTTTTTTCTTTCTTTTTCCAATCAATCAATCAATCGATCGATCATTTTTCACACTAACCGATTAGCCGAGTAGTGCCGAAGTGCTGGAGTAGCCAGCCCAATGTAGAGTTGGGCCATCAACCATCTCCATATTTTTCTTGTTCATACCAACCAACCAACCGACCACGCTAACCGCAATTGTAATCAAATTACAGTTATGCTGTCATAATTGTGACCGTAATTTAATAACTTTAATTACTTAATAAAGAAAGATGTTGTAACTATAATTCAATTACTTCTTAAAAGTAATTTTTACGGGTCTGCAAATAGATTTCGGTACCGTGTCGGGCATATATACATACAGCGATCGAAGGCGATCCATCTCGCTCGAAAGCGAAAAAGAAGCGGCTCATTCGCGGAGTGTGCACGAAGTAGGAAGGAAATATCCTGCCTTGTGCTCTGGGGCACGCATGGGTTCACCGGCAGTCACGTCATTTTCTACGGGTTCCTTCCCTGGGGGATCGCAGCCGCTTATTACCCCGGACTGCATGCGCGGAGATGGACAGGTCGCGGAATCAGTTCCCATTGCAATTATACCGCGTATACACTAGGTGGTGCTTCCTCTGCTGATATGGACTCCGGATTGGCATCCGCAGGCATACGATATAGGCGCACTCTCTTTGGTAACGTTAGGCATAATTAACGTGAAAATGTATACTGCGACCACTCTGTTTCACTGTGCTTGCGTGCATATTTTAGGGAGAAATTCAACATATATAGACACTCAAGGGAAGAAACTTAAAACAGCCTCCTTTTAGTAGTGATGATGATAACACTGTTAGAAGAAAAGGTATAAAAAAGGTATAAATCAGGTCTAAAGTGCGACATTTATACCTCATTACCACTGTCTATACCCTGTTTAAACCATGTATAAGGTAATAGATCACTCCGTCTATACCTTCCACGGCAGCTTCTCCATTACCTTTATACCTTCAGCATTTTGTATACCGTTTCTTCAACAACATCTGGGATCACATTAATTTGTGACGGCGATTATATCATCTCAGCTAAACAATAAGTTAATTTAAAAACATAGCCCATTGCGACCACTCTGTTTCACTGCGCTTGCGTGCATATTTTAGGGAGCAATTCAACATATACAGACATTCAAGGGACTAAGAAACTTAAAACGGCCTGCTTTTAGTAGTGATGATGATAATGATGACAAGAAATAATATGGAGATGTATATAGCAGGATGCTCCAGAAGCGATTATGTAAAAATACGAACTAATTATGCATCGACTGAACCCCTTAACGCCCCTGAGTAAACGCCCTCCATACACCACCCTCCAGGGTGTATAAGGGGCGTTTTTGTAAGTAAACGCAGTTTACTTTTTTTACTCTGCAAGCTCAAGTGAAGGGGTGTAATAACGGTCTTGCTAAAAGATGTTTACAGAAAGCCTTCATCTGAATTCCATCTATGGAATATAGCCCCTGTAAATGGTGCTTTCTGCAGGATATGGAGTTTGAAATAGTGCTTTCTGTAGAATACACCAATTGCAGAAGGGTGTTTTGTGAAACATCCTTCTAAATAGGGCACTGTGTTGACTTTCGGGCTGTATCGAAATGAAACTTATACCACAAACGTGTGTGCCACGGGACACGATATTTACACCCGAAAGTTGTAAAAGATATTACTCTGAATGAATAGCGAAGTCGTAAAATGATGTGTTCTTCGCTATAACTATAAGCTCTTAGTGTTTGTGTTCCACATAGTTTTTTTTTTTTTTTCTTGATGATGATTAGAAATAAAGTGCATGTTTTCGAGCATGATCTCCGTAGTGATAACTTACATATCAGTATCGCACAGGGTAAGCTAATTCCCACTTCACCAACATCACAAGAGCCACGGTGGTTCCTGATGAGATATGACTTGCGTGCTAAAGTGCCCCTCCGCCGTGATATAAACTTCTCTATCGCATAGAGTTGCATTCAATGCTACAGGTAACTACCCAGGTGCAAGTGTAAGGCTTTATTATCGACTTCCACGTCGGGCTACTCTCTGCAGTTAAAAGTAACAATAGGACGCTAATATTTCCATTGTTTCCGAACCAATTATTGCACGTAGTCCTCTCACTGTCGAAAGTATATAAACTGCATAGCTCATGTCCAGGCTATAACAGCAGCGCCAACTCGTGGTGGTTTTCCTCTCGTGCGGAAGAGGCAGATGTTTCCCGCCCCTCAAACACACACACACACACACACGGGCAACACGCCCGACCAAAAGTTAGAAGTCAGTTCACGTTACTGAGCTATAATATGCTTTCGTCTGGCTTCGTCGATTGCGAGCTGGTCTTCCGTTTAAAATTGGCGCGTTTAATGTTACATCTGCTTCTCTTCACTTTATACCTTGTTTTACTTTTCATTTTTGCATAGACAGTGAACGCACAGCCGCATGCGCATGGTCAATCGACACATGCGCAGAAGGTCTCCGAACATCATTCATTTCGTTTGTGAATGGACCCTTTCCTTCGTTGCTTTGGTAGCGGTGGGGGAGGGTAACATATTACTCTCCAGTAATCCACTCTGGCTGTTTCGAACGTGTCTTTAGAAGTCAAGTCATGCAATGATGTCATTACATCCATACAAGCAGCCGTTCCGAATGAAATACGCGATATGTACGTTTTCATGCTTTCCAAGATTATGTACCACACTGGTGCAGAACGAAAAATGAGCAAAAAAGGTCGGTTGGATGTTAAATGATTTGTCGCAGGACCTATTCGAAACAAAAGCAAAACAAAAAATCTTCAAACGTTTAAATGAAACGGCGCTGGGCCCTCTGGTATTTGCACATCCTCTTCCTGTCTGTGTGTGCTCGGTCACTTCACTGAATTATTATTAATTATTATTATTATTAATTACTTCACTGATCAGTGGCATCGTGAACCTTGTCAAGCAATGCTGATGTCGATGATGATGATGATAGGAGGGAAATGACGGGTAAAGTACTTCATAATTGTACTTAAAAGTACAAATACCTGGCACACCACATTGCAAATGTAGTACCTCAATAAAGTACAAAGTAATAGGAAATGTACTTTAATGTGGCCACAAAGAACTCTGAAAATTTACTTTGTCACTTAGCGTTTCGCCGTTTGGTAGGTGTTAAAAGTGAGAAAGTAGTTAGGCTGATGTTTTAGCAACAGTTTAGCGAGCGTATCTGGCAAGCGTCAGTTATGAAGCCCTGCTAGTTAACTGCTTACTCGTGAATATGAACTAAACCGGATGTCATAATTTGTTGAGCTAGTGCAAAGTATAATTATATCCTGCCAGATTCGTCTGCCCAGTGCGCAGCATTATGGTGCTACTCTCTGGATATAATATGCAAGAAGGCATAATTTCAGGGGAAAACAACCAAGTCAACAGAGTCCAAGTTGGCACTTGAGTACTTGATGGGAAAGTACCGGAACAAAGTATACTTGAAAAGTACAAAGTAAAGAAAAAAAAGAAACAGCTTCAACTGTACTTCAAGTAAAGTGCAAGTACTCAAAATGTACTTAAATTAGCACTTGAACACTTGGTACTTCGAGTACTCCCCATCATAATGGAGGGAAGATGAAGTCACGAAATACAGGGTGGGTGCAGGTAAAGTAGCCCCCATTCATGCACGTATGGCGCTGTGGGGCTCCTTTATCTGCACCCACCCCGTATATTTGGCACTTGCACCACAAATGTTAATGTACATCCTTTGTAAACAACACCTTCTAATAGTTAGTTTCAAAGCGAAAGTGGTGCTCCGAGGGCTCAATTCAAAGTTGCAACGCAGTACAGGGACTAAAGGTTTTATGTTTTTCCCCATTTTCAGAAACAAATCAAGAGCCCCAAATTTGTATGCGATTTTTTCTTCGCATATACTGACGAGAATTTCCATGTACACATACATACACACATACACATACACGGTCACAATATGTTTTCGAGGTGAAGACACACAAGTTGTGGAAACACACACACTCGTGTGAAAAGGAAACACACGCACACATATGGCATTGAAGTGCGAGAGACAAAGCCTTCTAGAGAAATCTGATAAGTGCGGAAGCTCCTTACTTCTTGAGAATACTTTCCTCCTGATGTTCCAAATGAAATATCTTGTAAAGTGAAACGTGCTTTTAAAGTGGCAGATTGGGCCAGTTGGTACGTGATTTAGGTATGGAACTAGGAGCAAAACACAAGGACAGCAGAACAGAACGAAGAACAGACAGGAGCCGTGTGGCGTGCCGTTCTCCTGTCCTTGTGTTTTGCTCCTAGTTCCGTACTTTTAAAGATGTACCGACTATTATCTAAAGCAATTCATCAGCTACATGCAACATCGACGGTTCGCTAAAAGTAGGGTTTTACTGGTTCTTTCTTTCTTTCTTTTTTCCTTTGAGGAAATTAGCGGCACTGATTTCAATCAATCCATATGGAACTACACTTTAAAAAAAACATCAAAAATACACATACAAATGAATACGGCACTCTGCTTAAAAAATCGCGGCTCTAACACGGAAAAAAAAAGAGAAGAAACTCTGTTTAAATCTGAGAAATAAATAGGTAGGTAGATAGAACCACTTCTGCAACTCGGTAAAAGGTGAGCGATGTGTACCGATAAGATATCGGGACGTAACATTAGAGATGCGAAGGGGGCAACGACAAATACGGAATGTCGGCAACACCACATCCCCGGCGAAAACATGAATTGACGATGCAAGCGTGCAAGCACGGGCAAGACTTGATCGAGCTCACATGCGGGTGTTTATGATATGACATATGACACACGATTTCCCGCCATACGCTATGAATTCGCGGTAGGGTTACCGTGAAGACTACTTTATTCAAACATGTGACGCCCGAATTTTATAATAATAATAATAATAATAATAATAATAATAATAAATAAGCGTCGGCAGAGCGGGCACAGACCCCGACATGTCCTTTTTTACTTTATTTATTTCTGTACCAAAGTCCTGATTTTGTGTCCTAACGGTCGGAAAGTGGCCAAAGGAAAGATAAAAAACATGTACATGTATACCGAAAGCTTTGCAACACAACAGTGAATTTTGGGTAACTGATACAAATTCCAGATTGCCTGCGATACACATCAATCCGTTTGATAGCGAATACACAGATGACGAAATTGTTCGCTTACTCCCACCTGTTTTATCGCAAATACATAGATGCCGAACTGTAAGCGCGCTAGCTGGTGGTGCGATTTTCTTCGAAGTTTCCCACCCCAGTTCCGAAAGTCTAAGGGTAATAACAAATGCCAATCGAAAGTAATATAATGGTCGCGCAATCAATTCTTCACGTCTAAAGGAAACGAAGCAATCAAATATCTGTCCCGCAAAGCACGAAACCGACGTTCCGTACGCAACCGATGAAAGGACACAAGCTTACCTCCAAATCCAGAGAGACACTCGTCGAGCAAGTAGAAGGCAACGCACACATGTCTATCTCACAGAAACTCACCGGAGACGAACGCAGAATATACAACTTCAAACGCAGACGACAGAACGCGGCTCACACACAACGCGGAGAGCGCAGCCAACTTCCCTACCCGTTTCACCTGCCGGCGCACGCATCTCCCTGTTGGCAGACGACTCGTCATACTAGAACATCAAACCGCCATTCTGGTGTACGCTTCGCCGTTGTAACAGAAGGATAATTACAGAAGAAGAAAAAAAAAAAACAGCGGCCCAATAAAGAAAAAAACAAGAAAAGCAGGGCTCGCGCTGGCAATGGCAAAAACGAAACAAAATATCCGAGAGCAGCCGGACGGTAAGCGGACGTCACAAGCAAAAAGAAATCACAAAAGTGGCTCCAAAATGCAGGAAATAATATTTCGCGCTCGCGGTTCGCTCCAAGGACAATAGAAAAGGAAAGAACAAAAAATGTAAGCAGAAAACAAAGAGTGGGAGAGGACCGAGGATGAGGGAAGTACTAGAGAAACGGGGAGTAAATTCGACGTCATGCGTGACGTCACGCACCGCACGCGGGCTTTGAGGGTAGGCGTGGTGCGTGCTCACGTGGGGTGTGTGTGTGTGTACGGGGGATTTGGGGTCGGAGTTTTGACAGTTTCTCTGGGAAGTCCACTCGGAACGTGTGCAGTTGACTTTCTGCATTGGCTCTGCTCTGTAAAACATTTTGTCACCTTTACAAGACAGAACGTAAGATGTTTTGTGTCGGAGACTCGGAGTGACGTCACTTTAAAACCCTATGAAACACAGACAGTGGAACCACCATCTCTGTTGTCTTCCGTCCAATCCAATCTAATTCAATCCAATAGCAACAAAATGAATAGATTTATGGGTCCCAATCGTCCGAACCGGAAGCAGAAATTAAATGGGGAACTCTTTCTGCTGACCTTTCTGCTGAATGCGCTGGGAAGTTCGTTCACAAATTGAATGACGTGCTGGTAATTTTGTTATTGATTGCCTCTATAGACCCAGAAGGTAAGTCGAGGTGATGATTCAGGGATATTTAATGGAATTTTTACGGCGTTCTTATTCAACGTTCGGTAACAAACAGTGATTATGTACACACTTTAATGTCAAGAGTATAGGGCACTGCATTACAATAGATATTCGACCGACGACTTTACGAGGAAAAAATTACTCAAGAAAAATAAGGCGGAAATACACAAAGACAAGGACTCCAGACGCGGTGAAAAGTTGCGTGCGAAGCTCCAGACCAGGAAAAGGAAAATCGCCGAGAAAATTTCTCAGGCTAGACACTGTCTTCTGCATATGATTACGCCTGCAAACAAGAAAGAATGGACGACAGGACAGTACGAGGATAAGAGGGCGCCTTCCACCTTGCGTTTGTGCAGCATCTCTCTGCTTGGGAAAGTACGCGCCGGCCGCTACATAAAGACCACATGCATCTTATGGAGCGCTTATCGCTTCAGTGGACCTCCTGCTCTCGCATTTTGCGATGCACAAAACAGTCACATGGCGAAAGAAAGTCAGGATTAAGTCTGCGATACGTTTTAAAAGCCATCCTACTTTTTTTTTTCTTATTTTTTCGTGCTTGTGTGTGTTCGAAGTAATCATTTGGTAGTGTATGTGGAAAATTTTGATATTTTTTTAAATTTTGTTTGCCAACGTATACAGAATCAGTACTGTGAGAAACCATACGGGTCATAGCGTAAGCTAGTATGATCCTTAAAAAAATATGCATCGTGCATGCTTTACACATCAACCTCTGGCAATAAAAAGCAATACATTTTTTAGTCTTTCTACAACACTCGATATATGTTTTTTGTACAGCATAAACAACACATACTCCAACAAATCTATAAAGGGCTATAAAGCACAGTGACGCTGACGTTTTTAGTCTTTCTACAGACACTCGAAATATGTTTTTTGGCATATAACACATACAGCAAATCTGTAAATGACTACATGGCCATCACTTACATAATCCTACATGTCACGCAATCCTGCTAGTTCATCCAGTCCAGGGAATCTATGCGAGATAGGTATCTCCTAACAGCCAGTTTGAAGTTAGGTGACGTCACAACAGACACTGGTAGCGAGTTCCACTTGATTACGCCTTGGTGACCAAATAACCGTTTACCGTATACGTTTTTAAATTGTTGAACATTGGAATGGGGGTAATGCAGAACTACTTATACGAGTTACAGCCGAGAATTGCAATTCAGCAGCAATTTCCTCATTGAGAGTGCACTTACGAATAAGCAAAACACATCTTTCAAAGCGCAGTCGCTCGAATGGTAAAATCGTCGTAAAAAGTCGAAAATCACTTGGCTTGTGCGAATATTCGAATTTTTTAATTCTGAAGCGAACAATTCTATATTCGACTCGATTTCGGAATCGGATACGGAATCCTATATTCGAATTTCAGATGGGATCGATCTTTCTTCCAGACCGAATATATTGGAATAGTTCAGACGCTCCACACGTATAAGTCCGAAAACGGCGCAAGAGAGGGGCATAAAACAAAGTGAGCGCTACTTCATATATTCTGATCCATATGCATTTATCGCGAAACATGCTGTACACATGTCTATATATGTACATGTGCTGCATGGGTATCCCGCCCGGTTATAAAACTACGTATTCGCATCGTATTCGATTCGGTTTTAAAATAAATATTCGCAGGTGCCTAAAAATCGCAAAAAGTAAAGCTGCATTTTTTTTTCTCCGAATTTTTCTCTCTGACCGAGACTTCCGCTTGTCCCTAAGACCGACGGGAGGCACCAGCGAGCTCGAACGTCCTCGTTGGTGTAAGAGCCGTCGTCGTGTGAAAGCACTGAGTGGTCAAGACGAAGGAGTAGCAAGCTTGAATTGTATGGCTCACATTCTACACCAACTAATAAACAAACGAACAAACCACACAAGCAGTCAACAGCGATTGCTGCTTTAGGAGACAAGAAAATATGATATAACGGATATTTAAAAAAGAATGTTACGAGAAACGGTAGAAAGCACGAGATATCCCGACCTCACGTGTGATTCCGAAAAATATCCGAAAAATTACACGTAATTTGGCTCCACACTGGCATAATCATCCCGCCTTGTCGCAAATCTCCGCGAACGAAAACATTGAAACGTACCCTTCTCGCAATAAAGAAAATAAATAAATAAAGCGACACACATGTCGCTACGAAAAAAAAAAAGAAAGGAAGGAAGCCAAATGTTGCGCTCTCACGTCTTCTCCTTATTCGTATCAAAACGTATACTTCTCTACACCTTCGATTTATGAACCCTCGATTTACGAGTACCCTCACGAATTGACGAAGCAACGTCATCATGAAGTTACCGTACCCACGGGACCCAATGACAGCCATGCGTGACTCAGAACTCTATTCGTTGATTGGGTGCGGTAGATCACGCGCGTCATCAACGGTTCACTAACACCCTTTCCCGTTGTACCCGCGCTGCCGGACCTAATTACCGATACCGTAACTAACCGCTACTTTACTCAAAAGTACAGCACAATACTAGCGTCGCCACAAAATCCATACAAACTAAAATACTAGTATATCATCATTGCGAATGCTACAGTAGCATTGTGGTTGTTTATACAACTGATAAAAAAAACTGTCCCCGTTTTCCGTATTACTCAGGGTCACCTACTACTCTGTGTTTCGCGAAACGCTAGAAATAGGATTGGACATACTTTGTGATGATATCCTGTGGAATATTACCTTAATGAGAGTAGTCAGAAATGGGAGATAACCGTCAGACATGTCCACGTGGATGGCAGTAAAAGAAAATAACGAGGAATAAACAAACTGTTTTGTCGCAATTTCCCTTTCCTCTGCGCGCTTCTTGAGAAAGAGAGTGAAAGGGAAAGCGTAAATGGCGGCTTCTTCCATTCATAATGACGAATCACCAGACGAACCACAGGTAGTGGGAACGTAGCTATACGTTCCTACTGTACCGGGCGAGCGGCCGCAACGGTATGAAGGTCGCTTAGAGGTCACCGGCGAACCGCTTCTGAAAGAGCTCAAAGAGGTGGGTAACGTCACGACTAACGCTCTGGGGGAATGTGCTGACTTCGGCTGGTCCTGGGCTGACTTCTAAGGGAACTGTACCGACGAATGAGAGCGTCTGAGGAAAACCCAGGAAAACCCCAGACAGCTCAGCCGGCACCGGGATTCGAACCCGGGTACCTCCCAGTCTCGACGTGACATGGCCAGCATGCTAACCACTGAGCCACGCGAGCTGGTGCTCCTTGCGCGACTGACGCCGGACGGCAGTGACCAACCCATCGAAGCAAAGAAGAATGCGGGGGTCCATTTCCGGCAGCGTTGTTCATTTTCCGCTGCGCTATACACATGCTGGCCCCCATATCATCGTCATCATGTATTTCTCTCTCTCTCTCTGGCCACTGCGAAAGCGCGCGCGAGTAGGTCTCTCTTTTACCCCTCTCTCGTCTGTACCCTATACATCAGAAACGACGCGTTTTTAACGATTTCCACTGACCGCGTCGTCAGTTGTTGTTCCTCGTCGACAGGCCGTGGTTTCTTATGATGCTCGCAGTGTGTTATCTTAGATAACAGCTCGTGTATTATCTTAGAAAAAAACTTACAAAGGTCATTTATGCTCTAACACATCTCAGGTTTCTTTTGCCTTTAAGATGTCTGTTAACAGTTTATTACTCCCTGTTCAATAGTTATCTGTCTTATATGCTCTGGAGATATATGGTGTTACATATGATACGTGTCTTCTTGACATTTATATGTTACAAAAGCGAGCATTACGTATTATGTTACATTTGTTATATTCCGAGTCTATTACGTTTGGGTTTTCACTTTTACACATTAGGACTGTTTATGAATTACGTGACTTCAAATGTCTGACACTTCTTTATAAGATGCTCAGCGGTGTGGTAGCTTCTTCCATGATTAAGCCTCAATTCAGAAAAAGTGTGTATAGTCTACGTATTGACAATTTAACCCTCTATGTTTACCTCAGCCCTGTTCTAACTATGGATTGTTTTCCTTCACTTACTTTCCCGGTAAGCTGTGGGACGCTCTCCCTTATGAATTGAGAGACTCCGTCTTCTTTGAATGTATTTAAACGAGGTCTGACACTTATGGACAGTTAAAATTGTCAATTGGTATTTATTGCTTTTTCACCATGTTCTTTTTTTCTCTCTCTCTTCTCTCCCCCTCTGTCTCTTTGTCTTTTTGCCCCTGAGACTCTTTGTAATTGGTAATATGTACTCTTTTATTATGTGGGCCGCTTCACAGGCACTGCCTCGCGGCTATTAATTGTACTATGGTGCAACTTATGTTGTAATAAAATGAGTTGAGTTGACGGTCACTGCGCAAAATATATCGATTCAAGGGGTATCCAATTATTCATAAATGAATTTTTATAGCCAGCGTTTCTCCTATTATGACGTCGGTGATAGTAGATTCTGGTTTTTGCTCGGCAGCGTAATCAAGCCAGCGATTCGAGACAAAGCTTGTTGATTAGCACGTTTTATCATATCTCCAAGCAGCCTTCAATCGCTTTTATCTCGGTCACAATCCCAAAGCGACGTCTGCCAGTGTGCTTGAGCTCATGCTTTCGTCAACGTAAAATTGAAACCCGACCTGAACATGCCTTTCGTATTTCTCGTTTATCTAAAAAACTACTAAGTTCTCTCACTCTCTCTCTTGCAAGCAACTGTGGCTATAAGAGGTGTACAGACGTGGACAGATGGAGAGCGGACAGCAGGAAGGGGCGGGGGACAGGGGGGGATTAGTATGCGTCCTGGGTCGACTTCAGGGGGAATAGTGACACCATTCGTCTGGAAAGTCTGCCGGGTACCCAGGGAAACCTCGGACAGCACAGCTGGCGGAAGGATTTGAACTCGCCACCTGTCAGTCTTCAGCACGACCTTGGCTATCACAACGAGGGGATCGGTTGTTATCAGGGCGGCCACATACCGCTGGTATGCAGTTTTTCATGCGCGTGATCTTTACACGTCACTTAGAGCCGAAGACTTCTCAAAACCAGTCGATGACTCCAGACTGTCTGAACGTGCAACCTTAGACTAATAAAAAAATATATATTTATTTTATTTCGTATCGTAAATCGGCGTCAACTGAAAGACTCAGCCGTAAGTAAACATTAGGCGCTTCCACGAATTTTCTAAACAAGTCGCAAAACTGCACAGTTTCGGATCCTCCGAGAGTAAATGACGTCGTCGAAAGTTGGCGCCTCTCTCCCCCTAGCGACAGCGCGAACATCTCCGTTCTCCACTCAGCGTTGGAAGACTGTTACCGGCTGTTGTGAGAAGACGAAAATCGACGTTGGACGATGAATGTTGCCAGACGAATGGCAGCTTCTACACACTGTGACGTCATGCTTCTCAAAACTATAAATTAATTTCGTGACACTTTTTGTGGCACTTTTAACCTCGACGCTACATCCGTATCACGTGATCCATATCCCTGAAATGGTTGGACGCGCCGTGCAGTACACGCGTACCCTATCGCAGCAACACTTTCCGGCCCTAACGGTTGCCATCCACCACCGCGTTATTACGTGCACTGCAAGAGAACCCCGCCGCACCGAATATGGCATGCGGCGAGCGCCAACTTGAACGACCCCGGAATACGTACTCCCTTTCTCCCATTAGCTGCCTAATGTATTAATAAAGTCCCCATCCTATAATATCCCGACGCAGTATCGATTCGTCCTCTGCAGGCCGAGAATAAAAAGGCCCAGATAGAGACACAGAGGGTTTTATTTTGATCATCAGCAGGTATTATAGGTTTGCGCGTGATACTTATAACGATTGTTGGAACACGAGTGCCAAGAGGAAGGGTCCAGTTGCCAAACAAATCCGTTGCTAGGCAATGGACCTCCTCTTCAACGCTGGCTCCTCCCCTTACCGTCTTATCTGCCACATAGGCAAAAGGGGATATTTTGCACTTTGGCGATTTTGTCAGATTTTGCGAGAAGACAGATAATCTGCATACCCAAGGATATGGCTGTCCACGATAGCTATATAAAACACGAATTTCGCTTCTGATTTTGTTGTATTTCTGTATTTTTAAAATTAATATTTCCGTTTTCTTTCCAGTGAATAACGGGCTTAAGATGGGTAATGACGGGCTTAAGGCCGACTTCCGCCCAGGGCAGGGTGGTCGTCAAGTGTACCTTCCCCCATTTCGGAGCAAAGATTGTGCAATAGCCAGCAAAAATTTCACGCGTAGAATTTACTGAGTATTATATTACCCTTATAGTCTTTAGCTACGTATATAGATATGACAGGTACGAGTAATTAATTTGCGCACATCGCGATGTTCATATTCAAAAAGGCATGGATCACGAACGTAGTTTTCTTACGACGTAAAGTCACGCATTATCATTAAAAAGGAAGGGAAGAAAATGACGACATGTGAGCCCACTTGCAAGAACATTGAGGAGATTCCTCAGTGGCGTCCTCACTATATAGCTTTTGGCGCGAGCATGAGCAGCGCAGCAACAACTTTATTTGAATAGTGATGACTGGGGAGTTTCATCGCTACCCAAGCAAGCAATGGGCGACGGTTGGCAGAAAGTCGAATGCCAGCTGGCCAACGACTCTTCGGCCAGCCAACGTCGGCGCAACGTTGCATAGTGCTAGGCAGAACGAGGGTTGGCACCAAGTTGGAAGCTTGGTGGCCAACGAGTAATTTATTGCGTACACCTGTTTGTTCACCCACTTCATCCAGAAACCGACACACACTTGGCGCCAGCGTATAGCTCACATATGGAAAGGCAAAAGTACGTACGCTTTAGGCAAGAGGCTGGCCAATGCTTGGCAACAGGTTGGTTGGCCAAGCCTGGCATTAGGTTGGCAATACACAGGCTGGCCGAGGCCGATGGTTTGCAAGCCGTCTGCAAGGGGGAAGTATACCTTTACCATGAAACGAGCTCGTTGGCCAAACACCTGCCAAGCAAGACCAGGTTGGCCAGCCAAGCTCCTGCCAAGCTTGGCCCAATCTCGGTATGTAGCTTAGGCAGTGGCGACACTCTACCCCATTGCTGGCGGTAATGTCGTGATGAGCAGCGTAGAGGACTATAGCGCGTGCCTGAAGCAATACGGAAGCTACTGAGGACACCACTGAGGAATCTCCTCAGTGTTAGTTCAAGCGCCAGAAGCAGTTGAGAGATTTGTTACTTTTCCTCGCAGTTCCGTTCTAATCCACCAATATCTACGACTGGCCTGTGCCTGCCTCTGGCTGCTGGCCTGCTTCTGGCCTGTGCATTCTAAGTACAGTAATTTCCCGAGAAATCAACCTCTGGAGAGGGGGGGGGGGGGTGCATGCCGAACATTCAGGGTGTGTGTGGCGGAATATGCTTATGAGTATATATGTATTGGCAGCTGAGCTGTATTCAATGAGCTGTAGCAATCTCGGAAATTCGAAGGGAAAAAAAAAAAGAAATAGAACAGGGTTGACTAGGGAAATCCCTGTGTAAGTATCATATTCGAACGCAAACGCTAGCTTTCGTAAAACATCAGCAAGCAGCAATTTGTGCACAATTTCCGTGTTGCGTTTCTGTGTTTCATCTGAGGGAGCGCGTTTCCGCGTGAGGAGGGGGGGGGGGGGGGCTTACTGCTCTGTGCATTCATATAAAATACGTTCATTTCAAAAACGTTTTTAGGGGAGGAATTGCGAGGTCTGTAATGGTGGGGGTTGCTGGGAAAATCCCTGTCAGCAAGGACGCTAGCTTCTGGTTGTTATTCTATTACAGATTTTTTATCAAAAAGCTAGAGCAGCATAGATGTCGTTCTTGCAAGTGGGCTCTATAGCCTGCGCACATCCTCTCAAAGAGCTTATGTAACCACAAGGTGTCTAATTACCCAAAATTAATTAATTAACCATTTAATTAGGGTCATTTTGGGCAAAAGCGAGATAGCAGAATGTGGGACAATCCTCGTTGAAAGTCATTCTATTTCTCTAAAAATCCTGAAACGAGCTCCGTGCCGTGAAATATCTATCGCCGAATTTCGCTGTGCAAACGAACCGAAACCAAAACCGTGCGCCACATGAGCGCATGACCTTCGCCGACAGAGATCTGGGCCGCGAGGCGGTTAATCTGGCAAGCAGCTGAGCACCCCCAATCATCTCGATCGCTCCAAAGCACGTGGCCCTCTGACGTGGAATGAGCGCTGTTCTCCCTGCGCTCCAGATCGGCGCGGTTTCGGCTCATTTGCATAGCAAAATTCGGCAATGGACATTTCAGCGTACATGCGCGTTTCAGAATTTTTAAAAGAAATGGAATGGCTTTCAACGAGGATTGTATCCCATTCTATCTCGCTTTTGCACGAAATCCCATAATTGAAGAGATAGCGGATTCGGGTGGGCACGTGGTTCAGCAGACGACGAAACCCGAAGACGAGCGACCGCCATGCGTGATCCAAGCGACTAAAACCGCTAGATTCCTGGCACTCATTCGGGTGGCAACGGTCATGTGATCCCGAGCCCGAGCGCCAGTCTCGCAATTTCCGAGCGCTAGGCCGTATTGCCACGAAATGACCACCCGAATTCGCCGTTAATGAATTTCAGGTAATTAGTCATCTTGTAGTTACATACCCTGTAGAGAGGATGTAAGCCTGGTCGTGTTACTCAACTGCAAGAATGTATTTTATATGCTACTCTCGCAGCTTTCTTTATAAAAAAAAAAAAATGTAACGGACAAAAACGAACACGCTGTATGTGTAACCTCTAAAAATAGAACACCGTACCGTATAACGCGCTCCGCGCCAATCACAACGCGGAATGGTATATAGTCATCGCCTCTGATTTGAGCAGAGCGGGATCCGCGTACGCCTTTTTGCGACAAATATACGCTATGCAAGTAGTCATCTGCATGCGCAACTCTCCAGTTTCCCTCTCTCGCTTATTCCCCGTGGAGCGACCTAGTTTGTTCCCTCTCCCAAATAAGTGGCAGCATTTCAAGGTTGAGGCGCATGTGGTTTCTTCTGTGGACCCACGCAGGTGTATACGAATAGCCCGGCCCTTATTGCTGCCTTGTGATTGGACAGACACTTCGTCGCGTCGTTTATCCACACTTTGCCCAGCCACACAGCTCCCGTGGCTCACTGGTTAGCGTGCTGGCCATCTCACGTCGAGACTGGGAGGTACCTGGGTTCGAATCCCGGTGCCGGCTGTGCTGTCTGGGGTTTTTCCTGGGTTTTCCTCAGACGCTCTCAGATATATGTCGGCACAGTTCCCCTAGAAGTCGGCCCAGGACGCACATTCCCCCAGGGCGTCAGTCGTGACGTTGCCCACATACGTGAGGCCGACAACGGCAAGCCCTTTCACCATCACCACCACCGCTTTGCCCTCTCCCCTGCGCAGAGACGAAGCTGTCATAGCGCATTAACATACATGGAAATTGCTACGGAAAGGCGTGTTATGCGGTGAAGTTGTCCTTTCGAGTGTATTTACGAACTCAGTAATGTTTCTCTGCTATACCTTAACCACCTCAGAAACAGTACAAGTAGCAGCACCAGAAACGCATTGTCTGAAACATTTACAAGTTTAAATACGAAACGACGGATTTATGACATTTTGTTAGGTTATCTTATTAATTTCATTATAATTTTTGTTACGCGCTACATTGGCAGCGAAGTTCGGCCGCCACAGGCAACGAAAACGACCGTCCACCCAGGTACCGACACCGCAGTGCGTGCGTTCACTTTATGCACGAAAAAGAAGAAAAAACACCAGGTACACGAAGGCTAGCGGGGTTTCACTGATCCTCGAGCGACACATCGATTTCCCCGAAAAATCGATTTTCGGCTTTGCAAACTCCCGCCTGAGTACAGCTCTATTGTCCCTATTCACGCCACCAAAAATCCATTTTTGGATTTTCCCACCTGTACCTCATGCACAAAGAAAAATGAACCCTTTCCTCCGTACAAGCGAGATAAACCGTAGCCGGGCAGGACCGCCGTCTCCATTTGCCCTTCTCGCAGTCTGCATTTAAAGGGGTTGCGACAGGTCATATCGGGTTATCCCAGATAAACGTAAAAAAAACGGTGGTTTGCATCGACGTGAACCTGCATTGAAAGTTTCACAGCGAAGAAGGTAATAGAAACGGAGAAAACGGGCACCGCGGAACCCGAAACTCATGCGGCTCTGACATCACAGACCTCACCGCAGCCAGTGAGACAGCGCACGAGAAGTCACGTGCTTATGGCTGCCAATGGGAATGAACGCAACTCTGAGGTCTGTGACGTCTGCGCTTTGCACGGGAGTGCGTTCGAGGGCTTACATCTTGCTATGCACGACACCTAGAAGAATACTTCTTTAATCCTCGGTATTCTGGCTCGGAATACAATGCGCCCATGATGTAATGAACCAGTCTCCTCAGGAACTCCTCAGCACAGGAGCCCGTGTCGCGCGCGGTTTCTGCGACCTTTTAGTGTACAGAAGGGCAATTTCAAGGGACTGCGAAACGATTTTTTCTCGGTTTTGTATGACGGGCAGGATGTTCCTGAACACAGAACCAATTTTTTTCTTGTGGCAAGCGAACGGCTTTCTCACTCGAAACTATGCGCCAAGGAATGCTACAAAACCTGTAGGAAATCCACAGAAAAAGCGGGGCATCTTGACAAGTGCGACCAACTCGAGACCATGCATTTGAAAGTGCCGCCGTCGTCTGCCAAACTACCACGCGTTGCATATTTTGGGGCGCTGACGTTGCCTGGACGTTGCTGCTCACTCGGGCCACCTGGCCCGCAGAAGCAGGCCCACTGGGAGGAGCCCACTTCAAGTGATTTGACGTCACACGGCGGGCGCCGCAAAGCAGAGCCGCAAAGACCAGTGCCGCCATTTTGGTGCCGAGCCCTCTTTGAAACCCCCTCGGACCCACTGCAGGCAGAGAGGTGTGTCTCCGCCAGCGGTGACTGTAGTCCACACATTGAGATGTTGTACAGGGATGTTGAAAAAAAAATTTAAGAAGAAGAAGTTAAATTGTAACAGTAGTACACAGAAAAAAAGTTAGGGGTTGTTGGCTTTTTTTTTCTTCTTTTTTTGCGGGGGGAGAGGAGGGGCGGTTCGGTGGTCGGTATATAAGGTGGCAGGCGCGATGCAAGACGGGAAAGCTGATCCACGTTTTATTAGCACGATTATTTTACAAGTTTGCCATGAAAGCATGCAAATGAGCTCTAAGCACGTCTCCGACGGGTGTTTTCGCGACATGAAACGCATTTAGAAGAAACAGTTTGAAGCATGCAGACGAACTGCATGTGACTCGGGGCCTCAAGCGCCCACTTATGCGAATCACAGAAGTCTTTGGACTTCTGTGCAGAGTTGACCTGCAGGAAACAAGGTTATTTTAAAATCTGGGCGGGCTGGTGATACATTCTAAAATCGTTAAAACCCCCAGAGACTGTCAGCGCGTCTAGTCTCATGTTTGACCTTGGGCTTTCTCTGCAAGGGGGTTCTAACGATTTTAGAATGACCTCTAGTTGACTTGTCCCGGAGATGACGGGTTTGAAGTCACAGTGAAGTCCCCATCTCCGGGCAGCAAAAAATCAAAGTATGGCCAAAGTCTTACCATAAACAGCTATGTAAAAACGACTATTCTAATATCCAAGTGAATATTTCTATATTTGATTCGATTTCCAAATTTAATACGGAATTTTATGTTCGAATTTCGAATCAACTCGATGTTTCATCCAAACCAAATGTGTTTGAAAAATTGCGAAGCTGCACACGGAAGGCGGAGAATATGACACGAGAGAGGGCATAAAACAAAGCGAGAGCTACTTGATATTCTGATCCATATGAATATATCGCGTGACATACGCCATACTCATGTTTATATCGGTACACATGCCGCGTGTGTATCCAGTACGGCTATACACACAAATATCCGCTTTGTATTTGTTTTAGCTATGTATCTGTTCGCTTCGTAGTCGCTCTGGTTATTTATCCATTTGCTTCACTTTTAAAATAATTATTTGCGCATTCCTAATGAGTTTTCCCCGATATGAACTGTAGTTGTCCCGGAATGAATTGTCCTGGTACGAGTTGAATGTGGCATGAGCTGGACAGATATGCTAATGCCTAGAACACACTTTTTACCGACGCTTGCGAGTCTATAAAGAAAACTGAAACAGGGGCACCAAAAGAAGCAGACACCTCTCTCAAATTTCCACGCAAATAAGCTATTTTCCGATCATGTGTGACGTGTTCAAGTAGGAAGCATGTTTTCATCAACACATTTATTGACAACTACATTGTAAAACATGCATAAATAATATTAAACTTGCAACCAGATACTAATCAAGGCTTCAATATTTTACACAAAAAGCAAATACATGGTGCACTCTGTAAAGAACATGGGGGACATTGTTGGAAATACAAAAGTGAACATTCCATAAAAATTATTTTCTGTACAGGGAACTTGATAGTAATGGAGAGAGAGAATAAAATTGTAATCGCTCTTCATCAGATCATTTTCAGTTGTACTTTCCACACCGAGCAAAGAAAGCTCAAGACTCTCCAATATTATTAGTAAAAGCATTAAAAGGAAAAAGGAAAAAAATTTATTGTTTTCTGCATGGTAAGCCCTGACCAGTAGGGTTTTTTTGCTCAAGAAAAGGCCTGAGGTAAATAACGATCTGCATACTAGGAAAGGTGCAAGGGAAGACTTGCTCTCTATTGTCAAAAGAAAGGCAATGGTGTCAGTAAAGGTCACACCACAAGGTAGACAATTTACGGAGGTATTAAATACCGGATGTCGGACAAAGCAAGGACACCAAGTCTTGCATCTCATGAGCTGTAAAAGAAGACAAAATCAGTAGGACAACAATAAGACACTACAATGATATACTGGAACACTAATATTAAACAAGAGGGAGTTTACAATGTTCACAGTGCATGAGGTTCTCTAATGAACTCCTCCCAAAAGGAAGCACTTTTCGGGCCAGATGTCAAAATGTAGCAGACATTATGCCCCAGCATGCAAATGATATCTAATTCCAAGAATGCTGAAAACAATCCACATTATAGTCCTTGCAAGAGCAACTAGTGACAGCAAAATGAAATAACAAAACACTGTTAGGAAAAGTGCATATTTTTACTTAGGGAGGCGCAAACATCCATGTTATTAGGTTGCATATTTTTCCTTGCAAACCATATTGTAGGGCAGTGTTTCCCAAACTTTTGGCGGTGACGGACCCCCGGAAGCGATGAGAACTAATTCACGGACACACCCCCCCACACACACACACCGTCACAGCCAGTGTATAGCCAGCAACCTCGTCAGCTGCTGCGTGCTTTCGATACAGCTTCAGAAACGATTCCGGACTGGTTTCTTCTTCTTGTTTGTATGTGTATGACGCGGACAAACGTGCATTGCAGGACTATTCTATCAGAAATTAGAAGCTAGCCGTTGAAGCATGCTTGTAGCAATTTTGGAAGTTCTGGGTGTTTGGAAATCAGGCAGCATGTACGAGCGCGTGTTTGTGGGGACGAAAATCCTCACTGAAATGTGAGAGACGGTCGCGGACCCCCACGGACACTCTCACGGACCCCCGGGGGTCCGCGGACCACACTTTGGGAAACACTGTTGTAGGGCACATTTAACATTTAGGTTGGTACTGCCACGTCATGCTTTGATTAGAAACTGCACAGCTACTCTTGTGCACTTAGTATTAGAATGTTCCTTTTTTACACTCCGCTGTTTAAAAACAACATTGAGCTGGGACTAGCTGTATTCTGGTCGAGAAAGTTTGCTGTTCACGTAGAGTTGTCTTCACTGAAAAGCAAGCATGTTGATTACATTTCAACAGATCACCTTTGCAGATATGACAAGCAAGGTTGTCTGTAAAATGCAGCACTAGATAAAAATGAATAGCACTATCATATCTGCACGAGCCATGTTGCATCCAGTCACCATGGGGACAGAAACGTTATTTGTCAATTTAACCTTAACATTAACCCGTAATATTCCCTTAACATTTCATTACCGGCTCACTGGATTTTCTACACTTTTATTTCTCTCAGTTTCGTTGAAGTATGGACACATCTGTCTTGTGTGGGCGCAGTTCCAAGACAACAAAAATAGACCCTGAACAAAAATATGGGTTAATTGAAAGCAGCTTAAAGCAAACGTCTCTCCAATAGTGTTTAAGATATATGCACAATTAATTTCTAACACTGAAGAACGATTTGAAAGAAATTTACAGTAATAAATTAGTTTACGAGACTAAAAAATGTGATCACGCAATGAAACTATTACAGTCGAGCCCGTTTATTACGATCTTCGATAGAACGATAACTTCGATATTACGATCAAATTGCTGGTTCCCGTCAGCTCAACTACTGAACTACACGTAAACAAAACATTGATATAACGATCGCCACGGAAACGCTTGCTCGCACGTAGCGATCGAAATTCTCGTGCGAAGTAGAGAAGGTTGTTCCCTCTCCATATCGTTCTCGCCCGCAAGTTTTTCATTTTTATTTTTCCCTGTTTTGCTGCGTGCTTGCTACAATGGCGTCCGCAGTTCCGAGACCCCTTTTTGACGAGGAAAGACGCGTGGTTCGACCCGAAGTTGCATGCGCTCTATGGGTTTGTACTGCTGCAAAACCTCGTTGTGAAGTACCGCAATGAACGTGAGCAATGGACGAGGTCGTCGATCTCAAAAGGTGCGGCATCTCACGTGATGTCGGCGGTTACATTATCAATAGCTGACACACAGCTGCGTCAATTTAGAGCTAGATAAAATGCTTTTGCGCTCACAGCAAACTCTCGCATGGTCAGCGGCATTCTACTTGTGGCGATCCACTTCGTTTTCGTGAACCCGAGTGGCAGTTTCTGGAAAGCTCGTTTTTAATCATACTCCGATATAACGATCTGATTTAGCGTTCCCGTCAATATCGTTATAAACGGGCTCGACTTACTACGCGATAGACAACACGTGCGCGTATCATTTAAGCAGGGACGGAAACCGGAACGAAATCGAAAACCGCTTGGAACGCAAATTATTTCAATAACAGTGACCGGAACGTAACCGCAATTCACCATCGACAATTAACTGAAACCGTAACTTGAACCGAAAAATGTGATTTCGGTTACCGGTTCATATGAGTCGGTTCAAGCATGAACGCAAACAACTTTGGATGCGATATTTGAATCGCTTTACAACTCTGATTAGTGGTGTTGTACACGCTTCTGTTAAAGTAGCTCTTCGTCATGTGCTTTTCATTAGACGACATAATATCTTATGCGCTTGGACCCTTAATCGGATGACATACACGTCCTATGACATGTATTGCGTACGTCCCTTATGAGTTCTGAACTTATTATTGTGGTTATTTAAGACACTGTCTCGTTTAGCTTTAAATGCAAAATTTAGGTGTGCGCTTTGTTATTTCGTTTGTTTATTATGACTTTATGCTCTCTTGCAAAAGGGGACTGAACCTCCCGTCAAGGCAGAGGCACTTTACATTTTGCAAAACACAACATTTTGTGTTTGTAAAATAACCACAGAAAAACAACCACGCTTTGTGGCTAGCAACTGCAGGACCCAAGCTTAGCTGCAAAAAAAAACTGTACAGAACGTAGGTTCCTGCATTGGACAGTCGAAACTTGCAGCAGCAGAAAGACAAGAGACCTAAGTAGTGAGAACAAAATGTATACAAAATCATCAACTTACCTGGCAGTAGTAACATTGCCCAAGCACAGTATCTCAGTCCACACTGTCGATGTCGCTTGTAGGGCTGTAGGCAAGGTTACTCATGATGCTCGCAAGATCATCTCTTGATGGAACGGAAGGCGTGTGTTCGTACAAGTTGCTATCTACAGCCTGCTGAGCAGCAAATTCTCTATCGAGTAGGTTTTCCCTGTCTTTCTGGAGCTTCTTGGAAGCGAGTGGAACACTTGCACCAATGTTGGAAGTTTTCATTGTGTTTTGTACATGGAAGTCAACACCTCTCCTGCGGTAGAACAACATATAAGCTGACGACGTTGGCACTTTGTTCTCTGGGAAAGGGATGACTCGGCTGTCGTCGAACAATCGCCAACCTGTAGAAGATAGAAGAAATGGTGGCAAGGTAACGAGAGGGGGGGGCCTTACGTGGAACTATCTGCCTGTGTATAACAATAATACAGTCTCTCATAGCACTTACAACTGAGTACAGTCAAGGAGTCTAGTTTCATTTCACATGCGCAATATGTTTTCATCGTGGTGTTCCTGTGAGTGGTACACTCCGTGCACCACGTATTCTTAGAACAGTGCACAGCTGGAAGTGCGAAACGAACGTGCGAGATACATGGGCATCTTGTGTGTGTAGTCTAGTGCCAATGCCTAGTCTCAATTCAAAAAGACAAGTCAAAAAGTCAAAAAGTCAAGTCAAGACAAGTCAAAAAGACAAGGAAGGACACAGTTGCGCGGGTTATGCTCTTTGAGTGGCACTGTTAAAGGCATTGCGTATTTAGATTATTGTCAGCTACGTTCTTTTATGGAACATAATAACTGGAAAATGTTTGGGGAGCCATTTAGTACTTCTTTAGCATAATCCTCCTGAGAGTTTTCCTCTGCATCTTTTGGAGTCCCAAATGCCATGATGGGGTAATGACCACGTCACCTGCTGCTACCGTGAGATATGGTCTGGAACATGTCCACTACAATGCGGAGATTCAAAAGTAACCATAAGTATTTGCTTACTAGTTACACTTATTTTAGTTACTTTAGAGTATTTTATCTCTCTAATTTCAGAAACTAGTCTCATCTTCATTCACTACCTGTCACCGACTGGTATTCAACATGAAAGTTGCTCTCTCAGAAAGTGTTATTAATTACAGTTAGTGGTTAATTGGAGAGTAAGTGGTTACTTGTAACAAAGTTACTTCCCAAGACATAATGAACCTTTCCCATGAACTGAAAGTGCAGCAAGTAAAGACATCACTGTCTCAGATAAAGAAAACATGGTGTGTTTAACAGTCTGTGCAGCTTCAGTATTCTTTTGCAGGTACTATGATAGCTGATAAGCTGTTCAAGCAATACAGGGTGCACTGACCTTCTCGATGATTGTAGTTTCAAAAAGGCGTAAAAATTGGGCGGTTCGGGAGTCCATAATCGAAAACGCTAAATCCCCCAAAACGACTATAGATTAATGAGCTCCACAAAAACCAAGTAAAGTTCAATATATGGAGGTTCACCCGTACAGGAAGCACAACATCCTACTTACCCACTTCACTGGCCTCAGTATTCGACAGGTCAGTACAGCGGCCAAAAGCTGTGTAGTGACCACCCAGCATGCCACCATGATGGTTGATGACAGCAAAAAGGTCGTACAACGGCGGATCACCTTCTTTAGTGATGGGACTGCAGCAGTAGGAGCTCACATCCAAGCCCCTGAAATACATATTTCTCAGCTTTTTTCCTACCTAACTCTTACAGCTAACAGCATGGGAACATAATGTTAGTGATGCCCAAAATATTCACATTACACAATAGTGAAGTAGACGAAAGGAGGTATGTCTGTTGTCGCACACAGGATTAGTATAGTGAGGGGGCGAGTTTTCGTATCGAGCTCCCCCTACATTGGAGGTCTGGCTACGCCACTGCCAGTACTTCAACTAAAAGCAAGCATGTGGGATTGAAGATGTGCTTAATCCTCCAAATGACAGTAATGATGCCATTATATTGTGTGTAAATGATTTCACAGCACCCTAACATAACAGGAATCAAGTTATTTTAAATCAGCACTGCAACCTATGGGAGAAATGAGAGAAACCTTGCAGACTCTTTTTGTATCTCTTCTTTTACCTGTCTTAGAATTTGGGTCAGCTGCAAGGAATTGTATTGGACAAACTAATGTTACACGTTCAGATGCAGTTTTTAAGCGTTATTTGAAAATCTGTTCTCGAAGATTCTCACCTGGTGATCTGCACCACGCATCTGAACGTTTTCTGTGTAACCGAAAAATAAGTAGTCATTTCATTTTAAGTACAAATGTGTTCACGACATTATACATGCAGAGTCTGTGATTCACCTTTTACATATTCACGCACCACTCCGTACTGTCCGGCACACTTCTCCGTTCTATGTTATAGATATTGCTGCTCGACAGTCACCGTCTCGACGAATACAAACATCTTTTAATGTTTTCACCAATGACATTGATTTGTTTCATCCCTGTTTTAGTCACTTTAGACAGGAGGTGCTCCAAAACCTCAGCTTGGTGTAATGTACGAAGGTGCACTGCTGTGCAGGCATACGCTGTTTGTAGGCACCATTATAAATAAAGTATTATTATTATTATTATTATATGTACAAAAACTGCCCCAACATTGGCTATCATTTTTCCCCAGCATAAAAGCAAGCCGGTTAAAGCAACATGCATTATTTGACACAGTATAATATAAACAAAAAAATCTTCCCAGTGAGCATTATAAACAGAAGCAATTCATCGATTAATGACATTCACTATGATGACCACGGTCCTTCAGTTTTTATGGAGCAGGGGCAACAAAGGCCATTTAGTACAAGCCGTATGTCTTTTAGGGTTAAACCTGGTAAAACACGTCTTTTTTAGAGGGATTACACTGGCTCCAGCTCTTTTGGGTTAAATACCTTTCACAGATTTCAGAGGGGAAATCCAGTGCTATCTTTCAATCTCTAATTCGGGGCGAATCCCTTGAGGGAGAGAAGCAAAATGTTATGAGAAGGATGGTTGTAACTACTGACTGACAAGTATGCACAGATAACATATCCTAAAGTGATGCAACACAAATATTGCTTCAGCCTCACTGCAATTTCACTGTACATGGAGAACAGTACTCACGAAATGGGAAATTCGACCATCTTGTCAATTTTGTCGCGGAAGATGAGGCGAGTGAAAGAGAATCTCTTCAGCTGTATTATGAGGACAACAGGAAGACGCCACAGTGAGAGTTCTTTGGTTGCCTGACGGTGCTCCTTGCACGAAGGGCAGTACCTAAAGTGAAAAGTTTTCACAATATTGTTGCATTTGTAAACCTAAAACAAACATGGCTGTGCAAATACAGATTTGGACTTTTCAAATACCGAAGCAAATACTTGTACATATATATATTTGATTCGAAATCTGAATCGAATATGGAATTCTGCATTGGTATTGAAGCCTTCCAAGCTCTTCCAAACCAAACATGCTCGAATATTTCTGAAGCTGCGCTTGTGAGCCCCAGAACGCCTGAAGAGAGGGTTAAGAAGAAACAAAGTGAGCACCGTTTCGTATGAAGATCTGTATGCACATATCACGTATGTGTGCTGTATATCAACATTTACGCTGCATGTGTGTTTGGTTTATATTTTTACATCTAACTATATTCACTTTGTACCAGCTTCAGCTATATAACCGTTCGCTTCGTATTTTGCTTTGGGTACATAACTATTCGCATCACATTTGCTTGGGTACGTGGCTATTGTCTTCGTATTTGATTTGGGTACATAAGTACTCACTTTCTATTCACTTCATGTATATTACTGTTCTCTTCATATTCGCTTTGGGTAAATAATTACTCACTCTGTGTTTGCTTCAGGTACACAACTGTTCGGATACGTATTTTGTATTTCTTCGGATACGTAATTATTCGCTTTGCATCTGCTTCGGGTACATGACTATTCTCTTCGTATTTGCTTTGGGAAAAAACAACTCGCTTTGTGTTTGTTTCATGTACACGTTCGCTTCATATTTGCTTCAGCTTCATAACTATCCACTTCGCATTTGCTTCGGGTCCATAACTATTCTCTTTGTATTCGCTTTGGGTAAATAACTACTCACCTTGTGTTTGCTTCACGTACATAACAGTTCGCTTTGTACTTACTTCGGGTACATAACTATTCGCTTAGTATTTACTTCCGATACACAGCTGTTCACTTAATTTTTTTAAACTCTGTGTTAGCGCCATGAAGACAATGTGGCCATGAGTGGCACAAAGATACGTACATACTGGTCCGACTTCAGGAGGAACTGCACCAACATTCGTTTAGTTTCCTATGTGCTTCATATTTGCTTCGTGTACATAAATATTCACTTCGTATTAGCTTCGGGTACATAAATATTTCCTTCATATTTGCTTTGGTTTTAAAAATAACACAAACACAGCCCTACTAAAAATGATAGGCGACAAACATACCACGCTTCCTGAGGGCTTAACACTTCAGGTTCCGTGAAGAGCCGCAGACACTGGTCCAGTGTTATCTTGTCATTGTCTGAAGTGGAACACGAGTGTCACACATGCACATATTTCATGTAACACTGCTAAAAATCTGGGTGTTTGGAGAAATTAGCCGTGTTGTGCATTGCAACTGCCATTTTTAGCATTTCGTATGTCTCACAATGTCACATCCTACGTCGTTGTCCTATTGATTAGCAACTGAACGACAAGGGCATCTTCCTTTTTTATGGCTTGTTTTTGGCACATGTGCTGTACTAATACTAACTGGCCAATTTCAAGAAAACAGTGAAATCAATAAATGCTGATCAGCAGAACTACTGTAGCACGCATACACCTTATGTGTCTTTGTCACTTAGCAAGATACCCTTGTCTGGAGCCAGCCCAGTTATCCCTCCATTGTGGCTTTCACAGCATGTTGCATCAAGAACAACAGGATTCACATCGAAGATTTCATTTGCCTCATGCTAGTTTTTTTTATCACAGATTCAACTGAAAACAGCCTATGCCTAATATTAGTTATAGTCAGTGAAAACATCAGTCACACACTTGACCAAGAATCGCTCCACGCGTGCGAATGTAGTGCGGCATGGCCAAGTGGGGACTCGGGGAGAGAGAGAGAGCGGCGTGAGGACGGCACTACATCGCGAAGCGGGGGTGTCGTGCAAAGGCTGGTAGCCAATCGCAGGAGCCTTCCACGTGTGAGAGGGCGGTCCCAATTGTAGGACTTAAGTTGTCACTGACTATTCGCGACTCCAGGGAACTATAGGTGGCGCACGCTGAACCTGGACTCAAGGGTTGCCACTTCCACCACTAGGTGGCTACGGCTTCGCTGGAGACGCGAATAGTAGGGCTCGTGAGTTAGGCACAGAAGCTGTTGTCAGCAGTCATGCTACTCCATGCGCCGTACTCACCGAATGCTCCGTAACTAGGTTCCCCATCAGCTATGGTATATTCCTGGAAAGACATAGTTCTCAGAATCTTGCAATAGCTTTCACCATCATACATTACAACAGCTCTGAAGAACAAGCACATTCCAAGGCCACTGCAACATTCACAAAGGTGATGGAGCTAATTCTACATAGAGTCTAAAATTATTTAAAAAAAAAAACAGCAGTGAAACCAGTTCTACATAGATTTCAATTAGATTTCAAATCTGACATTCTTCATACAGTATACTCTGGTGTTAATTCAAACTCAGGTGTCTCATATCTCTGATTAATTCAAACAAACTTCAAATTTCCCAGAAAATGGCTTTTCCGCGTTGGCAAAGCCATTTCTTGAGGGACCGGCCTTTGAACAGATTGCTCACCTCTGGGTGGGTGTACCTGTCTGCTAAACAAAAAGTCTCGTATGAAATTTTTTGCTTTGGCTTGCATTGAAAATTTTGTTTTGAGTACTCATTGACTAAGCAGTCAACCATAGATTCTTTTAACTGTACCTCTCCATTTCGAGATTGTTGAATTTATAGACTTGGTAACACGTCTTTCACCAATGTTTCGTGTGTGACACTACTTATAATCGCTTGTGTAGAGCAAAGCTTGAAAAATGTGCTTCACATGTGCAGCTACCCATATAAGAAACTAGGGCTGTGCGAATCGTGATTTTTGGGTTCGAATCGAATACGAATCGAATAGTAAAATCTTCGAATACTGTAGTAGCGAATAGAATAATGTCGAATACCACACAAAAATGTGTGCTGATTGTTGAATAGTAAGCAAAAGCTTGCATTGAAACCTGGGGCTCAGTTGTAGTTTGTGAGACTGACTGCAAACTATATACACGTATTTCATTGACGAATACGTTTGTGCTAGGATTATCCTGAACATTGTAATTCCAGACATAAAGTAGCTCCCCCTTTCTATGGTGTCATAGCTGGTCCAGCCAAAGCTCAAAATAATTAAACTAGCTTAAACATCCCTGCCAACATTTGCTAAAATATTTCTCAAAAGTGGCAATTTTCAGTGATCCCTCAAATTGCGATTTTAAACCATGCCTGCAACCCCGCGGCAGAAGTGTAAACTAGGCTTCGCCTGATGCTCAGAGACATGAGGCGAAGCCAACTTGCAGGATATCATCAAGTCTGCACGCACAAAACTGTAAAGTAAGCTTCACCTAACACTCAGAAGCATGAGGTGAAGCCACCTTGCAGAATATATTTGAGGCGCAGAATTGTAAAGTAGGCTTCGCCAAACGCTCAGAGGCATGAGTTGAAGCCAGCTTGCGGAATTTCGAATATATTCGAGTATTCGATGAAATGTTATTCGATTCGAATACGAATAGCGCGGTACCGTTATTCGGTACGAATATCGAATATATCGAATATTCGCACACCCCTATAAGAAACCATAATGTTTGTCTTGCAATATATTTAGGCAAATTTGTGATAATTCGAACTACTGATAATTCAAGCAAAAATGTGTGACGTTTGAATTAACGAGGCCCTCCTGTATTTACATAGCTACATGCATAGTGCTTTTAAGAATTGTTATCCACAGTCAGTGATGTCCTTACAATGTCCTTTGATTCCACGAGTACGTAGCTTCCTTGTCGTCTGTCGTTTTTCCAATCCATTGCCAAGTGGTACACACTAGTCAGATCCAAGGGTTCATTTCCTGAAGTACACCATTTTATATCAAACATAAGGCCATGTATGTTTAGAAACAATTTGAGACAGGTCACTAGGCAATTCTGATATAACACCCACCTTTGTCTTCAAAAGCTCGCACGGCTTTATTAATGTGACTTTCACCAAATGGGTTCACAGGGACTATGTTAAACATGCACATTTCGCTGTTGCTTGTGGCATCATCCATTCTGTGCATTACTTGAGTGCTATCCACTGGGAGTGGATGTGTTGTGGCCGACGTCAGTGTAGACAGCGACGACACCGACCACTAGACAGCAAGAATTTTTTTAAATGCTTCACTGCAAACTTGAAAACAGAGACCCTGCGCATAACATACCTTATCAGCACTGTCTGTGCTATTTTCGTCCATAATATCCCCGCAGGACTCGTGTGCAGACTTTTCCGATTTGTTCTCTTCGTCGCACAGCCGATTGTCTTGCAGATCTCCTGTGCTGCTGATACTGGTAGTTAGTGTAGACGAATGCGATGCTGAGAATGTGTGCTTCGTCGCTTCTACGGGTGGCTGGAACACATTCACAGAATGCCTGAAAAAAAGAATGAGCAAAAAGAAAGGACGGCACTGGATCATACTTTTCTCGTACAGGAGATCCCAGCCCATGCGGCTCTGCATTGCATGGCTGCAACGGCAGCTGGCATTTTTAGTCCATTTTAAGGCACTCAAAAATGGGCAGCTACTTTGTGCACGAGAAAATTGTGGCAGAGCAGCTTGTACACCTGATTACAAACCTGTGTGTGCAATCAAACAATAACAACATGAGCAAGCTTCATCAGAACATTTGTTTTTGTTTTTCTTTTATTATTATTTTTTTTAATTCCGTGTCAGCGCTGCGAAGCAACTGTGGCTATGAGCGGCGTATAGACGTGGACAGATGAAGAGAGGACAGCAGGAAGGAGTGGGGGACAGGGGGATTAGTACGCGTCCTGGGCAGACTTCAAGCGGAACTGTGCCGACATTCGTCTGGAAAGTCTTCGGAAAACCCAGGGAAAACCTCATCAGAACATTTGGTGTGACAAATGCTGCAGGTGTGCCTTGAATGCTACCTAATGAAACTCATACAGCACATGTGTACATGTCCCCTCAACAACGGGCCACTATGTAGTGGCACTTTATCTGATAAGCACCTCCTTATACTGACAGGCACACGTTTCCTGTTTCCTCCTCTCCTGTTGCGTCAATAAATTTCAATATGGTCCTTTAGCAGGTATATATCTTAGAATGTAGAAGCATTTGCAGCTAAAATACTTAAAGAAGGGGATAAGTCGACTCACTACTTTATTACAGAGGTTCAATTGTCACAGTGTAGAACTGGGGCTGTATGTTGTATTGTCTAAATGTGCCACTAACAAAAAACGAAAAAAAAAGAAAGTCACACTTTTATATGCACCAGTCATTACCTGGAATATACTTCCATGAGGCGGCAAAGGTTGGAAAACGTGGCCTGCGACTCAGGAATGCTCAGCACAAATGGTTGCCCGACCAATTCTGGACTGAACTTGCACGATGTCTTGTGCTGTGCCCAGTGATTCTTCTGACATGTCCTGCCATACAACAGCAGAGAAAAGGTAATGTTCACGTAGTTCAAAAAGGGGATTATTTGATGACGCTGTTGCATGCTTACTGGTTACAGTAGCCCACACGGAAGCACCGTGTGCACCTCTTCAATTTTTCCTGCTCAGCTACGCATTCCTTCCCACATGAAGAGCACATTGTGACAGAATATGGCATCAAGACACGCTGAAAAACAATGCGTAGCAATCACAAAGTGTCCCGACCATGTAGCCTTCGCAGCTTGGCTCTGGTACCTGCCCTTATGTAGAACTGCGGTCTGCTCCATCAAATAAATCCTGTATACTATTACTTTTTTTACTCATATTTCTGGCCCGTTTTGGAGGTGGAATCGACAAAAGTCCCAGTGCGCAGGGCAACAAAAATACGACGCAGGTACAACTGCGCCCAACATGCCTTTCTTTTGCCCACTGTGTGGTGGCTCTTAGCACCACTGCAACTTCTAATTTTTATTTTTTTTTTGCTTTTTTGGGATGGTATTTTGGGAACGGACAAATAGGATGGCCCCTGTTGTTTCATGAAAGACACCTAACTTTTGATCAGTACATCTGCACTGATATTATGTTTGTCAGTAACAATTAAGTAAACAAATACCGTACAGAGTCATGCCTCATACCCAACGCAATTTACGGTTAAATCCTTTCGCTTTCAGGTTTTATATGCTTAATCAGGGGGGGTCAGTAATCGGGTTTCACCGGGTTCAACCCTAAGACGCGAGGCCCTGTTTATGGTCACATACAAAAATTTATTCAGCTGGTTCTGCTGTCAAAGCAATTCCATCTCATCGGATATAGCTGTTGTGATGAGATTTCTTTTTGTTCTTCATTCTTCGAGAGAATGGCAATGGAACAAATGCTCCAAGCCATTGGCACTGCCAAGCCATGAGACATGGGGGATAGCGAGACACCAGAGATTTATGCATAGCAAAGTGCATAGCAAAGTGCATAGCAAACTTACTTGTACTACAGCAACCTCAGCTACAGACTCCTTGGCTATTTCCTTATCAAGAACTTCAAACCTGTTAGATAAGCAAGACACATTGGGCTCAGCAACTTCTTACATATGCAGACAAAAAAAAGTTTGTTGCTTACACAAATATTTGGTCTTTAGGGTTGATGTCGGTTAGAGAATCACCCTTGCTGTAGAACTTGTATATTTTTCTATTGTACACTTCCAAAACTCGTTGCTGTAAATATGAAGAGTAAATTAAGGGAAGTTTGAACAACACACCGGCAATCTTAACTGAGCAACAGAGCTCTGTGCAAATTTACTACATTGTTCCTGTTTTTTCCATTCCATTTTCCTGTTTCCATTTTCCTGTTCCTTTTCCCCTCTCACTTATTTTGTAAGAGGCTCTTCTGAAAACTGCTGAAAACTCGCAAATCATTTACCGTAATTTCACGCGTATAAGCCGCAGGACCCGTTTTTAGGAATGTTTTGAAAATTTTGGGGCAGATAAGCCGCTAAAAAAATTTGCTGTAGTGGTATTTTCGTTAAAAAGGTGTTCACTATAAAGGAGTTTGACTGTACTCATTTACTCAACACAATGGGGGTGATGATCAATGAAAGCTTCCATAACAAAGTAAAAATTATTTCTTCTATAGAATAGTAAAGATCTAAGATATTAAAACTAAGGCAGTCGTCGAAATGGCCTGACAGTGCTGGAACACTAACCCACACTTATTTTATTATTATTATTATTATTTTATTATTTGCTTTTCGGTTGCTTTCTACCATGCTAACATGTGTTGATTTTGTATCATCGTTTTCTGATATCATGTATGAAAAGTGTATTGTGCATTTTTCAATAAAGAACCTTTTGAAGCGATCTGTATTTCTATCAATAAGATGCAAGTCTCTTCCCCACGAAGGTCACCCTTACCAACCGGAATAACAGGTAAGTTTGGTGGTGTGACAACTGATCAAGCTTTCTTACAGCAATCTATTTCTGGCTGAATATTCTGCGCTGCTCATCAGGGTGGCAGCAGTGTTTTGCAATGGACAGACTTGACCGGGTGCCTTTAGCCTAGTGCTAAACTAACTATAGCCAATTTTGGCTCTACCAATATGAGACTTCACACACTGATGTAGACAAGTGACAACTGCTTTCCTAAATGAACCCTGCTTTTAGACAGGCCAAATACGATATCACTGAGTGCAAATTTTACAGTCACTACTGATGTAATTTCAAAGGTGATCATTTACATTCTTGGGCTGGACCCCTGTCTTGCGGAAAATTTCGTCCTTCATGTCTTCCACCCTTGCATCATAGCACAGTTGTAGAACCAACTGGAATACAAAAAAATGATATGCATGGTAAACAAAATAGTGTTACATGAACAATGAACAACATGCAGTACTAAACAACTCATGAAAGAAACAACAGAATACAAACTTAAAAGAAAATATGGGGCAATTAGTATTTGTTATGAAGCTACCGTTTTTACTCGCATATTGAATGCACCCCAACTTGAGTGCTGAAATGCTGGTACTTTTTTGTTCCCCGCACATTAAACTCACCCAGACTTTAGTAGCAAGTCTGGATCATCTCTCGCAGCACCAGGCTTATCGCGCTCGCGTGGGCGCTAGTTTTCGGCAAAAAATGTGCATCTTACACGCAACTAAACACGGTATACAGTTGAACATTGATATAACAAAATTCACAAGGATCCTGATTTCTTTTCTTGTATGGAATATTTCATTGTGGTTGTATTTCGCTGTCTCTTCAAATTTGAAATTGATAAAATTTGAAGAGATTTATGGCCAGCAGTTGCGAAAATACAAGCACCATGAACGTGTCTATGTTTGGTTTTGTATGCGTGAACACAGAACGAATCCATAAACGCAGATCATGTTCAGGAGGCAGATGGCGGAGGACATAGCTCAAGCCGAAGCATCGTTCGTCAAATGAGTTATTATGAAGAAATACCGTAGTTACTCGCATATTGGACGCACTCGCGTATTGAACACAAACCCAACTTGAGCGCCAAAATTCTGGTACTTTTTTGTTCCCCGCATATAAAACGAATGCAGACTTTAGCAGCATGACCGGATCGTCACACGCAACGCCGACCAGCATATTGTGCTCGTGTGGCCGCTCGTATCGCGGAGCCACTCGCAGTCAATGAGAATGAGCGCCTGGCCCCAGAGTGATGAACGACGAATACAACGAACATAGGGGAGTATTTCGTCCACGCTTGATGGAACAGAAGAGGATTTTGTGTGGGAGAATCGCAAAGTTCGATTCCGGGGAGATCACCGTGGATATCTAAAAATAAAACGGGAGTTACGTGTACCTTCAATGTTGGGTTCCAATTTTCCCCCTCGTATTGAACGCAGTCCCACAATGGCGCTATTTTTGTTTTAGTAAAAAATGTGTGTCCTATATGCAAGTAAATACGGTGCTCTCAGAATTAATGGGCTTTCAAGAGCAGCTCCAAATTCAAGGGCTTACAGGGCCTTGAAATATGAACTTTCAGGTTCATTGGTTTCAAAGGGTTTCAAGACCCTGTGTGAACCCTGCTGTGGGCAGAAGCCCATAGAAGACAAAATAAACGTTTTAACAGTAGTGTAAATGTAGTAGAACATACAATAGTGTGAAGGAGAGAAACTGTCCTTACCCTAACTGGATTTTTGTATGGATCTCTGTAGAAAAAGAGCACTGAAAACATCTTCAGCTTTTTTGGAAGTGGTACTGACAGGTAGAGGAATGGGTCAAAGTTGATGGACACCTGTTAAAAAAAAAAAAAGATGTGAAATAATTTGAAGCAAAGTTGGTACAGTGGAACATCTTTAAACAGAACCTGACCATGAAAATCTGCTTCATTCATCAGGATCTCCATTTAATGAGGAAATGTGGTGTAGGATATTAAATGCTGTCTTGGATTGTTTCAATTGCTGCAATTGCCGTGGGAAACATAGTTTGGAAAAATGGGAAATACGGACAAAAACATAATATTGCTGCTTTTATGCAAACTTTACCCTTGAGGTGCAAAAATGCACCAATCTTTGTTTCTGGCATCTCTAGGAACTGCCTTTTCTGAATGATGCTGTCCATGGCTCAGAGGTTATGCAGGAAGAGTTCAGAATTATGTTGTTGTTGTTCGAAAAAAAAGTTGTCGAAACCCTTCTGGTGAAGCAATCACAGTCAAAATTGTTAATAACATCAATTTTTTCAAGTATCAGCATGTGGCGTACATGTCTCTGTACCACCATCAGAAATAAGCCTAGCCTAGGCTAGCAAAGTGGCCTTCACCACCGGAAGCGGAAAGGCTCAAACTAGGATGCACACAGCGATGGCGCTCAGAAACAGTTGTAGAGCACCTCAAAACCTGTTCAGAGAGTTCCATTTTCTGTTTCGTTTACCCGCAGGTACCAAAATTTTGATTCAGATTCACAGGAACATTTTTGCACTGCAAAACCAAGAAACTATGTGTCTGTGGTTCTTTTCAAGCAGCAATACCATTTAAGCAACTTCTAGTTTGCTGGATTCCACTGTACTGAGAGACTATGTTTGTCAGGTACCTTGTGGCACACTGGACACACTACGGTGGATTTGTACTGCCCTTGAAACAGGTCGACGACAATGGAGTCGTTTCGAAGCTTGTACCTCTTCCATGATTCCTCAGCGACGACCTAGAGTAAAAGAAATGTTAAAAGGAAAAAGGTAGGTTAAATGAAAACGAAAAGCAGAGTTCTTTTCCTTTCCTCAATATGGTCAACATAAGTTGGCTTTAAGCAGAACTTATGACAGATACAAGAGACTCATTGAACAAGAACAAGAAAGAAGAAAATGACATATTCCCTGTCGAGCTTCTTGTTGTCTCTATTTGATTATGGTGAAAGCTCACGCCATCAGTGTTTACAAACTACTACGTATGGCCACGGCTTTGAAAGATAGTGTGGGAAAGAGCAGATCAATACATATATACAGGGTGTCTTTCTAGCCTCTACAGAATTTTTATAAAAAAGCTATGAGAGCAGCGTAGATGTCGTTTTTGCAGTTGAGTTCCACAGTCACGTGGACATCCTCTCAAAGAAAGTATGCAACTACAAGATGACTAATTAATTACCTAAAATTTAGTAACTCTTTAATTAGGGGATTTTGAACAGAAGCGAGATAGCAGATTGATAGACTATCCTCGCTGAATGCCATTCCATGTTTAAAAAACACCCTGTATAGCAGGTGAATCCATGAAAGGAAAGGAAATTAGGCCTTGACAAAAGACTGGAAGGCTGAGTACAAAATGCTCCCACAAGAGATGGCAATTTACTGGTATTGTGAAGGTCACCTCAACTGCTTACGTTACCCACACGTTTTAACTACAACTGTTAGCAGCAGTGAGTTTTGTACACTGAACGTGTAAAGCCTTGCTACTTTCCATTTCATGGTTGCTTTCCATTCAAAGGTTTTGTTTATTAAAGCATGTACACACCCACCCTCTGATCAGTACTGGCACTGAAACGTTACACATTTATTGTAACTCAATTGCTGTGCATACTAGTGCAAACTGCTGTGCAGCAAATTGCTGTGCATACTAGTGCATACTAGCAAATTTTTTAATTAAGACATATCCCAGCATTTGGAGAGTCTTTCACAGCTACGAGGGGCGTTCAAGTCAAACCAGGACTTTCTGTCTTCTGAGTGTACAAATGGCTCCCGCTACTTCTTTTTTGTCATTTTCACACGCGACAGGCCTCTGCGTTCACCACGTGGTGGTCCAAAGTTTGTGCAAAACAAAAGACACGTGCTAGACAAGATGGCCGACAACGAGGTGAGCGCGCACATCGAACAGCGAATTGTCATGAAGTTTCTCGTGAATGAAGGTGTAAAGTCATCTGAAATTCACAGAAGACTTCAGGCTCGGTATGGCCACGATACACTTAGTCGCAGCAAAGCGTTTGAGCGGTGCAAACAGTTCTGAGACTGCCGTACATCAGTGCAAGACGATCCCGGCCGGGGCGGCTCAGAGCCCAGTGTCAGAGTTCCTGAGAACATCCAACTTGTGGAGTGCCTGATCCTCAAGGACCGACGGATAACAGGTCTTGAACTGGCTCGAAAGACAGACCTTTCTGTGGGAACGTTGAACACTATCATTCATGAACACATCCAGTTTCGGAAAGCCGGGCCTCATCACCAAAGGAGTCCTCCTCCCACAAGACAATGCACGCCCGCATACCGCGCATCTCACGACACGCACCTTACAGGAACTTGGCTGGGAGTTGCTGCCACATCCCCCTTACAGTCCAGACCTCGCCCCCAGCGATTTCCATCTCTTTGGGCCACTGAAGGCGTTCCTTGGGGGCCGCCACTTCAGCTGCGAAGACGAGGTCACGAATGCGGTCCGATCATGGCTGCTACGCGCCGGTAAGGATTTCTACGCTGCTGGCATCCAAGCCCTCGTGAGCATTAGTGCAGCTGGAGATTACGTTGAAAAATAAAACTAATTTCTCGCCCAAATTTTACTTTTGCGAAAAATGAAAAGTCCTGATTTGACTTGAACGCCCCTCGTACATTTATGGAAACAAGCTTTTAGAGACCTCACAAGACGAGTGCGACATCAAACAACAATGATGCCCAACATAGATAGGGTTGACATAACTAAAAATACTCGCACATTGTGTCCTCTGATGCAGAGGTGCTTAACACACTCTCCAGTAATGTTATGTAATGCCTCCGCAAGAACAAGGAGAGAATCACCTATTTCCTTTACTTCCTTCTACAAAACATAATGCCCCACAAACATGGGTGCACAGATGTCATACTGTAAGTCAATTTGGTTTGGTCATTCTGGGTTGAGGTTCAGCTTTACTTTACATTTGGATGAGGCGGCCCACAAAGCGCAAGCTTCATCATCAATTTCTTCATACGGTACATATGAGCTGTATTTGAGTTCTAGCATTGATTTTGATCTAATTCAAAGGACTGGAGCAGAAACAACAAACTGGTAACTTACTTCATCTGGGCGTCCATCAGACTCAGCATTTTCAATGTATGGCTTTGACTGGATCCTGTTCAGGTCCTAAAAATTTCAAGCGTGTTTGTCATACCTTTACCAGAGTCTATAGCTCAGGACAGTAGACGCAAGGAATAAAAAAATAAAATAAAAATACAGGATACACAAACTTCATGCTACACGTGCATTGGCAAATACTATACGGCGGCATACGTGACGAAATCAGCCTAGATGATTTCCTTGACGGGGGACAAACATGTCGTAGCAACGGAGAGCCTTACGCATCTTCTTGGCATGACACAGACTCGAATAATCGGCTGTTTCACGCAAGAATAACATGCCATAGGTACCCTTTGGCACTGTACTTGTAGTTGCTGTCATTTTTCACGAAAAACTTTTCCGCATCGTAGCGGGGAGTTAGCGACGCTTAAGTGCAGCGTGCGGCCTCACGAAGGAATTTGTGACCTTCAATTGAATACAATTAAAGAAATTGTGGTCCCCGCGTGTTTGTTATATCGAGGTTGAGACTGTATATGTAAATTCAGGTTAAGAAAGCAATAATCACATCAACAAACAAAACTCTGCTTTTACTCAAACATTATGATGACGAACCTGTCGTCGGTCACTCGAAGTCCCATTCCCCTCAACAATATGTAAATTCTATGTCTAAATTTTTTTTCTGGGCAATCTCGAGCCAACGGTTCTAGGGGTATGCCTCACAGTCACAGCTCTAGATTCTTATGCAATGGATTGAAATGTCAGTATGGAAGACTTGTAAGAAAGTGCAATGTACAGTGTTAGTAACACAAAGTTGCAAAGAATCCAGCGTTAAAAACACAAAATTCGTAGCATATCCAAACATCCAAAGAGTTTGCGTTCTATTTTATGGATGGTACACCAGAAGGCCCTTCTACATCATGAACATCATTCTGGGTGAGAATGTGTTTAAAGTGAAACCGCTTATTGTCTCCCACAGGCGACCCCTGGGCATGATTACCTCATGATCCTGGTTTGGCACATTATGGTCAAAGTTGCATCTGTACCACTAAAACTCAAATCATCATCATCATCTTTACCTCATGGAGGCCATCGAGCAGGAAAGCCATGAACTCTTGAGCATCGTGCTGAGCAAACCCAGTGAACTGAGGTGCCTTGACACTGATTAAACTCTTGAGACGAGAAGGAGCCAATGACTTCTGCGTACCAGACCACAGAAGACGCAGAAGTACGGCAAAGGCCACAGCCAGTTCGCCATGCATCCCAAGAGGATTGTCGCGGTTGATTTCTGCTTGAAAGGCTCCACCTGCGACATTTACGAATTGACGTCTACATTGACGAGCTTACTACACTTATAGTACAGACTGAGAGACATTCCAGTGTAAATACGATTAAGCGGCTGCAGCCTACAAGAACTTATCGATAACAAGAAAGAAAAAAAAATTCTTCGCTCCGCATCTTTTTAGTATCAGTCGGAATATCAGCTAAATTCGGTATTGCTGCAAGTTGCGGTTGAAATGCAGCTGTACCCACATCATACAACATGGTTGCTCATAGCGCACACACACACACAGGTACAGAGCGGGTACAAATTTACTTACCACCGCTCACCTCTATTTATCAACAATTTTCAAAATGTGGACAGAAGCACATCATTACTAGTAAATGACTTTCACAAGCTTCTGCAAACTCACTGAGAAAATAGTCACGAAACTCTCGGGTGTTGGCTAGGCATTGCAGGACGCTGTTCATGAAGCAGGTGTTGCCGACATTGTCCAATCCAGTGTGCCCGAGAGCGACAGGACCCAGCGCCGGGTAGCTTCCGTGTACGAGCTGGGGGGACACCGTGCACGTTGGCCTCTGCAATCATACTACTGCTTCATCTGCTAGCAAGCTTCTCAGAATAGCATGCACAAAAGGAATGACTATCTTACTGAACGCATTATCTTACTGAACGCATCCAACGCCATTTAGACAAAAGGCATGACATAATGCAAGTACGGCGTAGACATGGCACAGCAAATAAGACTAGGGACAATCAGCGAACAAAACAGGACACGACGACTGCAATCCCACGACTGAAGATTTATTGACAGGAAATGATGAAAGCAAAAAAAAAAAAAGGAGGGAAGGAGAGAACTGGTCATTCCTTTTTGTCTGTCCGCGCATGTCTACGCCGTCACGTTACCAACCGCCGCTGATATCCACAGTGCCACAATGCAATAGCCCCTTAAATCACAAACAGCTTTTAGCAACGACATGAAAGCCACGAGCTCCCAGTGTCTGAAACCACTTGCAGTGATCTGCTGAAGCAGACGTCGCTTGGTGCCACGTCTACTGATGCCTCGGATGTGTCACTGGCAAAGCATGAAGAGAACGCATCTGGCCAGCCTTGTTTCGTCTAGATGGCATTGGCACTACTCCAATGATATCAGTATTGCCTCACAATCAGCAAAGTTACTTCCCTGTTCCTCCCGCGAGCCAAACAAGACAGAATCGAGCAAGATTTTCATTACACTCTTCCGCATGCATGAAGCACAAATTAAGTTGCACCTCAAAGACGCCTGCCACCTGCCCTACTGTATTAAAGTACATGAAGGCGCGCGTTAAGACATCTTCCACACCAGCAAGGAAGCATAAAAGACACTACCTCGTTAAAGGTTCTGGTGAGAAAGAGTGGCTCTGGTACGAATGAGGCAAGCTTGGTTAGGATAACTTTTGCGATGCCAAACATTCTTCTAAAGTAAAAGAAACTGGATCGGATAGGTACCTGGTCATGCTGGAGTTTGGAGACAACAGAACATGCAAAGGTGAAAGGAGGCATGCATAAGCAGGGGATATGGCAATTATGTAAGGGATTATAGACTGTAAAGATGCCTTGGCTTTCCTTATCCTATGGGACTTATCAGGCATATTATTCAGTTTCACTAGCAGTATAGATAAGGCCCCTGGTTTTCTGCTGCGGAAAATTCAAAATCCTGCGGCACTGTCTTGTAAATTCCGCGATTTTCCGCAGCAAGCACTCAACAGCTGCTTGAAACGGGAAACACTTTATTTTCTTGGATAATGTGGGAACAAAAAATATTTTATAAAATTACAGATTCAAAGCACTGTTGTGGCTCACCATTACATACATGATATTTTGTGTTCTCCTTTGACAAACAATGCCGTCTGTCACTTGCAATCTTTGTACCAGCTGAAAGATCATTCAGCATCTACAGAGTTTATAGGAACTCTATATGAAGCTTACAAAGGAGGTTACTATGCATGCCCTGTGGAAGTTACATCTTTAGGGCATCCTTTTTGTTTCTGGGCTGTACCGCTGTAGGCATTATTTAAGAGTCTTTAGAGGCTAACTCCCAGACATCAAATAAAAACATCCCCCACTGCCACCACTAAAGTGCACACGGGAGAAACACCGCCCCTTCCTCAGGCGAAGTATGCACGATAAACTTGGGCTTACATTATCTTAAACAAAACTGCAACCTCTCTGTGTTGATCCTGCAGCAGGGGCAATATCGTAAAGCAGGCTTCACCTCATGCAGGGAGGCATCAGGTGAAGCCCCCTTTCGGGAGGTGTCGTTCATATTCGGCGAACAATCGGATACTTGGAAATCCGAATATTGGGTATTCGGTTCGTGAATGAAATACTTTGAGTGATCGATATTTGATGCCAATTCGAGAACTCGAATATCCGCACACTCCTCAAAATAAGAGATTCCGTGAAATTCTGTGCCAAACGAAGGATTCCGTGATGAATTCCGGCACAGAATCGCGGAAAACCCGGGGCCTTAACTATCACATCTGCGAACAAGCTGCACTACACTTCTTTAACTTAACTGCTAAACACTAGACAGTGTAGCATTAGGCAGTGGTCACTAAAGTGACTTACATAAGGCATGCTACTCACATCCACGGACCTCAAAAATGTCAAATCTATTTGAGTATTTCCGAGTGCTTAGTCGGTGCGGTCTCTATGTATCTCAACTCAGACTCCGTGTTCATATACTTTAACAGCGATGTATGTGATGTGGTCTTGGATAGATTCTGCACTTTACTACTTTTCATCTCAAATTGTAGCCTGTAGTGTACACGAATCAGCTCAAACTTCACACTTTTTGCAATGCAAACGAGACAGCTGTGCTCAGCAAGACGACAGAGTGAATCATCCTTCTTACAGCCAACTTCGAACGCGGTTCGTCCCCGCAGGGAGCTGAGGGGAAGGTCGAGGCTAGTTTCGTTATCGCTGTCAACCATCCATAGATCAGAGATCATAAGCCCAAGGGGTGGGTCCGGTTGGGTGCCCCACCCCTTGGCCTCGTAATCTCTGATCCACAGTTTGAGTCACGAAAGTGACAGCTTTCATGTCGCAGGGCTTTCCAGGATGACATCTTACCTTGGTGCTGATTTTCAAGACATATTCACGTCAAAAAGTGATCGTAAAACTGCATCTCCGACATCATGCAACTAAACGGTAATGACCAAAACTGCAGTGGAAAGAAGGGGACAGCACCAACCTTAGCAGGTTCTCCTTTCCTGGGAGTGAAGTTGCCAGCATCTCCAGAGTTCATCTCTGCCGCGTCCTCAACTGGTCCAGGGTCCTCTGACGACAACAGCTGGGGACCTTCTCCTCCACTATTCTCAGAGTGGGGGGGAGGCAGGGGGCTCTTTGATACAGGCACCCACATATTGCTGGGGGAGCTTCCCGCACCTGTTTGCACACAACACCACAGGACTTCACCTCACTTTTCCGCTCGGAATACAGCGGACGTGCTACAGTACGGTGGTATCTAAGTGCAGGGCATTCCGGGGCCTTTTATCGGATTGTGTTTGCCGTTAAATGTGGTGTCCGGACAAGAAACACAGTTGAACTGAAGGTGCAATTGGAATAGTGAGTGCCCGAAATACATGTAACCAGGATATTTCGTTTTGAAACAGTCGGAAACATCACAAAATGAATTTAATCGGATTTTGCAGCTGGCTTCCCGGCTGAATTCATGCTACAGTGTGCGGACCGACATCACTGGAGTCAGTTATGAAGGCAGGCTGTAAGTCACAAAATGCAGTCTTCCGAAGCGCAATCTGCTGCCAAACAGTAGCTAGAAACACCTGCGTTTCTGCTTTCGATGGTATCGGAATTGCAACCAGCCTGGTGCCGTCAACAGCTGAGCGATTGGGGATCTCACCGGCAATGCCAATTACGTCACTGGAAGAGGCGAAGCAGGGAAGGGTCATTTCAACCAGAAGCTGGCAGTTGGTTTTGAATTCCATGTTTTTGATTAGAGCCTGAAGTTTTCGGGAAATATTTTTTTTCTAAATTTGGGGTGTAAAAATCGGGTAAATAAACATGTGCTCTAAATTCACGCGAATTCGGGTGAAAAAAATTCCAGTATGCTAAATTAGGGGTTAAATCGGGCTCAGTTACTCAAACTAACGGTACTGGTTTGGTACAAACAGTGACATAACTGCATTTGCTGCCATACAACTTACATAGTGTGCATTCCTACAGATGTCTCAATGAGGAAAATTTGCCAGGTAAAAATCAGGTTCCACACTAAAGAGGTAACCTTCAATTCGGGGTGCAAATTCGGGGAAGAAGCGGGTTACACTCTAAAACTTCAGGCTCTATTTTTTATGTGTTATGAAAAAACACGAACGAATTTTGCAAATCTTTTTGGGTGCTTTCTTCTTCGAAGGCATCGCTAAGTGGACATCACATTAACTTTAGAATTCCGTATTCCTCACCACCTTTAAACATGATTTTATGTGGTGCTCTCGCTGCGTGCAAGGCACTGTGCAGTGTATTTAGGAGCAAAAATTTATGAAGCGCTCTTACTTTTCTCCTCGGGAGCTTCGAGAGAAGGCCATTTCTGAGCAATCCTCTTGACGAGAGTTAATTCCAGCTTGTGCGTACTCAGTCGGAACTTGCACACTTCAGGTTTTATTTCTTCCCTAGACGTGACATAGGTTAGCAATTCTCAAAGTGCGACGAGGGACAACAGATAAACAAGAAAACCGAGGGACATGGAAACAGCGCAAACACTTTCTCCGACAGAGCAACGTTTTTAATTCCAGCAAACCACAAGCTATATAACTACAGTCGACCCGCGTTTATCCGGACTTCATTTATCCAGATCCTGCGCTATCCGGACAAAAAAGCATGGGGACGGATTTCTCCCCATGTATTTCGCCCTCGTTTATCCGGACTTCAGCTTCCGGACTCGGACGAGAATTCCAGGGAACAGAAGTGACTAATACCCAACAATCGGCTTCAGTTATCCGGTCATTGTCCATGAAGGACACTTGGCCCACACCTAGTCAAGCGAGGTCGAGGACCCTGGTCGTGGCCTCCTTTTTACTGACACAAAGAGGGCGTTGCTAGGAAGAATTTTCTCCCTTTCAGACTTTGCACATTACACAAAAGTAATCCACTGAGCAGTCTGGTCATTTCAGACTAAGAAGGTCCGCAGCGAGGACCCCTGCGCTGCAATCGCAGATGACGACATCGTCAGTGTCGTCGCTTCCGATAATGTTCAAGAAGAACCTAATGATGAAAGCGGGGATGCACCAGCTGTGATGGTAGAAAATGTGCGGGCGGCACTGAGAACAGTGCTAGTAGTATTTTTTCGAGCAACAGAACAATATTTCGCAAGTTAATGCCATTAGCAAAGGTTTGCAAGGGCTGGATGCGTGTATTAGAATGAAACAGATGACAATGGGTAGTTTTCTGTGTAACGGTCAATAAAGATGTCCTTTTAGGATCACTCTGGATTTTCGTGTTTCACTTATCCGGTTCCCCCGCTATCCGGACATTTTCACGGGAAACGGAGCCGTCCGGATAAACGCAGGTCGACTGTAAAAAGTTTTGAAGGGGAGGAAGGGGAACGAGAGAGGGTTTGCCAATACAGTTCTTCCGTTTAGCTATTTTAATGGGCTCATTAAGCAACCATCTCCATTTGTTGTTCTCACTAGGAGCAGCCTTGGTCTCCCGAAAGATAGGTTGACAACCACTACATTCGTGCAGACGTGGCGCCAACCCACTAGCCACGGGGCTGTTCTCAGTGTTTAGCTGATGCTCCCTAAGGCATTCACTGACAGCTAGTCTGCCCCGTTTTGTTGAGGTGCAGCAGAAGCCACTACCATTAAACCATGCACTCACCATCCATGAGACAGCTCAGCAAACCATCAACCCTATCTCCTCTTTCTAAAAATTGGGGACACAGACCTTCAGAGGCCTTCCACTGAACTGATATAGCCTTTATTTTTGAAGTAACCAACTTTACCAGCTTCACTTCTGTCTTACCCATCCCTCTGGACACGCTACTTAGTGCATGTTTTGTTTATTTTTAAACCTCGTGAGTAGGGTGTTTTTCAGGAAAAGACAAATATGGTTTCCCACTCAATGATGTGGATTTACTTTCGGTTGCAGCATTCAAGACTCTAAAACTATGGGTCCGAACGGATGTTGTGAGCTACTGTGCCACACTCGCAGAAACTCATGGAAAAAAACAAAATGGTACACAGCCAATATGGCACTTTCTGCTCAAAGATGTTGTACAATTCTGAGTTGTTTTGAAAGAGAACACAACCTGGCGTATGGTACACAGCCACCTTGGTTGGTACGGATGAGTGCATTAGGGAAAGGGTACCTCAAATGAGCAATTCCACTCACTTTCATTACTACATGTTGATCAACAATGTTGTTCTTCGTACCATTATTGAAAATGGTTTCTGTCGGGAAGTCAAACCCAAACCTTTCTTTCTCTTTCAGCTCAATTAGCGTATGGAAAATAACCGGTTCAGTGTGATAAATATTTGTGTCGGAACACTGAATAGAATAAGACTTTTTACTCACCTAACGTTCAGGTGCCACAGGAACGTTGCATCATGTGGCGCATTATACTGCTTGAAAAATTCCACATTGCTGTCCCTAGAGAAAAAAAAACAACAAAACATTATCGAATGTAGATGTGTCACTGGAAAACAGGTTTAATGACACCCCACCTCAGCTGGAACATCACAGAAAAACTGTGCTCTCCAAATCTGACTTGCAACGATTCCTTGAGGATGCCTTTAACAAACAGCGTGACTGTCACTGCATCTCTGCTAACCTGAAGATTGAAACCCGTTAGGTTAGCCCCCAAACATTTACGTAGTTAGTCTACACCAGCCATTGTGAAACACACCCTGAAACCACCTCACAATGAATTTTTTTTTCTTACCCCACTTTCATAGTAGTCGAACTTCGGGTTTACCACGTCGCATATGACGTTTGGTTTCTCTGCATTTCCCACATCTTCTATAGTAGGGGGCGTGCTGTCCCCTGGCATTTCTTTCTGAAAGAAAAAAAAAATTATAATTATCAAAAATTGTCAAAAATATTATCATCAGTTATATGACTAGGGTGTAGGGTTCGGAATGCCAAGCCATATTTACGATCCCTCGCACATCCAGGCTAGTCCAAATAGCAATATAGTGCATGTTTCCTGCTTATTGATACGTTTAGCACTTCTCTCTTTCTATTCCTCGACAGTTGCTGTTGTGTTCTTTTCTGGAGCAGCAGGGTCTATTTTTCTGAAAAGCCTGTCTCTATGTTTCCTTTCCGCTCTCAAATCAATGTGTTGGTGAAGATCAAAAAGAAAAAAGAAGATAGCAAAAAGATACGCAATTTTTTGTGTCGTCTCACAGATCAGAAGAGCCCTCGTGATTTTGTGGGAGTTTCAATGCTACCTGATGGCTATCTTTGGCTATGCAGTGAGTTGGCTCAGCATCTAATGTGTTTGTCATTTGTCGTGGATGACACGGCTGGTATGTTCTCCAATTGCAACAGATAGTTTTCATAGAAGGGGTAGTTAAAAACAAAGTTCGGCAAGATGCCGTTCTTTCCTTTTCGCGCGTACCACACTCCGTTTGTTGTCAGGAAACCTTAATTTATTATTGCAAAATGCAAAATCCTGAGACTTTGAGACAAGAAACTATGCCAGGATCCCAACCCTACTAGGATGACTGTATGTTCGAAAGCAGAAAATGGGAAAGTGCAACGGGACAACCGAAAAAAAAAAAAAAAAAAATACTGATAATATTTTTTGTTCCATACAAGAACACAGTAGAGTCATCTTTATGTCTGCAGGTTTGGCAAAGAACTCCACTGCCAGATTCAGGTGGACGGAAAAAATCAAATTGCTTCTGGAGAACTTCGTTGAAAATGAACACACGTTTCGTTCGCCATTTGTGAACAATGATGGAAGGTTGCCAGGAGGAGGTTCTACAAGCTGTCTAAATCCAGCAGCACGAAAGGATCAATGCACTCATATCCACACACAAGGTTCTCGTGGATGTAACCGCAGACGCAGCAATAAATTGTACTCCATGGAAGAAAATATTTTCATATGTTTATGAAAAATTAAAATTAATTCCAAATAAAATTAAAATTGTTTCAGTTTTGCTTTCTTCGCTTCATACTGATTCCGAACACACATTCGAATCAGGCTTTTTGGGAATATCTGACTCAAAACTGAAACGTACAATTCAAAATCGATTTGCAGTGTCTGTGAGATACTCATATTCATTTTGAATTGGAAATTTTGTATTCACACAGCTCTAAAGATTATCCATAGAAAGAAAGAAAAAAAAACATAGTGGAGGGTGACCAGTTAATAGCTGCAACTATTGCTGCAAAAGTGATTTTGCAGTAGCGCTGGAATTCTGAGGCTTTACTAGGGCACTGGGAATTGTTGGTGCATTCATAATGGCCCCTCCCCAGAGCAAAACTCCCTTCCTTGGTTGGTGAATTTGTTTGACACGCCAGGGTTGAGAATGAGTCATGAACGACAAAACGATAGTGTGTCGAATATCAGTGTGTCCACTCGTTGAAATGTTGCAAAGTGCGCTAAATCTGTGGTGAAATGTTGAGAGACCAACACAGTAGGAGAGACCAACTCAGTAGGTCACTTCAATTTTGCACTGCATGTTCTTTGGTTGCGTGTTTGAAAGTGACAACGTTTGACGGTCTATTTGGCCAATTTTCTTCCCCAGGGTGCTTAGATATCAAACGAATGAGTTTTATAAATTAGCGTTGTCTCTGCAGCCAAGGGAGTTCCAGCAGCGAAAAACGTGGTGACGCATGTTCAAAGGGGTAATCAGAGGGCAGCGTGCAGCCAGCTGGCATTGTTTCAGAGTTTCGTTCCGGAGTCATTCTCATATTTTCTTCCATGGGTATGAAGGTGATTGTAGAGTGAAAAGTACTGACTGAAATCTCACTCACTTCTAGTTGCTTCCATGTCACGTTTGGATCTTCCTTCACCATTTTCACAGTGATCTTCTTCGCCTTCTGAGCCAGGCTCGCACAATCTGGCACTACACGTGCAAACAGATCACAGTCCCAGTGTCGCCCATCTGTAATTAATCGTACAATAAGAAGCACGGAATTAACCAAATCTATGCGTACACCATACAAAAGTTCCCACAGCAAACAGCTGCACTATTGTCCTCACCGGGCAGTGTGACAGAGCAGTGGTCCTCTGTGGACTTCAGCGAGACTTGGTTCGAGTCAACAGATGCGCCGACATCCAGAACAATACTAACTTCAGAGCGTGTCTGGCTCCAGTCATACTTCAGAATTCCTGCACGACGAAATGAATTAATTGAATCAGTCAGTTAAATCATCGCTCACTGCTTTTGACACACATAATCAACCTTGTGCAAAGAATACCTGCTCGTATATATTTAATGCTTCTAGGATTGCCTTTTTATTTGTAATGCGATGCATTGTACAGATCCACGGGACAGCGGAAATGCATAAGCTCGCACTTGTCCCGCTAAACTGATTTTTGTAATTCTACAGGTCCTGACGTGTGTGACAGGAGCACTTACTTTTTTTCTCAGGTTTGCACTCAGCTTCTTTGCATGCATTTTCCTTTTCTTTCCGACGTTTGTTCCCTTCCATTGTGCATGTAACGTTTTGTAAACGCCGTTTCGCTCTACGCCGCACGCTGTTTTGTGACGATTAATACTCGTTCACCGAGATCAACCCTTGCGAACGCACCACTGATGCCTTCGCTAGGATTTCGATAATTTTTCTTGCTCTGGAATTTTCACTACCGCACACATTATGAACACCACCGCCGCCGCTTCCGATTCTAGAATTTGCCGAAAGCTCTCAATCCAGAACAGCATGAGAACAACAGCAACATAAAACACGTGATGCATGCAGGCACCAAATGAGAAAGAGCGTGGCGCTGCTGTAGCACCGTAGTGGCACAAAGATGGCGGACACGGGTAGGAATCGGTCAAATTTTGGGATTCATCATGTTTACTGTAAATACGAAAGTATGATAGGGTTCGGAACATTGAGATTCCAAAATTAAAGTGGATGTTTTGCAATCTCTTAAATGCATGGTGTTTGACAGAAATATTACAAAGCTACGTTAGGGCGCACAAAGTCTGTGACTTTTAAAACATCACTGTTACACATTACGGTGCGAAGCAATTGTTAGATAAGCGACATAGTGCGCTTTGTTCTAGGACAACCCTTTGAACCGTCCCTATTTGATACTGATATATTACTCCGGTGCTAAACAAAGGTCCAACTGAATCTTGTCGACTTCTGTCAAACGACTGACTTATTCTGTTCACAAAACTATGCCAGCTCCTGCCGCGAAGAAAACTACTAAAGGCAAAGGAAGGGGTCGCGGCCGAAGAAGTGTTCGCGGCAGAAAAGCAGCGAGTGTTGCCAAAAAGGCAGCAGCGGCAGTTGAAGAGGAAGATGACCGTGCTTCGCAAGGTGAAGAAGAAGAAGTTAAGAAAGGTACACGTGATTCCGATTGTCGTTTTCGCACTGTACGCTTGTATCAGCACGGATTCCGTTGCATGCATGCACAAGAAGTAAACTCCGTAAACGCCAGCTATCAGCAGTTTGCAGACTACCCACACGTATGACTTGACATGTCATTCCCATGTTCAAATACCCGTGAACTGCCCTTCACCGCACACACGGGGAATAATGAGAGAGAGAGGGAATGTTGATAACAAAAAAAAAAGGCATGGTAGCGGTTGCCGCGGGATCCAACGTTTGATAAGCAGCGTCTCAGTCTCGCACCTCATGGTGGTGCTTTCTACACCTTTATGACACATGTTTGAGAAGCATGAAACATGCAGTGCGTTCGTTCCTTGAAGGTTACAAAGGTTCATGAGTGGTACATGTTGTGCAGGGCAGTGAAAGGTCATACACACAACTGCTTGCCCCCTTGTCAAATTTGCTATGTTGTATCAGTAGGTTTAGGGGATGTAGTAACTCAAGAATCTCTATTTCCTCATACTATGTTTTTCTATAAAGAATTCATAACATTTCAGAGGAACCTGCAGAAGAAGAACAGGAAGAGACAAAAGAAGAAATAGCCACGCTGGATCCTCCATCATTTTCACCGCTAGCCAGAGGACCCCCGGAGCCACTACACCAAAACAAGAAGCTAAAATGGGATCATAAGGTTTGACGTTACTCTGTTCAATGCACGACCTACTACCGCATATAGCGACCCGGACATATGTCTATAGGAGATGTGGGTCACAGGTTGGTTACGGTAGTTCAAGTCCCATAGCGAAGTGCTCTCTGCCAAAACTACCACCTCTGTGGTGGGAGCTTTGTGTATGTCCACAAGTGTCTATCTAAAGTAGTAGGCAGTGCATAGTAACTAAGTTAGTTGCAATTATACCTGTAACTAGTTACATTTAAAAAAGGGTAACTATAATTCAGATACTATTATTGCAGGCTAACTATAACTTATACTTTTTCACTAACTTACCCACGATTGGTAGTAGGCCGTTGTTCAGTGTGTTGTGGAAACCTGCCTTCCACCTAAAGATGATTGCACGCAGGTTAACCTGATCGGGGAGAAGCTCATCAATCCCATGATACACTGCTGCGAGAAATGCAATCTTCCAATTCTTACCTACGGACGTATGGTAAGATCCAGCAAACATGAACAGCAGCGTTGACAGCCATGAGACATACCCTTCGATTAACTGTTACAGATTCCATGTAAACACGTATTTTGCTACGACTGCGCTAAGAAAGCGGAAAAAACATGCTACAGGTAAGAAATCGATTGAGTGGCTGCGTGCCCATACAATAAAGTCGGTACTTATGTGTATTTGGACACTGCTTCAGGTGCAACGACAAGGTACAGCGCTTGGAGCCCAGCAATTTGGGTACTGTGTTCATGTGCACATTTGGTGCCAGGCAAGGCAAGGACTCTTGTCGCCGAACGTACCTCAGTCAGCGGGACTTGCAGGTGAGTAGTGTTTTAGAATTTGAGGCTTGAGGAAGCACAGAGGCAGGTCAAAGATCTTGTGCTTCAATAATGCCTTCCAAGCAGTACCGCTGCTACAACTGATCAAGCTACCGCTCCTACCCTGAGGGATAGCATAAACATGCATACACTTTTGTCCTCGATTTCATTAACACAGAATAAGCAATTTGAATGCCATATTGGTCATTTTAAAGAGCATAAACGTACCGCAAACTAGCAGTTCCTAAACAAGTGAGAAACATGACAGAGAATGCTTAATATTTTTAATTTGCTAGCAAAGTTGACGTAAAACGGCCCGGGGCGACGTCTGGTGGCAGATAATCCCCAATTCATCAAGCAACAGTGATCTATGTTCCCGACTGACTTGCTGGTCTTGATGGCTACGTAGCCAACACATAGGCAACTTATTTCATGTTAGACCAAGTGTTGCCCGCATGCAATGTAGTTTCTTGCCGTTCTTGACGAGCAGTACGCATTTGGCGAGTTCTTTGACAGAGTGCTCCTTGTTATTTTGAATTTTGTTTTCTGATAACTACGAGTTCAATGGGGAGAAAAATTGGGTCGTAAGAGTACTGAGGGCTCAGGCAATCAATCAGATAAATACTCGGAGACTGCACTTCTACTGCCTCACAGTGCCTGTAATGAAGCAAATGTATGGCACACCAGATGAAACAGCAGGCTCTTCATGACGCATGAGTACACAAAGTTCACTGTTCTCTTTATGGTGCACCATCCACTTTTCCCAGAGATCTTGGATATGACTGTGTTTCAGTGTTTGTCCAGTCTGTGAACTATAGTGGTGCTTACAAACATTTCAACAGGCTCACATCAGTCACCGGCATTTAAAGAACACCGGAGCCTCGTCGTCCTCCTCCAGTCAGGCTCACGGTGGACTTCAGTCCAGTGGTGGAAGTGCACCCCCACCTCCACACCCTACGCTTGTGGCACGCGACCCCCGGCAGCACCATTCTAGCCATCCCCCTGCTGCAATCGACACTTCTCGTGCCCCGCCATCCCACGCCCCGGCACCTCCTCCCCCTCACACGGTGCACCTGCCTCCTCAACAGAAACCTTCAGAAATGAGAGAGATTCCGGAACTTCGGCTGCCCCCTCCTCCTCAGATGCCTCCCGGTCCCGGTACTCAACAGATGGCTCCTCCGCGCGGATATCCCACTCAGATCCCCGTCGTCAGCCGGTCAAACTTGATAACTGTCCAGATACACGACGACAGTCACAAAGGAGCCCCGCCGAACATGCCTCCGCCACAATTTGCGAGCCCACCCCATCAAGTTGTTCACCCCCCACAACAGCAAGTGTATCCGCCAGCAGCTACGGGACACATGCAGTATCCGCCGACGCAACCTCCTTTCTCTCAACCGCCACCTGCTGCGAGTTACACGACGGGGGCGCCGTCGATGAACCAGCCTCCTCCCGGGGCACCGAGGATGCCTCCGCTGTCGATGCACCCGCCAATGCCTCCGCAATATGGGCATCCTCCACAGGGCGGTGGTCTACCACCTCCACCCCCGAGGTTCCCCCCGTCGGGGATGTCGTACGAAGATGGCGCGCCACCTCCGCAGTTTCATCAACACTGGGGAGGAGGAGGAACGAACCTCCCACCACCGCAGCAGAGGGGCATTATGCCGCCACCGAGGGGTATACCAACAACGCCCCCGCCGCTAGGGATGCAGCGGGAGCCGACTTTTCGACCGGCTTACTATGGACAATGAATGCAAAAAGGTCTTGATCTGTTGAGTGGAGTGTAATGTAATAAATGTCTAAGTTACATGGTGTATCATTACTTCACATTGGATGCTCTTGAAGCTTTCCAAGGTCTAATTGATGATGAAGGAAAGTGGTTCTCTCTGCATCGACGGAAACTGTACGTGGCTGTATATTCCGTGATCTGTGGTGCAAACATGAACGTGCTTGTAAGGTCTTTTACTTACTATGAGGATACCATTACATCGGACGTCCATTGTTCTTCCACTCTCACTGTTCTCGTGGAGTTGAGTAGGTTACCAGTGTTGTTTCCAATGTGATGGTACTCACGTTCCATTGTTGTGACCAGCGGATGCACTTCTGCTAACAAATGCATATGTTCTAAATGATGGATGCAGCTGTGTAATGGCAAGATGTCATGTGGTTTTTCTCTTTCCCCCTTCAAGAAGACCAAGCCAGTCTGCCAGTGGGGAAGGTCATCTGCTTCAATTCTATTGAGCTGCTGTGGGGCAAAAACTCGCAAACAACGTTTGAACGCATCTGCTTCCAATCGTCTTGCCATCATACAGGACAGTGGGAAGAAAGGGCACATTCTTTTTATACTTTCATGTTGACAAAAGGGGGCCATATGGTCATGCTGGCTAAACTAACGAAGCAACAGGGGAGAAAAAGTCTACATGTGCCACTCACAGAGGATGGCCTCCCGCAGAGTTTGAACCACCACGCATGGGGAACATGAAAGCAATGAGAGTTCACAGCTCTGTGTACCTGCATGCGGGAGCTTTATTTTTTAGGCATTTCTGAATGGAATTCTGATATGTCACGACTCGCGGAATGTCCGTCTTGCCCCCCACCTCACATTTCGAGACTATGATTCAAGGGGCTTCAGTATTTCATTAAAAAATATTTATGAGAATGCATACATGACCACACAATAGTGATCCGTTAACAAGCATGACTTATGACTCCTGATTACAGGATGGAAAGGAACGTTGATGAATAACATTGGAGGGCGGCATTCATTTCTGGTTTCTCCTACTGATTCCCATTGCAATGGGTTCTACCTGGAGAATATAGTTCTCACTGCACAAAAAGCGGAATTTGCACTAGCAGCTCCATGACAATAAGAAAACAGTATTCATCATCGGCAAACTTTTGTCTGGCAACCAGTCTTTGGTGAACAAGTTGTTGCTGGGTTGCAAGAATTTACTGTGTTCATCCCATATGTCCAAAAACTAAACTACGAAAATGTAGTGCACCGTAAAAATTGCACATCAACGTCCCTGGTCAACAGTATGTACTGCATAGTACTACCGCCAGTATTTCTTCAAAAATTCAGCATACATACCAACAACATAGTGACTTCTTGGATTTATTTGAAAAGGATATTTTCATATGCATACACCTGGCTTGTGCATAGTAAATGTATGTCATACAGCACATAAAAAAACTATATAACACATACAACAAAATTAGGTGCATGACCAACAATGTGCAAAACTTGTTCAGTATGGCATTGAGTTTTGGAATCTTGCATGTATACAGGTTTACTCAAGAGACATTCTTATTATAAACAAATGGCAGTAAAATGAGTGCAATTGAACTTCTGTATGCAATAAGGAGATAAGTCGACTTATCCCCTTTTTACTATTTTTTCTGCAATGATATCTACATACCAGTACGTGCCTGCCAAAGAAAATTTAGGACGGCATTGCAATTTATTGGCCCGCTACAGGAGGGTAAGAAACGGGAAATGCACGTGTGTCAATGGGACGGACAATCAGATCAGGCCCCTTTTCTCGGTTTGGGACTTTTCGACTTATCCCCTTATTGCAAACAGAGGTTCAATTTATTCCAGTCATTTTAAATTCAAATTAATGAGATATTAGAAATTAAATTTGTATAAGCTTTCTAAGCAAGTAATAAAGTAAGTAAATTAGTTTTACTTTTTTTAACAAATAACTAGTGCTGACTAAATTAATCCACCCGCAATTTGAACTTCCATGGGGAGAAGGGGTAGTTCACCTTTCATTCTTAGTCATACGGTGAACCACCATGAATGAATGAATAAGTGATGTGTTACAACAACTGCACTTCTGCACAGATTCCTCTGGCTTTTGCGGGTGATATGCTGTTAAGACCGATATCATGATTCACAATTCCCTATTCTTCCCACTTAGACGAAGACATGAAAAGAAAACTTGCACATCCACTCTATTATCATGGGAGACTTTCAGAAATTTCACTGCTCCTTTATTCCGTGTGGAAATGCACTGGTCCCAATTTCGATGCCTTTGGTTATTGGTAAGAAAAAGTGACAGCTGCAAAACAATATGCTCACAAAAAGAGTGAGAGCTGCCTAGCAAAGATGCTTACTGTTGTGCGACAGAACTTGCAGACGACAGGTCTTTTGCTTTCCCAGTAGATTTGGGGAAATGGCTGAACTGATCTCAAGATGCCCTCATGTTGAGTACAGCATAGGGTACAATATAGGGTACAGTATAGGGTACCCCAAGTGAGAGACAACTGCACAGTGGACTTGATTCAGGAGTTCCACCGTTCCGTGTCTTTGGGGGTAACCGGCTCTAAAAGGCAATCTCGGCACAAAAGAAAGGTGCAATATGCTATGCAAGTAAATCAACTGTCTGTGCAGCTATACAGTTTCTCTCTTTCCCAGCGTGCTCACGGGGGTGAGGGGGGCCGTCCCCCCACCCTGAGCATCAAGGTCACTTGTGAAAATTGTGCACCCTTTATACACAGATCATCATGATTTTCCCCAGAAGTCATAATATGAACCTCTGAACACCCACACAATCTGCAGCGTCTATCACCAGGAAAGAGGTGAGAGGGGCTGCACACTTTGCCCCCCCCCCCCCCTCCCTCACCCAAATAAGGGGATAACTGCCCAATGCTTTCCTGTAAAGCTCTTCTTGAAGAGAGACCTATGAGCGACCTCTTATTTCTGTCCTGCGAGTGGACAGGTGTTATGTCACACGGTTTCTCCACACTTTACCTCCTTTCATGCAGGGGCGAATTTAACACTTCCGTATGGGGGGGGGGGACACTCAATGTTCGGCCTGACCATATATACGCATAAATCATATCAGGCGGGACCAGCAGCCACCAGCAAAAGGGTATACTATGCAACAAGACTGCTTGCAAACGCCTTTCAGCGCGAACATTTTTATTTGCATTTCGCAACTCTTACCAGACAAGAGAAAATGTAGAAATGACGTTACAAAAGACCACGGAATAACAGTACAAAGTAATATGCTGATGCAACCGTGATATGAAGAAAACACGATGTCCAGGTAGAGTTTGACATCGATTTTTCATTTCTGTCGAGAAGATGTGGGGTTGACCTGCCAAATTTCGAAGCTCAATTCAAGACTGACTCAAGTCAAGAAAAATGACTACTGAAGATTACAAATTTCACTGTTGCACAAAGGCAATTGAACCTCTATTTTTCCGCTGAACCAAATGTGTACAAAGTCCAGACGACATGGGTCGTGAAAAACCTTGCATTTTGATGTGGCGAGGGCGGCCTTGGTTTCATGGGGGGGGTCACCGCCCCTCTTTAGTCCGCCCCTGCTCTCATGTGCAGAGAAACGTTGATGCAAATGTTGTAACACATCATATTGGCAGGTGAATTGCACTTTTGCATCTCACTTATTCATGTATGAAGATTCATCCAGGTGGTACCCGGATTAAATTGAGTATGCAGATCTGCCCTTTTGCAGTTGCAAATGTTCCGTAAATGCACAGGTAACTTTCCAGAAGAAATGCCCACTCTTAAATGCACTTTGTGGAGAAGCTTGATTGTTCCCAAAAGGAAAGGCCAAGAAGTGTCAAAGACCTGGAAATGGCTTGGACAACATGCAGGTACCCAGAGTGGTTTCCCCAAAAACAGCTTTGTGGTCTCTTTATCATGTGAAACAGAGGCCCCTGGGGATTGGTTCCTCTCCCCAAAAAGGGGGAGGGGCAACATTTCAAGGTGAGGCACACACGGTTTCTTCCGCGGACCGATGCTGGTATCTATACCCCCTCTCACACTCTGTCGCATGGTTTCTCCAAACTTTGACCTCCTCCCTGTGCAGACACAAACTGTCATAGCATATTGTGAAAATAGTGGAGCGAAACCAGTAGAAGGAATGAACAGATTAAAAAAATGGTCAGTTTGTATAACAGAAAATGAGATGTCTCCAGAAACAAGAATTATTCACTGCCTCAAAACAATGGCATTAGACTAATTCATTGGGAGTAACTAACAAATAAACTGGAAGGCAAGGGTGAAAAGCTAACACAATTAAGAATTGTTTTCCTCAGTCTCTATTCTGGTTTATGCTCCCTCTGGTTGAAAGGTTAGGTTACTAGTTGCAGAGGTCATTTTGGTCTTATGCCTGGCTTAACAGAGACATTAAAAACATACACAAAAAGAAAAAAACAATAAAAAGTCAGCAGGACTGCATTGCAACATTCATACATTATGGTGAAGAAACTGCACTGGACCCCAAAGTAGCTGACAGCAACTGCACCAAAGCATTGGCATGTACTCCTAGAGTTATGAGCACACTGTATTGCATCAAGTTTTTAATGATTGCCCATCCTGATGAACGTACCATGAACATTATGTACCTCTCGCGCTGCCTATGCCCCTGAAAGTACATGCATGTTGCTCACGCCATTTTTGGTACCCTTCTTTTTTTTTTCTGTGCTTTGGTTATGACCTGCAGTATGGAAAAGCTGAATAATGAACAGCGGTTGAAAAGCGTTTACACTAGACTATCAGGTTATAGAAAATATGTGTACTCATAGCCAACAGCTGCACAGTGTTTCGAGAGTTACACTGTCCCCAGTATGTACAAGGAATGCAGAACATTTTCTACCTAGTGCTTGTTATTGCCTCCGTAAGTGTAAAAAGACTAGAACTGGTGGTCTATGCCCACTAGATGACTACAACATTCTGGATTCGGGCGATTAGGTGAAAAATGTAAATAATAAACCTAGTCAGTGTGCTACAGTGCACAGGAGCTAGCGAGCAGATATAAGGCAAGAAATGCTCATGTAGTGTACAGCAGAAGGGAGATAAAGTGATGAATTTCAGCTAACGTACCAAACAAGTCAAAAGCTAGTTCATAAGTACTGAAACGTCGCTGTACCAGCGCTGGACAGCTGAGTCAAAAGCTAATGCCTCATAATAAGGCAGCAGGCACAGTTGTGGGAGTTGATTGAGGAATGCATTGCGAAGACTATCCTATGTGTGAGTAAACTGTGCGTCTGAACTGAAACATTGTAGCCTGAGTTATTCAGCAATGGACGGAAAGAAGTTTGGAAACTTTTCTCACTTTCAGGAGCAGCGCTTGGATGGCACTGTGGGCTGGTTTGTAGGCTCAAACCATTTTCGATTATTGGTCACTATATAGTCTCTTAGTTTCTGTAGTCAGCACTGCCTCAAAACACTAGGTACTATACTACGACTTCAATGAGCTGCATCAGATGCTCTTACAATGCCTCAGTGTGCAAACTGCACTCACCAGGCTGTTCGGCCACAGGTGTTCCCTGGCCGAAATAACTTTCCGAAGTTTCTCGAACTACTGGAAAACTGGGTTTGAACTCCACCACGTCGCAAAGAGGACTGGAAGGTGGGGTTGTATACTCGTATGACGTTCCCGTGCTGATGCTCGACTGCGACTGGACCCAGTGAGACATCGGAGGTGGTGTTCCGGGCGAGGTTCCTAACGTGCTCGACCGCTGAAACGGTGGTCTTGTTCTTGTACTGTCACCAGCAGGTTCTGGCAGAGGTTCTGAACAAGCACTGTTGTCTCGCTCAACACTTGGAAGATCCTTATTGGATGTGGTAGTCGATGCATCTGCAATTGTAGTTGCAGGGTTGGATTGTTGAGAGGACGTCTCGGGATTGTGTGCCTGCTGGTCGTTTGGTGGAGCGTGGCTGTCCAAAGCGAGCGCCGTGATTGGTCGGGGTGGGACAGCTGGTGGAGGTAGGTCTGGGTCCGAGGATGCGTCCGCTTGGGTCGACGGAGTTGAATTCGGATGCACAACGGGTGACCCTGGAGGACCCATAGTTGCCTTTGGAGCGGCTGAGCGACATTCACGGTTGCTTTCAGAGTCGTCTGCATCGAGCGATAGTAGCTGAGCAGACGACGGGGGAGGACACGGCTTTTTCAGGACGATTCCACACTGATGTTGAGAGTTAGCACGTTTTTTGAGTTGCTGCCTGGAAGAGCACCTTTGCGGAAGATATCCACATGACAAAAAAAAATTAATAAGAAAAATATTAGAGCATTGGTGGTGCAAAATTACCTGCTGTCCAGGGACTCCTGACTGCTATATGATGAGGATATGCTGCCACATGGTCTTCTTTTCCTGCACATGTAACAATAACTGTCACCAGTATGAAATTGTTGTGCATTTATGACACTAGCATCATGTATTACATGATATTGCTTACCCTTTGTTCCTGTAAAATTTTTGCACATCTCTCAGCAGATGCCTTGCTGCAGAGCTCAAGGGTATTTGCAAGACTGGCTGCAAAATACATTAGCACAGCTCATCTTGCATGACACAACATAACTGATATTGTTTTCAGAACCTGCTCCTCTGCACTTGCCCTGATGGCTGAAATACTTTTCGATAGAATTACCTAAATAGTAACTGAGCACAAGGAGAATGTTCCACAAGCATACAAAGTTTAGGACACAAAATTTAATTAACCGAATTGTCCAACCAATTTAGTAAAGCATTGTTTTGATGTAGAATTTTGAATGTACTGCATTGCTATAGTCCTGCTGCTCACAAAGTGCAAAAATTTAACATGTTCCCTCCGGCTTGATTCTTTCACCTTTTAGCATGGCAGTAAATAAGCATCAATTAAAGTTTAAAATTAAATTAGCAAACTTTTGAATATTACATACAAGGTGTTTGTTTTTTCTTATTCTTTACATGTTTTTTTTAATAAAAAAAGTTACGAGAGCAGCATAGATGGCATTTTTGCAGGTGTGTTCTATGGCCAAGCAGACATCCTCTCAAAGAAAGTATGCAACTACTAGATGACTGATTACCTAAAATCCATTAATTAACCCTTTAATTAGAGGCTTCCAGGCAAAAATGAGGCAGCAGAATTAGTTGTGGCCACACTCATCACTGCATATGGTCTTTGCTACAATTTCATATTGCAAAAATTCAGAAATCTTAATCGTGTCTAGTGCATGTGGAGTGAGATGGCATATAGACATCTCAAACCATTCTTCATTGAAAAACTGAATATTTACTTTTAATTACATATTCAGGGTTCTGAAAATTTCAGATCATGTTATCTTAAGGGAAGTGCCTCAGTATGAGAACTGCTGATATTTCAAACAGAGACTGTTCTTCTTCAGTTCCTTCCTAACTGGTTCACTGGATTTTCTACCCTTCCTCAGATCATTTTACAGCTTTTAAAGATGAGCAGTGGATATAACGACAGGGCTTTTGTTTTACTTCTATAGGGCTACATGTGCCAGGTTTTATTCATTTGGAAGTTTGAGACCTAACGAAAGTAGCTATGTTTATGTTGAAACAGGTGAGGACTTACAGGAACATATTGAGACCTCATTTCTCGCAGGTCAATGTTGCGGAAGAAATCGAGGCTTGCCACCTGTAATGATATACTAATTGCTCTAGACTGATGCAGATTAGCTGCACCACAGTCGAGTAACATGTTTTACTTAACTGCATTGTTCTAACAGAGGAAAATGTGCTTACTTCCGTCAGAGATGGGAATCTTCCTTCGAAGATAAACCGTAAAACCTGCAAACACAGATTCCACCAAGTGTTCACAACCAGGCATGACACTGATCGAGCAATAAAATAATATTGTGTACTTCACCGAGCTTGACAAACAATGGGACCTGACAATCAAAATAATGTTGTTGTTTATTCTCACACAGGTCTGCTACCCCCCCCCCCCCCTTTTTCTTCTTTAACATTATATCTTTCTCAGATTTTTCGCAGCAATGTTGTCATGCACTATAGCATGCAACATGATGTGTTAATTTTGGCTAGAAATGTCAAATGGTGATGTTTCTTATTCGACTGAATACAATAATAAAGTGCAGATTTTCAATCAAATTGTCTTCAAACTAACAACAGGAACTGTACCTACATGCACCTTATGCATTTTCTACACAACTGTCCTGTTCTTCAACATAGCAAACTTCTCAATAGCCAGTATACTCAACTATGTTCATCATTCATTTCACACAAGTCTTAAGGGAAGTTACCATGGCTGCTTTGAACATGCAGTGCATAACAATAGTTTAGACAATACAACAGAGCACCACTGAAGGTTGTCTGACAGAACATGCGAGAATTGGAGAATATTCTGTGTTATTTGTTTCCTCGATCATTTCTGAAATTGTGAGGTAAGGTTAATGGCTTGAAGAGGCAATCTGATCCTGACCACAAGCCTAGAAATCACTGCCACGTGATTACTAATGCTTTTGACAACCATGAGGTAAGTACCTACTCACGTGCTTTGTAAGTACTTTCATGACATTTAGTGAGTGCATTTTGTGAAGCTACAAAGAAGAGCCTCAGGTGGGACTAATGAAATCACCTGAGAGGTCACTGATTAGGTCACATTCTAGATTCAAGTTCTTCCCCTATATCAGGTTTTCCTACAGCTGGGAACCCATATGTATACATAGGGCCCTGTGTTTTAGGGTAAAACCCAAAAAAACCCAGAAACAAACTTTGCAAAGTGCCAATTTAGCCACCAATACGGGCACTGGACAACACTCAGCATTTAACATTCAGCACAGCTGTTCCGCATCTGATGTCAATCTAAAATGCGAGAAGCACTTTTTTTTTATTTTCCGCCCGAAAATGTACTCTTCCACCCGATATCACCCAATTTTACGGCTCCTGAAATAAAACCCAATTTTTACCCCCAGATTTTCAAAAAAACATAAAAACCCGAAAACACAGGGCCCTATGTATACAGTGTCATACATTTGCCCTTTACCCGCAAAGCTTTTCAGTGCAATAGATGTGAATCCCTATCATCATTCATCATTTAGTTCATAAAGCAGTATACTATTTTTTTTTTAATAGTCGTATGTGTCTTATAATGACATGGTTCCACAAACCTGATAGACCTCTGCACAATGTTCCACGTCCAGATAATTTTTGTCGGTTGGTTTCATCGTTGAAAGTTCGTATCCTGCGGTCATTTCAAAAAGTGCATGACCTGCAAAGAAATTTACGTTTTTGAAATGCCACTGCGGACTAAAAAATGCTATTTATTACGCACTTCCACGAATTTTCTAAAGGAACCCTCAAAATTTCATAGTTTTGGAGCTGACATCTCTCTCTTAGCAAATGTGTGCACCTCTGCTCTCCACCCCACATTGGAAGACTGCTAGCTTCTTCAGTGAGGAGACAGAAAATGACCTTAAAGAAGCAATATTGCTAGATGGGTGGTGGATTGCGTGTATTGTAATGTCATGCTTCTCAGCACTGCAAATATAATTTTATGATAGTTCTGCAACACATGAAAAAACTATTTTGGCAGAACATAATGTGCGATACATAAATAGCAATGACATAAATTGGGCGGGATTCTGAACACATGACTTACACCCAGGCTGTCACACAGGCAGTCATGGCTCTTGAATGATCATTGAAACCAATGACCACTGAACATGCACATAGCGCCACCAAGTGTGTAACATAGCAACTTGTAAAAGACCACTGGGTCCAGTGCTCCGTGACAGGTTGACACGTTACATGCTTGGTGGCACTACGTGCATGCTCAATCACTATTGGTTTCAATCATCATTGAAGACTGCCCATGTGACAGGTGTGACACTTTGTACCATGAATACACTATATGGGGCCGGACTTTTTTGTATATTTTCCAGCAACATCGGGGGGGAAGTATTTTGCTTCAATAAGTTGGGAGTAATAGGGTTGAAATGAACCTGATTCAACCCAATTCTGGTCGTATCGTATTGAATCAGGTGTATAATTCAGTGCACTCGGTATAGTACACATAACAGAACAGTGGGCACAGAGTATCAATATTTAGTCCATGCATTTAAGAGGCAGCAGGGTCCCTGTTTTGACAGTTTGTATGAGCATATTTATGCATTCACAACATAGTTCCCAAGGTCCTGGATCCCCCACCAGCAGTTTTTGGGGAAATATCAGGGCTGAACCCTATTTTTGCTGACTAGAATCGGAGGGTAAGTAGCGGGTGTAATCGGATATAACCCTAAAAAGCCAGGCCCTAAATGTGTAACATATACAGCATAAGCTTCCTTCCTAAGGAGAGTCTAAGGTTTCCCATAGGTCACTCACCAAAGCAGACAGCATCTACAATTTCTCTGTTGTCCCAAATTTTCTTTTTAACAAAAGATGCGATGCGTGGTATGTAGCCCAACAGAGCATTTTCGACGCCGGTTAATCTAGACAGCAGAGTAGGGGGGGCAACACTGAGTATACACGAACATAAAAAAATAATGAAAGAAAGGGAAAAAAATGCCACACCTTGCTACTCCATTTTGTAAAATAATGTTCCCAAGGTGAAGGTTGTAGAAGGCTGGAAAATCTTTGCGATGAAGAAAAAGCATCCCTTCCATGATCTGCTTCGACAGGCGCTGGATCTGGTCCTTGGGAAGTCCGAGTCCGTTGGGTCGATATTTCTCCTGCCAGTCTTCATTATATTTGCTCTGAATGAATTTACATGAAACATGAATTTACCAGATGGGCAATGTTTTAAGTATGGCACTTACAAACAAAATAAACTGTAATGAGCATTTAAGAAGTCAGCCTTCTTCTTCTGCTATACATATAGCCAGATCTAAATTTGTAATGTACATCATGAGTACTTTAATGTATGTACTTTGTCAAGGACTTTGTACTTTACTTGAAGTACATTGGTAGTATGGTAGTATGTACTGTATTTAAAGTACAACAGGTGCCACGTACTTTCTTGAGTTTTACAAGTACAATTTTGGGGTACTTTGCTCACCACTGCAGTTTATGTTCACGTGATGAGCTGACATTAGAATTTTAACTGACCCTCCTACCAAAGAAAATAAATAACACTATACTATTTCGCACCTGCCACGACTGACCTCCTTTCAAAACAGAATATGGCATGTTTTGTTGGAAGCAAATGTGCCACTCAATTGGTGTCATCCTTACATGATAGATGAGATCTTTGAGCGAGCCGCTGGAATTGAGAGGTGAAATCACGACCACGTGTGGTCGTTCGGCAAGCACTTTGATGTCGATATCGAGCACAGGATGCACGTATGGATGCTGCAGCCCCAGGAAAATTTCCTGAAGGCTCGGTCGCGTGTGGCATGAACCGTGGCGGACAGGACACGCTTCCGGAAGAGCCGTCACAGTTAGCAGGCGCTCTGTTCTAGTAATGTTGTCTCGAACTACAAACCAGTGACGGTCCATACGGCTTCCTGGTTGAGAAAAGAAAGTAAGAGAGTTCAATGCAAACTAACTAACTGCAACCATTACGAAAGTTTGTAGAAAAAAAAAAAAACACAGAGATCTTTGTGCAGGTACTGACCTATGTTGTTGAGTTGGTACCTCAAGAAGTACCTTGTTGAGCCCCTGAGGTAGTATTGACAATTTACGAGGGCTTCATCTGTTAGGTGAAATAGCAGAGTTCTTAAACGATTTGCAAACTGTCAAATATTATTTGCCTTCTAGATGATCTATATCTTTTAGGAGTTCCTGTTAAGGCTTCAGGTAGACCCATCGACATAGGCATTTAGAAAGTACACCCTTAAAACAGAACAGAAGCCAACCACCATCCCGAATGACATCGTTCTCTCCTTTGATTTGTTGAAAATGAGAAGCGTACGCCTTTTTGTGACACTTATGCAGTTACGTTAATTGTCACAAAAAAGCGTACGCCCCATGCTTTCCACAGATCAGGAGTGATAATGGTATCATTCTGTGCAATGGTTGACTTTCAGCTTGCAATGTGGTGAAGCTCTGTTTTCGGAGTGTAGAAGATGGGTCTGCTAACAGTTCCATTGTGATCGCATTCTATGACGCAGCGATGGTTTTTTAAATAGCTTATAAATTATTGAAAAAGCACTCGTTTGGGTTTGATTTGACATTTTGTTAGAAAAACCTGCACTGATTAGAGTAAAGTAAATTTACTTCTATCAATGTCTCCATGAAACTTGCGGCTTAGTTCCATGCGGTCCGACAGAAAGCTGCTTTCGTCGTCCAGGGCAGCGTACTCGTAGCGAGGGTACCTACAGAAATGTTTGATTCCACATTGGTAATCTCACGCAATTTCTACATTTTTTACTAAGATATGTCTCTTTATAGTCACCTGCATCTTAATATTGCCCATACCATGACAGCCACAAGTGCCAGAAGTGCAAAGACAGCCAATAGAACTATCTGCAAATCAGAACAGTGTCCTCCAGTTAATCAAGACACCTTGAGATGTTACTTATGATATGCCTGCCTGTTTCAAATAATCATAAATAAATCATCTTGTCCGATAGTTTCATCATGCTTCAAATACACAGATAATGTAGTTTTTGATCAAACTAAACTGCAAAATGTCACGCAAAAATAATTTTACCAAATAAGAACTAAGCTACTCAGTGATATGAGAGAAGCTAAAGCGTTAGACATCAATATACACTAGGATATCGATATATTGAACCTACATACAGGGTATTTATTTTTATCTGTTACAGATTTTTTTTATAAAGCAGCTATTGAAGCTACATGTACGCCATTTTTGCAGGTGGGTTACACAGCCAGGCGGACATCCTGTCAGAAGGCGTATGTAAGTACTGGACGACTAATTACCTAAAATTCATTACTCGAATCTTTACTTGGGCATTTTGACAGCAGAATGGAAGACAATCATTGTTGGAAGCCATGCTATTTTTTAAAGGTCCCGACATGAGGATGTGCGCTGAACCAACACCACGTAGATAGGGAAAGCTTGTTTACTCGTCGCCGTGACGTAACAATTAGGAGTCAGCCAATGAGGATCGTGTTTTCAACGGCCGTAGCCAATCACGAACGTGCTCTCAGCGGTCGTGGCCATGAGGACGAACCACCGTCGTCTGCGAGCTGTGATTGAGCGTCCTCACGTACTAAATGGGAAAACTTGGAAATAAAGCGCAAAACCGTCCCAAACTTTCTCGAAACTGATTTTCTGGAAAGAGTCTTGCACTTTTTGCCTCAATATTTCGGTCTGCAGGTTCCAGGTGAGCTTCAATCATTTGCGTGTTCTTGAATTCGCAGAACGGTGAATCGGAGTAGCAGACGAATTCTCACTTTATATGTCCACGTAGCGAAGGAGGCAATAAGCAGGCCTTTTGTATCTAGGTGGCGGTGGCTTGTCACTCTTTTTGCACTTGGCAAGTGCGTAGTGCGTAGGGGTGCGTAGGGGTGCGTTGGGTTTCGGCTCATTTGCATGGCAAAATTTTGAAATTTATACTCCAAAGTATGTGCTCGTCTCAGGATATTTAATGAGGACAATGAATTTATGTAATATCTAGCACCAATTCTGCTATCTCGCATTTCCCGGAACATGTCTAATTAATAAGGTAATTCATGGATCTTAGTTAATTAGTCGCCAAGTACCTACATACGCTTTCCGACAGGACGTCCACATAGCCCACCTGCGAAAACGATATTTGTGTAGCTTTCATGGCTTTTTAACAAAAGATCTGTGACAGATAAAAATGAACACCCTGTATGGTGAAGAAGTCCTGTAGTTCCAATCGAATGACACCCGTGTATCGTTTTTACTAAGGTGAAGATGGTTATACTGAAGAAGTTAAAGTAGTGAAGATAAATATTTTCCACAGGGCCACAAAAGGAAAGTTTCTGATCATGCTGTGCGTTGAATGTTAATACTTAAGAATGTCAAAGTTTGCATGCTTCTTGAGGAGCAGAATCTGCTATCACAAAGAAGCTGCCGGTAGCATGAAACATAAAGACATTGCAGGAATGTTGAGGATCTCTTAAGCATTGTGAAAGAGAGTGGAAAGGAAGGAGGTGTGATTGTGGCGTTAAGGTGTCACAAAGCTCACGCAAAGAACATTCCTGCGTGGAGCACACTTATCAAAGAGAAAGCATTGGAGCTAGGGGATGAAGTGTAAGGGATAAGTGTAAAGGGTGTAAAATGTGCCTCATCTTCAGTGAGAGTCGGCCTGCAGTTGACACAGGGTGAGCGAGTAAAGGCATTCACTGACACTTAAATGTTCTGTCCCTCTTACACCCTTGTCACACAGGCACGAAAAATTATATTAAGTGCCTAGTGAGTTAAGTTGTGATGTCATTCGTGCGGTGATACACGGACAGTGTCGATACAATCGGGTGCTATCGGGGTTCTTCTTTCCTTTCTGTCCAGCACGCGGCCCACAGTTAGAGGTGCGCATATTGATCAAACATGCATTCCTCGCACATGAGCACATGCTGTAACATTCAATGTGCTTCACATAGTTTATTGTTGTACTCAGATAACATTTTCATCAGACGTGTGCACAAATTGCTACTACATCGTGTACGCGATACATGATACAACGTAATACACGATTAGAATTCGGGGAGAAGTCGGGTTTCACCTGAATTGGTCCGAAACTGATTCGGGAGGGAACAATCGGGCGGAATCAGGTTTAACCTGAAAAGGTCAGACCCTAATTATATGTGGTAGAAACCGCTAATTACCGACATAGTGAAGATATTGATGCAGTGAAGGCTTTCAATGGTCCGACCACCTTCACTGTAAAGAGGTTCGACAGGTAATAGGGTGTGTGGAGATAATGCACACCCATGTCTGTGCATGTAATGTGTTGTGTGCATACTTTACCTGCACACACCTTATTCTAGCTACGTAATACAGACAGTTTTGCGTGTGCTTACGGCTGAATTCATAGCTCCAAGTCATCGCACCACAGTGCCCGGCGTCTCACGTGCAAATGTGTATCCTCGTACGGTGTGTGCAAAACTTGCGGTGCGCACTAAGGCAGTGCTGAAGTTGCAGTGCCGAGGGAACGTTGGCAATTCCAACGTAGTCTTGTGGACACGGTTGTGAAACATTCGTTTCGTACTGTTCGGCATTTCCTTCAATCCAACCGCTCCTAGCTCGTGCAGACAAATGCTGCGAAGCATTGCAGAAAAGCGTTCGTAAGGTGCATCTCGGAAGCGAATAACTCACCCAATAATATTCCCTCACAAACGAATCGAAATCATGTGCCATGTCGACTACTATCATAAAAGTATTCGGCAATCGGTAGAGTATATCATGCTTTTGCAGACTGCGCTACACGGATATCCATGTGTAGCTAGAAACTCGTAATGTTTCATCTGCGCGAAGGCGGGTTACTTATCCCTTGGTGAGCCCGCTTTGCTGCTTGCAGATAGGACATTGACGAATGGACTGAAAAAACATCCGCACGAAGCAAATATTGATAGGAAAAATCCGTGTATAAGTCAAATCATTCTCGTAACGTTCCCCCGTTCCAACCGCTAACCCGACGGAAAAACAAAACAAAACATTGGCAAAATGGTATCTATAGCGATGCGATTGACCTTCACCTGGAGCGCAAATCGAAACTAACATGAAGCGCAAACATGGAGGCCTTTTGATCATTTCTAAATCTGCATGCGCACATGCGCTAAATCGTACTATACAGTATACGTAATTTGTTGCGAAAGACAAAGTCAACGTACACAAAATTTTTTTTTTTGTTTCTTACACGCGATTTGTTAATATTTGCTTCTTCTTGCTTTATTTCTCAACGGATTTCGTGCGACGAAGTGCTCTCGCATTTGGTGGTGAAACGACTGATGGTTTTCAAGCAGACCTCAGGGCCCGCTTAGGTAACCGGGAGAGAGAGACGACGTCAACATATTTCGCATCATCGCTCCTGGTGGAGTCCTTGATGGAATAAAAAGGGCTCGGAACAGTCTTGCCGTTTCCGAGATGGTTGTTCCATTATCAACAAAATGTTTAGCACACGCAAACCATTTTTCTTTACTGTTATCGTTATATTTGTATGATTCATGATCTTGATGATATAGAAATAAAAGAACAACTAACACAACCGTACGTGCCCTTTAGCGCGGTCGTTCCAAGGGGGCGAGAGGGGGGCCCTTGCCAGCATGGGCATGCCGAAAGGGGACAAAGGGAGCCTGCCCATGTAAAATTAAAATATCATGAGAGCGCACCAGGGCGACAGGTCCCGGAAGCTCATAATGTTGGGCAATAAAGCAAGAACCGAAAGGATTTTGCAATTTAGAATAAGGATTTGTCTATTTCACTTTGCAGGAATTCCCTTTTCGTTTTCTTTTTTCTTTTTTTCATTCTACATTTTGCCAGTATAGTGCTCTGCAGTGCATAGCGTTCATGCAATAAAATAAACTACGTCACGTGCCATGTGTGCGTGACGAAATTCAGGGCTTCTTTTTTTATAACCTTTATGAAATTTTTATAATAAAGCTATATTTAGAGCTACCTTGACGCGGTTTTCATACGTGTAGGTTATGCGGCCAGGTGGACATCCTTTGGGAAATAGCATGTAAGTGTTGGACGACTCATTACTTAAAATTCATTAGTTAACCCATTAATTGATGTTTTCCTGGAAATGCGAGATAACAGAATTAGAGCCAGCCATTATTTAAATCCATCCTCTTTTCTAAATATCCTGAAACGAGCACGTACTCTTATATATCTATCAGCAAATTTTTCCTGTGCAAATGGGCCGAAACTGAAACCACGCGCTTCCCGAGCGCAAAAAGTGGGAAAGGGTCATTCGCGTCGGAGCGCCACGTGTTTTGTAGCTATCGATCTGATTGGAATAAACGCTGATCTGTTGGCCACCTATAGACCGCGTTCCGGCACCAGCTGGAGTTATGGCCATGTCACGTTGAGACTGTGGGAGGTATCCGGGTTCGAATCCCGGTGCCGTACGTCTGTGCTGTCTGGGGTTCTTCCTGGGCTTTCCTCAGACGCTTTCAGACACACTCTTTCTTTTGAAATTCCATGTTAGCACCGCGAAGCAACTGTGGCTATGAGCGGCGTACAGACGTGGACGGATGTAGAGAGGACAGCAGGAAGGAGTGGGGGACAGGGGGGTTCGTATGCTTCCTGGGCCGACTTCAGGGGGAACTGTGCCGACATTCGTCTGGAAAGTCTTCGGAAAACCCAGGGAAAACCTCAGACAACACAGCCGGTGACAGGATTCGAACCCGTGTCACCTCCCAGTCTCTGCGTGTACAGCGATCATCTGCCACGGGAGCTGGTTTCAGACACACTGTAAACGTATTTCTATTCGCGATATATTAATTCTCGCGAATTTCGCGCCCGCTTAAAAATCGCGAAAAAGTGTACTCGCGAACAAAGCTTGACGTTTATCCCGCGAAAGGAAACAGCCCTGTGGAACCGCGAAATTAAGTACTCGCGAATAACTTCGCAAGTGACTGAATGCGCGATTCGCGAAAATTAATACATCGCGAATAAAAATACGTTTACAATATGACGTCACAGTTTCCTTGAAGGCGGTCCAGGACGTACATTCCCCTAGGGCGTCAGTCGTGACGTTGCCCACCGCTGTGAGGCCGACAACGGCGCCACTAGCACCACCACCGGCCCTTGGGAATCATGAGTTTTAGTATATCGTACGCTAACACCTTTGCGTACGTAAGGAACAGAGTTTGTGGTTCCGCGCACGAGCAAGACATAAATAGAGACTTGCGCAGAACCACGAACGCTATCCCTTACTTACGCAAAGGCAATAGCGTACTGTGCACTGAAACTCTCTAAAAATGTGAGTTTTAGTATACCGTGCGCTATCGCCTTTGCGCTTGTAAGGGATAGGGTTGGTGGTTCTGCGCATGCGCAAGACACTATACGTACGCAAAGGTGACAGCGTACGTTATACTAAAACTCACTCGTGTGTCTTTTCATGCGGGATTGCACGATTGCAATTACACAGTTCCTAGAGCGCGCTTCCCAGTGATAAGGAAGTGCTATGGCAGGTGTAAAGAAGAATGATTTTGCGAAAGGAAGGTGTCGGCTTCGTTTGCGATAGGAAGAAAGAAAGGGCCGCGCACTTGGCTAATCTTGCGATTTCGTGCACAAGCCCAGAGCAGTGCGCGCTATCGTTATCGTACCTTTTATATCGTATAAATCAATGAGGTAGAAAGACACTTAGCTTATCAGCAAACTTCCCAACCATTTCGCGTTGTTCAGCACCGTGTCTCTGCCTGTCGAATGACATCACGAACCACTGTATAAAAACGACACTAGGCGAATGTTCCACCCACTTTCCTTTCAGTCGCTTGCAACTCATTGGTCATGTCGAAGCCATGCAGAACAGCGCTCTTCGTATCTTACATGCTCGCCCTGGTTTCCTGCGCAAGAAGTTCCATCACTGCTTCGAATGGGACAGCGAGACCGAATACCTTTCCAAGTTTGGACGGCAGTCATGTAGTTGTAGAGGTAAACGCCCGTGACCTATTCCAATTCACAACTGCTCGGAACGAAACCCAGAACCCTGACCCCACGAACAAGAATGCGTCGACCACCAGTGAAGGATTGACATCTGTGCGTGATGCGAGGTCTATCGAAATGGATAGTATCTTGAAAGCAACTCTCACGTCAGAACGCCCTGTGGTGCTTACCCAAGTAACTTCCGAGGATAGTGCAAATAACGAAAACGAGACACTAGCGTCAGCTATTCCAGTTCATGGGTTTTACATGGTGCAACCTCTGATTGCTTTCCATTCCCCTAATGAGAGCATACCCTCTACCGTTCACCAGCCTGCTGGAACCACATCGAACCCAGACGTGCTGCTCGGTAGAAGTCCAGGAGACTCGGTCATTTCGGAAGAGGCCGAGAGAGGGACAGGGTCCTCAGCAATGGCCATGTCTTTAACTACATTCCGTGCAAGTCCTGTTATGTCTACAACAGCACCTCCAAAAGCTGTAGATGTACGAGCATTCGGCGAGAAGTTAACCACCACTAGGAGTACTGTAGCTGAGGAACCTCGCATCAAGGAGACTTCGGTCTCTATCGGGACCGCGACAAGCTTGCTGAACGAAAATGTTGCCAACGTGACGTCTTCGCTGCCTGACTGGTCGAAGTCTACGGCGCTTGTGCAGAATGCGACCGTAAGAAATCTGGATGAGGGCATCACCAGCGCTTCTACAGAACCCCAACAGAATTCAACAGAGGCCTTCAATCTGGCGTCAAACGGGACAACGTCAGTTCCTCTCGCTTTGGAACTAGCTTCCCCAACTCTCTCCACCCCCGCTGATGGTATCGCTTTGAGGGCTGGTTCTGTGACGCCAATGGACAATATTACCACAGTTTCAAAGTCCGATGGTGTGAAAGTTGAAACCACGGCTGGCGATGAGCGCGGAAGCAGTGCTTTTAAATCTCAAACCAAGGGCAGCACTACGGGAACACCAACTACAGAAATTGCTAGCTCCCCTTTGCACACACAATTGAATGTGGCACAAACTACTTCGCAAGGTAATGTACTTTATTAAATTACGCCCCCCCCCCCCCCCCTGTTAAACAATGGACACCTCCTTTCATACGTAGATGCCCTGCAGACTTCAACGCAAGTCTTGCAACATAGGCCACCGACGACAACGCCAGTTTCAAAGCGGTCTGGACCTATTCCCGCTAGGCCAATCACTGTTCCGGGACCGGAGTTCGTCGTACCGTTTTTGCCTCAAAGCAGTCGCGCGTTTGACGACGTTATAGGTACAGAATTCATCCGGAAAGGCGCTTGCGGGAAATGCCAAAGGCAGCTGCGGTTCTGTGTGCAGAGATGTTTCGACCATCACAGCTGCGAGGCTCCACATAACACCGGTAAGAACGTACGGTAAAAAGATTGTTGCATGAAGTGTTCGCCAGCCGTTGCACATATTGTACTCGACAGTGAGCCGCAGGACTTCATGTAGTCGTGCTTTCGTGTTCAGCATTTGCATGTGTAAGCATTTCACTGTTGCACTTCATCTACTCTAACCATTTCTGTTCCAGCTTTGACGTGTCCGAAAATCCAGGTTCCCTGCTTCCCTCCTTTCAAGACTGAAAAGGACCAGTGCGAGTCGAGTGCAGACTGCGAGGGACTCAATAACCTTTGCTGCCTTGTCGGTTGCACAAGAAAGTGTGTCTCTGGCTTAGTTGTTCCCGTTGGACAGTATTAGAACGTAAAGTTAATTCATTTGGTGATTGACTGATTTTACACTGCGTTTTTATACCTGTTCTGTTACTTCGAAATTTTACTGTCCGTGCCTATATACCGACGTCCAATAAAACTGTTTTTAAGAATTCGCATCATTTTTTATTACTTCGTCGCACCGCCAAACAATTTACCGAACTAAGCGGTACATATATTGAAGGGTAGAAATTTGAGCGATCCGGTGGGGAGCAGCAGATATTTCGAACACCTTGTTGTTCTAAGCGATATACGGGTTGACAACGTGGCCTTAGGGAAATCATCGTGCTGACTTGTTCTTAGCTGTCACCTCACTTTTTTTTTTTTCTTTCGCTAGCGCCGAAATTCTGCGTTCCTCTCTGGCCAGTCACTCTGAAATTGATCTGTACAAAGCAAGACTTCAGTCGAAGTCTGTCATGAGCATCTGATAATGCTCTTCTCAATGTAAAGTACCCCTGAAAAGGTAGGCTTGTGTCGAAAACGAAGGTACCCCAACCTACACATAGCCTTTTTTTACACATTTTTTTTACACATGGCCTGGTGGTACTTAACTGCAGCAAGAAAACTTAATCCTTTTATACAGGATAGACTCACCTCAGTCATAATCATTGAAACAAAGTTGTTGCAACTGCTAGGTAAATGACACCGTAACGTGCAAGGCTTACGTCTCGGAACATGTTACGCATCGTGTGATTAGCAGAGAGATGTCCTTTAGGAGGTTTGAAACGCTAGTTGCAGACGACAGCAAAACCCGTGGAGTTCCGGTTTCGTATTTACACGCGATGATTCCTCCCTTCCAAGGGAAGTTATATCCCCATTGACAATGCGACCTTTCGTAAAGGAAGTGTTCATCACGCTGGATATACAATTTTGCGACAAACAACATATATCTGATTTTGCTTTCACATCTTTTTTTTTTTGCTTATCGAAGCGAGTGACCATAGCAGGAATACACGCATGAAATGCTGCCCTCTGCTAAAACACGAGTAAATGTATGACCATCATGAAACCGAAAAAAAAAAGTATTGGATTGGACAGCCAGTGTTCTTTCTTGGGTGGTTTAGAGTCCGACGTAGTCTTCGCCCATGGCCGCCCCGCGCTGCGCGCCGACGGCCAGCGTTCGCTACGCCACGCTTTCTCATCCTGCCGGGATCATAGACCGACGCGATTCGGCGCAGCGCAACGAAAACAGCACCGGAGATTTTCACATTTCGTAGTGGGAAAGCAGTCATATCTGTACCCGCGTGCTGGAATTAGGGTTGCCACCAGGCCGATATTATACCGGCACGGACGGTTATTTGCTCGCTCTGCCGGTACATTGTTGGAAAAAAAGGTATAAATAAGGTATGATAATGTGCTCTTATTGCTCTTATACCCCTTTTATACCTTCTCAGCTTCAGCTGTATACCTTTGGAGGGTATAGAAGATGTACAAATTTCCTATTACCTCCAACCCTTCTCGACGGTATGAAAGAGGTATAAAGGAGGGCTAACGTACCATATTTATACCTCATCACCACGCGTTTATATCCGGTACCAGGAATATAGATCACCAGGCTATGCCTTTCACGGTATAGATGAGGCTGCTATACCTTCTGTTTCTTTATACCTTTACTTCCGCAACATGCTGCATCACATCATTATTATTTTTTTCTTGAGACGGTATCAGCTGAGTTAAACGGATATTTAATTAAGGAACACAGACATCAGTACAGTACTATCTGAATCCACATGGTTAGCTTATGGCTGTATAATATCTGTATTGCTGGAACGTTGAATCTAGATGTCTTCACCATTAGGGTTGCGTACTTGACGAAAGCTGCTCATGGGGTAACTTCGCCAATAATCCTGGCGGTTACCGTGGTACAGGGAGCTTCCCAATGAAGACTTCTGAGGGATGCTCGCATGTTTTCTGTGGTGGGTAGTCCTCTTGGACTACCCAAATCCCAGAGCAGGAGGGTTAGCACGCCTCTCCATCTCCTGTGCCACCATCATCTCTCCCGTTCTTTCACCCTCCCCCCTTCACCCTCCCCTGGGTGCACCGAGCCGCCACTTCAGAGCAGGCTGACCGCACCTTCCCCCTACATCACCCCCCCCCCCCCCCCACGACACCGGTATATCAGTATTTGTTGCTCTGTAAATGTCTATCTCGCGATACATCGTGATACACACTTGATGACTGCGCAGAGCGATCGTGCTCCTTGAAAATTTTCTTGAGTTTTTAATTACATATTTTCTTTTCTTTTTTTTTTACATGGGGAGTAATGTGCACGAGCTTTGCTTTCTACTTCACAACCATACGCGTTTGCGTGTACGTGTTTGTAGTACGCGTGTGTGTGTGTATGTCAAAAAATTTTCTTCCCTCCAAAGGTGATTTTTCTAGTTCCCTCCTCTAAAAATGCCTATGCCTAGGTGTGATTTAATACCATGATGGTACTCGTGCAGACTCTCACAGGGGTATAGAGCTGTACCCCTAAAGGTATGGTATATATAACTTTGTTGAGGACGATTTTTTATACCTGTAAGCGGGGTATAAAATAATACCTAAGAAGGGCTGAGTTGTTGAGCAGGCGATCTATACCTCTAAAGGTATAGATTTTTCTCTGAGTGTATTTGTGGCTTAAGACCTTTCACAGGGGCTTTTACGGGGTTTTTCCTTCAACATTCACTACAGCTTGAATAAATCTGGAGCACAGGCCCAACTCCGCAGCAGTCGCCAGTAGTTTTCTTATTCATAATTATTATTATTATCACTGTTATTCATTAAGTGTTGTGTTCGGAGGGGACAAGATCAGTGGTTGTGCAAAGCTGTTGGTGATTGTGCCGAGCCAGCTAGAACTTAGGCCGTATACAACCATCATGAGATCTCCGCCCGCAAAGAAGGGTTTGTCTGCGTCGACGTGTTTTTCAAAGTAAGTGGCAGTCCAATCCGGTTGCTCCAATACGATCCAGTGTAGCGTTCATGCCTGTTTATAGCAATTTCTAGCATCAATGATACAGCCAGACACAGGAAGATATGTTTCCTCGTATTATCTTGAGCGAGCACGCTCTCTCTCTCTCTGTGAGAGTCCACCCCTCACCCACTTCCCTTTCCCGCGAGCCTTTCCTCCTTCCCCTCTATTCCACCTCCTCTCCCCCAGCCGGTATTTTTCACTACGAAAGGTGGCAACCCCAGCCAGACTTGCACGTATTTGGAGTATTGTATTTAGAATACTGTATTTTGGTACTCTGTTGCGGTATTTTGGTACTCTACTCAATACTTTGTTTTGTGTATTTGTACTCTATTTAAAATACATTTTTATGGTATTTTGTACTCAATGTTCTAATTACATATTCAGGATCCCCTTCTCAAATTTTGTGTCTCGTCTTTCCATTATCTTGCTTGTTCAGTGGAAATTCCTCGAGTCCCTCGGACTTGTCCCGGACATTGGCCCTTCTTGGAAGTCTCCATTTAGAGATCTTGCCCCGTGTATACTACAGTCACTATACAGGGTGTCCCAGAAAACGTGTCATTGAATTATAATTAAAAAACTACGCCACCTAGAATCATGCGGTCAACAGCATTTGTTCTTATTAGGTTTTTGCCACCTTCTAATGTGAATGTCATGTACTCCAAGTTTAATTATGTAAATATTTGCGAACTGAACTCGGAAATTTGCCAAGTAAAGGTCACTTTTTTACCCCAATATGAAGAGCGTGCCGAATTCACTCAAATTAATGATAATTCACAGTGATATTCACGAGCTATCCCATCGGAAAAAATAGCCGAATATCATGGTTTTCGGAGCACCGGACATAGCGCGCGATGACTTTTTGAGCGCTATCGCTCTCAGTGCGACGAAAGGAGGTTCCGAAGCCAGCCCACAGAGTGATAGTAGAAAAAGTAATAGTTCTTAAAATTGGGAGAGGGAAAGCATTATCCCAGCGAAAGTCGGACGTGATAAGCCGTGTCTGTTTTATCTCTTTCTGCGATGTCGGTGAGGGCTGGATTTCCAGCCTCCTTTCGTCGGACCGACAAAGATTGCCCTGAAAAATTCGTCGTGCGCTATTCTGTGCGACCTCCGTAGAGCATGATGTTCGGCTATTTTTTCCGATGGGATAGCTTCTGAATATCCCTGTCAATTATCATTAATTTGACTAAATTAGACACGCTCTTCCCATTGCTGGGGTAAAAAAGTGACCTTTACTAGGCAAATTTCCGACTTAAGCTCGCAAAAATTTACATAATTAAACTTACGTTACACGACATTCACACGAGGAGGTGGCAAAACCCCAGTAAGAAGAAATGCCGTTGGCCAGATGACTCTAGGTGGTGTAGTTTTTTTATTATAATTCAATGACACGTTTTCTGGGACACCCTGTATAAGCTTTATGTAGTGACTGTAGTGTATACTAATCCTTGGCGAGTGAGGGTTCTATTATGTGTGCCCTGACGCGGTAACGCCGAATTCTGACCTCGCCGAGCAGGGACCTGCCAGAAGTTTGCTTTGTTCTGGGTCACATATACTTGGTTGAGTTATGTGGTATATTTTTGTCATCTTTTGGGGACTTGTGTTTAGATGACTCATTTCACACAGGGACGGCTTGCGTAGTACGCGGGGTATAGGTGATTCCTGTCACATAGCGGTGACTTGCCGCATTGACCAGTGACTGGTGACTTTTTGCGTTTAAGGATAAATAGTATCTTAATTGTATTTCAAATACTTATTGAAGTATTTCGTACTCTATCTTAATTACTTTAATTTTCATGTAATTATACTCTACCTTAATTACATTCTAACGTCAGTATTTATTATTTTATCTTGAGTATCTTGTACATGTCTGCCTAGCTGGAATTCGACTAAAGACAATCCGTGTTCCCATCGTTGGCACTGTTGTGTTTGTATTACTGTAATACGTTTAGTAGCCCCAAACCTGAACAGTGAATTAAATAAGAAAGTCGCACGTCTTCCCAGTTGCTCTTCTTCCTTTGTTTGTCTGTATAGTCCATCCGTCATTTATTATATAGGTACGGATGTTCCTTTCCAGTTTCGATCAAAAGCTCAATGGGCGACGCCATGTGGGAAATGCGAGTCCACCGGAGCCCACACCGTGCACAGCTCGCTGGCTACCGTCAGATGTAGAGCATTGTTCTACTTCCCCGACGGCGGCTGGCGTAGTCCCACGTTGCCGGCGCCCTGCGCTTCGCCGAGTGTCGTCGAATTATGAACTCACCGGCGGCGGCTCGCGATGCGCGGCGCTGCGCGTACCACCAGGAAGCCCTCGAGAGCAAACATGTGTATTTCCACCTTTTGCTATGTGGTATCTTCCTTCGATCGCAATGGCTCGACGGGATGATAACGATTAGATAACAGGAGAGCGACCTGCCCATGACTACGTGTAATCCTTATACTAATATTTAACCAAAAAATCAGCATGTTCCCATTTCACAAGTTGCAGGCAATGGAAATTTTACGTCGAGTTAGGTTTGGTGAGGATAGTAAAGTAAAAAAAAAATGCAGATGCGGCTTCTGCAACACAGGAACCCACCATCTCCACATCGCTTATGTAAGAAGGGCAAATAATTAAAGCTATCTGCTAAAATTACGACGTAGCCAACCGTGATATTCGTAAGAAATTTGATAAGGGCTCCAAACGAGGGGTCACTCTGGCTCCACTAATGAGCTAGACGCTCCAGAGCAACAGCTGCAGGAATACGCAGCAGGAAGAAACTCACTGATGATAACTTGTGTACATAACTTGTGCTTCTCCGCACGTGCGGAAATATTACGAATCCACCTTGCATGGTTTACAAAGCGAACTTCGGCCAATGACGTGGAGTGGGATTTTCTCTTATTTTTTACATGCAGTGTTCCTGCGCAGCTCTCTCGAAAGCCATTAGCCATTATATCTGAACCAACTTGGCTATATATAGACATGTGTAATTTATCCTGCTGCGCGAGAGCTGTGCACTCCAAAGCACTACACAAATTTTGGCTTATCGAAACGAGTGACCATAGCAGGAATACACGCATGAAATGAACCCCAGGAACACTGACGTCCGGCGCTCGCTCTGGTGAAGGCGCCTGGCGTCCCTCTCGCACCCTTTTGTGACTACACTCTGAATTTTCTTGGAAATCGTACAGATATCATTTTATTCTAGCAGAGTACGACGTGCCTGCCGCTTTACCATTTTATTGTGATAGGCATATGACACCTATGCAATACCAAGTCACTTCCTGTCCAATGGAACTTCTATGGCTTCACGAAGACAATGAGAACCAAAGGCAAAGCCACACTTCCAATTTGCTTACAAGTATATCTAACAATGGCATGACGTCTTGAGTATAGTGTCTCCTGGTTAAGACCTCCGAGCTCTCTTCACTACATTCACTCTGTTAAAATTTCACTCTGGGCATGCAGCTCTTCCAGTGCTCGGCGCAGGGACCTGCGCTTTTGCACTGACGTCATGGACAGGTCATCGTAGGTTTCACTCCGGTTTCTGCCCGTTCTGCTTTCGCCTCTACCGCTGCAGAACCAATAGTATGTCAAGTGTACTACGAACCAAGCTAACAAGGCGCACATCATGCAAATAAGGAACAGCTCCACGTAGGTGATGAGGCTCATGAAAGATTTCGGACTCATGCCTTGCGACGGTATCCTCACCACGGAGTTACTTCCACCAATTGAATAGAGGTATACGTTCATTTTACGGAACAGATAGTCCGAGTAGGTTTTCCGCTTTTCCACGTCTTGTATGGACGACAACTGGATCTGAAGTTCCGCAAAGTACTCCAGCAGGCGCCACGGCAAGGTCGGGTCGTTCAGAGGGTAAGTAACGTCACCGACTTTGATACCGATTGCGGTGGGAAGTAACGCATCTGACATCTTGATGGAGTCGTCGGTGCCGTCGAAGTCAGGTTTCTTGCTGGAAGAACTCTGGTTGCCTGTTATTATTAAGGGTGAAGTATTAGGGCCGTTGGTTCTACCTTAACGTGTCAGACAAGCGCACCAAATTTCATATCGAGGTTCACCTAGCCTTCAGAGCAAAATGAGTTTCAAGTATAGCATTTTGATAGCGAGGATAGTTGAGTCGCTTACGAAGGCGGGTATTATCGCCTGTCCAGTGAAACCGATCGTGATTTCAATTGAAATGGCCGAACCGGAGTCCTCGCGGGAAGGGACAAGAATTGAACATTCGGTCGTGGATACTTCTACTACGACAAGTCTTTTTAAAGCTCTCTGGTCGAATATAAAGAATAAATAAACGAAAATGTTGCTTAAGGAGTCGGGGTGGCAAGTTGCTCATGCGGAAAGACGTGGATCTGCATTGCACTCGGAGAGGTGGGTTTCTGCGGTAACCGGTTGCGTCAGAACACTAGAGAGTTTTAGTGCATCGTACGGTATCGCCTTTGCTTACGTAAGGGATAGTGTGGTAGCTCTGCGCAATGCATGAAGTTCTCAGTGTTGCGCGTGCGCAGAACGACCAACGCTATCCCTTACGTACGCAAAGGCGATAGGATATGAATGCACTAAAACTCTCTACTATCCCTTGACTACACAAGCCGCGGTTACATGAATGCGACAGAGGCGTATCGTGTCGAGAACCTCCTCGCACCTATCTCGACCGGTGGATTGGTTGATGTCGCCTGTGGGAAATGATTTGTTGCGATAAGTCGACACGATACGATAAGCTTGTAAACGCGGCTATTATACGTAGTGCCACAGTCATGCACACAAGCAATTACAGGGGTCATCCACTTGGCCATTGCTTATCACCGACACATATTACTCCAATCATGTTCATCTGTTCACGCTGATGTTCACTGTTCATGTTCAATCACGTCTACGCGACGCGTATTCAGCTTCCTTTACACTAATGAGGCAGATATGAAGAGAAAGAACGAGCGGGATGACTTGGAGCAAGCGACGCATGGATGAGTGTTAGCTTCTTGGGTGTGTAGTTTCGACTTCGCACACGTCACGTTGGGAGGCATTTTGGTACACGCTTTTGACATAACCATGTCATGGGTAATTTACTCAAAATATGTAACTAATTAAGTTAGTTGTCTTGCAAAAATAGTAACTAAGTTAGTCTATTTTCAATATAACTAGTTACAGAATGACACTTGGGAACTGGCTGGCTGGCTGGCTGAGGGAAAATATTGCAATATACCTGGGTAACTTAGTTACAGTGACACTTTACAGTTGCTTTAACAAAAAGAGGCAACTAGTTACCGCTGCAAATTTCTTTTGTGGAAAGTAACTATAGTTATAGTTACAGTTAACTTGTAACTTTACTTCTACTACAAGTTAGTACTTCTTCTACGTACTACTTCTACTTATTTCAAGTTACTACCCGAGACTGGACACAAATATCGATAAGCGCCACCACCATGAGTACCACCATGAAGGAGCTACATCTCACCTTTCAAGAGGACTCTATTAAATCGCCACTGCGCAAATGTCTTCCTTATACCAGACGGTGAAGACACATTCCCTTGTGGCGTATCGGCGATGATTCGAAAAACTTTGCTGCTAGCGTTGCTGCTACGGGGACTTCGCTTGAACTGGTCCTTGCAGAAGTCCACATGGAACTTGCTGAGGACACCGCACGTCCACAGCTTCGCAATGTACGTCTCCATCAGCTCTTCCGATGGAAGTTGCTGTGCCTCGACGCTATGATCGCTTCCACTCCAAACGAATGAGAATGTACCAAAGAGAGGAAGCAGTGGCAGCACAAGGACAGCACGCGCTGCCATTGCTTTCCTCCTCTTTTTCGAGTCCTAGGCTGCGATGTACGTCAAATGAGTTTGACAGCCACTACGGATTAAATCTCGTGTCTTCATCACCCTACCGAATTTATATCATTGCAACCTACGCGTCCCTGTATTCTCTCAAAATAGTTTCTGTGTAGTATTTTTTCCTTCCTTTTTCTTTTCTTCATCTTTTTTCTTTCCTTTTTTTTTTTTTTAAAGGCACGGTCGCATCCGGTAACCCAACTATGACACCGATACCACAATGTTGGGCATCTACCGACAATCAACTTGGCTATTTTTTTTTCCTCCGAAAAGTTCTTAGATATTAAATAAACGAATTTTAAAGGTTAGCGCTGCTTCCGCAGCTGCCGATCGAGGCTCCGGCGGCGTGACGAGGAAGCGGCGGAGTGAGAAGTCGGCGGCATTCCTTTTTCTCAAGGTCGGTCGCGCCATCATTGGTTCTCAGGGAGTGACGTTTTCTCGTTTTGCCAGAGAGGGAATTCCGGCATACTCTCAATGTCCGGCGTCTGTTCTTGTCATGTATTCCATCGAATAATTAACAGTCAACTACGCCACCTTTTCGCGTGGGATTTTCGATACCGTGGTCAGTGGTCCACGAGGAATGACACTATAGTTTCCAAATCGACTGGAACGGGTGCGACCGTCGCTTTAATTCCCTGTTAGCACCGCGAACCGACTGTGGCTATGAGCGGCGTACAGACGTGGACAGATGGAGAGTCGACAGCAGGAAGGAGTGGAGGACAGAGGGCTTGGTATGCGTCCAGGGCCGACTTCAGAGGGAACTGTGCCGACATTCTTCTGGAAAGTCTGCCAGAACACCCAGGAAAAACCTCAGACAGCACTGCCAGTGCCGGGATTCGAACACGCGTCACCTCCCAGTCTCAACGTGGAAGGCGATTATCCTAACCACTATACGCCACGCGAGCTGGTATCATAAAATTAATTTCCAGTTTTGAGAAGTGTGACGTCATGGGATGGCCAATCTACCCACGCGTCTGGCGACATTACTGCTCGAGGGCCTATTTCCGTCTCCTAACCACAGCTGCTGGCAGTCTTCCGACGTGGGGCGGAGAGCGAAGACGCGTGCTGTTGCTAAAAGACAGATGGTAGAGCTCCTGGTGACGTCAGCTACTCTTCGAGAAAATTCCTTTCGAAATTACTACTTTTGAAAATTCGTGGAAGCGCGTAATGCTCACTGGCATGATTTATATTTTTCGTACGGAGTCTTTGAGCGGAGTTGATTTAATAAAATAAACGTCGTTTTTTTTAGACCGTAGTCGTTGTTTAATTGCATTGAGATCCAGGGCCCTTCTGCATATGAAATGCACGTCACAATTCCTGACACGTACGCAAAATGAATTATGCACGCACAACTTAACACATATAAGAGCACGGATTCCGTCCTGCACCACGCCACCGTGCATTGGCTACCGGGTCAAATCGGACATAGAGGGAGTTTTGCACACGACCTACTACAACAAATCGTCGTGTGGCGCCCTTTGAATCCCGGCACCGTCTATGCCGAACATACAGCAACTATGACAATACGAGTGCGATGGAGCAGGGACAGCAACAGTGCTAGGTCGCCAGGTCCTTCAGTGTCTTCGTCCCTCTTCCTGGTGTCTGCCTCCTCAGGCTCAAGGAAATGCAACAATTTGCTCGCAAGAATGTGCTCGCTTGCCTCCTGCTTCGTTGTTCACGAACTATATATATATGCTTCCAAAGTTCACTGCCACGGGAGGGCAGCACCGATGCGCATGTGCATTTCAAGATGATGACGAAGTACAAGTAAGCCGCCCCACATATTTTGGCCAGCACTTCGGACGGCAGCACTGCGGTTGTAGATATGTCGCCAAAGTGGAGTAGAATATTATGCCCCTTGGCTGGGTTCTGATGCTCACCGTCGTCAACTTACACGTCTTCTGCGGGAAAGCGGATGGACCCAGGGACGTCCAAGATGACGAAGACAGCTCCATCGCTGCTGAACTTGGCCAAGTGTTGAGATCCAACCGTGACGTCCGAAAGGCACCTGGTCGTGAAGAATGGCCGCACGAGTACCCTACGCTCACCAAAAACGGCATACTTCTTCAGGTACGAGTCGCCATTTGATACTCGTGGTGCTACCGACCTAGCTCCGTTTGAGTTACAGCTATACTCGTGAAATGTAATAGACCTCACCCTGTTTGTAAACAAATGACGTCACAGTGTTCAACAGCGCCACCAATTTCGTAGACTTGAACTGCGCTCGAAGTTAGGGGCGTACAAGGTCGCGCCCGAAAGCCACGGTCTTGAGGGGGATTACGATGGTCCCTGAAAGGGACGCGACCTTCGGTCCTACTTTTCTTTGAAGAGGAGGCAGCAAACAAGTATCCATTCGGGAAACCCAGCCCTCCCCTTCAGATTTGTTTCGCTTTCAGTCTGTCTCCCAACGTCATGGTGACGTTTCTCGGGTAGAGGTCTATTGCTACGGTGACGGTAATGCTACGCAGGTTACGTAATTGGTTGGAACCGATTTAGTTTGATGATTGGGATTTAGTTTGATGATTGATTGGAAACGATTTGAAAACGACTCTTTTGTAAGTTTATCTCTGCACCGCAAGACTGTAGACAGACTACTGTAGATTAACTATACTGCACCCAAAATAGTTTCAAAAATGAGTAACAGTTATTTAACTATATACACGTCTTGTACTCAAAGGACAATTGCTTTTTTTTTTGTAGCTTAAACGATTCTTCTGTAAATTTCTGCCTGCAGTACTAAGACAGTATACCTATACTGCACCCTTGTTTGGGAGGACAAATCAGGTCGCTCCTCGGGTCGTAGGAGAGAGAGGGAAACTGATGAGCTGCGTCGACAATTTACCTATTTGCAAAGCGTGTAAGTCGTTTACAGCAGCCAGTTGCTTCGGGTGCTAATAGATGGCGCCACAGTAGCCACGCTATTGCTTGCCTTCTGCGAGTGCCTGTGTGCCTTTGCCTATGTGAGTGTTTCCGACCTTTTTTGCTGCTGTGCTACAGTTCTGTGCATAATCTGGAACAGCACAGCACTTGTTCCGTGATTGAGTGTACAAACTGTGAGAGAGATCTGATCGTGTGGGACGAAGCTGTTTGTTAAATTCACGAACCGTCGCTATACACTGCCCGCGTTCGAGGCCTTTTGCAATGCACGGGTTTCCACAGAGAGAGAAAAACACAAGAATGTCACAAGACATTTCGGGGGTTGTGGGTTATGGATGAACTGCTGCACCACGTTTGTGGTGAGAGTTTCACCATTAATTCTTTGATATTTTGCCGCCGGGAGATGGGGTGCTCATCGTGATCTCAGCACGTCATCGCTCCGCCCAACTGGTGGGAATAAAAGCCGAGCGAGACCACCTAGACAGAGAAAGCCTGCTTACTCGTCGACGTGACGTAACAACTAAGAGTCAGCCAACCAGGGTAGTGTTTTCAACGGCGGTAGCCAATCACGAACGTGTTTTCAGTGGTTGTTGCCATGGAGACGAACCACCGTGTGTGTTTTAAAATATGCTCCTCCCAATGGTCAAACGTCACGTGTTCCTATCCTTTTGCAGGGTGAGGCGTACGCCATCGACGATACTTCGCTCGCATGGCGCCTCATCAGGAACTACGCCACCACACAGCTTTTCGCCGTCAAGATATCCGGCAGCAACGACGCAATGCGGACCTCATTATTACGGCACAACGCAAAACGCTTCGACGAGTTCTTGGATCAAGTAGAAAAGGCCGAACCTCCTAGAAGCTTTCCCAGCAGGCATAATGTGCACGTATTCCAGGCTTCGGGTATCGTGTCCGAGGTTAACGTGTATGTCATCATCTGTATTACAACGGTACTCGTGGCGTTGCTTTCGGGCTACTTCGCCTACGTTGTTGTTAGGCATACTGGACTATTAGGCACTAATGCGGGGAAATCTCTTCACAACGACAAGGAAGCTCAGTGTCTACTCTCACGGAGTGCAGACTGCGGCGAACAGAGTCCGTAGAATTTAGCTTTCAAATTATTTCTGCTCAGTACTTGCCGATGTTGCCAGATTTGTCTTTCCACTTTGTGGTTGCATAGCGAGACTTCATAAACCTCCCAGTAGGTTTAAGAGTGCTGGATACTTCCAACCATATGCGTGCAAATATCTTCTTTAGCATTCCTATAGCCTCACAGTCGAGCATAGTTTGGCCTGAATTGTTCTTGCGCCACTAAAACTCAAATCATCGTCATCTTTATGAAAATTCTAATATTTGATAACTTTTTAATGGGTTGTGGAACGGCTGGGGATTTTCTCGACAACCTGGATATCATGTTGAGATTCTTTTATATGATGACGGGGCTATATATATGTGATGTGATACTGTTGCCCGATCGTTGGACATCATTAAAATGATTTGGACCGTTGTGTGCACTTGGTTTGTTCTTGTCGTGTATAGTCGGTGAATTGAGAGAGAGACGAAGAAATCATAGGCGAAACACGAGTATTCATATATCAGCACACAAGAAAAAGAGGTCGGTTAAATCTTCTGCTTCTATAATCAAGTGTGATCCGTGATTTTTCTCTTTCTACTGCTACACCCCGCATATGTGGCCCCTACATGTGTTTGTTTGAACTGTGAAATACACCATGAACCACGAAATTCCCCTTCAGAGCGTCTTATAATACTGTATAGGATCACTCGTAAATAGGTCCCGCTCTTTAGTGACTCTAGAAAGCCCCTCGTGCTCCTATATTTTATGGATGCAGCGAGCAGTTTGACCTATGCTGTACACTGTGCATTGCCTGCACGAGATAAATGTCTTTATGTTTAATATTCAGTGTTTTTTTTTCCTCCGACATGTGCCCTGATCACAATTTTCTCGCAAACACATGGCGGATCCAGTGGCGGATCCAGGCGTATGTTATATATTAGTTTTCCCCCGCTCTCCAATTACGGGCTTCGACAAATAAACATCCCCCAAAGAGGGTCTGAATCCGCCCCTGCGCAAACGTATTGCTACATTCAGTCCCGACCTCTGCAGCCCGTGTCTTCCCATTTCGCCTATTCCCATTTTGCCTAATGCTTCTTAGCGGATTATCTCGCCATCCCTTAGCAGATTCACTGACCTCGAACTGCAGGGGGTCCAATTTTGCCTAATGTATGCTGCAGACAGTCCCACTTCGCCTACTAATCCGTGTTACGTAAGAAAGAAGACGGTCCTCTGGCATGCTGCCAAAAGTCAATTTCGGATCTTCATATAACTTTACATGCAACCTTGTTGGTTTCACTGAAGCATGAGGTCTGTATTTATAATTCATATTACACTAGGGTTTCTTCCCTCATCTGTTGGTTCACAAATATAGACTGTGCAAGAGTGAAAACATAGTTTTTATTTACATTTTTTTAAATTAAAAGGGCAGCTTTGTTTTCTGCGCTTCAAAATTCTTCCAAATTTGCAGCTCTACTCAATATGCATTAGATGTCCCACGGCATCGAGGTACGACATCATGTCCCGTTCGCCATTCTGAATTATTGACTGCTCAATGACATTCTTAAGTAGCATCACAACTTTTTATTAATTCCAACGCCCTACGCCGGCTTTTTCAACTGACCCTAAGTGATTTGGGAGAAATTCACAGCACACCCTGGAGGAGACTAGAATTTGTACGACACCGACTAGAAAAGGAATTCCTGTCGGAAATATTTCCGTGTATAACTCCCACCGTTAGATAATGGGCAGGCCCTCTTCAGCGCACCTTTTTACCGAAAAACGCGCGCGTTATACACCGGAAAATACGGTGGTTAGGTTGAACGTGGGTTAAGGCGTCTCGCTCGGTGGTGTCGTGCTAGCTGGGAGGCGGTGGGTTCGAATCCTACCACCGGTTGTGCTGTCTGAGGTTTTCCCTGGGTTTTCCGAGACGAATACCGGCACAGTTCCCCCTGAAGTCTGCCCAAGACGCATATTAACCCCCTATCCCCCCACTCCTTCCTGCTGTCCTCTCTCCATCTGTTCTCATCTGTACGTCGCTCATAGCCACCTCTCATCTCCACATAGCCACCTCGCCGTCGCTCATAGCTTCGCGGCGCTAACACGAAAGAAAAAAAAAAAGTTAAATTAAACACGACTATAGTGACACCAGTTTCCATATTTAACATCGCTCAGGTGACACTGAACATGGCTCGAAGCCTTGTTTCATTCATCATGCTGTCCATCAGGAGTCACTATGTAAAATGCTTGTAAAATGTTGTTGTTGTATTTGTACATTATATTTACACCTTATATTTGCAAATGTAAGGGGTCTTTGTTTCGGACGACGTAAGGTAGTTGTCCGACGAGTACATTCATTTCTTGCACACGTCATCATCGGGTCGGAGCGTGTAAGTAACGCCCACTTGCCGACAGTCCGGTTTTGCCTAATGAGATTGCACGGCAGTCCCATTTCGCCTAACGGCTGTTACCCCTCCCGCCTCTTTAATCCGATAATCCGGGTTAGGCAAAATGGGAATAGGCGAAATGGGATGTAACCCTGCAGCCACCCTAGCGTTAGTACGGATGAGCCTTTTGAATTTCGTGTCCGATCCGCATCCCCATTGCCCGATCACTTTCTTATCCCCATCCGACCCGCAAAGTGGAACTCTACCAACAAGTCCACCGGCATAATCCCTATACCGCCCGGGAACGGATTGACAGGGTGCACATAGCGTGTTGTGGCCATTCATAACTAGTGGGGAATTCCCCCCTAGGGGAGAATTTGGGAATGTCATGAAGTGAGTGACACCATGCATTAACGTTCGCCTCGAGTCGGTCCCTGCGCGCACCCTGTGTATTATGCAGTTTTTTTTTCTTTCTTTCTTTTTTTTCCGTTAAGTTTTTGAAAAAGAGCTTTGAGAGCAACTCTGATGCCATTTTTGCGAGCGGTTACGCGGCCATGCGGACGACCTGTGGGAAAGAGCATTATTCATTTGCGAGACAGCAGAATTGGAGGCGACAGTAGTAAAAGATGGGTGGGCGTAACGGGCAACGAGAGTTACGGGCGCGCCTGGGACGACTTCATCGCGTATTTTTCCCAGCGCGGCGCGTTTGCGGAGGGTTGTCCGCACGCTTACCGGCGGGGGGCTGCGCGTGCGCTTATCGTAGCGTATTTTTCAACATGGGCCGACATCTTTCGCCATTTTTCCCCCTGGGCCGACTTCCCTCAGAAATTTTTCCGTTACAATAGGTGTGCAGTGGGCGGTTTACATGCAAGTACAGACATGCAAAGGATAGCCATACACAAAAGTACAAGTGAAAATATGTTTATTAAAGTTAGTGCAAGGAATTATGTTATGACTCTGTGTGGAGGAGAAAAACCCAGCCAAAAAACCTGAAGCAGAAGAAACACAATACATACACGTAACAAATAATACACTTACTACAGGTGCGATACATAGCATTGAATAGGTATCACTGATCAAACACACTATTTTTTATTAACTGTAATCATACACGCAAGTTTTCAATTAATCACAATTAAAATGCAGTAGCACATTTAATCAAAAAAGATATTCTTAATCAATACGATTACAATCAAAATTGCAAGTTTTATTATAAAAAGTCTGAGACGTGAGAACCCGATACATGTAAGTAATTTCGAGCACAATATGGAAGCTAAGTTTAATATTCTAACATGACACAAATTTAATTAATCAATTTCTTAAATTCGAATCAACACATAGCATTAATATAGAACCTAGCCGACATATCCCCCAACATGTAGGGAAATAATAGCTACACAATACCATATCAAAACGAGAAACGGTCTCCACATTTAATCAAAGAAGATATTACAATCAATATGAGTAGTAGGGGTGGTTGAGAAACAACTTGCGGTCCAAACTACGGCACCCCTGCCCTGAGCCCTGCGCGTATTTTTTCCTGCGCAGCACGTGTGCGGAGGGTTGTCCGCGCGCTTATCGGCGGGGGAGGGCTGCGCGTGCGCTCATCGTAGCGTATTTTTCAGCCTGGGCAGACTTCTTTGGCCATACGTGGGCCGACTTCACATATTTTTCCGATACAACAGGTGAGCGGTTTACATGCAGAGACATGCAAAGAAGGGGGGATATGTTTAATGATAACAAACAAACACATAACATAACATGATAACAAACAAACAACAACAATGCAAAGAAAGGTCATACACGAAAAGTACAAGTGAAAATATATTTATTAATGACAATCAAGTTGAGATATATTTATTAAAGCCAATAGTGCTGGGAATTGTGCCAGTTGTGATGCCAATCAGGTGAAGGAGAAAAACCCAGCCGAAAAAACTTCACAAGCTGTAACAGGGGCGGCGCTCGGGTGGAGGGCTGCTGTGGTGGGTGGAGCGTGACCTGAGGGCTGCGTGCGCGCTTACCCTTCAGCCGGGTCGACTTCTTTCGTCATTTTTCCACCTGGGCCGACTTCCTTCCCGCGACAGGTGGGCGGCGCTCGAGTGGAGGGCTGCTGTTGTGGGCGGCGCGTGGCCGGAGGGCTGCGTGCGCGTTTACCCTTCAGCCTGGGCCGCCGACTTTCGTCATTTTTCAGCCTGAGCCGACTTGAATCGTAATTTGTTCCAGCTACAACAGGTGTGCAGTAGGCTGTTTACATGCAAAGGATAGCCATACACAAAAGTACAAGTGAAAATATATTTATTAATGTCATTAGTGTCAGAAATTATGTTATGACTCTGCGTGAATGGGAAAAACTTAGCCAAAAATCTGGAATAGAAGGAACACAATACATGTAACAAAGAATATACTTATTACAGGTACGATACAATAGCATTGAATAGGTATCACAAATCAAACACAATATTTTTGTTAACAGTAATCACAAGTTTTCAATGAATCAGAAGTGATAACACACTTAAAATATTCTTATTCAATATGATTATAAACAAAATTACAAATTGTATTATAAAACGTCTGAGACGTGAGAACCATCAGTGCAATAGCGGGAAGTTCTGATAGTTGTATGCAGTTAAATGTGAACAGCACAGACCCTGGAAGACTATGGAACGCGAACACAAGAGGAAATAAAATCTATACAACTACAAAGAAGATATTCCTAATCAAAACAACAGAGTAATCTATCATTCAGAAAATCAGAAGAAAAAATCAAACTCATCAGAAAATAGACATGTTAAAAATGAACTTCACCACATAGCACGCTCCTAGCCAACAAACAGAACAAAGAACGACACGAACACAAGATGAAATAAAATCTATACCACTACAAAGAAGATATTCCTAACCAAAACAACATAGTAATCTATCATTCAGAATATCAGAAGAAAAAATCAAACTCATCAGAAAATAGACATTTTAAAAATGAACTTCACCACATAGCACGCTCCTAGCCAACAAACAGAACTAATGATATCTGCCCTGATTTGTTGAAGACGGGTGCCAATAGATGTATGGAAGACCACGGAACACAAACGACACGAGGAAGTGACCTCTATCTGACACTCTTATCTGACCTCTAGAGCGTCCCGTTTGCTGGACGAAATAATATAGCCCCTAACCCTTTGAGTGATAAAGCATGCGCGGTGCTATGGTCACATAGATAGAGACATAAAGTCTCCTGGCTTTGAGGAAAAGAGTGAAAACAGTGCATATTTTTTACGTCTTGGATACCTCCATCAAGGTTCGTAGTGTTTGTTAGAATGAAAATTGTATATTGGTCGATTTTATGATGGTTCAGTGATTGATTATTTTCCTCTGTTGTTGTTTACGTGTCGCCGCGTGTTCCTCTGTTCTTCAGCGTTAAGTCTGTGCTATATTGTTAAGTCTGTGCTATTTCGCCTTTGATAGATTGATTAGCTATTATTTCTCTATGTGTTGGATGGTGCGCAGGTTTTGGCTCTCTATTAATTGTAGCTGTTGATTGTGTTGTTTCTCGTTATTTCCTTAGGTCTATGCTGTTCACTTAATAAGAAACTAAAGTTGAGTAATGTTGGAATATGAAACTGAGATTCCCTATTGCGCTCGAAATGTTATGACAGATATTCACACTATTGCAAAGATGGTTCTCACGTCTCATACTTTTTATAATATAACTTGTAATTTGATTGTAATCGTATTGATTAAGAATATCTTCTTTGTAGTGGTATAGATTTTACTTCCTCGTGTCGTTCGTGTTCAGTGGTCTTCCATACATCTATTGGCACCCGTCTTCAACAAATCAGGGCAGATATCATTAGTTCTGTTTGTTGGCTAGGAGCGTGCTATGTGGTGAAGTTCATTTTTAAAATGTCTATTTTCTGATGAGTTTGATTTTTTCTTCTGATTTTCTGAATGATAGATTACTATGTTGTTTTGATTAGGAATATCTTCTTTGTAGTGGTATAGATTTTATTTCATCTTGTGTTCGTGTCGTTCTTTGTTCTGTTTGTTGGCTAGGAGCGTGCTATGTGGTGAAGTTCATTTTTAACATGTCTATTTTCTGATGAGTTTGATTTTTTCTTCTGATTTTCTGAATGATAGATTACTCTGTTGTTTTGATTAGGAATATCTTCTTTGTAGTTGTATAGATTTTATTTCCTCTTGTGTTCGCGTCCCATAGTCTTCCAGGGTCTGTGCTGTTCACATTTAACTGCATACAACTATCAGAACTTCCCGCTATTGCACTGATGGTTCTCACGTCTCAGACGTTTTATAATACAATTTGTAATTTTGTTTATAATCATATTGATTAAGAATATTTTAAGTGTGTTATCACTTCTGATTCATTGAAAACTTGTGATTACTGTTAATAAAAATATTGTGTTTGGTTTGTGATACCTATTCAATGCTATTGTATCCTACCTGTAATAAGTATATTCTTTGTTACGTGTATTGTGTTCCTTCTATTTCAGATTTTTGGCTAAGTTTTTCCCATTCACGCAGAGTCATAACATAATTTCTGACACTAATGACATTAATAAATATATTTTCACTTGTACTTTTGTGTATGGCTATCCTTTGCATGTAAACAACCTACTGCACACCTGTTGTAGCTGGAAAAATGACGAAAGTCGGCGGTCCAGGCTGAAAAATGACGAAAGTCGGCGGCCCAGGTTGAATGGTAAACGCGCACGCAGCCCTCCGGCCACGCGACGCCTACAAGAGCAGCCCTCCACTCGAGCGCCGCCCACCTGTCGCGGGAAGGAAGTCGGCCCAAGTAGGAAAATTGTGAAAGAAGTCATCCCAGGGTGAAGGGTAAGCGCGCACGCAGCCCTCCGGTCACGCTCCGCCCACCACAGCAGCCCTCCACCCGAGCACCGCCCTCCTGTCGCGGGAAGGAATTCGGCACAAGTAGGAAAATTGTGAAAGAAGTCAGCCCAGGGTGAAGGGTAAGCGCGCACGCAGCCCTTCGGTCACGCTCCGTCCACCACAGCAACCCTCCACCCGAGCACCGCCCCAGGTGGTGAAGGTTTTTCGGCTGGGTTTTTCTCCTTCACCTGATTGGCATCACAATTGGCACAATTCCCAGCACTATTGGCTTTAATAAATATATCTCAACTTGAATGGCATTAATAAATATATTTTCACTTGTCCTTTTTTGTGTATGACCCTTCTTTGCATGTCTCTGCATGTAAACCGCTCACCTGCTGTATCGGAAAAATATGTGAAGCCGGCCAAAGAAGTCTGCCCAGGCTGAAAAATGTGAGAGGGTAAGCGCGCACGCAGCCCTCCCCCGCCGATAATCACGTGGACAACCCTCCACACACGTGCCGCGCAGGGAAAAATACGCGCAGGGCTCAGGGCAGGGGTGCCATAGTTTGGACCGGCCGAAGCCTCGGCCAGACCTATTACTACTAACATGATTACAAACAAAATTACAAGTTGTATTATAAAAAGTATAATATTCCTATACGTGAGGACCATCAGTGCAATAGCGGGAAGTTCTGATAGTTGTATGTAATTAACTGTCAACAGCAGAGGCCCTGGAAGACCATGGGACAGGAACGACACGAACACAAGAGGAAATAAAATCTATACCACTACAAAGAAGTTATTCTTAATCAAAACAACAGAGGAGAATAATCTATCATTTAACTATCATAAAATCGTCCTCGTGACATAACCTAATCGAACACTATACAATTCTCATTCTAAGAGACGCTACAAACATTACATTGTCTTATCAACACAGAAAATAGATATGTTAAAAATGAACTTCACTGCATAGCACGCTCCCAGCCAACAACCACATCTGATGATATCTGTCCTGGTTTGTTGAAGACGCGGGCCGATAGATGTATGGAAGACCACGGAACACGAACGACAAGAACGACAAGAACACCAGAGGAAATAAAATCTATACCACTACAAAGAAGATATTCTTAATCAATATGATTACAATCAAATTACAAGTTGTATTATAAAAGGTCTAATATATACGTGAGAACCATCATTGCAATGGCGTGAATATCTGTCATAACATTTCGAGCGCAATAGGGAATGTAAGTTTCATATTCCAACATTACACAACTTTTAATTGATCAATTTCTGCAATTTCATTGATCAATTTCTGCAATTTCTGCAATTTCATTGATCAATTTCTGCAATTTCTGCAATTTCAGCATAGACGTAAGGAAATAACGAGAAACAACACAATCAACAGCTACAATTAATAAAGAGCCAAACCTGCGCACCATCCAACACATAGAGAAATGATAGCTAATCAATCTATCAAATGGAGAAATCTTAACACTATAGCACAGACTTAACGCTGAAGAACAGAGGAACACTCTAAGCTATTACAATCAATATGAGTAGTAGGGGTGGTTGAGAAACAACTTGCGGTCCAAACTACGGCACCCCTGCCCTGAGCCCTGCGCGTATTTTTTCCTGCGCAGCACGTGTGCGGAGGGTTGTCCGCGCGCTTATCGGCGGGGGAGGGCTGCGCGTGCGCTCATCGTAGCGTATTTTTCAGCCTGGGCAGACTTCTTTGGCCATACGTGGGCCGACTTCACATATTTTTCCGATACAACAGGTGAGCGGTTTACATGCAGAGACATGCAAAGAAGGGGGGGATATGTTTAATGATAACAAACAAACACATAACATAACATGATAACAAACAAACAACAACAATGCAAAGAAAGGTCATACACGAAAAGTACAAGTGAAAATATATTTATTAATGACAATCAAGTTGAGATATATTTATTAAAGCCAATAGTGCTGGGAATTGTGCCAGTTGTGATGCCAATCAGGTGAAGGAGAAAAACCCAGCCGAAAAAACTTCACAAGCTGTAACAGGGGCGGCGCTCGGGTGGAGGGCTGCTGTGGTGGGTGGAGCGTGACCTGAGGGCTGCGTGCGCGCTTACCCTTCAGCCGGGTCGACTTCTTTCGTCATTTTTCCACCTGGGCCGACTTCCTTCCCGCGACAGGTGGGCGGCGCTCGAGTGGAGGGCTGCTGTTGTGGGCGGCGCGTGGCCGGAGGGCTGCGTGCGCGTTTACCCTTCAGCCTGGGCCGCCGACTTTCGTCATTTTTCAGCCTGAGCCGACTTGAATCGTAATTTGTTCCAGCTACAACAGGTGTGCAGTAGGCTGTTTACATGCAAAGGATAGCCATACACAAAAGTACAAGTGAAAATATATTTATTAATGTCATTAGTGTCAGAAATTATGTTATGACTCTGCGTGAATGGGAAAAACTTAGCCAAAAATCTGGAATAGAAGGAACACAATACATGTAACAAAGAATATACTTATTACAGGTACGATACAATAGCATTGAATAGGTATCACAAATCAAACACAATATTTTTGTTAACAGTAATCACAAGTTTTCAATGAATCAGAAGTGATAACACACTTAAAATATTCTTATTCAATATGATTATAAACAAAATTACAAATTGTATTATAAAACGTCTGAGACGTGAGAACCATCAGTGCAATAGCGGGAAGTTCTGATAGTTGTATGCAGTTAAATGTGAACAGCACAGACCCTGGAAGACTATGGAACGCGAACACAAGAGGAAATAAAATCTATACAACTACAAAGAAGATATTCCTAATCAAAACAACAGAGTAATCTATCATTCAGAAAATCAGAAGAAAAAATCAAACTCATCAGAAAATAGACATGTTAAAAATGAACTTCACCACATAGCACGCTCCTAGCCAACAAACAGAACAAAGAACGACACGAACACAAGATGAAATAAAATCTATACCACTACAAAGAAGATATTCCTAACCAAAACAACATAGTAATCTATCATTCAGAATATCAGAAGAAAAAATCAAACTCATCAGAAAATAGACATTTTAAAAATGAACTTCACCACATAGCACGCTCCTAGCCAACAAACAGAACTAATGATATCTGCCCTGATTTGTTGAAGACGGGTGCCAATAGATGTATGGAAGACCACGGAACACAAACGACACGAGGAAGTGACCTCTATCTGACACTCTTATCTGACCTCTAGAGCGTCCCGTTTGCTGGACGAAATAATATAGCCCCTAACCCTTTGAGTGATAAAGCATGCGCGGTGCTATGGTCACATAGATAGAGACATAAAGTCTCCTGGCTTTGAGGAAAAGAGTGAAAACAGTGCATATTTTTTACGTCTTGGATACCTCCATCAAGGTTCGTAGTGTTTGTTAGAATGAAAATTGTATATTGGTCGATTTTATGATGGTTCAGTGATTGATTATTTTCCTCTGTTGTTGTTTACGTGTCGCCGCGTGTTCCTCTGTTCTTCAGCGTTAAGTCTGTGCTATATTGTTAAGTCTGTGCTATTTCGCCTTTGATAGATTGATTAGCTATTATTTCTCTATGTGTTGGATGGTGCGCAGGTTTTGGCTCTCTATTAATTGTAGCTGTTGATTGTGTTGTTTCTCGTTATTTCCTTAGGTCTATGCTGTTCACTTAATAAGAAACTAAAGTTGAGTAATGTTGGAATATGAAACTGAGATTCCCTATTGCGCTCGAAATGTTATGACAGATATTCACACTATTGCAAAGATGGTTCTCACGTCTCATACTTTTTATAATATAACTTGTAATTTGATTGTAATCGTATTGATTAAGAATATCTTCTTTGTAGTGGTATAGATTTTACTTCCTCGTGTCGTTCGTGTTCAGTGGTCTTCCATACATCTATTGGCACCCGTCTTCAACAAATCAGGGCAGATATCATTAGTTCTGTTTGTTGGCTAGGAGCGTGCTATGTGGTGAAGTTCATTTTTAAAATGTCTATTTTCTGATGAGTTTGATTTTTTCTTCTGATTTTCTGAATGATAGATTACTATGTTGTTTTGATTAGGAATATCTTCTTTGTAGTGGTATAGATTTTATTTCATCTTGTGTTCGTGTCGTTCTTTGTTCTGTTTGTTGGCTAGGAGCGTGCTATGTGGTGAAGTTCATTTTTAACATGTCTATTTTCTGATGAGTTTGATTTTTTCTTCTGATTTTCTGAATGATAGATTACTCTGTTGTTTTGATTAGGAATATCTTCTTTGTAGTTGTATAGATTATATTTCCTCTTGATTTCGCGTCCCATAGTCTTCCAGGGTCTGTGCTGTTCACATTTAACTGCATACAACTATCAGAACTTCCCGCTATTGCACTGATGGTTCTCACGTCTCAGACGTTTTATAATACAATTTGTAATTTTGTTTATAATCATATTGATTAAGAATATTTTAAGTGTGTTATCACTTCTGATTCATTGAAAACTTGTGATTACTGTTAATAAAAATATTGTGTTTGATTTGTGATACCTATTCAATGCTATTGTATCCTACCTGTAATAAGTATATTCTTTGTTACGTGTATTGTGTTCCTTCTATTTCAGATTTTTGGCTAAGTTTTTCCCATTCACGCAGAGTCATAACATAATTTCTGACACTAATGACATTAATAAATATATTTTCACTTGTACTTTTGTGTATGGCTATCCTTTGCATGTAAACAACCTACTGCACACCTGTTGTAGCTGGAAAAATGACGAAAGTCGGCGGTCCAGGCTGAAAAATGACGAAAGTCGGCGGCCCAGGTTGAATGGTAAACGCGCACGCAGCCCTCCGGCCACGCGAAGCCTACAAGAGCAGCCCTCCACTCGAGCGCCGCCCACCTGTCGCGGGAAGGAAGTCGGCCCAAGTAGGAAAATTGTGAAAGAAGTCATCCCAGGGTGAAGGGTAAGCGCGCACGCAGCCCTCCGGTCACGCTCCGCCCACCACAGCAGCCCTCCACCCGAGCACCGCCCTCCTGTCGCGGGAAGGAATTCGGCACAAGTAGGAAAATTGTGAAAGAAGTCAGCCCAGGGTGAAGGGTAAGCGCGCACGCAGCCCTCCGGTCACGCTCCGCCCACCACAGCAGCCCTCCACCCGAGCACCGCCCACCTGTCGCGGGAAGGAATTCGGCCCAAGTATGAAAATGGTGGAAGAAGTCAGCCCAGGTTGAATGGTAAGCGCGCACGCAGCCCTTCGGTCACGCTCCGTCCACCACAGCAACCCTCCACCCGAGCACCGCCCTGTTACAGGTGGTGAAGGTTTTTCGGCTGGGTTTTTCTCCTTCACCTGATTGGCATCACAATTGGCACAATTCCCAGCACTATTGGCTTTAATAAATATATCTCAACTTGAATGGCATTAATAAATATATTTTCACTTGTCCTTTTTTGTGTATGACCCTTCTTTGCATGTCTCTGCATGTAAACCGCTCACCTGCTGTATCGGAAAAATATGTGAAGCCGGCCAAAGAAGTCTGCCCAGGCTGAAAAATGTGAGAGGGTAAGCGCGCACGCAGCCCTCCCCCGCCGATAATCACGTGGACAACCCTCCACACACGTGCCGCGCAGGGAAAAATACGCGCAGGGCTCAGGGCAGGGGTGCCATAGTTTGGACCGGCCGAAGCCTCGGCCAGACCTATTACTACTAACATGATTACAAACAAAATTACAAGTTGTATTATAAAAAGTATAATATTCCTATACGTGAGGACCATCAGTGCAATAGCGGGAAGTTCTGATAGTTGTATGTAATTAACTGTCAACAGCAGAGGCCCTGGAAGACCATGGGACACGAACGACACGAACACAAGAGGAAATAAAATCTATACCACTACAAAGAAGTTATTCTTAATCAAAACAACAGAGGAGAATAATCTATCATTTAACTATCATAAAATCGTCCTCGTGACATAACCTAATCGAACACTATACAATTCTCATTCTAAGAGACGCTACAAACATTACATTGTCTTAACAACACAGAAAATAGATATGTTAAAAATGAACTTCACTGCATAGCACGCTCCCAGCCAACAACCACATCTGATGATATCTGTCCTGGTTTGTTGAAGACGCGGGCCGATAGATGTATGGAAGACCACGGAACACGAACGACAAGAACGACAAGAACACCAGAGGAAATAAAATCTATACCACTACAAAGAAGATATTCTTAATCAATATGATTACAATCAAATTACAAGTTGTATTATAAAAGGTCTAATATATACGTGAGAACCATCATTGCAATGGCGTGAATATCTGTCATAACATTTCGAGCGCAATAGGGAATGTAAGTTTCATATTCCAACATTACACAACTTTTAATTGATCAATTTCTGCAATTTCATTGATCAATTTCTGCAATTTCTGCAATTTCAGCATAGACGTAAGGAAATAACGAGAAACAACACAATCAACAGCTACAATTAATAAAGAGCCAAACCTGCGCACCATCCAACACATAGAGAAATGATAGCTAATCAATCTATCAAATGGAGAAATCTTAACACTATAGCACAGACTTAACGCTGAAGAACAGAGGAACACTCTAAGCGGCGACACGTAAACAACAACAGAGGAAAATAATCTATCATTGAACCATCATAAAATCGAACAATATACAATTTTCATTCTAACAAACGCTACGAACCTTGATGGAGGTATCAAGACATAGAAAATATGCACTGTTTTCACTCTTTTCCTCAAAGCCGGGAGACTTTATGTCTCTATCTATATGACCAAAACGAAGCAACTCCCATGCTCTATCACTCAAAGGGTTGGGGGCTATATTCCTTCGTCCAGCAAACAGGACGCTCTAGAGGTCAGATAAGATAGTTCAAAGGCGATATATTTTATTGTGCAGTGCAAATAGATGCCAATATTATTCGAGGGGATCACTATCTTTTCGTATCCTTTCGTTGAAACGGAAATCTTTCATCAAAGTGGTTGACAAGTCGACGAAGTTTGTATAGATGCGATATTGTTATTGAACATGTAGAGAAAGTCCAAATTATTAAATGGTAGCAACAATACTCAATCAAAAACGAGAAACAAATTTATCAATTTCTGTAATATCTTGCAACAGAAAGTTCTATATAGATGAACCACACAGAAATATCAAATGTGAAATGCAGCTCAGAGGTATGATGCATTCCCATCTTAGAGATTATTTTTATTTATGTCAATCGAGTGAACAATTGAAACAAATACAAGACAATAATTATTTCAGGCAGTAACTTCACAACTCATAGAATATCAGACGAGTGAATACTTGAAACAAAGTCATAACAATAATTCTCACGACAGGTGGATATTATAGCATTCTAAACCAGATAATAAAATTTTAATCAATAAAATGAGCATAGATAGGCTTTTAATTAACTGTAGACGTGCACTCGAAAACAGAAGAGACAATTGCTCTACAGTGAAAACATGGACAGATTTTGTACTCGCTACCATAAGTCATGGGAAGATGTGATAAAAAACTGCTTCGAAAAGGAAGAGCCGCGAAACGATTCCATTATCGCTGCCTTTCAATACGTCCTAGACATGGTCGTATTCGGAGATATGGTACAAATTACAGAACTGAAGGTGCAAGAATTTATATGCCGAATCTACAATACTTATAAAAATATCTGCACATCAACGTTGGAAGGGCCACTGGGATTGATGACGGAGTTTTTGAGGTTTGCCAACGAAGAATTGAAATACACTAGACCAGATGTAATTGCAATCATTGCAATGGGCATTGCGTTCATCAAGAAAGCAGTCGGATCAAATTATCATATACAAGCGGTCTATATCGCACGATTCATTACGGATTTGTTGAAATTACACATATCTGAGATGGAAAGTACATAAAATGTTATCACGTGATATGTTCCACTACCATGGCAACGCAATTATTTTATTCTACTAGTCTCTGCAAAGATGTCGAATGAACAGAAGTTTAATATTGTCGTGCAAGGTCTGATGTATTATCACCTGTTGAAACTCAACAAACATATCAACTGCGTTGGACCACCGGACGATTTTCGTCTAATACTGTCTTGTACGCCATTCGAGAACATTCATACAAAGAAAGGAAACATCAACAAGAGATTGTGCAAGTTCGTCGGAACAAAGTGCCAGTTACTGAAGCGATACAAATGCGGCGACAACGTATCGATTGCATTAATCAACGCTGGATTCAGGCGACCGATAATAAGACATCATTATGTAATACATTCCGAATTCCTCAATCAAGACAACAAACGAAAACCTCAAAGATTGCAGGAGGACAATTGTAATTTATCGGAATAAACAAGCATATAACTGAAACAATAAATGTAATCTTTGTCATCATTATAATGAATTCCGTCCATTTTAGTCCGTCCAACTCCAACTCCAATTCGCATCACAATGAAAAACATGTGCATTTAGCATGGCTAGACTGAGAACAGTGATCGCTAAGGAAACGAATATTCCACACTGTGTGTAAGAATTCTCATATGGAATCAAAGCTGGCCATCAAATAGGTTTTACCCGACTACACTCTGTACAAGTTCAACATCCGAAGGATAGAATTGCCGGAGAAGGATCGGTCATTGAAATTTAGAGGCATGATACATCAGTCTATGATTACAAAAAAGGATCACTAATCTTTTGTGAAAACATATCATACTTCATGAATTAAATTCCACAGTGCATGTATACTTCTCAAACAGTTGCACAAGCCCGGACGCAGTAAAAGAGGAAGAAAAGGCGTCTTTGACAAGCAACCCGATTGGACTGCGGAATAAATGTTTTCGTCAACACAGTTGTCCGTTTGTATGACTGGATAGGAAAAAATAAGACGTCCAAGATAGGGCAAACCGGGAATAAGGCAAGATAACTGACTGCGGCGGGATAAGTCAAAGCGTTCGCGGCACAGTGTCATCAACTTTTACAATTGCATTCGGGTTTAGTGCCTGCGAGATAATACGAAGCCTTCGCGAAAAGCGAATCTATTATCAAATGTCGCGATGTAAACGGAGGAATTTACAAGCATGATGTGCAGGCGAAGTCTACATTTCTAATCACGTAAGCTTCGTAACACACGGCACACAAACGTATATGAAATAATTTCCAAGTGGCAATCAGATTTTGGGAGAAGCGGTGGTGGTGGTGGTGGTGGTGGTGATAGGGCTTGCCGTTGTCGGCCTCACGTATGTGGGCAACGTCACGACTCACGCCCTGGGGGAATGTGCGTCCTGGGCCGACTTCTAAGCGGATCACACAACTGCCATCAGATTAACCAATATACAATGAAGATGAGCGCTATGCATAAACACAATGGAAGATATATTATATTAATTATAATACGCAGATCAGCGCAGGTCACACATAAACGTAGATCCAATTCACAAAATATACACGAGAGATTTCCCGCAGCCATACAGTAAAACTATCACATTATTTTAGTGTCATAGCATCCGCGCACTACAAATGGAAAGGCCATACTTTAATTTTATAAGTTTTTAGCTCATAACGTTGTAAAACGCAAACTCCACATTTTCTCCTTTAAATTTTCAAAGTCAAAACAGCACGCTATTTCTTGCATTTTTCTTTTTACTATATACATTAAAAAGTTGTGCATATAGTCACGCCTACTATGCATAGTATGCAAGATATTTGATCAGTGTGGCTAAAATGCTAAACTTTATCGATTAACATTCAGGAGAAGTGGAGACTACCACACACCGGTAAGAGTTTAATTAAAATTTGAACAGTGTTGCGATTTACGATCAGTGTTGTAGAATGTGTAATTTCACAATACGCAAGCTTTAGCTCGCTCAGTTTGATGAGCACTCTTTCATGATCACAGAGAATTTAATCGAATCGATTGATATTTTCTATGTACACTATAACATAATGCGAATTCTCTATGTCGTGGATATTAAATGTTACGAATATTTTCCGAACGAAATTCCGAAGAAAGGGTCACCCGCGTCGACGAAGACGTTTCGGCACACGCCGGACCGCGTTTCCCCAATGCCGTGCCCGAAATGCTCATTAAAATGAGTCGTTCAAGTAATCCGATGAACGGCGGAGGTTGTAGCGCGGATATAGGGAAGGCAATCTCGCGTTCTCGATTACCTTGAGGCGAAAAAGAAATTGACATTAGAGCACCAGAAACTGAAATACTTGTTGATGCTTTCAATAAATGCGGTAAGATAAATTTATAGAAGTAAGTGAGCGGTAGCGTGTTTCTTCATTTTTCTATTTTTGTTCTTGTCGAAAGTACAATGATTTCGTGATTTGTCAAAAGTACAATGATTTGCAAATTATCATTACAACTGCACTTTACAGGCTTTGTCGATTGTTCTAGCAATGACTCAGGCAAAGCAGCCAGGTATGCCTCACGAGTCATCAAACGTACCATGCAAGACCTCTATATAGGGTGTTTCGCCTAAGGTGATAAAATATTCTAAATGGCTACGTTCCGACTCTTCACTCGCAGCCAGGTAGTCAAGAACTATACCCGGTTAACCTTTCCTTCTTTTTCCCGGTTGAGCTAACCTTTCCGTCTTTTTTACTTAATAAATATATCCCCCCTCCCCCAGTTATCATAATGATTTAAACGTTATCAGCAGACCGTCTGCATATCCGTGCTTTCGATTGCCCTCATGCTAGTCTTTTGCTTATTAGATGTAAGTTCCTCCGCCTCCCCCCCCCCCCCAAAGGAATTCTTTGTGGTAGTAAAAAAAAAGGCAAGAGAAAAAGACAGAAAGGAAGGTCCAAAAACAAAAAAGAGAAAGAAATCGTGCGAAATAAAAATGCACATAATGTTACAAAGGATAAGCAGGGGAGACAATGTTACAAAGGATAAGAAGCAGGAACCGACACTGAAGATATAAGACACTAAGATATCTTCAGTGTCGGTTCCTGTATTTTGTTTGTGATCTACAGGACTTGACTCCCCTCTTCGTATACGCTTCAAAGGATAAGAAGGGGAGAAAACGACACAAAGCAACACAAGGGCTCCGTAAAGTGGGCTTTACCTGACCTTACCTGATACCAGTGTCGGTTTCTGTATTTTGTTTATGTGATACCAAATTGCTACATTTCGCCGGAAACTTACGTGGCGGAAACTATGGCGGAAACTTACGTACAGTCTGGCCACAATGGTAGTTTTGTAAGGTGGGCTTCACCCATGGCTTCACCTAATGCACCCGTGTGCTAGGTGAAGCCGACTTGTAGAATGATGACGCCTACCGAAACAGCCCCGCACACTGCCTCAAAATCCAACTTGAATCCAATCCAAGTCAAACCGAAACTGCAGCAGCGCGTAAAAACAACTTTCGGTGGTGGTGGTATGTAGGTAGTTGTCCCATTCGTGCGTCAGAGAAACAACCTCTGCTGTTTAATGCCCAGCCTGTAAGAAAGCTACTTCTTCAGTTGAAAGTTTTTCTTCAGTTGCACTGCCTCACTGTCTCATTAGTACACAAATGTGAACGACGCAGAAAAACTCGGGCCATGGACGACACGTATATCACTGCCTACTACAACTCCCTCGTTGAAGCTACGTCAAGCTGTAGACCAGCTCGGCGAGCAAATTACGTCCAGTCACTTCACAGTACCATCGCACACTTGAAAGATCGTTTGGGAGGCAAAGGTATAAACATCGCACGCCCGTGCACGGGGAGCAGCGAAAACGACTGCTGGATATTCTCGCATTTAACTGTTTGGAACGAGATCCTCTACGCAATAAACAGTGAGCTCAGAGAAGACAGGGTTGGTCTGCTAGCGCTTTGCTCGCTGGATGGCGTACTACTCCCAGGTTACAAAGGAAGGACCGAGGCATGCGTTGCAGTACATTGGCTGCTGAAGGAGCATCACTGCATTTGCACGGTTGAGCTAGATGACGTGTCACTAGTGAAGGACCACGCTTTCTTGTTCTGCAATGCACTTTCGGTGAGCAAAGCCGTGAAAAATTTTGTCCTGTCCTTGTGTCATTTCAACAGCGAATACGGTGCTGAATTGGGCGCTGCTGTAGGACGCATGACATGCCTCGATAAATTTAAACTGCTTCTGCACCAAAGGGGCACATACATACACGATGATTATATTGCTGATATGGGTGCCAGTATTGGATCGACGAATACGCTAACTGAACTGTCTCTCGAGAAAACGAGGTGGCCGAGCAACGCCGTGGCATTTTTAAATGGTGTGAAGACTTGTACAAACTTGAAAGTTTTGTGCGTCACCCTCACGGAGCTCAGTGACAGTGGTGCCCGTGGCCTCTCCGACCTGTTACTAAACAACCCAGACTTAGAAAAAATTGAATTGAAAGGAATCCTGTTCACACACTGTGAGCTATGTGCCATCGCGGAGAAGCTAACAGCCACCCCTCTGTTGAAGTTGCAAACATTGCAGTTGCATCATTGTAGACTTCATGCATCTGCACTTGGTCTGCTTACACGTGCACTGCAAAAGCACAAGGCTTTGATTTCGCTCAAGATAATTGACTGTAATTTGGACTGTATTAATTTGGAGTCTCTCGTACATGGGCTTGACCATTGTGGTTACCTATGCGAGCTGTGCTTGGATTGTAACAGCATCAAGGACTTGGGTGCCACTGCCCTGGCAAGGTACCTGGGTGTAGCCCAGAAGTTGGAAGTTCTTTCCCTAAAGCGCAACATGCTATCGAGCTGTGGTGTGATGGCCATCATCGAAGCCTCTATACAAAAGGGGTCAGACACTAAGTTGTACTTTGGACACGTCGAAGTCAACGAAGAGGAAGCACACAAAATCAGTCAGACTTTGGAGGCTGAGGGAGCTCATGAAAGGGTCCAGATGGTTTATGGTTCCACCGGCTGCTTTCAGTTAGGAAAAGTGCTTCGGACAAACAAGTACAAATTGGACCAAATAGCTTTTGACGGAGATTTTGAATTGACGCCCAAGCATTTTGTAGAACTGTTCAGTTCACTTTCTTGCAACTGTACCGTTAAACATCTCGCAGTAGAAACTGGTGCATTCGACGGGGCATCGGCACAAGAGCTCGGATGTCTTCTGTTGACAAACAAAACGCTCAAGTCATTAGAGTTAGGAGCGATTCTTCAGCCATCACACATGATTATATTGTTTGAGAACCTCGCAAAAAATACCTCACTTTCTAAACTTGTTCTTCCCTATAGCAGATTTGATGCAAGCACCACACGTGTATTCGTAAGCATGCTCAAGATGAACAGGACTCTCAACGAATTTAGGACTTTCCTCGGAGCCAGCGAACCATTGAGTATACTAGTCGATGGCTTGCCAGATAACTACACACTTCTCGAACTTAATATTTTACCGGAGGTATACAACAGAAAAGTCATGTTCGATGTCGGAGAAGTCCGCCGTCGAAACTATGCGCTGCTGAACAAGGCAGCAAAGTTTGCGTTGATGAAGTCACCCGAGAGAAGTTTGGCATTGGCTTTCGAGAAAGTGTGCATGAACGACTCTTTGACATCTCATTTGAAAAGAATTAATGCGATGTCAGAAGAAGCTGCAAAGATGCTTATCAGACAAGCAGCTAGGTGTATTACGGACCAGTACACCGTCCTAAGTGGTATCGTGAAGGAGAAGCTGGAGTGTTGCCGGAACAGTGGTGACGCAGTTCAGATTGACCAACTGAGTGCCGAATGCCTTCAGAAAATATTTTCATATCTAAGGCTGGAAGATGTTATGTGGAGTGATGGCAAAATGTAGATAGAGCAAGTCAGGTCATGGCTGCAACATTTATTTCATTGTTTGTTTTTGTTTGTTTGTTTCTTTAAAGTTTGTGTTGGCTAAGTAGTCTGAATTGTCTATAATTTATTATACAGTCACAGGCACATTGTACAGTCTCTGAACTCCCCTGGACGACAACATCGGGGAAGCTGGAGCTTCCCATCAGCTTGAGGTATAACTTAGCTACACTTTACATACTTGGAAAGCAACTTGTTGCTCTAGTCGATTACTTTTTTGCCAGGGTGGGGTTTTTGGTTGGGTCCCGGAGCACAGAAGTAACGGTTCAAACCGTTTTACCGACATCCATGACGATTCAGCGCACTGCAGAAAAAGTTGTGCCAACATTTTCTAGTAATACGTTGGAGTGCACAGAACAGGATGCAAGCTTTCCCACAAACACAATGAGTCAACAGCATTATGACTTCAAGCGTTGATTAAGATATGCATGATAAGTTGATGACATTGCAAGCACACATTGTTGAATGCAAGCAGAAGTAAGAAAATGTTGGTAAAATAATGAGTACATCATTTATTAGCCAAGCGTATGATTCGCATGTAGATGAAATTTTGAATACTAACCTTTGTAGCATATGAGGCAGTCTTAGCCCAAGACTATGATGTGTCGTTCATATCATCCTTGTCCAAGTGCCTTACAAAAGAAAAAGAACCCGCACAACTGTTTTGCTAAAACAGTAGTTCCCATTATAGTTCCGGCTTGATTTTTTTGGGGGGGTTTGACACCCTGCTTTTTGCTATTGAGTATGCCGCTTTGCTACGCCAGACCCAGACAGAGAATGCTCGAGGCAGCGTATTGCTTTTGAAAGCAGTTAGTCCTGTGCTATGTGATGTAAGGTGGTGTGTAGAGTGTGCTGCTACAAGTACCATCATATTTTCCAGCAGAAGTGTTATACATGCGGAGAAGTGTCATGATGAGTAAGTGAATGTTATCTACCAGTCCGCATTTATGCATGGCATTTTTTTTTTTTGAAGGCCCATTTATTTTAGTAATGTTGCAGTCTGCAGTTGCACAGTCAAACAAGGTCCAGTGTGGCTTTCACTTTCATGCTACAATATGAAGTACAGCTTGGGACAAAAAGTTACGGAACGCCAGGGCGCCGCATTTCTCCATTGGGGCGACACCCTAGCAGCAAAGAGGAGCGGACACACATACTGAGAGATGGATAGAATAGCTTGTCACCCATTTCTTATTCGATCTCTTCCTGATCGCTAGCAGGAGACCACTGCGATGGAGAAATATGGTAGTGCCATGTTCCGTAAACTTCTGTTCAATGCTGTATTGTGTGAGAGCACAGCAAACAATGCCCAGGGATATTCTCGCCTCACCCCATCTCCCGTATGATTTGGGTCTGGAGCGGCCTGGTGATTTTCAGACTAGACTAGCCTTGTATTCTGCTGTGAATTCTGTGTAGATGCCATATATCTGACAGGACCACATAACTTCGGAGACCAACAAGAATAGCGAACGCCATATTCAGGTCTGGCTTCAGTTGTATAGTCACATAAGCACGAACTGCTGCACCTTTGTTGATGTCACGAGATGGATGACTGTGAATTTAATCGAAAGATTTAGCACAGTCACTCTAGGGTTCAGAACTTCTCTAATAATTGTACGTAGCACTCTTTATTTGAGTAAAAAACTATATTGATGCATTACACATATCTAGACAATGCTGAAAAATGCTGTATTTACAAACAACCCCCCAACGTGCATTTGGCAAAGAACTTTCCACATGGATGCAGCTGCTTTGAACAGCAGCCAAAACAGATGTCCTGGGTATACAATAAGTCTCTTACGAAAAGAAGTGGGTGCAATCGAAGACTGAAGATGTGACAGTCAAGTCAGAATGGGTGGCCAAAATGCAACACAGTTTATATTTGCAGCACCGCACTATCAACACCAAGTGGCCGAAAATGGTAGAGTGAAGGAGTATAATAGGCACCCCAGATGCCAAAAAGTAAACATTCCTCAGAGATGAATCTGGGGGGGAATAAAACTGCACTTTTACGAAAAGGAAAATGCAGCTGAGTAGCCACTGCCATTTTATTGATCTTGTTAGCAAGCATTTCATTCAAGACGTAGTACTCTGTACAGTGCTGTGGATTTGTGGAATATTTTTTTTGTTGGATTCGTCAGCTTACACCCACAGACAACAATTTACAATATGCTGCAGCCTCACAAGGAAAACAGCATTCAGCAATCTGCCTTTTATAAATTCCATGTTTCTGCTTGTAAGCCATACACACACTCTAAAACGGGAACTTCACCAGATAGCATGCTGTGCGCCTACCATTGCCAGGTATAATAGGATTCTCTCTTCTGATTCGAAGAGAGAGGTGGGTTTACACCCTTCCGGTGTCAATTTGGATATATGACAATTGGCACAAAAAGGTGTACGCCCCCTTCTCTCTTGGAATGAGAAGTGGCAACCCTATTATTTGTGGCAATGGTTGGTGCACAGCGTGTTCTGCAGGGAACTTCTGTTTTTTTAAGTGCACGTCGCCAAACCTTTTCTTGTATCTGATTAAACCCTACGTAAAACGGAATGCAAAACAAGAGCCTGGGCATAGCGTCCCACACCCCAGTGGCAGAACTGTAAAAAAAAAAAAAAAAATGGACGAAATAAACCACAATCTGTATTTTTTGCAAATCATGTTCTGCAAACGATCCAAAAGTGCATGTCTTGCACACACAGCAGGCTAGTGTCGGCTCGTAGCAAAGAGCCGAGCCAAGCCTGCGACAGTCCCATCTCTCTTCGTACCCAGTCCCCGTACGTACATTTACACCTTTCTCTGCTCAAGAAAGTTCTGGTGGCCCAAAGTGGAAAGTTCGGAAACCATTGTTAGCCAATGGCAGAAATTATGACCTGGCAGACATCGGGGTCTCGACACCGTACAGCCAGGTGCATCGTAACGCCATCCTGTGCAACTCCAATGGCTAGGCGTGCCTTGACGAGGGCCTCGTGATTGCCACGATAGACGCCGGCCAGCAGGAGAGTGTGGGAGCTCTTTCCTTCAGGCACTTTGTCCGAGCGTTCACAGGCCTGCATGCCCATGAACTGGGTGATGTTCTTCACAGCCTCTGCACGAGCAAAAGACGTACGCATGAACAACGGGAATTAGCCGAGGCAGGCGACGTTTAAGGACAAGCACGAACATGTAGGCCTCCAACACCCAAGAATCAACTAAATCAAACAACTCAGGAAAAAAAATGCTGATCGTATATAATTGTATATATATTTTCAGGCCATCAAAGCAGGATTACCTTCTAGTGTCTTCATGGTGCCGAGCACAAAGGTGTCCTCCAGCTCATTCTCAGGGCCTGTCTCATCCCAAGCTGCTCCAAAATTTGCCTTCAAGACTTTCTGGACATGGTCTGATACGGTTAACTCCAAATCCTCCAACTGAAGGGAAAATAATAAGTTTCACATTTTATAATGCCTTCTAAACTCTGAGTTTTGTTTGAAAAGGATGCCGATTGGGAAATCTGATAACTAGAGGTGTGCGCGGGTGTGGGTATACCCGCGGGTACCCGCGAATGTCATGTTCATGATCCCTTGGACGCAGGTAATTGCGGGTGTACCCGCACGGCGTCTGCGGGTTGCGCTGGCGTACCCGCACAACTCAGCGCGGGTGCGGGGGCCACACCTGCGGGTGCGGGGGCCACACCTGCGGGTGCGGGACGGGGGCGGGGGAGGATTTGGTTACCCGCGCACACCTTTAGTGATAACAAGTGGGTTGAAGCGGGGTATTTGGTTGAAGTACATACTTGAGTCGAACTGCAGCAAGGGACGCGGACAAGCGGGTTAAAACAAATGACAGGAGACCTGCAGACTGCAGGTCTCCTGTCGTTCGTTTTCACCACTTGACACCACCCCGCTTGATCGCACAGCCACACGACACAACCGCTTGAGGTTTTCAAGGTATTTTCTTTTTTTTTTTTATTCAGTCTTAGCACTGCGAAGCAACGGTGGCTATGAGTGGCGTACAGATGTGGACAGATGGAAAGAGGACAGCAGGAAGGAGTGGGGGACAGGGGGGTTAATATGCATCCTGGGCAGACTTCAAGGGAAACTGTGGCAACTTTATACTGGCCACTGATGGCACAGATAAACTCTGCATCGCCCATCTTAAAGGGGCACTAAAATGCAAAGACAACTTGCTCTCAAATGAAAGTCCGTGTTTCAATTAGTAGAATTCAAACAAAATTTGTTCACAAAACGCTACCGTTTAGAAGAAAAACGCAATAAAAAAAACAGAGCCGTCTTTGGCGGCAACGAATGAGATGCCCAGGAGGCAAAGATTGGCGGCATCCAATGAGACAGTTGGAGAAGTGCACGTGTACCTGTCGTGGGCATGTGGATTTAGAACGGATCCGATCGTAGTGTTCCGTATATGTGCAGCATGAAGCACACTGCTGCATTTTTCAATACCGATTCACTGAATTGTAGCCCACAACAGTTCTCGCGAATGTTTCACTGACAACATTTATCTTCAACTCCTTCGGACAGCGGCGCCAGTCAGCTTCGCAACGCGCACTATATTTTTCAACAGGACTGCTCCATGGGGTGGCATGCGCATCGACTAACAACACCGATGCACGAGCTGAAGCGTCGTTCACTGCTTAACATCGAAGCAAGAAAGGGTCCGGTATAATTTTTATTGTAGCTTCGTAACGGAATCCAAGTTATGAATTATGATAACAAGTACGAAATTAACGTAGCGTGTAACGTAATTTGAAGTGAACTTGTTTTTGCATTTTAGTACCCCTTAAAGTTTGACAGCAGTGTTGCAGTTTGACATAAAGGTACGTTCCCCCCCCCCCCCCCCTTCTTTTCGTACAAGCCAGAAAATGAAGATACTTTTGCATCTATATTCTAGACAGCAGGTATTCCTCCGGTCCGCAAATGAACCAGAAACCTGCTAACGATTTCTAGAAAAGTGCCATCCGCAAGGCAGGCGATGGTACTACTGCCTATTCTATCTATCCATGCCCCCTACGGATGTCTTCTTTGAACGCTGCTTGTGGACCTCGTTCTTCCTTTCCTTCAAATGCTTCCTCCTCCCTTTTAATTTTAATTTAATCTCATGCTAATCCCGAATCAGTTGTGTTGCATTTTCTGTGTGCCCACACTTTTTGCCATGGACAGGACCGCAAAATCACCCCCCCCCCCCCAAACACACACGAAACAGAAAAAAACTGCCATAAATGCCAATAATGACTAAAATGCCAGCAGATATGTGTGTCAAACACCTATGGGGGTGTGTACACTTTTATTTTTTTTATTTTTTTTGCTGAACGTCCCCGGCTGGTAAAACAGAGGTTCCGAGAGTGTCTGAAGTAAAGTTGAAAGCTTTATTTAATTAATGAGCATATGCAAATGAGCCACTCACTGCTCAGTTCTTGGCGGACGTCTCGGGATGCTCACTGACAAGAAAGCATTTCAACAGCGCCACTTGTTTACAAATTATTCGGCCAGGGGACCTTCGTGAAACACCCGGTATAAACGCACACACATATTCCGTGCGCAGGTACCATCTCGCCGCTCCTTTAAAGAACCCATAACCTCTACGAGAAACTTACCACATATTCGTCTTCGTAGCCCTCGTCATCATCTGGCTCCCCAGTATTAGGGTCGCAGTCCTTGACCAGATATTTCATTGTGTTAGCGAAAGTACCTGCAACTTTTTTTTTTAAGAAAAAAAGGAAGCTTAGTCAACTAATGTTGCCATTTGCACCTGTTCGACAGAGAAACATAAGGAGGGTCATAATCCTACCGAGTAAAGGGTCGTCCTGCGGCAGCCGGAAACACACGTAGGTCGTGGCAGGGACGTTGTACGTTAACACTGGACACCGTACTTCCGTTACCAGCTCGAAGCCTTCCGAGGGCTCAATGGCAACGTGTACTTTTTCCAGGATTTGGTCATTCAGGGTGTTGGTACAGTCAAACTGACAAACGGAAATCCAAACCAGGTTAAGATAAGTCTGGGATACAAAAGATCAGAGACTAGGCTTGGCAAGAGAGAGAGACTGTTTGTGTGCATTTTCTTTTCATTCCTAGTCTCAGGTTTTTTTGTCACTGACTTCTCGTAAAGCCTCTGCACGGCGCACTGAAGTCCCATGACTAACTCCTGAGATACACCCTGCAACATACCGTGTTGTATTGCTAAGGCCCCTGGTTTTCTGCTGCGGCAAATTCAAAATTCAGCGCCACTGACTTGTAAATAGGAATTGACAAATACCTGATCGAAATAGGCGCTAAATTCGGAGCAAACAGCCTAATTCCGTTCCAAAACCCAATTACCGTATTTACTCACATAACTTGCGCACTTTTTCTCCCGAAAAATCGGAAAACTTAGGGGTGCGCAAATTCGCGGGAACGTTCGTTACGACGTTCAAATGACGAAAAATTTTTAAATTTTAGTATGCGGGTCATATAGGCTCTCGGTAGAGCCGATACTGACGTTATTACTGCACTGCGCGAGTGCAAAGGAAGCACCCAAGTACTGCACAACGCCGACAGTCGGAAGGCAAAATGGCGGCCCTATTCCGCTCATACCGGTGAAATACGTCGAGACGCTGCTGGAAGACGCCACTAGTCCACACTTCGGAACCGAAAGCACGCCATGTTCGCAAACTTGACATGTTGTGCTGTAAGGTTTGCGGAAAGAAATGCTGGGTCCAGCGTTTCTTTCCGCATTTCGTAGTTCGAGTGACAGTATCGTCCATCGCTTCAGCGGACCATCGCTCGAAAATGGGCGCAAATGAAACAAAATCACCGCAGTATAAATTCGGTAGCACTGACAGCTCAGCAAAAGATAATCGCCACGGTCACTGAGACGTGCGTGCCAGATATCCGCGCACGAAAACGCGGGTGCGCATATTATGAGATTTTTTGCTTTGTCATTTTTAGTGCTAAACTAAAGAAATAGGCGATGCGCAAATTATCCGATGGCGCAAAATACGCGAGAAAATATGTCGAAGGGTCTGTGTACCTTGGAGCAGTTGCGAGCGTGCGCTCTTATCTGACGTTATTTTGCGTGAGCGTGCAATACTTCTCCTGCGATGCTGCACGTCATAGTAACTGTCCACATCGCACCAATCGCATCCTTCGACCCAATCGGATTTCCGCGGAATTCTGCGCAAAACGCCGCGAAATTTTGAGCAAAATAAGGAATTCCGCGAAATTCCGTGCCAAACGAAGGATTCCGCGATGGATTCCGTGAAATTTCACGGAATCGCGAAAAACCCGGGGCCTTATGTATTGCGTTTCCTTACATTGAAATGAGTACAGTCGACCAGCGTTTATCCGGACGGCTCGTTTCCTGTGAAAATGTCCGGATAGTGGGGGAACCGGATAAGTGAAACACGAAAATCCAAAAAGGACGTCTTTATTGACCATTGCACAGAGAACTATCCATTGTCATCTGTTTCATTCTAATACACGCATCCAGTTCTTGAAAACCTTTGCTAATGGCATTGAGTCGCGAAATATTGTTCTGTTGCACGAAAAATAATAGCGCTGTTCTCAGTGCCGCCCGCTCATTTTCTAGCGTCACAGCTGGTGCATTTACGCTTTCACCATCATTCTTCTTGAACACTATCGGAAGTGACAACACTGACGATGATTTGCTGTTGACATCTGTGATTGCAGCGCAGGGGTCCTCGTTGTGGACCTTCTCAGTCTGAAATGACCAGACTCCTCAGTGGATTACTTTTGTGTAATGTGCAAAGTCGGAAAGGGAGAAAATTCTTCTTAACAACACCGTCCTCGTGTCAGCAAAAAGGAGGCCACGACCAGGGTTCTCGACCTCGCTTGACTAGGTGTGGGCCAAGTGTCCTTCCTGGACGATGACCGGATAACTGAAGCCGACTGTTGGGTATTAGTCACTTCTGTTCCCTGGAATTCTCGTCCGAGTCCAGAAGCTGAAGTCCGGATAAAGGAGGGCGAAACACATGGGGAGGGAGAAATCCGTCCCCATGCTTTTTTGTCCGGATAGCGCAGGATCCGGATAAACGAAGTCCGGATAAACGCGGGTCGACTGTACATTAGTCTGCTTTTCAGGGATTTGTACAAAAACAAATCATGTGCTATGTGTGCGCAGCTAAATATGAAGAGCATATTATCAATTTCAACGCCTAAACGTCTTTCTTGGCCAATGCAATTTTTTTAGACGTACATTTCTTCTGTCCCTAACGGGACTTGCCCTCTGTCTGGTACATGCTTTGTAGAAGATATAATCCATAATTACCTGAAGCACAACATGATTGTTGAAGACGTGCTTGATGCATTTCACCACATACTCTGTCTCGGACTCTGTGAGGCTGACAGGCTGAGAGGATTTGAAGAGGGGACCCAAGTTGAGAGCAGCCAATTGAGGAACTTTGGCGAGTTGCTCTGTGGTAACAACAACATTTTGCTGACAATTATAATTTTGTGGTGTAGTACGCAAATAAAGATGGGCAAATAATCACACAGCATGCACAACTAAGTGGGGCTATAGAATGTGCATTTGCTACTCAATGTTTGCGAGAGGAGCTCAGACTTGCACGTGGTGCTATTATAGAACGCTCTCAACTTCAATCGTGAAGTTAAAGCTTCAGGGCCTCAATGCTCTCTCGAGAACACAAGTGGCCTTGCTCATCACATGTCACTCATTGCTTTCAATTGCAAGATGATTCAGTACCTAGTACTCCATACTGGTTGGAAGAAAGCTCACCACTCGATCATCTGTGTTCCTTATTATATTGAGCCTTATAGTTTGCCACACTAATCTACCTAGAGAGTGCAAGTCTACCCATTGCGTTGAAAGATTACACCTATCCTAGCACTACTGTCTAACATTTTTTCGAATCATTGTTCTATTGCTGTTTTAAAATGCCCAAAAAAACAACAACTTTCTTACCAGCAAAGAGGTCTTGCCTTGTGGCTGCCACCTTCTCTGGTTTTCCTTTCCTGACTGTAGGTGCTACAGAAAGACAATACAAGTCAAGACAACAAGACAATACAACCAACAACAACAATACAAAGAACAGGAAGCAAACAGACCCTAGAGAAAAACACACTGCACCAGCAAAGTATGTGTCTCCAGTTCCTATTTCTTCTACTAAAACACTATGAACAAACATTTTTCCTCCTTGTCTGACTTCAGCATTGCAGCTACTGAAGCGAGCAGCGTTCACACTGGTAATGATATGCCAATATATTTAAAAGTTTGCTGTTACAAAGGACTCATATCTCAAATGCTGTTTTTACCCATATATCATATCATAATAGAGCCATGTCTCCGAGTTAAATCTGGTAAAACCTGCCTTTATCCCTAGGGGTCTTCGTTTTCGGGTGAAACCCGATTATTCACGATAATTCCCCCCCCCCCTTTGACCTTTCTGGACACAATCAGACTTCGATACTTATTGTGAAGGGGCTCATTATTTCATTTCCCACATCACCACCAGCAATGGGGTAGAGTATTGCCTCTGCCTATGAAACTCCCCATTAATAATCTTAAAATAAAGTTGTTGTTTAGAAACTGTATGTGATTCTGTTCATGCTCAACTTGATGCTCAAACCCTTACATGCACGAGGCGAGAGTTAGGAAAAGTGACTGATTATTGCCAACTGCGGTACCAGATTTAATCAATTCCCGATGCATATTTACTGAACTGTTCAGCACTGCATGGATGTTTCACAAACTAAGAACGTTAATTTGCACTATGAATGTGAACACTCTGTTCACCCCAAAGAAATACTACACAAGCAAAGGTAAAGAGAAGAGAGATACTTTTTGGTTCGGCAACGGGGAGCTCGGCAACAGGTTCGGCACTGGACTGCACAGAAGTGGGCAATTTCAGCCACTCTTCAAGTGCAGTGCAAGTTTTAAGAGCAGTGCTTGCATCCGAGCCAACATCCCCTTGCATGCAGTGTTCGTTTGGGAAAGGCACAGGAGAAGAAGGCAGGAGAAGAAGAAGAAGAAGAAGAAGCAGAGGGAACATGCACAGAAAAGCAGCAGCAACAGAAGAAAGTTGAGATAAGCAAGTGTGAGCATTTCCATGCAAAGCTCCACAGAAACAAGAGATGAAACACACCTTGTTGCCTGTTGTCCTCAATGCGCAGCGGCTGTGTGGCAATTGGAACACTACTGAGATCAAACGGTTTGTCGCTCGGCTCCAGGGTGTAGTGGTGCAGTGCCTTCTCCAGTCCCACGATCGATACTTGAAGCCCTGTCATTTTGGTTTCAAAAGAGAAACGGGATCAGAAACATATTACAGCACTTTAATAATAATAATAATAATAATCCTTTATTGACAGTGTGCCTGCAAATAGACAAGCCTCGGTAGCAGTGAGCATTTAGGCTGAGGTGACGAAGCACCTCCTGTCTAAAACATTTCAAAGATGCATAAAAAAAGGATCCAGTTGATCCGACATAAGGTTAAAAGCAATCTGAATCTGTCTAGTAGGTGATTCACACGCGGCAACATCATCCACATAAAATAAGGTAGGACGACGAATAGAGTGAGCCGGAGCATGGAAGCGAAGTAAATCGATCACAGGTGGGACATCGAAGCTATTATGTACACATTTGTATAAAAAGAGAAAATCACGACTGGTCCTAGGATTTGACAGGAGTGACCTAGCTGAGTCGTGTACAGTGACTAACGGAAATCTACGTTGCACAACATTCAAATAGCGCTTGAGGATACTATCCAGACGTGTCACGTTCATTTGCCCAATACAATTCCATGCAACTGAGCCAAACTCAATCACAGGCAACTTTGCGACTTGATCATATGCATAAAGCTCTTGTTCTGACTGCTTTACCTGATACATTTGCAGACTCATTTATTCCGACCACTTTTTTAGAGGTACACAGATTTTTTTATGGACATTGGTTATGCGAAGGAATTACAGTTGCAGACAGATTTTTCGAACGCGAAGGAGACACAAAATCTGTCCAAATTATCGAGCTGTCTGAATTTTTAGAATTTTTAGACAAAGGCTTAAATTTGCAATGTTTCCAAAAAGCTTTACTTGAGCGCTCGCATTGGCTTGAAATAACTCAACATGAGCTTGCTTCGCCATGCAGACACGAGCTAACAAACCGAGGCAAATTTCTGCTAGCTTAGCCTTGTCGTGATACACTTCCATGAGTGCAGTAACGGCCGTAAGGACCGCCGCGGTTGACCGGGGCGCAACAGCAACCTCTTCGTCATGGCCACTACCTTGGGGCAGCAGATGGAGATCATGGCCCACAATGTCGTTGTCATCAGTTACTACTGGACAGAATTGGGCATTGTTGTCCACGTCTGTGTACATGTCGATTTCTTTTCTTTCTTTTTTTTTTCGAATGGTCGAATTCATATAGGATGATCCTTTTTGTGATGAAGAGCGTCCGCTCGAAACGTCAAGCACCCTAATTATCGTCCTCTCGCTTATTTCTCCCTTTGGGTACACTAGTCCCGGTTTTTACTCTTACATATCGAATGTTACACTATCGGAGACCTCGACGCAGGGGTTTCGAAGCTCTTCAACGAGGGCCGGGCCGACCGCCACACCATCGTCGTCAATAAAGTCGTCACTGGAACTCTTTTCTGTTGCATTTTTCTTCACGAATCCAGCGTGATGGAAACTATTTCCTATAGTCTTCACCTTCACGGCTTTACAGGAGTTCACAAGGATATGTATTACAGCCAGCAGAGTCACGTGGAACTTTGGTTTTCATAACGTAACATGACGCGCAAGAGGAGACGGGAACGGTACAGCACTTTGAAGGTTCGAATGCAACTGCCTCTTTCTACAACTAATTCGGATCGTATTGACAACGTACAATATTCCGTCAGCTATCCTGAAGCTTTGAACTCCGTCTCGCACTCGTGCAGTGTGCATCTACGCATGTGCCAGGTTGGCATGCTTACCTTAGTGGCGCGATCCGAAATATCGAGTCCCGAAACGCACAGTAGTGTGTCTGTTTTGGCTCTTGAAAGACAGAGTCCAAAAAAGTAGGCATGCAAGGAGCGAAATGAGTATGAAAAACCGGGCTGTACATCCGAAACACGGTCCGAAGTATTGGAAGCGGAAATACATTGGCTCTATGGAGCATTTGACAGCGCCAAGAGCTCTGTCCGAAAAATTGGAAAGCCAGAATTTTTTGAGTCCGAAATATAAGTCAGCGACTGTATAATCATGAAAGTCATAATCATGTTTGTCCCTTCTATGTTGTTCCAGCCTCAGAACATCAGTTCTTTCATGTTCTTTCATGTATAATCATGTCATAACCTTTACACATTTGTAATCAGTTTTTTGGTTCACACTTACTGTTTACCACAAGTTTAAACGAATCACGAACTACCTAGTTTGGCACATTATAACCATAGACACTTTTGTGCCAAAAAACCCCGCCTCATCGTCATCATTTATTCCGCTGGAATCACATTCCCTCATCAAGTTGCGACACCAGTTCATTAAACATTTCAATGAAAGCGCAAAATGATCATGTCATCTGTATTTGCTAACACTTGCTCAGATCTCCTTTTTTTTTTCTTTTCATTTTACCATTATTCCATGGTCATATGTACCTTCGTAACTTGCATTCGAACCATAAGTGTTCACCCGTGTATAACCCACTCCCCTCTGTAGTGAAGACCACAAGGGTAATTAAATAAATAAATAAAGACCCCCCCCCCGATTCATAATGAGGACAGTAAACAAGATTTATCCCACTAACCTGACAGAATGTAGCGTGCACTGAGAGCATTCTGTTTCTGCTTGAGGATGTGCAGGAAGTACGCAGCTCGATCTCGCACCTCGTCGTCTGTATCGAGAAGGGAGCGCTCAAGCAGAACGATCACATTGGGAAGCAGGTCCTCGCAGTGGGCCCCAAACTTTGCCAGCGCGCTTACTGATGCTGCAAAGCCATATGTCACAATCTCAGTAATGCTGCGTGCAAAGGCTGTACAGTTTTAGAGTACCCACCCGCACGTATGGGAGCCCTCTCGAGGATGAGCCTGTTGTACATGAAGCGGATGTACTTGGACGGAGCAGACGTCAGCGGCCCTTCGCGTCCTAACAGCGATAGGATGCGTACGGCCAGGCTTACGTGCTCGCAGTCCTCGATGAACTCGCACAGGTGGGATAGTCCTGTAAAGCATAGAGTCTTGTGCTGGAGTGATCCTTATGTTATATTTTAGGGCCTGACTTTTTAGGGTTATACCCGATTCATGCCCGATATTTACCGATTCTCGATTCAAATTAGGAAAAACAGGGTTTAACCCGGTATTTTCCCCGAAAACTGCTGGACCAGGGGAATCCGAAGACATCGCAACTAACACACAACTTTGGAAACTGTGTTGTAATTGCATAAATATGCTAATACAAACTGTTAAAACAGAGACCCTGCTACCAATTAGATGCATAGACTAAATACTGATGCGCTGCGTCTACTGGTGCGTCATGCGTATTATGCCGAGTAAACCAAAGATTTACACCTGATCCAACCAGATTCAACCAGAATTAGGTTGAATCAGGTTCAGTTCAACCCAATTCCACCAGAATTATTGAAGCGAAATATAACCCGCCATTTACCCCCTGATTTTGCTGGAAAATATAACCCAAAAAAAGTCAGGCCCTAGTTATATTGCAACTCTATCGGTCAAAAATAATAAGACAAGTAATCGTATAAAATAAAAATTTATAAATAACAAATAAATAATAATAATAAAATAATATCGATTAAAATGTAACCTGTCACCAGGGAAAATAAACAGAGCATGAAGTTTTAGGGTTTAACCCGATTCTTCCCCGAATTTGCACCCGGAATTGAAGGTTTCCTCAGTTCTGGACGAGGACGAACTATGAACCCATGCGTTCTGTAATAAACAGCTGCGTGGGCCACATGTTCTCATTAAATGTTTGCACTTTCACATTTAAAACCACCTGTTTTAAAGCAAGCACATTTTGCACGTAAAATACACTCGAGGATAAAATTACATAAAGTACCTGCTTCCTTAGCTTCAGGGTTGTCCTCGATGATGTTAATGACTGTGTCGACGATGGCCCTCTTGTACTCAAAACCGCCCTCGTCACGAAGCATGGATGACAAGAAGCTCATCATGACACCATGTTTTCGAGGAAATTTTTGGCACAAGGACCTGGCACCACACAGTTTGAAATTAGAAACATTTTATAACATAACATTCACACATTTATAACCGAAAAAACTTACCTTATTGCATGAACGACGACAATCTTGAACTCGTCGGATATGTCCGACATGAACGACGTGATTTGTTTCATGAGGCGGTCGATGGAGCTTTCGCTGCCGGTTTTCAGAAGGGTCGTGATGGCGAGCGTAGCGATTGACCGGTTCATATCAGTAATCAGGTTTTCAAGGTCGAGATTGCATGCAGTCACTGCTGCAGGGTGTGTCATTGCCACCTATGACATTTGTGACGCGATTTAAGGACAGTGTTGCAACGCAAACTTTCTTCGGAACATTACCTTGTTGAGCGTGCGTACAGCAGCAAACCGCAATGTTGGCTTCGGCGAGCTGCAGAACAGCTGCAAGACCGAAACGGCTGGCGTGAGCTCGCGGGTGGTCGTGGAGCGAAGATTGACAATGGCATGGGCGGCTTCGTAGATAACCATCTCACTCTTGTGCCTCAAGCAACTCTCGATGAACTCGAACATAGGGCTATCAGGCCTGAGTGGAGAACGCAGGCAATGGCGGGTTAAAGCCCCTAGCTTATTGCAGTGGAAAATTTACTTTTCCGCGAAGTGGTATTTACTAATCCGCAGGATTCTGCAAGCAAGAGGCAAGAAGAAAAAAGAAGGTGCAGCATTATCCCAAGATCGCATTTTTCCAGCCTTTCGTAACTTTTCAGTGCGCAAAAAAAAATAGACTCAACTCTGTCAATCTCTCTCCAGGCGTTCCTGTTGTTAAATTTCCTTTAGTCGTGGCACACTGAGCTGTGTAAGCGCCAGCGTTATCAGTGGTGGCAGGCATTGCAGTCCCAACTGATCGGGTTTATCCAAGGAAAATGTTGCAGATCGATTGAAATATTTCCGTAATTCTGTAAGGTTCTGTGAGACATGGCCAATTCCACGGAAACCCGGTGAGCTACATGGGAGAGCTAAAGGTGGCTTCATTATAATCTGAAGAACTAGTATTGTTAACAAAATCAGACCCCCTCAGAGAGAGATTATGCGTTCACTAGCGGTTGTGCTGCAAACACATTCGATTTTTTTTTCTCAAATATGGGAGAGGCAGGCCACTGTGACGGCAGACCGGAGTGTTCTCTCATTCACTCTGGCAAATTTGTCTTCTATGGACACAACGCTGCACTATTTGTGGGCTCTCTGCTCTGGCCGGCCACACCAAACTGTGCAATGTCGATGACCAGTTGAACGTTCCACCACGTGCAAGAACAGCTACTGCGTTATGGCAACGCCACCTAGATGCAGAAGGTCTGCTTATTGCCTCCTCTCCCTCCTTCGCTACGTCGACATATAAAGTCAGAATTCGTCCGCTATTGAGATTCGCCATTCTGCGAAACTCGCAAATGATTGCAACTAACTTTGCAAATCTGAACCCGTAGACTAAAAGTGCAACACACTTTAATCAGTACTGAAAAAAATATGGGCCATGTTGCGCTTCATTTTGTTTTCCCATTTACTATGGGGGAGGTTTACTCGCAGACGACAGTTGCTGCCCAAGAAGCCGACGGTGGCTCGTCATCATGGTTACGACCGCTGAAAGCACGTTCGTGATTGGCTGCAGCTGTTGAAAACATTATCCTCATTGGCTGACTCTTAGTTGTTACGTCACGTTGACGAGTAAGCAGGCTTTCTGTATCTAGGTGGTGTTGGTTATGGTGGTACAGAGAAGTAGATAAGGACTCTATATCTGAGGGATGGGGTGCGGAGATGAAGTATCTTCAGTAGGCGCATAATGAATTCCTGTGTTATCTGTACATTTTTTCTTTTTCCTTTTTCTATAACGGTTGACTGTTCTGGGTTTTCTTTATTGCTTGCATCTAAGCTTTGAAGTTGTTAATAAATCTTTGAGTCGAGAGTTAACAGTCATCCTGTGTGTTGTTCTTCCTGCTCTTGTCTCCCCTTGGCTTCTGCTTCTATTCCACAATGTCACAGTACAGACTACCCCAACTTTCCACGTTGGTCCACCAGATACCGCGTTTTGTGCCTTGCACTGCTCCTTTAACTGGTTTGGTTTGGTTTTAAGAAAGAATAAAATGGAGATTTTGGCTTCACTAATGCGAGGCCCACAGCTCCACATCACTTGTACCAGTTACTTTGGTGGAAAACCCCTGCATTCAGCTTACCCCATATCCTCTTCTTCAATGAGCTTGCTAGCTATCCGGATCTGTAATGAAATAATTTATATGCAGAGCATATTTGCAAAAGGATCTTGTAATGACAATATTAGAGTTTGTTAGCAGGCCGTTTATAACATCACCGTCAATCTACCGTAGCTCCCAGAACCAATGACAGTGTGCACGACACAGAATCTTATCAGATGATTCGGAGCCACATCATTAACAACTACTAACACCCACTATTATCATAAAATGGTACCATCCATCAAAGCAGAAAGGCTGGACTTGAAATAATGGCAATGAGGGACATGACACTGTGTTAAACAGAGGGGGGAATGCAAGAAATGGACTCACCAACATACAGACAGCATATGGTGACTTGAGTGCTGCACGGGTGTACTTGGTTACCAGCTTTGAAATGGCCAGCCGGTCAGATTTCCTGATATGGTACAGCAGACCCAAAGCGTGGTACTGTTAGAGAAAGTAAAGATATTATTTGACAGTGTAAGCATATAAAAAAAAAAGTGTAAAGCTCTCTTTAAGGAAAGCAGGATATCACCCATAATGGTATCTGCGTCAGTTCTGGACTTCAATGTCTTTGAAGAGGCATACTGCCTCATCAGAATGATATGGCTACATCTATGGCATGTATCCTGTTCATTCATGCTTCTACAAGGACCGAGAATTAAAAAATTAGCGGGGCTCTCTCTCCGTTGGAGACATCCACTGGATTATGGGTGTACAATTGACTTTGGGGACCTTTAATTTAATTTCATCAATTAGCTAACTATCAACTGATTAACTAAACGATTATTTAAAAATGTTCGTTTTACTGATCTTCATTTATTACTAATTAGAATTATTCAATGATTAAAATGAACTAGATTAATTTAAGCCTACACGAAACTAATACCAAAATGTCACATGAAATATCTTACAAGGAATGTTAGGTATGAAAGATGCCATTACATTTGACACCAACAAAAAAGGAACGGGATTAATCCGTCGCGTTGTTTGCGATATATGAGCGAAAGAAACCACAACTTACACTTGCCCTCCCCCTGTCCTTCTCAAGAAGGCCGACAATACGGAGTGGGCTCCCATTGGTCTCCTCAGACGATTTGTCCAATGATCGTGGGAGACCACTTGAGGAGACCAATCAGAGGCACCTCCGCACTGTCGGGCTTCTTGAGAAGGCGGGGGGAGGGGGAAAGCATACATTGTTGTATCTTTCACACATAAATCATGAACGAAGTAACGGATTCATGTTCCTTTTGATACAACAGATTTACCAGACCCAGCATCACAAATATGTGTTTTGTTACCTGCACCATGATGTTGTCAGAGTTGACTGCCTCCTGTGCTTCGTTCACCCAGCGCTTCACTACCTCCGGACTGATACGCATCAGGTGCTGCCGTGATATCCAAATTCGGTGAGAACATCAGAAAACGCTCACGTGTGCTTTGCGCATAAAAATTACGTGCATATCAGCATTTCAATTTTAAAGCAATTGCAGCGCAAATTGCTTATAGCCACACTGCGTGGCCGTGCTACAAAAGTAAAGGTGCTCTAATTATGCAAGCACGTTGATTATGCGCGTAAATATTGTATTTATCCTTAACAGCGACGACTGTTTATTGAGGAATATAATGCTACAACCACTCAGGTAGTTATTTACACCATTTCCCACGAAGTCTACTACATCAATACAAGTTTGTCTAAGCTGGTTGTTACTTCAATACAAGTTCTGTCTACAGCTGGTTGCATCTTTTACTTAGATGGTGGGTTTTTTTGACAAATCCAATATAGTTGTAATTGAATGTATTTGCTGAAATAAATAAGCAATATCACTCACCAATGATGACACTAGTGCTGCACTGGACACAGCACAGTTCTTATCTACGATCGCTTGTTTCATGTAGCGCTCGATGGCTTGCAACATGCTGCTCTGTCATCCAAACAGGACACCAAAGTCAGTGAAACGAAAGGAAGCGCACACATGATATACAAGTAGTACATCACTTACATCCGTAATTTTGCAGAGGGCTCTGATAGCAGCAGCACGGTATTGGTCCTCCTGGAAACCAATCGGGAGTAAGAAATTTGCGCGAAAAGTGTAGTCGAAACTAAAATTCCTGGTAATGTACAGCTTACTTTGCCTGTCATGTCTTTCGTAAGGCTGGAAAGAACACAGACGACGACACAGTGAAGGGAGAGGAGTAGAAAAGCTAGACAGCGTATAATATGAGAATATCAACACCGCGACATACCTGCTCGTGACTATGATGACATCATCTGCCACTTTCGACAACTCTTTGATGCCAAGATAGACGAGGCGTCGCAAAACTGTGTCCTTGCATTGAAACAGCTTAGTCATCGCAAAGAACGCGTCGGTGGCCTCCGTCGTCCCGAGGGTTTCACCCTATGTGCAACAGACAATATTCAACTTACTGTCAAAAGGACCAAGCACAAATTAATGCAAGTACAGTAATTTCTGGTGTACAATGCACGTGAATTTGCCCCCTGGCCTCTACTGCGCAGTATATGGCTGTGCATGTTAATCGTGGCATTTTGTCTCCCGGTAGCAGGCTTTGATGCGAAGGCTGCAAGCTCGAACCCTGCCGAGGAGGCCAGCAATTTGGCAGCAGGGTACATGCTGTGTTTGGCGATGGATGCGAAAGCTACATTTCACCACGAATTATAATCACGTGATTCATAACGATGAGATACTTTCTTGTTTTCCCGAGTGTAAGCAATGATTGACTGATTGACTGACTGACTGAATTTGTTGGTACAATACATTGGTACAATATGGTACAATAAGTCACTCTTATTTTAAAACCTGAATTGAAATTAGTTGAAAAACTGAATCTGTGGTACGCATTATCTGCAAGAAATGACAGTACTGCTATTAGTACAAGGGCACAAACGTATTTTCCTACCTGGTTCAAAATGTACAAGATCTTCGTCAAGATCTCTGCACATTTCCTTGGTTGGATGGGAGTTTCATTGAATGTCCTGGCCTAAAAGATGAAACGTAGAAACGTATGGCAAGAATTAAAAGCATAGTCACATTACAGTTCTTTGTTGTTGTTTTTTTGTCAGTCTGTCTTACCTCTTGAAGCACAGACGTCTTCTCAAGGTTGTTGAATGGGTTCCCACCACCTGCTTGATAAGGATTGAGAAGTTTCTAAGGCAGAGCTTAAAACAGCTGTTTCAAGTGGGAACATGTCAAGATTGTGCAGAAAATGTTCTTTTCAAACAACTGACAATACAAGGGGCGTAATTCTTCCAATAATGCACTATTTCTCAGCATCGTTTCTTCTTTGTGGTCTATTTGGCTATCTAAAAGCTGACGGACGGCTGGTCGACACGTATGTTATGCGAAAGACCTAGCGTTTTAGATTGGAGTCCGTACCTCAGGTCAGGCTAAGCGCGGCAGTACGCCTGAGAGAGAGTTCTATTTCAATTATGTAGCGTTATCAGCAAGTGAACGAAACGAAAAACGACATTCAGAACAGACTAGTCAATAAATACTCATAGGCAATGTAGGAGGCGAGAATTAATCCTGCCAAATGCTATGGGCTCGATGATGCGTGTATTGTCGCTAGACACAACAACCACAGTGCGTGCTCGGACCATTTATTTATCCAATGCTAGGTGGTGTAATGCGGAAAATATGGTACAAAATCTACAAGTACACGGCGGTTCTACCGGTAAACATTGGTGTTAGGGTTAGAAAAACTGGAGCTCTCATAGCGCACACATCGTTCTTTCCTGATCAAGAGAGCGGAGAACTTGTCCCAGCACAACGAGGGATGCCTTACCGTCCTCATCGTCCTTTTTTTCTCTTTTCAGGACATACATTTCGGTGGCCCACTAGTTTACTTCACTTAAATGCCACACACCTCAAAGCCACGTATATGACATAACCTCGTTGACAAACGGCCACTTTGCGGGTAACGTAGGCGGCAGCAGCGGTCGTGTGCACACTGTCGTCTGCAACGGTTTCGGTTTCGTGCGCACAGCAGCTGAACATGTCCGAAACAAGTGAATACGATGCCGTAATTATCGTTAAAGGCATTGAAAGAATGCGAAACTTGTTGTTGGAGTATGAGAACCAAGATGAATGTAGCGGAACTGATGTTGACCTCGCATTTAAGGAACTCAAAATGGACCTGGATGCCGTGCCAACAGACGAACCGGAACTCAGGCAAGGGATATTAAAAGCGCTCAAAGACGGTCATCACACCTTGATGGAAGAATTTTTTCCTAAGTCTTTCGAAAATGCAACTCAAAGACTGCTCTTGAATACATGCCTCGACTTGATACTACATGTTACAGCAAATGTACTGTCTAAATGTGACCTTAACTCGTGGCAGTACATCAACGTACTTCAGGCTCGCGTGGAGACTTTGCAAAGCATCGTACTCGCTCTACTTAAAAAGGAGATGTATGATGATCTTGAAATAACTACCAAAGTACTGTCCCAACAAGTACACTCCCTGAAAACGGCCACCAAAGGAAAAATGAAGATGAAATGCAAAAAACTTCACCATGCAGAAGCTGTCGTGCAACTGTGCATCTTCGAGATTAAAATTCACGCACACGAAGATCCCTACGAAGACACCATAGAGTATCTCTACCGAGCAAAAAACGCGTGTGACAATAACTTCCCGCAACTGCAGAATCATCTATCCTTGCGGGCATACTGCGTAGGATTTCGATGTTACGAAGCAGGAAAATACGCACTAGCCGTGAGCTATCTACGGGAGGCATTTGCAATAACGAAAAGCAACACAAGCAACACTCACGAAGCGAAAATTCTTCACTTACTCGGCTGTGCCTACCTGAAATGGAACAAACATGAACACTGGCAAAAAGCTATCAACGCTCTAGACATGGCCATTTGGCACGAACCAAACAAACTCAGTCATCTCACTAAAAAGTTAGAAGCAATGACATGCAATCCAAATAAGGATGCCCTCTCCGAGCTCCTCCGCGTCATCTTCATACATCCCGAACTGAATTCCCAATACATACTAGCCATCCACCACATGCTTGTAACCAGCGGCTTAAATGAAAAGGCTGCCGAATTTTTGTCCCAAGCTTATAGGCGTGTCAGTCGTAATTCTGGATCACTGCCAATATTGCTGAAGATGTTTGAAACCGAACTTGAGGCATCGGAGTATGGGAAGGCTGAATCCATATTTCAGATGATTTTAAATTACGAGCCCGAACCTACCCCAGACTTCAAGAAGATGCTCGATCACTTGAAAAATATGCTGTACCATTACAGCACCTGCTTCATTGATTGCAACGACACTGCCGCCGCGGTAACTTGGCTGAGGAACTGCGAGACGCTGATACTACGATTTAATTCGGTACATGACGCGTGGCTGTCTTCAGAACCGAAGCTGGCGGATGTGCAAGAAATGTTAGCATATTGGCAAGTGAACCTCGGCATGCTGGAAGAGGGCAAGGGAACCATACAACGCGTAGATGAAAATGAACGCAGTATGCTGTCCAGGTACTTGTTGTTCAAGATCGCCGTTCAACAAGACGACGAAAGTGCAGCGAAGCAGGCAGCTGAATCATTGAGTACGTACAAATCTCATATCAATTACACATTGAACCTCATTGCAAATTGAAGTTATACCGTTTATTTTTACCGAGGGTTTGGCAGGAGGTATACAGGCAAAAAGCTACGATCAAAGCTATGCATCAATAAATTAAATTAGTGCCATAAATGTGATTCCAATTACAATCCCGGCTGTGCTGTCTGTCGTTTTCCATTGGTTTTCCGAAACCTGTCCAGACGAATGTCGGCACAGTTCCCCTTGAAGACGGCCCAGGACGCATACTAAGCCCCCCCTGTCCCCCACTCCTTCCTGCTGTCCTCTCTCCATCTGTCCACATCTGTACGCCTCTCATAGCCACAGTTGCTTCGCGGCGGTAGCATGAAATTTAAGAAATATATATACGTTCCCCGCAACAAATTTCGAACCGTAGTCTTTTATAGTAATTGAGTTAAGAGTTATTTGTTCAGTGACACCAGCTTTAAGCGGGTATATGACGTGTAAATTTTAAAATTCCAGATTAGGGCCTTGCGAATAGTACGATTTTTCGAATAGCGAATGATAGTGTGTTCGATTCGAATTCCAAATCGAATATTGTAATGTTCGAATTTCGAATTGAAGGTTAAAAGAAGAACGAAGCAAGCACGCTGGTGTGACGTAGAGTGAAGATTCATACCTCGAGTTTGAGGAGGGCTGAAAGGACAACACAGCTACACTAACTCAGAAATGAAGCAAAATCTCTTCCAAACTGAATATTATTCGAATATAGTTTCGTTCGAGGCCGCACCTGTAAGCCCCAAAATGCAGGACGATAGGGTATAAAATAAGACGAATGCTGCTCCATGCACGAAGATACGCACGTACACATATCACGTATGCATGCTGCACAGAATCGTTCTGTGAGGGGGGGAAGATGCGAGATGTGCAGCAGCCCCGGACGCCGGACGGCAGGTCCCGCGAGCTACGTTGGGCCAGACAACGAGAACCAAGAAACTTTTTGAGCTGGAAAGTCCAGATGAGCTGTTTCCTGCTTTTTTTTTCTTTTCTCTGCATACATATCCGCGCGTACCGCAGAGGCGCGCGGTTTCATCCGAATTTTAGCCGCGCGGAATTCAAACCTAACCTATCCGCAAACCAGGATGCCGTGCGGATATCATCGCACCCGCGCACACCTCTAAACATAACCATTTGGGTCGTGTTCGCTTCTGTATTCAAATCACTATCCCACACATACAGCCCTATTCCAGATAGAATTTTTACTGTGAAGAAGAAACCACGTGACAAAGTGTCTGTGTCCAATCACAAGGCAGCAATAAGGGCCGGGGGTATAGTCGTAGACGGTAGACCGGCACGGGTCCACCTGCATCTCACCTTGCACCTCCCTTATTCCGGAAAGGGACCAATGTTGTAACTCCACGGGCAACAGAGGAGAAAGGGAAACTGCCAGGCTGCGCAGACAGCTTACCTACTCGCACAGCGATGCAAGCACCAAAACATCAGAACTGGATAATGTCAATAAATACTACTAAAAATTACACTCCAAATAGCGAGTATTTTGATACTCTCACAATACCACGCAAATATGTATCTATTGCCCAAGTGATAGAAAATTTTTATCCCTGACCTAACCCGTATTTTAATTCACAGTGCGCCTCGTAGGTTCAAGCGCCCATTCGGACTCATCATTTCACGAAGCCTCCACAGGCATCCTTCACGTCTGTAGCTACGCTATTCAAACTGGAAGAGCAGATTTCGTCAAGTCCATCCTAAAATCTCTCGTGTCGCCTCCCCAATACGACAGTGTGCTCGCCAGCATGCAGCTCAAGTGTCTTCAGTTCATCGTCGGACTTAGTCTGGAAAACACGGGCAAGTAATTTTATGCACATTCTTCTTCTTATTAATGTGTATAAGGACAATTGAGTTTGTCTTCGCAGAAGATGCTTCCGTTTACGAAGACGTGGTAGACTGCACCCACAAGGTGCTAGCAATACTCCACAGCTGTGATAAGGTAAAAAACTACAAATATTCTTTTGAAAAATTCAAAAAATTGAATATTTTGCACATTTGGTGAACTTGGGACAGTTTCAATGATGGTACTAAGAATATTTCAGATGTCCAAGTATAACAAAGGAGATAATTTTCGGGGAAAAAAAGTGATTTGGTTCAGGACTGCTGAACCAAATTCAGTTATGCTAACAAATAAACTGTTATTTGAGCTGGACCTTCCACAGTGCTCTGTTTTCTTTCTTTCTTTTTTGATTCCGTGTTAGCTCCGCGAAGAGACTGTGGCTGTGAGCGGGTACAGACGTGGACGGATGGAGAGAGGACAGCAGGAAGGAGTAAGGGGACAAGGGGTTTAGTATGCGTCCTGGGCCGACTTCAAGGTGCATACCTTGCCGACACTCGTCTGCAGAGTCTGCCGGAAAACCCAGGGAAAACTAACAGACAGTACAGCTGGTGGGATTCGAACCCACCACCATATATCCTGTCTTCAGCAAGACCTCAGTGCTGTCCTGCTCGTATCAGTCCTCAAGGGTATACAAGTGAAATGTATCTTTGGGTTTTGTTGACATTTCAGCTGCAAAGAACCGCAGAAGTATGCTCTCTAGTTGCCTGGTTTACCGGCATTGCTTGGAACCTCGCTCTCAAGCCCGAGGTCGACCCGTACCTCCAGTTCCGCCTGTTCCAGAGCTGTGGCAGTGTGCTCTTGGCTGTACGGTCAGAAGCAACAATGAATGCAAAAGTAGACGCGCAGCTCGAAACCTACGCAACGATGGCAGCCATCTCCGGCATCAGCGCTGCTCTCAGTGTTGACAGTGACCAAGTGAAGTTTGATGTATTAAGGTACATGGTGGGCCATCATGTTTTTGCAAAGAGAAAAATGGAAACAAATAAAAAATTATTGCGTTTTCATTATATCACCGCAGGGATGTTCAAGCGATTGCATCTTGGCACAAGAACAGATCGTCAGTTCTACAAATATCTAAGGGCTGTAATTCGACCCTTCTCGTTCTTCAAGCTGAACTTGAGGCGAAGATTTACAGCGACGCTGGAGATGCAATGGAGACGCTGACTAATTTCTTGGAGTTTTTAGAAGTCCCAATTAGCACATTACAGTCACTAGCCAATATTTGCCAGGTATAACTTGAAGTGCCGTTCCAGAGTAACACACACACAAAAAAGATAATTTATTTTATTTCGCAAAAACAAATCAACCTCGCAGACACTCAGCGCACAAAATACAACATTACGTACTTCTGCAGATTTTCTCAGCTTCATACGCGAGATTTCATATTTTCGGACTCTCCAGCAGTACGTGACGTCACCGAAGTCTCTGGCGTTTGTCTCATAGCAACAACACGCGTACCTTGCTAACAGCCAGCAGCCCCAGCAGATGTGGTGGTGGTAAGGAAGGAGCGCGAACTAGGAGAGCGTTTCCGGATGCGGATACTGCGCGCTACACGACCTCGCGCGGAGAAGCAAGGTTGCCAGACGGGTGGTAGATTGCGCAAATTGTGACGTCATATTTTTCAAATCTACAAAATTATAATTTTATGATACTTCCGCGTCACGTAGAAAAACGATATTTTGGGAGAATATGCAGTGTGAGGTTGCAATGGCACGATGTTTAGTCTGTGGTGGACTATTGAAAATGCGTTCCAAATGAAATAAATTCATTGTTTACAGCATACAGGAACGAAGCACCTGGCGCTCGCATGTAGGATTTACGAAGAAATACTGCAACGTCTCGAAGCAGAGTCGGGAGAGGAAGATTTGATTGTGAAAAACTTCCACGGCATGTTCAAGGTAATTTTCTATGCGAATGTAGCCTCTCGAAGACCGTTTTACGTGGAGTTGAACTTGATGAATGCGCAGCACATGTTCTCGCAGGTTCTACTACACTCCAAGCAAGATGATGAGCTGCTTCATTGTGTTGACAAAGTCATCCAATTCCAACAAACACGTTGCAAGGACTACCCTGAGGCCGAAGTATGTGTCAAAGTGTTTCTGGTAACGCGCGCGAGCAAGGACGCGCGAAAAACGTTACATGCGTTTCTACGATAGTAGTGCCTTCCCTAATTTACCAAATCCCCGTTTCACTTGTCGGCGACTTGATCGGTATAATTTGTTATTGGCATTATAAATCGTTTGAATCCAGTTTCAAATTTCAACACAGACACACGTGACATCAGTGTGACGACATGGGGGCGTTCCCTTTCACCTGGCCTCAACTACGCGGATGATTCCCTGCTGCGAACAAGTGAGGAGGAAGTATGGGAGAGGAACACTCACACGTGGTCGCGCTCATCAGCGAAACGTTGCGAAAACGTCACACATATCTCTGGAAATACGTCGATTCGTTTATTTAAATTACACTTTCTGCGGTTAGTTTTTAATGCGTAACATTAAAAGCCCCATTTCGAAGAGAGGCCGGCGTCGTAGCGGGGTGACCGTGGTGTCCGTGTACAGCGCGACACGTGACGGAGAAGATCGAATCAGGCTGCGCTCCGCAAGCTGATTCGCTCTGAAGCGAATTTGCTGAAGCGACGGCAGTTGCGCGGTTGCACCTCGTCTCTGGACGTATTCAGACCGTTCAGACGTCGTCGTGTTCGTCTCTGGAGTCTGGACGTGTCTCGTGAGCGGCTGAGTTTGTGAATGATGTCATGCGTGGCGTATGTCATATGTGTTATGTCCGTATGCGGTGCGGTGTTTTTACTTTTTCGCGTTAGACGTGTCGCGGGCAGTCTCGTACCATACATATCCCTGCTAGGAAATGATCAGTAGCACTTAGCAAGCCATGAATGCCAGTGATCATAGACAGGCTCCGCGACGCGAATTCACCTTAGCCCTCAACCTCGGGCTCCTGCCATATGCTTGTGCCATCGTATTAACATGTTAAAAAATTTCAGCTTATTTGGATGATGACCAGAGTTTGGAATGCTGGACTAGAATGGCTCATGGAAGAGGATACAGAACGTGCCAAGAAGTACCTTGACTGCGGACTGAAACTGGCAGGCTGCCTTCCAGTCCTACAGTCCGTGTATAGCACTCACATGCTCGTACATTATCGTAAACTTTTTCCCAGCGGTACCTAAGTTTTCTTTATTATTTTGATTGCATATGTTGAAGACCTGTAACACGTTTACACTAGACTACCATACTATACTTCAATAAATACTATATGCAAGACAAAATGCTAATCCATACCCTGACGATAAAAATTTCAAATATCAACTCGTGTGAAATGTATATAACGTGTCCACTGTGTACATCAAACTCAATTCCACACACAGACAGAGTACATAAGTGCCAATTGAATCTTGTTTATTGATAAAAAATAATTCTTTGGCAACACAGATTTATGGGCCAATCAGCATACCTCTATAAGACATCATTTCTCACAGAGATCCAATTTGTTTTCATCATTTCTGCAGAATACTGTAAAACCCGTTAATTTTGCAGCCCCAATTTTTACCAATTAGATGCAGGGTACATATTTACAGTCACTAAATTTTGCAAATTCTCGTTGCTAGAATTTGTGCCCCCCCCCCCCCCCCGATAAATTGTCTGTACCACTTCATTTGATAAAACTGCCATTGGCCACGCTTGTGGTGCAAAATAGGTCAAAGGCATAATAGTATCCCGTGCAACCAGCTGTGATGATATACCATGCAATTGCAGCATAGTTTTTTAAACATGAATTAATTTTCTGCATGCCTTTAAAATTCAGGGTTTGCAAACATTAAGGGTTCTACAGCATATTAAGTGACATTCTAGATACATGTGAAGATTTTTCACTGAAATCAGCTGATAAGTTGAAGCTTATCATGTGTGAATCCATTAACATGATGCACATGAATTCTGATAAGCATTAACAATAATATATTTCGACAAGTAAAATGGTGCTGCCGAAAGACAGCATCTCACAGCCAATGTAGCATAAAAATGGCAGCCAGGTACAGAATTGACTGCCCAAGATGTGAATCAAAGACTTAATACGCGTATGTCTTACTTGTATCGTTTACTAATGAAACTCAATTGCATCTTTATAACACAAGTTTTGCCGTAACATAGATGCCACATAACTCTGCACATCCATTTATGACAGTGGCAGCTTTATAGATGTTCAACCCCAACCTTGAATGAAGATGCTTTGTCCCCTCTCAAAAAGAAGAAAAAAAATAATACTCCCTTAGGGGGCAGTTTAATGCAAAAATTAGTCAAAATTAGACCTCATAGCGCATCTTTTAATAGCGAGACCCCACGGAAATGTGACTTTATGCTCACAAATACACATGCCTGCAACAGAGAAACTTTTCCTCAATGCAAAAGATTTTGTTACACTTCTGCAGACTGAAAAAAATTTAGAAATAACATTTCTGCGCCAAATGCATGGCGATATTAGACATATGTGTTAGCAACATCAGAAATAATTGCAATGTGAAAGCAGAGCAATGGAGATTAAAATGCCCTTTCCAGAAGCAATTTATAAGTTGGATTCAATAAAAAAGAAAGCCAAATTTTTAACGCACATTCAGGCATATGTTTATATATGTACATATATATCTATATAGATCTCTCTCAATATGGCACTTGAATTCAGGTCTTCATTCAACTATTGCTTATTTTCAACTCATTCTAAAGATTATGCTACCACAGGTAGCCAATGTGAAAATGCAAATGATGTCTTTCTTTCTTTCTTCCTTTTTTTTTTAAAAAGGTTTTCCTTCCCAGAAAATATAAGTACCACAGCACTATCTGACATACACTACATGCACCCGTGAAAGCAGCATGCAATGTGTCAGGAGGTCATATTAACTTTACCGAAGATAGATAGGTAGCAAGTTTTGCACAATTTATATTGCGCATGACGATACTGCTGCCTTCGAAAGTGTCATCGTATAAGCAATAGCGTGAAGCTTGTAAAACAAGTGCCGTGCAAATGTCACAGCAATTGCAGTCAGAATGTACCACGTAACTAGCATCGTGAGGCATTAAAAGCAATGATACTATGTTCTGCGTGATACCTTTTAGGAAAAACATGTGCAAAATGCAGCAATGCAGTGGTCGCATGGATAACATCCGAATGAAGAAGAACAACGTACATATAACACATATATTGTGCACATGTAACATGGTCACTAAGCACACTACTGAAGCAGTTAGTATTCGTGGGTGTATCATGAGCAGTGTTAATGTGTTACTAATTTGAAACCAGGCTCAGAGTAAAGTCACCAAAGTAAAAAAACAGTTCAAGCTACCCGGCTTTCAGAAAACAGACGCATTTTCTAGATGTGTTCTGCAGGTACACGTGTCAAGGTCAATATGTGCGAGGTACAAAGGTTCCAACAGCAAGTTGTCATGTTGTCTATGCTTGCATCACACACTGCCTCTGTCGAGCAAAAATTACTGCGGGATATTTCTTATATGTGCACTCGGGCTTGCAGAGAAATCCAACAGAGGCCATCAAACTTGCTGTTGGCACGTACTTGACATCATGTAGGAATATCACAACGTGACAGTTACGACTGTGCGACCACTTGTTAATCAATTCGCGCAATACCTTTTGATTTTAGCTGAATGAGCAAAAACACACAAAGGTTTTGTGGCAACTGCACAACTTTTACATAGTGCACAGACAGACAAGAGCAGAAGCATGTACGCACTTTTCCTGAACAAAGCAGGGTTGCTTTTGTGATTAGTTTACGCATGCCTGCATGTGTCTACACGAGAAAGTGTATGGACGTCAGCATTCACACTGAAAAAAAAAAATAATAATAATAATGCTACTACAAGGTTCACTCCAAAATGAAGAGGAAAACACAAAAGTCAAGTTACTCAAGTTTGGTTTAGTGCATCACTAACAAGATGAGCATTAGCACATACATTTTTTTAGCCAATCGTTTTTTTTTACAGTTGTAAAAGACAGAAGGAAAGAAAAAAAGGTAGAAATGACGAGAGCCACTATCCGACTCTGTGATGTCACAATGCTTGTGACTTGCACTGACTGGCGTGGATATTGCACGTGTCTGGGAACAAGGCGCCAATGCACCAATCACTTAATTACACAGTGCTCGCAGCACCTATTTCTTCTTCTGCACTCCTACCACCAGTAGTGTCACTATCACCAACTCTACTAGAAAGGCAAACTTTCTCAATCTACCTTGGCTATCACAATCTCCGCCTAGTCGTGCGATCCTGAGATACACGTTGACGCGTGTTGATGCCTGCACTGCAGAGGAACTTGCTGTTCGTGTTGAAACGCTCGATAGCGATCCGCAAGTAGGCACAACACAAGACTGTTTTTCGAGATGTGTCATCAGGGACCCGTATTATCGACGTACACTCTTCACTGAAAATGTCATCATTCGTCGATGAAGGTCACTTTGGTCACTTTCAGAGCCGCCACTTTTTGCTGAACCTCTCAGCAGCACAACTGTTCGCGGATAAGAAAGTGCTCGGGTCTCTGGAGGACCACAGTGTCTTTGTAGTCAAGAACACTCGTTTCTAAAAAAAAAGAGAAAAAGAAACACAGGATAAAAACTTCGTGCTGATGAAACTGGCAGCTGGCACAGCCCGTCAAAGCTTTCTTGCATCTTCACAGAGACATGAGTCCAGTTATGTCCACTTTGCCATGTCGCAATACTTCTCTCTCTCTCTTTTTTTTTTTGCATTCATCTGTCTGATATTTACACTGTACAATTTACAGTATGCACAGATATACATTCAGAACACTGCACAAAAAGAAAAAGAAAAAAAGAACAAGAAAAGTCACTCTTGATGTGGTGTCATACATTACACTGCAGTATGGGCAACACCGTGAACTTGGGAGCATGTCAAGCTGATCCCTACAGCTTTTTCTTCCATTTCCGACATCGATATCATAGACAAAAATAAATTAAAACCCAAATTCAACTTCCATGATATCTGAAGGTTGCACACACTTGGGTTGGTGCTCTCGCAGGTCTGATTACAACAGTGTGGCTCTCAGCAATAATGATGTAAACCAATTTACTTTGCTTTCAAGAGAAGTCAATCAGCAGATACAGACCCACTTCACATATAGTCGCGAAGAGGACAAAACTCGAGACAGAAAAGAAAGACACAACACATACACACACAGAATGTGTCTTTCTTCCCTGTCTCGGGTTTTGCCCTCTTCGCAGTTTTGCAGCAGCTAGTCAGCGCCCTTCAACTCCTGTCAATTCACATATAGTCATCAGAATAAAAAAAATAAAAATAAAAATAAAGAAAGAGAGAGAGAGAGAGAGAACGGTGTACTGCTGCATCAAAAAATTGGTGGGGAAACTTCGCATACAGTTAAGAACCAAAGAACTGTGCACTGCACTGAAATTGGTGCAGGAAACTGCAGTTCGAGAAAATGTGTTCCCTATTTCCAGTTTTTCCTCCACTTTTTGGGCAAGAACAGATTTTCACCATCATTGCTGAGAGCCAGTCATTTGTTGTTTTTTGGAAATTTGTACATGCATTTCCATATTTTGCTTCGTGGTAAGAAACGGTGAGAAAAAAGCGACAGTATGCGTACAGTACTGATATCAACGCAAGCACGCCTGCACAAAATTATTTCCTACCCTGCTACCCTATAGTGAGTGACCTTCTGAAAATCCACCCAACTATTTACAAATGCTCACTTACACTGCTACGTACGACCTAGAGGCATACAATACAATATAAAATGGCCAATGGATATGATATTCTGCCCACAAGAATACTACATTAAATACAACTGCCACAGAAATAATACACAGTTTGTTTTTACAATGACTGCGACACCTTAAAGCAAAGGACACATCTTGCAACCCCTTCCCTGACAGAAGAACTTTAAAATTTCAAGTACACGCTACTGCACACCCTTGCTGACAATGCTAAAAGCAGAAATTTACAATTAAAATACAATATAAAACTAGATAATGTATCCACAAACGGGACAGTGACAAAACACATTAAAACATGTACATACTACTGGCTCTTTCTTTTAAAATCTGAGAAGACACATGCCAGTCTAGCACCTCTGTACAATAAAGAATGCCATCATGTTGACACATAGATATGCACACAGTGTTATGCATCACAGAAGTGAGTTCAATGCGTTGCATCTGGACCTAGATTAGGAACTTTAAAATGTAAATCATGCCTTATGTGCCGATGGGAGGAACACCAGCACTGGCAATCTCGTAGCAACTGTTGTCTGAACGCTCAAGTATATTCTCATTGAGAGTGTCATTTTTAGTCACGGCCATTGTGTTCATGTTGTAGTTAACACGTGCAGCCGACAGGCGCAGTAGACGAAATTTACCGACAAGCTTTTGTAATACCCAATGACGGCACATCTGCTATTCAAGCAAAATCTTCCGAAAGTGGCCGCCAATCAACAGACTGCGTCAGTGCCAAGCAAAGCAAGTCTTAAGGCAAATTTTAACCATCGAGGTTCGATGCAAAGCACATTAATCACAAACAGACAAAACACCAAGGTTCACTTCCATATGCTTAAAAGCAATTGATAAAAAAATTTGTAAACACTATCCTCCCTTCCCGTATATTACAGGAGGCAGCCACCTCAAATGTGCACAAGTTTAGATAAATCACACCGGCACAGCACCACGTGCCTAACTTTCACATCTACACAACACTCGGTATGTCTGCACCCTGTGTAGCACTTCAAAGTTGCACATTAAATCAACATTTTTACAATGCAGCCCTTCACCGAGCCAAATCCATGTGTGTGAAGTGTGCACTGCACTTGCGCGGTATCGGGAGGGATGTGGCTCATCTTCTATGAAGAGCCTCAGAATCCAGAGATCCACGGGTTCACTAACCCTTTACACATGCTGATAATCTAGACATGCTTCACATAACCATGCACACATACCAATATCATGCACACTTATTACAACAGGTATGATGAGAAACACATGGACGACCTCATTCTATGCTAGAATTAAGTAGAAGTCGCTCGAAGCATAAAACAAACAGGGTAATTCGTGCTAATACCTCTGGAGAAGACTAGCTGAAAGACTTGCAGACGTAACACAGTCACTGAGGGAAGTGAAAGCCGTCTCTGCTTGTAGCACTTTGCGGTCGATCGCTGATGACAACGTACATGTGTGTTAATTAACGCTGTATATGTATGACATGAGGTGCTTTCCAATACGTGGGGCTAGCAACACAGATACGATGAGTTTGCTGAAGATAAAAAAGGAAAACTGGCAGAATAAAGCTGCAAAAAAGAAGAAGAAGAAGAAAAAAAAAGAGAGCAGTTGCACGAGACATAAAAGACACTGGAAATTGCACCAAAAGTTAGAAGCGTGGAGGAAGACATGTTGACACTAACTGAACCGATGACGAAACCGATGATGATCAGGCAAAAAACGCTCCACACGGGGGCTTTGCTTCCGTTTGAGTTCGGATGTATGCAGCTACAACTAAAACGCCAGAAAAAAAGTGACAAGTAATAACAATTAAAAATGTACATCACACAATGAAGTGGTGCCGATATCGTGCTGAATTTTCCTCCGTTGCCTTAGCCGCGACGTTTCCGACATCCTGTAGTGGGATGTCACAAGAAGCCGAGGCTGAACCTCGACCTGAGGCTTGATATGTAGGCCTCGTGTATCTTCAGCAAGAAATCATCATCAGTCTGAAAGTAAAAGCAGTAATTGCAGCAATTTTGTCTGCTTGGAAGAAGATAAATCAATCAATAGACAACAAAAAACAAGCGTTCTAATTATGAACAATTTGGGGTATTTTGCCTGGAGTTATCTATCATTTCAGGCTTAATAACTGCAAGAAGGGAAGAGTAGGAAAGAAGATGAAAGAAAAGAAGATAAGAAAACAAATTAAGGTGCCCTGGAGTAGTTAGTCCTGAGTGTTTTGGGACTAACATCTACACTTTTTTTTCTTTTTGCATCAATCAATCAAGCTAAGGACGACAAGGGGGTACAGCAGACTCACGTTACTTCAGACTCTGACATTTCGTACTTTTGGTTAATGGAGGCACACTTCTGAATTTCAGTTGGCCCGCTATATTTTCTGTGTGTTCACCAATTCATACTTTCCGTTTCCTTGAACAATGTTGAGGGAGAAAATGGTTTCTGTGCCCTCTATTAATTGAACATAAGGCCATGTGTTTTAGGGTTTCAACCAGGTTAAATATGCCCACTCATAAGGTGCAGGCGAAACGCAATGTCAGCTGCTTAGACATTCAAACAAGGCTACTACTCTGTGAATGTGGAACAATGTGGCAGTTGGTGACTCAAGCAACATGCATGCATGATGCTCCCAACACTGTGCAACAGCTTAGACACTGTATGCCGGTCACTGAGTGCTCTGGGTGTGGGGGGCATCAGGTGTACTGGGAGTGGCATCGCACTACTCAGTTCACCTAATTTGAGCAACTAGTTTCAACTCACTCATGCTCAGCTCATTCACCACATTGAGCATGAATGAGCTTGCTGATGAGTCAGTTTTGCTGGGGTATGCAGTGTTGCCCATCTTACCTGCAACATGTGGACCAGTGCTTCGCGTATCTGCTCTTTGGTGAGTGGTGTGACTCGCTCTTGCTTCCGGTTCAGCGTAACCGGTGCTGGATTTGCAGAGAGCACACGTAGTGGCACCAATGGCTCCTGAGTATCATCGCCATTCAGGTACGGGACTTCTGACAACCAAGAAGTTCACATCTTTCAGGTTCACACGCAATGTGATTCACACGTGTACTGTTAGATGATTATCTCACCTGGCTGCACGAAACTCTTTGGCACTGGAGATGCACTGCCATTAAGTAAAGTGGAGGACGATGACTTTGTGAAGGCCATGGGTGACAGCAGGGGCAGCTCAGATGCCGGGGGTGGTATGCCATTCTACGGATTAGCAAGATGAAAATGAAATAGGATGCGACAAGTTAAGCCCTTGCTACAACATTTGTGGTCAGTTATAATGTGCGCCACATGCAGAAAAAAATGCGAATTAAGAAAAAAAAGAAAAAAAAAGTACTGCATACACAATACCAGACCAACTAGATGCAATGATTACGGTACGGTAAGATGATTTCGGAGTATTGACCCCGTACTGAATGACAGTGCAATGGTGCATTCGCCCATGTTCAGTACGTTCAAAGACCCCAAGCTTTCTGCGGTGGAAAATTAACATTTCCGCGAAGACGGATTTACAAATCCGCGGAATTGTGAGGGCAAGAGATATCGAGCAAAAAAATGTTGCAGCATTCTCCCAAGATTGCTTACTGACTCGTCTTGTGAGCTTTTCCACCCTTTCGTAACTTTTCACTGCGCAAAAAAAATTAGACTAAACTCTGACAGTTTCTCTCTGGGCGTTCCCGTCTTTAAATTTTCTTTCGTCGTGCCGCATTCAGCAGTGCAAGCTCCAGCAGTATTAGACTCGTCAGGCAAATGCAGTCACGATTGATCAGGTTTAACCTGTGGAGATGTCGCAGGTCGATTGAAATCCTCACACAATACTATAATATGTTGAATATTTCACGAAAAAAAAGAAAACACGATTCGGAGGGAGACAGCAGGCTCCGCAAGACGTGGCCAATTCCGCAAAATTTTGCAGAATCGCAGAATGCAGAAAGCTATGAGCTATAAGTACTGTGTTTGCTCGATTCTAACATGCCCCCCGAATGTAACGCATAACTAATGTAACACATAAATCGGGATGTCTACCACATTGTAACCTTCAAATTCCCTGACTTTTCCAGGTTTTCACTGACTATTTCAAGCAAATTCCCTGACCACAACAAAATGCAACTTGATGCCTGCTGCTACGTTTCGATCACAACCTACTAGATTATAACGACCATGTCATTGGCACCCCTTCCCAGCGCCGCATTTGGAAGCTAGCGGTGGCGCTACTCATCGACCTGGTTATTGCTTCCTCAATTTCTGCAATACTTCGTATTTCAGCTTACCCTAGTATTTTTGTATGAGTGGTGGATGTCCCACGGGAGATGCTTCTTTGTAAAGTTAATCATCATCATCATTATACAAATTTTCATGGGGGCTGTTGCTGTCGTCTGCTACGGTAGTCGTACGTCCGCTTCTGCACGTTCAAAATTCAAATTTCCATTGTCCAATCATGATACAGATCTCGCGGGCCGATGAGTGGCACCCCTAGTGGATCGTGCGGACGGGCTCCTCATAGGGGTTGCCGATTATGACATTGTCGTTATATATTCTAGTAGGTCGTGGTTTTGATACAGGTCCCTCATAAAACAGATCAGTTATTGAGTATTAGTGAGGCTGCCCTACTTTTCTGCCTCTGAGCTTCTTGTATTGGCGAACTGATACTCGCGGCAACGTCGCTGCAGCGTGGCCGCTCAACCACCGATCGGCACTTACGATTTGCTGCACATCGTCGCGGCACTTGTCCGCGATTTTCCCTGACTTCAGCTTCATTTTCACAAATTCTCTGACAATTCCCTGACTTTTCCAGTTGCACTGAAATTCCCTGACGATTCCCGGTGTTCCATGTTGGCAGACACCCTGTAACTCCCAAAACTCCAACAAACTTACTACATGCCAATTCTATCGCGCAAATCACGTCGCTGGGATGCCCAAAGCATTCGATGCGGCAACGCTCGATTCTTTTGTCTACCCACACAAACTGCTTTTGCCACATGACTAAAGGCCTGCGATGGCACAGAGCTCTGAAGGCACAGAGCTGAGCAACGTGGCAATGGGTCAGCTACTGCGTTCCCTTTCTTGTGCTTGTGTGGGTACTACGTCGTGAACCAGAGCAACTGAGCACTATCGCGGAACGTCAAGAGTAGAGCTCGCTCAACTCTGACGCGAAACATTACTACCGCAGCCAAAGCATGCTCGATGCTGGAGCAAACTGCCGCTGAAGCCAATGTCATTGTGCATGCTCGTTTGTTGCAAGTGCATGAAGTGCTTCTGAAACTTGCAAATGCAACAATGCTACAATCAAAAACAGTTATCGCGAGATGGACGCAAAAAGGTGGTGTCTATGGCAATGCGGCTAGCCACCTTTCACCGAGCTCTTAATTTGTTCTTTGAACTTCCGTACTTGGACACGATTCTAACGTGCAGGTGATACCAAACGCACTTTTTGAGTCAATAAAGGTGCGGATTAGAATCGTGCAAATACGGTATGTTCACCCGTTGTGAATTGCCAAGAGTGCAGTCGTCATAGTTTTAATATCACAGAGGCGAGCTTAGCGTCTCTCATCTCTTCCTCTACCTGGTTTCACACGCACTCAGGACTACACTGACTGATTTATTGTACTTGAATGGGCTGTTCCGTACCTGCTGTCTCATCAAAGGTGATAGAAGGGACGTTGTCGGAGAAACGGACTTCCCCAGTCTGGTCACACCTCGTTCTAACATGGCCGGGGTGATCAGAGATGTCTTAGCATCTGTGCATGCATCCTCTTCGAGTTTCAGCTTGTGCCGAAGGTCTTGTTCCACCTGTCTGGCAGCACTGGGTACAGAGCATGACTGAGCACGCTGTCTCGGAGAAATCTCCACTGCATCACCTGAAAGTTCACCAAAATTGACCTGGTTCAGCACACTAAAAAAAAAACCTGAGAGAGAACCCTTCCAGAGCGTCTTCCATCGTTACTTCGATCTCTCATAACGTCAGTCCAACCTAACTGCAAGGTAATCTACAATGCGTGGACTCACTCTCGTTGCGCTGCACACGTTCCACATGCTCCAGCAGATTCGCTGGGTTGGAAAGCAGTTCTTGCAGTACATCGCCTTTCCCATTCACGACTGTACATTCGCTGACACCCACAGAGCTTGGCCTACAAGTCTCGGGTGTATTCGGCCCACGCTGAGCACACATTGCTGCCGAAAACAGGGACTCCACCGAAAGTGGGGTCGACTGGGTGGGAGGTTCGGCGCGGCTATTGGTGGCCGCTCTCACAGGGGTGGGCTTCAAGACACTGGCCTGTCCGTTCGTGACAGGCTTGTGCTGGCCGTTGACTTGCTGGATGGTGCCATTGCGAGTCGCAGAGGAGGGCTGCTTGCGTGATCGGGAGCGTCCACCACCATGGGGGCCATTCGTGTTCGCTTCAGATTTTTTCTAAAAAATGAAATATGCTAGAGGTCGCATCGATGGAAAAGAGCAATAATGAAATTGTGCATTTGCCAAAATTAAGCTCAAGTCATGATCCTGTAACCGTTAACTGTAGCGAACAGGTGATCTCCTCAACTGCTGGAAGACTGGAATAGGGTGGGCGAGACAATGTGTCCACCCTTCCACAGTCCCTCATGTGCTTGCTCACTCTTTAACGCGTAAGCGAGGCAACTGCACCAAATGTTGATGTCTTAAGCACTGAGGAACCAACGATTAAAAATAACAAAAAGTAATCTGAGACAATTGATGTTCTGAGGCTGGAACGGTAATCCAGAAGATGTGGGTTCGAGTCCTACAGCTGGCTAACCTTTTCAGTGACTTCCATCTTTCATCAAAAAAGTTATCTGTTTTGGCACCCACCTCTGGGCCTGAACCGCAAACCTTCGAAGACTGCTGGTCTATCCTTAGACTCAGAGGAAAAGAATTCCTACAAGCTGCTCCATACCTCAAGTACAAAGGCATTGCTGGAAGTTGCCTCAATTTTTCATGTTACTTAACTATGCATTACTTGCTTCATCACTTATGCGCAGGAAAAATGTCAAAAATAATTTGGAGAGCGGTGAGCAGCATTGTTGTGTCCCCCAACTCAGAATACACCACAGTTGATGGGAGAAGGACTCAGTGGTGTTTACACAAAATGAGATAAGGATAATCAGGTACATGCGAAAAAAGAGCCGAGAGAGCCAACGGGGTGTTACATCCCATTATGGAATTCCAACAGTGCCAGTAATAAAATCCTGCACAAATCACTGTACAAGACCCTAGCCCAGGCCATGCATGTACCAGGTGAATGCGTGTAAACAAGTGCAAGTAATCTGCCTATCGGCAATTTTGACTGGAACGGGGTATCACCCCTGGCAGGGCCGGTGCTATGGGTGTGCGGGGCCTGAGGCAAAGGCACATCGCGGGGTCTGTTTCACACGATTAAGTGCATACTTAATATTTTTAAAAAGTAATCCCTGGTTGAGGGCTTCGTGCGTGGGGCCTATGCAAGCGCGGGGCCTAAGGCGGTCGCCTTACTCACCCCCCTATCGCCGGCCCTGGCGATGAAACTCCCCACCCATCATCATTTAAATAAATTTTTTGCAGTTTTATGATTTGAACGAGTCAATGATGTCTAGTGACACATTGTGCTCCAATATGCTCCAATGACGCAGAGTCGAGCACGGAAGTCCCTCAAACATGGGAGCTCTGTCACTTTCTCCAGAGCAACACCCTGGCTGCGGACAGAAGCGAGCATGTCAGGAAGCATGGTATCAATGGGGACTGCACTACTGAAATGCACTACCAAAGGTACGATTTTGGAAGAATTTGAACCTATACCCCCCGGTATCAGGGGTAGACTTGTTAAAGTCCCCGGAGTGTTTAATGGTTGATTGAATGGGATTAAAGCAATCCCGAGACGTTTCCCCTGTCAAATGGAGGGAAGGTAGAACTCAGGGAATGATAGTTGCATCACCCCCCAATATATCAGTAAGAAACAAGGACAGACTGATTGAACATGAAAGTAATATTCCTGCGAGCCGGTGTATACTTGAAAAATACTTGAAATTGTATACTCGTATACTGGCAAAAAACAACAGCTATGAGGTCCAGAGACTTGGTACACAGAACTTTTAAAGTTTCTAGACTTGATATTACACTATGGTTATGCAATGAAATCACACGCAATATTAAAGGTGTCGAGAAACCCCATGCAACCCACTAAACGTATGGCTCCATTTCATACATTGTACTCCGTGGATTCGACACGCAAAGTCTCGCCACTGTTATTTAAAATGCGATTCTTTCAAGCCACTGTCGACGGTGGGGCCGGACTGTGCTGAGGTACGAGAAGTGACGTTTTATCCCTGCACGCTTGCCCGAAGTACCCCATACAGAAGGCCGTTCTCCTTTGGCCAGCCCCCTCTCTACAACAGCCTACGTCGTCATGAAAACGGAAGAGTATGCGCTCCCTTTTTCAATGGTAAAACGTCACTCCAGAAATGGGCGAGGAGGTGAAGAGTTGAGAGCGACGGAGTAGGTCGCGACTTTCGGAGTGCAATAGCTTCGTAACACGATACTGCACAAGCATAGCATCTTGTTGTGCATGCTTAGTACACATAAATCTACGTTTACAACATTATTTCTTCGAAGGTCTTCACAACCCATTTAAGGATGGGCACAAGATGAAGATAACAACACGTACCATGTCATACTGATCCTTGGCACGTGCCAGCAATGACACAATGTCACGTGACTTCTCCCCATTCTGCGTGCCGGTCGCCTTGCCGTGGCTGTCGCTCTCGGACATGCAGCGCTGCCTTCCTCTAGCCTGTCTGTTTGGCATTTTTGCTAGACTGAAAGTTGCATGTATACATTACATTGTGATGAACTGCCAGTGATACTGCCTGCAAAAGACATTAGGACCACAAAAGAGAAAGTAAACAACAGACATAATGTAAGTGTGTCGTGAGGTGCATGCAGAAGGCATGTAGTCTTCCAGTCAAGATTTCAACTTGGAGTTTCATGCTTAGAGGGACACTAAAGTGCCAAAATTTTGTCCCCGCTGAATGAAAGATTCTGTTACCTTAACACTAACACAAAAGCTACGGGATTCATTCATTATGTTGTTCATAATTTATAAGTGAAAAGAACAACAATGAAGTTCCTGAGATCAGTCCCCTTAACCATCTATTGGATGATCGGACCAATGAGATTGTTGGCATTCCTGAGAAGAAGGAATACAAATTGTGTCTGTTTGTTTTTCTCGCTCGCAAGTCACAAATGATGCAACAGAGGACTCCCGTTCCTTTTGTGTTGGCATCAAGGTAACGACGTCTTTCATTTCTCAAGAAGAAATATTTGCAATTGAGTGCCCCCTTTAAGCTTTGTAGTTTGCTACAAATTGGTTTAATACGTCATGAATACAACAAGGAATAAAATGGTGAGTCCACAAGTTTACAAATCCCTGAATTAGATTACCAGAAGATAAAAAGATTTGCACAGCAACGACCAGAAGGTCTTGGGACAAGCTCTTGGATATCGTGGAACCAGGGGTTATGTGGAAGCAGAGGTTTTCTATTAGCCATTTCCTATCACTGTGGCTGTTACGTGGGGGAAGCAAACAACTTTAAGTGCATTTTTCAGTACTTGTACTTCACTTGAAGTACATTTCTATTTGCTTACTTTGTACTGTACTTGAAGTACTTTTCTTTGGTACTTTCCTTTCAAGTACTCAATTACCCTATTAGTAATACAAACACAAAACTTTGGTGCAAAATCATTTCTTTTAGTTCACACTAATAAGTCAGCTATAAACTATCCATGTTTTCTAACTATCAATGGGCAAAAATGCTGGTTAAAAGCTTTCTAGAGATAGCAGTTGAAAGATAATTACCTCACCTTTTATCAGTACCAAGCATTGAAATGTTTAGCAATACGATCTAAATTTGCAATGTACTTGATGAGTACTTCAAAGTACCTTACTTTAAGTACAATTTTGAGGTACTTTGCCCATCACTGGCCCACGCATACATTCTGGGTAATTTGCACCATTAAAGGGGCAATAAACAGGTATACGAGGCACACTTTTTTTAAATACATTGTGATACGTTGCCGACGGTGAACGTTTTTAAAAAAATGTTGTCGCAAAAAAGTAAATAATGGCTCCAAACCGATTGAATATTCACTGCACTATTGTGCTCTCATGCACAGCCCTGCGATGTCCTGGCGACAATAGCGACACGTCATTTTGACGTCGCGCATCATCAACCATTTAGAATGCGGGACGCCTATTAATTTTGTTGTCATATCGAGAAGTGTGGTCAACTCTAAACATGCTCCCACTTGTCCAATCCAAGGTAGCCAGTTCAAACTGTACCAAAAACCCTCAATATTCTGTTTCACATGCGCACTATGTTTTCAGTGCTCTGTTGTTGCACGAGGTCACCGCGATGTTCCTGCAACTGGTGCCCTCGCGAGCTGCAGCTTGTCTCGGTGGGATCCATCATTGGCTAGGAGAGCGAAATCGCCCCCACCTCCAGCGCCTAGAATTCGGTGTTGCTATACGCTGGAATATAGTGACGTGGCCCGGTTCCAAGGATAAGGAGAGGCTCGCGCGGATTGTGCTCTTTGAATGGCATTGTTTCGTGTTAAAGATGCTCGCTGGAAGCAAAGGAATTTCATATTTGGATATAGTTAGGGTTGCCACCAGGCTGGTATTATACCGGCACGGCCGGTTATTTGCTCGCTCTGCCGGTTGCCAGTAGGAAGGTGATACCGGCAGCCTTTTGCCGGTATTTGTGGCTCAAGACCTTTCATAGGGGCTTTTGCGAGCTTTTCCCTTCAACATTCCACTACAGCTTGAATAAATCTGGAGCACAGACCCTACTCCGCGCAGTCACCAGTTGTTTCCTTAGTTACTCATTATTACACACAGGAACACGTCTCCTCGTATTGTCTTGAGCTCTCGCTCTCTGTTGCCTTCTGTATGTACTCTTCCAACCCTCACCCACTTCCCTTTCCGGCGAGCCTTTCCCCCTTTCCCTCTATTCCACCCTCCTCTCCCTCAGCCGGTATTTTTCACTACGAAAGGTGGCAACCCTAGATATAGTGAGCTCCGTTCTTTCATTTCATAGTAATTAAAAAATGTTCGTCGACCTGTTTTGTGCCCCTTTAAGACTTCATGAACGTGCAATGCTATGCAGTATGGCTAGCAAAGAGCTTGAGCCCCGCAATTCAACTGCATTTTGGCTCGGCCTAACCTTAAACTCGGTTGATACAACAGTAATCTCTGGTCTGTAACCAGTATCTGCACCAGTATCGGCGGTAAATACTGATGCTTTGTTTATCGTATGATTATGCATGTACAGTAACAACATGAACTTCTATCCTCCGCAAAAAGGATATACGTAGTACAGAAAATTGGGGGATTCATTGCTTTTTATTCCCGTCAGAGTTCGTGAAAATATTCATACAGATGCTTTTGTTTTTATGTAAGGAATGCTTGGTACCAGATACATCAATAGTAAATATGTCTTGCCATTTGTGCACTGCCATGTATGTACTACATGAGAAACACAATCATCACATTATTTTGATTTGCAACTGTTACTTCTCGGTCTCATTGGGTGTGTTAAGTAGGTTTGCAAGTGTTTCATACTTCACTTGCTTCATGTGACACACGCCACACTGGCGAACTCCAGCGTGTCAAATATAGTTCCTAGCACTCCCGTTCCAAATGGATGCACGGGAGCGGATAACATGTGCCTGGGCTTGAAACACTTTGCATGACATACTTCCTTTTGAGCGCGACAATCCACTGGGTGTGAGCAGCTCGCACTGGCAGGATGGTACTTTTAAGTATTTCAAAACATATGCTGGGAAGCTATATGTTACTGAACTCTCAGATTTCTGGAAACTGTGTTTTTTTTCCCCTAATGGTCCGTAATGCAGGCATTTTCATGCTGTGCAGTGACATCTTCACTGAGAGTAGCTCCTGTGGCATCTACTACGAATCTCAGTTTTCGGTTCTTTTTCAATGCATCAAGAAAATGTTCCCAAAACCACTGTTGTCTAAACAAAGCTGCCGTTCCCTCAATCTGTGCACTCCACGAGTAGACAACAGGAAACAACGCCGGCAGGAGAGCCATGCAGGGCTCCAAAGCTATTTCTTGTTGTCCAGTGGTCGCTCCTACTTAAAGGGACCACTCGCATCCGTTCCAGTCAATTTCCAAACTATAGTGTCATTTTATTCCTCGTGAACCACTGATCACGGTGTCGAAAATCCCACACGAAAGAGTGGTGTATATAGTTTGACTGTTAATCTATGGAATACATGACAAGAGCAGATTACAAAAGTTCAGAGTATGTCGGAATCCCCTCTCTGGAGAAACGAGAAGACGTCGCTCCCTAAGAACCAATGAGGGTGCGACGTTGAGAAAAAGAATGGAGCTTACAGAGCCTTACAAAGTCTTGCAGAGTTACGGGGAGTCTGGACGGCACCTTTCTCCTCTGAAACAGTCGCTCTCTAACTCCTCCGCTTATGCAGTAACGTCATGCCACTGGAGCCTCCACAACTGTGCTGATCTTTAAAATTAGCCAAGTAGATTGTTGGACGATGCCGAACATACTGGTATCGGTTTCATAAATGGGTTTCCGGATGCAACCATCCCTTTATTGGGGAACCCGCTTAATGTGCTCATTTCGTATTTACTCTGTATGCTCAATCACAACTCATTCCACAGCACAGCTGCCATACTCCATACCTATGTTCCAGAAACGGATGTAAACATGATGCAGAGCTACCTCAAATAGGTAAATGACTTCTGTCCGAGGTCTTGTCGTAGTGTCAGTGCATCAGAGATATCTATATATTATCTGCAAAATGGATGCTTTCTTACCTTTGACAAACTTCTCCTATTCTGTTGCACTCTTTCTCTTCGTAGAACCACACACCGTAAATATCAGCTGTCAAAGCGAAGCAGACGAGGTTGGCAAAAACAGAAACAAACAGGAAGCAGGAATAGATCATACTGTATACTATTGCACATTTGAAAATGAAATGCAAAAGAAAGATCAAATGAAGGACTCACAGCTTGATTTCTTGTATAAAAGAAAGGGGGACTGCACATGAAACTCGAAGTCCTGCGTAATGGGCTCCAGGAAATTTGTCGTGTTCAAACGGTTCATCACAAGCAAGCCATTGCAAGGCAATCGTGTCCTGCAAGACAATAAATGACATACGCGGACAACGTTATATGACCATATGGCGACAAATACATTGACAAATAAAGCAAATTTGCTCACCACGAAAAAACAAACAACGCTCCTTCGATTTCGGTCCTTTCCTGCAGAAATGAGGAGTGCCCACGATGTAATGTTTTGCGAAAGCAATTCAATCGAATGAAACTGCGCAGAAGGAGCTCCAGCCCATGACAACACACTTGAAGAGACACCTCAACGTTTTGCAAAGATAGGATTGACGATCGGATGCAGGTAACGGGTACGACGCAAAGTAAACAACCGTTATCACAGTTATCGCGCTACGGGACTAGGCACAGTTATTATACAAAGACTTCATGGCAGACTGAATCTGACCTAAACCTTCGACGCAATACTTTTTCGTGGCAGTTCACCTTTTGAGCATGAACATACACCGTAAATGTTCTGCCTTAACCCAAATACCCATCCTATGCCTACTTGACCAGCGATCAACAAGGATCTCATCAATGACCTCTTTGGGCAGACAGTAACATGAATCGGCGATTAAGAAAACAAAAAAGTAAATAAACCTCTTGTGTGCTGCACGAATCTGCTTTACTAATACGTCTTGGCGATCAAGATCGGACTGTATGGCTGGATCTGTTTCCTTTTGTTCACGGTAACAGACACAAATCAACCCGATAACCACACAAGCCCGCTATTTTAAAACCAGTAGACACACTTACCCAGCCACCAGCTGCGGATGAAAACTTGTAAAGTGCAACTTGGCTGGCAGTATCAACAATTTCAGAAATCGCAGAATCTACTCTTTGCAAGGCAGCAAGGTTCATGCGATGTGCAGCTGTGGAGGACATTTTTTGCATAAGCACGAAGCACCCAGTCAAATATCACCTGTCCAGCGTTGCCAGCGTTGTGTAGACTTGCGCCGCAGGCAGCCATAACCGCAAAATCTTGGATTTTCGAGAAAAGCAGTGTTTGCTGTAAGTTATTTAAATGCAGGTGTAGACTACAACGCTGAGGATTGGAGGAAGTCTATGACAAGGGCGTAGCTGCTTTTCTGCAGCAGCTGAAGCATCTGCGCCGCAAACTGGGAGTCAAGGGTGGTAGATGCCAACTACCAAGAAGGAGGTCGCCAGAGCAAAGAGTCACTAAATAGGAGCACCCCCTATTTAGTTACTCTAGTCAGAGCGACACCGGTGCACTTTACCAGTAATTTTCCCGGGTCACACAGACCTTGGACACAAAGGGGGCCTCTATTATTCCCCTTCCCCAGATTATCCCAGTGACCTCGCAGGGCCAGAGGTTATATTGGAGGCTTATCCGCATTTCTCCTATGCCCAAGGCATTTGTCGTCTGAAAGAGTGCGTCCAATGCAATCGCTTTTGCAGGCGGTTGCACCATGCACGGTCACGCACATCTGGACGGCCATCTTTTATTGTCTCGCCTGAATGAAAATCAAGACTCTGCCACACTGAGACAAGTGTCCAGTGCGCTGAGAGCAGATCAGCGCTATCTCATCAGATCATACAGTCAATTCTCATTTGTCATTCTCCTTTGAAGATTGGTATGTGCACACCCTGGTAGGACAGTCCCTCTGAGAACATGTTAAAATGTAGCCGCGCGCCTGGAATAAAACGTGATTGGAGGATGGCTGTCCGAATAAGATATGCACAAATTGTATATGAGTGTTTTTTATATTAATTACAATTTTTTTTAAATAAAAAGCTATGAGAGTAGCATATACAGGGTGTCCCAGTTAAATCCCCGGGCTAAATAATTCGCAAACGGGTGCACCAATCGATGAACTTTCTGCTTTACAAGTATCTGTCCGATACCACCTACCGGCTGCGCACCGTGTGAATGAGTGGGAGGCGCGCATTATTTAAATAAAAATTCAAATGCGTTTCTTGAAAAACATAACTTCTAAAGCAGGGCGCCGATGGGGTGCTACCCCATTTTGGGCCTTCAGTGGACACCATTTAGAGAAAAATCTGCCACCGCAACGGGTCAATTGTTGCAGTAATTAATTGGTTTTGATTTACATATTTTTGTCGCGGCTGGTAGCGGTGTAGCGCAAAAGGACGCTCTTCCACTCCCTTATCCACCGATGAGTTACGTGTTCTTGAGCTTACTTCGCAATGGGGAGTGCTGACGACAAAGTAACAGCGTCAGACAGGCTACGCCACACTCTAAAAACAGAACTTCACCGCATAACACGCTGTCCGCCAACCATTGCCACGAATGATAGGGTTACCGCTTCTGATTCGAAGAGAGAGGGGGCGTACGCCTTTTTGTGACAATTTCGATATATGAAAATTGCCACAAAAAGGCGTACGCCCCCCCTCTCTCTTCGAATCAGAAGCGATAACCCTATCATTCGTGGCAATGGTTGGCGCACAGCGTGCTATGCGGTGAAGTTCTGTTTTTAGAGTGCAGTCCCCACCCCGCTTATCTGACTGATATGCGCCCTTTCTCTGTTATGATCCCTCGGACGATTAATCACCCTTGATACCACATGCTTTCCATTTTCTCTTCAACTGGTGGATAAGGGAGCGGAATAGCGTCCTTTTGCGCCTACCAGCCGCGACAAAAATATGCAAACCAAAACCAATTAATTACTGCAACAAATGGCCTGCTTCGGTGGCAGATTTTTCTTTAAAAGGTGTCCACCGGAGGTCCCAAAACGAGTAGTAGCCATTTTAATGCCGATGGCACCCTGCTTTAGAAGTCATGTTTTTCACGAAACTCATTTGATTTTTTATTTAAATAATGAGCACCTTGCACTCATTCACACGGTGCGCGGCTTGTAGATGGTATCGGAGAGATACTTGTAAAACAGAAAGTTATTCGAAAACAGACTTGTACGTATTTGGAGTATAGTATGTAAAATACTGTATTTTAAATACAATTTGCGGTATTTTGGTACTCTACTCAATACTTTTTGTTTTGTGTATTTGTACTCTATTTAAAATACATTTTATGGTATTTTCTACTCAATACTCTAATTACATATTTTGGATCTCCCTCTCAAACTTTCTGAGTGTTGTCTTTCCATTATCTTGCTTGGTCAGTGGAAATTTCCTGAATTTTTCGGACTTGACCCGGACATTGCCCTTTCTTGGAAGTCTCCATAGATCATGGCCCGTGTGTACTAATCGTTTGCGAGTCAGAGTTCTATTATGTGTGCCCTGACGCGGTAACGCCGAATTCTCACCTCGCCGAACAGGGACCTGCTAGAACAAGAGATAAACTGATGTTCTGAGGCTGGAACAACATAGAAGGGACAGGTACAAACAGTACAAACAGGTACAAACCTTTTCAGTGACTTTCATCTTTCATCGTTGACCTGCTAGAAGTTTGCTTTGTTCTGGGTCACATATACTTAGTGGAGTTATGTGGTGTCCCTTTGTCATTTTTTGGGGACTTTGTGTTTAGATTACTCCTATCACACAGGGATGGCTTGCGTAGTACGCGGGGTTTAGGTGATCCATGTCACATAGCGGCGACATGCCGCATTGACCAGTGACTGGTGACTTTTTGCGTTCAAGGATAAATAGTATCTTAATTGTATTTCAAATACTTTTTGAAGTATTTCGTACTCTATCTTAATTACTTTAATTTTCATGTATTTATACTCTATCTTAATTACATTCTAACCCCAGTATTTATTATGTTATCTTAAATACATTTTTGAGTATCTTGTACATGTCTGTTCGAAAATTATTTAGCCCGGGGATTTATCTGAGACACCCGGTATAGCACATAGATGCTCTGTTTGCTGTCGAGTTATACAGCCTGGCGGATGCACTCTCTACAAGGTGACTAACTCTGTAATTACACGATTTCGGGCAAAAGCGAGATATAGCAGAATGGAAAACAATCCTCGTTGAAAGTCATTCTGCCTTAATTCCGAAACGAGCGCGTGCCACCGAATTTCGCTATGCAAATAAGTCGACACCAAAACCACGCGCCTCGGAAGTGCATGACCTTCGCCAACGGAGTTTTTTTTTTTTGGTCGCAAAGCGGTGGTGGTGATGGTGAAAGGTTTCGCCGTTGTCGGCCTCACAGAGGTGGGCAACGTCACCATTGACGCCCTGGGGAAATGTGCGTCTTGGGCTGACTTCTAAGGAAACTGTGCCGACATATGTCTGAAAGCGTCTGAGGGAAACCCAGGAAAAACCCAAGACAGCACAGCCGGCACCGGGATTCGAACCCGGGTACCTCCCAGTCTGACTGCATTGACCAGCACGTGCCGCAAAGCGGTTGATCTTTCCTGCAGGTCAGCACTAGAGTCAGTAAATAGATTCGCTCAGTGCTACTCAGATACTTACTATTCAGCAGGGATGGGCATAAATACATTTTTTGAGTATTTAAATATAAATACAAAATACTTAGTTGAAAGGGGTATTTAGATACTCTTCATAAATACTTTTCAACATGAGTATTTAAATACAAGATATAAATACAGTATTTTAATACCGTAACTACTGGGTAGTTTCATTTATAATCGAATGATGCCCGCCGGTCACATTTTTTATTTCTATCGAAAAAAAATATATGTTATCCCACCCACAAAGAGATGCAAAAGGTGCCTGACCGCAGGTCTCTGCGATATTTTCTTCTCCGTCCACGGCGCTTCGAAGCAACAGCCGCGATTTCGCGGCTTAACTTTTTCCAACTTTGTGACCTCGTAGCTCTTGCACGAAATGTCCCATTTGAACGATTTTTTTTTTTTTTTGCTGACAGAGTGGATGGTGCACGTTCCACCGTGGGCGATTAAATTTATATGGTCAAGACAATAGCATACGAAAAAAAAAAAAAAATCCCGAAAACGCAACAGAGAGCCTCTTTACCTCACGTTTGGAAGGTACATGGCCGAGGCCCTGGATCTCCGACTGTGATGCTCTTTGCATGAGCAGAAAGATCATTCGTTGCTCTTTCGTTTGACGTTAAATACATTGTTTTACCTTCAGCCATTATCCCGTAACAATGCTGTGAACACGGAAGGGTAGGGGAAAATTCTCATTTTCGCGGCCGTTTTGACACAAAAAGGACATCTTGAAATTTTGCGATATTTTGTACTAACATAGCTGAGACATAGCTCTTTCAGGATATGCAATAAAATGTTTGCTTATTTTGGTCCCACAGGGCGCGCAATTTTTTTTCGCACCCGTATTGGGCAGTGCTCGCAGGGGTCAAACAAACGCACAAAGAGTGGACTTCTACCCTACCCCCTGTCCTTTTAAAGGTACTGTAAACCAGTAGACAAGCATGATATGCCGGTGATGTGACTAGAGACTTTGTTGCTGCTAAATACCATATGCGGAACCATACGGCCGACAACGCGCTATAAATATTTGAAATTTGCCATGAAAGATGCGGCGTAGTGGAGGGTGCGACGTCTGTCAAACAACCCCTGTACAGCGGGCAACACTGAAAATTGGTATTACACACTATTACACCGGAACTTCGTTATTTTAGGAACCATATTATTAGTTTTCCTGTTTACCTATGCATTCTGAAACCCCTGTTAACAGTGTTTTTTGCGAAGTAACCCAGCGTTGGCCGCTGTTCGATGGAGGCTCTCCCTACTTCTCTGCTGCGCCTGCGCGCTCCTTCTGTTCGCGGCCTCTTTCGAACGAACAAACTCTCTCTGTGAACCTCTGTGAACAAAACAAGTCCCGACGCTGTCTGGCTTCTTGAATGTCTGACACATTTTTTTCAAAGGCCCAGCATTTCATTTCAGTTCGCTTATCCGTTTATCCTCAGATGTGGATCGTTGTGTGGACTGCAGGGGCGGATTTTATGGTGGATTGTTATGTCGGGCCCAGTGTTATACTCATGTAATGTGGTTACCTCCGTATGTGTCAGGAGTACGGATTCATTTCGAATACCTCGTACAGTGTTGCCCATAATCTTTAATTGCAATTTTCTAATTAATTGCACTGTCGATTGGAATGAAACTTGCGCAGTTTTTGTCCTGGTGGCTTGGACTATCGAATAGCCACACTAAATGACATTTGATCGGTGCTGCTTTAAAGTACCTTTAATTTTTTTTTTGCTTTCGGTGAGGGTGCCGTCCTAAACCCCAATAGGGGTGCGGAAAATCTTGCCTCTTCTGCGAATGAAAATATACAATCTTAACAACGAACCTCAGAGACAAGATTTGGGCCTGTCGTTACGGGCCTTGTGAGTCCGATAGACCGTGCAGACTCTGAGAGAAGACCAAAACGGGTGTCGGACGTCACAGTGTAGGGCCACAGTCATGGTGACGTAGGAACCCTATGTGGAACCATGGGTGCTGGGAAAGTCCCTGTCGCACAAAACCCACCAACATCAAATCGCGCGGCGTAGGGCACTGTGACACCCACCCCATTGTCCTAATCACAATGAGGGTATAAAGATGACGGCGCAGAGAGCGACCACTAGGCATTGGACATTAGATACCAGTTTGCCCCCGGCTATCCTAGCATTCACTCCTCCGGCGTGGGTTGGTAGCGTCGATACGACATGCTAAAACGTGCGGCAACCATTGCGGCGGGTACCCCTGTTATGGGGTTTAATTTGAACGGGGCGTACGCCACTTTGTATCAATTAATGATAGGTTGGAACACTCGTTTCGTTGTTTAAGTCACCGGAGTCTCCGTAATACTTTTTTTTCTTTGTGTAAAAGGGAAGCGAAGAAAAACCAACAGAATCACTGCCGCGCTTCAATATCTGATTGGTCGAACTAATTTAGACGTCATCCTCGCGGACTCCACCTCTTTCGAGAATTCAAGGTCACTCGCAGGTTCATTCCATTTAGTGATATGACCGTAAAACGCCGCGTAACCAATAACTACCGAGCAGCCGGAGGAACGCAATCGATGGACCCGAGGGTCGGGGTTGACCCAAAAATTGCGTTGACAGCGCCCTCCTCGCACTTTCGCGGAATTCGTTGGCCAGTGTGCACGTGCAACTGCGTGCGATAGCATCGTTGTCGACAACTGCGTCGTCGTCATGAATCGGCAAGTCACGCGACGATGACGGCACGCTATGGATAACCGTTAAAATGTGAGTGTTCATTGTTTTTGACTGAGATACTGCTTTTTCTTTCTCTGACGCCTATCATACGGGCTGCCGTTACTCGAAACGAGAGTAAAAAGAAAACAAGAACAGCAAGGAAAGACGAAACCGTGCTATTTAGTCTGTGATCGTTGATCTAGTAAGGCGATTATATTTAGTAGTTAGAAACAAAGGTAACGTGAGGACACCCAGAGAAGTATCGCTTATTTTCTGGTCCATACCCTTACTGCGAGAGCGCCTTCATGGTTCGTGTACCCAGAGTCGGGACGGTTGCTATTTAAGGCAAACTAAGTTTTGTTATTCTTGCATGTAACGAATCTATACTGCTACTGGAGCCCTACTACACAGTATCTAGTCACGTAGGAACTCAATTAAATTGCTCGAATTCATCGTCGTTTTTCGCAAGTGTAACGAGCGTAGAGCTAGAAGAAGAAAACGATTTCCGCAAATGCTATATTTGTACCGTGTACCCTAGCAGTACAATATTCAAATTCATTAGGAAATGCTTCTTTTACTTCTTTTTGTTTTCAATATGGCTGTCTCTGGAAAGCAATTCGCAACATTTCTATGTTTCTACCGTGACATTTTTATACAGTTAAGAAGTTGTTGCCATAACAAAAGCATGCGCAGAAGATAACACTTCTATCCTCAGCCACCTATAAAGCCACCGTCATCAACCGTAATCCTCGACACAACTTCAAACCAAAGGGGAGTACTCGAAGTACCAAGTACTCAAGTACAACTTTAAGTACATTTTTGAGTACTTGTATTGTAAGCACATTTTAAACTGTGTGCTTTGTACTGTATAGTTAAAGTACCCTTTTCGAGTGCTTTCCCATCAAATGCTCAAGTACCAAACTTGAACTGATTGATTGATTGAAAGAAAGAAAAAGAAATGCTCAAGTACCAAACTTGAACTGTTCCCTGTTGACTTCGGTCTTTTTCCCTGATGTGCACCATACACAACGCTACGCACTGGGCAGACGGATCGGTCAGGATATTATACTTTGCACTAGCATAGCAAATTATGACACTCAGTTCAGTTCATATTCGCGAATAGGCAGCTAACTGGGCTCCATCACCAGCACTTGCCACAAAAACTTGCTAAAATTTTGCCAAGACCTAAAACTGTAATTACTTTCTCAAATTTTTACAGCTATACGATAAGCTAAGTGATACAAACTACATTTTCAATGTAACGTCTTGAGTACTTTACCAACGACACCAAGTACTTGGTACTTTACTGTGGTACTTTGCCGATCACTGGTCCAGACCCAGTCTTGCAAAGTATACGGTCTTCAGAGACGTCGCGAATGCGGGTTATCGTCCCCATGTGATGGACGCACGAGGCCGCTACAAGCTCTACGCGCGCGTTATTACACTCGCACTGAATAATTCATGTTCAAGCGGAACCGAATTACCGTCAATGAGCTGACATGGGACGTCGGGCGCATCTCAAACCACTTTTATCTGGGTCACATGGAGTGACCACGTTGTATCAACATGGCCGGCCGCTCATTTGTCAGGTCCTCCGCGAAACGTCCGAGAGGATACGTCCGCGGGCCGTTAATTAAGGGAGAGCAAAAAAAAAAAAAAAACTGATGAATTTACGTACAATGTGGCCCACTTGTCAAACATTCACAAGGAAAGAGAAGAACGTGACGTGAATGGCGTTGTCAAGCCGCGTGTTTCAGCTTGGTATAATGCGCGGACGCGTTATCCGTTCGTTAAACTAACTTGCTTCACAGGGACGTGCACTTTATCTTCTAATTACTTAAAGGGGCACTAATGTGCAAAAACGTCTCGTCGCTGTTACCTTGACTGCAATACAAAAAGAACGCGAAGGATCTCTCCTTCTGAAGAGTGGAAGCAATGTTGAGCGGCCTGTCATTGGTCTTCTCAAACGCGTTGTCCAATCGTAGCGGGAGACCGTTTGGGAGGGACCAATGACAGGCCACGCCGCATTTCCGAGCTTCTTGAGAAGGAGAGAATCGCGTTCCTTTTGTATTGCTGTCATGGTAACGTTATCTATCATTCCACTAGGATAATTTTTAATTGTAATTTATCTATTTGAATTCCCCTTTGCAACAGTCGTCAATACGAAGAACGAGAATAAGGAACACGCGTATCGTACAGCAGAGTTCCTGTAGTCTTCGCACTTTTACCAGTTCCCCGCACCTTCTCTGCATGCAAGAAGACGAAGAGCATGTCGGTTTAAGGCTTGACATGACGGGAACGTAGGAAGACAAGAAGGATAGGTTTGACTGTGTGTTCGTAGAGAAGGCACGACGAGAACGCATGTCCTTGTCGCAGGACGGCCGCCTTGTGCGTTATATAGATCCGCGCGACGGTGCTAGGTCTAGGTGTGACCTAGGTGCTTGTCACTGAGAAGGTCCTTGTCATCCTGCGTTCTTGTCATGCCTTCTCTACACGATCAATAGTCAAGCTTTCCAGCACAAACCCCAGAAAAGGTCACCTGAAGCACCAATGGACCAGTGATGCACCAATGAGCTCCATGTCCTCCGATTTACCACACGTTTGACAATTGGTGTACTGGATACAGTCGTGTATGCCGCGCTTAATAATAATGATGATAATAATAATTATGATGATGATAATAATAATAGTATGTTTTGTCACGCCCCTCGCGTAGGCGCATGTCGGATTCAGCTGGCAACAGACAGGCGCCGTGAACTCAGGATTAGGAGGCAAGCAAGCTAGTGTAACGTACACTGTTAAAACAGAACTTCACCACATAGCACGCTCCTAGCCAACCATCATACCGAATGATATCATTCTGTGTCCTGATTTGTTCAAAACAGGGGGGAGGCGCCTATCTGGGACAGGATAATCTGTCCCAGATAGGCGCCTCCTCCCATTTTCAACAAACCAATGTACAGAATGATATAATTCGGAATGATGGTTGGCTAGGAGCGTGCTATGTGGTGAAGTTCTGTTTTAACAGTGTACTTGTAGGTGTAACACACTCTAAAAACAGAACTTCGTCGCATAGCACGCTGTGCGCCAACCATTGCAGCGGATGATAGGGTTATCGCTTTTGATTCGAGGAGAGAGGGGGCGTTCGACTTTTTGTGGGAATTACCATATATCCAAATTGCCGCAAAAAGGCGTACGCCCCTCTCTCTCTTCGAATCAGAAGCGATAACCCTATCATTCGTGGCAATGGTTGGCGCACAGCGTGCTATGCGGTGAAGCTCTGTTTTTAGAGTGCATATTCCTTGAGTACGAGGAGCACCAGAAAAGACACACACACGACGGGACGAGGCTCAAGTCTCGTCCCGTCGTGTGTCACAATTTTTCTTGGCAACCCAGGCTCCAAGAGCATGGGTGAACTGCGTGCCAGAGCGGCTAGAACAGAGCTACTTTTTGATTTGCAGCGATTTCTGAACCAAGAACGTTTTGTACGGTCATCGGGCGGTAGCGTCGGCGTAGTAGGTTAAAGATTTCGTGGTGAATTTGGAAATTCACCAAATTAAATCTTTTAACTGAAATTGGATAAAGACACTCGCAGCATGTGGCCAACGCCTTCCCTACAGATAAATGTAATCGATTTGAAAGGCCGCGGTTGATGAAGCCTTTCGAAAAATCGAAATCTTTCAGATCATCGCTTCGGTGTTGGTCACGTTCTGTGTTTGCCTCAAACAACAACTTTATTTTATTGAGCGCAGTTTATGATCATGATTGGGGAGTTTCACCGCCAGGGGTAATACTCTACACCAATGCTGGTTTTTCTCTCAGTTGGTCGCTTAGCCTCTGCAGTTTAGGTTAAGTGCCGTTGATCGCATATCTTTGCGTTGCGTCCTTTTTTCTTTCTCATTACAAATTATTGACATGGTTACTGAAACACCCGCCTATGTATGTACATAAATATAGAAAAACAACAGCTTTATTTTTAAGATGATGAATGGGGAGTTTCATCGCCAGGGGCGATGCTCTACCCCATTGGTGATGGTGACGGGGGAATGAAATAATCAGAAAAACATAGAGAAAACAGAAAAACAGAAAACATAGAGGACTACACAAAACTGAAAAGCAACAAATCAGATCCAAACACCTCGTAAAAAAAAGAGGGGGGGGGGAGCGTACGCACAAAAGTCGCTCCCGTTTTATACACATTTCATTAACCCGAATTGCCAGATAACAATTAATGGTGGAACTGTTGCGTCCTCCCTCCGATACCGCTACACCGGGGTTTTTACCTCGCTCTGCCATCGGGGAATCCACGCGGCTGTCCGCGTGCCCCCAGCAATGTCCCTCGTGAGCAGGGGTAACGAGCAATTTATCGGGGTCACATGTGTGCTACGAGGCTGCCTGGTTGTTAGACGCGCCAAGCCCGGCAAATGACGACGCCCAACTTTCGACCTATTTTTCGGGGAACACGTATCAAAGCAGAAATGCACAAAATCTGCTGCAGCGACACCCGATAAAACAGTGGCCTCTCATCTTCAATATGCCAAGTTCTTTCCGAGGAACAGGGTTTTCGGTATCATGACTCGTGTCGTTACTCATTATATTAATGTTTCCCGAAAGAAAATGCACTGGTGCGACCAAAGAAAAAAAAAAAAAGAAAAGAAAGGGAAAGAAAAGGTCATTGTAGGACGATAAACTAAAGGAAACAACAAAACAAAAAACATTGGAATGGTTTTTCAGTTCAATGCACATGTGGAGTGAAAAATTTATTATACTGAATATAAAGCAGAAAACCAATAGAGCATGTTTCAGGCTTGATGAAATGTGAGAGGAATGCTGAGTGACATGAAAATGGTTTAATGTTGATTCGAAGGTACGTCCACATTCAAGAGGGAGTCCGTAATCTAATCTGTCACATGTTATGGGGTGAAACACCCTGTATCATCATCATCATCATTTATCTGTTGTTGTTCTTCGGTGCAGAGTTGCCAGCGTTGTCATTACTTGTTATTAATTTTGCCACACTGTGGCGCAGTTTTCTAACTGTGACGACACGCTCTATACACCAGTTAATTACACAGGCATAACAGTGAATTAAATGAGGACCTCAGAGCGAGTGTTTAGAATGTATGTATGTGTCGTCGTGTCACGTATCGTGTTTTTGCACTCCTAACAATGCTCTTGCCCTGTGCTCACTGCAGCATACACCGTCGTTTTTAGATGACGTCATCTACAACGTCACTCATGACGTTTTTGGACAGAGAAACAGAAAGTAGTGACAAACTGCGGAGAGAGTCTTCATGATAGACGTAAGTTGATTTGCATGTTCTTTGCATGTTTCTACACACACTCAAGGACACAGTAAGCAAACTAAGTTGCTAGATGATTATAGAACGGTTGACACTCAGGAAATGAGCAAGACTTTCGCTTTTCCTTTATTTCTTTTTCGATTTTTTTTTCTGCAATGCAGTTTGTTTTGTGACGTGACGTGCGGTTCATCGTACAACGAGCTTCTCGAAAACCGAGGAGTATAGTCGCAAAGTTTACGTTCGACACTGTGTACAACACTCAAAGTACGCTACGGGCAGACGTCCCCCAAAAATTGCTATTGTTAACACACTGTCTGCACGTTTCACTCTCAAAACAGAACTTAAGCCGCTCGTAGCCGGCCATAATTCCGAATGACAGTCTCTCGGTATCCTGTTTTGTTGAAAGTAGGAAGTGCGCGTCCTTTTGTAACACTTTGTATGTATATTAATGGTTACAGAGAGGTGTAGGTTCCGCTCCCACCTCAAATCAGGAGTTACATTTGAGGATGCCGTGGCGCATAAAGTCGAGACGAGGGCTAACAAACAAAGTTCTATTTTGTGTGTCGGACATTGTGTGACTTTTTGCGCAAAGCCATCTTCCCAGATGCAGCTCACTAATCCAGTCTTCAGTTATATTATCAGGTCTATTATCAGCTAGCTATCAGATCTCCTATCGGGAGTGATAACAGTACCATTCAGTGCCTTTAGAGTGTCACGTTTCGTTGTTATAGTGTAGTATTAGGGCAATGATAGTATCGGCTCTCTCATTGTCTTAATAATATTGAGGGACGATGGACACACGATCTGCCAACCCCAGCTGCCGATGGTGCCGCTCAGTGCCAATGTCGAGAAGGAAAGTGACGTAATAGAGTAAGGAAGTTTTCCTAGAACTTCCGTCTTGACCCCGACGCGTTCAATTCTGCTAAAAAATGGTATTGACATGGCAGCGAAAAATAATTGGACGTCATAAATCGGCTAGTGAGCGATCAGTACACTTAATAGTAATTGCATTCTGTCGTAGTTCAACGTTTATTTTTAACAATGAATTCAGATAACGCATTGGCGTAGTGAACAAGAAGACTTTCCCCAAATGGGGGCTCCTTCGAAGCGTGCTTCCCCACACATATACTCTGAATGCGGGAAAGCTAAAAAGAGGTGCCCGCTTCCGAGTTGCGATCTTGCGATTGTTGCACATTATCGTGCGCTGTTGTTATGCTGTTGTACAAGTGGACCCTAAATGACGATTAGACGTTTATGCTCGCTGAATGTAGCTTCCACGAGGATCTTCTCTGCCAACCTTGAGCGCTGGAGAGGAGGCGGAGTTGAGAAGTCTTCCGATTCAGGATGACATCGACAGAAGACGACGTCTCGCGGAGGAGAGAAAGAGGGAATACAACGATTTCTTGGCCAAAGTAAGTCAGTTATCTCGAAAAATTTGCGAAAAATTTAGAATAACCTCGTGCTAATTTAAAGAGAGTGCCATGAAAAGCAGTTGCAATGGGCCCTAATCAGTCCACAAACCCCGCCTGCTCGCCGGCATCAGCCCCATCTCATCATCGTATCTTTATGTGTGTGTGTCAGTCCGTAAACGAAATCGTTAAAGGACTTCTTAGCGTCTTTATTCGTTAGCGTCGTCTTACGGTAAACGCTTAATATACAGGCTTGTGTATAAGTTTCCGTTGAGCCGTTTACGAGAAGGCTGTCGTATAAGCGACAAGGTGAAAAAGGGAACGAAGTATGCCGGGTGTCTCCGCTAAATCCCCGGGCTAAATAATTCGGAAACGGGTGCACCAATTGAAGAACTTTCTTTTTTACAAGTTGCCGTTACAATTGCCAAGTTACAATTGCCGAAAGTCCCACAATCCTCCGGCGAGTACAATCTTAAAAATGAACTTCACCACATAGCACGCTCCTAGCCAACCATAATCTCTCAATGATATCGTTATCTGCCCTGATTTGTTCAAAACGGGAGGCGTACGCCTTTTTTGTGACAATTATAAACAGCATAAGTGTCACAAAAAGGCGTACGCCTCCCGTTTTCAGCAAATCAGGGCAGATAACGATATCATTCGAGATTATGGTTGGCTAGGAGCGTGCTATGCGGTGAAGTCCATTTCTCAGAGTGTACATCGCCAGTTAGAATTTTTTATCACCTTAGGTGAAACACCCTGTATACTACAGCAATTCTACCCACACTCTTAAAACGGAACTTCACCACATAGAACGGTGAAGGCCGAACACTGCACAGAATCATTCGTAGAATGCGCGGGCGTACGCCTTTTTGTGACAATTACCACAACCTCATAAGTGTAACAAAAAGCCGTACGCCTTCCGTTTTTGACCAATCAGGGGGCGGACCGATGTCATTCGGGATGATGACTGTCTAAGAGCGTGATCCAATTACCCTAGTACCTATTATAACTCCATTTTAAGAGTGCGGGGCTACAATGCGCCTCATTGTCTTTGTTTTAGAAAGAGGAGGAAGAAGAGATTAGGCGTCTAGCAAGGAGGTACAGTAGAAGAAAACACACTGCAAGTAAAGATGAAGAAGCACAAGTGGGAAGACATCCTTGCGTATGTCCAGTAGGAACTAATGAGAAGGCTATACAAGTGGCGGCGGAGGATAAACTGACCGATGGGAAGCCAGAGGAAGCTCCAAGGTGAACCAGTATGCTTTTATATTCTAAGAGACCAAGGAGGAGATCAATTAAAGTTTCTGGCCCTTAGCGCTACAAGTGCTTCCTAAACTTAGCGCAAACTTCCATGTATTTGCTCCCGAAAAGGAGCACTGGTTGTGGAAATGTATCTAGTCCTCAAAAGAACTAAAATTACTTCTTTTTTTTTCTCAGGGGTGTAGCATTTATCTATACGGGGCGCTTTTTTTATCATTTACAGAATTCTATGAGAGCATTTCCTTGACGATAAAAGCGCTAACAGACGAACACAGACGACACGACATAGAGCACTCTAGTTCGTCTCTTTTAGCGCTTTTATCGTCAAGGAAATGTACGAACAAGCCCAAATGGATGTTTTAGTTTTCTATGCGAGCAGCATCGATGTCGTTTTTGCAGCTGAGTTATTCGGCCAGGCGATGACTACAAGATGATTAATTGCTTAAAGGCAAAAAATATCTCGCAAAAAAAAAAAGAAAAAGAAAATGCAGCCAAAGGCGACACACACCACAAAAAGGGACACAGTACAACATACACACACACACACACACAGACACAAAGAAACGGGACACAGCTGCAACGATTGTTTAATTACCTAATTTTCGTTAGGAATTTCGGGCAAAAGCGAGATACCCGAATGGGATGAAAGACATTTATCTTTTCAACATTGTGAAACGAGGGCGTGCAGTGAAATATCCATCGCCAAGTTTATATATATATTTTGTTATATTTTATTATATTATTTATTTATATATTTATATATAATTTATATATTTTATATATATTTTATATATTTATATATATTATATATTTTTTATATATCCATCGCTATGCAAATGACCCGAATCCAAGGCAGCGTGCCCCAGGGGCGCATCACACTCTCAAGACAGAAGTTCACCGCATAGCATGTTGTCTGCCAACCATTGCCACGAATGATAGGGTTGTCGCTCCTGATTCGAAGAGCGAGGGGGGGGGGGGGGGCGTACGCCTTTTTGTAGCAATTTGAATACACCATAACTGCTACAGCCGCACGCCCCTCACTCTCTGTCTCTCTCCAAATCAGAAGCGATAACCCTATCATTCGTGGCAGTGGTTCGCGCACAACGTGCTATACGCTGAAGTTCTGTTCTAAGAGTGCACCTTCGCCGACGGATGTTTATCCGCACACTGTAAAAACTGAGGTGGTGGTGGTGGAGAAATGGCTCGCCGTTGTCGGCCTCACAGAGGTGGTCAACTGACGCCCTGGGGGAATGTGCGTCCTGGGCCGACTTCTAAGGGAACTGTACCGACTTATGTCTGAAAGCGTCTGAGGAAAACCCAGGAAAAACCCCAGACAGCTCAGCCGGGATTCGAACCCGGGTACCTCCCGGGTTCGAATCCCGGTGCCGGCTGTGCTGTCTTTCCTCCCGGGTTCGAATCCCGGTAAAACTGAGCTGTAAAAACTGAACTTCACCACATAGCACGGTGAAGGCCAACCACTGCGCAAAATCATACCGTTATCACTCCAGACTTGCGGAAAGCGTGGGGCGTACGCCGTTTTGTAGCGATTCACATAACTGCGTAAGTCTCACAAAAAGGCGTACGCCTCCCGTTTTTAACCAACCTTGTGACAGAACGATGTCATTCGGCATGGTGATTGACTGGTTGGCTAATAACGTGTTATGTTGTGAAGTTCTGTTTTTAGACGCTTTCAGACATATGTCGGCACAGTTCCCTTGGAAGTCGGCCCAGGACGCACATTCCCCAGGGCGTCAGTCGTGACGTTGCCCACATCTGTGAGACCGACACCTGCGTGCCCTTTCACCATCACCACCACCGTCTGTTTTTAGCGTGTGGGCCGGAAAGCAGTTGATCTGGCCAGCAGATGAGCACCTACTCCAATCATTTCCATCGCTCAAAAGCACGTTGCCCTCTGACGCGAATGAGCGCTGTACTCCTTGCGCTCCCGATCGACGCAGTTTCGGTTTCGGCTCATTTGCATAGCAAATTTCGGCTATGGATATTTCGACGCACGTGTTTTTCAGGATTCTTTAAACATGTAATGGCTTTCAACGAGGATTGTCTCCCATTCTGTTAAACCCCCTAAGTAGGTACTAGCCGTGGTACTAGTAGGTATAATCTGAAAAAAAAAAGAAAAGAAAAATAAGAAAAATCAAGAAACAGAAAAAAGGAAAATGAAATCCCATGATTGAAGAGAATTAATTAAGGTAATGAATTAATGAATGAATTTCAGGCAATTAGTCATCTTGTAGTTACATACCCTTTCGAGAGGATACAAGCCTGGTCGTGTATCTCAACAGCAGAAACGACATCTATGCTTCTCTTATAGCTTTTTTGTACAGAAAAATCTGCAAAGGGTATAAAAAAAAAAAAACGACCTGTACATGGGAAGCTGCTGAAGTTGGGTTAATTAGCTACGGTTAGGTACCTAGGAAAGCGCACTATCGCACTAGCGCTAGGAGCGCTACTATCAACTTGGAGGGGCATTAAAGTGCGAAATTTCTCCTCGTGGAATGAAAGATGCCGTTACCTTGACAAGCACCAATATAAAAGGAACGAGATTCATCCGTTGCGTCGTTCGTGATTTATAAGCGAAACATACCGCTTTCCCTCTACTCCAAAAAAAAAAAAAAAAAAAAAAGGAACGCGAAAAATGCGGAGGGATCCCGGATTCGTCCCCTCAGACCGTCTCACCCGATGATTGGACAAATCGTTTGAGGAGATCAATGAGAGCTCGCTCCGCATTGCCGGCCCTCTTGAGGACAAGGAGGAGGAAAGGGAAAAAGGAAAGCGCAAATTGCGGTTCCTTACCCTCATAAATCGCGAACGACGCAACGGACGAATCACGTTCCTTTTGTATTGGTGCCTGTCAAGGTAACGGCATCTTTCATTCCACGAGGAGAAACTTTGCCCATTCGTGCCCTTCAAGTTGGTAGCAGCGCTCCCAGCGTCCTTTGCGATTTCCTAGCCACCTAACCACAGCCAATTAACCCAAATCCAGCAGCTGCCAATGTACTGTTTTAACCGTTGCAGATTTTTTTCATAAAAAAGCTATAAGATAACTATAAATGACGTCGTTTTTGTGTTGCTGCCAACGTAACGGTATCTTCCATACCGTCATAAAACATTATTAGATACGAGATCGTGATGGGCATTTTTACACGTTAGGGGATTATCTGAAGAAGACCTGGTGCAAGTGTCGATTCTCAAAGAAGAAACCGACAGGTTACGAACCGAACGCGAAGAGTTCGCCAAGCTGGTACGTTCTTTTATGATCTGCTTTGAGGTATTGAGGTACGATTGTTACGAGTTCACGATAATTGAATAAGTAAAAAAATCTGCGAAAATTCATTTTTTCTCTCTCTCTCTCCTTCTGTCCGCTTAAGTGTTCAACGTGTTCTTTATCGACGTTCAACTGTATCTTGCTGTTCCATATAACTTCTATAGAACGTCTCGGTGCAAATAAATGTGCCTCCGAATACCCTATTAGTAATTTTCGCGAATTTCGCGAATGCTATTTTTCTGCGAAAGTGAAGTCCCGCGAAATCTTCCCCAAATTCGCTTATATCCGAATTCCCCCAAATTATGAAGACCACGAAATTAACCACTTATACAGCAGTTTGAAATGCTTACTAAGTTAACTCAACGCTTGTGCGTTTGGAGACGAGAAATTGCTTTGACCCAGATTTTGTATTTACTTTCAGATCAGTAACCTGAGGGTAAGTCGTACCAGAAACATCATCGCTGCTCTAAATTATAACCATCATTTACTCATTCTCGAAACGATGCGTTATTTTAGGAAGTCGTCTCCACAGTTCGGAGACCAGTATCCAGGTCTGAAGAAAGGTTACCCCAAAGGTGAGAAATTATCTAGGGCAACCAGGCCACGTTGCAAACGTGTATCAATTCCTGTTACTTCTCACGAGCATTAACAAAGTTATTTCTTGATCCGTTACTGCAGGGGGAAACAATCTCATTGCACGGAAGGCATTATAGGTAGGTTCATGTTTCAATGCATGTACTAGTAGTATACTGTACTATATGAGTCAACATTGACCAAAAATGTTCATGGCATCACATGACGCAGACGAATCATGGGAACGGAGTCAGAGCCTGGACAGGGGGTATGTGTATCGAAATTTCTTCCTCATCCAGCAACAATCTAGTAATCCAGTAATAACTCCGTAGTAATTAATCAGTCAGTAATTAAGTAGCGTAGCATTATGACTCTTCAGTACAATACTAACAATAAATGTTTTACACGTCACATTTTAGTTTGAAAGGAAGAACAAAATTCAACGACGAACGAAGACGAAGATTAGACAGCCAAGGTGAACTCAGGTACAACTATAACTATCACGTTGAAGTGTTTACTACATAAGCGACAACGCAGTTCTTAAACGAGATAGTTCACTTTCCGGGCATCAGTTCGTAGATTTTTGTTTTTCACGGGTAGAATGTTACCTATTTCACCGACATTCCGTTTTATTTTTCGCCGACATGACCGGTATAATCTCATTATTGGCATTGTAAATAATTGGAATTCACGCGGTTTGAAATTCCCGCGCGGAAAAACGTCAGCGCGACGTCAGCGTGACGACACGAGGGCGTTCCCTTGGAGAGGATGTCACGTGACCTCAGCTGCGTGGATTATTTGCTTTGTGTCGCTGCTTCCGCGGAATTCTTCGAGTTGCGCTGCTGAGAATATATGAGGAGGAGGAGGAGGAGGAGGTGTAGGAGAGGAAGCGAACACATGACCATCCTGGCGCAACGTAATGCGATCTGATGCGAGGAGGACATTTTCCTGCTTGTTCCTCCCGGTGTGTCCCGGTCTGCTGCCTGCATTGACGAGAGAATACAGATAAACGTCGATTTCGAGCGGAGTCTAGCGCCCCCGCCAGTCATATTTCTTTCAATTACACTACGCTCTGGAAACAGAACTTCACCGCAAAGCACGCTGCGCGCCAACCGTTACCACGAATGATTGGGGTATCGCTTCTGATTCGAAGGGAGAGTGGGTCGTACGCCTTTTTGTGTCAGTTTGGATATACGGTAATTGACACAAAAAGGCGCACAATCCCCTCTCTCTTCGAATCAGAATAAGCAATAACCCGATCGTTCGTGGCAACGGTTGGCGCACACAGTGCAATGCGGTGAAGTTCCTGTCCTTAGAGTGTAGCGAGCGGACTTTCCTTTGAAAGGGGCACCAAAGTTTCTCCTCGCGGAATTAAAAGTTAAGTTACCCTGAGACTAACACAAAAGGAACGGGAGTCATCCGTTGCGTCGTTCGTGATTTATGAGCGAAAGAAACCGCTTTCCCTCTCATTCTCAAGAAGCCCTACAAAAGCGCACTCTCATTTGTTTCCGCAAATGATTTGTCCAATCATCGTGGGAGATTCTTTGAGGAGACCAATCAGAGGCCTCTCCGCATTGTCGTGCTTCTTGAAAAGGGGGGAGAGAGAGAAAGGGAAAGTGTACATTGCGGTTTCTTTCGCTCATAAGTCACAAACGACGCAACGTGTGACTTCCGTTCCTTTTATGTTCGTGTCAAGGTAACGACACATTTAATTCCTCGAAGAGAAATTTTTGAACTTTAGTAACCCTTTAAACGAAGCAATGTAAACGATCAGAAGAGATCTTGTCTTTCACAAAACCTTGCTAACGCAACGAAATTGTCCTTCCGTAACGTACACAAGAACAATAAATCAATAAATCAGCAAAGTAAGCAAAGGTCTAAAATAGGTCTCACTTCAGCGACCCACTGAAAGACAAAGTATCGCTCCTTCTCTAAACGAGCGCAGAGTCAATATTATCGATTTAGTTGCAGTAGAAGACAGGATATTTTTCGATCCAAAGCTCCCTTTTGTGTGGCTATAGACACACACAGTCAGAAGAGCGACAGTGTTTCACACCTTATTACGGTTCGAGGCAGTGTGCACAGCTCGTTCGACGATGCTATTTTTCAGGAGTCAGCTGGGAGGGTCACACCCGACGCGCCTCGAAATATTTAACGGTGAGTCGGCCCCCTCCGTTACGTAATTTAATACGAGTTTAACTGAGTGTAACCGCATCTCTTGTTACTTTTCTTGTGTGCTAGAAATGGAAGACAGAGTCGGGTCTGAAGCTCAAAGGTAATGACAATCACTCTTAATGTGTATTCTTAAGAGGATCCAGTCGAATGAGAGCGTCATTAAAAAACGGGTTGTACCGTCCCTAATTCGAAAGACGTTTCTTTGACGGCGTCACACTCTTAAAGCAGAACTTCACCATATACCACGCTACTAGCCAACAATCATCCCGTGCCATACGTGCCAGGGACTCAGTTTCATGCAGAAAAGGAACAAGGAACAAGCTAAGCTTAAGCAGGCCGGTATTATTCTAAATGAGCAGCGTGTTATGGGGCAAGGTTATACTTTTACAGTGTACGGGATTGTTTTGTGTGCTGCTGGCTGAAGAATATTCACCTATAAGTTCACCTATTATTCGCCCATTGAATGATAATAAGACATGAATGAAGTTTTGGAATTGAGATAATTGTAGATTGTGTAAACATGTGTACAACGTCTAAGTGAGTGCGGGTATGTCTGGTTGTCTTCTATCATCCTCATCTATGTTAGCATTCGATTGTCAATGGGCCAGTATCACGAACTAGCCGTGCGATGTTCTCTTCTTAAACAAAACAAACATTGCACATTCCTAAAACATAGACTAAAAGCTGCATCAACCTGAAAGCTTCATGGCCGATAACGGCGACTTCTCCTGCTGTCAGTGTGGTGCACCTTTTTCTATACGAAGCTCCAGTGCCGTGTTTTTTAAATTCATTGCTGTTATCTAAAGGTCACACGTATCAACGAAAGAACAGTATATTCGGGACCTGGAGGCGCAAATAAAAGAAACGAGGGAGAGGAGGATGATGGAAAAGGAAGAGGAGGCAAAGTAGGTACCCAGTTTGGTTCGCCATGTGCGGCGGTTGGTTCCGGGACAAATTTCACTGTTCATTGGGATTTGACCCGGGTTCGAATCACGGCACCGGTAGCGTTGTCTTCCGTGTTCTCACTGGATTTTCCTCGGACTTTTAAAAATCGGCATGCGGTCGCTGGTGGGCTGTTGGATCGCTGTGCCATAGATGCAAGTACATGTAGTCAAAAGTTACATTATAAAGACTCATGCAATCAATCAATTTCCTCCAAAACGTTTCTGAGGATAGTCTTACATTCCTAGTGGGTCTTGCAAATAGTTTCACTATGCTCACGAAACAGATGAAAATATGCATGGGCTCTTCAAGTTGGCACACTTCCAATTCCAAACTGGAACATCCGGTAACATCTCATTACGGCCGCAGTCTCATTACGACCAAAGTCTCATTATGGCCGAAAGTCTCATGACGGCCGATAATCCAATTAATCCCCAAGTGTCTCATTACGGAACGTCCAGAGGGAAAAAAAGAAAGAAAAGCTGGATCGGGAGCTCAATTGAAAGCCATCGAACCAGAACGACCAGCGGTGTACGGGAAATTCGGGTCGTAGGAATACACAGAGAGAATAGAAGGCATAAAAGAAGAGCTTTAATAATCTGCTCGTCACGTCAGTAATTAGAACAGTCGCAGCTTTATGCTATGTCTAAATATGGAACAACCGCGTCGCAATTTATTTTGGAAACGTGCTCATTCACGCCTGCCTGAGCAGTATCTACTTCGGAGGTCAATTCCTCCAATGACGTAAGAATAGTCGGAAGTGGTGTGACGTTCCGCTCCGTGTCTTTTATTTTCAGGTTGGACAAGAAGTACATGGAACAATGTTACGAGCCGTGGGGGAAGGCATACGCCCACCTCAGAGATCAAGGTGAGGGAATGAAAGAGAGAGAGAGAAAATCTGCTGTGTTCGCGGATGCCAGTATGCTACGCGTACTGACTTAGCGCTACTGAATTCACTGTGTTTAGGTCCTTTTTGGCACTTATAGTAGAGAATATTGTATCAATTTGCGTCAACAGTACCTTTCTTTCTGTGCTATAATTACTGTAAGCATTGGATTGTCGTAACGTTGGCTACTATAGGAGGGCTGTAAGGACATTGAAAAGATGCAACTGCGGGTCACAAATACTTAAATAAAGTAAAGTAAAGTAAGTAAGTAATCACTAAATAGAGTTTCTTCTTATTCTGATGATACTTTGGAAATCAATTTAAGGGCAACTCGTTCCACACTCTATAACAGAACTTCACCGCGTAGCACGCTGTGCGTCAACCACTGCCACGAATGATAGGCTTTGTGTCAGTTATGATATATCCAAATTGACACAAAAAGGCGTAAGCTCCCTCTCTCTTCGAATCAGGAGCGATAACCCAATAATTCGTGACAATCGCTGGCGCACAGCGTGCTATGCGGCGAAGTTCTGTTTTTAGAGCACAGGATATTTCCAATATTTTATTAGGGGACTCCAACCTCTACTCTAAAGGCTGTACGTGTTCCTGTGATACGTGAAAATCGCGTGGAAGTACCCTATTACTAGCATGCTGTTAGGCACGCACTCCTAAAACGAAGCTTCACCACATAGCACGCTGAAGGTCAACTATTGTACAGAGCGATATACCTCTATCACTCTTGATTTGAGGAAAGCGCGGGGCGTACGCGTTTTTGTGACAATTAACATTTCTACATAAGTGTCACAAAAGAGCGTACGCCACCCGTTTTCAACAAATCAGGAGAGAGAACGATGTCATTCGGGATGATGGTTGGTTAGGAGCGTGCTATGTGGTGAAGTTCATTTTTTAAGATCCACGTTTCCACATGCTACACACAAAAAAACAAAACAACAACAACAACAACAACAAAAAAAAAACAACAACTGAAATTCACTGCATAGCACACTGTGCGCCAGCCATTGCAACGAATGGTAGGGTTATCGGTTCTGATTTGAAAAGAGAGAAGGGGGTACGCGTTTTTGTGGCAATTTGGATACATGATAATTGCTACAGAAAGGTCGTATGACCCCCTCTCTCTTCGAATCAGAAGATCCATATCACTCCTTGCAATGGTTGACGCACAGCGTGCCATGTGGTGAAATCCTGTCTTTAGAGTGTACCCGACAGTAACGGTACGGCCGGCACAGCCTTACCGTGACAAGTCCCATCAACAACATATGTGGGCATCTCCGGGGAGGATTTGGTCCCGACCACCATGGTCCCGACTTCCGGTACATGGGTGACAGGCGTGTGTGGAGGTCGTTTGAAGTAACCCGTACGTGCCTCAATATACGATCGAACACGCATGGAGTCGGCCATCTGCGAGGAGTGTTCAGGAGATGCTTGGAACGTTGTTGCTTCTGATTCGAAGAGAGTGAGAGAGAGAGAAAGAGGGGAGGGGGGGGGGGGCGTACGGCTTTTTGTGTCAAATTCGATATAACAACGAAATTCGTGGTACAGTGAAATATCTTGTATTCTCTGCCACAATTGGGTGCCATATTTCGTCATGATCGACACAGCGAAATATTCGGTACAACGAAAGAACTCGTGTTCCCTGTGAGTTTCGTTATATCGAGGTTCGAGTGATAACTGACACAAAACGTCTTTGTGGTGAAATTCTGTTCTTAGAGTGCAAACACTTTAGGTTTCCAGCATGCCAGACGGTTCATTCATACGACATGGCGCATTTATCTTCCTTTATTTCTGCAGAAGACATCTACAAAGCTTGCTCCAATGCAATCCTATCCAATCCAACCCACCATTACACAGAATGATGCCGTTATCACTCCGGGTCGTACGCCTTTTTGTGACGAGCACCATCACCGCATAAGTGTCACAAAAAGATGTACGCCTCCCGTTTTCAACAAATCAGGGGAGAAAACGGGATGATGATTGGCTTGGAGTGTGCTATGAGGTGAAGTTCCCTTTGTCTGTTCAGCTCCTTATTGAACAGCGCCACCCTGGAATACAGGACATCATGCATCATAATCGCCCTCCTCTTCCCACGAAAAATCTTCCTCGAAGCATCCAGACCATGCTCCATAGGCTCCGCACTGGGTGCGCGTTCACCAATTCCCAGCTGTTCAAGATAGGCTCTAGGGGTGACGCCTGCTGTGGCCACTGTCAACAACCCGAAACCATCGAACACATCCTGCGAGACTGCCGAGCATACCATTCTGCGCGCGAAACACATCTCCCTCGCTCCACCTCGGGCTCGCTAGCAGACATCCTCTACCCCGCTGGTTCTTCTGCCGAACGTTCCGCCAAAGCAAGAAACCTCATTCTCTTCCTGCTGAAGACAGGCCTTGCTGATCGACCCATCTAATACTGTACTCTCCCCGATGAACTCGTGCACCTCACAGCATCCCCATCCTTCAACCTCCTCTATCCTCCATCCGTCCGTCCTTCCTTTGTGTTTTGTTTTGCTATGCGTTTTCCTTTTCTTTTTTTGGCTATAGTCGTGACGACGCCCACTTCTGTGTGGCCAACAACGGCGAGCCTATCCTGCCATCACCCCCCCCCCCCCTCCCTTTTGAGAGTATGTGCAACCCAACGATTGGAAGTGCGCGTTTGAAAGCCAAAGATATCGTAGTGTAATAATGACAAAATGGCATAGATGCAGGCCAACTGGTGAATGAACCCCATAGTGAAGAAGCCCCTATAGTGAAGAAGTGTTGTGGGCAAAACACCGAAAGGACTCGTAACTTTTGAGCGGTTCGTGTCGTGTCCTTTCTGTGTTTGGGCCAACACTTCAGGCTTCCTTGTGCACATCGTAGTATACATGCCGTTTTCACCGCTTCCGGTTTCGTTTCAAAACCACATCGGGTTTCACAGCAAACATGCTATGCGCCAACCACTGTGCCGATTGATACAGTTATCGCTTCTGACTTGAGGAGAGAGAGAGGGTCGTGTACGCCTTTTTGTGGCAATTCAAATTTCCACAAAAAAGCTTACGCTTCCAGATTTCAACAAATCAGGAAAGCGAAAGATATAATTCTGCATGGCGGCTGGTTCCGAGCGTCCTTAGTCGCGGAAGGACCGGAAGTCTTCGTGGCACCGGAAGTTGTGGCGGGGGCTTGTTTATGTTTACCCGAGATTGTCATCGTTCGGGAGATGCGTTACACTGTGGTGTTTCTTTCCCGGATAAAAAGTACACTACAAGCTCAGCCACAACCAGTAAATTCCCACCCAGTTTGCGACCGACAGTCGGCCTCTTCAAAAGGAATGCGTGCACTCTGTTCGCAGGTCGGAAACCCCGTTTCATCGGAGAGCTGGTGCATCCAGTGGAGACTTCGAGCTCCATCATCCCGACCAAGGCGCGCTCGGAGTCGTCCCTGGTGCCCAGGCTATGTCTTGAAATGGCCCTCCCCCCACAGCTTAGGAGGCATTTCTTTCCCGCAGACTTCGACCCGAGAATCCCCGGTGGACGGAGGGCCAGGCCGACAAACCTCACCGTTGAGAGTTACCGAGAAGACCTACGAAAACAGGTGGGCACCTGTGCAAAAAGACACACACACACAATGTGGAGCGGACTCCCATTGGTCTCCTCAAACGATTTGTCCAATCATTGCGGGAGATCGTTTCAGGAGACCAATCAGAGGCCTAGACCTAGGGGGAGACGCGCCCGCAAAGGATATACTTCGCGGGAATATACAGCAAGCAGTTCCCCAGCTTCAACTGTTTCGACACAACCAGCGCAAGCCATCTCCTCTCTTAAAAATGAACTTCACCGCATAGCACTCTCATCATAGCCGCATCATCCCGAATGACATCTTTGCGTAGCATGATTTGATGAAAAAGGGTGGTGGACGCCTTTTTGTGACACTTATGGACTGTACAATTGTCATAAAAAAGGCGCACCCCTCCCGTTTTCAACAAATCATGCGACAGAATAATGGTTGACTAGGAGCGTGCTATGCGGTGAAGTTTATATTGAGCGAGGAGGGCGTACGCCTTTTGTATCAATTTGGATATATGATACCACCCTTTTATACCCTTTATCAGGCGCCATGTTGACCTATATGGTATAGAAGGTACCACCTTTTCACACCCTCTTTTCTTAGAGTGCGTCCTGCACAGCAATTATTTTAGACCACTGTATACCCACTGATGGATTCTCTTTCTCGCTCCTCTTTAGTGCCAAGTAATTCATTGTCTTCTCTACATTTTATTTCTAGAATTTATTGTACAAAGTTCAAACGTGCGGCTAGGTGCGACATCAATTTTTATTTCACGATTTACGCGTTGCAGATATACAGTGTGTTACGACAGTCTATTTTTGAGTACATTTTCTTTTCTTCGCGACAGATTAGCGGTACGGTAACTCGCATGGTTATTCAAAGTGTCTCTTTTTATTTACTTTTCCAATGAAGCAGATCGAAGAGAAGAAAAAAAGGCTGGAAGAGCAACGACAGAGAGAAAAGTCGGAGGAAGATAAACTATTGAGAAGAATCGAAGAACAGAGACAGAAAATGTACAGTGAATACCAGGAGGAGCAACGCAGGAGGCACAAGAAAGACACCGAGGTTCGTTTTAAGCATTTTATCACGCACATAATGTGCAGTCTTCACATCCGAAAGTTTGTAGGATTACAGAAAGCAAGTTCCGAGTGGGTATCAAATAAAAAGAAAGTGGTTTTCGAAATGTTTTATTTTTACTCAGTCCCGCATGGCACCTTAAAATTACATTTCACCGTAGTTCTTAGCATTATCGAAGCACTTGTGATAGCGGGGCGCTAGTTTTTGCATCCCTGCATCATATAGAACGATACCGCCGTTACCCCAGCATGTCTGTGTCGTTCTCAAGTCATGTGACCTGGATAGATTCATCGAGGACATTGAGAGCAGAGCCTGATTGAGAGGGCGAGGAAGCAACACCAACCCAGACAAAGAAACGACGACACCTGCTTCGTCTGCCGCAAACGACGTCTGCTTCGGACAGTCGTCGCAGACGACTTCAAATATCGGCTTTCTGTGGCTAGAAGTGGCTGCTCATGCTGCTGGTCTCCATAGCTACGGCTGCCGAAGCACAGCCGATTTATAGTTTAAAGTAGCCTCTCTCTCTTTTTTTTAAAAGTAGCACTAGCCTATTTAAAATTGTGTTCTTATGGGTGCAGGTTCGCCCAAAGCAAGAGAGACTCACCAAGACGCAACGCGAGAAAAGCAGAGAGATGCCGCACAGGGCGAAAACACGGGCGGAGACCAAAGAAAAACGGAAACCCACCCGACACAGACTTAAAACATCGTCCGACGAGAATAGCTGGGTAAGTAAATAATTATAACGCAGATGGATAATTTTTATTCGCACTCCGAAACCTTTTTACGATTTTTTTTTAAAGCGTGCAGCTCAATTCATAGTGAACGGCGATACGGGTCCTGCACTGTGGAACGCATTTGTCCTTGAGAAATTAAATAATGCTGAAAAATGGAACGCCAACGCAGTTCCTTCCTTTAACGACTTATATAAAATGGTAATAAAATAAACGTAAAGCGAAAGAATATGCACTAAAAATTAATCTTTATCTTTTGTGCTACGCTCGTGGTAGCGTATAGTACTCTTAACACTTATCTTACCACCAACTGTGCTGTGTCTGGAAGTAAGTCTGCCCAGGACGCACACTAAGCTCCCTGTCTCCCCATCCTTCCTGCTGTCCTCTCTCCATCTGTTCACATTTTCACGCTGCTCATAGCCACAGTTGCTTCACGGCGCTAACAAGAAATTAAGAACAAGAACTTCACCACATAGCACGCTCCTAGCTAACCGTTTCGCTGTTATCCTATCCCATTACAACAGTGCAGCAATGTTGCTTCTCCTGCGTACACTGCGCCACTGCAGTGAAAGCACGCTTTACAGGCGACCGCAGGATAGTGAGCTTCACTTGTGTTCCATTGAACACTCAGTTTGCTTGGCTAACGCACCCTCTCGTCCCAAACGCTGAAAATAGATTAGTGAACAATAACAATAATACACATAAGTCTCACACGCTATCTCAGCACCATTCTAACACCGATCTAAAAACAACGAAATAATCACACCATCTCCCGTTACAGACAGAGAAATCAGCGGAGGCGGATCAACAGCAGACAGAAGTAAAGCGCTACCATCCACCGGAAATGACGCAGCGGAAACGCAGTGGTATGATCAAAACCCCTTCGCCGTTACATCAAACCATTCTCACGACGTCATTCGAACAGTCCTAATAACGAATCTTTTCCCCTACTCGTCAACAGAATCACGTGACCGTCTAGTAAACAACGTGGAAATACTGCGACGACAGCTAGCCACTGAACAGCAGATCAGTCGAGTTCAGCAGTTACAGGTGAGGACATGACACGTATTACCCTCGCTTTATTTTACACTGAAGCGAGGCGCGCCTTCTGCACGGAATTTGCAAAGAAATTAGTCAAAGATGAGAGTCAGCACCCAGGCCCTCAAGGCAGTGTAAATAAAAATTATCTTTTACTCTTTTCAGAAAAACTACACCGTGACTGACATGAAGCGAAGAGCGGATCCTGACGACTGGTATTTTCCACATTGACGGCGGACACTTTATTCAAAAAGGAAAAAGGGAGTCGTCAGCGAATGAAGCCAACTACACACGATGATGTTCACTGCCCGTTGCCGTTGTTTCTTATGTTTCGCTAGAAGGTTTCGAAGAGAGCACCTCTGAGTATGGCGGTGCCGTAGCTGCGTCCTGTAAAGTTCGCTTCCTCTTACATAGAGGTGCAAGAAAGGAAGCCGGACTTACAGGCGGAGCAGAAACTGCGTCATTCACTCTCAGAACATAACTTCACCGCATAGCACGTTGTGCGCCAACCACTGCCACGAACGATAGGGTTATCGCTCCTGATTTGAAGAGTGAGAGGGGCGTACGCCTTTTTGTAGCAATTATCGTATATCCAAATTGCCACAAAAAGGCGTACGCCCCCCTCGCTCATCCAATCAGAAGCGGTAACCCTGTCATTCGTGGCAATGGTTGGCGGACAACGTGCTATGCCGTGAAGTTCTGTTCTGAGGACCTTGACTTAGCGACGAGGGGGGTGACAGAGGAAGTAACTGCATCTTTCATTCCACGAGAAGAATTTTTGCACGTTACTGCCCCTTTAACTGAACTCAACAACACAATCGTACAAACACAACAACAATGCCGCCGTCGTCCGTTCCGTTTGAACCTCACTCAGGCGTGCCCTTCAGTGGACGGAACCGCAAGGGAACGCACTGGGGTATAGTGCCATTGGATAATAGAAGAGAATGGTCCTTGAAGCACACTAGGCTCTAGGGACGGGCCAAGCATACGGAGAATAAGTCACTCATTACCACCCACAGCTATTTCATACTGGCATATTATATTATATACAGTGTAGGAGTACGATGAAAAAAGAGAAAAAATGCAAATCTATGTCATACAGAAAAGGAAGAGAATTGCACAATACGAAACAAAAGCAGGAGGGCAGAGCACTGTTATTTTAATGAGTGTGTCACGTATGAATATTAATGACCCACCATGTAGCGGTACATAGATCCCAAGGTTAGAATTTAAGCTGCCTATACACCGTTTTCCCGTGGACGTTGCCATATTTGAACCGCAGAGCTGTCTAGCTGGGGAAGCACGTCGAAGGCTGTTTACCGCACATGCCAGAGAGAAGGAAAACACACGGGATGTACGCTTCCTCCGTGGAATCGCTTTCCTCCTTGCTGGAATGCGCTGGGTGTGAAAGCGCTGTGGCGCGAGGCTGGCTGGAAAATGGTGTATACTTTGTGTAAATGAAGATGAGACATTACAGCGACACATCTTTTTTGTTGCATATGTAGCATTTACACCTTTGGTAACGCATTAAGAGTGAGAATGAGGTGATGAGCGTTAGTTTGTGACGACGATATTCAGTAATATAACGCGATTTATTTCCCATGCCCTTCATGATGTCAATGCGCTAGATTCACTTACATTCCCAGCTAGATGGGCTACAAGTCACTTCGACCTGTTAAATATTTTCAGTTTTCAACTCAGTCATAGTGTGTCATGCTGGCTTCCGACATCGAGCCATAGAAAAAAGGAAAACGGCTAAATACACCACCTCAGCACACGTTACGAAATAAAAGAGGAGAAAGAAACACTAACACGTCGGTCTGTATTCAATAAATATGTACAACAGATGATCCTGTCCTGCATTTTGTGTGACAACGCATGTAAAATATTACTCAGTCATCTACATTGTCACTGTCGGTGTGGTCGCCTGCACTCTCCGCATCGTCGTCGAGCAACCACTGTGCGCCAACCTTCTCGAGAGCCTTACGAACATACTCCTGGGTTATCCCAATCTCATCCAAGTTTGTATCTTTCCCTTTACCTTTCGCTATTTTTATGGCGAGGAGCTCGTGATGATGATCTACGGACCACAGTGCAGGCATGTACTTTGGCTTCATGGTTTCGAGAAAATGCTTTCTCCATTTTGTCTCGAAGCTGATGAGTCCCCCGTTCCTCTTGTAGTGCTCTACGACTTTCACCCCGTGAGCAACAAAATTTGTGTTGTAAATCTTTGTGTCGATCTCTGCAGCTTCCTCGACCAGCTCTTTCGTCACACTGTCGGAATTGTAGTGATCGTTCAGCACCTGCTCGAGGGCAGCCACTCGGTCGGACGGGAGCCTGTCTCGGCTGCGAAGCAAAGCCCTAGCAGCCGACTTGATCCGCCGCAAGACAGGATCTTCTCGGCACTTTGTCACTTCGTGGCTCTCAAACGGTGCGTCGCACTCAGAGGCGAGAACGTAACGAAGATCGAGGTCCCTCAAGTTGCTCAGCTGGTGACATTGGACGCACAGCAACAAGATATCGTGCGAGATGTGGTGCTTCATGACGTCGGGAAAATTTTTCCGGTACTCGCGTGGGACAACGTTCTTACGGAGAAGGGACTCTTTCGAGCCGCACACAACGCACACATTGTCTTTTGCTTGAATGTAGTACTGGCTGTCGAGTATTGGACGGTTGGCCGGCTCGAAATTGAGCCGAACTATGAGAGGTTCCTCCGAAACTTCTGTTCCAAGCCCCTTTTCGAGGTACCAGCGAGCTTTCTTATAGTCGCAAGTGCAGAGGGGTTCACCGTCGGGAGCCTGCAAGACGCAGTTGTCGTACAGCGGAGTTTTTCGTATCCTGTATGATCTAAAGATGCCCAGTTTTCTTGAGGAGACCGTATGATGCGGTTCGCCATGCTTTTCAGGGGATCGGGGTAACCTTGTCCTGGTTCGAAATGGCACATCTACAGCAACACGGCACATCTCTATCGTGCTACTCGTCAATCTTTCAAACCAACAGGGACGAAACCGTGTCAGTGACAATCTGAGTCGTACCATTTGGTCGAAGATTTGTACAGACAACAAAGCATCTTCTGCAGCGTAGTTTATCTGTTTCTGTGTCAGATTATCTGCTGCCCAGTCACTGCACCTGATTCGCCACGATTTCTCTGGTCGGACAGCCAGCAGGTGAGATGACAAAGCTTGAAGGCCACCTACTGGCACACCACTGAGCTCAGTGAATTGTGTAATTATGTGCCTCAAGTCTAAACACCCTCTCACAATGAGGTTGTGGTCCTGCAGCAACTTCAGAGCGTCATCGTGGATGGCCACACCAACCTTAATTATCTGCTCATCCCGCAAAATAGTCTTTAACGAACTTGGAATGTCTCGACTTTCCAGGAAGCTTTCTCGAAGCAGGACACAAAAATCTGACGACGGTGCTAGTTGCAAGAGAGAAACTTTCTGCCTTTTTCCGTTCAACGTCACCCATTCACAGTCAAGCCCCATAACTTTGCGTCTAAAGCACAAGTTGTAAAATGTATCCTCCACATTTGCGAAGTCACTTACACTGCGGCATACAATCACAGTTTTACGCTTTAACCGGCACAAATATTTGCGGAAACGTTTCTCGTAGAAATAACTGCCGAGGAACAGAAGAGCTGCGCACGATATGGAACCGATAACAGCGGTGACAACTTTCGGAACCGATTTCATTATGGTGAACGACTGCTAAAAACGTGTGCATCATTTGCTGGAACACTCAAGAAGCTTGTCTGCAACAGAGCACTGTACACTCTACGAACACATACGGCTGCAAACACGTGCAGTGCAGCTCGTGGAAGCAAGCCGATTTTTTGCCGAAATAACAAGGCTGGCAAGGTGTGTTGGATGGGAGGTGTCCACACTCCATACTGCCCTGCAGTATCTTTGCGTGTTTTTTCCGACTGAAATGGCAATTTGAAGCATTTTAAACGTTTCAGAAGTAGTCTCTTTTGCACTCCAAAGGTGGCGCCACTGACTGTTCAAACTTTCGCGCTCGCACAGAGTTATGGGATTGTAATGGCATTTTTCGCTGCAATATGGCCCTAGTGAATGCCTGCGCGTTATCATAACTGCCTATTGCAGCGTTAAAAAATTCATGAATAGTTGCATTCTGCTGTGATATATGCACTAAACTGACACGGAAAAAGTAAGCACAACAATTTTCATCTTCACAGTTAAAGCCTGCATCGGAGAATTCGACTTCGACGTTCTTGCGCAGTGACTTGCATTATATCCAGCTGCTATTGCCGACCCGCAAATATTTTTGCGAATTCGTTTGGGTGCAACTTGCATGAATTGAGTCTTGAAGCAGTTGTCACCAGGATCCGCTCTAGTTTCGTCTGGAACCGTCTGACCCAGATTTGGCGCAAGTAAACAAGGTCCAAAAAAAGTAGGCTATAGCTGCGTGAGGTCATTTCACTTTTTGAAAGAAGCCACGAAGGAACGTAAATCTTACTTTACGTGACTGTATGTGCTGGATTTTATGTGCTCTATCAATGTAGCGTTGGTATGTATACCAGTATGAGCCTGACGTAGTACTTCATTTACATTCACTGACAGCGCGCAGAAGCAAGTCATGATAGAAGTCTACCGGGAATGGCACAGCATGTAGAAGTTGAAGACCTGCAAACTGCATTCAAAAAGCTTCGTGTGAACATTTCTAGGTAAGCCTCAACGTTCTCAATACAAGATTCAAGCATTCAATGAGATGCATATATCTCAGTTTCTATATTTATACGACCCGTACTTGCGCGGAGAGATTTCGTTTGATTCGATCTTCTTTCCTCACTCCAGCTCCCACAGAACGTCCGGCATCCAGCGTCACCATCACTACCACCACCATCACTTGTCGACACCCCCGAGAAAATACCGGCCACGACCACTCCCGTCACTAGACGTATCAACGTCTCCAAATTCAGTAAAGCAAAATATCCTTCAGAAGGAACCTAAAATGTCGGAACAGCCGCAAAATCCGCAGCAAGGCCACGGCCAACGTGTCTTCGGTGAAAGCCTTTCGGAAAACCTCGACTTTGCGTCTCTACAAATCAATGATGCCCCAACTCGTGATAAGGACGCACAAAGACTGCCGGACATTTGTACCTTGAGTGTGGATGGCTCTGGAGTGAGGACGGCGCTGACACCAGAGGTCAGGGCCATGTTGAGGCCATCGTCAACGGATCTGACCTGTTCCCAGCAAGCACGAATGGACGATACGACTGTGGACGAGTTAGCGGGCTACTTCGATAACCTCGTATATATTCCGAGGAAGATGTCGCTCATGGCAGAGATGATGTACACGTAACAAAGGAGGTAACCGTACGCATTCCAGAGACTTACAGTGGTTTGTGTTTGTTACCGCGAGGAAATTTAACGCACGTGTTCTGATGCTGCATTAGCTAGGCAGGAGCTGGAGAGAACTGGCCGTGCTACAAGACTGGGCAGTACCTCTACGGTTACGCTGTGGCTTAGATGCTAAATTTACTTTTCTGCATTTGTGTTCTGCACTCAGTTGAGAGCAAAATGAAAAAGTAAAAAAAAACATAAGCAACTCTGAGTTCCTTCGTTTGGTAGTCACATATTGTAACCTGAGGGGATTCCACCAAAGGTTTTTTTTTCTTCCTGTCGGGGCTTTCAGTACTGTTCATCCAATAAAATTTGGCTCACATTTTTCATATTTGCGAAAAGCATGTTTACAGAAATGAGAGCTTAGCAAGCCTGCGTTAATTTTACCACTCACAACAGTGAAAAATGGGTTTGTGGTTGATAATGAACAAAGGTAGCAGAAAAGTATTCAAGAGTGTTTGAATAGATAATGATTTTCAGAAAGGTTACGGGACTTATCTGAAAGCCAGTGCTCCGACTGTAACAAGCTCTTTATTGTATTATTGTTCCTTATTGTAAGGCATTCTTTTCTAATCTTTTGTCCCGAGCCTGTGTTCTGAAGCAATAAAAGCATTGTTTATTAAGATTTCTGGATATACTCTTGTCAATTAGTGGAGGTCATGAGAAATAGTTAATGGGGTCTGTAGCATTGAGACTATTCTTTTGAGTGGATTGGAGAACTTTAGTTCTGGTACATGATTCAGAGTATGGTGCACCAACTCAACTATCCCATGTTCCAACCAATGTCCAACCATTTTACTATTTATTTATTTGTTTATTATTAGCAACCCAAAGGCCAGAAGGCATTACATGGGTGAAGGGAATACTAAGAAAATTATAACAATCACGATAACAGTAACAATAATGAATAAACAGTGTGACTGGGAGGCCAAACAGCCCAGACAAGTGCACAATTTAAAGTACAAAATAAGATGATTACAGATGACTGCAGATTTGAAGGATTAATGATCATGGATGGATGCGGTTCCCACGGACAATGAATTCCAAAGTTTGATGGCGCGCGGGTAGAAGGAGTGAAAGAATGCATTTGTGTGACAGAAAAAATTGGAAAATATTTGGATGCATATTCTAAGGGCTATATACAAAGAATGCATTGTGACGTTCTGTGGGCAGTTCATATTCTATTTGTTGTTGCTGCACATATGGCATGGAGCACATCCATTGCTAGTCCTTTCCACGAAGCCTCAGCAGCCATTATTGCACGAGACCGTGAAATTGCCTCCATTGTGCTATTCCACTGCAGTTTCGGGAAGTACCTCACTGCCAAGTAATCCCTTACTGAGCAATTGAGCAGTAACTAATTAACGCTTTCTCATAGAGCAACTTTCATGGTGAATACAAGTTGGTGACAGACAGTGAATGAAGGCGCTACTAGTTTCGGAAATTGTTGGGATAAACAGGTTCTAATTCTAAGGCAACTGTTACAAGACATCAATTTGGTAGTTACTCCGAGAAATAATTATTAATTACAGTTACTTCCCGAGAGTCCTGTGATTGCTGGCTGTCGGTCCAGGACATTGGGTGGGTTTGGCACATGTTTACTTTCAGCTCCTTACGTTCGGATGTTCCATTGCCTTTCTCAGTAAGAACAGTGATAGAGCAGCGCAACCCCCCTAACGTTTTTGTTTGTTCTTGTGGAATATCCACCAGTGGTTTATCCAGACAAGCAGGGGGGGGTATTATTAGTTACGTTGAAACAGCTTTATGTATCATGGACAAAGCATACAGAGCAGAAACGACGGCGTGCCCCCTGGTAGGGGGTGCACAGGAAAGAAAAGGATGGGGGTGTAGGGGACAGGGTCCGGATAAATCACCGGTGTTCGCATTCTACTAAAACAACAGGGCTTGTTAGTATCTTGTTTCACTGTCCATATAACTATGTTGTTGCAAACACACACAAAAGCCATTTCATCCACAATGAAAACCTATGGAACATCCACCTTACCAAAGGTTCTAGTACCCAATTCTGTTATCTCAGGCATGCGGGCGAGAGTTAGAGAGGAGTTGTCCAGCTGTGAACTCTGCCGTGTTTACAGTAGCATCTTGATAAGATAACAAGCATTACCTCAAACCTGCAGCAATGCTTATAGTGCGTTTGCCCAAATCAGTGATGAACTGACAAAGCATGTGCAATATTACAGCTTTTGGAATCTCTTCAGAGGAGCTAAAAAAGAAAAAGAAAGCTAACTTTGCGGAACGACAAAACAACGAAAGCCCACGTGAGACAGAGCTTGAGATAATGCTTTCATATTGGGACGTGGAGGGCAATGACACACACATGGCTACAGTGCGTTGTTGAGCATGTTATTGCCCAACTTAACTCCCGGGTCATCTGCCCCGCCTCCGAGCGGCTCTCTTCAAGTGTACCTTACTCAGCATTCAACAACCAGGCAATGACATGCAGTGGAGCATACAGATGCCATGCTTACACGCGTATGTGAATAATAATGACTGCCAAACATCTGTAGCCGTAGGATATTAAAATAGTCAGATTTAATATACACAATAAATTACAATAAAAACTTTGCACTCCATTGCCAAAAATCAACCAGAGCAAGTTTGCATATAGACTAGCACAAGACAGGAACATACACACTCGTTAAGCAGTGGTACATGCTGGTTGGAAATCTCTCAAGCATGGTTGAATCAAAGGTTGTCTCATTTGCTCCCAAACCTCTTTGGCTCACTGGAGTGTCTGTCAAGTAAGGGCCGATGATTTGAATGGAAGCAAAGTGAGAATTATATGTCGGGCACCGAGTGATCCATCAGTTTCTTGAGGATGCTGCCCGCAGTGCTGTGACGAGAAAACGGGAAGACGTGAGACATTCGAATGCAGCTGCACAACTACAGTAAAGTTAGCATAGTGACAACAAGACAAAACACAAGGACAATGAAAGACAGCTGTCTCTGCCGAGTAGCAGAATATGTTTTTGGGCTCGTAGTTTTATTTCACAGAAGAACCCTATATACCCTTGCTTCCACAATTTACATGACCCAGAAGCGTGGTAGTTTTCTATCTGTGAACCTTATAGAGGTGGCAATAGCTTTTCTTCAAAACCAAAGAAAAGAAGGCACATCAGGGTCATGCAAATTGTGCAGAGGAGGAGGGTTTTTCCAATGAGGGCTGGAAATCAACAGTTGCAATATGGCAGTCCTAAAAAAAAGCCAGACAGTGGCAGGATTGGAACCACGCATCTCTTGATGCAAAGTATCACCACCCCTTTAATGCGAGTCTGCTCCTCAGATATGTTGCATTTTAACGAATAAAAAGTTGGCAAAAAATATGAAAACGAGAGAACGATGCTTATTGTTGCTTACGGTTACTGGAAAAATATTCCAGATCGAGAAAAGAGATACTGTCCTCATGACCAGAAATATGCCGTGTAAAAACATGCTGCTGTGATTACAAAGTGCACACATGAAAGTGAGCTCCGACATTTCCACAATGCCTTCACATTCGGCAACCATCATTATCAATCAATGCTTCGTTGATGCTCAGCATATCGGTGTTTGTCTGCGGGCTGCCATAACAACCTTAGATACGAAATGGGCGACCTACTACCCACTACAGTAACTAGCAGTAGTACACTTACTATTTCATCATGTGGTCATACACAAACGAGGGCATCACGGTCACCGTGATGACGTTCCCTCCAGCATCAATAATCTGAGTGACGTCTTTATCTTTCAAACCAACAACATTCTGCCCATTCACCTGCAAACAACAGACAAGTTGATGTGCAATGCAAAATTTAGGAATGTGCCAACCGAATCCGCGAATCCTAGGCAGGGATTCGAGATTCGGCAATCCGAATCCCAGTACCCCAAACGACGAATCAAATCTTTCGAATCCACCAACCACATTTGTTTGTTTCTTTTTAAAATTGATGCCTGCGGAGTCCGCCGAAAAGCCTGATTGGCTGGCGGATGTTTTGTTCAGGTAGGAACTCTCACATTACAGGTTTAAAAGGAGTACGGTTTTGCTTTTGGTTGTTTTAGTTTTATGCAAACAATTCAGACTCGGGAATTTATGTACTTCCTGTAGTCGATGAACAATGTGTTATATAAATTACATTTAAGAAGTATACATGGGTATGTTTTCTCCTGAAAGTGACCTATTATTTAATTTGTTTTTCATTAAACAGATATATCATATTCTGCTTCAAACTACTTTTCAGTAGAAGTGTTTTTTCCCCTGGCTTTTTAAACTTTTTTATTTTCAACTTTTTCTTTTTTCTTGAAAAATTCTTGATTCGTCCCAGCTTTAGTAAAATTACTTCTGGCAATCTAGAAGATGTGCAGACGTTCTTATATCTCACCTCCAAGAGTTGATGATCAATCAGTAGGCCGTTTCTCGCAGCTGAGGAGTCCTTGACCAGGGAGATGATTTTCCCGCCATTGAATGCAAAACCGACGTGACCCGTGCTTGACTTGTGCATTGTGACAGTACGTTCAAATGGCCTAGAGAACGAAAGAAACCGAGTCACAAAAACGATCGTAAAAGACGTGAAAAGAAAGCATTAAATTGATACCTATCCCGAACAGCCATGGTGATGCGCTCCTTGCTGGCCTTCTTGAGAATGCTGTGCACTTTATCCATAGTGTAACCGGCAACAATTTCGTCGTTGATGGTCAAGATTTGATCTCCGAACCGCAGGCCCGCCAGTGCGGCTGGCGAGTTTGCTTGAACCAAGACGACAAACACTCCCTGCATTACAGTTTTTCAGAAAATGACTTCATGATTCGGTGAGCGGATATCTAACTAGTAAAGACAAACACGCACCTTGTTGATGGATTCAAGTCGCAGTCCAACCCTGCCATCCTGATCCTTGCAAATGACTACCTCCCTAATACCGTGGTTGACTTCGGCTCTTTTCAATCCGAGAGAGGACCCCGAAATGGGGGCAACCATCATGGACGACGGTCCTCTACTTTGTGGAACGGCAATTTCACTCTGATGAAAGGAACAATTGCCGCATCACTTTTCCTGTTGGTTTGTGCAGAGGCAACATAAATGCTCCTGAAGATTATTACCGGTGGTCGAACAGCGACAGCTGTGACCTCTGGAGGGATGTCACGCGAAAGTGATAGCCCCATGTAGTCATCCAGCGAGGGGTAGATTGCCCGAAATGCTTCATCGGACAAGGGGGTGCTCGTTGGGTACAGGGGATACGGAGGTGCGGAAGCAGGTGGTGGTCCTGTTGGCGTGAGTGGACGCACTTGCGCCTGAAAGGGTACATAATGATGTGCTGTGACTGGTAAAAAAAACTGATTGATGAGATATATGCTGTAAAAATATGGTGTATGCTCACTTGGATCATATGATCCACCTTCATATCTTCCAACGTTGGATAAAGGCTCGACATTTTGTTGCCTGCAAAGATTGTAGCAAGATTAGACGTGACGTTTCTACAAGCTTTTGACTGACAGCGAAAGCGGTTCAAAATCTAAAAACGGAGCCTACGTAAGCACGGCTCCCAAACTGATTACTCTTGTGGTCAAGGATGTTACTAGACATGCATCAAGGAGTGACTACGTAGTTGTGTTTCGTTGTTGTAAGTCATGTGAAGTCAGGGATGGATACGTGATCAACCACAAAGCCGTGAAACATTCGTTAGTGCTATCGCAGCAGAGACGTATGTTTCGCAGAAAGCTACAACGCCACACAAATGTTTCACAAGAGCTGGACAGGGCGAACATGACACTTTGCGCCGAAGCACGAAACTGAAATATCCTAGAGAATTGCAAATTGCCAAAACTACAGATGAATTCAAATGCGGAGACCGCTGATAGCAAGCTCCCGTCGTTGCACATATCGTCCCAAATGTTCACTTACCGCAAGTTGTAGACTTTGGGCCCTGAGATTCACGGCAGCAAACTACTTTTACGCACACACTCGAGATAGTGACTCACACTGTAGTAACATGAAGAGGAGGAGACGATATCAGTCTGTTCCTACCGCTGAGAGGAGGCACCTAGCTCCCTACCTCGCAGTCGTTCGCAGTAGCCGAACAATGACGTCACGTGACCACGTGACAGTCTCGTAGCGGATATTACATTCGTACACACTCTATTTGCGTCACACTTACGTTTACTTACGATGCGACGCAGGGACGGATACCCTCACTTTTTTTTTGGGGGGGGGGGGGAGGGGGTGTGTGACAATTTTGCCCTCCACATGGTCACTTTAGAAATGGCCCAAAGCTTAGGGTGCACAACTGCAGTATTGGAGACTCAACCGTGTAACCGTAACTGCTGAGAGCTGCAAGTCTATATCAGCAATTTTTCACCATGTCTACAGCAATGCCAGAAGGGTGTTTATTCTCCTTCAAATCAATTTTATTTCACAAGCACCATCAGAGTATCAGACCCAAAGACATGCAATGCAAAAATATGTTGCTACAGAGGTTCATGATTACACATTTTGTTGAGACTAATTTATCACAGTTGAAAATCAGTGCACAAACTGCACAATGTATTTGATGTATGGCACCTAAATTATACACCTGAATGCTGTAAAAAAAGAAAAAAAGAAGGGTTCTGTGTTTCATATAAAGCATTCCCAGCAATAGACAGAATTCAAGATGTGCACAAATAATTGCTAATATCAAATTGATAGCGCTATATCTGATATACGCGAGCAGACATCCACGAAGATTGATCATCATTTCAATGTAACTATCCTATCATATTGTGAGTACTATCAACTGTGTAGCAAATTAACATTAACATAACCACCTAACATTACAAGGTCCATCGTAAAAATACACTTCAGTACATACAAGGTGGTTATAGCCATTGTGAAGATCATCCTGAGGCAAAAGACAGTTGCATTTCCGAGCAACCCTGTTGAACAGTGTCTTCAGTTATACTTGTACACTTGGTAAAATCTGTCCCTATAACAATATGGCACGTCACAAACCAGCGCATATTTCAGTTCAAGAAGAGCTTGCAGATCAGTCTCCGTAGAGCACCATGGCCAATAGTGCCATGCGGACGTACATCCCATTCTCAGCTTGGCGGAAGTAAGCTGCCCGTGGATCAGTGTCGAAGTCTCGGCTAAAGAAAAATGTCAAATCACATAACCCAATTCCTTGTCAGAGAGAGCCGAGTGTGAACTACTTTTTCGTGGCGCAAACTCACCTGATCTCTGTCACCCTCGGTAATGGGTGCATTACTATCATTCGTCTTTTTGCCTTTGTCATTATCTGAGGCGTCACCTCAAAGTGGCCGCAAGCCTGCAAGGGGGAGTTCAGAAGTCAGCAACACAGATATCATTCAGACATGAGCACTGCAGGAGCATGTGTACACTGATGGTCCTAAAATCCTGAACTACAAAAGCTGCACATGCCTAGGTTATGTGAGTTCATACAGAGACGAGCCTGGACTGCTGTTGCCGGACTGAATCTCGCACAGATGAAGTCACAGTAACAGGTCTCTCTTCAACCAAATGGTAAATTAAACGTATCACAAAGACCCAGGATCACTACATCACTACATGCAGCAAAATTTTGGCATGAATTTCTCATGTGATACAATTAATTTTGTGACAAATTAGTAGTGCCCCCTCCCCTGTATTTGTCATGCTCTTTCCACCTCGATTCCTGTTTTGGAAGTTATGGTCCTTTTAGTATCTCTCCGAAAGTCTGGACATCATGCAAAAATCAGAGCAAAGCAATTTACACAGAACAGGGATGTGTGCTGTACCTTCTCATACTCTTCAAAGCTGTTGAAACGCTCCTTCTGAATTCTCGTCATGTATAAAACATCTGTCTCAGGAAGAGCAGCTTCCAGGGATACGAAGGATTCCTGGAGTGCACAAATCTCAGGTTAAGACGAAGAAGTGTCACGTATTCTAAAATGTTGTTGCCCTTCTTGCATAACATTTTGAAAATGGCACATTGCATGGCTTCTTTCACACATGAAGCTACACTTTAAAAATGCACATCATAGCATCAAAATGCACCACATTGTAAACTGTACACAATTAAAATACTTGAATAGTGTACTCGAACGAAAATGGAAATCTCATTCTCCTGGTGTGTCAATGCTGCCTGTGTGGTCACAACAATTTTACCAACACCACTTTGTTAACAGCGCTCTACGCAGAGTAAGAAATTGCCATAACATGGTTGATGCCCCCAAACGGTTAGATGGCATAGCACAGAGCAGCACCCTATCATCAGCCTAGTTTCAGAATGATAGCCTAGTTTTATGATAACAGAATGACCTTTTTGTTTGTGGTACAGACGACAATAAATTGCTGCCAGGGTCGTGTGCAAACTACCCTTTGTGTTCTTAGGCAACTTGAGGCCTTGTATGTGATTGCCCCTTCTATGTTGTTCCAGCCTCAGAACATCAGTTATCTCATACCCTTTGTGTGACATGCTCTGTGGTCTGTGCTTAGCCGACGAAGTAGTACCTAAGACAGTGTCACTTCAAAATGACCACGTGCCAACTATCGAAGTCGCGTGGTCATTTCAAAAGCACCTTAGGTTCTGCTTCGTCTACTGAACACAGAGGGAAATGATCCTGCCAGACACACAGGGAAAGGTTCAATATAAGGCAGCGGGGGCCCATGCAGAGAAATAGTATATTATAATTAGGGCCTGACTTTTTCGGGTTTTATTTCTGGCCAAATTCGGGGGGTAAATATCGGGTGATATTTTTCATTTGAAAATTCGGGTGTATTCGGGTTAAATCCCGTTACGGCATATTCTGTCGTCAGGAATTCGGGTGTATTCGGGTGATTTTTTTTTGTTTAATAAAAATTTGTCTGAACATGGAACTAATGTTTAGCAATGTTATCAAACTTTATTTTAATGCACGCTTATGAGTGTGCCACACGACCCGGATGTTTTCGGGTAGATTCGGGTTAAACCCGAATTTTACAGATTTCGTTCGGGGGGATAAATATCGGGCGGATACGGGTTTAACCCTAAAAAGTCAGGCCCTAATTATAATATGTCACAGGGAACACAGCACACGTAAAAATGCTACGTTGAAGCAAAAATGTATGCCCTGCAGGACAGGATGTGCTAGGGAGCTGCTTAACACGTGGCCTCAGTACCTTCTCAGCACCTGGCCATCAAGTACTTTCAAAACATTCGAGCCCAAATTTATTTCTTAACATTCTGGACTAAACAAATGCCCTCTAGGATGCGGTGGCTTCATCACTACACGTCAGTGACATCATCAGAGTTGAACAAAAGCCATACGGAAGGCCCAGTGTAGAACTATCCTCGAAAGTGACACCACACCAACATGGCAAAAACTCACCTGTGGAATGTTACGAGATCTCACAAATTCCTTTACATTGTCGGGCATGCCCAAGCCCGCTGGAGCAACGTAACGAAGTTGCACATCGTAGTGAGTGAGCAACTTTGCCAGAGAGTGCACAGTCCGCCCATGCTTCAGGTCACCGACAAGTGTCACCTGCATTGCACTTCTCTGTCAGTAAATTTACCCTCCGAGGATCCGGTGATTTCATACCGTGAGCCCATTTACGGTGCCAATTTCCTCCCGGATGGTGTAAACGTCGAGAAGAGCCTGTGTTGGGTGTTCGCCGATGCCATCCCCCGCATTTATGATGGGCTTCCTGCAGTTCTTAGCAGCTCTCTGAAATGTCCGCAAAATATCCTGTAACTATACCGCGGTGATGAAAAAACAGGACAGTATAATTTGTTGAAAACCGAAAACTGTGTGTAGCCAGTTAAAATTTTGCTTTTGAAACAGCTGTCCAGTACTGGTCTCTAGTGGTCTCAGTCTATTATGGTCCAGTTGTTCAGCTTCCTTTCCCTCCCTGGTACAGTAGCAGACTGATTTTTCAGATGCAGACTATTCGGATTCCCACATGAACAGGCACCACGTGTGGCAGGGCACAATTACAGACTTCTTTAGTGCAGCTGGGGTGAAATAAAGTTTAATTTAGTGATCGTCAGACTTTTCAGATTGCTGTATTATTCAGACTTTTTTTCGGGTCACCGCAAAATCCGGAAAATCAGTCTGCTACTGTACAAGGGTAGACATACGTTGTTCAAGGTAACAAGGTAAACAAGAGCTCACCATGACAGCCCCTGGTTCAGCATGCCGTAGCACAATGACATCGCTATACAGTGACATCATGGTTATTGTGTCTGCAAACAGGTAAGGACAAGTACACATATCAAGCACAGGACACCTAGATTTTATGATTTAGATATTTATAATTAAAAATAATAAAATTTTGTATGTTTACACAATCGTAAGAAAGAAAGGACAAACCTTCAAGGGTCTCGCCCTTTGTTGTGGACGACGTGTTCTTGTCAAAGGGATGGAGCGGCAATCCACCCAAACGAGACATGGCTGCTTCAAAGCTGTAGCACGTGCGCGTGCTTGCTTCGTAGAAAATGGGAGCCATCACCTTGCCCTGTGTGAAGAATATTTGCAGTAGCCAAGAAGGCTCTCGGGAGGAATTCAGCAGTCATGAACTTACTGCAAGCACAGACAACAGTTCCTCTCCGCGCCTCTTTTTCACAAAGATGCTGAACGAATGGGCCAAGTTAAACAGAGCATGCATCTGAAAAACAAAAGAAAACAGTGATTCAATAGCATGAAACACTGGAACACTGAGTTCCGGCATCACAAAGTGTAGGGAAGCCTTCGAGTGGGAACCCCTAGTTTTTCTAGTGTCACTGAAAACGTTTGGCACGAACAGCGTAAATAATTTTTTTTCCAGAATACAACTACATACAAGAATATTTTACACGCATTTCATTTCATTTTTTAGTACCTTAAGCACCCCTTCTCAGGTATGCCCCCCTTCTGCGGGCATTAACACCTGCATTACCCCTCTGACCAGGGGTGCTGAAGTGGGGGCCCGCTTGACCCCTCAACAAAACAAAAAATAAAATGTAAATAGGGTACACATTTCTCCATACTGTTTAAGACATTGTTTAAACAATTTTTTCCTGCAGTAAGGAGACCAGATACTGTGCCTCATTTATGGCCCTTGCGCTTTCTCTTTAAAGGTCACATAGTGAGGCTGCGGTACCTTTCAGCCTTTAGGCTTGCCATACTGGCGCTCACAATTTGCTGCGTATCATTATAGCACACCATGATAGGCAAGCCTGAGCGATGGGCAAGACACGTAGACAACACAAACACGAGGAAACGAGGAACACGAGGATGTTTACTTGCCTTGCCCATCGCTCAACCTTGCCTATCATGAAGTTTATCCACCAGCTAGCCTGCATTTACACCATTCTATCATTATAGCACTTGTCTGCCATTTTCCCTGACTTCAGCTACTTTTAGAGCGCAGCTCTTAGGCGCCCGTTCCTGCGTTGAGTGGCATCGGCATTGTAATCGGCAGAGTGAGTGAAGCGAAGGATGAAAGTACGGGAGAGCGAAGAGGGCGCGAGGAGAAAAGCGAAGAAGGAGGGCATGCTTGGAAAGCCGGAATGCATCTGGTTGCAGTTCGGTCAGCTTGGTTACAAACTTGCGACTGGAACCATGGCAGCCACAAAATCGCGGCAGTTACGGGCCTTCAACAGAGACATTCAGCAAAACAGGATACCTATCGAAAGGCGCAGTCACCTGCGTTATCGATAAGAAGACATCGGTGAGGAGATGCCAGCTACCCATCGTGCAGGAGAGTGCCATCACCATTCACAAATCGTAGGGAGGCGCGTATGAAAAAGTCGTGTGCTCCTATGCCAAGAGTCATCCGCGAAAGTTGGTATACGTGGCACTGAGTTGCGCTACAGACATAACCGGGCTGTACCTCATCAACATGGACGACGACTTTGCAACAACTTTGCAAGGACTTCACAACACCTTCGCAACGACTTCACGGACTGGGACAGGAGCGCTACCTGAAGTAACTACTACGTGTGGAAAATAAAAAAAACAGTGGTGTATAACTCAACGTCAACAGCCGCGCTCAAATTTCGCATTACCGACTGTCGGAATCGTCCAGCACTTTCTTTGTCAACTTTCCCGACTTTCCCAGTCACATCAAAATTCCCAGACAATTCCCGGTTTTCCAGGTTGGTAGGCACCCTGGGAGGAATCCTTCACTGTTACTTTAAATAGCTGAGTGCTGATATAACTTGCCACCCGGTTTTCGCTATCGCAATATACCCCCCATACCAGACACAGCCATACCTGGTCCTTCGAAAACATGTCAGCTGTAAGAATGTGTCGTCCTTGTAGACCACTAGGAATGTCAGGAAGATTCCACAGTTGTCCAGACTGAGGAGGTGCTGGTGAAAACAACATTGGGCTGGTGACGCGCGGTGGAACGACGCGATCATCTATGAGGGAAGTTAGCGGGCCAGACGTCGATGTAGCGGGGGTGGTTGGCACTGCCGAAGTTAGAAGTCGGTCTGGGAGACCTAGCTCTTGGAACATCTTGCTGTAGATTTCTGTCGTAACATAACCAAAAATGGGAGAAAAGTGTTTATACAGCATCCGTTAAGCGAATTCAAGCATGTCCCAAGCAGCACAGGATCTTGGCTGAATATTGGCAATACTGGTTGAATACCGGACCAATACTGGTCCAGTGTTGCCCATATCCAGTCAATATTTTGCCAAGATGTTTGTGCTTCTTGGATGACTTTTTCGAAAATCGGGGGCTGAAATCGGGTTTTATATTATGACCCGTAACACAAGGTAAAATCGGGCGATACCGGATGAAGCAGATTTTTGGATTAAAGATAAAAAAAAAAACGTGCTTCTTGCATGTAAAATGAACACAAGATGCCAAGTGGCTGTGTGGAATGTGCACTGCTTAGCATTCTCCAGTGGCTGTATTGGTGGCTGAATTTGCACTTTGGCACATTCATTTAAGGTTTTTTTTCGAACTGTACTGCAAGTGAGGATGATCCAAACCAAGGGTAAAAAATAGGGCTGTGCGAATATTCCAAGTATTCGATATTCGGGCCGAATACAGCAATTATGTATTCGACATTCGATTCAAATAGTAGTTTGTCAAATTCGATCACCCACTGCACTGGTGTACACATCTGGCAGTTTTGGTTTCTACAGGCTAAAATTTTGCAGATTTTCGGTTCCAATGTGTGCAACCCAGGGGCAAATCCAATCCAATCCGATAAAAATCCAAAACCTTTATGTGGAGTTGGAGCGTAGTTCTGTATGCAGATGAAGATTACACCTCGTGTGCGCCTTATTTCGTGGTGTATTATGAAACGACTCAATGCTATGCCCTAATACTGTACGATTAAACAGCATATCAAGCAGTAGAGAGTGGAACATATTTTTCTACCTCAAAACTCAACTAATCGGTCGTGACGACGTACATCATTTCAAGCATGTACTTAGAAGTACTGCTTTAGGTAGCATTACTTTTGAACTTTGGTTGAGAACTAGAGGAAACTTGAAAGCAATTACCGGCAGTGATAACATAACACGGCACAAAAATCTAGTACAGTGTCTTGCAAGTTCAAAGTAACAATGACTGGTCAACTCTAGCTGCCAGCAGAAAGTCACTACTAGAAGCAAACTAGTTTGCAGCCACTTGTTACTGAACACTATGTTTTTCTGTGAATTACGCAAGTTTTCAGTTTACTTCTATTACGTCATGATAGGAAAAGCACATTCACTGAAAAGCTGCACAGGCTTTCTGACGACATTCTCTCTCTCTCTTTTTTTTCCTGTTCAGAAGTTATGCAAGTTTACTGTTACATTTGAGTCTCAGAGACAAGTTAATTCTTGTTCTCCATAATTCAAAATGCCATTACATGTGTAATGGTTTTCCTGCACCCTATCCTGCGTTCTATGCAGCAGTACATGTAGCAATATTTGAATGCATTCGGTTTATTATATTATTCAAAGAAATAAATATTCAATATGTATTCAATTACAACCAAAATTTAACTATACCCACAGCCCTATTAAAAATAGGTTTTATGAGGTTTAGTGCTAAAGTACAACACAACATTCGCCTGCTTGGTGTACCTGTTGCGAGTGATTTGACTGAGCCTGTCCTTTGCAATGGAGTCCGATTAAGTGCCTTTTTATAGGTGCCTTCAGCAACAGCACTGCTTGGCTTCTCTGGTGTCGTCTGTAAAGTTTTGAATAATTCGTTAGTGAAGAAAAAAAACAGTTTCAGGGAATGTAGGATCAGCCATACTACAACCCCAGTTGCAGTGCAACTCCATGTCTCAAACCTGCAGCAGTCCTTCCGAGGACGCGAGGCTTCCAGCCAAAATGCCAAAGGGCTTTGCTGTGGGATCAGCTTGCCTTCATAGGAAGATGTGTAGAGCCTGAAGTTTTCGGGAAATATTTTTTTCGAAATTCGGGGGGTAAAAATCGGGTAAATAAACGTGTGCACTAAATTCATGCAAATTCGGGTGGAAAAACTTCCAGTATGCTAAATTCGGGGAGAAATTGGGTTCAGCTACTCAAACTAACTGTAGTGGTTTAGGTGCAAACGGTGATGTAACTGCATTTACTGCAAAACAATTAAGTTAGTGCCTTCCGACAGATGTCCCAGTGAGGGCAGTTTGCCGGATAAAAATCGGGTTTCACCCTAAATAGGCAACCTTCAATTCGGGGTGCAAATTCGGGGAAGAATCGGTTAAAACCCTAAAACTTCAGGCTCTAAAGACGTGTAATGTTTTTCAGCTTATCGTTCAGCTTACTGCTAGCCAGAACAGGTAAATGCTAATTACACTTTACTGCTGGCCTTAAGAAATGGTTTCTTTTCTGCTAACAAATTTTGTTTGGCTGGCATTGTGCAAGACAAGACAGCGAGGCAGGCCGACGATGACTCATTGTCGTCTTCAGCCATGGATTCAACAGGCATTTATAATGCAAACACCATATTCACAAATAAGGACATGAAATCAAGTATCAGAACTTACCTGTGCTAGATTGACTATACTTGGAGTACGCTCGAGTTCTGCACCGCACTGTGTGATGACGTCCTGACCAAACCCAGGTGGAACCAGCACCTGCAATACGTACCTGTGAAGTAAGCAACGACTACACATACATGTGTTGCGTACCTGTTCGTCCACAAATGCCACCTCTCCTCGTACGACTACCCGTCGAACTCTACCACAGACTTTATGTCCCGCAAAGGGCGTCCACTGGGCCTTGCTGTAGGGTGGCCGCTCAGGGATGACCCATTCTTCGTTCAAGTCAACCTCAATGTAGGTATCAGGTTGGGTAGGCAGGTTGAAGATTCTTTTGGGGTTGTGGTACATCATCTTTATGAGAGTCTGCAAATCAGACCAGAACAGGTCAGATCAATGTGCTGTGGAACGTGAGTTAATTGGATCAACGCACATAGTTCCTTGAGGGCCGTAATGAGCACTTGCTTGCCTGAGAAGCCTTGCTCTATAAATGCTGATATTGATGGAACGTAAGGTTCAAATTACTAAATACAGTCGCCGTCCGATTTTTCGGACTCGGCGGGGATCGCGCAAAAGTCCGAATAATCGAGCAGTCAGAAAAAACGAATTTCGCTTCAAAATAACCTTTACTAAGCCCTAGTAGGCTGGAAAAATTTGTCGATGCTTTCCTAACGCGCTTCCAGCTCTGCCTGATAACATCAGCTTCTATTTCCCGAAGCGACATTTCGTCAATGTACACTGTCAGAGGCACCGCCGTCATCAAGTCCGCATGTCGGCTTCATATAACGCATGCGTGCTTTGGGTGAAGCTCGCTTTACAGTGCTATAGCGCGACTCGCGGGCGGACAGCCGTTGGGCAAACACGGAATGGAAAGGAATGGAAAATGAACAATCATCACTGCCTATTTTGTTGCCTCAATATTTTAGTTGGTTGATCTCTTTTGATACGAATTTCGGACGATACCAATATTTTCCGTCACACCAAGAGAGAAATTCGCTGGTCGGGCAAACAGAGTCCGAAATATCGAGCGACGGGGCTGCACGGCGTCCGAAAGTTTGGACGTTCTTATACATCAACTCTATGGGACCCGCGGCCGTTCCGTGAACGAGTCCGAATAATCGAGCACGTCCGAAAAATCGAGGTCCGAAAAACCGGTCGGCGACTGTTCGCACACTTTTTCTTCCCCCCAAAATCTGAAAAGTTGTTGGTCCGCAAATTGCGCGGGAACATTGGTAGCAATACTCAAACGACACTGTACTCCCAAAATTAAATAGCATTTTGGTCCCGTGGGCTCCCTGTAGAGCCAGTATTGAAGTTTTTACTGCTCTGCACAAGTGTAAAAGCAGTACTGGCCTACTGTGCCTGACAGGCAGCTGGCAGCACTCGTCACAGTCGGGAGGCAAAATACCGGCCCACTGCTGCTCATCCAACTGGAGAAATAGGGCAAGACACTATGCCGTTCCTGGAAGTCTCCGCTAGGCACACTGACGATCGAGCGTATGCTATGTCACCCAACCTTGTCACATTTGTTGCAAGTTCATAGCGGGTTTGTCAAGCGTTTATTTTTATGTGTCTTTTGCAGGTCAGCTGACGGTATCGTCTATCACGTCAGTGAACCATCGTACGAGACAACCATGTCACTGTCAGTGAACCATGTCATTGGGTGCGTTAAATAGGCAACCTGGAGCACAAGTGTTTCATACTCCGCTGGCTTAACGCGACACATGCACCATCGGCGCATCCCAGAGTGTCAGACACCAACGAGTTTATCGTGCTCCCATCTCAGATGGGTGCACCGAAGCAGACGACAGGCACTTGGGGCACTTTGGCGTGACATATTTCCTGTTGAGTGTGCGATCCACCGGGAGCATACGCTTGGAAGCAAGTACAAACGTACTGTTCTTACGTACATTTTTCTCGTTTCGGGAAGCTATCATTTTTTTTTTAACTGCCATTATACTGTTGTAATTCTGGGAAACTTCCATATGGATGTCAGCAGTTACTCATGGGTCATGCCCACGTCAAGCAGTCAACCGAAAATTGCTCCTATGGCGCCTATTACAAATTCCCATTGTTTACGTCGCATTTGCTAGCGTTATCAAAACTACTGTCGTCCAAACAAAGCCAACGTGTCCTCAGTGTGGGCACTGCATGAGCAGACAACAGGAAGTGGTATCATCGAGAGAGCAGTGTAATGCTCCAAAGCTGTTTTTTGCTGTTAAGTGTCCACTCTGGGTTTCTCGTACTCCTCGTGTGAGTGTGCCAAAAGAGGGGCGCCTACTTAACACGCTCATTAACTATGAAGCGGGTACACGTGGAGGGCATGGTGAAAACCATGTGGTGCGTAGAAACCAATCACCACAGTCGCTCAGAGACGACGGGCGAGATACCTGCATGCAAAACTGTGGGTGCAAAAATTACACTTTTTTTTCTTTTCTCAGCATTTTTGTCCCAAACTAGGGGGTGCGCAAATTTTCCAAGTAAATACATTGAAGACAAGGTACAAAGAAGGAGCCAAAGAAAGCATGTGGGATCAACAAACTCAAGCGTGAAACAAAGAATATGAGGAACCATGAAGATGATAGAGGAAGAGAGGTAAAAAGGGACATCAGACGGGCTCACCTCTATGGTCAAGCGTCCCTCATGAACAGCGGTCAGCATTAGTGGGAGTGAAGTTTCCAATCCAGGAAAACCCGGTGGAGCATTTCCGTTCGACTTTTCTGCAAACGTGTGCGGGGCTGTCGGCACAAAGGAAAAGATTCACTTATGAGGTTCTTTAGGAGTACGTTGCGGACTTAGGGCCTTGTGCTCTGGGGTTAAACCCGGTAAGACCAGTTTTTAGCCCCCAATTTGCGTCATCGTCACTTCAGGTAAAACCTAAAAATCCCTGAAATTGAACTTGTAAAAGTGCAGCTGCTAGGCATCTCACCGTTTGTCTGAAATGCAAGACACACACTTTATTTTCATTTTCAATTGTTTTCATATGATATATCCATATAGCCCGAGTTTACCCTAATTCACAGCTCCTGAAATACAACCCAATTTTCCAAAAACAAAACCCCAAAACACAAGGGTCTGCAGAAACTATACAGATCAAGTTAAGAAATGCACCGTGATCAGTAGCAATGCAGTCGATGACATCAAAATTATCCCAAAGTGCTTGCTGGTGCTTGGGTGCCAACAGTGGTGGCTTGACGGTTGCCAGAGATTCTCCCAACCTTGGGATGTCTTCTGTTGTTAGGAACAAATGATGAGGAGTCACTTCGCAGGTGACTTCATGCCCTTGCTCTTTGGCTGCCTTGATTATCAGGATCTGGTAGGAATGGTTTTATTTCTTAACATAAAACTGTTGAACATTTACACTCAGCAATCTCAATTACCTCTTCCTCCCGCGCAACATGACAAATGTGAACAGGTCGCTTGTAGAGGCTAGCCAGCAGAATAACTGCTGCCGTCGTCTGACCCTCAGCATGACAACAGATGGGCATGTTTTTGGGCCACTTTTCAAAGTGCTATAAGAGAAAATCCTCTTGTTAGTCTCTTCTAACAAATTTTTGAAAAAGAAAGAAAGAAGAAGACTCGACGCCATTGTGCTGCCACAAGCACAAACCGCATCAAAGGCTGCGCTTGCGTGTTCCAAGTATATGTTGCTTATGCATTAGGGCCCTCAGTTTTCGGGTAAAACCCGATAAAGCCCGTTTTTACCCCCCGATTTACATCAAAATAGTTCGAGTTTAACCCGATAAAACCCGTAAACCGGGCTTGCGAAACTGCAAACCAAGGACTTGAGCCGCACACGCGCGAACTACGGCAATCGCGCGACCGCTCCCGACCGCGCCGCGTTACAACGGGTGAAGTAAACAAAACACGTCGGGTTTGGATTTGTGGACGCTTGCATGCAGGTCCGATTTCTAGCGTGAAAAATGTTCCTTTGGTAGGCGTCACCATTTGAAAGTTGGCTTCACCTAACACTTCCGTGTATTGCGGTTAAGCCCACTTCAACGAATGCTTAGTGTTGCTTTAAGTGTACGTTTGTAGATTTAGCGGAACTTTTCGATTCATTTATTTGTGTTACGGGAAAGCCATCTTTAAGCTATGACATCATACACTTTGTTTAGTGATATATTAGGTTAGATTAGTGTGGCTGTGGCAGCTTGCCTCGCACTCCCAAACTTCATTATCGAAGCGGCCATGGCCCTATTAATCTAACCTAACTTCACTAAACAAAATACAGAAACTCTCATTAAACTAACCTAAGACATCATCAACTTGATTAGTTCAGTGATAAGTTAGAGTAATGGGGTCATGACAGCTTCCCTTGTCCCTCAAAATTCATTTCAATAATGAGGTGAAGCCGCCTTGCAGATTGGCAACGCCAACCAAAGTAATGCCCTGGTTTCGTACCAAAAATGCCCTGTGTTTTTCACACCCGGAGAAATGTAGTCTGCTACATGAAAGCTTGTGCAATAAGTAAGTTGAAAACTTCAGTGTTGGATTTTTGTACTGTTAGTGCTTTCCGTGGATGTCGACGAGACACTTTCTTGTGCTGTTACCAAAAATAGCAAAGGAATCAGGAAAAATCACGCTAAACAGCGAAGAAACAAAGTCAAGCAAAGCTCGGCGTTCCTTGAAGTGGGTTTGCCCGCAATACACGGAAGTGTTAGGTGAAGCCAACTTTCAAATCTTGTAGGGAGTATCTTGTATCAGCAAAGTACGCGGAGTAGTAAAGAGGATGCAGCAACAGCCAACGATATACGAGGCATTCCAACGCGAGCGCGAGCATGCTCTCAACGCTCATCGATGGATGATGCTTTACTGAACATGCAACTTATTCTTTCTATAAACAGGGGCCAGTGCAAGCCTTAGTGGTTATACAGTGAATTATCAACCAGTTTCTTAATAAATATTCTTTCATTTAATTTCAACACTCCACAGACCGACCGCTGTGGCGTAGCTCATGATCTCAGTTGTCTCGCGATGTAAACCCCCAATTATTAATTAATTTATTTCAACACATAATTTTTTTTTTCACCGAAAAATACATAACTTCTCAGTATATCACCCGATTTTACCCTGTTTGGCAGGTCCTGATTTTCAACCCGATATTTACCCCCCCCCCCCCCCCCCGATTTTCACAAAAAATAAAACCCGAAAACTGAGGGCCCTACTTATGCTGTGTTACAGGTCTGTACCGTATGGGTTGCACCTGTCAGATGGATCACATTAAATGGCTTGATTAAATCAGATTCATTATTAAAATTTAACTGTTAATGAATTATTATTAACTAATTAAAACTTCAATAATTAGAAAATCAATTCATTAAATTAGATGGATGCAGCTGCAGACTGGGCCGAGTTAGGCGGGTCGAGCTGGGGCCAAGTACGGGCCAGGTTGTGCCAGTAAATTCATGCAGTGCTCTACGAGTCAGTAACTCACTGTTTCTAAAGAAGACTTCCGAAACTGTTTTGGACCATGCAAACAGCTGGGCTAGGTGTGTGGCTTCTGAAGGGGGCTACCGTCAAATGCTGACTAAGATTTTACTTTTTAAATACAAATCCATTCTGGAGATTTTTTTATCAATCCTCATTACATGCACATGTACCAAAACTTTGAAAACAAGAAGCCTACACAGGAATCAGCTATGTGCTAGCTAGAAAATTTAAACAAAAATTACTTTCATCCAGGAAGACACAGCATCCATGCAGAGCGGGCCAAACGTATTATTCAGGTACATCTTGAGGCCAGTGACAGACGGTGCCAATGGTAGAACTGTTTCCCAGTTTGTCAAACTTGCTCCGGCAAATAGAGCATAGTCACAGCGTGCACCAGCTTTTGCTGCCTAAAAGGTACAGGACGTGGTTTAGAAAACAATATCTTGAAGAATACAGTCGCCGACACTTTCCAATTTTTCGGACAATTTTCGTTCGCGCTGCAAAGCAGACGTACAGACACCCTTTTTTAAGTCACTTTGAATGTTCTGAGTGAATGTTTTTGAAATAAAGTATATTTAATTTAGAGGTGTGCAAATATTCGAATTCTCGAATTCGAATCGAATATCAAACGCTCGAACTATTCGATTCGCGAATCGAATATCCAATATTCGATTTTTCAAATATTCGACTATTCCACGAATATGAACGACACAACCCGAAAGTGGGCTTCACCTGATGCTTCTGTGCATGAGGTGAATCCTGCTTTACGAAATTGCCCTTGCTGCAGGACCAACACAGGCGGGACGGTGTTTAGTTTAAGATAACGTTATCCAAAGTTAGTTTTAAAGACATCATTTGTGGAAGGGGTGGCGCCCCTCCCACATGCAGTTCAGCGGTGCCGACGAGGGACTTTGACTTGATGTCTGTGAGGTTGCCTTTAAAAAGTTAGGACTCTCGAATAATGACTACAGCCCACGAACAAGAAGGGTGTCTTAAAGATGTCCTTTACGTCTAAAGTTTCAGTAGTACAACTCCCTAGGGCGAGTGCAAAGAAACTAAAAGGTGTTCATGGCAAAGCTGAGGCAGGATGTCAATTCGTTTGTTTCACAAATGGCCTGTGGTTGTCTGAAACAATTACAGCCTCATCCGTATAACGTGCTACTGCCTGGCATACAATTTTGAAATGAAGATAACCATTCCAGTACTCCAGTAAGTGTAGGCTCACCTGACAAGCAGGAAGCACTCTCATGTAAAATTAAAGAGCAGGGGCTTTAAACAGAAGAATTGCGTCTCTCTCTTGTGACAGTTAATGCCAGAAAAATTACACTAAAGCCATGGGCTACAAAATGGGAACTTTTAGTGCGAAAGTCACATATTGTAAATTTTGCACGTCATATTCAACATTCGATTCGGTATTCGGAATTTTTCCCCCATTCGATTCGATATTCGATTCGACTTAAAGGAGCATTAAAGTGGTATCTAACATGGCCCAAAACTGCTGTCATCTTGTAAAGCAGTATGTGAAAAGCATTCCCACAACATATTTCTGTCCAAAGTTGTATCACCACGGTGCAATTAATTTGGAAAATCGCTGCCGCGGTGACAGGCCGCAGCGCTCCAACTGCAGACCACACCCACTCTAGGGTGACGTTCGTGGTAGAGAGCCCCTCATTCGTTCGTAGGAAAAACCGTCTGCTACGAACATTGCTAGCTGCCTCTTGTTGACTTCTATTATTTATATGATTTATACCACGTTTTCTTTAAAAGAAGAAGCATATACGCAGCCTGAGAAAATAAGATTACGATCACAAGAGTAATATATCCGTGGCTTCTGTGCAATCTCAGAATTCACAGCAGCAGAAAGCTATTGCGAAGCGGTATTGTGGAAGCGGTATTGTGGCGCCACCTGTTAGCCACTGAACCAACTGCGCGGTGAAAACTGTCGGACAGGCTGCACACTGTCGAGAAGCACGGGGTTTTTGCTGTACAAACGCAGTTAATTTCGGGCTGCACCACTCGTTCTTCCCGTGGTGCCTGCGGTCCCAAAAAATCGTGGTTGTGTCGTTGACAGCCTTCAAACCCTCCGTTTCGGACATCACGAAGCCGGAGAACGCATGGCGTCTCCCAAGCCGTAGCAGACGCTCCGGCCTGGACGATGTTGCTCACCTCGATCATGTGATCCCAAGTCCAATGAGGAGCGTCCTCACCACTTGCGTCACATAGTGACGTGTGTGGTGGCGCTCATCACGTGCCTATCGTGAAGGCGAAGGAGGGTGCTTCGCGCGCGGGAGGTTCGGGGAGCTATTGCAGGCGTCCCAATTTAGCTACGGTTGCACTAATTGTGGGAAAACTGTTTTCGGCCGCGTAACATTCCACACTGACCAAAAACAGAAAAAAAGTTGTGGTCCTCTAGACTGCTCCTTTAAAATATTCGGATTCGCACACCCCTAATATTTATGCCATTCACTAAACATTTGGACTGCCCGATAACTAGATGTCCGAAAGATCGATTGGCGACTGTATTATTACGCTTCACAGATTTGTTCATACATACAGCTTGGCAGACCGCAAGAGCATCTTCATCGCAGATTGGTGGCTTGGTATTAGGCATAGCACACACAAGCGTGAAGCCTCCGGCAAGTGCTGCCGCAGTGCCGGATGCGAAATCTTCCTTGTGTGGAGCTCCAGGTTCCCTTAAGTGTACATGGACATCTATTAGACCAGGCAGGCGGATGATCTCTTGAGATGTCATGCAGTCTATGTGTGTCTTGACTGGTGGCGATTTCTTAACGAGGCGGAGAGCTTCGACCAAGAGTTTGGCACACTTGACGTCTGTGACGAGAGGGACGGCGTTGTCCACAGCCATGCGGCGTGTGCGGTATCCCGGTGTGAGGACTGTTGAAATGCGACGAGCTCCACTGCTGCACATCGGGAGGTTGATGACCAGGTCAAACTCCTTCTGCTGCAGAAAGTCTGCAATGCTGCAGATCTGTTCCTCTGTCTGAGTCTCCCCAGATTCGTGGAATGGCCAAGTGATGGCTTCAATCTTGGGAGGGATAAAACTGATATTACACTTGGGAGTCATGCATTGTGCTCAGTCTACCACATGTCTGAATATGTTCTGTTTTTGGAGGTGCTAGAAAAAGTTGTGTGTGCGTGTACGTATGCACAGGAAAGGAAGGAACGGGGGGGGGTCTAGAAGGATTTGGGGGAGTGTTAGGAGGGCGTAGGGGGGGGGGGTACGGATAAATCACTGGTGTCAGCAACCTGTCCACTGGTGCTTCTGATAAGGAAAGGGAATTTCTTCCAAGCCTTCCATTTGTGAGTAAACGTGCATGCGCTCCAAGTGCCTCTTCTGGTGCTTTAGCACAGTGACAAAGTAAAGTTGGAGCTCCCGTGTTTCATGGGTAACATGTAGGGTTTTCGGTCATTGTAATTTTTGAGACCTCCCAAAATGCGGCACAAAAGAACACAAAAGGCAAATTACAGTAGTACAAGTTTGAATTGGCTTATAAGATGAAATAACAGGATAACTTCGCTTTGTCACTTATCTTCACTTTATCTTGTAGTACCTTGGACAATAGTATGATCACCGAAAAACAGACACTAGTAATATGGAAAGGAGTCATATACACAACTACAAAAACATCATTAAAAAAAAAGAGAAACCAACAACAAAAACTCACTTTAATTCCGTGCTCCATGTAAAAGTCCGACGTTCCCAAGCTTCCGTAAAGTTTGTAACCCATTTTCTCGATCGTTCGGACACTCGGCAAGAACTCGGCCTTGTGCTGCGAGACATCAAACGACCACTTTTACATCAATTGTCCAAGTGAGGGTCACTTGTTCACCTTGTAGCTTCCAATGGAAAGAAAGATTGATTTTTCAGGAATGCAGAACCCTGTGCTCAGTAGGGCTTTGAGGTAGGCCTCGTAGCGGTTTTCGCCAAAGCAGGCTACTTCTCCGGTGCTTGCCATCTCCACGCCGAGCCTGATATCAGCTCCAGCGAGTCGGGAATACGAAAACTGTGGCACCTATCAAAGTACAATGATGCGATGGACAAACCTTCTCCCCGTGACTAGCTGTGGTTCATATTTGTGCACTGTACCTTGACTCCAACTTTCCCGCATCCAAAGGTGACGTCATGGAGCTCTACCTTCATTCCCAGTATGACTTGAGTGGCGAGGGCCACAAAGTTACAGTTGAGGGTCTTCGACACAAACGGAAAAGATCGCGAAACCCTCAAGTTACATTCAATTACCTTGAGTTGGTTGTCCTGCGAACAAGAAACAACCAGAAACTGTTAATGCGTAGGGCCCATTTTTTTTCTAGGGCCAAATCTGGTACAGACCATTTTTTACCCCCTTTTGCATCGTCATCACTTACGGTAAAATGCAAAAAAACTCCCATTCATCCACCAATACTGCCACTGAACGCTAAGCACCACATACTCATACGGCCCTGTGTTTTGGGGATATGTGTTTCGATAATCGGGGGTGGGGGTGGGGTCTGATTTTATTTCAGGAGCCGTAAAACAGGGTAAAACTGGGCGAAATTGGGTGGAAAAAAACAAAAAAGTGCTTCTTGCGTTAGATGAACACGAGATGCAGAACAGCTGTGCTGAGTGTTCAATGCTTGGCGTTCCCCTGTGCTCATATTGGTGGCTGAATTGGCACTTTGCAAGTTCACGTTTGGGTTTTACCTTAAAACACAGGGCCCTACATTCAGCATGGCTGTTCCACATCGTGTGTTAATCTAAAATGCAATAAGCTTATTTTTTTCACCCAATAATCTGCTTTACCACCTGATATTGCCCAATTTTACAGTCTTATGGCTCCTGATATGTGGCCCAATTTTTAGCCCTCGATTTTTAAAAAACAGAAAACGTAGGGTCCTATTAATGCCTCACACTCGACTAACTGAGAACAAAACACAGCCCCTTGCAGCAATTCAATATGCGCAAAACTGCCCAGAAAGGAGGCAGGATGTTCTCCGAATCGACGAAAACACCCCGAATCAGCAAACAGAGGAGAGAAGGGTAAAAACTGTCCTTTATTAGTCAGGACAGAGCAGCACAGATAGCTGGGTAGTGCGGTGATGCACTCTGTCCTCACTAATACTGACAGAAGTACAGAACTTTACATGGCTACGGTGAATACTTTACCGTATTACCGCGTATTATCCGGCATGCCGGATTAAAGCGAGGTTGACCTGCATGCCGGGAAACCCCGTATTTCCCGGCATGCCGGCAAATGCGAGAATCGGGGACGTAGTCTTCCAGGAGTCAACCGAGGTCCTTCACAACAGTTCAATGACACACGCGGGGAAAGCCCAGGGAAGGATGACGTCACGGAACGAACGCTGGTTCTTGCTCTACTGTTCCCTCCGGAGGATGAAAGCCCATTCATTGTGCTAATATTATCTTCACTGGACAATCTTGACCTGCTTACGGCCGCTTGGGTCTTGCTCTGGCATTACTGAGCCTGCCACCATGGATGAAGGTCCGACTCCGGCTCGTACGCACACGCGTAGTTACACGATCTCGTTCAAACTGGACGTGCTGAAGAAGCTGTCCGAACTTCATGGTAACATCAGCGCAACAGCACGATTTTTCTGCATTCCTCGTTCGTGCGTGCAGGACTGGTTGAGGCAGCAGGACAAGCTCGAAGCGTGCAGGACCGACGACGACTTGGTCATCAGGAAACGTAGGTGCATACCTTCTTCCGAGGACACCGCAAAGAAACGTGCAAGGTACCCTGCGATGGAGGAAAGCCTTGCTAGCTGGATATCCGAAGAACGAAAGCAAGGTATTCCTGTTTCTGCATCCCACATCAAGGCGCGGGCCGAAGACTTACTAAGCAAGAGCGACGGTGCAACGAACTTCAAGGCAAGCAATGGTTGGTTGGAAAGGTTCACCAAAAGGTACAAAGTTGTCAACAGGTCAGTCACCAGTGTTGGGCAAAAGGTTCCGGACAATGCGCGTGAGCTGTGCCATTGTTTTTTCAAGTTTCACGAATAAGTAATTGGAGGAATTGAACTGAAGAACATTGGAAACATGGACGAGACGCCGATGTATTTTGACTTGCCACAGAATAAGACGTACGACTTTAAGGGAGTCAAGCACGTAACATGCAGGACAACCGGCAAGGACAAGCTTCGATACACTGTTGTTCTCAGCGCAATGGCCGATGGTACAAAACTGAAGCCGATGATAATATTCAAAGGACTCAAGAACGTGCCAAAGGTTGACTTCCCTAAAGAAATTGTTGTTTCCGTGGCAATGAAAGGGAGCATGACTGCTGAGCTTATGAACACCTACAAGCAAAAGGTCTGGGCTGCACGACCGGGTGCCTTCTTCAAACCCAAATCAGTGCTGGTGATGGACAGTGCGCCAGCGCATCTGAAGACTACAACAAAATCAAGCTTCAAGCAGCATTACGCCACCTGCCTCTCGATTATTCCTGGTGGACTCACACCACTTCTTCAGCCTGCCGACGTAGCTTGGAATCGCAACTTCAAGACAGCGATGAGGAGCCTGTGGACGGAATGGTTGAGGAATGGAGAAGTGGAGCACACGAAGTCGGGAAAACGCCGCTCCGCTTCATATGCCACCATTGCACAATGGGTCAAAGAGGCATGGAGTCAAGTTCCCGAGGAGCTGATTCGTCAATCTTTTATCAAGTGTGGACTTGTGGCAGAAGCAGACTCCAGTAGTCTACATGGACGTTTAGCTGATGTTCTGACGACGGGCACGATGGAGCCCAGCCCGATCCACGACGAAGAAAACGGGTCTGGACTCACTGACGCGGAAAGTTGCGATTCTTCTGATGACGAGGACATAAATGCCTTATAAGTTTGTTGTACTATTGCATATAGCCTTCTGTTTGTGATAGCATGTCGTTGTACAATAAAGGTTTTGTAAGAATTACTTGTCTCAGTCATTCTGTACCACGTGCCGGCGACCTCGTTTAATCCGGCATGCCGGGATAGACCAGGCAGGCAGATCGCGAAAGTTGGTCGACCTCGGAAAATCCGGCATGCCGGATAATACGCGGTAATACGGTACCAGGTGTTTTTTCTCTCTTACCTTCGCAATCAGTTGCATATTGTACGGCCCGCTGACAACCAAAGCCTGCCCTATAGCCTGACATATGGAACGGATCTTAGCCAGCGTCTCCGGATTCAAGTCTTGAGGTGGTGTCACCAAGGTTGCATCGCCAGAGTGAACACCAGCATTTTCCACATGTTCAGACACGGCCATGGCGACCAACTGGCCCTCCTGAGCAACAGCATCGACATCGATCTCCTGAAAGGAACACATTTTGTGTGTGTAACACCTATATAGAAAGAAGGGGGGGAAGAGTGACAAAGGAATTCCAGAGGCAGAATCAAGGCTGTTCATCTGACCTTTGCTTCACAGATGAACTTTGAAATCACAACGGGATGCTCCTTTGAAACAGCCGTTGCTTCACCCAAGTAGTTCTCGAGATCCTTGTGCGTGTAGGCAACGTTCATGGCCGCGCCGCTCAACACGTAGCTCGGACGAACCAGACAAGGGTAACCCACTTCGTCGCAGAACTTCTTTGCATTCTAAATGAGCAAGCATAAAATGAATAGGAACTAGAGTATGTTTATTCCCCACAACGTCAGATGATGCCCTTGCTAGAACATAGTGGATAAGTTTCTGTTATTACCTCCAAGTTTGTCAGCTCTTTCCAACGGGGCTGCGATATCCCGATAGAATCCAACATGCGTGAGAATTTGAACCTATTTTCGGCACAGTCGATCGACTCTGGAGATGTTCCCAGGATGCGGGCCTGAAACAATCGTGGGAAGAAACTTCTACAACGCAAATCAGGCTGACCAGTGAACGGGTAATCGAACTGCGCTGTTAAGATTACCTTTTGACGGTGGAGGTCCATCGCAATATTGTTAGGGAGTTGGCCACCCATGCTCAAGATGATGCCTTCAGGTTGCTCCAAGTTATAGATATCCATCACAGTCTATAGCAGGTGCATTAAAGAAAAGGCAGAATTTCATACAACATTAGTACAGGGGTATATATATGGGGGGTTATATACTTTCTGCTCTTTACTGTTCTTTCACAGGGCATCTGCAGTATCACGAGATTTTACAGTTTTACCCCTTTTAACAAAAGATGAATAAAATTGTTTACTGCCTCATATGAAAAAAAGAAGAAAAAAACCCCGAAAAGCACAGGGGTCAGTTATATATATTTCTGTGGCGGATCTACATCTCTAACACACCAGCACTACTAAGCAGCCGCAGTCACAGGACAGCGTTACAGACTACAACTAGTGGCGACCTCTAAGGAAGGGACAGAAGCTCCGAAAGATATACAACAAGGGCATAAACATTCAGTACACATTGCAAAGCTCACCTCAAATGATATCTCGTCGAAATAAAGTCTGTCACACATGTCGTAATCTGTGCTGACAGTTTCAGGGTTACAATTTAGCATGATTGTAGGCTTTCCGATCTGCAAAGAGGTAACATCACAACTACAACCATGCCACTGATCCACTACAAACAAGTTGTTGTTGTCATAAAATAAAGTTGTTACAAACAAGGCCAGTATGTTACCTTTCTCAGCTCTTGGACACAACTGACAGCGCACCAGTCAAATTCGACAGAGCTGCCGATACGGTAAACACCTGACCCGAGCACCATTGTTGCCCTTTGTTTGAAGTCAACGTCGTTGCTTTTGGCATTATACGTAAGGTAGAGGTAGTTTGTAGCTGCTGGCCACTCCGCTGCCACGGTATCAATCTGCTTTACGAGCGGGACGATTCCCAGTTCTCTTCGAGTCTTGCAGATGACAAGTTCCGTACTTGAAATTAAAGATTTTATGGCACGATTAGAAGCTCATGGCTGTGCCAGCAGACACCAACTCACCTCTCTACACAATCCGCAATCTGCTTGTCGGAGAATCCCAGCTGCTTGGCGCGCAGCAACACTTGGTACGTCAACGCTTCTGGCTGGAACCACATGTGTACACTCCCTCAGCTACTCAATTCCAGCATCAACATTATTTCCCTGCAACTTACCTGTTTACGTAATGATTCGAGGAATGTATAGTGGTCGATGATGTTTACCATGCGGTGCAAAAACCAAGGGTCGATCTGTGTCAGCTTGTTCAGCTGCTTGACAGTGTATCCAGCTTTGATTGCAGATGCAAGGTGGAACATTCTCTTGTCTGTGGGACAGGTTAGTTTCTGGAGGACAAAACGAGGTTGGGTAGGAGGGGAATTTGGGAATTTTTTTTTTCAGGAGCATTAGAAGGGAATAAACAATGTTTGCACTAAGGGCACAAATCACAGTGCCGCCAAAATTCACTGCAGCGAATATGGCCACAAGATCCAATTTAGGTGAGTGCAATGGGCTTCCTGGTAATGTTCCTTGATTGAGAGTTTCAGAATGTTAAACAGGGTGCCAGAAAACAATCTGACTACACTTAGGCACGTTTTGACATTCAAACAGGCTAAGCATGAGAAGGCACAAGGGCTGACCTCCTCACTGAATGGTTTTCGATATGGATCCAACCCGTGAACATGTTCGTCGACCATACGTATAGCCTTCTGGAACGCTTCCTCAAAAGACCGGCCGATTGACATTACTTCTCCGACACTTTTCATTGAGCTGCCGATCTGAAAGGGGGGGGAAGGATTTTTCATTCAAGGGGAAAGAACATTTATACATATATATCGAACAATTCTATAGAGGTGTTGCAGACCTTGTTGCTGACATGCGGAAATTTGCCCAGGTCCCAACGTGGAATCTTCACAACGCAGTAATCCAGACTGGGTTCGAAGCAAGCTGTCGTCTTGCCCGTGACCGAGTTGTGCAGCTGAGGCAGTGGAATCCCCAAGGACAGTTTGGCAGCAATGTACGCGAGCGGGTAACCAGTTGCTTTGCTTGCCAGCGCCGAGCTTCGTGAGAGTCGCGCGTTTACTTCGACGATGTAGTACTTTGAAAGAAAATGTCGATAAACATCAACAATACGGGCATCCTTCTACGCTCAATGTACCTCGAAGGAGTTCGGACTGAGAGCATACTGCACATTGCACTCTCCGACAACTCCCAGATGGCGGATTACACGAATGGCTGTGGTACGCAACCGGTTGTATTCTTCGTTTGTAAGCGTCTGGCTCGGGGCCACCACAATAGATTCACCAGTGTGGATTCCCAAGGGGTCCAAATTTTCCATGTTACAGACCTACAGTAACACAGAAAACAGCACACATATCAAAGCTAAAATAAATGAAAAGAAAAAAATTACATTAATCTTCAGGATCATGAATTAAAGCCCCTAGCTTTCTGCGGTGAAAAATTAACATTTCTGCGAAGTGGGACGTACAAATCTGCTGGATTCTGCAGGCAAGATAAAAACAAGCAAAAGAAAAAAGTTACAGAATCCCCCTCCCCCCCCCCCCCAAAAAAAAAACGCTTGCCGGCTCATCCTGCGCGCTTTTTCAGTCTTTCGTAGCTTTTCAGTGCACAAAGAAAATCAGACTACACTGACAATTTCTCATAGGGCATTCCTGTCATCAAATTTTCTTTCGTCGCAGAATGTTCAGCCGCGTGTCACCATTATCAGTGGCGTCGGGTATCGCAGTCACGACTATAATCGGGTTTAACCCACAAAAATGTCGCAGATCAATTCAAATCCTTACATAATTCCATAATATACCAAATAGTATTCTGCAAAAGACACCCCATTCAGAGGGAAACAGCAGGTTCCGCAAAACATGGCCAATTCCACAAAATTTCGCGGAACTGCAGAATGCTGGGGGCTCTAGTGAGGGCCGTCGCACGACATAAAACACAAAATTATTATTGCAAGTTTGGGACTCGGAACTAACCGTGATGCAGTTGTCGTACGCATCGCGGACAACCTCGTACTCTACTTCTTTCCATCCCTTGAGGCTTTTGTCTAGCAGCACTTGGCTGGATCGCACAATGGCTTGGGCAACAAGTGTCTTCAGTTCTTCAGGGTTGCTAGCAAACCCAGATCCCAAGCCTCCTAAACAAAATGCGGCACGAACCAGGATGGGATAGCCAAGCTTCTCGGCTGCCGCGAGTGCCTAAGTGGAAAATCATTTAGTCAGCCAGTAAACTAAATTGCAGAGACCGATTCAACACGTTATCAGTTGTCGTCGAAAGGTTTATCGGAAACACAAAAACCGAGAAGAGCTAAAACAACAGAAGCACAGGGTCTTGCAGTGCTTTTCATTCCCTACTTGCTCGTATTTTCCACAGCACATATCCTAGACAACGTGTTCCAGCAAGTATCTGTGCATTAGGACAGCCACACGTTGTTGTTTGCTGCAGTTTCACCAATAAAATGCTTCACTGTACAATGCATTTTGCTTTCATACACACTGTCTTTCTGCGCACATGTTTATTTACCTGATTTTTACCCCACGAATTTAGAAAAAAATATTTCCCGAAAACTTCAGGCTCTAATTATTTGTTGCAGAGCACGCCGCAGTAAAGAACAAAACATTTTCGGGGCCACCTCAGTGCTCCTTTAACATCCGTTGCTCATCTAGAAAATTGAAGGCGATCTCTTTTATTCCCTGTACAGTGGAATCTCGCTAAACGGAAATCGCTTAAACGGAATTACTGCTTTAACGGAACAACAGCCGCAAGGTCGTTTGGATTCATATTTATGCAGTGCAAAAAGGTTCTCGTTAAACGGAACAAAAATTTTTACACCACTGGGTAAACGGAACAGAAAACTGAACTGACTTAACATTGCAAAGCAACATCGCTACACACATTGCAGCTTGAGCTCTCCGCTTCTGGTATGGTCATGATTAGGATTAGTATGTTAACAGTAGTGAATGCCATTTTCAACTGCATTGCAGAATCGTGCACATCATGCTCTTGATCTTCAAAGCAAGATCGAAGTTATCAACAATTTTGAGAGTGGTTGCTACACAAAAACGGAGCTCGTGATTAAGTAAGGGATGCCAAAAGTATGTTAATAAGAACTCTTAGCGAAAATTACAAGCTCTGTGGTGCCTTTAGTGCTTCATGATTTGGACAGAAAATAAAAAAAAGAAAAAAGAAAAGAAGACCGACTCGGTGACTACGAGAGCTTGAAAAATGCTTGCTACTGTGGATAAAGCATGCCCAAATTCAGAATATCCCAATGAATGGGCCTATTGTTCATGTGAAGGTGGAACATCTCAATGAGGACTAGAATGAAGTTGAAAATTGTGTGTGTATTCCTTGCCTTTGATGCAGTAATGTGCATAAAGACTGCGTACAGCTTCTGCACTCCTGGAAATTACGGTACACCATTTAACATACCACACACAACTCAGTAAATGGAACTACTGATAAACAGAACAGATCTTCCAGGTCCCTTGAGGTTCTGTTTAATGAGATTCCACTGAAGATGTATTTGAAGATGAATACTTGCTCTAACAGCATCAAGTTTACAATGTCCGGGGAATACAGAGCATAGTTGTATTGATAAAAAGAAACTAATCCAATATAAATGTCAATCTTTTCTAATTTAAAATGTCAACCTCACTTATCACATTCCTATGTCCAGCGAGACACTCACCTCTGCCACAGAGTAGACAGCACAATTGGGCACCACTTTCTCTCCAATTTCTTCAACTTTCTCGGCAAACAGCTTGCGATCCTCCGAATTGATGATGGAGCTGATCGGAGTTCCGAGGACAGCTACTTTGTACCGATCCAGCACTCCAGATCGCTGGAGCGCCACTCCGCAGTTCAGGGCAGTTTGGCCCCCAAATGTGAGGAGCACCCCATCTGGACGCTCAGACTTAATCACTTCAGTGACATAGTGGGGGGTGATGGGAAGGAAATAGACCTTGTCCGCTAGGCCCGGTGACGTCTGCACCGTTGCGATGTTAGGGTTGATGAGAACAGTTTGGATTTTTTCTTCGCGAAGCGCCTTGATGGCCTGCAAAATTCAGTTCCAAGTCTGATTGGGACTGAAGCACCTTAGGCACAGTACCGTAAAGCTGTGACAACTGTTAAACTACCTGTGAACCGGAGTAGTCAAACTCTCCAGCCTGACCAATTGAAAGTCCGCCAGAGCCTAAAATGAGGACCTTCCTCGGTCGCTTCATGGGGACGCTCGGAGCATCAGGGATCACTTCGGACTTTGGCGAAAGTTGGAATTTGTTATGAATCCTCTCACTTATTGGAATGCTATGTAAGAAAACATAGGCATAGTTAACGCAGGGGATAGCAAACACAAGACAAATATTGATATCCAAAGGACAAGCGTAATTTAAACAGGATGTTGTGACATTTGCGTTAGCACACAACTATGGTGCACCACTTTAAACTACAAATTGGAAGAAGGCTGCACGAGTGCCTTACTTTGGGTTTTGCGCAACTGCGTCTCTCACAGATTCCAGGAAGACATCGAAAAGGAACTCCAAGTCTTCGGGACCTGCCATGTGTTCAGGGTGGAACTGGACACTAAAGACACAATGAAGATGATGCATGTTACGAATGAAACCACATGTGTACGGCTCACTTTCTTACACTAGAAATTTAGCCCACTTTTAATAGAACTGTCTGAACAGGAAGGAAATGGGGAACTGCCTGAACAGGTAGGCATAATAAGACCAGAGGTAGACCCAGGAATTTTCTCAGGGGGGTCCAGTCCAGGGCAACATGCTACATACGGGAATCAAAGGGAGGGATCGTTGAAACATGGGGACCTCTAGATTATCAGTTAAGTGCTCTAACCATTATGCCACAAATGTTGTAATGATTAGCACACCTAACCGGTAATCTAGAAGTCTTGATCAAGAGGTGCAGGCTTGACTTGTGCCGCTGTTTTGACAACTGCCATATTTCAATCTTGAGGTTCTTAGGCGCCTTGAGGCTTGTGTTCCAGACTTGGAACAGCTGCTCTCAAACTGTTATTTCTTCAACTTGAGTCATAGTGACAACTTATCCAAACCCTGCATTTTCCTGTCTCTGTACCGAAATACATTTTAGCGATTCAATTACAACCTCCCAATGGGATTAGCTCAGTTTTTTGGGGGAGATCTCCACAGTGTAGTACAACAGTGCCACTGGACTTGTACAATTCTGCTAGACTGGTATTTTCGAGATGACAATTTCTGAATAATCATTGTAATCACTTTTCTATGTGTCACTTCACTTACTCATATGTTCACAACTTAACTGTCTCAAGCCTTATGGACTTCATACATTACTATCAAAGGAAACAATCGGAGGCCGTACAGTCAGATCACATGGCTACAAATGCTACGGAGACCCTGGTAAGCGCAAGATATCCGTCCAGGCCTAACGGCTTTACTATTCCGCTAAATTTTGCATATTGCTTTTATGGCGTTCTCTTACTTTAAGTAAGCTTACCTAAAAAATGGAAGGCTCTTGTGAACCATTCCTTCATTAGTCTTGTCGTTAGCATTTGTGAATAATGGTTCCCAGTCGTCGGGAAGATCCGATGCTGATACAGCATAGCCATGATTTTGACTCGTGATGCAGCACCGACCAGAGTTCTTAAACAGGCAAGGCTGATTGTGTCCCCGGTTCCCATATCTGGAAAGCAGCATGTTGCAATGTCAGTAATCTGTTCACAATGCTTCACACGTTGCACCCTCACTTCATCTTGTAAGTAGCAGCTCCAATAGCGAGTGCCATCAGCTGGTGTCCGAGACATATACCGAACACTGGACGTGACTTGTTCCATAAAATCTGCTCTAGGTTGTCGATGGTTGTTCGACACATTGTTGGATCGCCAGGCCCATTGCTGACAAACAGGCCGTCGAATTCTATGTGAGCAGAAGAGAAACAATTATGCCTCTTTCGAGAAAGATAATGGCAATGAGTGAGAAAGTGACAAAACGAAGCTTATGGTCCCTTTCTGTTTTTCTCCTTCAGAAAAGCAAAACATGGGGTGTGTTATAGTGGAAACACCTCAGAACACATTAAAGGAGCACTAAAAAGCAAAACCAACTTGTTCTGAGATTAGAGTTTCAGTAAGCATTGTGCAACAAAAACAGTTTTACATTGCACTACTGTTCATCACGAAAACACAATCGAAACATAAAAAAAAAAAAAAAAAAAAATTCATCGCTGGCAGCAGCCAATTAGAACCTCAATGGCGGTAGCCAATCAGGCAAGGGAATGTGCGTTCACAAGAATGTTGTACATCTGCGTGCTTCGAACGTATAGTGTATCTGTAGTAGTTTTGTATACGTAGTGTTCTTCGTTTTCGGGTTAAACCTGATTTGTCACGATAGTTCCTCCCCCCCGAACACGTTTTCAAGAATTCGCGTAAAACCCGATATCTACCCGAAATCCTTGTGGTCCTTCAACTTCTTGTTCCAGGTAAATTGTCGGAAAAGTGAATCATAATATCAGCAAAGAGAGCTGTTTGTGACAACAAATTTGTCCTCCTTTTATAATCCCCTCCTGCAAGAGTCAAAGACGAGCTTTTCATGAGCTCGGGTAAGTGTTTGAATACCGCGGTCATTCACTGCCCCTGTTCCGAGCGGAAATATAATGATTGTTGTTTCTCGTCCCAGTGTCACATCACTGGCTTGTTTCATATGCCTTTCGTTTTACCAAAAAATTCCCCGATGACATAACGAATAGAGATCGCAGTGCCCGATTTCTCCCCGAATTCTCGTGTATAAATAGCACCCGATTTTTCCCTCCCGAATTTGAAAAATCATAAAACACGAAAACGAAGAACCCTATGTATACGTATGCCGCATCACACACAGTGTAAAAACAACTTAATTGCCACTGGTAACATTAATGAGACATGTTCCTATGCAGTAAACTATTCGTAAATCTCTACAGCAAAATTTCGCTTCATAGGTAGGTAGCCCTATTTCTTTTAACGCAAAACCACACCACAGTGGGGCATGCACATCCAGCACTGTAACTCCTGATGCGTGAAGTGCAGTGATCGTTGTGGAGTGGTGCGGAGGGAAGAAAAAAATGGGAATCGAGTCATAACAGACGCTGCAAAATGAACACAACCCTCAAAGTAGTTTGAATGGAACTTCTGGGGAATTTCAGTGCCCCTTTAATGTTTTGTCACACGTTCCCGATACGAATGATTGCCATCGTTTTCTCTGTGCTTCAGAGCATTCACAGTATGGTCATCAGTGTAGTTAACTTTCATGTGCAGGATAGCGAGCACTAGACACTAAGTGCACTTAGCTTCAGAGTACCTATACTAAGTTCCACATGTGAGCAGGTGAGGCAAGGAAAGGCCATCTTCTTTCCGCACCACACTAGCATCACCTAACGGCTCTCACAATGCTATCTGTGGAGCGCTCCAAAATGATGCTCCTGTTGTAAGCACCTCACCAAGGCAGATACCTTGGCAGCCTTGGAATGCTGTCGTCGACAATACATAAATAATGGTGCATGACAATCAACCCAGGCCTCCACGACGAACATTGTTATGTTAGCTGTCTTTGCTTCTCAAGCGGGGATGGCGCTGGTGTGGAACAGAAATAAAAAAATGGCTTCCCTGCTCGCCTGTGGAGCTCAGTGTTTCTACTCTGAAGTGAAGCTTATTTAGTGAGTGAGTCAAACGTCTTATCATGGTAACGATGACTAAGGACACTGTACCTTCAACATTAATTGGATGGTCCCAGGGCACAACTGTAACAGAAGCTCCACGAGCCAGAATGCACCGCAGCTGGTTGTATTTCATGCCACAGTCGATTATCGTAATCCGAGGAGATCCTCCGGGGTTGTAAATTTTGGGTCCCTACAAGAGAAATTGTGCTAAAGGCTTCCAGTTAGACACAACAAAAGAGCAAATAAAGTTTGGAAAGAAAATCTTCTACTAACACATAGGTCAAACCAGTGTAAAAAAAAGCAAGCCAGCAAATACATCACTAATAACAAATGACAGATGGGAGTATGAGATGAAGGAGACACTGGGCATGTTGGGTGCTCTGCACAGTTTCGGTATGTGTCCTTTGTGGCACCTTTAGCACTTTTATTGAAAATGGAGGACCATTATTTCCCTAATACAAAATACTCTTTCCTGTTTTATATTGCACCCTGTGCCCTTCGCTAGCTCATTTGTACTCAAGCTCCTAAAAGACCGTTAGGACTGCAAAACAGGCCGAAGCGTACCTTTAGGGATACTTCTTTTACAAGGTTGAGTGTGTTTGGGTTTTCAAACTGCAACTGGGAAGCATCTGTGCCTTCAATGACAATCTGCAATGAAGGACATTGAAGATGTACAGTGTAACAACATGGTATGAAATAGTACAAATTACTGCCGATACATGGCAAGAATTGTGTCTTCTTACTATTACCATACATTACAGCACACAATATACTTGAAAAGGCTCAAAGGAAGAATTCGGTACACACAGAACAGCTCAGCATTTACTCACTACAATGAAAGCGTAATCATACTAGGTTGATAATAGAGACAGAGAGAACACGCTTGCCTTTCCTAACATAGACCCCTTTTCACGTATCCTTTTCGTCAACTCTCGAGTATCAATACCTGGAGGAAGAACGCAGAAATTTCGTTAGCTGCAAAACACTCGAGGTGATCGTCATACCAGTGATGCCAGGAACGCCGTTATTCTTCAGCCAGCTGGACAGCGAATATTCTGCATCCCAATGACTGTACTCTGCGACGTACTCCCCAACAATAAGACCTGCAGCCCATATCTTGTGAGACTCAAAATGCAATGGAACTCCGTACGAGTCCTTTGTCTCAGCTGGAACGCCATAGTTTCCGATCAGGGGGTACGTGAGGACCAAGATTTGACGATTGTACGACGGATCTGTCAGCGATTCGATGTAGCCCACCATTCCAGTTTGGAACACTGTTGAACATGAATGGAAGAACACATTTAAACGATGTCAGGTCTGCGCAACCGTAATCATTCGAGGTGAATTTTTTGTGTGTCTGTGCTTACCAACTTCGCCAGAGAGGCTTCTGGCTCCGCCGAATGCTTTGCCCGAGAACACGCTTCCATCCTCGAGCACCAATTCGGCTCTCATTTTTATGCTCTTGGTCAACAGGTTCTACAAGACGAGAACAAATGAAGCGATGTCAGTGAGTGACTGAACTACAGACGCCTCTGTGAAGCGCTGTTCTCATATGCACCGCATTTTGGGACAGTAGGATGCGCAAAGTGTATTCGAAATTGTAACCCCTCGAGCGAAAAAAAGTAGCATTGCACAATCTGCTCGGCATGATAGGAGGGAATTGCCGCGCATTATTTCGCACTTAACAACAACAAGAAGAACGTGCTAAAATTAAATGAACGAATTTCTGCTGTTGTTGATAGGAATTCGGAAAACTCGCATGTGCACATGAAACGTAATGAATCCGAACCCAGTTGTTCACGCAGGTTTCTCAAGACAGTACAGCACTGGCGGGTCACACTGGCAAGGACGCCGCTGGAATGTGCTCTCTAGGATAAGTGCAATTTGCAACGAAGCATGCCACAAACACAGGATTCGCTCACCAGCTCCAAACTATCATTGTTTCATAGAGAAACACGTGCTCACGAGACGCGCGCCGGCTGCGAGGAATTGAACGTTTTCACCACTTCATCATAGGCGGCGTCGCCGTCGCGTCACTGGTAGGGCTCGTAGCTCGTAGGGCTAGTCAGGTAGCCAACAGTGGAGTGGAAGCGGTGGAAGCTTGGAGAATTGGTACTTGCTACATTTTTAACTGTTTTCAAATCCAGATTTATGGAATTTTGTCGATACTTCCTAATCATGGTACTTTGACATGCTGCGCGTATCGCATTTCACAGTGACACGCAGTTCCGTCTGCTCGTTGTGCGCGCACAGACACTGTGCCTTTATTGCGTTTTTGCATCGCACTGCAGAGCCAACTCTCTTTTTCCTGCATTTTCCAGTTTTATTCTGCATGAGAACGTTTTCCTATGCAAATCCTCGAATTTTGCTATGCAAATGAGCCGAAACCAGAGCTACGCACTTCTCTAGCGCAGAAACGACCACTGGAAACGGCACGACCTTGGGCCACGGAGTCGGGGGGGTATCCCGAAATGCAGCCGTTAAGAATCCATCATCTAAAATACCATATGTTCAAAATCCCAAACGGCGCTATGTAGTGTTGCGCGCGTGCCTAGCTGTGGAGAGGCCCAACCGCGTGGTGAACTGTCAAAAAACGAACTCAACTTCTGAAAACTATATCCTAATTAACCTAACCAAATTCTAGCCATTTCTGCTGACCTGATGTGACCGCCATGCTAAGCCTAACGGTCGCCAAAAACCGGGCTTTTATTGGCTGCAATATGTATTATTCAACACTATCATTCCACCATATGCTTCGTATTAAAGCTTTAACTGAGAAATGTGGCATTTTGAACATCTGGGATTTTAAACGATGGATTCGTGGCATCCCCCTGTAGTCGGCCATCCTCAGGCGGGCGAAAGGGGGGGGGGGGCTAACTGGCGGTCCTGGCCATGGTCCTGGCCAATAGATTAGCACCTACTCCAATCAGCTCCATCGCTCCAAAGCACATGCCCCTCTCTCGCGTGTAACGCTGGTTCCCTCTAGCGTTTCACACGGACTAGACTAGGGCTACGTGGAGTGCTCGAAACTCGAGTAGTGCGTAGTTCTGGTTTCGGCTCATTTGCATAGGAAAATTCGGGCGTTTATACCACAAGCTACGTTCATGCACTTTTCAGGGTGCTTAATAAGGGCGATAGATTGGGATAATGACGGGCTCCAATTCTGCTATCTCGCACTTCCCAGAAAGCATAATCATTAATGAGTGAATGAATTAATTAATTAGTGAATTTTAGCTAATTAGTTTTCCAGTAGTTACACACGCTGTCCGCCTGACCGTATAACCAACATACGAAGACAAAATCTATGCAGTTATAATACTTTTTAATAAAAAATCTGCGTGGAATAAAAAAAATCACCATATATAAATACTAAAGTAAATGGAGCCTCTTGAACACGGCCTGACTATTTCCCGAGTTTGGACTTTCGTTGCAGGGAGACATCAGACCCGAAAGCGATGGTTTACTATTAAAATAGCATGTAGGCAGGCGAGCTGGTGGACGAAATCCATCAGTGAAAAAACCTGAGCATGGGCGACACGGAAGACTAGAAACACAAACACAGAGAGTGTGTGCTCTCTAGCTGTGTTGTGCTTCTAATCTTCCGTGTCGCCCAAGCTGTAGGCATAATAGTAATATACATATATGACTGTGTATTTTTAATTTTCTACGTGACAATAAATTCACAATTCACACGCAGAATAAAAAATAAAAATAAAACAGTGTCAGCCACGAAGTCTTATTTCTCACAGAAAATTCGTCTGCTGCAGTCGCAGCGCAGCGGTACTTTGCATGGAACTCTCCTCAGCTGAAGAACTGTCGGGCTGAAGAGTCCCATGTAGGACCAAAGGACGAAACGGCCTTCCTGGGCTGGGAGTGCACGAACAACTTGTGAACCCTCCTGAAGAACTTTCGGGCTGAAGGGTCCCATGTAGGACCAAAGGACGAAACGGCCTTCCTGGGCTGGGAGTGCACGAACAACTTGTGAACCCTCCCAAAGAACTGTCGGGCTGAAGAGTCCCGTGTAGGACCAAAGGACGAAACGGCCTTCCTGGGCTGGGAGCGCACGAACAACTTGTGAACCCTCCTGAAGAACTTTCGGGCTGAAGAGTCCCGTGTAGGACCAAAGGACGAAACGGCCTTCCTGGGCTGGGAGTGCACGAACAACTTGTGAACCCTCCCAAAGAACTGTCGGGCTGAAGAGTCCCGTGTAGGACCAAAGGACGAAACGGCCTTCCTGGGCTGGGAGTGCACGAACAACTTGTGAACCCTCCCAAAGAACTGTCGGGCTGAAGAGTCCCGTGTAGGACCAAAGGACGAAACGGCCTTCCTGGGCTGGGAGTGCACGAACAACTTGTGAACCCTCCCAAAGAACTGTCGGGCTGAAGAGTCCCGTGTAGGACCAAAGGACGAAACGGCCTTCCTGGGCTGGGAGCGCACGAACAACTTGTGAACCCTCCTGAAGAACTTTCGGGCTGAAGAGTCCCGTGTAGGACCAAAGGACGAAACGGCCTTCCTGGGCTGGGAGTGCACGAACAACTTGTGAACCCTCCCAAAGAACTGTCGGGCTGAAGAGTCCCGTGTAGGACCAAAGGACGAAACGGCCTTCCTGGGCTGGGAGTGCACGAACAACTTGTGAACCCTCCCAAAGAACTGTCGGGCTGAAGAGTCCCGTGTAGGACCAAAGGACGAAACGGCCTTCCTGGGCTGGGAGCGCACGAACAACTTGTGAACCCTCCCAAAGAACTGTCGGGCTGAAGAGTCCCGTGTAGGACCAAAGGACGAAACGGCCTTCCTGGGCTGGGAGCGCACGAACAACTTGTGAACCCTCCTGAAGAACTTTCGGGCTGAAGAGTCCCGTGTAGGACCAAAGGACGAAACGGCCTTCCTGGGCTGGGAGTGCACGAACAACTTGTGAACCCTCCCAAAGAACTGTCGGGCTGAAGAGTCCCGTGTAGGACCAAAGGACGAAACGGCCTTCCTGGGCTGGGAGTGCACGAACAACTTGTGAACCCTCCCAAAGAACTGTCGGGCTGAAGAGTCCCGTGTAGGACCAAAGGACGAAACGGCCTTCCTGGGCTGGGAGCGCACGAACAACTTGTGAACCCTCCTGAAGAACTTTCGGGCTGAAGAGTCCCGTGTAGGACCAAAGGACGAAACGGCCTTCCTGGGCTGGGAGTGCACGAACAACTTGTGAACCCTCCCAAAGAACTGTCGGGCTGAAGAGTCCCGTGTAGGACCAAAGGACGAAACGGCCTTCCTGGGCTGGGAGTGCACGAACAACTTGTGAACCCTCCCAAAGAACTGTCGGGCTGAAGAGTCCCGTGTAGGACCAAAGGACGAAACGGCCTTCCTGGGCTGGGAGCGCACGAACAACTTGTGAACCCTCCCAAAGAACTGTCGGGCTGAAGAGTCCCGTGTAGGACCAAAGGACGAAACGGCCTTCCTGGGCTGGGAGTGCACGAACAACTTGTGAACCCTCCCAAAGAACTGTCGGGCTGAAGAGTCCCGTGTAGGACCAAAGGACGAAACGGCCTTCCTGGGCTGGGAGTGCACGAACAACTTGTGAACCCTCCCAAAGAACTGTCGGGCTGAAGAGTCCCGTGTAGGACCAAAGGACGAAACGGCCTTCCTGGGCTGGGAGCGCACGAACAACTTGTGAACCCTCCTGAAGAACTTTCGGGCTGAAGAGTCCCGTGTAGGACCAAAGGACGAAACGGCCTTCCTGGGCTGGGAGTGCACGAACAACTTGTGAACCCTCCCAAAGAACTGTCGGGCTGAAGAGTCCCGTGTAGGACCAAAGGACGAAACGGCCTTCCTGGGCTGGGAGCGCACGAACAACTTGTGAACCCTCCTGAAGAACTTTCGGGCTGAAGAGTCCCGTGTAGGACCAAAGGACGAAACGGCCTTCCTGGGCTGGGAGTGCACGAACAACTTGTGAACCCTCCCAAAGAACTGTCGGGCTGAAGAGTCCCGTGTAGGACCAAAGGACGAAACGGCCTTCCTGGGCTGGGAGTGCACGAACAACTTGTGAACCCTCCCAAAGAACTGTCGGGCTGAAGAGTCCCGTGTAGGACCAAAGGACGAAACGGCCTTCCTGGGCTGGGAGTGCACGAACAACTTGTGAACCCTCCCAAAGAACTGTCGGGCTGAAGAGTCCCGTGTAGGACCAAAGGACGAAACGGCCTTCCTGGGCTGGGAGCGCACGAACAACTTGTGAACCCTCCTGAAGAACTTTCGGGCTGAAGGGTCCCGTGTAGGACGAAAGGACGAAACGGCCTTCCTGGGCTGGGAGTGCACGAACAACTTGTGAACCCTCCCAAAGAACTGTCGGGCTGAAGGGTCCCGTGTAGGACCAAAGGACGAAACGGCCTTCCTGGGCTGGGAGCGCACGAACAACTTGTGAACTCTCCTGAAGAACTGTCGGGCTGAAGGGTCCCGTGTAGGACCAAAGGACGAAACGGCCTTCCTGGGCTGGGAGTGCACGAACAACTTGTGAACCCTCCTGAAGAACTGTCGGGCTGAAGGGTCCCGTGTAGGACCAAAGGACGAAACGGCCTTCCTGGGCTGGGAGTGCACGAACAACCTGTGAACCCTCCTGAAGAACTGTCGGGATGAAGAGTCCCATGTAGGACCAAAGGACGGATCGGCCTTCCTGGGGTGGGAGTGCACGAACAACTTGTGAACCCTCCTGAACAGTCCCGTGTAGGACCAAAGGACGAAACAGCCTTCCTCGGCTGGGAGTGCACGAACAACCTGTGAATCCTCCTGAAGAACTGTCAGGCTGAAGAGTCCCATGTAGGACCAAAGGAAGAAACGGCCTTCCTGGGGTGGGAGTGCACGAACAACTTGCGAACCCTCCTGAAGAACTGTCGGGCTGAAGGGTCCCATGTAGGACCAAAGGACGAAACGGCCTTCCTGGGCTGGGAGTGCAAGAACAACTTGTGAACCCTCCTGAAGAACTGTCGGGCTGAAGGGTCCCGCGTAGGACCAAAGGACGAAACAGCCTTCCTGGGCTGTGAGTGCACGAACAACTTGTGAACCTCCTGAAGAACTGTCAGGCTGAAGGGTCCCGTGTAGGACCAAAGGACGAAACGGCCTTCCTGGGCTGCGAGTGCACGAACAACTTGTGAACCCTCCTGAAGAGTCCCGTGTAGGACCAAAGTACGAAACGGCTTTCCTGGGCTGGGAGTGCACGAACAACCTGGGAACCCTCCTGAAGAACTGTCGGGCTGAAGAGTCCTACGTAGGACCAAAGGACGAAACGGCCTTCCTGGGCTGCGAGTGCACGAACACTTGTGAACCCTCCTGAAGAGTCCCGTGTAGGACCAAAGTACGAAACGGCTTTCCTGGGCTGGGAGTGCACGAACAACCTGTGAACCCTTCTGAAGAACTGTCGGGCTGAAGAGTCCCGTGTAGGACCAAAGGACGAAACGGCCTTCCTGGGCTGGGAGTGCACGAACAACCTGTGAACCCTCCTGAAGAACTGTCGGGCTGAAGAGTCCCACGTAGGACCAAAGGACGAAACGGCCTTCCTGGGCTGGGAGTGCACGAACAACCTGTGAACCCTCCTGAAGAACTGTCGGGCTGAAGAGTCCCGTGTAGGACCAAAGGACGAAACGGCCTTCCTGGGCTGGGAGTGCACGAACAACCTGTGAACCCTCCTGAAGAACTGTCGGGCTGAAGAGTCCCGTGTAGGACCAAAGGACGAAACGACCTTCCTGGGCTGGGAGTGCACAAACAAATTGTGAACCTTCCTGGAGGGCGCGTTTCCTTATTCAGCCCGAGTAACTCGCGAGTTTGGTGTGATGTAGCCAGGGATCAAAACCGTTATTTTGGGGGTTCGGTTCAAGTTCCGGTTCAAGGTTATTGGTTCGGTTCGGGTTCGGGTTCTGCGCAATCAAAATAACGGTTTGAGCCGATATTAATCGGTTCGAACCGATTTACATGTGCTATGCTCAGTGTACCACATGTGAGAGGTAACATCACCGGTCGCCCCCCCCCCCCCCCCTTAAATCCGCCCCTGCCTCTACACTTCATAGCTACAAAGAACCATGCATTTCACAGCAGATCATCCTTTACTGTACCGAAAAGTGCTGGGAAATGGCGTACAACATACCATTGAACTCCAGTGCAAAAAGCTATCGCCAATTTCTAAAGAAAAAAAGAGAGGTCGCGTCTCTTGGTTCGGCGGTCGACGTCTAGCTGGTGCCAGAGCTCGACGCTCTGCACCATGCCCTGGACCACACGCCAACCTCTTTCCCGTGGTCGCTGGTTGTCCACGTTATCTTGTGGATGTCACTGTGAACTATTAAAATTTAAAGAGTGATATTAAACGATAGATTAAGGGTAGGTAAGGTAAAATTTACGTCGCCTTCGCACTGCGACGCTGAATGAAAGGAAGCAGCCGAGGCAACAATACAAAGTGTAGCCGTCGTGTAGCACATCTTTTTTTTTACACCTCGAGTCACGAAAATATACATGTCGTGAACCTTTTGGAGGTGAGTGTGTAGGAGGTGCATGGGCTCACCACTTCTTGGTTTATGAATTTGTTATATCCGCTCTATGAATTCGGCAAGATTCCGAGCGATGCAGGGAGGTGGTGGGCGGCAGTCGAGTGGGAAGGTATAGGCGTTTTTAACGTCTGCGGAGCCTGTTACCGCATCATATTTTTTCGGTCCAGTTCCGGTTCGTTCAAGGGGAGAGAAAAAAATGTGTACGGTTCGGTTCGTTTTCGGTTCATCAAAAAATAACGTTTTTTTTTTGTGGTTTTCGGTTACGGTTCAGTTCCGGTTTCGACCCCTGGACGTAGCATCACGTGACCCTGGAGTAGCCACCCTTGACCGGGAATTTTCGAACGGTCGGAGTCATTCCGCGCTCAAGATGGCGGACGTTGAAGTTTCGGTTTGCGCCAAGTTGTAATGTGTATTCAGAAAGAGGAATGGGGACAACAATATGTTTCTGTTTTTTTCTGGAATCCGGGATGAAATCGTGTGCTATTAGCACTTAGGTGTTGTTACTTGCTGTGCGGCAAGCAATCCTCAGTAAAACTTGCATGTATACCTGGTGGTCAAGCCTGCATTCCTCGAGAATTCCTCGAAAGTGTAATTCGTTATCGGGACCACTGGGTTTTAAAAACTAGTGTAAGCGTTTGAAAGCTAAATATCGCATATGCGAGTGAAAGAGGGTCATATACGGAAACTAAAAATATAAAAGTAATAAAATAGTGTGGTCTAGAACTTTTTCTATATGCGTTTGAATAACACAACCTCAAGCACTTCTAGAGCAGGACAACCGCGGCCATGCTGAGCCTAACGCATCATGTTAGGGCAAGGCACTTTTTTTCTTTCTTTTGAAGGGGGGGGGGGGGGCGAGATAGTCTCGCCAGCACCAGACTGTGCCGCTGAAGTGCCTTCGTCTGCTAAGCCCACATGGAGGATTACTTTGAAGAAATCGGCGATACGAGTTAATTTTTATGTGCTTCACACAACCATATGCCCTTCATTCTATAACCGTCTGTAACAATTCTGCAATAATTATATAAATGTACCTGGTCCGCTAGAGAAAGTTAGTGGTCGAGATCTCTGTTAAACTGCTGGACATAAATGTTTTGTGGTCCTCCGATTGAAAATAAGCCGCCGAAAGTACGGTCATGCCAGGGAAGTTGCCAACAGCGAACTCAGACTAAATTGGATAAGAAATGCAAACACCCAACTTGAACTAATCTGTTGATAAACTAACCAACATGCTGTGTCAGGCGTCCGTCCTGCTAAGCGGTCGTTAAAATGTGGCCTTCGTTCGCTAAAACAACTTCGACAGATATCGAAGACAATATCAACAATATCTGCTTTTTAAACACGGAATGTCACCTTAGGAAGCAATAGAGCATTATCTATGGTTCGAGGCTGTGAATTTATGTGAGATCAGGAATTTCGCAACCGGGAATATCGCGGCCCTGAAAAATAACCATACCCTATGAAGAAGAAGAACCACGGGCTGTATAAGCTTGCCTACAGTACTGCAAAATACTTGCTATTCCAGTTGAAAAAACAAAAACAACAAACGCCCTATTTCATGCAGACGCAGGCACGCTATGCACACTTTGAAAGTACTCACAATTCTGATTCAATCGTTTATCTTGTTAGTAATCGTCCCGTAGGTCACAGAGATAACACAGTAAACTAACTCTAGACGAAACTTTCCTAAACTTATACCCCTGTCACACGGTCAACGGAGAATGACAATCGACTAGAAGGCCTTCGAGATTTTATATCGCCTTTGAACTGAAATGGATTGTCTCGGTGCCACACGGGAAGTTTTTGATGGCCATTGAAAGCTTCCGCATTTGGCCTTCAAAATGCTGCAGCGCGTCAATCGCGATGTAGCTCCTTCAGCTTCTTTTCGTCTGGCCACATTGTTTGTTGTTTATTGTTATTGTATTGTTTTGTTATTGTTATATCATTGTGCTGTGGTTATTGTTATCCTTTCGCAGGCGCCGGTGAAAAAAGCAGGGAAATGCATAACATATGCAGACTAAATACAAACGTACCTTGCAAAAAAAATAATAATAAGAGGAAGCTTCCAACAAATACAAAAGCAGAAACCGCGTCAGAAAGTGTCGTCTGATGCGAAGAAATCTCGTTTACAGCGCATTTATGGCGAAGACAATGTACCCGAGAGTGTAGGGATCATCGTCCCGACGGCCTTCGAGACTTTCGAGGGAGTTCTGTGGCTCTCCCTTGACCCACTTGACACTCCGGCCGAAGGCCATCCCGAAACGCCGTAGCCCCAAAGGCCTTCGAGATGCCTGTGTGACAGGGGTATAACTAGGGTTGCCACCGGGCCAGTATTATACCGGCACGGCCGGTTATTTGCTCGCTCTGCCGGTTGCCGGTAGGAAGATGATACCGGCACCCATTTGCCGGTATTTGTGGCTCAACACCTTTCATAGGGGCTTTTACGAGGTTTTCCTGTCAATATTCCACTACAGCTTGAATAAATCTGGAGCACAGACACAACTCCGTAGTCACCAGCCGTTTTCTTAGTTATTCATTATTATTATCATTGTTGTCTTGAGCGAGTACGCTCGTTCTCTTCTTTCTCTCTCTCTGTATACTCTCTTCACCTCACCCACACTCCCTTTGCCGTGAACATTTTCTCCTTTCCCTCTATTCCACTTCCTCTCTCTCAGCCGGTATTTTTCACTACGAAAGTGGCAACTCTAGGTATAACTCTAGACGAAAAGCTTTCAAAACACGGTTATGACCAAGCAAAAGAGTGTAGTAGCAGACGACAAGGCCACACGCGCATTTGTGTGACGTCACAATCCTAGCTTACCCTCATTTGGAGCAGAGTCGAGAAGGGTTGTTACCAGAGTTAACCCTGTATCTTTCGCCGCACAGTTATGACCTCATTTCCGCGACCCTGGCTACTTTTCACCCACTTCGAGTCACTCGGAGTTGCCAGAGTTGAATAAGAAAACGCGCCCAGAAGAGTGGCGTCAGCATCACTAGGACCCTCTGAAGGAGTTGACGGGTGTCGTCACAGCTCCCACTGAAGTCGGCCCAGTACGCATACTAACCCCGCTGTCCCCCACCGCTTCCTGCTGTCCTCACTCCATCTATATATGTCTGTACACCGCTGCCACAGTAGCCACAGTTGCTTCGCGGCGCTCACACGGAATCATCTGAAGGAGTTGATGGCTTTCTAGAGGACGTGCTTTCCTCGCGCGCTAAATGTTATTCAGGACCATATTGTTCCTGCGCACGAGCACACGTTATTTGTAGCGCTATGTACGCCGCAGATAAAAACGAAAAATTTATGCAGTGGGGACTTTACAGCTTTCTTTTATGATGTACTCTCTTCAGCGTATAACTTGATCCTCGCACACGCCTTTCTCCGACCATTTTATTCAGAAGAATGAAAAAAGAAAAACAAGAAAGAAAAGAAAAGAAAAAAAGAAAATCTAAACCGAGGGTACCAGTCGAGACGGTCTCACCTCACAACGTCGACACTGCTGAAAGACACTCTATCTCTTCATCCCAACTCATATAGACCCTGAATTGAATTGCAAATACGGCGTAATGCATTTGCCCGCCCCTCACACTGCCGGGCATACAGGCGCTGCAAACATTTCGGAACCGCTGCGACTTCGGAATGAACTGGTGGCTTTAGAGCGAACTAACTCCCTCGAAAGCCCTGCACCATCCATCACGTTAAAATGCGGGTGGCAACCCGATTATTTATTAAACACCACGCGACCGAATCATTCTGGAGGCTGTTTACAGAGTCTGGTGACAGGTTTTAGCACCGAACAGCTCTTGTTCCTCCCCACGCTTTGCGTCGGTATTGGTCCCTATAGGGCTTCGTTGCATTTATTTATAATCATTTGCAGAACGACTCCTGTACCGGCGCGAACACCGCGAAGGACTGTTAGTAGTTCTGACGAATCGCCGTCTTATGTGTGAGAGACGTCGATCACAAAGCGTCAGAGTGTAACATACAGGGTTAGTCCAGACAGGTGACGGGAAGTACTTGGAAGTACCAAGTACTCAAGTGCTACTTTGGGTACATTTCTCAGTAATTGGACTTTACTGAAACTACGTTTCAATTTGCGTACTTTCTTCGGTACTTTCCTTTCAAGTACTCAAGTACCCAATTGGCAATACAAATGCAAAACTTGGTCGCAAAATCATTTCTTTCGGTTCATATTAATGAGTCAGCTATAAAAAAACTATCCATGTTTTCTAACTAGCACTTGGAAAACGTTCTAGCTCAAGGCTTTGTAAAGATAACACACTCTTAAAACTGAACTTCACCGCATAGCACGCTCCTAGTCAGCCGTAATCTCGAATGATATCGTTATCTGCTCCGATTCGTTGAAAACGGGAGGCGTACGCCTTTTTTTGTAACAATTATGAACAGCATAATTGTCACAAGAAAGCTGTACGCCTTCTGTTTTCAACAAATCAGGGCAGATAACGATATCACTCGAGATTATGGTTGGCTTGGAGCGTGCTATGCGGTGAAGTTCATTTCTAATGGTGTAGTCTCGAAACCAATAGTCATATCCTGCGGCACGTGCAGGATGTCGCCACACACAGAAGCAGGGGAATCTTGCAATTAACTCTATTAATTTTTAATTGCAAACCACAAAATGCTTAGCACGCGGTTACAGCCCATTGGAAACGTTAAGAGGACATCCGTTTCTCTAATTTTCATGTTGTAACGATGAAGTATTGGACCGAGTGGCAGTACTTATGTGAAATTTTAGCGCATGATACATTCTCCAATGTATTGTTTATCAGTAACATAATTACTCATAATTAATTACTTCCAGAGCTCTGCTCCAGAGATCCACCGCATCCTGCAAGTTGCATGGTATTGTTGGTCCAGCGTGTCGCGATCCGTACACAAGCTACTACGACAGTTTGCCTCTCCGCAGGGGAGAGGGCAAAGTTTGGGTAAACCACGTTACGAAGTGTCAGTCCAATCACAATTACAAGGCAGCAATAAGGGCCGCAGTATCCGGGGTTCTCCCCATAGGTCCGCAGAAGAAACGACGTGCGCCTCGTAACCTTGTTACTCCCTTGTTTGGAAGAGGGACCAATGAAGTCTCTCCACGGGCAACAGGGTTGAGAGGGACACTGGGGAGCTGCGCCGACAGTAGACCTACTTTCATAGCAAACAGTATCGCACTGTAGCAAACACACAGGTGACAGCGGATGTCACCCGTCGAATATCAGGAGTGGATTTATTTTTAAATCGACCTTGCCAAGTTTATCTCGGCTCCAAACCGTCACTCTGTGTCGCAGCTGGCGCGAAGACATCAAGCTTTTGAAGTTGGGAAGAACGAATCAGCCCCACACGCTAAACTAAGATATCAAGGTCTGGGACGCCTGTTTTAGAACTCTGCAGTGTGGAAATTCATTTCCGTTTCTTGTGTCGCCTGACCTGAGACCTGAGCTCAGTTACGTTGACATGCGAGAGCGAACGTAATCTGAAACACGTTTGAAGCAGAATCCTTGAAATACCCCGTTGTGGGGACAGGGACCCCGTTCTTCTGTTCCCTTTGCTAGGCCCCTGCTTACACACGAACGCGGAGTAACAACAACAACAACAACTTTATTTTTAACATGATGAATGGGGAGTTTCATCGCCAGGGGCAATACTCTACGCCATTGCTGGTGGTGATGCGGGGAACGAAATAATGAGCCCCTTCACAATAAAGATCGAAGTCTTATGGTGTCCCAAAAATGTGAAAAGAGCTTTGAGGGCAGAGCGTTGGTGAAGCTGGATTTGACGAGGGACCAAGCAATTTTGAGAGAGAGAGAGGGGGGGGGGGGCGAGAGTGCGGTTCGGGAAGGTTGGTAGCAGGGTTGCGGAATGGGGTCACCCATTCCATTCCAATTCCATTCCGAGGAATGAAGATTTGTGATAATTCTATTCCTTTCAATTCCTCGGAATGAAAAGGTATGGTAAATTCCCGCTCCTGGAATAGCGTGGCAACCCCATTCCATTCCTTTAATTCCACCAATAAAAGAATTAGGACCGGTAACCGTACTATAGCTAGCCCAGCAGTGCTATATAGAGGAGATTGACATTAGCCAGCACGGAAAAAGCACAAAGACGAGGTTATTTCGCCCTCCTCCTCCCCTCGTCCACCTCCTCCTCTTCATTGGCGTCATCATTACAGGAGTTTTCCACTAAGGTAACTGATGCAAGTGATGTGGGGTGTGCGGGCCTCACACTAGTGAAGCCAAAATCTCAATTGTATTCTTTCTTAAAACCAAACCAAACCATCGCCCTTGACCGTGTGGCACCCAGAGCATTCCATCCCAATTCCATTCCCATTCCATTCCCAGGACAGTTTCCGCCATTCCATTCCAATTCCATTCCGGGCTCTGATAAATCTGGAATGATTCCGGAATCATTCTGACCCCGGAGTGGCAACTCCGCAACCCTGGTTGGTAGTGTGGGTAACAGGATTTGATTTTGCTTCAGCATCTTCGTGTACTGCCGTGTACATAGTATAATGGTATTGTGTAGGGCTGCCGGTTGAAGCAACTGTCACTTAAAGTCGGGACGATTACGGCTAGCGTGTCACGACCAGGGACTGCGGGACATGACGATCCTACAGAGGTGGTCTTCCTCTACGTGAGTCCTGACCGGCGGTGATGGAATGTCCCAGCGTGCAGATGTTCGCGACCTCACGCTAGGACGGTGCAGGTAGAATAGGAGGCTCGTCCATATGACATCACGCGCAGCCTTTGATTACCTTTGAGTCACGTGACCCCCCTATTGAAAAATACTTCAGAAAATCTCATAGAAACATAGCATTCCTTCAGAATTTCTTACAGAAGCGTGTCCGTCTCTCAGAATTTCCCACAAAGGATGCAGATTCGAATACATATCATCACAGGCACACCAATGTGAAAATATCCTGTGGGATAATTCAGGGTCTGGCCTTGTGATTTCTATGAGAAAACAGCGTGATTCAGAAACAGCGTTTATTCCAACTGCCAGCAAGTTCGTTAGTCTGCTTTGAAACGATGAAGCGCATGGACGCAGCTACGCATCTCATGCAAATATCGCCAGGAATTCAGGATTTTCGTCGCTTTTGAGGTATATAGCACGTGTGTGTGTGTTATATGATCGTCCGTACTACGCATTCTCATTCTTTATGCGTCTTTACCCCTGTTCGCACGTATTCTGTGGATCGGAAGGTAGAACGCAGTGAGATGGTTATAGCAACTGTGCTTTGGGCAAACGGTATGTTACATATTTCTATGCCTATCTCTCACGCACACACATGTTGTTGTAACCGTGCTTTTTAAAATGCTGTTTCTTCTAGGTTAAACTCTGAAGAAGCGGCAGCCAGCGGGAAAACGCATTGGATTCGAGTACGTGGTCGTAACCCATTCTCGTCTCGAGAAAGTTGGATGATGCTTTTACGGAAGAAAGCCTGTAGTGCTAGAGGCACAAGACAGTACACAGACGTGAGGAAAGACCGGCCAGCCGAACAACGGCCCGAGCTGGCTGTGCAGTCGTGTTTTATTACCCGCGCGCCTTGATCATTGGTGCGCGGGGGATGATGATGACGATGCTGCTACAGGGCTCCCCCCCTAGCGAGTGGCCGGAAGGTAATGAGCGATGTGGAGGTGTGGTGCCCAGGAAACTCGGGGGCGAGGGTGCATTTGCGGTTGTTGCGGCGGGCAGCAGGACTGGAGGGGGGGTCGATGGGGAGGGCTAGTGGGATTGCCAAGTTCCAGGTCCGGAGAAACACCGATGGAGCAAGCGTTGGATGTTTCTTGAGGGGCCTCGAGGAAAGCTGGCTTGAGACGTTCCAGCGCGACAGTTTGTTCTCGGCCGCTGACCAGGATGGTGTAGTGGGTGGAGGCTCTGTGCTGTACGGCGTGAGGACCAGAGTAGGGTTGTTGCAAGGGTTTCCTCACGGCGTCGCACCGAAGGAAAACATGCGAGCATGTTTCGAGGGCGGGGTGCCACCAATGTAGTCACCAATGTAGTGCTAGAGGCACAAGACAGTACACAGACGTGAGGAAAGACCGGCCAGCCGAACAACGGCCCGAGCTGGCTGTGCAGTCGTGTTTTATTACCCGCGCGCCTTGATCATTGGTGCGCGGGGGATGATGATGACGATGCTGCTACAAGCCTACGCGTTCCCAATGTGCGAAACATAAACTTGTCATAATCACATGAAGAAATTTCTTGGTCGTCGCATTGGACATTTCAAGTACGTGTACAATGCGTTGGGTCATGCCTTTCTGAACTTATTGGCTGGGCCACAAATGTTCTGCAACATTCCTTACAGTGACGGCATGCGACTTACTCTCAATACTTCTCAGCAAGTAAGTATGGGATCCTTCAATTATCATACGGGGCAGTGCAGCTGTCTTAGGATGTTTCTTGCAAGGTGGCCCATTACACTTTCTCATGGGCTTTCTTGCGGGTCTCGAGGCCTGTATGAAATCCTGTGAGAAAGCTTCACAGGCCACCCTGTAAGAAGCCCTGTAAGAAAGCTGCATTGCCCCTGCCTGTAAGAAATCCTCCCTGGAATCCTACAGGATCCCTGTAAGAAACTCTGAGAGAAATTTTGTAAGATTTAGTCTCATAACCTCATAGAAATTCCTTCAGCAGTCTGAGAGATTTCTTTTGTAAGATTTTCTGAAGTATTTTTCAATAGGGGGGCCCACCCCACCCCACCCCGCACCCCTTAGTATTGTGGCGTGGTGGCGATGTTGATGGTGGTGGTACTTCTAAAAGAACTGGCCGTTGTCGACCTCACTACCAATACCAATTTGTCAATACCAATGGAAGGGATACAGACGAGTGATGACGAAATGATGAAGACAAGGGGTATATAGAGCAGGGTAGACGGCAGGACGGCAAAGATCATATCCAAGGCACGTTAGGTGGTGGTGGTGAAAGGGTTCGCTGTTATCGGCCGTTAGGATCGAGTGGCGATGGAGCGCGGACCAATGCCGTATACCGGAAGTGCGTTGGTATAGCTGACCACGCGCCCCAGCGTACCTTTGTTCACGATGGGGTTACGCTTTTTCGGGCCTCGATGCATGCAGCCAGCAGGGCCGGCGACACATACACACACCCTAAGGAATCTTTTACTAAGGAATAGCGGTGATGGTGATGGTGATGTGATAAAGAAAAAAATGGGGATGTGAGTTTCGACGAAGTCGAACTGGCTACCCCCAGTACGCTTACACACAGAAAGTACAAACAGATGATAGATGGTGAACAGAGATGATGATGATGAAGTTCAACATGTAGTACAAAAGTTTCGACCAAGTGAGTGTAAAATGTCGGAATCGCTGGGGGCACACACAGCACACATGCAGCGAGTCATAGATTGTCCATAAGCTACATACAACCGCGGTTGTATGTAGAAAATCTTCAAGTGCCCTCAGCGCCTTGTCGGACGACGGAGGCCGTCTTTTCATATCCCCCTCTCGGTGTCACCCTCTCTCAAATGACGTCAGGCTGTTCCTCAAAACGTGGTGCAACCCTCTCTGGTTCCTGGAGTGGGTGTGAATGCCACTTTTCAACCTATACGTTATCGTTAAAACGCCGCCCTAAAGCTGATTGCAAAGTTTCCCCAACCTAAAAACACACACACACACACACACACAAAAACACGCAGATAACAAAACTAAAATCACTGATTCCGCCGCTCGACAAGTGTGGTACGTACTTGCAGGCTGATACAGGTGATACAGGTTCTTACCTGAAGAAGTACAGGCTCTGCACGAAAGTCTCGTTGTGTTCCTACCCGTTTTACCTTCCCTCAGGCTCTCACAAAACAAAAAATAGCGGTATCGACTGCGACACTAGGGGGTGGGGGTGCTGTGTGTTTTTTGTATCATGCCTGATGTCAGTTGAGCTAGTTGAGAAAGGGTGATATATGGTGTTCCTCTTGTGTCCCCCTTGTACGTGTGTAAGCAAATCGTCCATTCTTACATTTTGTGTGACCTCCTCTCCTCATGGTCGCTAGACGGTAGTGAAGAGTGTTACTAAATTTTCCCTTCCCATTTTGTGCACTTATTAAATATTTCCGTTCGCTTCTTAGCCCCCTTTCGATCCTGCGTGCTCTAATTCCTTTCGACTCCGACCTCCAAAGCGCCCGTAGCGCCGCCCACTCCGAGCGGCACCTTCGCGCATCGTACCTGGCGTCTGCTCGCAAAGCGCACTCCGGAATCGTCTGCTACCGGCAGCGTCCGCCTGCACCCCATGCTCCATGGTCAATCGCAGATACACTGCCCCGGAAACTTTTTGGTACACTTTTTGCTGAAAGAAACATGACGATGTGGTCGATACTTGCTGCGCTGTTACTCGCGACCGCTTCGTGCGCTCTTGACCCGGACTTGGAAGGTGACTACTGCCGAACCCGAGCAGACCCGTGTTGCGCTGGCCGCATGGACGACTGTTCAGTGCCAATACTGGGTACACTATGCTACTGCGACCGTTTTTGTGAGCGTCCGGAAAACAGTGATTGCTGTCCGGATTACCTGCCCGTCTGTAGAGGGCTGACATATCCGACTCCACCTGCACCAGTTGTTCACAAGAGTGAGTACATGCTAGTGGATACCTTAACGAGTTAATCTCATCTTCCTCGAATTGTGTACAGAAGAAATGAAAAAAAAAAAGTTTGTACGAAGGAAATACGATTAACCTATGCGCGAAAGAAAGAGTTTTTTTTTCTTTCTAACTATCATCTCATAATGCAAAATGCGTTTTAAGTTGAAGGTTTCTGCACACAAGTGAAAAAAAAAAAAAAAAAGACTGCATTCTTTGTGGCATTGTACTTAGCTTTGTGTCGCCCCCTTGCGTGCAGTATAAGGTGAAGCTTTCAGAAAGCGAGCTCGTTTAATTTTGCGGAGAATCCCGTACACGATACCCTTTCACAGTACTCCCGTGCGACCAGTGCTAGTGTTGAGACAATGACGAAAAAGTTTTTAAAAAAATCCATGACGACGAGGGTTAAAGAAAGTTATAAGAACTTATGCTTGATGCATGCAACCTATTGCATCCTGCAATTTCCGCTCAACTGTAATGTGACAAGAGGAGCTACATAAAATTTTAAACGTAATAACTGATTTTGTTGAAAGATGAAAGTCACTGAGAAGGTTAGCCAGCTGTAGGACTCGAACCCACATCATCTGGATGTGCCGCGCACTATAGCGTCTATACGTGTCCGTTTACTGCTCGTCTTTACTGGGAATGTGTTTAGATGCCTAGAAGAATGATTGTACGTATAATCGAAAATTTCCTTACAGGGGCACGGAACTGCCACGGTATACTATAACAACGTAGTATATCCGTAGTATTTCGCAATATTTCTGCGGAATTTCTAGCTACGTCTAATTTGTATCTGTCCACATCTAATCTCTGTAACCACATCTAATTTCTATAGGCAAATTCACATCACTGTAGAGTAATGGGAATATGCCTATACAAATCCGATTCCACATAATACGGATAATGATGTATCCAATCCAAATCAAGGCTGGATTCGTGCCGGCAAATCAAATAATTTTGATTTTCCACGTCAATTGAAATCGTTGTGAAAATGGGACTTTTAAAATCCATCATAAAATCACGAAAGTCGGAACATCGGAAGCACCTAATCTAAGAAGTCTATAAGCAATGACTTTGAGGTGTAAGAATGACTTGGGCTCAATCTTAATCCACCTTTAGAGAAATGATTCTATCAGAATCCAAATCCCTTTGCAAAAACTGATTCAATCGAAGTACAGATTCGATTTGAAACTTGATTAAATCCAAATCCGGATTTGTGATCGCCACATTGTGTGATCCCATACTGGTGACGCATGATGTACATAACCAGAAAAAGTGACGTCATACTATACTTCTCGGGCGACATCGATAGAGTAAAGTGAGAACGTTCCGGGGGCCAGGTTTAAAATTCCTCTCTGTTTCACACACACACACAGTCAACGGCAGCTTTTAGAAGTGAAGCTTCGAGCAGCAGCAAGACGTTCCCAGCCTTTTCCGATGCCTTTCAATGCCTCTTTGGGGAGAAACTGCTCAGGAGCGCATGCAGTCACAAGGTTAATGCTGCATAAGGGAGTAACGAAGTCAAACGTAAGAGGCAGCCAAGTGTGGAGGGAGCGGTTGAGTGTACGAACGGGTCTGACTCCACTTTATTCGGATGTTCGTGCACAAAGTCGAAAAGCGTCGTCCTCGTTCGTTCTCGCAGTCGACGGCGAGAAGCATCTCGATGTGCTTCCCTGAGAAGTTTCAGGTTATTCTGTACGCGAATTAAATATACGGAGAGTATCGGTCATGCGAAAAACGGGAAGGCAGCACGTCGAGGAGAGCTGCAAATTGCGTTCCCCTCGTGGCAGTGTTTTTATGGGAACGTGACGCAAAGGCAACTTTTATTAAGCGCAGACTAACGTACTGATTAAAAAAAAAGTTTGTGCTTCTTAGGTGAATAATACAGGGTTTGATGATTGATGCTTACTTCGAGCATACTTAATGGGTTAATTATACGCCCATTAAGCACCCACTAAGGTTAAATACACCGGCAAACAACAATGCAACAACGGGAAAGTTTGACGTTTCGAAACTCATTCGAGTTTCATCATTAGAATAACGTACTACAAGCTGCAGGTCCTTTTTTGTTGTGGTGGTTTTATTGCTTGTTATTTTATTAGCGTGTTGTTTTATGAGTGTACGGAACATCGGGGTGTCGCATTTCTCCAGTGGAGCGACAACCTAGCAGCAAACAGGAGTGGACACACATACTGAGAGATGAATGGAATAGCCGGCCACCCGTTTCTTATTCGATCTCTTCCTGATAGCTAGCAGGGGGCCGCTCCGATGAAGAAATACGCAGGTGTCGTGTTCCGTAAGCTTTTGTCCCAAGCTGTACATTATTCTGATGATGAAACTCGAATGAGTTTTAAAAAGTCAAACTTTCTCGTTGTTGTACTGTTGTTTGTCGGTGTATATACCAATTAAAGATGTCAATCCCCGGCATTTGGACTATTTTCGAGCATACACTGGACACGTGTTTCTAATATAGCGGTAGTGGATGTCAATTAGAGAGAAGTGCCCACCGTTTGAGAGAAAAAAGAAAGAAAGAAAGATGTAACAACAATAATATGTGCTGGGGTGTTTGATCATGAAGGGAAAGGTAATGTGTGGCTACAACAGATGGTAAGGTCGGTGTGTTCCTATACTCCACCAGGTGAAGCGGTAATACTCGTTTGCATACGTTGTTGTAAGCTCACTCTGTGTGCCAGCTCATCGCACTACTCCAACACTGGTATATAGAACGTGATATTTTATTGAGTGGTTACCCGAAGAGAAAAGCAATAAAAACCGTTTACATGGGTACAGAAACACACACACACACACATATATTGGATGGTGATGGGGTGGGCGATTCACCGCCGCTGAGGCGGTACACTGCCCTATTTCGCGTTGGGGGAGGATGAAGGGAATGAAGGGATGATGATGGGGCTTTCAAAGAGCCGTCGCCAGACCGGTGGAGCGCAAGTACTCCGCCAGAAGACGAAGGCCCTGCGTCTGGTGGGCAGCGTTCGACCACGGACCGAGGATCTTCGCTAGGTTGAACGGCCGCTTGTCAATGGATACAGAAAGAAACTAAAGGATGTACGAGAATAGTATATATCTATAAACAACTGCGCAATTACAATTAGTGCTGAACTGGTACATAAATACTATAACAACAACAATTTTTTCGTGGTTAGACTATATCATTTGTATGTGGTGTTCGTACTTATTTATTATATTTATTCGTTTATTTATTTTATTGGCTGCGCACAGTCATAAAAGTCCCAAATGATAGGCGAAACATTTTTTAATTATTACTCAAACTCAAACTCAATTATTACTTCGTCGTTCTCTCACTCATCGTCACTTCATATATTTGTTGTGATCGTTGCGTACAGGAATAACCTTTCCCTGCTCCCTTTATCAAATCGGTCACATATACACTCTAAAAACCGAACTTCACCGCATAGCACATATATCCAAATTGTCACAAAACGGCGTACGCCCCCCTCTCTCTTCGAATGAGAAGGGATGACCCTATCGTTGCAATGGTTGGCGCACAGCGTACTATGTGGTGAAGTTGTGTTTTCAGAGTGTAGAATGGCGTGCACAATTAGAGACCCCGGTCTTACGCTGTTATCAATAAAGTAGCCGTCTTTGGAGCTCTCGACCCAGTTGTCGGTTGAAGTGTTTCCCGAGGAGCCACTTTCTGAAGTGCCGATACACTATTTGCAAGATCATAGTACGAGTTGCCAACTTGTACTATGCTCTCGCAAGTGCCCTATCGAGTGACTTCGGCAGGGAATTACGGGCAAATGGGAGCGAAAAGCAAAGATCACACCACAGCAAACTTGTTATAGCACACTGGAAAACCGCTCAGGTCAAATTTCCCTTTTGCCTCGGCAAAACACGTACAATTTTTCTCCATCATGCGTTCTTCAACACACGTGAGATTACAAGGTTGAAATAGGTTGAAAATCAACAGGTTGCAATCAGGCACCTTCTCCGTTTCATTCCTCTTGAAGTTAAACGAAGACAGGTTGTAATCTACAGGTTGAAATCAGGCAATGTTTCCTTCCTTTCTTCTTCCACGCTGAGACTGGGAGGCAGTGATGGGCAAAGTACCTCAAAATTATACTTCAAGCAAAGTACCAAGTACCTGGCATCGTTAGTACTTCAAGTACAGTACAAAGTACCCAATTCCAAATGTACTTCAAGTAAAGTACAAAGTACTGGGCAAAGTACTTCAAGTATTCATCAAGTACATTGCGAATTTAATTTGTATCACTTTGCATTTCACTGTTTAGTATCTGTGTCCTGCTTTTCTGGCAAAACTTTAGCGAGCATTCTTGACACATGCTCTAAAGCCATAAAGTCCTAGGTTAAGTGCTAACCCGTGAATATGAACTTAATCAGATGACATAATTTGCAGTTACATGTAGAGAGGTAATCAGTCAGCTGTGCTGCCCTGACTGATCCAAGATCACCCGCCTAGTGTGGTGTTCCGGTACTAATCTTCTGGTATAACAGGCTAGGAAATTTCAAGGGAAAAAAAGTACAAGCCAACGGAGATGATATATTTCTGGGCATTCCAGGCTGCTTTTTGAAATACAACATGTTTAAAAAAAGAATATGAAGTAAAAAAGGATGAAGCACAATGTAAGCCATTAATTTTTATACGACTGTGATCTGCAGCAATGTAATCCATGTGACCAATTAAAAAAACGTAGAATGTAAAAATGAAAGCATGTGTGTCTTTCAGAGTGTTCATCATGTAATGCAATCACACATTGTGATATAGAATTATTATTAATTGCCAATGAAGGGAACAATATAAAAAAAGCATATAACCCTGCATTGGGAAAACTGAAATGACAATTGACCAAGTCATTGCGATGCCGGTTGCAGTGTCATAATGTGTGCGTGTCTTTGCATTCAATTCGTTTTACATAATCATAGAAGCGTTGATACCTTTTCAACATTTCAAGCCTCTCAACAATAAATTTGCTTCAGCAAATACGCTGTTTAACAGCACAAAAATCCTTTTTGGTAAAATGTCAGACTGGGACCCTTGGTACTGCATCCCACTAAATGCGCTAAAATGACGGCAAGAAGACGAAAACACACAGATAGCGCTATCTGTGTGTTTTCGTTTTCTTGTTGTTATTTTAACGCTTTGCATACTCTTTGCATTTTTGATACTCTTTTGTGATTTTTTGTCTGGAGTCCAAGTTTGGGTACTTGAGTACTTGACGGGAAAGTACTCGGAAAAAAGTTCTTTAAGTACGGTACAGACTACAGGATTTAAAATGTACTTAAAGTAAAGTACAAGTCCACAGAAATGTACTTAAAGTACTACTTGAGTACTTGGTACTTCAAGTACTGCCCATCACTGCTGGGAGGTGACCCGGGTTCGAATCCGTGTGCCGGTTGTGCTGTCTAGGTGTTTCCCCTGCGTTCTCCTCAGACCCTTCGAGACAAATGCCGGCACAGTTACTTGTGAAGTCGGCCAAGGACGTACGACTCCCCCTGTCGACAGTCGTAACGTTGCCTGCCTGGGCGTTGCGGCAAGCAGATTCACCACCATCATCATCATCATTACCACCTTCTTGAAGTTGAGCGACTGACATACGCCGGTTTCATTCGGCCAGAGTTAGAATTTGCAAGCAGCATAATTGTTTCCTCCTGGATGCTACTCGGAACCCACTCAAAACCGTGCACTCCGCTTCCTTGCATCGGATTGTTTCCCTACACTCTTAAGAATGACCTTCACCGCATAGCGCGCTCCTAGCCAACCATAATCTGGAATGATATCGTTATCTGCCCCGATTTGTTGAAAACGGGAGGCGTACGCCTTTTTTGTGACACTAATGCTGTTCATAATTGTCACAAAAAAGGCGTACGCCTCATGTTTTCAACAAATCAGGGCAGATAATGATATCATTCGAGATCCTGGTTGGCTAGGAGCGTGCTATGCGGTGAAGTTCATTTCTAAGAGTGTACCTTTTTAAAGGCCTTGAATTGGTTGTCGCCTTGGAAACACGGGAAAACCTTCAACTTCTTCAAACAGTTTGAGTTTGATTATAGAAAAAAATAAATAAATAAAGGAACGCTTCAAACACTTTATGCGTTCCAGAAGCTCTTCTATGGCGGCACGACCGAGCGGGTGAAAGCATCCGCTCGAAGGTGGTAGCCAAGGTCGTGCTGAAGACTGGGAGGTGGTGGGTTCGAATCCTACCATCGGCTGTGCTGTCTCGAGGTTCAATCCCTGGGCTTTCCGGCAGACTTTCCAGACGGAATGTCGGCACAGTTCCCCCAGAAGTCGGCCCAGGACGCGTATCAACCCCCGTTCCTCCACTCCTTCCTGCTTCCCCTCTCTTCATCTGTCAACGTCTGTACGCCGCTCATGCACTCTTAAAAATGAACTTCACCGCATAGCACTTTCCTAGCCAAACATCATCTCGAATGATATCATTATCTGCCATGATTTGTTGAAAATGGGGGGCGTGCGCCTTTTTTTATGACAATTATGAACAGCATAAGTGTCACAAAAAAGGCGTACGCCTCCATTTTTCAACAAGTCAGGGCAGATTACGATATCATTCGAGATGATGGCTGGCGAGGAGCGTGCTATGCGGTGAAGTTCATTTTTAACAGCACTCTTCCCGAAAGTGTTTTGACTACGTTACTGCAGCTTCCGTTCGGGTAATCCTCATAAGTACGTTCTTATCCCATTCAGGTGGTTTGGAAAGGTAAATCACGCGGTAAACGGACGCCGACGAGAAGTACAACTGAGCAATGCAATATCGCCATGAACTACACCTTACCAACGCAGTATTATTCACGTAAGAAAACTCTAAATAAGTGACGCAAAACTGTTTTGACATGGAGCTTCGCTGCTTCTGAAGCCTCTACGTTGAAATTACGGACCTCTGCTTAGGAGAATGCCGGCTTAATGAACTCTTGTATGGGCTCATCGCCGTGGGTGGAGTTGGAAGTACGTGCATTTTGTGTCATGTTCTCACATGTCTCAGGCATTCGTACGTGTACGGTTTAATTACCTACAAAATTTCTTCTTCGTAAAAAAAAAAATAATAATAGAAAAGAAAAGTGTTCGTAACAATGCGTTCATCACGTAAACGATAAATTCAACCTCCGCTATGCTAGAAAGCGAACACTGAGCGTAAAACGGCGAAGAAGCAGGCCAGATTGTGGTTTCGGTGTTCCGTTACTGGCGCCCTGAGATCGGGGACAAAATGAGAGACGACACGAACAAGATCTCAAACACAGCTTAAGTTTATTAGCGCAACAACAGACTGTACAAACTCGGGGAGGAGGAGGAGGTGAGGAGAGCAAAGTTTTCAGTTTCTATGCGTATAGTTAATATTGCTCCAGTGTGGAATCCCCCCCAACAAATCCCTCCCCCCCTCAAAAAGAAAAAGAAAAAAAAAAAGAAAACAATAGATCGCCATGCAACAGTGCATATAGGAGAACGAGTCCTTTTCGAGTTCCTTTTCGAAGCGACATCACTGGTATAGGAGTGCAATGATACCATCGGAATGCAGGAGTGTAAGATAAGAAGCATTCGGGAGATAATCAACTTCAGACACGGCTTAGTCAAGTGGAGGTACTTGTGCTGGTGTCCTTGTGTGATACTCTACACTCTTAGAGATGAACTTCACCGCATAGCACGTCCCTGGCCAACCATCATCTCGAACGATATCGTTGTATGCCCTGATTTGTTGAAAACGGGAGGAGTACACCTTTTGTATGACAATTATGAACACCATAAGTGTCACAATTAAGTCGTTCGCCTCCTTTTTCCAACAAATCAGGGCAGACAACGATATCGTTCGAGATGACTGTTGGCCAGGGGCGTGCTATACGGTGAAGTTCATTTTTAAGCGTGTACTCACAAACACCGTGCACACGAAAAACAAAGCGTCACCGCATAGCACGCTCTGCGCCAACCACGGCCACGAACGATAGGGTTATCGCTTTCGAAGGGAGAGGAGGGCGTACGCCTTTCTGTGTCAATTATCATATATACAAATTGACACAAAAAGGCGTACGTCCTCTGTCCTCGAATCAGAAGCGTCAACCCTATCATTCGCGGCAATGGTTGGCGCAGAGCGTGCTATGCGGCGCTATGCGGTTCATGAGGTTCGCGATTTACGCGCCAAGGAAACCGCAACTTTCGTTTTCCCTCTTCCTCCCCTTCCCAAGAAGGCCGACAATGCAGAGCGGGCTCCCATTGGTCTCCTCAAACAATTTGTCCAATCATCGCCGCAGATCGTTTCAGGAGACAAATCAGAGGACTTTCCGCATTGTCACGCCTCTTGAGGAGGAGAGGGAGATAGAAAGCTTAAATTGTGGTTTCTTTCTCTCACGAACGATACAACGGATGAATGGCGTTCCTTTCATGTTGGTGTCAAGGTAACGGAATCTTCCATCCCGCTACGTGCACCTTAGTACCCCTGTAAGCAGTTGCGTTGTCACAAAAAGACGTACGCCCCCTACGCTTTCCACAAGTGAAAAGTAACAAAATAACAGTATCGTTCTGTGCGCTGGCTGGCTTTCAACGTGTTATGCGATGAAGTTCCGTTTTAAGAGTGCAGGAAAAGAAAACACACCGGCCTCCCTCAGGTGACCACCGCTGATTGGCTAGTGCTCCAATACGTAGCTAGAAGTCAGGTTGTACGAAAAGAAACGCCAAAGAGGTAGTCAGTCCTCCAACACAATACAACAACAGCAGGAACAGCAGCAACGTTGCCGTTGGGCTCTCACGGCTCGTGTTTGCGCAACGCGCACGCAACGATCGAACAAGTAGACAAAAAAGGGAGAGAGAGAAAAAAAAGAGTGATTGTTGGTGCTCTTACAGTCCATTCCATTTACGCACAGGGTGTGCTCTACACTCGTGGACCCTTCCTAAAACGAAAGAAAGCACACACATCTCGTATATGCATTCCGTAGCTGAAATCCAAACATCACGGTGTAGTTCTGTGGACTTAGGACTTGTTAGAGAAATCTGTGTTCATTGCACTCACGCAGAAACTCCTCGTACGTGTAAATCTATACACTCTAGCCAATCGTAATCCGGAATGATATCGTTTTCTCCCCCGATTTGTTGAAGACGTGAGGCGTACGCCTTTTTGTGACTCGTATGCGGTTATGATAATTGTCACAAAAAGGCGTGTGCCTCATCTCTCTTCAAATCAGGAGCGATAGCCATGTCATCGGTGGCAATGTTTGGCGCACAGCGTGCTATGCGGTGAAATTCTGTTTTTTTAGAGCGTGCGGCTTTTTGTGACACTTATGCAGTTATGTTAAGTGTCACAAACAGACGTACGTCCCGCGCTTTCCACAAATCAGGAGTGATAACGGCATCAGTCTGTGGTTGGCCTTCACCGTGCTATGTGGTGAAGTTCTCTTTTAGCCCACTTGAGTATGGCCAACAATGGCAAGCTACTTCGACCTTCCCCCATCTGTTTTAGAAGTGCACAGCACTTGAAGTTTCACCACGAACTAAAAAAAAAGAGATGATATTTGTTCTATTTCATGTCCTAAATCAACCCCGTTTAAAGACTCACAAAGCAAACTCCCGTCAGAGAACACTATGCGCGCTCACAGGAGAGAGAGAGAGAGAGAAATACATGATGACGATGATATGGGAATGACTTCCGCTCATTGAGCAGAATGCTACCCCATTGCTATTGGCGAAAAATGAGAGGATGGTGATGAGGATGATGCTGACAGGGTTTTAGAGAGAGTCGATCAGGCCGGTAGTTTGCAGGAATTTGATGAAGGGTCTCAAGACGGACATCTGCTTTCGTGTGTCCCATGGTCCCAAAATGAGTCTGAGGTCAACGGGTCGGCTGTCAATCCGCGCAAAGTCGTTTTTCAACAAGTGACGCTCCCTCCTATAAGTGGCACATGCGAGGATCACATGGTCCACGGTCGCTGGCACACCACACTCCGGGCACAAGGGACTACTGGCACACCCTGTCTTGTAACGATAGTACGGCGTAGAGGCAACATTCAGCCGTAAGCGATGTACGAGGGACTTAATGACGCGCGGTAAAGATGTCGGTAAGCGACACGATAATGTTGGGTCTACAGTTCCCAGTCCTGACCGGGACATCCCGACGCCATTGTTCGACGGATTAGGAGGCAGCCCAGTCACGAAGAAGGGACCGTCTGTCCCCCTTGGGAGAACAATCGGGACACACTTGCCCTGGTGGTGAGCGGCCGCTGCCGCAGCGTCGGCACCGTGGTTGCCAGAGGTTCCGCAATGACCCGGAATCCACTGAAAAGCGATGGCGTGGCCGTGGGCTGTTATGGACTTCAGTAGGCGTAGAATGTTTATCACAAGTGTGGCCAGTGAGCCGCGGAGACCTGAGGTTTTCAGGCATCGAAGAGCTTACTTGGAGTCCGTACAGACTACCTATCGCCGTGGGTCGCAGGTGGCCGCATATTGTAAAAACAGCAGGATTCCGTACAGCTCGGCTGAGGTCGAAGAGGTGCGATGTGCCAACCGGCAGCCCCGGGTGAGCGGTATCGAGGATATCACAAAAGATGAGGATGACGAAGTTTTCGTTGAGGAGCCATCTGTGAAGACCGTGCAGAACCCGTCATATGCGGTGCCGATGAAATCCATAGTCAGTTGCTGTAGTACGTGGTCGGGGTAGCTCCTTTTGTTGTCCGTGATCCCTGGGACAGAGACGGTGACGCTTGGCGACGGAAGTGTCCACGGGGCCGTGCCTTCAGCGGCGGGGCTGATCACGAATTTCGGAACGCGGGATTTGAATGACATTATACATCCGTGGATCGGCGTGCTGCGCCTTGCCCGAAGTTTACGGATGAGCGGGTGGTGGCGATGGTGTGCAGTCAGGCGGAGATACTGGCACACAGTTTCTGTGTTTCGGAGAACTTCAAAAGGGATGTCGCGGGCTTCCGCAACCACTAGCCTTGTCTCGGCTCCGCGGGGGACACCGAGGCACACCCGTAGGCTCCGTGCCAGCATGGAGCGGATCCTCTGTGCTAAGGTGCTGGGGAGATCGTGAAGCACAGGCAGACTGTAGGCGACTGTGGCTCGAATCAAGGCGTTATGCAGCATCAGGAGGTCCTTCTCATCGCGTCCCCACCTCATTCCAGCGAAGTGACGGATGACAGCGGTCCAGCGATGAACTTTCTTCTCCATGCCATCGATGTGACGTTTCCAAGAGAGGCTAGTGGTTAGAGTTACGCCGAGGAATTTGTAGTGCTGGACATTTATAAGTGGCCTGTCCCCAATGTGCAGACGGCATCGCTGCATGGATTTGCGGGAGAAGGCGAATGCCGCACTTTTCTCCGCTGATATTTTCATCCCTGCTCGGAGCAGGTAAGTGTGAATGTCGTCCAATGTAGCCTGGAGGCGTTGTCGAATGGCAGGGTGAGATGTACCAGTGGACCAGATGCATATGTCGTCGGCGTAAAGGGACAAGTTGACCTTCCTTCGAATGCAACCCTTAATGCCCGCCATTACGACATTAAATAAGAGCGGGCTCAGGACGCTTCCTTGTGGAACACCCTGAGGAACCGGGAACAAATCGGTGTCGCCTTGTGATGTGCGGGCGAAGACGGACCGTTGTTGGAGAAAGTCCTGAAGCCAACATAATGTACGATGCGAGAGGCCGGCTTGGTACAGATCATGCAAGATGGATACATGACTGACAGTGTCATACGCCCTTTTGACATCAAGAAAAACGGCGACGGAAATCTTCCTGCGCTGTTTACCAACTTGCACAGCTGTGACGAGATCAACTACAGAGTTTATTGAGTTACGGTACCGGCGAAAGCCGCTCTGCTCCTGGGGAGAGAATCCATGGCTCTCAAGCCACCACTGAAGCCTCCGTAGGACCATTCGTTCCATGACTTTGCCCAAACAACTGGTGAGGGTAACCGGGCGAAATGAAGACAGCTGAGACGGGTGCTTTCCTGGTTTCAAGAGCGGTACCACCTGACCTACTTTCCACTCCAAAGGTACCTGTCCGCTTCTCCACGAATAGTTGTACATGGCTAACACAGCCTTGAGGGACAGAGATTATCCAGGTTCCTAATACCAGCGTAGGTGATACCGTCCGGGCCAGGAGATGACTTTCTACTCGAAGATGATATCAGGAGGAGGAGGAGGAGTGTCGTTGGGAGGAACCCGAGAGGTCTGCCTGCCTGATTAGGCGGCATGTTTCTCGGGAAGGGAAAGGTGGTGGAGAGGAGGAGAGGAAAGGGTGAAGTGGAAGACCGAGCGGAATCCGCTGGGGGGGAGGATAGCTGCGTCCATGGGCCGACTTCAGGGGAAGTGTGCCGGCATACGCCTATTACACATCTGAGGGAAACCCAGGAAAAACCCCAGACGGCACAGCCGGCCCGCGGATTCGAACCGCGGACCTCCCAGTCTCCAAGCGCACGCGTTACCGCTGCGCCACCGGAGCTGGTGAGATGATATCGCCGTGAGTAATTCCTCCATGGTGAAATCCATGTCAAGAGGGGGTATTGATGGCATAATCACATGTTCAAGGGTAGACTTCAAGCAAGCTGTGCCTGCCCGGTACTCAGCACAACGACATACGTCCGCAGCTCTCGTAATGAGACGACAAGATTCCGAGGCAACCAGATTCTCCGAGGAGGACGTGCATAGGGCCAAGGTCCCTAAAGGATTTCTAACTTGATGAGTTTCCTTCAGGCTACGTGCAATTCTCCAGATCCGGACAGGGCTTGCAAATGGGGACAGTGTCATGCAAAATTGGCGCCAACGCTGACGGTCAATGTCCCGGAGTGCCTTCTGTACCTGTTTGTTGGCGCGTCGTGCTTCCTGGATGTCATGAATGTCGCCAGTCCGCCTAGCTTTGCGCTCTGCACGTCGCCGGAGAGCTCGGAACTGTTCCACCCGGCGGTTAGTGCCTAAGTGACCAGGGACCAAGCGGACTGACTTGGTAGAGAGCGCCAAAGAGCGAACAACCAGCTTTCCGACATCGTTTACAGAACGCAGGGATTCAGCGTGTTCCGCACAGGCACTCCGGAAAGCATGCCAGTCTGTTATCTTCACCATACTGCAGCCAGATGCCGGAGGATAACGGTTATATGTTATGTAAATGGGGATGTGATCGCTCCCCCTAGAATCTAGGTCGGTGTACCAGTGTAAGTCCCTACAAATATATATATATTTAGAGCAAAGAGGGACATCCAGGACGTCAGTAGAGAACGATCTACCGATGAATGTTGGGGAGCCGTCGTTAAGTAGATGAAGGTCAAATCTCTCAATGATTTCCAGCCAGATCTTTCCTTTGCGATCGGTCTTGGGGCTGCCCCACACAGGGTGATGCGCGTTTATGTGGCCTCACAGGAATTTTCCAAAGGACCCGCAGAACTTGATAGTTTCGGAGCCTCCAAGAGTAAGTGACGTCACCGAGACCTTCGGCGTTTGTCTCCTAGCAACAGCGCTCCCCACCCACGTTGGAAGACTGCCAGCTGTTGAGGCAAAGGGAGGGGAATCGACCTTCGAGAAGCAATACCACCAGACGCGTATAGGTACACTGTTAAAACCGAGCTTCACCACATGGCACGCTCCTAGCCAACCACCATTCCGCATGATATCATTCTGTTCCCTGATTTGTTCAAAACAAGGGGAGGCGACTATTTTGGAACATGCATAATGTTCCCACACTCTTAAAAATGAACTTCACCGCATAGCACGCTCCTAGCCAACCTTCATCTCGAATGATATCGTTATCTGCCCTGATTTGTTGAAAACGGGAGGCGTACGCCTTTTTGTGACACTTATGCTATTCGTAATTGTCACAAAAAGGGCGTACGCCTGGCGTTTTCAACAAATCAGAGCAGATAACGAGATCATTCGAGATGATGGGTGGCTGGGAGCGTGCTATGCAATGAAGTTCATTTCTAAGGGTGCAGATAGGCGCCTCCTCCCATTTTCAACAAATCAGGACACAGAATGACATCATTCGCAATGATGGTAGCGTGCTATGTGGTGAAGTTCTGTTTGTAGACTGAGCATCCGGCACTCTAAAAACAGAACTACACCGCATAGCACGCTGAAGGCCAACCATTGCAGAGAATGATACTTTTATCACTGTTGATTTGTTGGTAACGGGAGGCATACACATTTTCGGGACACTTATGTCCCGAACACCCCAAACCCCACACACCCCAAATAGGCGTACGCTCTGCGTTTTCCACAAATCAAAAGTGATAAAGGTATCATTCGGTGCAATGGTTCGCCTTCAGCGTGCTATGCGGTGACGTTCTGTTTCTAGAGTCCATGACGTCACATTTCTCAAAACTAGAAGTCAATTTTGTGATACATCAGCATCACGTGCACTCTTTCAACACAGGTGGTGGTGGTGATGAAAGGGCTCGCCATTGTCGGCCTCACAGAGGTGGGCAACGTCACGACTGACGCCCTGGGGGAATGTGCGTCCTGGGCCGACTACTGAGGAAATTGTGCCGACATTTGTCTGAAAGCGTCTGAGGAAAACCCAGGAAAAACCCCAGACAGCACAGCCGGCACCGGGATTCGAACCCGGGTACCAACTTCAACACAACTTCACCACATAGCACGCTGAAGGCCAACCATTGCACAGAATGATACGGGTATCACACTTCATTTGTGGAAAGCGCGGGGCGTACGCCTTTTTGTGACAACTGCATAAGTGTCACAGAAAGGCGTACGCCTCTTGTTGTTAACCAATAAGGGGGCAGAACAATGTCATTCGCGATGGTGGTTGGCTAAGAGCGTGCTATAATGCGCTGTAGTTGTCTTTTAAGAGTGTCGATAGATTGAATACCCATGACGTCACACTTCTCAAAATTAGAAATTAATTTCGTGATACTTCCGTGTTATACAGAGAAAAAACAAATATTTGGTAAAATACCATGTAAGACGCGTAGATTACAACGTCGTCAATTCGGCAGGTAGCTTTCTTAAGACAGACTTTGTAAGTATAGTGGCACTCTAACGTATCCATTCACACTCTTTCGCGCGTTTCGTATAGTATACAGGGTGTCCCACCGAAAAAGGGCCAGGGGCTAAAGATAAAACGGAGTGTTCTACACAAATGGAACCAACTGTACGTGCTTGGCAGTTGTGTGGTCTATCCAAAAACATTTTTTCATCGCCCCTTGTCAATTAATTAGAGGTAATTAATTTTCTAACTTTTTAATTATCGGTTTTAGCTCTCAGCTGTCAATGAGGAAGTTGTAGTACATGTCGAAAAAGACGCAACTGAAGTGGTTCGAGGTTGCTATGGCTTGTGGTTTCGTTTTTTCCCGGGGTTAAAAATTGGTTTCAGAAGCCGCGCGCACCACAGATCGCTCCCCATAATTCGGCGCCCGCGCGCGACGATTGCAGTGCTCTCTGATTGGTGTGCCGTGAAACAGGTGAAATATCTTCCTCTTGTGTGACGTGGCCCAAGGGTGGTCTCCAAGCGCTAATCTCAAGGTCAGTGTACGCCGGAGGGCGCTGGAATCGTCGCGCGGGTGCCGGATTGTGGGCAGCGATCTGCGGTCCGCCCGGCATCTGAAACCAACTTTTAAACCCGGGAAAAAACGAAACCACAAGCCATAGCCACCTCGAACCACTTCAGTTGGGTCTTTTTCGACATGTACTACAACTTGCTCATTGACATCTGAGAGCTAAAACCGATAATTAAAAAGTCAGAAAATTAATTACCGCTAATTAATTGACAAGGGGCGATGAAAAAATATTTTTGGATAGACCACAGAACTGCCAAGCACGTACAGTTGGTTCCACTTGTGTAGAGCACTTCGTTTTTTATTTAGCCCCTGGCCCTTTTTCGGTGGGACACCCTGTATATGAAGAGAGAAATACATAAGGAAAGACTGCCATAGCTGGTATTGTACACAAACAGACAGACAGACCGAGGCAGACAAGAGAGACAGACAGACAGAATTTTCGTCATTTCTCAGGAAGAGGACCATATAGCATTGAATACGAACGAAAAGAACCTACAGTTCTTCCCGAACATATTGAAATTCGGTGGCTGAAGTCGAGAAGCTCACGTTGTTCAATTTCAGATGCGTGCGGAGATTAGGCGTCACCGCCGAAGAAAGAACGCGTTGCGCGAAATTGAGGGAGAATTAGAGAGGGAGAGAGAAGGCGGGTGGGAGAATGAAGGAAAAGTGGAAGGTCAGTACGAAAGCGGGCCAACAACAACCTCAGGTCTAGCCTCGCATTTCACTTTTGTTGCTTGCTACAGAGAAACGCTCGTTTCCCGAACACTGGTCAGGAGGAGAGGGGAAGAGAGAAAAAGTAATACGGGAGCTGGACTTGATTGGGGCGACGTGCACGTGGAGAAATTGACTAGGGAGAAGGGGATGATATAGATGAAAGCGTTCCACGTGAGCGAATAGAGGCGAAGGCAGGGATAAATGAAATGAGAGGAAGTAAATACAATCAGACAGGAAAAGGAGTGCGAAGGTGTAATGGTGTATAGAGCAAAATGAGAAAATAACTCGACAGAAACGAAAATGTAGTGGATCCCACACACACTCTCTTCAAGCGTACCCTATCATCATCAGCACCGGAGGCTACCGACCGCTTGGAGCCCTCAATAGAAAGGCGTACCTTGCACATGCATGCACGCAGGAATGTGCAGATGTTGCAGTGCACCTTCTGTGGGTATCGTCTGCAACCTACTTAGTCTGCAACTTAGTCAACACCGTCAAGTAAAAAAAAGCGCAATAATAGGTTGCGAGCAAAGGTGTTACAAGCTCCTAGCGGATCTCTGCACGCTTATCTAAAAAGAAAAAAAAGAAAAAAAAAGAAACGAAACAAAAACTGGCGGTCTCTCTGCTGATGCAACAAGGTGTAATGCGATAGCATAGCTGCAGGCCCGCTGAACTGCTAGGAAATTACGCGCACAATTTAACATTTTGAAAATGCTTCACTGGTCACTCAATTCGCACCTTCTTAGCATCATTAACCAACCACAGATGATCACACACAGAATACGTTATTCCAGATCGCTCGCTCTCGAATTACCATTGAAACTGAAGATCCGCTCCCACATACGACACGGAACTGTCTCTATAGTTGCCTTCTGCTTTCGTTGTGCCGCAACATGATTGGCGCGTCCTTCATCTCTATGATTCCGGGTTTTCGGATTTATCGGAAAAAATTCGAAAAACGTACTCCGGTAAAATTTTAAGCAATTCGAATTAATCCGAAAAACTCCGCAGTGCAGATGTTTTCCCTGATAGCCGGATCATTGTTCTTAGCCTCCTTTTGTGTCCTGGGTTTCTTCTGACCTCCGATACTGACCCCACCGCAACATAATAAAGGTTTCCGTGACCTAGCGTTTTCTTCGGCGGTCATCTCGACCACTTGAGGATTCACCGCACGGGTGTTCCCCCAATCTGTTTCCCGATTTCCCTGTCCTACACTCTTAAAAATGAACTTCACCGCATAGCACGCTCCTAGCCAACCATCATCTCGAGTGATATCGTTATCTGCCCTGATTTGTTGAAAAGGGGAGGCGCACGCCTTTTTTGTGACACTTACGCTGTTCATAATTGTCACACAAAAGGCGTACGCCTCCCCTTTTCAACAAATCAGCGCAGATAACGATATCATTCGACATGATGGTTGGCTAGGAGCGTGCTATGCCAAGAAGATCATTTTTAAGAGTGTAGTTGCAGTGCTTACGACATGATGGGACGCAAGCGAAAGCTGCCCTGTTACTACGTCAAGCAGTACCCTGATTTCGAGGAGTTCACATCGTCCGGCGATCGCGACGCAGATGTTGACGTATGTCAGTACTGCCGCATAACAGCGAGCACCGCACAGGAAAAGGGTGCGTATGGAATTGTGAAACACCTCAGTGTGCGTCGCACGAAATGTATTGTTAAGGTTGTGTCTCTTTAGCGTTGAAGCAATAGATGTGAGAACTGCGTCGTCAAGTTTTCTCCGAATTTCGGATATTAACTGAACTGTAAGTCATACACTCCGAAAAGCATTCTTCGGTAACGGCCAGGAATAAACTCCGAAAACCCGGAACCCTATTGATTCCCTTGTCTTTGTTGATAGGCGAGACGTCGTTTTCGCTGCTCGGGAGTGTCTCATCCCCAGTTAGTCTGCGTGCTCCCTTTTGTCGATGAGGAGCACGGTCAGGAGTCTCTCGTTTCTCTCGCTGCGCCTTTGGCATGTTTTCTCTTCTGACCGACCTTCTGCTGTTCAGTAAAAGGCCGCTCTCCTTGGCCGTCCAGTGACCACCTTCTGTAGTAAAATGCAGCACACAGAACCCGTGTTATACTCTACCAGCCACGTGGTTTGATACTGCGCCGCGAGCCGCGCTGATGCTCCGCGCAAAGGCTGCTCCAGTGCGGTGCGGTGCCTGTGGAGCTGTCAATCGCCGCTAGTAGTGAGATTTGGTTAACATCGCACAGAAAATCGTGGGGCTACCACAACAATGACACCACCTTGGGGGTACCACAATAATTATTAATACTATCGCATTAATACTTACTTTAATACCTTACTTTCTTGCAGCATAACTGCACGACAACTGTCGTAATCATGTATCAGGCTCATTCGATTAGTTGTAATGGCCCCTTCGAGCTCAACGAACGTTCTTTCACGAATATTAGCCAGAACACAAGAGAGGCCGGCTTCATACAGTTTTTGCGTTCGTCACTTTTGGAAAAGATAAACTGTTGTAGCAACAAAGCATCTCAACCTCGAGAATATGTCTCTACACTCAAAAAACAGAGCCTAACCGTATGACACGGGCGTACGCTTTTTTTTTTTTTGTGCCAATTAAATGTATCCAAATTGCCACAAATCGGCGTACACCTACCATTTTCAATAAACCAGGAAAGATGGCGATATTATTCTGAATGTCCGCTGGTCCTGGGCGTCTTATGCGGTGAAGCTCTCTTTTTAGAGTCCAACGTACATTTTTTTATGAGGAGCTGTTTCATCAGGTGCGCTTATTCAACGGGAGAGGAACGACACCCTCAATCGTTTCGTTAGGCGCAGCTTTTCATTATATGCTCAATGGGATGGAAGAAAGCGTCACAAAAAGTATTGAGAGAAGGATTGCGAGTAGAGTGTTGTTCACGATTGGGCCGCATGCTTTTTGTCGGCAGCAAAAACGTATATCCTTTTTTTCTGTTTGTTTGTTTCAAACATCGCATCCATCAGGGCCTATATCGTATGTATGCAAATTACCCTAGCTTTGTATCAACAATTTTTTTTTGAAAACTGCCACCGCAAATTATAAAGAAACACGTGAAAGAACAACGCGTGAAACACAAAACTTCCTTTGTTTGTCTGCCGATATCCCGTTACAGTGGGACTCCGCAACAAAACCACCACAAAGGTTGTGGTGTATCCGTAACCTTTGAGATGTCATGAATATGTGTACGAAATATATTGAATATTAAATAAATATTAAATAATTAATAAATATTAAAATTAAAATAAATATTAATAAAGGAATATTTAAAAAATATATCTCGTTCCAAAACTGCGCAGATTTTATTCAAACGAATTCATTACGAAGCGAGCGCTTCGCCTCTGTGAAACGAGAGGGCACTGAAAGCAACACACTGCTGACATCATCCGGCATTCGGCAAGGGAGAACGCAGGTATCGAAGCAGACGACAATGCTGGGTGACGTCACCGTACCCTCCTCCGCCCATTTCGGTTTCGGTACGCTATTGTCATCATTTACGAATTAATTACTCGCGCAAAATGAATGCGAATGTTGTATTCGTTATCGAGAGGGTGGTTTGTGTTCGGTATGATGCTCACCTAATTTTTTTTCGAATCCTTGCGAAGTCTCCCTTTAAAGGGGTTGCGACAGGTCGTCCCAGGTTATGCCAGATAAACGTAAAAGTCGGTTCTTTGCATCGATGTGAACCTACATTGAAAGTTTCACAGAGCAGGGTAACAGAAGCGGAGAAAATGAGCACTGCGAATACCGAAACTCATGGTGGTGGTGGTTGTGAAAGGACTCGCCGTTGTCGGCCTCACAAAGGTGGGTAACGTCACGACTGACGCCCTGGGGAATGCGGTTCTGAAATCACAGCCCTCGCCGCCGCTAGTGAGGCAGCGCGCGAGAAATCACGTGCTTACGGCTGCCAATGGGAATGGACGCAACTCTGAGCTCTGTCTGTGACGTCTGGGCTTTGCTCGGGAGTGTGCCAGAATGCTTGTATCTCGCTAAGTACGACACGTAGAAGAATAATTCTTTTTTCCTCAGTATTCTGGCGTGCAGTACAATGCGTCCATGATGTAATAAACCACATCTATGAAGCTGTCCCAACCCATTTACACACATTTGTCGATCCCCCTATCGAACGCTTGAAACTGGGACATCCGTCCAAGTGGTCATTTATCTACCATTCACGCACGTGTAGAGAAAGAAAGCACTTGCGGAGGCTCCGCACTCGAGATTATGCATCCGATGGCGACAAGGCCTCCGGTATCATCGGCGGCGCAGGCTTTGATCGAAGGGCACCCCAACTATTCTAAGAATCACCCGCACAGTGACGAAATACGACGAGCAAGTGCAAATACTTTTTGCAAGTGTCCCATCATCCTAGCTAAGATGTGCAGTTCTTTGCTTCTTGTTCATTTTGAAAGTGAACCATTGCCCTTCGAACTAAAAAACAAAAAACAAAAAAAAAAAACAATATGACGCTATTTCTTTTATTTCGTATTCTAACTCAACTTCGTTCGAGGCTCAATACGCAAAATAATGCCGTCAGTGAATACTGTGCGCTTCCACAAGTTTTTCGAAAGAACCTGAAGAACTTATAGTTTCGGATTCGGATGAGGAGCTGTGCAGACAACTGACGTATATACTTGCGTATTCGTAAATCGAGGGTTCATAAGGTTGACAAAAGTCAGTATGGTCGACCCCGGAAATTACATGAGCGGGAAGGCGATTACATCTAAAAAAACGCAAACTGACATACGTATTAAATTCGATCGAGAGTGCGTAAGAAGGACAGAGATCGACTGAAAAGAGCGACAGAGCGAGAGACAGTATTCGATACACGGTAAGAAATATAACACAAACACAAGCCCGAAGCACACTGGATAGCACAGAGAAGCAACATACCCGCGGTGGTGGTGGTGCTGGTGAAAGGGGTCGCCATTTTGTAACCACACACAATCGGCCACTCAACACTCTCAAAACAGCCAGTCATCATCTCGAATGACATCGTTATCTCCGCTGATTTGTTGAAAACGGTAGGCGTACGATTTTTTCTACATTATGCAGTTACGTTAATTGGCACAAAAAGGCGTACTCCGCGTGCTTTTCACAAATCATGAGTGATAGCCGAGTGATAGCAATAATGAGTGATCTAATTAGTCAGTTAATTAATGAACTTTAGCTAATTCGTCATCGACACTCTAACAACAGAACTTCCCCGCTGTGCGCCAACCATTGCCAAGAATGATAGGGCTATCGCTTATGTTGGTTGGGGTGAAGTTTCTGTTGCAGTTCCATCATCATTACCACCACCTTGCTGTTCTTAGACTGTAGTAGTCGCATACGCTGTCCTGTCAAACGACCCACCTGCGAAAACGAAATTTATGCAGCTCTAATAGTTTTGTAAATAAAAGATCCGTATCGAATAAAAAGAAAACACCTTATAGTGTAGGCCTCTGCACACTAAAACAGAACTTCACCGCATAGCACGCTGTGCGCCAGCCATTGCCGGGAAAGTGTTATCGTGTCTGATTCGAAGAGAGAAGGTGATGTACGCCTTTTGATGGTCAATTTGGATGTACGATAATTGACAGAAAAAGGCGTACGACCCCTCTCTCTTCGAATCAAAATCGTTAACCCTATCACACGTGCCAATGGTTGGCGCACAACGTGCTATGCGGTGAAGTTCTGCTTTTGCTGTGTACTCGCGCGCTTTGCGAGGACATTTCTTTCCTATTTTCCCGGCGTCGCACCATATGCCTCGAGATAAGCAAACACCTTTCCAACACCTTTTATCTCCCAAATGGACTTTCCGAGCAATATACCGTTTCTCCCAAGGCTCACCTTTCTCTTCGCTTCCACCTTTTTTTTCCCATCCTCTCCTTTCTTCTCCATCGCCTCGACGCTTTTATCACTCACACTCTCCGCCGCATATTCGCCGCATAATTTTTTTCCCCCGCACGTCGCGGTCCATACGTACACCGACTGCAAGCACGTCAGTCACATTCTTTACCTTCCTGGAATGTCTACCTCTTATTTTTTTTATATTCCTCTTATTTACCTCGGCACAAAGCGAAGTCTGCGAACACCCCAGGCCAAAAGAGAGAGAGAGAGAAAGAAAGAGAGAAAAAAAAATCTTCGAATTTGAAGACGCGCCGAAAATATAAAGTCGGAATTAAAGAATGCCGCACATATGAAGGAAGGAGACGGAGAGGAAAGAGAGAAGGTGTGGTAGGTGGGCTCTATACATACTTTTGGTACGCATGTCGGTTGCATTGTCTAAAACTTCGGTTTTGTTTTCCGGAGTATACGGCAAAACAGAATCGCAGTGATTTATCCAGGCCCCCATACACAGAACACTTAAATGTTTGACGACATCCCCATGCCTTTATTTCCTGCTCAACCCACTGCAGTACACACTCTTTGAAATGAGGTGGGGGTGGTGGGGGTGACGACTCTTTGGAATGGACTTCACCGCATAGCACGTTCCTAGCCAACCATCACCACGAATGATATCGTTGTATGACACCGTTTGTGTGACAGTTGTGAGCAGCATAAGTGTCACAAAAAAAAAAAAAAAGGCGTTCGCCTCCGTTTTTCAACACATCAGGGCGGATAACGATATCGTTCGAGATGGTGATTGGCTACACTCTGAAAACATAACTTCACTGCATAGCACGTTCTGCGCCAACCATTGCTACGAATGTTAGGGGCGTATCACTTCTGATATGAAGAGACAGGGAGTCGTACATGTTTTTGTGTCAATTATCATGTATCCAAATTGACACCAAAAGGCGTACTCCCCACTCTCTCCTTCGTATCGGAAGCGATAACCCTATAATTCCTGGCAATTGTTGGTGCAGAGCGTGCTATGCGGTGAAGTTCATTTCTAAAAGTGTAAGCCTCAGTTATTTCAGCATGAGACACATGTCCGTAACGATAACATAAAGCTGTTGAAACTTACCTGTAAGAATGCCCCCCTCCCCCTGCCCAATTGTTCGCAGAAAAGCTCCCGTGCTTGTGCTGGATAAACCATTGCGAAATCGTCACCAACCACACTCTAAAAAGTGAACTTCACCGCATAGCACGCTACTACTCAACCATAATCTCGAATGATATCGTTATCTGCTCCGATTTGTTGAAAACGGGAGGCGTACGCCTTTTTTGTGACAATTATGAACAGCATAAGTGTCACAACGCCTCGTGCGCCTCCCGTTTTCAACAAATCAGGGCAGATAACGATATCATTCGAGATTACGGTTGTCTAGGCGCGCGCTATTCGGTGAAGTTCATTTTTAAGAGTGCACCATAATTTGTTTTTAGAACGTCGCGGACTAAATTATTCGCTCGTGAAACAGTGTAGTACGCCTTACCATGGTAAACACACTGTCTTCTAGTTTGCTCGGAATTAATGAACAATGTTCATTTGTCGAACAGTTTTTTTTTGTCACAGTTTCATAATCAAACACGGAAATCAAGTTGAATTATCATACCCAAATTGCTACAAAAATGTGTACGCCCCCCTCGCTCACTGAATCAGAAGCGATTACCCTATATCATTCGTGGCAATGGTTGGCAGACAACGTGCTATGCGGTGAAGTTCTGTTTTGAGAGTGAGGGAGCAGGTAGAACTTTGCAACCTTTGTGAGGCACAGGATACGCGACAATTATATAGTACCTCCCAAAAGGTGTAACCGCTCCACCCTTTTTTATAAGCGTGAGCACACGACTCGTTTCGGTGTATTTACGCCGAATAAATAAATGACCTCGCGAATGTGGCAATGAGCTCTGAGGCCTTTTCGCTGGAAAAGCTTAACCTGGTGTTTGAAAGAGAACCATTACGCGGTGAACCGGAATGAAACGATGGAGGGTTTGCCGTGATTTACGACCTCAAAAGTTGAAGAAACACGGCAAGAACGATTTCATTTCGGTTCTCTGTGACTGACACGTTGCGGAAATGAGTTCATCCTCCGAACGTGACACTATAGAACCGTTTCGTTGCGCAGAGGAAATGTCGCAGGAAGGGCAACCCCTCTTTTCACGTCGGGGGGATCCGATCGGAGCCCCGCGCTGAGTCGGATAAGCCGCCGACGTCGAATGAGAGTTGTCCTTCTTGTAAACAACGAGAACCGGCCGAGGCAAACCACAATTAGGGACGACACGTATGAACAGGGGATGAGTTTTAGCTTGCTTGGAGCCTGCTAAGGTCACGTCACCTGAGAAAGCCAATTAGTATGGGCTCCCAGAAGCCAGTCCCGAGTGGCTCGAGACTAACGTCTCCATTTTTTTCTTTTACAAATCAATCAATCAGTATAGGCTTCACATGCGGCACTTTGGCACGCCATAGGATCACGCCTATCCAGAATTCTGGAAGACTATAACGGTGAGGCCATGTGGACCCTTCCTCTCATTATTTTCTCCATGTCTGAGTCCAGCTCGACACAATTGTTTCTCACGAGGACACTCTCCACTGCTCGAACAGACACACACACATACACACACACACACAAGAAAAAAAAAACACTTAACCCAGCAGGGCTTCACGGGGTTGTGACAAATCCTACACTCTTAAAAATGAACTTCACCGCATAGCACGCTCCTAGCCAACCATTATCTCGAATGATATCGTTATCTGCCCTGATTTGTTGAAAACGGGGGGCGTACGCCATTTCTGTGACACTTATGCTGTTCATAATTGTCACAGAAAAGGCGTACGCCCCCTGTTTTCAACAAATCAGGGCAGATAACGATATCATTCTCGATAATGGTTGGCTAGGAGCGTGCTATGCGGTGAAGTTCATTTTTAAGAGTGTAGCACTGCTATAGGTTGCACAGTTGAACATACCCTACACTCTTAAAAATGAACTTCACCACATAGCACGCTCCAAGCCAACCATCATCTCGAGTGACATCGTTCTCTTACATGATTTGTGGAAAACGGGGGCGTACGCCTTTTTGTGACAATTAACATTTCTGCATAAATGTCACAAAAAGGCGTACGCCTCCCGTTTTCAATAAATCAAGGAAGGGAACGATATCACCCGGGATGATGGTTGGCTAGGAGCGTGCTATGTGGTGAAGTTCAGTTTTAAGAGTGTAAGCACGGTTTTCATATTCTGGGGAAAAATACTCGTACACATACCAGCACCATGAACCATATCACAAGTTTGAAAAAAAAAAAAAAAGAAGAAAAAGCAGCTCGCGTGCCTCAGTGGTCAGCGTGCTGGCCATGTCACGTATGTAGGGAATGGGAGGGAACCGTGTTCGAATCCCGGTGCCGGCTGTGCTGTCTGTAGTTTTCCTTGGGTTTTCCTCAGACGCTTTCAGACATATGTCGGCACAGTTCCCTTAGAAGTCGGTCCAGGCATCACCACAACTCGTATACATGTTTACTCTATTCCTATACGGTGAAATATGCATCCAGCTGTTTTATTATCCCTGGCTTCGACTAGAGGGGGGAGGGAATTTTGGGTAGGAAAGCTTCGACTATAGACTCAACATATAATACCCTCGGTGTCTGCAAACTTAACAAAGCGAACTCGTTCACCCTTACGCAACTCTTAAATTTACAGCTTCTTTTTAACTCAACGCCCATTGAGTTCAGTTGAAAACACAAAAGACAAAAAGAGAGGGAACGCAGCAAGTACGAACAAGATTCTTTGCATGCTGGTTTTGTTAATTACAGCTTACCACGGTAGGAATAGATTGGATTGAAAAAAGACAAAGATGGAGACAAAAGCAGAGGGGGACGTTCATGATGAAAGCGAAGCGTTCGATAAAAATAAGTGCGTCTGCATATTACGAAGCACCATTGAATTTAATGATTCACTGGGTCTCCTTTAAATTGGTCTTCTGTGCAATGACCCCTGTCCTTACGGACCACGTTTGTTCCGATGTGATTCAGTGCCAGAAAATAGACGTATAGCAGAAAGTATAGCCCTCATTCATGAGTGTCGTCGCTCAACTGAATTGCAAAAAAAAAAAAAAAAAGAAAGAAAAAACTCCCCCATCATTTACTACATGTATTTGTTGTTTGGTGTAGAGTGGTCCGGCTTTACTATTACTACCTGGTCTCTATGGCGACGACTGTTTGCAAAATTGTTAGCGGACTGCTCATCGAGAAGGAGACAAACGATATATTTCTCGTCTACGTTTTCAGACAAGAAAAGGAACGCCGGAAACTGAACGGGTTGTATAGCAAACGAAATGAAACAAACAGAAACAAAGCTTGGCGAAATTCCTGGGGGAATATTATAACAATATACGACCTAACATTTTACTTAAAAGTTAAAGTAACTATCAACATATCTTCTAAAGCTCCTGCAATTACAGGACACGGTCCTATAGCTAAACCATCATATCGAAACCTTCTTGTAATGTAATGTAATGTAATGTGAATTTATTTCCACAAAGAAAAATTGTGGTGGAAGCTGTGAAAAAAAGTCACTATAGTGACTTGAGGGACTCACAGCTCCCAGCGACATACAGTTACAGTCTTGATGTCAATATCCGAATGTTATATCGCGCAAATACAATAAAGCCTCCTTGTAACGAAGTGAATGGGACGAGGGAAAATTCGATATAAGCGACCGTTCGATATAAGTGGAAGACCCAGTAGCATCGGACGCAAACAAACAAATATTGGGGATGAGCACCTTGGCAGCATACAACAACAACAACAAAAAGACGTGCTAGGTAGTTGTGCCATACTTTCTCGATTCCGCTGGCGTGCAATTCGAATAACCTGGCTCCAGACACAAGCATTTCGGCCGGGACTGCGTAAAACTTCGAATAAAGCGGATTCGATATAACGAGAGTTTGCTGGACGTCTTTTGCTCGTAATACATGCAAAGGGTTTACTCCTTACTGAACGTGTGTCGCCAACCATGCTATTTTTTGTGATGTACAGCGGCAGGCAATATAAAGGTCAATCTGTTACGCTATCCAATCAGCTTTACGTGCTCCGGCGCATCCAAGTACGTACAACGAACGTCAGATGAGAAACGTTATCCTACAAATGCCAAGTTTTGAAAAAAAAAGTTCACCGACCCCGCTCTCACGAGAATGACGTCTTCAAACAGAAAGCGACGATACCTTCCTCGAAAGGTTCCACTACAGCCGCAATGTTTCTTTTCCGTCGTGAACGATAAGAAATGACCACTTGTGGAGCAGTGGAGGCTTTCTATCAGGCCATTGTACACGAAAGGAACTCTCCGGAGGAGCTAATTGGCTTTGAAGAGACGTCAACTGCAGATACTCCGCTGGGCAAACATTCTTCTTTCACTGTACCTTTAATGGGACAATTCGAGATTCGTTTTTGTACTTGCCAGTGCCGGAAGAGAAGTATCGAAGGAAGAGTGTGATGTTGAGGCATGCTGAGACACTTTTCGGCGTATTTATGACTTCTCGAGAAACTAGTTCGAGACAACACTGGCGAAAAAAATTCGCGACTGCAGGCTGTATACAATGCATGCATGTATAACATGCGTGACTGGGAACTAAACCCGAGAAAAGGCGTACTGCTTGTCTCGGGGGGGGGGGGGGGGGGGGGCTATATGTTTATTCACACAAAAGGAGATGTCAGCCAGATGTCCTTGTCTCGGGTTTAGTTCGCAGTCATGCACCAGCTTGACAGCACCATTTCGCTTTTGTCGATCATATAACATGCGTGTTTTACGAGTGTTCTGTATGCATATATACAGGGTGTTTCACCTAAAGTGATAAAAAATTCTAACTGGCGACTACTCGCCAGAGGATGGTGTAACTTGCAGCAATTACCTTCTGGAAACTTTTGCCGCGCTTTAGGAAGGATTTGCACAATTTTTAATTGAGGGAAATTTATTTTTTCGATCGAACTTTGAAAATTGGAAAGCCAACCTCACTTTTTTTTTTTTTTTACAGAACTATGTAGTCCTCCACGGATAACCTCAGACCCAACAAAAACTGTGCACAGTATACACTCTAAAAACAGAGGGGAGGGGGGTAATGGCCGTTGTTGGCCACACAGAAGTGGGCGTCGTCACGACTATAGCCTAAAAACATAACTTCACCGCATAGCACGCTGTGAGCCAACAATTGCCACGAACCTATGCCATGGGTTATCGCTTCTGATTCGAAGAGAGAGGTGGGCGTACGCCTTTTTGTGGAAATTTGGATATATGAAAATTGCCACAAAAAGGCGTACGCCCCCGTCTCTCTTCGAATCAGAAGCGATAACCCTATCATTCTTGGCAATGGTTGGCGCACAGCATGCTATGCAGTGCAGTTCTATTTTTAGAGTGTAGCAACAGAAATAGTCGAAAAAAAAATTAGTAAAAGTGCTGCTTTAGCTCCGCCTGCTTGATTGTCGCAAAAAAGCGCGCGCGAAAGGTGGGACGATAGGAGGAATGTGTCCCCGCCTTCCTTTGTTTTGCTGATTTTAGCGCTTTGACCTTGGTTCCGTGGACAGCAGTTTTGTCGGAAGTACACTCTTAAAAATGAACTTCACCACATAGCACGCTCCTAGCCAACCATCATCCCGAATGACAAGGCTTGAAAACGGGAGGCAGAGCACATTTTGTACCATTCGAGATGATGGTTGGCTAGGAGCGTGCTATGCGGTGAAGTTCATTTTTAAGAATGTACTTCTGACAAAACTATCACCACCACCACCACCATCATTTTTAAGAGTGTAGGTTCATGTGTGTGTTCATGCTTATGTTCATGTATGTTCTGTTTTAAGAGTGTATATCCGCTACCGAACAGACGATCATCATCATCATCATATTGAAGCAGAGTTCCAGAAAGGCACGGCACTAACGCTCCGTCTGAAGGTTTCACCATAGACGTGATTAGTTTGACATTCGAAGCCCCCTCAGCCAATACGAGCAGCCCAAGCAAACAGAAGCAACTTAATTAGGCGACCACAATAATGCAATCAAACACGTCTCACCAACAAGCACGCTCTGACGCACTACTAACGCAATTGCCTTTCCTGGAACGCATATTCCCATGGTGCATGAATAGCGTGCTGTCTGAGGGTAAACAGGGAATGCGTAGATAAATAGGAATACACAAAGTGCCAGAAGAAGTCCGGATAGCCGAAGGAAATTATATTCGAATGCTCTGTCACGGAGATGTGATGTAGGCGGTTTGTTTGAACCTCGTGAAAAGATTTCCAGCCTGATCATTACCGCGTTTAAATGTGACGTGTCGCATTCAAATGTTACGCTTAGATGTGTCGGAGATATCCGGCGCACGTTAGAGAACCCCTCCCCCCTCCCCCACTCTTAAAAATGATCTTCACCGCATAGCACGTTCCTAGCCAACCATCATCTCGAATGATATCGTTATCTGCCCTGATTTGTAGACAATGGAAGGCGTACGCCTTTTTTGTGATACTTATGCAGTTCATAATTGTCACAAAAAGGCGTACACATCCCGTTTTCAACAAATCAGGGCAGATAACGATATCATTCGAGATGATGGTCGGCTAGGAGCGCGCTATGCGGTGAAGTTCATTTCTAAGAGTGCAGGTGGTCGAAATTAGCACGCTGCTAAGAAACCATAATCCCGGCTGGCACCGTTCTCTCCCCCGATTTATTGAAAACGGGAGGCGTACGCCTTTTTGCGACACAGTTGCAGATATGTTAATTGTCAAGGCGTGCGCCCCGCGCTTTACACAAATCAGAAGTGATAACGATTTCATTCTGCGCAATGGTTGGCCTTCAGCGTGTTATATGGTGAACGGCGTGTCGGCTGTGAAGTCGGCCCAGGACGCACGAATCCCCCCCTACCTGCGGCACGTGCGGCATGTAGCCACACAAGCGTATTGGCAGACAGACGAGTGTCACAAAAAGGCCTCCCGTTTTCAACACACCGGGATGGACGTCATTCGGGATGACGACTGGGTAGGAGCGTGTTATGCGGTGAAGTTCTGTTTTAAAGGGGCACTGACGTGCGAAAATTTCGCCTCGCCGAATGAAAGGTTCCGTTACCCTGACACAATACGGAACGGGATACATACGCCGTGTTTACATACAGAAAGGATGAAACTCACAAGCGGTACGTGCAGGAAATGTCATCCATGAAATCTCTGAAGCAGAAATAAGGGATCCGTTAAGGCCTGCAGTACCCTTTCGATAACCTGGTCAGATAAGGAACTGGATTATCCAAGGACGTAGTCTAGTACGTGTTCGCCAGCTTTAGATGCCTGCACTTCCATCCTTATTCGCCAGACTCTGATGTCCTCCATTTCATCATGCTGTTCGCGACACACGCCCCGACTTCACTCGTCGTCGTCCTCACGCCCTTAAAATGTCCATCCATTCCATCTACCGTCTTTCCAACTGACGGAACCCGTCTTTATAATGAAGAGGAAACAGCACCGGAACCTATCGTGACATCTGTTGTCCGCTCTTTAAATGTCCACTCTCTGGATATCTCATCGAGCTTAGATAAATAAAGACGGAAGACTGGGACTACACCTTCGCCAGGGAGCAGACGAGAGGTTCGCGCAGCAAATTAAGGGGCGAGGGGCTGAATTTATGACTGTAGTAGTCGTAGATCCTTTTTTATTACGGGAAGCCTCCGGGCAGTATATATTGCTCGCACTTACGAGAGGTAAGTACATGCCACTTCTGTGGGGTGTATCCCGCGCTAAATGTGTGTATGAGGCAAGGAAAAAGGGAGACTGTGTTGTCTTATATTGAGCTCAGAGGGCAAGGGAGAACAGACAGCGCACATGTGGGCGATTATGAGGCGAGTGGTCAGAAGACACTGTTGGCTGCGCGAAGCTGATGGGAGTTGTGGTTATCTCACGTGTCTGGAGAAGGAGAATGAAGCTTTCGTCGGATGGAGGTGATAAATACGTTGCCTGCACTGTAAAAACTTCACTTACACGCACAGGAGACAAACTTTCATTCACCAAAGATACCACGTAAACAACCGGAGTTAGCCGAGGAAGGATTCATAGAAAGACGCCGTTCTCTTTCCTGATTCGTTGAAAATAGGAGGCGTACGCCTTTTTGTGACAATTTTGATGCATGTTAATTGCCACGAAAAAGCGTAGCACGAACAGTGCATCAACCATTGCCACGAACAATAGGAGGCGCGTATGCCTTTTTGTGTCAATTCGGATATATGATAATTGCCACAAAAGGGGGTACGCCCCCTTTCTCTTCGAATCAGAAGCGACAATCTTATCGTTCGTCCTAAGTTCAACCATATACACTTAAAAATGAACTTCACCGCATAGCACGCTCCTAGCGAACCATCATCTCGAATGATATCTTTATCTGCCCGGATTTGTTGAAGGTGGGAGGCGTACCCCCTTTTTGTGACACTTCTGTTCATAATTGTCACAAGAAAGGCGTACACCTCCCGTTTTCAACAAATCAGGGCAGATAACGATATCATTCGCGACGATGGTTGGCTACGAACGTGCTGTGCAGTGAAGTTCATTTTTGAGAGTGTACTCCCGAATGCCGTAGTTCTCGCCCCCTATCATTAGCTGCCAACGGAAGGTGTACACCTTTTTGGGTTGATTTTCACAAAAGGGCGTACGCCTCCCGTTTTCAGCAAACCAGGGTAGAGATGATGCCATTCGGGATTATGGTTGGATAAGAGCGTGCTATGCGGTGAAGTTCTGTTGTTCTGTTTGTTTGGGTTTTCCTCAGACGCTTTCAGACATATGTCGGCACAGTTCCCTTAGAAGTCGGCCCAGGACGCACATTCCCCCAGAGCGTGAGTCGTGACGTTGCCCACATACGTGAGGCCGACAACGGCAAGCCCTATCACCACCACCACCACCACCTGTTTTAAGAGTGTAAAGCCTGTTCTTCACTTACTGCTACTACTTATACACTCTTAGAAATGAACTTCACCGCATAGCAAACAACAAACAAAACAACAAACAAAACTCTCTTCAGTATATTTAACGATATTCAGAATGTTCCTCATCATGTGTGCCACGAAGGAAGACCTCTTTATCAGTGGTGGAATGGCTTGTCCTGCACTCTTAAAACAGAGCTTTACCACAATACACGCTGAAGGCCAACCATTGCACAGAATGATACCCTTATCACCCCTGATTTGTGGAAAGCACTGGGCGTACGCCTTTTCGTGACAACTATTGTAACTACATAAGTGTCACAAAAAGGCGTACGCCTCTCGTTTTCAACATATCAGGGGAGTGAACGATGTCAATCGGGATGACGGTTGGCTAGGAGCGTGCTATGCGGTGAAGTTCTGGTTTAAGAGCGTGACATTGATTAACCGCAGCTATATACAGGGTGTCTCAGTTAAATCCCCGGGCTAAATAATTCGCGAACAGGCGCACCAATCGAAGAACTTTTCGTTTGAAATGAGTTTCGTGAAAAAACGGAACTCCTAAAGCAGGGCGCCGTCGGCATTAAAATGGGTACTACCCCTTTTGGGACCTTCAGTGGACACCTTTTAGAGAAAAATCTGCCACCAAAGCGGATCATTCGTTGCAGTAATTAATTGGTTTCGGTTTACATATTTTTGTCGCGGCTGGTCGCGGTGAAGCGCAAAAGGACGCTCTTTCACTCCTTTATCCACCAATGAATTACATCCTTACACCAATGAATTACGTCCTTTTGCGCTTCGCCGCGACAAAAATACGTAAACCGAAACCAATTAATTACTGCAACAAATGACCCGCTTCGGTGGCAGATTAGGTGTCCACTGAAGGTCCTAAAAGGGATATAGTACCCATTTTAATGCCGACAGCGCCCTGCTTTAGAAGTTATGTTTTTTTACGAAACTCATTTGAATTTTTATTTAGATAATGAGCGCCTCCCACTCATCCACACGGCGGTGCGCAGCTTGTACACTCTTAAAAATGAACTTCACCGCATAGCACGCTCCTGGCCAACCATCATCTCGAATGATATTGTTACCTGCCCTGATTTGTTGAAAACGCGAGGCGTACGCCTTTTCTGTGACAATTATGAACCGCATAAGTGTCACAAAAGAGGCGTACGCCTCCCGTTTTCAACAAATCAGGGCAGATAACGATATCATTCGAGATGATGGTTGGCTAGGAGCGTGCTATGCGGTGAAGTTCATTTTTAAGAGTGTAGGTGGTATCGGACACATACTTGCAAAAAAGAAAGCTCGTCGATTGGTGCACCCATTCGCGAATTATTTAGTCCGGGAATTTAACTGAGACACTCGGTATACAGCCTGGAACCAAAGAACCAAATTGGGAATCACTATAGCAGCCCTGTCTTTTCCACAGCGCGCAGGCCAGTCACGCATAAGTGCGGAATGTTTAGCACAAAAACGTTTTTGCGCAGCCCCCCGTACGTTGTTTACTCTAGATACCGTCACATTTATATACGGGACAAGACTGAAGTAAGAAAGCAAACACGGAGAGTCGTGTCGATACGTATCACATCGTTCGTAAAGAGTGATTAAAACTGCACGCACCCTGTGCTGCAGCCGCGATAGCACCCGAGCGCCCGAACGTACGGGACAACACGCAGACTGACGGCACGGGCAGTGAGCGTATAAGTACTTTCGATCGCTAGACAGCAACAGTTCTTCGATGTGAAACTCTGAAGAAAGACGCACAAGAAAGGAAACAGTTGTGGGCTGGTGGTTGTTCAGTATTCTGTTGATTCGTGCCTCGCACTTCCTGTACCTCGCCGATCAACTCGGCGGAGTCTAATAATATGCCACTGGTGGACGAACTGCGGAAGTGATGAAAAAGCTCGAGCGTGGGCACAAGGAAAAATGACGACAGGACGCAAAAGACTCGAGTTGTGTGTTTCTCGCAGTCGTTTTTCCGTGTGTCCAGGCTTTGGCGTTTTCAGTATGGAGTCGGCGGTGTCTGTATCAGGGGAGGATACAACATTTTTGCTGATGTGTGTGTCGGATCCGGTCTACACTCTTAAAAATGGACTTCACCGCATAGCACGCTCCTGGCCGGCCATCATCTCGAATGATATTGTTATCTGCCCTGATTTGTTGAAAACAAGAGGCGTACGCATTTTTTGTGACACCTATATGCTGTTCATAATTGTCACAAAAGAGGCTCACGACTCCCGTTTTCAACAGATCAGGGAAGATTACGATATCATTCGGGATGATGGTTGGCCAGGAGCGTGCTATGCGGTGAAGTTCATTTTTAAGAGTGTAGGACAGAGAGTACGTACACTGCCTCAGATAAGTTGAAGCACATGGTGACGACCGAACTTGACGGGGGGGGGGGGGGGCAGAACAAACACCGGAATATCTCTTAGATCATTCCTTGGTCTATACTCAATAGAGGCAAGGTGGTAACCGCAACATGATGACAACCGAGAGGTTGTGTAGTGTTTTTCTCTTGTCATCATTAGGGTGCGTATTTAAATTTTCTCGGAATAGGCGCGGTCAATATTGCACTACCAGCACTATACGAGCGATGTTATCAGCATTGGTTGCTTTACGGTAACATACCACTCTATCGCGTGCACTTGTGCGACAATTGCTGCTCAGAAATAATACGCTTATAACATAACTTCTGAAGCCATTCTTCGGTTGCACTGCAAAGATTCCACACAGCCAGCGAGAGAGAGAAATAGGAAGAAAAATAGTATGGAGATTTTGACGACCACAAAACCGCTCTGATCGCATATGGCAATCTTTATTTTGGAATTGAACTACAAGCACCGTGCACATGTCTTCTTATTGAAAGCGTGAACGCAGTAGAAGACAAGCATCATTCAATGTGTTCCGGCGTGAAATTCTGTCGCCTGTCACTACGAATTGTCCTACATACCGAGAGCGACCTCACAACATCGACTGATTTGATGGTGCGTGCCTGTATACGAACACGGGTACTCGCGGATACACGGGTACTCGCGAGGGATATCGTCGGGAACAGAAGGAGCGAAACCACCAGAGTTGTAAACTAATTACAAGTAATTGAGTTACTGCAAGTAATTAATTTTTGTGTAACTAATTACCGTAACCAACTACTTTCTAAAACGTGTGTCTGTAACTGTAATTTAATTACTTTTTTTAGTAACTTGTATACTATGAGGAAAGTTACTTCTTCAATCGAATTTCCATGCGAATGTTAGGTTTTGGATGGGGTGAAGATCCTGTGCTCCATCGTCGGGTTCTTCACCTGTTCATGGACTTCCTGTCATCCACTGGATTGCTCCAGACGCTTTAGTTCTTCCTTGTATTTTCATCCTTCCTTCATCATCTTCACATAATGTTCCACCTGCAATGGGGTAGGGTACCGGCCGCACCACCGCGGTGAAACACCCCATCTCATCGTCATCATTTATTGTTGTTGTTGTTGGGGTGGAACGTTACAGGGTTATTCTAATAGAGAACTTTAAAAATGTCCTGCTGTTAAGAACAAATTTATCAGCATTATCAGGTTGACTATACGAGGCAAGTGAGTATGTGGGTTGTTTCAGAAGTTTGTTTTCGACATTTTGGTACACTGTGTTTTTTACATGTGGTTACCTTGAGCATGAGTAACCGGAAGTAATTGAGACGTAACTCAATGGCATTTCACGAGAAAGTGTAACTGAGGTACATTTCAATCGAAGTGACTTCTCCTGAAGCTTAGTTACTTTTAAAGTTGTAACTGTAACTTAGTTACACTTTGTGAGCAACTTATACAGCTCTGGCCACCACTAAGCACAGCTGCAAGGGCAGACACGGTCTTGCACCGGGTGCAACGAATGTAGGCGAAAAAGAATTCACCTTCTGTCACGGGGGAGACACTTTGCATTCTGTGATGTAGCGCGGCGGAACCTGTGCTTTACTGTTACGAACTTTTCTTTTTACGTTGCAAAAACTATGAAATAAACACAAAGCAGCAAGTAAAGCACCGTTTAGGCACTTATCAGCGCCTATTTTCGAAAAAGGCACTAATCGCAAAAAACCAGACAAAAATGGCACTAACATTAGGGTACTCATGGGTCCCTTTGGCCTGATTCGTGCTTAGAACATTGAAACATGTGCGTACCGAGAGGGGGGCAAGGCCCCCCCCCCCCCCTGGAACTCCAAGGTCGCTTGCCAAAATAGTGCACTGTTTAGTCATATGTCGTCAGATGTTCTCAGATGTCATAATAGGAACCTCTGGGCAGGGCCGTCGCGAGGCGAGTTTGCGCCCGGGGCAGGGCAAATCTGAAGCGCCCCCCCCCCCTCCCTCACTGCCGTCAGACCCCTTGTAAACAAAGAAAAGAAAACGCCCATTTACACTGCCGAGTCCGTAAATTCAAATTCTCTTCATTCGTACTTCATACTGTCCAACCAACCTGCTAGGGCTTGCCGATCGGCGCCCTCTCTGGCGAGGGCGCCCGGGGCGGCCGCCCCTCTCGCTCCCCCGTCGCTACGGCTCTGTCTCTGGGCACCCACACAGTGCGCGATGTCCGCCTCCAGAAAAAAAAAATTGGTGGGTGGTGGGGGTTTGCACGCTTGCCCCCCCCCCCTAAAAGCGCTTTGCCCCCCCCCCCCCTTGGAAAAAATCCTGGGAACGCCCATGCATTGAGAGGCAGCATCTGTCCGTCTCCCGACGAAAAGGCATATGCCTGGAAGTCCACTCTCTCTCTAGTCATCATCTATATAATATATCGAACACAGGCCGTCATGCTTGTGTCTTTGCATGAATGTATAACTTCAAGCAGACACACAGAAGCAAAGTACCTTTGATTCATTAATTGATTGCTCGAATACTACGGAAAAATATTTAATTCATACTTATTTTCTCCAACAGCCTGCCTCCACGAAGGACGTGCTTACCCTGTCGGTAGCGTAGTCAATATCAACTGCAACAGATGGTATGTCGTCTCCTTCGAGCATGTTTTTTGTAACTCGTTAGTTTGCTCATTCCGCGTATTTTTCCGTCATCCAGTACCTGCAGGGAGGTATTTCCAAATCGGCAAGAGTTCGAGTGCTTGGACAGGCCATGCCTCGTACGACCGGATTTGGTGCGCGACATTAATGAGGGCGACTTCGGGTAAGTATGAGAGAAATGATGTACTGAGGCTGGAACAACATTGAGGGGACAAATACATACAAAGCCTCAAATTGCCTAAGAGATTAACGATGAAAGATGAAAGTCACTGAAAAGGTTAGCCTGTAGGACTCGAACCCACATCTTCTGGATTACCCGCCCAAGGCTCTACCAATTGAGTGAAGCTAACACGCCTTCTCAGCGACTTCCAGAGTGCGTCATCTGAAGGGACAAATCAGTCACTCTCTCTCACTCATCCTCCTTTCACTCTTACATTTTTGCACACTCATACACACATTCATACGACAGGGATCGACGCAAGCGGCAAATATTGAACATGAGAGAAAGAAGATGTGGGTTCGAGTCCTACAGCTGGCTAACCTTTTCAGTGACTTTCATCTTTCTTCGGGTAAGTACACACACACACACGCACGCACGCATGCCGTAACATTCGGCATGGCCTACCTGTAGGCTGTAGCTACACTGTATGGGTGTCCCAACTAACACGGGCCATGATTTTGAGCAGGACGGAACGCCATATACGCTAACGAAACCAACTAACGTTGCTAGCAGAAACACAAGGAGAAATGATCAGAAGTACCAGGCTTCAAGTCCAAATTTGCGTGTTTTACTGAAAGGATATCGGATATACAAAATGACGCACAGAACAGCAATCGCATTAGGTATATAAGCCGTTTGGCCCGTTTGGCCGCTGCAGCCATTTTTGGTCACGTGCACATTGACGTTTCCAATGACGTGCGACAAGAACCAGTCCCGAATGCATTGCGTTCGTCTGGTGGACAGATATACGAATGCCCATGTTGGGGAAGAAGCAAGTTCCGCTGCGCACGTTGTAATCGTTGCTTCAAGAAGATATTGCACTCCCCCTACCTGCAGCCCTCCTTTGTGTAACACTTCCGTAACGCAATGAGCGCAATTTGAAAAATGAAAAGTGGGGAAGTTATAGTAGTACCCTACACTCTTAAAAATGAACTTCACCGCATAGCACGCTCCTAGCCAACCATAATCTCGAATGATATCGTTATCTGCCCTGATTTGTTGAAAACGGGAGGCGTACGCCTTTTTTGTGACAATTATGAACAGGATATAAGTGTCACAGAAAAGGCGTACGCCTCCCCGTTTTCAACAAATCAGGGCAGATAACGATATGATTCGAGATGATGGTTGGCTAGGAGCGTGCTATACGGTGAAGTTCATTTTTAAGAGTGTAGTCTCCGGGTTTTACATCATGCATCATGTTCACCAGCTCGCTTGCTTCTTAGCCATTTTTTCATTATCGTTCTCTGCCCTGATTTGTTGAAAATGGGAGGCGTACACCGTTTTTGTGTGACAATTATGCAGTTCATAATTGCCACAAAAAAGGCGTACTCGCCTCCTGTTTTCGACAAATCAGGGCAGAGAACGATGTCATTCGAAATGATGGTTGGACTACAGGTGAAGTAACGGTCGTTCCGCTAACGGCCTTAAGTTTGCCGTCTGACGAGCAGTAAAGATATATAATTGGATCATCACACCGTCCTCGGCTCAATAGGAAGGGTTGACGGGTAGACGTTAGAAAAACATGTGGGTGCCGTGAACTATACACACGCACAAAAAAGGCAATATATATCAGAAAAAATACGTTCTCCGTATTTCAGATGGGAAGCTGCCAACTACTCTTTCTTCTACGGCAAACTTCTCGAAGAAGGCATTCGCTACTACCTGGGAACCCACCAGCCTGAACGAGACGTAAGATATGTCGGAATGTATATTGATTTCGTAGAACGCTTAGTAATACCAGAAAATAAAAATATGGAGCATGCCAACAATTTTACGTATGTCACTTATCTCTTCTTTTTTTTTTAATTATAAAATTAAGCGAGCGATATAAATTTAGGGGCCGCTTGTCATTGCAGGTGGACGTGATTAAAACGGGAACATTCGATCAAAATAGAATAAAAGCAGTCAACAAAAGTTGCCGCTAAGTAATGAAGGACCGTACTTTCAACGCGTAGCAATAGTGAATCTCAATTTACTCTTATGAGGTCAAAAATGGCATTAAGAAATGTCAAAGTGAAGGTAAGAACCTGTTTCCACGTAGGGTGACTTAAACCAGGCAAACACCCTCGTATAATAACGGTAGAAATAGTAAATGAGCACAGTATATAATAAGCGTATTACAACAGGGGAGGAAACAGTGATATGTGAACGACCAATTCCTCAGAAAAAAAAAAAATCGAGTATAACACTGGTTAAATAATAATTTGTTATCTAAACAACGAGGCAAAGAAAAGTGCGACTAACAACCGACTCTCCGTTTTGGAATGCGGGGATAAATTCCAAAACAGGACCCCACTCGTTAGCAATTGATTTAGTGCTATTACACAGCTAGTACATCCTCACCATTAAACTACACACATTAAAACGACCAATGCAATATAAACGAGCAGCAAGGAACTTCCAAATGCGCAATAATCTGAGAAGGGGGAGGGTGGCCGTATCTGTTTTCAGCATACCTTGCGCATTTCTTTGAAAGAATGCACGTTTAAAGGGAATTGGGAATTTCCGTAGCCGTAAAAGTAGCCAAAATACCTCACGTGCACGCAAGTAGCGACTTCTCTTTTTGTTTTTTTCGTTTTCGATGATTTGTTTAGTACAAGCAACGATGATTGGTACAAGCAACGAAGCCTCTTTACTAATCGCTTTCGCGCATGCGCTAGTCGCCTAGCACCTCGGAAGCCCCCACGAGCATTCTGCGCATGGGCAGACCGCGAGGGGGTGGGGGTGGGGGGCGTGCCTCCCCCTGGCCGTAATGATTATTCTCATGTCGCAATATGAACCTCTGAACACCCGCACAGTCCACAGCGTACGTCTCCAGGGAAAGAGGCTTGGGGGTGTTGCAGGCTTTGCCCTTCTTGGAAAATCCTGGGAACGCCCACTTAAAGGGGCACTAAAATGTAAAAATTACTCCCTTGCGAATGAAAGATGTCGTTACCGTGACGCCAACACAAAGGGAACGGGACTCTCATGCGCTGCGTCAATTGTGATTTATGATCGTAAGAAACCGCAGTTTACGTTTTCCCTCTCCTTCCCATGTAGCGCGACAATGCGGAGAGGCCTCTGATTGGTCTCCTCAAACGATCTCCCGCGATGATTCGACAAACCGTTTGAGGAGACCAATGAGAGCCCGCTCCGCATTGTCGGCCTTCTTGAGAAGGAGAGGGAAAGAATAAACTGCGGATTCATTCTCTCAAAAATGACGAACGATGTGGATGGATGAATCTCGTTCCTTTTGTATTAAGGTAACGCGTGTTTCGTTCCCCGAGGAGAAATTTTCGCACATGCGAGTTAATTCATGTGTCATTTTTATGTTATCATTTTAAACGACACGTTATCAGCACAACCTCATTTGGCAAAAAGTGGTCTTTTCAATGCAAAACACATCAAATAAAGACTTTGTGAACTGTCAGCAATACGAAAAAAGGCGAAGCCTCGAAGGCGCGGCGCTCTCTCTCGCTGCCGAAACATCATGAAAACATGAACTGTGATAGGGTCACTCAAAAATCGTCAGCTACAGCCGCGGCGCGGACCACATGAAGATACCCTCACGCTTTCGCACGTGGTGGCAATGAAACTGCTTGCCCTAGTCCGGCACGCCCAGGCGAGAAACGTCACTGACTATCGCAGGAGGGTATCGCGCATTCTGGGCCGACTTCACATGGAACCGTGCCGACATCTTTCGCACGCAGACGTATAAAGTCAGAATGTCAGCCAATCGCCACGGACTATTTCAAACACAGGCTTTCTGTGGCTGCCCATGCGCGGCTGGTGGCGGCTCATGATTGGCGGACTCTTAATTGTCATGCAACTTACGTGGCATTGCTTCTAGCCGGTATTGGATCCTGACGATTCCGACGAACCGCCTGACAGGTACATGCAAATGAGAATGTACTCGTTCGAATGGGGTCCTCCGGACGGAGCACGAGTGGTTCCGCAGCGCGAGCCGGTCAGAATGCTCTCGCGCATGCTGCAGGCGTTCTTCAACACAGGTTATTCTCCAGCAAGAACTCAGGGTATTCCCGTGGATTGCCCCCTTCAATAATTGCGAATACTGGGAGCACAAGCCGCCAGTAGTGCAGACAGTGTCTGAGCTGACGACTTTTAGTTGAAAGCTCTAGCTTTGTATTACAAGCCAGCCAGTAACGGAGGCAAGGGAGGTCTTTCGGAGGTTCAAACCCCTTCTTTCGAAATCGCGCATTTGGGAGAGAGAATACGAGGGTGAAATCCATGCCTGCATATAAATACCTATAGAACTCTTCCCGAAATATTTTTTTTCTTCTTCTGGTTACGTTAGTGATGTCAGTCAATAGATTACCCTATGACGTCCGTGTGTAGTATCGCATGTGATAGCAGAGAGGATACTCGCACGACTTCTACAAATGAGTATGAATGACGAGACACTCTATGCGTGAAACATTATTCAGACAAACAGAATATCGTGTGAGCAAACAGTATCTCTTCAGGAATTGGTGTCATGATGACCACTGACTTCGATACCATTGTTATGCAGACAGAGAAAATGAGTGAACTCCATCTTGTGCGCCAACAACCGCTCCCTGATCATTTCGACTCTCGCGTAATGTGGCCCGGACTCATTCAGAACATCAGGGACCAGCTAGAATGTGCATCATCGTGGGCTTTCTCCACCACAGGTAATGCCACTTGTCTGGACGTGGTCAACCTTTCCCCTTTGCCTGCGCGTAGTAATTCAAGGGGCAGTAAAGTGCAAGAATTTCTCGCTAGATAGAACCCAGCAAACCATATATATCCAGAAAACGTCTGCGGGATATCCCATTTCGGACGTTGGGATATCCCACGGACTTTGCCACAGAGCCCATTTACATCCCCGAGACGTTCTGTGGACTAGCACTTCTTTGTCATTTGTAGATCCTCCGAATATCCCGGGAACGTCTTTTTAGGATATATGGACGTACGTGGGACATCATGCAAGCAGGTCCAAACATGCACTTGCTTTTAGTTAATACATATCTGACATGACAACACCACTCTGATATGTATGTAAATATATATGTATTTGCATATGTATTATGTACAATGTTAATTCTTATGTGTGTGTTGAAATAAATGCCTCGAACATCAACAACAGGTCAAAAATTCAGGGAATGTAGTAAGCCCCGCCAGCGTTCGACCAAACCCTGGCGCACGGTCCACCAAGGCTGACCATGTTACCACACATGCTTCCACTCAAAAGAAGAGCAGGCTCCGTTTTTGTTCCCTCCACCGCATACGCGAATTTGAAGGGATACCAGAGCATTTTAAGAAACAACACCGCAAGCGATGCTGCCCCCACGACCGTTCCAAGACACGGCCCTCCCGGGGGCGGACCGCGTCACCAAGGGGCCCATCTCCGGTATATGAGGGATCGGGCCCCATTTGCCTCCCTCCACCGCTTAAGCGGATTTGAAGGGAGACCAGAGCATTCACAACGGTTTATGCTGACAAAATGCCCAGAGCTTATACTGAAATAAAGGCCGTTGGGGCAAGTTCGTTACGTATTTGGGCTGTGATACACCTGTAACGGTGAGGTGGTGCTTCTTTGCAATTAACCCGTGAATCTGCAGAGACATGGTATAACCAATAACGTTTCTCACATTCCTTCATGCCAGATACTGTGTTTCTAATTCAAGCTATTGTCTATAATGGGAATAGCTGCTGAGTGGAGCTATAAAAGTGATCAAATTCCACTGTTGCTTGACGATCGTTACGAATAGAGATAAATACTTTCACGGCTAGCAGCACGCGAACGATAGAAATATATAACGATTTTGCATGTTCCTCCCATCCAGTTAACGTATACAAAGTTTTTGCTTGCTCTCACCACAACAAAAATGTGGCTGTCGGAGCAAGATGTCACAAACTTCACCTTTATTTGCATATCTTCAGTCAATGTCCTGGCGACGTTCCTGTGACGTTCAACCAGTGCACAAAATCTCGTGTACTGGATATTTCGTGGGTATCCAAGGGATCTCCAGGCTTTTCCTCCATTCAAATGTCCAAACCGCGATATCATGCAGACGTACCTAGGACATCTGTGATTTACTCGATAAAATAAAAACGTGAATGTCGTTCTGGGACATCCCACAGATATTGCATGGATGTCCAGATATCCAAGACGTTCACGACCTTGCAAGGATGTCCTAGGGATATTAGTGGTTTACTGGGAACACGAGTGATATCATAGCATTCTCCCTGTAGAATCATTCCTGTTGGCTATACAAAGTTGCACCGCAGAATGAAAGCTAAGATTACATATTTTTATTCCAAGCCGTGGCAGCCGACAGATTGGCAGTCCAGTCCAGGGGCAGGGACTCAGTTCAACTGTCACCGCAAGACCTGCTTTCCTGCCTCGATCCACGACAGGAACCTTGCAGCGGAGGTCACGTGGACAGGGCCTGGCGTTACCTTATGAACTTTGGGTAATCACGTCAATAGTCACTCTTTAAACGGCCGCATCCGTTCCAGTCGATTTCGAAACTATGGTGTAACTTTATTCATCGTGGACCACTGTATCGAAAATCGCACGCGAAACACTGTTGTAGTTAGACTGCTATTCGATGGAATACATGACAAGAGAACGGCGAGCTGTGTTTGAGACTTCGTGTTGTGTCTGTCCTTTCGTGTTCCCTAGTCTCGGGGGTTTTACATCATGCAGACGACGGATGTTAAGGGTATGCCAGATCCCCCTCTCTGGAAAAAGGGGAAAACGTCATTTCCTACACCACCAATCAGAGTATGGCCTTGAGAAAAGGGATGGGGATGCTGCAGGCGTCTGGACGGCGCCTTTCTCGTCTGAGCGGCGCCCTTCCACTCCTCCTGGTGATGCCATGCTGATGTCGTTGCCACTGGAGCCTCTACAGCTGCGGAAGCAGCGCTGATCTTTAAAATTTGTTTCTCTAATATACGAGCACATTTCAGATGAAAAAATTGGTCAAGTAGATTGTCGGCCGATGCTGAACATAGTGTGGTATTATTTTCATAGATGCGTTTCCGGATGCAACCGTCCCTTTAAAGTAACACATAAACTGTACTACATAATTGTTCTTAGGATGCTAAAGCTGCTTCTGAACGTCCTTGACGCTTACAAAAATAAATAAATAAATAAGAAACAGTCGGCACAATATATCAGCCATAATCGCCTTGACAAGAAACTGTGAAAAACATGTATTGTACTACTAGTCGGCACAGTTCCCCCTGAAGTCGGCCCAGGACGCATACTAATCCCCCTGTCCCCCACTCCTTCCTGCTGTCCCCTCTCCGTCTGTCCACATCTGTACGCCGCTCATAGCCACAGTTGCTTCGCGGTGCTAACACGCAATAAAAAAAAATGTATTGTACTAAGCGTGTGTGTCCCAAAGATTCTTGTTCTGATCGCCTCTGTGCAAACTATTTTCAGAGGAGTTGCCGAAGATTGCTACCAGTACACGAGCGGTTACAACAATGCTTCAACGCAGTGCTTCATCCGCAACCGCAAGCACCCTGGCAACGAACTTGTCTGCCCCACTGGAATCCAAGGGACGAAATATTTCTCCACTCCACCATACAGGGTGCCACTAAATGTATGCGCCTTTTCTCTCCTCCTGCAGTGAAAACAAACTCCCGTTACACAGGCAATTACAGCCAAATATTTCATCAACTTGTCGAAAAGAATTTGTATGCACTAAACGCTCCTTGTGTTCCACATAATGTGTCTACGTACCTCTGTTCATTTTAAATGTACCTCAAATGATGTTGCAGGAAGAAGCCATCATGTTGGAAATTCTGACCAACGGGCCAGTTCAAGGTATGGTGAATGGGAGCAACTTTTTTGTGCACTGGCTAAAACGTTTGGATGTGCAGATTTTTTTAAATTTTTTTTGTACGACCATTGAACATATGACTAGTAGCAAAATACAGAATTGGAGTATGTACTTGCACACACACATTCTCTGCAGTTGTAAACATAAGGCAAACATATATGCTAATCTTCTATACCTGAAGTCCAATGTGCTACGTGTCATACAAATGAAGATATATTAGCAGAAATTCAAATTTGCAATTTTTAGAGGGTCCACAGAACAAGGAAAAAATCAAAATACGAGGGCCGTTCAAGTCAAACCGGAACTTTTCATTTTTCGCAAAAGTAACATGAACTTAGAGGCGAGAAATTAAGTTTTATTTTTCAACGTAACCTCCAGCTGCACTAATGCACCCAGCGTTCCACGACGGCTTGGATGCCAGCAGCGTAGAAATCCTTACCGGCGCGTAGCAGCCATGATCGAACCGCATTCTTGACCTCGTCGTCGCAGCGTGGCGGCCCCAAGGAACGCCTTCACCCAGTAAACCACAAACGTCTATTAGACATACTAGAAAGATCCAAACATCTAAGACATTTGGGATGTCTAGTAGACATCCGGATATAACCAGCTAACGTGGAATGGATGTACTATGGATCGTCGGAAGCTCATCCATAACTGTATAAATGGATATCCTCTGGATGTAACAGCTGGACATTTGTCACATCCGGTGGACGTGCCTGTGAGGCATTGCGACGTCTAATATACGTCGAATCGATGTTCCTACCGGATTAACATACGATAATATAGACGTATGTTTACGAAACGTTGTTTCGACTATCAATTGGATAGTAATTTTTACGTATAGCGCTAGAAGAAAGCAAATTTATCTTGCGAGAACGTGATAAATTGGAGAACCAGTAAAAGCAAGTTTTTCCATTTGTTCGCGTCCTGCTCTCTGCAAAGGATCTACGTAGCACTCTTCCACCAACACAGGAAACCTGTCAGTTTGACAGCGCCACTCAGTAGGTAACCTCATCATAGACAATAGCCTGAATTCCAAACACAATATTTGTTAGCAAGGAATATCAGAAATGCTAGCGGGCAGTTTGACTCATTGCAGACATACGAATTAATTGCAGAAACACATCCTCGTCACCGTTACAAACGTTTTCGGCCCCACTGCACTTAACAAACATCCCGCAACTATTGGTATTTTAGTATATGTTCCATCCAGTACGCCAATAGAGGCTACTGAGAAATGCCCAAGCCGTGTCGGGTGGGGTACGGCCAGGGCTACGGCATTTGCGCTGTTCATGCACACAAAATAGCTGAAAAAGTAGATTTGCAATCTCGTCTATATGTTGTCGTATGTTAATCCGGTAGGAACATCGATAGGACGTATATTAGACGTCGCAATGGCTCACAAGCACGTCCACTGGATGTGCTAATGTCCAGCTGTTACATCCAGAGGATATCCATCTATACAGTTATGGATGAGCTTCCGACGATTCATAGTACATCCATTTCACGTTAGCTGGACATATCCGGATGTCTACTAGATATCCAAAATATCCACGGTGTACCATCCTCTAGATGTCCATTAGACGTTCGTGGTTTACTGGGCAGTGACCCGAAGAGATGGAAATTGCTGAGGGCGAGGTCTGGACTGTAAGGGGGATGTGGCAGCAACTCCCAGCCAAGTTCCTGTAAGGTGCGTGTCGTGAGATGCGCGGTATGCGGGCGTGCATTGTCCTGTAGGAGGAGGACTCCTTTGGTGATGAGGCCCGGCCGCTTTTGCTTCAGCGCCTTATATGCACATCCCTGAGAACCTGGCAGTAATATGCACTATTGATGGTGGTACCACTGGGTAGAAAATCAACATGAACAACGCCAGCCTTGTCCCAGAAGACCTTGGCCATGACCTTACCCGCAGACAGGGTGCTTCGGAACTTCTTGGGAGCTGGCAAGCCCGGATGCTTCCATTGTTTTGATGCGCATTTAGACACGGGAGTGAAATGGTGCACCCACGTTTCATCGCACGTGATGATCCGATCAAGGAACGACTGTCCTTCAGTGTCGAAACCGTACCTTAGCTATTGGGAGATTTCCAGTCTTCTCTGCCGGTCAAACACGGTGAGCTGCCTCGGGACCCAACGGGCACTGACTTTCCGAAACTGGAGGAGTTCATGAATGATAGTGTTCAACGTTCCCACAGAAAGGCCCGTCTTTCGAGCCAGTTCGAGACATGTTATCCGTCGGTCCTTGAGGATCAGGCGCTCCACAAGTTGGATGTTCTCAGGGACTCCGACACTGGGCTCTGAGCCGCCCCGACCGGGACCGTCCTGCACTGATGTACGGCCGTCTCGGAACCGTTTGCACCACTCAAACGCTTTGCTGCGGCTAAGTGTATCGTGGCCATACTGAGCTTCAAGTCTTCTGTGAATTTCAGATGACTTTATGCTTTCATTCACGAGAAACTTCATGACAATTCGCTGTTCGATGTGCGCGCTCGCCTTGTTGTCGGCCATCTCGTCGAGCACGTGTCTTCTGTTTTGCACAAACTTTGGACCACCACGTGGTGAACGCGGAGGCCTGTCGCGTGTGAAAATGACGAAAAAGAAGTAGTGCGAGCCATTTGTACACTAAGGAGACAGAAAGTCCCGGTTTGACTTGAACACCCCTCGTACATAAAAAGCCTTCGACAGGAATTTGCTTCACATCGCTTACAACCAGACACCTGTCTGTCTGAATGTCAAAACCGTATCGGCCACTGTATTCTTGGTTCAACCTCAGGGATCCATACAGCCAAGTGTGCTATAAGAGATTCTTCTTATTGCTTCACAACTGACTCCATTGTGCAATCTGACTGCCTTCCTTTAACCTAAAAGTGTATCCCAGGAACACAATAAGAATGTCACAACAGATGTCGACCACTCTGTTTGAACCTCACTCGTGACACTCAAGGGCTGCTGGAAAGTTACTCAACACGTTTCAGTGAAGGGAACGGCTAGGAAAAGTACTGTAGTAGCTGGCATGTCGGAAATCACGGAGTACCCCTAGGAGGTGCACTAGACCCTAGAGGCCCTTGAGGGAGGCACGAGAATATGGTAGTTACCTAAGCAGCACAATATCTTGGCCCAATATTGGTAGGATATCGGCAAAATACTGGTCTAGTACTGGACCAATACAGGGCCAAGATACGTGTTGCCTGGGTAAGCTTTCGATTATCTGTTGTATGTAACCTCGACCCCAACCCAAGCCCAGCTACCATGGGAGTGGTTACGAAGCATTTAAACTGCTGAATTAAATCCATAACGAAAAATCTGAAAGGAAGGACAGTGACAAAACATGTAATCTGACGAAATATGGCAGTCGTCGAAAATGACAGACAGCGGCCATGTAATCCGTGTGACATTCTTCGTGTTTTCAGTTTTTTTGTTAATCGGTGCTGTGTAAATGATGCTCACCTGCTTTATGTGCGCAGCCGTGATCCACGTACGTGAGGACCTTTTCCTGTACCAGCGAGGTGTGTACAGGCACACCAGGCTTTCCAGCCACCTGCCTCAACAGTTCCAACAAAGCGGCTGGCACTCTGTCCGCATCATAGGGTAATGCATTTTCCTCAGTTCAGTAAGACGTTGTCCACTTAGTGTAGGCTTCGACTTAGGCTGTAGAAGATCTAGAGCACATTCTTCTCCACTGCCCACACTACCAACCTTCCCGAACCGTACTCTCCGGATCCCTCAACGAGCTAGACTCTCGCCCCCCTCTCTCTCACAAAATTGCTTGGTCCCTGGCCACATCCAGCCCACCAACGCTCTGCCCTCAAAGCTCTCTTCGCCTTTCTGGATACCATAGGACTTCGATCCTTATTGTGAAGGGGCTCATTATTTCACTCCCCGCATCACCACCAGCAATGGGGTAGAGTATTGTCCCCCTGGCGATGAAACTTCCCATTCATCATCTCACAATAAAGTTGTTGTTGTTGTCCACTTAGTGTGGCGAAGCTACAATAGAGGGCTGGCTATAGCGCGGCCTGTGTGCTGATTGGTTCTGAATCTTCATTACAGGTGGGGCGTGGACAGGGAACGTGGAAGGCCAGTCAAATACTGGGTAAGTGAGCGTTGCAACATTACAGTGGCATGAAGTGTGTCTGTAGTGGCTTTGAAGATGTAACCCGCAGGCATTAAATGAACTATAAAGGAGCATGGAAGGACTCGAACAAAACTATGTCAGGAAAAGTATAAATTGGGACTAGAATCCAAGGGATATATATTTACACAAAAAGCACAGCAGCAACACGCAGTCCGGGTGCGCAAGAGAGTTTGCAGTCTCGTGGGTCAGAAACGCTCCTTGCCTCGACTGTCAGTCGGGGTGCCAAGTGAGTCACCCAGTAGTGAGGCGTGCGCCTTCTTTTATCTTTTTTATTTCCTTTATTCCTTATTTCCTTTCGCAGTTTCATTTCGTGCCACCCATCCCACGTCTTGATTGGTCGTTTTTGCTAGCAGACGATTCTTGGCAGCCAGTAAAAAGTAGTAACAGGCTTGATGTTACCATACGCCAAAAGCAGCATGGACGAGATTGCTGCTGCTGCGTGTATTCTTGTTAACTAATTATCGCAGCAAATTCAAGGTTCCTAAAAGAAATATTTTGCGTGATGGTTCTTGAAGGCAATATGTTTATATACATATATACAAGGTGTCCCAGCTAAATGCGAACAGCTTTCTTAAAAATATATGTCTCACTTTTTTCGAGATGAAGTGGGTTTCGCATCTGAAGGCCACTCCTTAATTTGGCACCAGCAAACTCCTAAGGCAATGTCCTAATTAACTTTCAATAATTAACTTTTTAATTATAAAAGTGACGAAGTTGTCCTAATGGGAACACCTGGTCCCTTTGGTCACCTGATACCGTAGCCGTTTTCAGAACAAAAATCCGTTCAATAGATCGTCCGCAAAAAATTCGTTAAAGAACACAATTTTTTTTTTATTTTGTTCATTGTGCATCTCCAGAGACGTGTCTTCCCTTCACTCCCAATGTGAGAGGGTGAAGGAGCGCAGTGCCCCCTCATGCGTCGAAGATGAGCTTTAACTTGCGAAAGCAAAACAAAAACAAATGTATCGGGTGATGCTATCAGAACTGCCCTTATCTTGGGTTGCATTTTCTGTTTTCTTTTAATCTTTTGCCAGGACGCAAGAGGCGATAGTGTGCTCTTTCGCCCTCTCACATTGGGGGTGAAGGTAAGACGCGTCTCCGAAGCAATGAGCAAAATAAAAAAAAAAGGGCGTTCTTTCACAAATTTTTTTGCGGACGATCTGTCGAATGGATTTTTGTTCTCAAAAAGACTACGGTGTCAGGTGACTGAAGGGACCAGATTTTCTCAGTGGGGCAAGTTCGTAGCTTTTATAATTAAACAGTTAATTATTGAAAGTTAATTAGGACATTGCCCTAGGAGTTTGCTGGTGCCCTCTTAAGGAGTGCCAGCATACGTTATATTGCAACTTCATCTCGAAAAAGTGATCTATATATTAAAAAAAAAATGTTTGCATTTAGCTGGGACACCCTGTAGAATTTCAAGTGCCTTCCATGCTCCTTTAAAAGGTATTTCCACTTGCAGACATAATGACTTCTTCGATTATATACAATCTTCTGCCATTGGGAGATTCATTCGTGCCTTCTTCTACATGGCCCTAGCTTACCATTTTTTCTTGTTTCTTGTCCTCATCAATGTACGCCAAGCGTTACACTGTGAATGTAGGACATTTTTTGGAAAGTGAAGGTTTTGTTTCTTCCTATGAATGTTACAAGTGCTGTACTCCCACCCCCTGCCACATTGAGGCATTACGTGAAGCACTACTTAGTTTCATGGATGCTTCGTGTGTCGCACATTACCCCGGAGTCGGATGGACAGCATAGCGGCAACGCTGATGTACTGACTCTATACTATAAACAACTGGAATGTCCACCAGCCCAACTACATATAATGTTATTTTACAGATGGATCTGCTAGACATAGTTCAATTGTCAGCAGCTGCATGGATAAAGGTGTCACACAAGGCTATGTTTAACTGTTTTGTATAACACATGAAGAAGGAAGTGACAGGTGAACATTCATTGTAGACACGTGCCACAAGGCTGATCGACAGGTCCCTACTGATGACTGGCAATCATTCCTTGTTGTAGGAACCTTAGGCGGTTCATAAGAGTGGATGGCCATCTCATGACAAACATAGTTCAATCAGTGGAGGCAGCTGTAAATGACATGTGGGGGATAGCAATGAGAGAAAAAAAGTGGGACTGTCTGTTATCATCTGGGAATCGACTAACTGCTTCTGGCACACATAGCATAGATTACTTTGCAAGGTTGTAAAACTAGAGAAGCAGATAATACACAGTACATGACGGCTCTGGTGGCCCTACTTGCACTACTTGGAAGTAATTTGTCTGTACTCTAACAGGTATAGTTAGGGAGTGACTTTTTCGGGTTAAACCTGATTCCGCCCAGTTATTCCCCCCAGAACTGAGCTCCGACCAATTCGGGTTAAACCCGATTTCTCCCCGAATTCCAGTCACTATGAAATCCTCAAGTGACGTTTCCACTGAAGATGAACAAAAGTCGCCACATGTAACACGTGCGAGAATGGGTCACTTACGTTCCCAGCAATACACCCATGGGTGTCAACACTGTCTATGCCTTCGGGGATTACCGCTGGAAGGTCACGATCCCGCAAAACAAAACAGAAAAAGAGAGATTAGGAAAGGACTTAATAGACAAGAGGAGAAACAAAAACACCCGACAACACCCGAAGGCACAATTATCGCCCGATTTCTCCCCGAATTACAAATTTAAAAATCCCCCCCCCCAAATCTGAGAAAGGCATTTAACCCGAAAAAGTCACTCCCTAGGTAAAGTGATGGACGAAAGTTTACGGAACCCACTAAAGGCTTAATTTCGATAGATATACACTAAGACAAATACAAGAAAATGTGAAATTACCTTGTTATAAAATATTAGTCCAATCAATTCTGGATTAAGCTTCCGTGATTTGGCTTCCTTACTCGAAAAAATGGTCTAGCACTCATTGATAGGCTAGAAAGAAAGACACTTCGATTCATCTTTAGCCTTTACGACAGAAGATCCTCGCCTGTACATCTGTTTGAAAAAGCTGACCTACTCCAGTTTCACAGGAGAGTTTTGCTACTGAAGTTTGACATTTCTGGCTAATAATCAACGGTCACTTAGTCATTGATCCAAGTGAATATGTTACACTCTCTGACATAACAGAATCACGATTAGACATTGTAAAACTATTAAACTTGAGAAATGTCGAATTGATAAGTATACATGCATTCATTCTTCCCACATATGTCACATCAATGGAGTTCCTTCCCTAACAATTGTACTCTGTTCAACTAATTTAGATGCATTTCTTGACCACATCTCCTCTTTGTTAAAATAATTGCTTTTATCTGATTTTTACATTTATACAGATATGTGTCTAGGTAACCGAGTCACCTGTTTGCAAGCCCGTACGTTACCATTCGCTGCTACTGTGCCACTCTGAGGAAGGAATGCGCCAGAGTGTGTTCCATAAACTTTTGTCCAGCACTGTATCTCAATGACATACAGCAAGTTACGATCACTTGCTCAGCTTACAAATTATGCCTTCGCTATCTGAGGCTCACCTCTACAGGTGTCTCTCTTTCTAAAATTCCTGTCAACATGCAGGTATCTTGCAAATTTCACAAAATGTACAGACAAATCCAGTTGAAAGGTGGTATATATCCTGATATCCTAGAGTTAAGAACCCATATGTGCAAAATCCAAAATTGGCACACGCTAATGCTGGCACAGCATAGACTGTGTGTGTATAGTCAACAAACTTGAACTATGTACTAACTTTGGTCTCACTGCAGCACTATATATAAGTCCCACGTGATCACAAACTAACCAACGTCGCTTCGTTTTGTGTTGCTCCAGCACATACACCCTGCTAAGCCTAACCGTCGCTAAAATGTGCATTTCATTCGCTAACACGGCTTCCGTGAACATTAATGCGAAGCTTGCACATTGCTCAGTGGCATCCTGCTTCGAAACACGGTCATTCTCAGACTTCACAGATATAAGCTTCGATATTCCGATTTGTGATTTTGGTACTGTGGATTTTGAAAGCTGGGTTATCGTGGCATACCCGGTCGAAATGACACAACTGACTGAGTGAGCAATTGTTCCACATCTCCATTTCCAGCTGTGTGCAAACTCCTGGGGAGAGAAGTGGGGAGAGAGAGGATTCTTCCGCATTGCACGCGGGGAGAACGAGAGCCAGGTCGAGTCGTTCGTGGTGGCCGTCTGGGGCCGCAGCTGGCCTTACTATCGTCAGGGAGACCGCAGCGAGGGACCTGCGGGCCCCATCAACTAAGCACCGAGGCATGCTTAGGAAGTGTATAATGTCTACAGTACTTCACAATGCCAAATGTACTTTGCTAACCTCCATATCTGCTACACACAAAGGGTACCACCGACCAATGCACAATGATAACTAAAGCCCATAGCTTTCTGCGGTGGAGAAGTTAACGTTTCCGCGAAGTGGGATTTACAAATCTGCGTGATTCTGTATGAAAAAAAAAAAAAAAAAGAAAAGAAAAAAAAAGGCAGAAAAATGTTGCAGCATACTGCCATGATCGCATGCCCGCTCAGTACGTGCACTTTCCAGCTTTTCGTAACTTTTCAGTGCACAAAGAAAATTATACTTAACAATTTTTCTCCGGAGTTTCCTGTCATTAAATTTTCTTTCGTCGTGGCACATTCAGCCTTGTAAGTTCCATCAGTATCGGTTGCTTGAGGCATTGCAGTCACAACCGATCTGGTTTAACTCGCGAAAACGTTGCAGAGCGATTGAAATCCTTACATAATTCTGGAATATACTGAATCTTACGCGAGAAACACACAATTCTGAGAGAAACAGCAGGTTCCGTGAGACGGGGCCAATTCCGCAGAAAGCTAGTGGCTCTGTTGATGGGTATGCCGAGCATACGAAAGCGGGACATGAAATGGAATAGTAATGAAATGAGAGCACATCCCTAATGAAGCAGCACAAAAATAGATTGCTGCTTCGTATGCAAGGGCACGTGGCAAGACATAATTACACAATGAGACCACATAACACGTTTCTTGTGCAGAACACAAACTTTCATGTTTTGCACAACACAAAATGCTGTAGTACGAGTCCTTGTTAACAAGTACCTTGTTTATTGTGGTTAAGCTTTGCCTTCAATCAACGTGAGTTAGGTGCGCATATTGCATTTGCTGCAGATAATAAAAATACCCAATGACACATATATATATGTAGACTATATGTTACTCAGATATGTTGCTTGTAGCATCGCAGTATTATACAATTTGTTTATGCATAGTTTTTTGCAAAATCACTGCCATTGTTCTTCTTTTTTCCTTCAACACAACTTGTAGGCAGGTGCACTGACTGTATTTCAACAAATAACTCAACTTACACGTACTGTGTTCATTTAGAAATAAAACTTTGTATAAAATGTGGTCCCATTTTTTTATCAACGTGGCCACCTGATGATGACGATGAAATGATGATGCCATTTGAGGGTGATGCCATTAGCTCACACCCACAGTGGAGAATCCGGTCCCTGCAACAAACGGAAAAGGATACGGGTGAGTTGTATTGCTCGAGCTGTTACCTTTTGAGGTTTTACGAGCGAGCACTTGGCTATAGACATCCTGGAGCAATGCTTTCTGTAGATAAGTGCTAAGTATGTGCTAGACATCAACACCTCACGAAGACATTGCAAGTGACATTCCTGCATCCTATGCGCACATCATGAGTTATTCTCGTGTTCCATACTAAACATGTACATGATAGTGCACCTTCTGTTATTATTACAGAGACAGAGGCATCACACAACAATTTTGATGAGTGACAAGCTTTTCATTTATTTATTTATTTATGTGCATATACTACAAGCCCCTGTTGGGGCTTGGGTGGGAGCGAGCTACACAATCAGTGCAAGGGGAAATGACTGCATAGGTCCAATGTGTACTGTACATAGGGTTGCCACCTTTCGTAGTGAAAAATACCGGCTGAGGGAGAGGAGGTGAAATAGAAGGAAGCGAGGAAAGGCTCGCGGGACAGGGAAAGTGAGTGATGGGTGGACGAGCACAGAGAGAAAGGGCGAGCGTGCTTAGTCAAGATAATACAAGGAAACATATATTCCTGTGCGTGGCTGGACCATTGATGTTAGAAATTGCTATAAACAGGCATGAACGCCACACTGGATCGTATTGGAGCAACCAGATTGGACTGCCACTTACTTTGAAAAACGCATCGACAAAGACGAAGTATACGGACTAAGTTCTAGCTGGCTCGGCACAACCATAAACAGCTTTGCACAACCACTGATCTTATCCCCTCCGAACACAACACTTAACGAATAACAATAATAATAATAATGAATAACTAAGAAAACGACTGGTGACTGCGGATTTGGGTCTGTGCTCCAGATTTATTCAAGCTGTAGTTGAATGTTGAAGGGAAAAGCTCGCAAAAGCCCCCATGAAAGGCCTTGAGCCACAAATACCGGCAAAAGGCTGCCGGTATCACCTTCCAGCCGGCAACCGGCAGAGCGAGCAAATAACCGGCCGTGCCGGTATAATACTGGCCAGGTGGCAACCCTAACTTTATATCAAGTGGGCAAATGACCCTGAATCCCTGCAAGAAACTGATCAATACTTGTTGCGCTCGTTATAGACAAAGGGAGTTTATATACCAACCATTCATAATACGTGGAAAGAAAGAATATTTAAAGGCGTTTATTCGCGAATGAGGTTCTCGAAATATATTGGCATGAAAATTTATTGCTGTTCGCGGGTTAATGGGCTCTGCATAAGTTTGTCAGTCTATGCTGTATATACCCTTAAAGGGGTTGAGACACTTTCATAGATGTGGTTCATTACAACACGGACGAATTGTACTGCACGCCAGAATACAGAGGAGAAAAGAGTTATTCTTCTATGTGTCGTACTCTGCGAGATACAAGCCTTTGAATGGACTCCCGAGCAAAGCTCAGATGTCACAGAGGTCAGAGTTGCATCCGTTGTCATTGGCAGCCGTAACTTCTCGGCTTCTGTGTGACTTCTCGTGAGCTGCCTCACCGGCAGCGGTGAGGTCTGTGACGTCAGAGCCGCATGAGTTGCGGTATCTGCAGCGCCCATTTTCTCTGTTTCTATTACCCTCTTCGCTGTGAAACTTTCAATGCAGGTTCACAGCGGTACTAAGCACAGTCTCTCAGGTTTATCCGGGATAACCTGGGATGACCTGTCGCAACCCCTTTGAGAATTTGATCTAAGAGTGTTAGTCTTTCAATCTTAAATCTATATGCTGAAAGCTGTCCAAATTAGCTTTATGCTGAAATTCCTGCATGGACTGTATACTATTAGTGTAGGCGTTATATATACCTCAATGCTAAGTTCGGAATCCTCGTTAATTTACCATAGTGAGATACAAAATACGGGTCCCAAACAATACACGTATAGTCCTATACAGGCCTGATAAGTGATTTACATAAAGAAAGCTTCGTGTCGCTGTTAAAATACTCCAGATTTCTTCTCAGGTACCAAAGTTTCTTGTTAGCTTTATTTGTAGTATAATTTGTGCGACGTCTGCTATTCGACAGGACCTGACAAAGTGCAGAGTCTGCACGAAACGTCATCACTCATTAAGACTGTTTTGAGATGCTTCATTCTTCACAGTTTGTCGTTTCTATACCTCCTACCTCTGTACTGAGAGATCTCTCTTCTTCCGCACTTCAACTGCACAAAATTCGTATGAGGGAACCAATCTAGAATGTATAACAGTAGGTGCCAGAAGGCTATGCCTCAATTCTGGCGGTGGATGATGATGATGATTCGGGCCCGGGACTTCGTGTACAAAAATATTCAAAAATATGCATGCAAATATGCAGTAATATTATCAAGCCCGGAATGTTGCCGTAGAAGCTTTTGCGTACCTTGGAACTGTATCAATATTCAAATTGTCTGAGAGACGTTCTACAAATGAAAATGTACATTCCTTATTGGCATTTGAAACGTACATTCACGAGTGCACACCCAGGTATTCATCATCACTGGTCATTGACGTATGTCATCATACCCATACTTAGGTTTCAGAAAGTGCATATGCATTTTTACGTGGAACGATTAAAAACTTCCCGTCCTGTCAGTTAGGAAAGCCAAGTTCTTCGTTGTGTTGTTCGCTTCCTTCCAAAACGGCGCTCACAGACAGCAATACTTTGATTCTCTTATTTCTATCAGGCATAACTTCGCTGACTATTTGTTGCACGTTTTGTTTGTAGGGGTTATTCCCCCGATTCCACTGACTGCATAGCTTGAAGTAGCTTAAGAGCAGCATAGTAGCTCAGACGTGTAGCTGGAACACAGGTTTTGGACTGATGACCTTCCTTTTGAATTAACGTGAGCATTGGCTAAACAAAGACAATTGGATGCAACTTCCCCCAGTTTACTGTCCCCATTCTCAGCCAAGACATTTATGGCTTTGCCTGTATGCTGGCACTGGTAATGAGGTTGACAGACATTGCTGACTAACACTGATAAGGCAACACCCACGCAGTAAGTTGAACACGGCAGTAAGCTTGAAGGACACAAGTATAAGCGTACTGGACTAAAACATACTTTTGAGAATACCTAGGCAAGAAAGCTGAACACCAATCATACCTCTGGACTCCAAATCTCTCATCTCCAAAATGTCACTCTTGAGCTTCAATTTCAGTATTTCTCGGCATAGGTCATCACTGAAATGCAACACACAAATCATTTAGGATAAACACAATTGAGAATCTTGAATTCAATGCATCTCTAGCAGCCACAAATGCAAGTTCAGAAAACCACTCTGAATGGCACGTTGTAGGTGGTTGTGGTAGTGGAAGGCAGGGGTGCTGTGCATGAGTCAACCTTCGATAGCTCTTTCAAGCAAAGAAATAGTTATGGCAAAAGGGCAAGGGTGCAGGCCAGCTGGTACATGGTGAAAAAATTTGGAACCCGAGAAAAGGACAGAGGAGGGACGACACGACACGTTCTCGAGAACGTGTCGTGTCGTCCCTCCTCTGTCCTTTTCTCGGGTTCCAAATTTTTTCACCAAAGAAATAGTTGAATAGTGAAATAGTGAATACTGTATAAGTGGTTAAATTCACGGGCTCAATAATTTGCGAGGAGGCAGGATCAGGCCATTATTCGCGGAAGCTTAAATTCGCGGTACCGGAGCGTGTTGCCCCCGCATGAGGCGTTTTTGGACTTTCCATCTTGAACCAACAAAAGGACAACTTTGGACAATAACCCATTTCATCCCTTTTAAGCCCTTCTGACTCAGAGTGCTACAATGAGGGGTCATTGGCGAATTTCCGTGTCTCTCGTCATTCTTGTATCCGCATCGGCACAGTGAACATCGTGACAGCTTCATATTTTTCAACTCATTACTGCCATGTTCTTGCTCTGGCAATGTCGCCGCGTCCTCCTCTTTCAACCAGCCACCATGTGCATAGACTGCATGACAGTGCCGTCGTCCATACGGTAGGCGACAAAAAACTTTTTCTGCTGCCAATGAACATGTCTCTCGCGAGGTCGCTGATCGGCACAACCAGAAGCGTAAACATGGCAATTACAACAACTACAGTCGTGAAGTCAGGTGCAGAACTGAAAGTGCAGTATAAGGGCGTAATAAAGCGCATACTTAAGATGTAGCAGCATCCAGGACCTTATTTCCTTCTCGTATTTTTTTCTGTCATTGCTTCGAATATTTCGCAGGACTTTAAATTCGCAAAAAAGAAGGGCGTTCGTACGCGCGTTGCAATGTAGCAAAGCACATTCATAAAAATGTCAGGATGATAAAACAATAAACGAGTACTTGCACGTTTCTCTAAATAAATTTTAAAACATTTAATTAGTGACTATTGAAGAGGTGTGCTCACAGCTCCTTTTGATTAACTAAATGGACCACGTTCACATGACTGCGATGAAATTTGTGCAACTTTTTTCATTAGTACTTGAAGTTCTTACTAGAGCAATGTCCGGTATCGTAAATGCTCATGTAAATATACCACACCCTAGCTTCTAATGTAAAAATGGGTGGAAAGAAAACTCTGATCAGAAGTTTAATGATTATGCTACAAGCCTTTCGTCTGCACAAGTGAAATTTTTTAAAAATGACGTTACACTTGCTTGACCACATGTTGACTCAGCTTGGAAATTGCTTACCGACCCATGGCTTTCTTCAAAGTGCGATTTGAAATGTGTGTCAACGTTTAGCACCAAATCGTCATTAGATACCACAATGTAATGCTGCAACTCAGAAGACCAGCAGCTTTTGAAATATATCAACCACTATAAGAAACCAGAATGCGAGCCTGCAGCAGATAAGGAAGGAAAAACAACAGAAACAAACTAAATATACAAAAACAAAAATTTTTGCTCATGAAGCCAGTACCCGTGCTGAGTCTTCAGTAAACTGAAAAGTGCACAAAAAATTTTGAGAGAACAGGTATTCCTGACAGTGTGCCTACAGTTATTTGGCAAAACATGGTGAACAGTGCAATCACCTCGAAAAGTTTTTTTAAACTGAGCACTGAATAGTGATCCTAGCAACATGATAATAAAGGGGCACTAAAATGCAAAAACTTGCTCTCAAATGAAAGTCCGTGTTTCAATTAGTGTAATGCATGCAAAATTAGTTCACACAGCGCTACCGTTTAGAAGAAAAATGCAACGAAAACACAGCCGCCCTTGGTGGCAACGAATGTGGTCCCCAGGAGGCAAAGATTGGCGGCATCCAATGAGACAGCAGGAGAAGCGCGCGCATACCTATCGTGGCCGTGTGGATTTGGAACGGGTCCGATCGTAGTATTCCGTATATGCGCGGCATGATGTGTACTGCTGTGTTTTTCAATACCAATTCCCTGAATTGTGGCCCACAACAGTTCTCGCGAATGTTCCACTGACAACATTTATCTCCACGTCCTTCGAACAGCGATGCCAGTCCGCTCCGCAACGCGCACTATGTTTTTCACAGAGACTGCTCCACGGTGTGGCACGTGCAGAATAGACTAAAAACACCGATGCACGAGCTCAAACGACGTTCACTGCTTAGTGCTGAAGCAAGAGAGAGCCCGGTATAATTTCGATTGTAGTTCCGTAATGGAATCAAAGTGTTGATTTATGATAGCAAGTACGAAACTAATATAGCGTGTAATGTAATTTGAAGTGAACTCGCTTTTGCATTTTAGTGCCCCTTTAAAGAACTTGTGAAAAGATTCTTCCACTTTCGGAGGAATCACATTGAATATGCGTGAATTTGTCTCCCCAGTATGCAGATGTGATCATTCGTGCGGAAGTCATTACACAAGGAGAATCTGGCACAGCAAAAGAGCTGCCTTTGCTCTCTCCTTCAGTCCCTCAAATATCATATCTATTATCATGGAAAATTAGGTGTGCCTCTTCACGGAAAGGTGCAAGAGTGTACCTGCTTCCGTGACAACTGTCTGCACAAAAAAAGCAAAATTCCCCATTTGGAGCACTGGCTATTGAGTTTCGTAAATTGCATTTTTTAAATAAATGTCATTACAAAAAATGGTGTGCGTAGACACGTCTGGCTTTGTGTATTGAGTACATAGGGTTGTCTCAACTGACATGCAACGAGATTTAATTTGAATTATTAGCTTTATTTTAATGTTATTTATTTAAGACTGAGGACTGTACTTGCTCAGTCTAATGAAGACAACAGAATGTTACGATAATTTGTATATCCTAGTCATCAGTGCTTTTTCACAGTGCCTAATTAATCAGGTAAGAGTAAATAGCTAACTTTCAAATGAGAAACTCTGGATGCGTAGGGATTACGTTAGATTAGAAAATGTTAGGTTGAGTTTGGAAAACTTGGGATTTAGGGTATCTTGAGAAATATGTGACTCAGATGTTCACAAGAAGGCAGACCTTCTGTGGCTTTCTTTTTCCATCACAAAAAGAAATCCCGCGGAATAAAAAAATTTCACATGGATCACAGTGTGTGACCACTTTGTTCGATGGCATTTTTATTTATTTTGCAGGCTTCCTTTTGAACAAAGAATAAATAAATAAATAAAAACACCTTCACGGAAACAACTTGGTCAGGTGTTTTCCCAAGTCCCTGACCGACTACTATTGTACTGTTACCACGCAATGCCACAGAAATTTGTATGCACTGTGCAGAACAGCATAAAGCCTAGTAGCAAAAGCAGCAGCTAAGAGTGAGTACTCATCGTTGTGTTGTCCAAACCTGTGACGAAAGAAATCACATTGCCTTACAAAAGAGATTTTACTTGCTGCATCATACAGATCAAGAAATTGGATGCCGGAGCACAATGCTCAGCGTGATGTTTGTTTATCGCCGATGGTCCATGCTTCTCATTTAAAACGGACAGTGCAGTAAACTGTGAGCAAAATGGAATATGTTGCAATGTTGAGCATACATTGTGCACTTGGTTATCCATAATGTGATTGAATGCTCATTTATGAATGCAATCTCCCTATGCAGACGTCGCCATACTTGCTGTCCGGTAGGAGATGTGCTAGAGAAGACAAGGTGACGACAAATGAAACCGTCCAATGTACCATATTTTTCTACGTTTAGCTGAACAGATTGCATTTCATTATGAACACATGTGACAAACAAAGGAAATGACTGGCATCATTGGTCACTTTTTGCATGGTCACTTTCAGGGTGCTTCGAGGAAAGTGCTACTATGTGATCACCTCAGCATGCCTCATGTTGACTGGTTTGGATAGAAAGACAGCTTTCTGGGTTCTTCATCAACGCAGAGGATATGACCCCAACACACTAACCGTGCATTACCATGTCATTAGAGTGCTGCACGTTCAATACGGACCCTTAGCAGCAAAGATATTGCCCTCAAGAAGTCAACATCCATATTAAATTAATGTGTTCCAATGGAGCAGAGAGTGAGACTGTGGGAGGCGTAACAGCTAATGAGGAATGATACCTGAATCCAATTACTGCATACTAATAAAGAAAAAAAAAAAAAAACTGCAAGGGATACGCTGCTCAAACACATGAGGAAAGGATGACTTTTATTTATTTCTACACAACCACAACAACGTCTGCAAAAAAAAAAAAAGAAAAATAACATTTAAGTGGAAGAACAGTCGCTGTTCCAATTATAGGTAGCTCCTATCTTGAGCCCTTTGCTTTGATAATACAATTTAAGGTAGATATCAGCATGTTGTTCAAGCAGGTTCGGGGCCAATAAGCCAATACATTCAATAAGAACCAGTGTGTGTAATGGTAACAATATTCACCCTGCACTTGGTGAACCTCAACAAAGGCAATAAAATAGACGTTTGACTTACCGGTGTGCTTTATCCTTGATGCCCATTTTTTCGAGGCTGATATCATTCAAACGCACAAGGGACCGCCCTGCCAATGCAAGTGTATACTTGTGCCATACAAGTTGTTGCTGTTGTTTGAACTGTTTTTACCTGTGATTTCATGATCCAAGAAGTACGAGCCGTAAAGCGCATGATATTCAGTACAGCAACGTTTCATCCACCGCATGACGTGCACAGTCTCCCAAAAGAAAACGGGCATGGGCCGAGTTCGTTTGTTCTGGGTGTCCTTCTCTGCTGTTGGCTGCGGCGCCGGAGCTGCAAGCAAGAACGACAAGCCTGCCAGTTAATACCGCTGCATCTTTGCTAATAGCGTGCAACGTACCAGCAGGCTCTGCCTGACGATGCTTTGCCATGGCTGTGTGAAAACTGGTCCAGTATAAAGACGCTTACATGTCAGAACATATCTGGAACAAAAAGTTATTAGTGAGGCAATATCAACAGTAAAAAAACAGTGACAATGGTTTTTATATCAATCATACAGGTGATCGGGTCACAATTTCAGACGAAAAATGACACAAAGCGAATAAATGTCAAACTGTCGTGCTAGGCAGCGAGCCTTGAGAATTGCGGCCTAAATAAACGGTCCAAGAAAGTGAATGACAGACCTCGTAATATAAGTAGGCCTCCTCAGACAGACGGACGGAGAAACTAACGCCAATGGCTCTGCAATCTAATTGGACCAACTGAATGCATCAATATATGATTCATCCATGCCAATATAACCACACCATGTAAAAACAAAACAGATCACGCAAGCGCACGGGCGAAACACAAAACAACCAACAACAACATGACCGGAAGTGACGGAAAGTGATAGTGATAGTGATAGTGGCACCTAATCCCTTTTGATACAGGGCAGACTTCCAGGATGGAGTCACAGGTGTAAAAATAAGAAGAAAAGAAAATAGTTCTCGATGTTCAATTCGTTTCTGTTTGTCACTTAGGTCACTTCTGTGGTTGTCTCGTGAGTCTCTGTGTTTGATTTTCTTCCAGTGCACTAGGCGGCTCTGTATTTGCTTGAAAGACTCGTTTGATGGTGGGTCTTCCACTTCAGTTTCAGTTTGTGTTTCAGCTTGTTTGAACAAGCACTGCATGCTCTCATCCATTTTTTGGATTTTGGGAGCATACTCTTGGATTTGGAAAGATGCCTACGTTGCCACCTCCGCCTGATTTTGCGTCGCCACCGAAATGGTTTCCTTTATCTCCAGCCATAGAAATCTTAAAATCTCTCCGTAAGATATTTCTATGTCTCCAGCAGATCTCGATCTCGCGCCGTCGCCTTTGCGTACGTATGGAATAATGTGGTGGATCTGCACAGTGCGCAAAGCTCTCCTTGTTTCTTGCGTGTGCGCAGAACCACCAACGCTATCCCATACGTACGTAAAGGCGATACAACTCTCAGTGGCGTAGCCAGACTTCCAAGGTAGGGGGGGGCTCGATACGAACCCCCCCCCCCCCCCCGCTGATCCTGTGTGCGACAACACACACATACTTGTGCACACTGCAAACTGGGGATGAAAAAAAAAAAGGAACGAAAATAGTTGATTTGGACGTTCACAATACGATTACATGTATAGGCTGTGATGACCAATGAGGTGGTGTCACGAGATTGGAAGTATTTTGAAAAGCTCATACTTCGAAAACCATTCAAGAGTGCTTCTTAGATAGACGCCATGAACTGCAAGAACTTTCGCGATCGTCAGACTGGTCCCCCCCCCCCCCCCCCATATTATGTTCTCCTCGGATTTGCACGATTTGTGTGGGTCGGTCCGTGGCAGGTAGGGGGGGGCTCGAGCCCCCCCTAGCCCCCCCGTGGCTACGCCACTGACAACTCTCTATTGGTTGTGTCGTTCGATGCATGGTTCGATGCATGGTTCGATGAGATGCGTGTCGGCTGAGTGTCGAACCGCAAACTTTACGGGCGGAGTTCGGTTCAGGTTTTAGTTACAGAAGTTCCGGAGTAGCGGTTCGAAACGGTTTATTTGGGTTCATAGAGGCTCAGTGCACTCCAGAAAAGGGTGCCAACATTAGAAACTTTTAGTACATACAGGGTGGGTGCAGATAAAGTAGCCCCACATTTTTGCACGTATGGCGTTCCCTGCTTACCGCATGAACTTCCGGTGGCGCGGGATGACGCGTTTATTCGGTAAAAACGCAAAAAAAAAAATCGTACTTGGCGACGCCCGGATAGCGCATTGGAGAGGGGCGCGTGGGAGAGAGGTGCGGCAACCACTGGCGGCACCGGCCGCCATGTTGGAGCTAGGTCCTACTGGCGCCGGCTGCTCCCATAGGAAACAATGGGAAGCGATTTGATTTGGAGTATTTATTGCGCTTTAAACGCTCCTCATTTCTGATTAGCACGCATCTTTCTTAGGAATCAGTGTGCTGATGTATTCTAAACGTGCTTCAGCCGTGTCCCAGAAAACGTGTCATTGAATTATAATAAAAAAACTACACCACCTAGAGTCATGCGGTCAATGGCATTTGTTCTTACTGGGTTTTTGCCACCTCCTCGTGTGAATGTCGCGTAACGTAAATGTAATTATGTAAATTTTTATGAGCTTAAGTCGGAAATTTGCCTAGTAAAGGTCACTTTTTTACCCCACCAATGCGAAGAGCGTGTCTAATTTAGTCAAATTTATGATAATTGACAGGGATATTCAGAAGCTATCCCATCGGAAAAAATAGCCGAACATCATGCTCTACGGAGGTCGCACAGAATAGCGCACGATGAATTTTTCAGCGCAATCTTTGTCAGTCCGACGAAAGGAGGTTGGAAACCCAGCCCTCCCCGATATCGCAGAAAGAGATAAAACAGGCACGGCTTATCACGTCCGACTTTCCCTGGGATAATGCTTTCCTTCTCCCAATTTTAGGAACTGTTACTTTTTCTACTATCACTCTGTGGGCTGGCTTCGGAACCTCCTTTCGTCGCACTGCGAGCGATTGTGCTCAAAAAGTCATCGCGCACTATGGTCCAGTGCTCCGAAAAGCATGATATTCGGCTATCTTTTCCGATGGGATAGCTCGAGAGTACCACTGTGAATTATCATAAATTTGAGTGAATTCGGCACGCTCTACATATTGGTGGGGTAAAAAAGTGACCTTTACTTGGCAAATTTTCGAGTTCAGTTCGCAAATATTTACATAATTAAACTTGGAATACATGACATTCACATTAGGAGGTGGCAAAAACCTAATAAGAACAAATGCTGTTGACCGCATGATTCTAGGTGGCGTAGTTTTTTTATTATAATTCAATGACACGTTTTCTGGGACACCCTGTATAAGGCCATGATAACAAACCTAGGTGAGAGACTCCTGGTCGCCGCGCACGTGCAATGTGAACGCTTACAACGTACAGTATGCGCCAGCAGCTTGCCACCAAGTTTTTATTCCTCGACGATTTTCATTGAAAATTTTCACCTGTTCAACACAGAATTTCAACGGCATATCACTTGAGGCTCCTAGATGTTTGGTCTTTCTGGCCTTGTGTCACCTGATGAGATACAACCCCGGATCGCTCCTTTTTTGCTCTGGGACAGGCAGACTAGCCCTCTTCGGAACAGCATACGGCGCAGCACAGACACAACCCGACGACACCTCATGCTTTTTGGTCTTCAAGATTCCGCTCATGTTATAGACGACGTCCATAAAGTAAGACAATGTCAAGCACTCCATATCACCCTTCTCGGAACAACGGAACTTGGAACATCTGCACATGGCCATGGGTATTTCAACTGGAATCCTCTTGAAGTCAATGTCTAGAGCAACGTCAAATGGACATGTGGACCTGTCCCCGATGTCCGGTAACCTTGGGTCGGGAAGGCAACGTTTCTCCTCACGTGGTGATCTGTGTCGCGTGAAGAGGTGATGCCACTGCCATGCAGACTCCGCGTTGCAGAAGGAAACAAATAGGACACAAATTGTTATAGCAGACTGTCGAGGCAGGGTTGGGGCAGCAACCATTCTGTCATGTGACTACAACCACGTGGTGACGACGAAAATGGAGACAGAAATCTTCGTCGTCTGTGTTCACAGGAACAATAATAATTACAGTCCGCGACATTGTCACGTTGTTGCACTCACTTTCGTTTTTATTTCTTTCCCATTTTTTATTTTATTTTAGTTTTTGAGGAATAGCAAGCCAGCTCTTTGTCTGGCTAACCGTTCCTTCTTCTCCTTTTCTTTTCATGAACATACCCCCTCCCCCCCGTAACTAAAAGAAACCAACGGCACGCTGCGTGTATATCGTCAAATCACAGATCAATGGAACAACATAAGCATTATACTTCTAACAGTCAAGGTTTCACATAAATAAATGATTTTTTGCTCCAAATATCCGAAGAACATGCAGTGACTCTTAGGAACGCGCATATAGGGACCGCTGAAGAGCGGCCAACGCTGTGCACCAGGCAGGGCCGGTGCTAGGGGTGTGCGGGGCCTGTTTCACACGATTAAGTGCATACTTGATATTTAAAAAAAAAGTAATCCCTGGTTGAGGGCTTCGTGAGCGGGGCCTATGCAAGCGCGGGGCATGAGGTGGTCGCCTTACTCGCCCCCATCCCCCCATCGCCGGCCGTGGCACCAGGGCACCCTATACTGCTAGTGTCCTCTCTTGTCATTTTTTTCGCCCAGGTCCTGAAATGCTGATGTAGTGTTTCCGGGTGGACTGCTCATTGATCACCCAGTGGATCTTGCAAGTGCATATAGCTCCACAGACATGGCACATATGCATGCAACCGGCACATACATGTAGCCGATCCCGTTGGGCTTCTGTGAAAACTGCAGGGAATGTTTTAGCTCCGTACACTTGTGGGTCCCGTTCACCATACACAGACGATCAGCAAAGCGACACCTTGCCATCGTAATATTCACTGGCCGTCTATTTTCATCCGTATTCACGTAGTAGTCGAAGGGACATTGAGCACGATCCTCCAGTCCGATAAAGTCCGACCTTAGATTGCACTCGGAGCACACACGGAGGAATAACCGCGTGCTTCGAGAGTTCTTCATAGTGCAAGAACCTCTCTTATCTGCGAGAACAAAAGAATCGCTAAGAATCTGGTGGCGTCCTACCTCTGAAGAACCTTTTAAGGGTGAAAAATACGGACAAGCAGAAGAACTTTAAAAAGTTCTTTCATGAACGGTTATTTTTCTGTGTGGCAACAGCCCCTGCAGACAACGCAAGACACAAAGAAGAAGAGGGCGGTCCGTAGATGCTAAATGCGCCGTTTAGTCGTAGGGCGACACAGAATGACCAGCTGTAGGCGCATAAGAAGTGAAAAAAGGACAGCCGTTTATCTGTTTTGTGATGCTGCATTATTCTGCATAATGCTTAATTTAAATGTGAAAGTTGCGAAGAAGCGATTGCGCATCTTGAAATTGTCTGCAGAGGAGCTCTAGTGCTCCTATCTATTAAACTGCGTCCTCCGTGGAACAATGAAATCATTACGGCGATAAGGTCGTCGGATGGGCGATAGGAAGCCTCATAGCGTTTGTCTATGGCAGTGTGCCCGTTTTCCTATCGCAAACGCCGCACGTAGAGGCAGCGGCTACGCGCCGAACCGCTCGTACGCTCCTCACTGATTTATGGCGAAACAGTGCCAATATTTCATATAACGGATAATACAGGACGGAATGGAAGACCTGAACAATCCCGGCATAGTCGGCAACAGCTGATTTAAGCTCTTTACTGCAAGCAAACGTCCGCCCGTAGGTCAACAAAGTAGTCCTACACTCTTTAAACAGAACTTCACCACATAGCACGCTGAAGGCCAACCATTGCGCAGAATGATACCGTTGTCACTCCTGATTTGTGGAAAGCAGGGGGAGTAAGCCTTTTTGTGACAATTATCAACAACAACGACTTTATTTTTAAGATGATGAATGGGGAGTTTCATCGCCTGGGGCGATGCTCTACCCCATTGCTGGCGGCGATGTAAAAATTATCATAAGCGCATAAGTGTCACAAAAAGGCGTACGCCTCCCGTTTCCAACAAATCCGGTGAGAGAACGACGGGATGACGGTTGGCTAGGGAGGGGGTATCGTGCTGTGTGGTGAAGTTCTGTTTTAAGAGTGTACGTGTTAACGGACTTAGAAAACGCCCTCCGGCTTGCCGAATATACCACTACACTCTTAAAAATGAACTTCGCCGCATAGCATGCCCCTTGCCAACCATCATCTCGTCTGCGTCGTCTGCCCTGATTTGTTAAAAACGGGAGGCGTACGCTTTTTTTGTGACACTTATGCTGTTCATAATTGTCACAGAAAAGGCGTACGCCTCCCGTTTTTTTACAAATCAGGGCAGATAACGATATCATTCGAGATCATGGTTGGCTAGGAGCGTGCAATTCGGTGAAGTTCATTTTTAAGAGTGTACAACTTGTACCCCGTCCCGTTGCTTATGGGAAGCCTGTCACAACCTACACTCTTAAAAATGAACTTCACCGCATAGCACGCTCCTAGCCAACCATAATCTCGAATGATATCGTTATCTGCCCTGATTTGTTGAAAACGGGAGGCGTACGCCTTTTTTGTGACAATTATGAACAGCATAAGTGTCACAAAAATGGCGTACACCTCCTATTTTCAACAAATCAGGGCAGATAACGATATCATTCGAGATGATGGTTGGCTAGGAGCGGTTCATTCAGGAGAAAGTTCATTTTTAAGAGTGTGTAGCAGACGACACAGATGGCGTGCGCCGTGCGCAGGCACATCGAGTCTTGCACGCCCCTCGTGTTACGCGCCAGCCTTTGACCATTCTACTCGGCCACCCTGATCGAGTTCAGTTGGCACCCAGCCGGCAATAAAGAACCTTCCGTTGCAGTCCTTTCTCTGACTCAACACTGGTGACCCGGACGTTCGCAACGTCCATGAACTACAACGTAGCACCCGGTGCAGGGCAGCCGTCCGCCGCCCCTGCCACCTCTTCCGCTATCGCTCCGCACCCCGAGGGTTCAACTGCTGCATCGACCCCTTCGACAGTGCAACATCTCGCCGTGCGCCTCCCGTCCTTCTGGCCGCAAAATCCGCAAGTCTGGTTCCTGCAAGTGGAGTGCCAGTTCGCGCTGGCTGGCATTACCAACCAAACCACGAAGTACCGCCACGTCGTGAGCGTCCTACCTCAGGATGTCGCTGCCCAGCTGGTCGACCTGCTTGCCACCCCCCCCACGCAGAACCCTTATGACACGCTGCGAACTGTTATTCTCGACCGGACCACAGCCTCCGAACGGCAAAGATTGCAACAGCTTTTGACAACCGAAGAGCTGGGCGACCGCCGGCCCAGCCAGCTTCTTCGCCACATGCAGTCGCTCCTTGGAGACAGGGCTCCATCTTTCGACCCTTCCCTTTTGAAGGAGCTATTCCTCCAACGACTTCCTGCCAATGTGCAGATGATACTAGCTACAGCTACCAGCCTTCCTCTTCCAGACTTGGCTGCTCATGCGGACAAAATCATGGAGGTTTCTTCTCCACACATCGCCGCCATCCCCGCTGCAGTTGGCGTGCAGCCAGCCCATACCCACTCCGTGCCGATCCCTTCTGGCGGCGATTCCCTTGCCAACTTGAGGGAAGATTTCATTCGCCTATCGGCCATGGTCGTCTCTGCCCTACAACAACCACGGGCACGCTCGCGGCGCAGAAGCTCCCGGCGCTTCCGTTCCCCCAGCAACAGACCCACTGCCCGCCCACCAAGTCATGCCCGCGACGGTTCCCCTGCTCTTGGCCTTTGTAGGTACCATCGCCGTTTCGGCGCAGAGGCCCGCCACTGCATTCTGCCTTGTACTTGGGAGGGAAACTCTTCCGGAGGCCGCTAACGGCTGCGGCCGTCTCCGTCCCGTTCAGCAGCCGATTATACTTCGTCGTCGATCAGACCTCTCGTACCCGCTTCCTGGTCGACACGGGGGCCGAGGTTAGCGTGCTCCCAGCCTCCGCGGCAGATAAGCGACGCAAGCCCATTTTTCACCTCACGGCTGTGAATAACACGGGAATCCCTGTCTTCCGGCAGCAGTCCGCCACTCTCAATTTAGGACTGCGCCGAAGTTTCGCTTGGTTATTCCAAGTCGCCGCCGTCGACCACGCGATATTGGGCGCTGATTTTCTTCAGCATTTTCGCCTAACAGTGGACATGGCACGGAAGCGACTGGTGGACACATCAACAAGCTTGTCTGTGCGCGCCTTTGATGCCCAGAAGACACCCATCAGCACTGCCACGGTGATCGGTGCCTTATCCTCTCCCTTCGCTGCGCTGCTGAAGGATTTTCCTTCATTAACTCAAGCGCCGGATTGGTCGAAGCCCGTGGCCCATGACGTAGTCCACCACATCCACACCTCCGGCGCCCCCGTCTTCGCCCGCCCACGTCGTCTGGCGCCCGAAAAATTGAAGATCGCACGTGCCGAATTCGACCATATGCTTGCAATGGGTGTCGCTCGTCCGTCTTCAAGCAGTTGGTCTTCGGCACTGCATATGGTGCCTAAGAAAACGGGCGACTGGCGCCCTTGCGGCGATTACCGTGCTTTGAATTTAGTCACCATTCCCGACCGCTACCCTCTGCCTCGCCTTCAGGACTTTACCGTGAACTTGCAAGGCGCCACCATCTTTAGCAAGATCGATCTCATGAAGGCGTACCATCAAATTCCGGTAGCCCCCGACGACGTCAAGAAAACCGCCATCACCACCCCGTTTGGACTGTTTGAGTTCCCGCGCATGCCTTTTGGCCTGCGCAATGCGGCTCAAACATTCCAGCGGTTCATCGACTGCGTCGTGCGCGGTCTGCCGTTCGTCTTCGCCTATATTGATGATCTGCTAGTCGCCAGCGCCACCCCTCAAGAGCATGAACATCACCTCCGTGTCCTGTTCGAACGTCTCGAAGCCCACGGAATAGTTGTCAACTCTCAGACGTGCGAGTTCGGGGTGCAAACGGTCGAGTTCCTTGGCCACAAGGTAACACCCGAAGGCATCTATCCGCTACCAGAAAAGGTCCAGGCAATTACGACGTTCCCGCAGCCTCACTCACTCCATCAGCTGCGGCGCTTTTTGGGCCTCGTTAACTTCTACAGGCGTTTTATCCAGCGCTGCGCCGAGACCCTTCGTCCACTCGAACAACTCCTTAAGTGCACGAAGTCACCGTCCAGCTCACTTCCTTGGACACCTGAAGTCGACGCAGCCTTTCAGCGAATCAAGACCGCCCTCGCACAGTGCACTATGCTGCACCATCCCAAGCATGACGCCCCCACAGTCCTCATGGTTGACGCATCGGGGACCGCTGTAGGCGCAGTTCTCCAGCAGAGGATCAGTGACGCTTGGCAGCCTATCGCATTTTTCTCCAAAGGCCTGAAGCCCCCCGAAACCAAATACAGCACTTTCGGACGGGAACTTATCGCGGCGTACTTGGCCGTTCGCCACTTTCGCCATTTTTTGGAAGGTCGCGCATTTACCATCCTGACGGACCACAAGCCCCTCACGCACGCCTTCCAGTCGGCCAGCAGTCGGTATTCTCCGAGAGAGATTCGCCACCTAGCATTCTTGGCTGAATTTTCGACCGACATCCAGCACGTTAGGGGGTCCCGCAACGGTCCTGCCGACGCCCTCAGTCGCATTTCCTCCATCCCAACAGTCACTGACCCCTCGTCGCCTGACGTCATAGCCGAAGCCCAAGCCCACGACGAGGAGCTCCGCCTTTTGCGCCTCCGCCCGAGCTCCTCGCTGAAGCTATTCGATTTCCCTGTACCCGGTTCTTCCCGCACCATTTGCTGCGACACCACGACGCCCCGGCCAAGACCCTTCGTCCCCGCCCACCTCCGACGGTCACTCTTTGCTGCGCTGCACAACCTGGCCCATCCTGGCATCCGTGCGTCTCAGCGCCTCGTAGCAGACCGCTATGTGTGGCCTTCCTTAAACAGCGACGTGCGAACCTGGGCACGTGCCTGCCTACGCTGTCAGCGATCGAAGACTCACCGCCACACTGTGACTCCACTAGGACGTTTCGCTCTCCCCGACGCCCGCTTCGACATGGTCCACCTGGACATAGTGGGACCGTTGCCCCCGTCCTCCGGCAATCGCTATCTCCTCACCGCCGTGGACCGTTACACTCGATGGCCAGAGGCGTTCCCCATGCCAGACATGTCAGCCGAAACTGTCGCCGCCACCTTCTTGTCTATGTGGATATCGCGTTTTGGCGTACCCTCCCAAATCACAACTGACCGGGGGCGGCAGTTCGAAAGCCAGCTCTTCACCGCTTTCGCTACCCTCCTCGGCACCACCAGGCTACGCACAACGTCATATCATCCTGCTTCTAATGGCATGGTGGAACGTTTACATCGCCACCTCAAAGCCGCGCTCATCGCCCACGAAGACAGAGATCACTGGGTCTCCCATCTCCCTCTCGTGCTCTTGGGTATTCGTGCCGCCCTTAAGCCGGACCTCGGATGCAGTTGCGCCGACCTCGTCTACGGCTGTTCACTCCGCCTCCCCGCAGAGTTCTTCAGCCCGTCGAAACCCGACATATCACCTTCGGCCCTCCTTCAGCGCCTTCATCGCTCTTTCAGCATTGTGCGGGCAACCCCGTCGAGAGCTGCATCCCACCATAGCCCCAACATCCCCCAAGACCTGCCTACGGCAACCCACGTGTTCCTGCGGACAGACTCGGTGCGCAAGTCCCTCTCTCCGCCTTACTCCGGACCGCATCCCGTCCTCGCCAGGAACGACAAAACGTACCGCATTTTGGTAAACGGGAAAGAGGATACCGTCTCGGTCGACCGGCTGAAACCGGCCTACCTCGAAAACCCCGGCATTGTCGCATCCTTTGCGCCCGGTCCCTCGTCGTCCGTCGCTCCCAACAGCCGCTCCTCTGCACCCGGCCGCTCTAAGCATGTCTCATGGTCGGACAGCCAGGGCTGTCTCCAGCGGGAGGGCCCTGTAGCAGACGACACAGATGGCGTGCGCCGTGCGCAGGCACATCGAGTCTTGCACGCCCCTCGTGTTACGCGCCAGCCTTTGACCATTCTACTCGGCCACCCTGATCGAGTTCAGTTGGCACCCAGCCGGCAATAAAGAACCTTCCGTTGCAGTCCTTTCTCTGACTCAACAAGTGTAAGAGGACACAGAGAAAAGTAGGGGAAGATAGTACAGCAATGGTCACCATACCACTTCGGGATAGGAGAAAACGCGAAGTCTGAAAAACTGCCTGCCACCCACCTGTACTGCTGCCCACAGCATACAGAGTTACATCGTCCCCGCACGCACAAGGACAGTGAGAAAACTATGTCAAAAACGTAGTATATATCTTCAGGTTACGTCATCAGAACGCACTGGAGACAGTAGGTAAGGCAAGACGTCCCGTTGCTGGTGCCTCCACAGGCAGAAAGAGAGCCGCTCCTCTGCGCAAGATACGCCCTAGCAGATTACCCATGCAGTACATATGCGAACAATGCAGTAAAACCAAAACAATCGAGTACGTCATATACAGTTTTGCCCATAGATAGGTAAGAAAAATGCTTCTTCCGAGAGCAGGTAAACTGATTCTTAGAAAAGTTATTTCTCCAGCTGAGGACGACCCGGACACCGGAAAGACACCTTCTGGAAACTGCAACATATAATATACTATGCCCTCGCGAAGTACCTTACATCAGTAACGGCAAAGTACTTTAAGTGCAGAACAAAGTACCACATTGTAAATGTTCTTCAAGTACAGTAAAAAGCACTAGACAAAGTATTACTCATTAAGTATAGGGTGTGTGCTCTAAAAGGTCGTATTGCCAACTGTAGGATGGGACAAGCGTTAGCTTGCACACATCACGCTTCAAAAATAGACCGCAAAATAGCAACCGCCTGAGATCCCTCAGAAGCCTTCATTGGGATCGCAAGCGCCACCTGTGGCACGCATGTGCTCATAGGAACTTATGGACACTATGGTCAGGAACTTATGGTCTCTAAAAGGTCAGCCATATTTTTGCGCGTGACGCGAAACCGCCTTGACGGACTGACTTCCGCTGCCACAGTGAAGAATTTTGTTCGTAGGTTTCTCTGGCATATATTCTTCACTGTGTGGAAGCGAAAGCCTGTCCGTCAAGTATAGTTATCGCGTCACGAGCGAAAATGTGACTGACCTTTTGGAGCACACACCCCGTACTTTGGCAACTTAGTTTGTATAACTTTGCGGTTCACTGTTTGTTAGTGCTCAAACGTCGTCATACCAGCACTGGACAGCTGTTTCGGCCTATTAGGGCCATCATCAGCAGTGCGGAGGCAGGCAAAGTTTGAGCGAGTGGCCTCAGAAGGTCACTGTTTTGTAGTTGTTTTGATGGTTTAGCAAACCTTAGCAAGCATTTTTGCAAAGTAGTTAGCTGCTTGTTCGTGAGTAAGAACTGAATCAGATGGCAGATTTTGCATTTACATGTACATATATGTAATCAGCTGTGCTGTGACTGTGCCAAGTAGTAATGGAAAAATCCCTAAAACAACATGAAGGTTCTGATAGCTTGTCAACGTTTCAAGACGATAGATTTTCTTCTAAAAAAAGGTCTCTCCAAAACGCAAAAATCATCTTTTCGTATTTTGTTTGAAGTCCCAACTGAGTACATGAGTATACAGGGTGTCCCAGAAAACGTGTCATTGAATTATAATAAAAAAACTACACCACCTAGAGTCGTGCGGTCAATGGCATTTGTTCTTACTGGGTTTTTGCCACCTCCTCGTGTGAATGTCGTGTAACGTAAATTTAATTATGTAAATTTTTGCGAGCTTAAGTCGGAAATTTGCCTAGTAAAGGTCACTTTTTTACCCCACCAATTTGAAGAGCGTGTCTAATTTAGTCAAATTAATGATAATTGACAAGGATAATCAGAAGCTATCCCATCGGAAAAAATAGCCGTACATCATGCTCTACGGAGGTCGCACAGAATAGCGCACGATGAATTTTTCAGCGCAATCTTTGTCAGTCCGACGAAAGGAGGTTGGAAACCCAGCCCTCCCCGACATCGCAGAAAGAGATAAAACAGGCACGGCTTATCACGTCCGACTTTCGCTGGGATAATGCTTTCCCTCTCCCAATTTTAGGAACTGTTACTTTTTCTACTATCACTCTGTGGGCTGGCTTCGGAACCTCCTTTCGTCGCACTGCGAGCGATTGCGCTCAAAAAGTCATCGCGCGCTATGGTCCGGTGCTCCGAAAAGCATGATATTCAGCTATTTTTTCCGATGGGATAGCTCGTGAGTATCACTGTGAATTATCATGAATTTGAGTGAATTCGGCACGCTCTTCATATTGGTGGGGTAAAAAAGTGACCTTTACTTGGCAAATTTCCGAGTTCAGTTCGCAAATATTTACATAATTAAACTTGGAGTACATGACATTCACATTAGGAGGTGGCAAAAACCTAATAAGAACAAATGCTGTTGACCGCATGATTCTAGGTGGCGTAGTTTTTTTATTATAATTTCTGGGACACCCTGTATACAGGAAAGTGCTATAGAAAAGTACTTAAAGTACTGTACAGAGTATGCAAGTTGGAATGTACGTAAAGTAGGACTTGAGTACTTGGTACTTCAGGTACTCCCGATCACTGACCTACCTGCTCTGAATTCTGGTCGTGTAATCTCGGCAATAGCCATCACCGCTATGACAGATAAGGAGGCCGATAATGTCTACGATGTACTCGGTGTTTACCTCGAAGCAGAGAGACGGTTGCTTGAAGTGCTAAGGAGTTGCTGGCTCCAGATTTCTGGATTCAAGATCTATACCTATTTTGCTTTCATTCATCCAACTGAGTCCGGCATGTGCCTGCTGCAACGTGGTCTGAGGACGAACTAACTTACTTACGACGACGAACTTAGTGGAATCGCTGGACACTACGCATCTAGACTTGCTCAAGGTAATGTGGTTTGGTTCTCTCCGATTCATGTTGCAATCCAAGTTACTACCACAAGTATAATCAGTGGCGTAGCCACGGGGGGGGGGGGCTAGGAAGGGGGGCTCGAGCCCCCCCTACCTGCCACGGACCGACCCACACAAAGCGTGCAAATCCGAGAACATAATATATTGGGGGGGGGGGGACCAGTGTGACGCTCGCGAAAGTTCTTGCAGTTCATGGCGTCTATCTAAGAAGCACTCTTGAATGGTTTTCAAAGTATGAGCTTTTCAAAATACTTCCAATCTCGTGACACCACCTCATTGGTCATGTCAGCTTATACATGTAATCGTATTGTGAACGTCCTTTTTTTAATCCTCAGTTTACAGTGTGCACAAGTATGTGTGTGTTGTCGACACAGGACCAGCGGGGGGGGGCGGAAGGAGTTTTCGTATCGAGCCCCCCCCCCCCCCCCCCCATACCTTGGAGGTCTGGCTACGCCACTGAGTATAATGTACAAGATTATGAATGGTTCAGAGCAGTATGGAAAGATTTGATGCCTTTAGTATTCAGAATTATACTTTTTTTTCTCGCGACGTGCCTGCACTCTTAAAAATGAACGTCACCAGAGCACACTCCTACCCAACACTCTTAGAAATGAACTTCACCGCAAAGCACGCTCCTAGCCAACCATAATCTCTTATGATTCCGGCCGCTTATGAAAACGGGAGGCGTACGCCTTTTTTGTGACAATTATGAACAGCATAAGTGTCACAGAAAAGGCGTACGCCTCCCGTTTTCAGCAAATCAGGGCAGATAAAGATATCATTCGAGATTATGGTAAGCTAGGAGCGTGCTATGTGGTGAAGTTCATTTTTAAGAGTGAACCATTATCTCGAGTGGCATCGTTCTTCCCCCTGAATTTCTGAAAACGGGGGGCGTACGCCATTTTTGTGGTATTATGCAGTTCATAATTGCCACTACAAATGGCGTACGCCCCCCCTTTTTTTCTTCAACTAGAGGTAGAGAACGTTGTCATTCGGGATGATGATATGCGATATGCTAGGAGCGTGCTATGAGGTGAAGCTCTGTTTTTAGAGTGCGGCTAGGCATGTGCACGCGCGTGCTTTTTTTCTTCTTTTTTTTTTCTAGGGGTCTTATGAGGTATAGGGTAACCATAACAATCAATTTCAATGTCTATCGCATAAAGGTCACGCTGTGTCACAGCCACGTTTTGCACGGACTAAAATATGACCAGATCAGCTATACACTCTTAAAAATGAACTTCACCGCATAGCACGCTCCTAGCAAACCATCATCTCAAATGATATCGTTATCTGCACTGATTTGTTGAAAACAGGGGGCGTACGCCTTTTTTGTGACACTTATGGTGTTCATAATTGTCACAAAAAAGGCGTACGCCTCCCGTTTTCAACAAATCAGGGCAGATAACGATATCATTTGAGATGACGGTTGGCTAGGAACGTGCTATGCGGTGAAGTTCATTTTTAAGAGTGTAGGCTGTGATGATACCTCGTACGTTTTAGTCAGTTCCTTGTCACGGAGAGTTATTTCCCAGAACATTAGAGGAAAGGGTACAGTTGAGCAAGCCAGGTTTAAAGCAAACGGTTTCGGCTTAGAGGTTTGATAGCACCGTTATAACGAGTTAAGAAGATTGGAGTGTCGGCACCGTAAAAGTTAACGGGGGTAGTCCGTGTACGCCGACAGTGGCTAATATCTCCCCTCTAGACCATCCTGCATTTTAAATGCCCATGAGCTGCAACTTGCTAAACGGCCGTCGGGACAGCATCGCTTGCGGTGATGTTTCCGGGCAGATTTCCCATTAAAAACTTGCTAAAAGTACTTTGCATACCCAGCAGTTTTCTTTATAAAGCGAAATCGTAATTTCGACAGCTCACGAACAAAAACGTTTTGATATGCTGCTTCAGTGTCAACAAAATCTCCCTCTTGAAATTATTGACCACTTGTTAGGAATATGCAGACATATACGTTGCCGTTGTATAAAGCTTTGCATGACTGGTGCACGAAGCTGGGGTCTATCGCCGTGTATGATTGCAAACAAGTGAATTAGAGGCTTCTGAAGACGCTGTGTAATTCTCTAAATGGCACCCTGCTGTGATGTCGTAAAAAATCGAAAGAAAAAAAAATGTCGTAACTATAATGAAATAATGAGTTAATTGAGGGCAACACAAAAAATCCCTTAATACCCCTGTCACATGGAGTTCGTTCAATGATAATCGAGACCAAAGACAATTGAACGCGCGCGTAGCGCGATCAAGTGTGAAACGTGTGAATCTGTGAGGCAGCATTGGATGCAGTGCTCTTTGAGGAGTTGACACGTTCGACGCTGGGCGATTGAACACTGCATTTGTGACGGGGGTCCGTATAGGGGACGTGTGTAGGGGATTTTTGCAAGACGGGTTGCAACAATATACAAGCGTTTCCATTGCGTATCCCAGTAAACCACAAATCTCCTTGGGATGTGCCAATAAAGTCACAAATGTCGCATACGTCCGGGACGTCCGGAGGACGTCACATGGATGTCTAAAAATTGATAAAAAGTTTGTCGCATTTTGAACGTCACAGGAATGTAAAAAAAATGAAGATTAAGTTTGTAGCATATATTGGATATCACAGGGACGTCAAATTGATGTAGAGAACGAGATTTTGGGATACTCTTGCTTTTCACCTTCATTTTGTCGTCTCATATGTTATTTCAGAAGCATTCTAGCGTCTCATTATGCAAACAAGCTATAACACAAATTGAGTAGCAACAGAAGGCACTAAGAACATTTATTTGCCCACGCTGTAACATTTTTTTTCTTTCTAGTTTGTACTGCTGGGAATTACTCGGTACGGTCTGCTTTGTAGGAAATGTTACCTCCATGAAGCACACTCTTCACGAGACGTTTTTTTTATACTGAATAGGTAGGAAGAAAATGGCGACACGGCGTCGACCAACTTACGTCGAAATCGAAGGCCTTCGTCTCACAGCAGACTACCGGCCAGAATTTGTGCAAGAAGCTTTACGGTTTATTCCAGAACCGGGTGACATATTCCTGGTCACCTATCCAAAGTGCGGAACGCACTGGCTGTCCCAAATCATTCAATTAATTCTGCACAAGGGAGAGTCTGCCGACAACTTCTTTCAGGCCCTGTCTTGGTCTCGCATACCGGAGTTCCTCGGAACGGACGTCCTCGAAGACGCGCCCCGACCACGTTTTATGAAGACGCATCTGCCATTTACTCGCCTAAACTTTAGCAACGTCGCAAAGTACGTGTACGTAACGAGGAATCCGTGGGATTGTTGCGTCTCTTTTTACCATCACACGAAGACCTTTCCCGCTTACCACTGCGAAGACGTCTCCTTCGACGACTACTTCGAGATGTTCATTAAAGGAGAGACAGACCACGGAGACTACTTCGATCACCTACTTTCAACGTACGCATTGAAGAACGAAAGCAACGTGTTCTTCCTAACATACGAGGACCTGAAGAAAGACACCAAGAAATGGGTTCTGAGGTTAGCGGGCTTCCTCGGCGACGAATACGCGCGAGCACTCCGGGACGAAAATGTACTTGGACAAGTTTTGGAGAAAAGTACCGTGAGTTACATGAAAACCGTGTACGAAATGAGCGAAAGTAACCTGACGAGGGCATTTGCGCAAGAAGAGTTACCGGAAGTGATCCGGAAGATCTGCGGGCAAGTCCTGACGTGGAAAGGGGACGGCGCTAGATTGGGCTTTGTGCGCAAAGGCGAAGTTGGTGGGTGTAAAGCCTATTTCAAGCCTGATCAGTGGCAGAGACTGTGGGAGAAGTTGAACGACCGCTTGGGTCACACGGACCTAATGAATTTGTGGGACTGGGACAGTCTTCGTTGTAACGCGGTCGCAAACGGAACAGCCAATTCTCTGGACAAATAAATTCGAGATGAATGTATCGCTTTCCCTGCTGCTCCTGTTGCGTGCTTTTGTTAGACGTGTACGTTTGGTTTCTAAATGTCATGAATTACGTGGGATTTATGATGGACGTTGGCCCTCCAACGATATTTAGAAGCTGCTCTGGCCTCTGTACTTCTCTGTTTATTTTTTTCTGTTTTTTCATTCGAGAAAAATTCTGCGAGGTCAGCAGAATGACACGGCCATAACGAACGTGGTGTAAGGAAAGGGAGACAGAAACCTTACTATGTATTTCAATGAGGAGCAAGCTTGGATGCACGGTATGAATTCTGAATGAAAAATTCTACAATACTCTACAATATTACATTACACAGTTTTATACACTACCTTCGACGTTGTATACAACGCCATAAAAGGTGCAGTGCCCAGCTAGTAAACCCTAGTTAAAACAAGCGGTAGAACTGTGTGTGTGTATGTGTGTGTGTGGGGGGGGGGGGGGCTAGAGCAATAAGATATCAACCGAATCCTCAGAAAGGTGGACAACTCCACGATACTTTTACAGACTGCGGCTGTCTTGAGCAGACAGGGTGCCACCGCGAACTAGAATAACTTTTCATGCTATCGTATTAGTAGTATAGGACAGAGCAGAATGCGCGAAATTGCGAGTTGGCGACATAACAACATATATACAGGGCATCCCAGAAAACGTGTCATTGAATTATAATAAAAAACTACACCACCTAGAATCATGCGGTCAACGGCATTTGCTCTTACTAGGTTTTTGCCACCTCCTCATGTGAATGTCGTGTAACGTAAGTTTAATTATGTAAATTTTTGCGAACTGAAGTCGGAAATTTGCCAAGTAAAGGTCACTGTTTACCCCACCAATGTGAAGAGCGTGTCTAATTCACTCAAATTAATGATAATTGATGGGGATATTCAAGGGCTATCCCATCAGAAAAAATAGCCGAACATCATGCTTTTCGTAGCACCGAACCAGAACGCGCGACGACTTTTTGAGCGCAATCGCTCTCAGTTCGACGAAAGGAGGTTCCAAACCCAGTCCACAGAGTGATAGTAGAAAAAGTGACCGTTCCTGAAATTGGGAGAGGGAAACTGCAATCCCAGCTAAAGTTGGACGCGATAAGCCATACCTGCGTTATCTCTTCCTGCATTGCAGGTGTGGGTTGGGCTTCCAACCTCCTTTCGTCGGACTGAAAAGGATTGCGCTGAAAAATTTGCCGCGCGCTACCTCCATAGAGCGTGATGTTCGGCTATTTTCTGATGGGATAGCCCTTGAATATCCCTGTCAATTATCATTAATTTGAGTGAATTAGACACGCTCTTCACATTGGTGGGGTAAAAAAGTGACCTTTACTTCGCAAACTTCCGACTTCAGTTCGCAAAAATTTACATAATTAAACTTACGTTACACGACATTCACATGAGGAGGTGGCAAAAACCTAGTAAGAACAAATGCCGTTGACCGCATGATCCTAGGTGGTGTAGTTTTTTATTGTAATTCAATTACACGTTTTCTGGGACACCCTGTATACCAACACGAATGAGCTGAAATGATGCTCAAGCACGGTCACCTGAGCATGAGTGAGCTGATGTTACGCTCCTGGCGAATGGGCGAACTTGATTGCCATTCACGCACCGTGAACTGAACATGAGCAAATCACGTTCATCCATGAGCACCAAGTATGAGCGGCGACATAGGACTGATGAGCAAATGAGCCCGAGTGAGCATGAATAAGCATGACTCAGGACTGGACTTAAGTGGTGAGCAGACAACGCCTAGTGGCTCAAAGAGATAAAGGCGCACAGCAAACAGTGAGCACCAGGCATGTGCTGTCTATATGGAGTAAGAACGACAGGGGGTGCAACTCCTTATAAAAGCAAGCGGCGGCGCGCGGAGATAGAGACAATATCGGAGAGAGTGAAAAGGCAGTTTCCGACGTCCCGCGACAGATGGCGCAGCACTGGAACTAGAAAATAGAAACGTATGGGAAAACCATGCACTCTTCGAGATTCACGGCAGCTTCCACTGTGCCTGACAGATATAAATCTAGTGAGAAGCGTGTATGATGGTCGTATTTACAACGCATATCCAGGTGCGAGCTGCTTGGCGTGCTTTCCTTTTCGCAGTCAACGAGGAACAAGACCAATTTGTTGGTTCAGATGAGCAGATGATGCGCCACGGCGACTGGCGGGCATGCCGAGGAGGGAAATGGAGGTCGGACACGAAGAACAGACAGAGCAGCCAATGACAGCCAAGCCGTAGCATCACGTGACAACAAGATTTTCCCGCTCTGCGCTACAGATGGTGCAGCACTCCAGTCCTCCTCTGTATCGGGTCGCGAAAGAGAGTGAATCATTCCTACTCCATCGGTGCTGCCTCACTTGACCCTCACACTGTCTCACTCTGAACCAATTACAGTCACATCAGCTCCACCATCCTCACATAAGCTTCACACACTTTGCAACCTTGGGATGCCAGAGCAGAAGAGCGAGAGGAAGAGCACCCTGAGATGTGGAGTAGCCAGAGGGGGAGGGTGGGGGTTTCGGGGGTACAAACCTCCTGAAATCGCACCTTTGGTAATGCATTTGCGAGAGGGAAATGAGGGTGAAATCCTCCCCCCCCATGTAAAGTCCCCATAGAACCGCCCCCAGAATATTTTTCTGGCTTTGCCACTGACCCTGAGAGCAGAGCAGCAGATGATCGAGAACGAGTCAGCAAACAGAACTGAGCAGCGAGTGAGTTACCATGGGTGAGCAAATGGAGAGCTCAGTGGGAGATGAGTGAGTATTATTGAGCAGGAGTCGTATTAAAGGGGCACTAAAGCACAAACGTTTATGCTCACCAAGCAAAAGAGGCTGTTACCTCCAGAGCAACAAAAAAAAGGAACAGGATCTATCCATTACATCATTCGTGAGTTATGAGAAAGAGAAACCGCAATTTACGCTTTCTCACTTTTTCTCCCTCGCAAGAGGACCGACAATGCAGAGTGGATTCTCATTGATCCCCTCAAACGATTTGGCCAATCATCGTGGGTGACAGTCTGAGGGGATCCAATCACAGGACTCTCTGCATTGTGGTGCTTTTTAAGAAGGGGAGAAGTAGGAAAGTGATAATGGCGATTTTGTTCGCGCGCAAATCACGGACGACGCAACGGAGGAATCCCATTGCTTTTATGTGGATGGCTCAATGTCAAGGCAACAGCATTTTCATTCCGCGAGGATGCATTTTTACAGTTCAGTGTCGCTTTAACAATAACACAACTAAGGGAAGGGGCACGGAAATCAATCAACCTGAAACAGGACAGAGGCATCCACAAAGAAAGCGATATCTTTACCCATGGCAATGCGGGTGTTTCACTTAAAGTGATAAAAAATTCTAACTGGCGACGTACTAGCTGGAGGATTGTGGGACTTTCGGCAATTACCTTCTGGAATCTTTTGCTGCCATTTAGGAAGGCTTTAGACAATTTTTAATTGAGGGAAATTAATTTTTTCTATCGAACTTCGAATATTGCCAAGCGAACCTCACTTTTTTTTAAAACAAATATGAAGCCCTCAACAGATAACCGCAGACCCAACAAAAACTATGCACAGTATAGCAACAGAAATAGTAGAACAAAATTAGAAAAAGCGCGCACGGAAGGGGCGGCGAGAGGAGGAAGTGTTCCTGCCTTTTGTTTTACGTTTCTTTCTCCCGCTTTGACCTCGATGCTGGTGACGACCGTCTTATCACAAAGAAAGCAAAACAAATGAAGGACACAGAGGACACTTCCTCCTCTCACCGCACATTTCGCGCGCGCTTTTTTGCGCAATAAAGCAAGCGGGGCTATAGCAGCACTTTTACGAAGTTTTGTCGACTATTTCTGTTGCTATACTGTGCATAGTTTTTGTTGGGTCTGGGTTATCCGTAGAGGACTTCATATTTCTACAAAAAAAGTGAGGTTCGCTTGGCAAATTTCAAAGTTCCATTGAAAACTAAATTATCCTCAATTAAAAATTGTCCAAAGCCTTCATAACTGGCGGCAAAAAATTCCAGAAGGTAATTGCCGAAAGTCCCACAATCCTCCGGTGAGTACGTCACCAGTTTTTTATCACTTTAGGTAAAAGAACCTGTAGGTTGAAAAAAGATGTACGTACACATACTGTGGTCATGAACAGAATGGAAATTGAACGCGTTTCACAATTACCGCAGCTTTCAATTCTCATAGAACCCGAAAAAGTATCAAGGCGCCATCCAAACACAACTTGACAATGTAATACAACTGAGTTACCATGTTGCACAGATCAGACATCCGCGCAAGGGGCGGATCCAGACACTCAGTTTGGGGGGGGGGGCGGTTTCGTTGTCGAAGCGCGTGGTGGGAGAGAGAGTAACCTAAAGTTTAACATGATTTCAAGGGCGATCCAGTAACTTGTCTTAACCTAACACTAAAGACCCACATCGGACATCTACACGGACTAGCCACTTTCAGGTAGCCACACGTTCGAGTAGACGTCCAACTTTGTTTTGTGTCGAAGTGTATTTTGAACCCGTTGTTTTTATTGTATAGGATCATGATGAATGTGATAGAAGCTGATGAAAATAATGAGGATGATGGGCGGTTGTGGGGGAATTACTCGGTGATGGAAGTGAAACCTTCCAAACCTTCCAGGAGAGAGCGACAGCTTCTCCGGAAGGCTATCTTCCTGCACCCGAGGTGCACGTACTGGGGATGCGGTAGAAGAAGTTTAGAGTTTTTCTAAATCCTGCACCGCGAAGCAACTGTGGCTATGAGCGAACGGCAGGACAGTCTCGAGGTACAACACTCCTGCTACCACGATTGTCTTACCCCGACGCTCGTCCGTGTGGGCGAGCGCCAGGCCGTAGCCGATGATCGAGCCAGTCGCAGCTCATAACGAGAGCAGAGTGACCCCACGCTCCATTGTGGAGTAAAGTACCATTAAAACAATTGACCACCACGTCCCTTATTGTCTTTGTTGACACAGGGTACCTCGATATTTCGACGCAAGGTGACTACAGCGGTCATATTGAAATTATCTGCAGTAGAATGTTCTATTGCAGAGAATTTTAATACAAGTGTCTGCTCTCGGACAAGAAACACACGCAGAACTTCAACACAGCACTCTGGCCATTGTAAAGTCTGTAATGGTGAAGGCTGCAATGGTTGGCTGCATTGCCAACCATTGCAAAGGTTGACAATGCGAAAAGCGGGGGGCGTACGCCTTTTTGTGGCAATTATCGTAACTGCATGAGTGCCACAAAAAAGCGCATGCCTCCCGTTTTATACAAATCAGGGGGAGAACGATGGCATTGGGAATGATGGTTGGCTACTGACTACTAAAGCGCTACTTCGGTACATACAGAGTGCTGCGACGAATAGGAGAGCTTGACTACGAAGTACTCCCTGAACGTACTCCTCACTTCTTCTTGGCGGCCCACGTCCTGAAATTATTCGCTCGTACACCTCAAGAAGTACTATTCACAATAGCTTGGGCTTCACGGAACCAGAGGACTATTGGAAACTCCCTTGCCCAAAGGTGTAACCAGGGAAAAATTGGCGACTCCATCGCACGGCGGTTCCCCCGAAGATTTCGGACCAGAGGAATATCGCCGACTACCACGCAAAGAGGACACCCCAACCCCGCTGCTCCAGGGCATCCATAGGCTACACCCTAGCCTGGACCGGCCTCCGAAGGTGCCGCGAAGAACATCCAGCGTCACCGACGAAGGGCCTCCACGGCGTCGAGATCCGCGTTTAGGAATGGGGCAATCGGCAGTGCCACACTTCTTGTTTGATAACGACGGCATCACGCGGCCGACATCAAGAGAAAGTATAATCGGCGCTTTGTGAACTTTCTTGAGCAATGTGTCTGTCGCGCGAGCTATTTACGCGATGCTATGACTGACGCCATGCTATGACTGATGCGCACGCATTGACTGACGCCAAAACGTTGACGACGCGCGCGGTCTCTTCTCGATTATTTCTTGTTGGGTATAAAATGATTGTAAGCCCATAGCCGGACCATTCGAAGAGTCAAGTATGCTCTTGTCCTTATCTCAGCAATTAGTTGAATAAAGCGTTCGTCAGTTGTTCATCAAGTCGTCATCTCTGCTTCATCCGTGACAATAGGTAATTCTGTCTAGGTATGAGCGTGTCATCCTGTGAAGCTCTCTTACAAAAGTGTACGTCATTAGGAATTATTAAAATGCCAGAGTCTTTGTATAATGTCCTCTACCACCCGGCTTTTACCAGTCATGCAGTTGTTGATCGTTCGATAACGACACTGCTGCGATATTCTTTGAGGTATTTGCAATAGTGGCCGAGTTAGAGTCATTTTTACACCTTAAAGCCATCCAAAGGCTTCCAGTTGATATTAGAGACAGGAGTAGATTTAGTGACGGCTCTGATAAATCCAGAAATGATTTGCTTTTACATGCATAGTATACAAAATATATGCCATGGTCTCATGTGATTTTGATTTGCTGAGATAGATTAGATCTGGAGTGATTTCATTCTTATTTCGTCATCATCCTGGGAACGGCAATCTGTCTTCTACATCATCTGCATTCGGAATCAAGCTTCAAGGTTTCTTTTATTAGTGTCAAGCGAAGAATACAAGATTCAATTGGACCGTGAGGGCGAGCCCTGTAATGCCCTTGGATGTTCGTTGCTAAAATGAGGATTCGATGTATCCGATTTGTATCGTCAATATATACCATCAAGTTTATATCATCAACACACATAATATGACACAGGTGAGTTCGATACCGTAAAGTACGCTGATCAACAAGACGACACCCGCAGAAACTCTGTTGACAACCACTACAGAATCTCAACCGCACAGCATGCCATAGCGCAACATCCCATCCCGCAACATCTCGCAACATCCCATAACTTCGAATTACATTATTCTATGTTGTACTGATTTGTTGAAAACAGGAGGCGTACACCGTTTGCGACAATTATGCAACTGCGTTAATTGCCACAAAAAGCCGTGCTCCCAAATCAGTAGATAACGGTATGATTCTGTGCAATGGTTGGAGCACAGCTACGCAGTAAAGTTCTGTCTTCAGAGTGTAGTGTATAATGGGGTTTTATTTCTTCGGTTACAACGTGGGGAAGGGGGTTGGGGGGGTTATACGCACGTTCGGTATATTGTGAACTGTGCCAAACCCAAAACAGATAAGCGTATTATTTGTTTGTACAATACAAAGACGTTCGACACCTACGTCTCTAGACATTCACGTGTTTCGTCAGGCGGACCTTCTTGGATCGTTCAACAACATGATCAAATTGTGTGACTGCGAGCGCCGTCGCGACATTCATTGTCAACACTTTGTCGGCTGGCGAGGACCCATCGGTGGCTTTCCTCATTGTCATAAGTGTCCTTGAGCTGCTTAACCAACGACAACCCACCCCATTCCAGCAATTGACAAGACAGAACGACAATTATCGTGACTCGCCTCTATCTTCTTTCATATAAAACAAACGACATCTTCCAACACACTGCTCTCTTCCTTCACAACAACCAGAGTGTCCTTACCCACCAAGCAGAAATGGTCTGCCAGCGAGCTGTGCCGTTCGTGCTTTTGATTTCAGCGATACTGAGTACCACATTCGAGCCCGTAACAACTGCAGAGATCTTTCATGCCGTCCTATCGGGAACAGAGACCCCGACATCAGGAAGAGGATCTTCCCCTTCCATCTGTCGGGCAAAGCCGGACAGTATTGCCCTGGCTGGTCGTTCCATGTGTCCTTTCCTGTACGCAATCGACACGGACACAAGTCGGAAGCCAGTCAATATCACCGTTGCAAGATGCCGCTGTGCAAGGCACCTCTGCTCTGATTTTGGGTCCTACGAGTGCACCGAACTCTCATATCCGATGGTCGTGAAGAAGAAGCAAGGACGGAGATGGGTAGACCACCTCCAAGTTGTCTCTGTCGGCTGTGTTTGTGCTTTACCGCGCAGCCGTCGGGCCGTCAGCGGCAGCTACATCCGGCCAGTAGATGACCTGGAAGTCAGCACTGGTCCAGCGATAGCATATGTTTAGAGGGGCTGCATGACTGGAAGACTTCATATATTCGGATGCAAAGAACGGAAATATGTACGCCCTTGTATGTACAGAATTTGTTGCTGTCCTTGCAGTTTGTCTCGTTGTGTCGTCGCCTGCATTTAGACTACAGAGCACGAGTGCTTGTCGGTGCCAGTGATAATTCGTGGTCCGGCTGTAGCAGTTAGAGATGCGAAGCCCCGAAAAAAAAAAACCCGGAAATTTTGGGGAAAAAAACAGTTCTTTTTTCGTTTTTTTTCCTCGTCTCCGGAAAAATAGCCCAAAATTTACGGGCGACAAAATTCAAAAATGTAAATTTTCGTGCCTTTGATGCGTTCCAACCCGCCAACAGTGCCTTAGGTGCCTGTAATCCGCCACCAACCACCAACTTAGAGCTCCGCCTGGCTGCTCCAACCGATCGCCATCGCTTTCACATAATGTCTGAGTTCTGGTCGGTGTGGACGAGTTGTTCCAAATCTTCTTCCAATTCTGTCTGAAATTCATTTATTCAAATTTTTCGGAAAAAAGAACCGTTTTTTTCGAGCGATTCAAAATTTCCGGAAATTTTGCATCTCTAGTAGCAGTAGCGTGTCCGGAGATGTGCCTTACCATATATTTCTTAACGAATACAAAGTAGACGCACATATAACAATGCGCATATGTATACATATACAGCTTTCGTAAGTGTAAAAGCGAAATAAACGATACAAATCTCTAATGTGGGTGACGTGCCGTCGTCACGCGGCAATGGTGTTGCTGTCTTTGCTTCTTGGTCATTTCCTCTATACGTTACCGTAATGCGAGTAATGAACTCGAATACTGTCTGCTTATAAACAACGCGGAAATAGCAGAGTCATACCACAATTAGGGACGACACAGACACGCAAGTTTCAAACGTCCAGAAATTAACGAATTCAAACAACTCAGGGAAAAGAGGTGCTGACTCCAGAAGACCCAGGTTCGATTCCTGGTGTCATCACTTCTTTCCCCTGGTTTGTTTGAAATTGAATTCATTGTCTGCTTGTTTCGCGTGCCGCGAATCAGGCTGTGGGTATTAATTTGAAAATGAACTTTGCAACAATAGGTGAACGCCAAGAGGCAAAAATTTTATCTCTATATACCCTGTTTGCGCACAGAGGAATATAAACTAGGTACGTAATCTTATCACACATAAGCGAACGACGGGTGCAGTTAGATGTGTTGTTTTGACCACGCCACGTTGGCCGTCGAAAAGATAATAATTCGGGGTTTTGCGTCACGAGGCAACTGTGAGCGACGCCACAGTGGTCGGTTCTGTGGATTAATTTTGCCCAACTGGGGGTTCTTTAACGTGCGCCGAGATCTCAACACATATAACGTCCCTCCGCGCAAGAGGGCGTGCCTGAGCCACTTGTACCCTTCCACCAAGTTGCCACCGTCCTCGGCCGCGTTTGAATCCGCGATCTCGGGATCTGTAGGCAGACACACTACCGACTGAGCCACCGAGGCCGGTCCGTCGGTAAGAACAAACAACTTCATCGTTGAGGAGTTCCATCGCACGGGGCGATACTCTACCCCGTTGCCGACGGACTATATGATAATGAGCGACACCAGTGTCTGAACCGAGACAAAAAGAGAGGAAAGTAAAATAGATGGTACACTCTTACAACAGAGCTTCACCGCACAGCACGCAGCTAGCCAACGATCATACCGAATGGCATCGTTCCCTCACCTGGTTTGTTGAAAACGGTAGGCCTACGCCTTTTTGTGACACCTACGCAGTTATGCGAATTGTTACAAAAGGCGGACGCCCGCGCCTCCTACAAATCAAGAGTGATAGACATACCACTCCCTGAAGCCCCCGGCTCCAGCCCTTTCCGTCTAGTCTACGGCCGGGATCCTCTGAGTGCCGTCAACTGGCTCGATACCGGACCTACGAGCGCCAAGGGCATGCTAAACGCTGCTACGACGAGAGCAGACTTGTGCGTAACGCGTTACTAGTAATTGCGTTACTTGTAATCAATTACCGTTTTGAGTAATTTTTCGAGTAATCAATTACTTTACTGTCAAAGCAATTTTTCGAGTAATCAATTACTTTTCTGAGTAATCGATTACTCAGTAACCGATTACTTTTCTGGCAGAGATTAGCTTATCTTTCAGATGTTCTGCCCCAAGTCAAGCCCCTGGTGCCTTCAGCCTTTGTTGGGCTGTTCTACTATAGCAAGCGGAGGTCATTGTAATAACGCTCTGGAATTTCAGAGTCTCTCTCCTGGGTCTCTCTCCATGGTACCTGAAGCTTTAGAGGTTTAGTGAGTCATGGGGAAGTTCCAAGCAATGCTCTTCCACAATCGGGTCAACGTCTTCCCGGGCGTACAGATCTCCTTGTCCTACGTGTTTTTGTTTGTCTTGTTATTTCAGCTGTTCCGCTGTTGAACCTTTTTTTTTTTTTCTGAGGCACACAAAGACGGTTATAATTTGCGTGAATGCAGAGTAACGGCCGAAGTAACGCGTTACTTTTCTACTCGTTACTCAATTACATTTGAAGGCGAGTAATTAGTAATGGTAATCAATTACTTTTTCCACAGAAGTAACGGTAACGGTAATCAATTACTTTTTTCGAGTAAGGGGCACAAGTCTGGACGAGAGTCACCGCGATGTGAGCTTTGAAGTCGGCGACCAAGTCTGGCTCTGGGTTCCCCTTCGCAAATCGGGCTTGTGCGAAAAGTTCGTTTCCCGCTACATCGGTCCACACCACATCGTCAAGCGCGTTTCAGACATCAATTACGTCGTCGAACCTATTACCGTTCGTTGACCGTCGTCATCGGGGAATGGAGACTGCCCACGTCACGCGGATTAAGCCCTTCGTACCTGCCTAGCATAGAAATCATAAGCAGAGGCTAGAAGCAAAGGTGGCGCCGGCTCTGCGTCAAAACGAGGAATGCGCCATATTGTGGCGGCCAGTGTTGCCATGCGCCAGTGCTGTCTGCGCGCTGTCGTTGGCAGCTCGGTTTCAATGGTGAATATTGTTACTGTAATCAATTTACGAGGAAATAAATGTGCAGTAAGCATAAAATAAACATGAAGTAAGTAAAACTGTGGCCTTCCCGGGCTGTAATCACCTGTTCTAGAAAGTAAAGGCGGCCTTTAGTGCAAGGGGAAGCTAGCAGAGATTCGGTTCCGGAATTGCCGGCAGCCGGCCGCGGATATCGACTAAAGCTAATTACGCGGAGTGCGACTTTGACGCTCACTGCATCACAAGAAACAATGCGGCTGAAACAACTGACCAGACACCCTTGACTAGAGCGTTGGAACATGTGGAATTAGGGGAAACGCCGACGGAGTAATGAAACGATTGAAAGACTGGTTTGACCCTGGGGATGGTAATTCTGGCGGTCCCTCCTTTGTGGGACTGCCGCCACAGCCGAAAAATATTTGTCTCTCCCGGAAGAGCCTCGTAAGCGCACAAACAAACATACCGCCTCAGGTGCATTCGGTCGTCGCTAAAGACATGGGGCCCTGACACCACAGAGATCATAAGGATGATTCCTTATGATTTCTATGCCCGTCACTCTTACGTTAAACTTTTGGGTGCGGCGACTTGTTTTCTTTTCTGTTTACACAATTAATACACGTTGAAAAGACAACATATCAAAAAAGGGGAGTGTCACTGGAATAGCAAAGACAGCAGAAGATTACATAATGTGAATTGGAATGATTTACGGGCTCGGCGCCCCCGGGGAATGGTACCTCACAGCACAAGCTCGCCGAGAATTCTTTGGGGCTCTGACTTTCTTTCTTTTTAATGTAATGGCCTGCTTCCTGGAGATGTGGATTACAGTTTTGAAGCCAGTGCAAGGAAGCTTCCCAGGCCGCAGGATCGTGGTGAATATTGTTCTTCAATGTACCCCGGCAATACCCACTATTCCCACTGTTGTTGTCATGTCAGCATTTCTTCATTTGTAATAAGGTGTTTGGTGTTGGCTGGTGGACTTAAGAATCTTGCTGCACTGTATCTGGAGTTTTGCTTCCCGAATTGTGTTAGTGCTTCGAGCACAAATCATGCCCATGTCATGCGCGCTTCCAAAGTGTCACACAAGACTCCATATCTGGAGTATCTTTGCACAGGTGAGTGTCATTATTCACTAACATTCCCTAACACCTTTATTGGAGACATACAAATATTTCTATTCATAGGCGATGGAAATTGTTGAGGTGCCATAGGTCGTACTTCTGTCAATATTACAGGTTTCCCCACCATGACCCCATACTTTTGAGACAGTGGTTTCAAAGTGTATCTGAGCAGTCTTTCCAACCTTCTCAAACTCAAAGGATATGTTCCAAACACTTCGAGCCCTCATGCTCTTACTTTAGCCACAACAAGAAATGGCTGAAGCCAGGTGCTATCCCCACTATTTTCTCCTGGAAACAGGACAGCAGCACGGTAGTATACTAATTTCATTTTGTGATGCAGAGTGTTCAATACACACTTTCGGGGTATTGGCAGCGTTTGCAACTGGTCGGAGGTCCATGATGTTCATTCTACACTTGTCCATGAAATATGCAGGAATGACACTCGAACAAGATGTGGTACATTACAATTTATTTCATATGCAAAAAGTGGTATGGCCTTTGAATAACAAGACAGATGAAAGCAAATAATGGAGCAAGAATGAGGTCGTGTACACACACGATGCCTGTCGAGAAAATAATTACATACATTTGTTTTCTTACTTACTTACATAATTACATCTTGTCACCTCTGGCAGGAGTAGGCAGTAATAATCAAGATTTTTATTATAGTACAAGTAAGTAACAGTTCCAGAAAAGTACTAATGTCAGATATATGCAATAGCTATGACTGAGGTGTAACTAACGTGTAAGTTCAAAATCAATACCTCAATTTCGAGCATTATACAGTGAATGCTCTTTCAGTCAAACGTCACATTAGCTGAAACTTATGGTCAACTCAAACACACCATGGTGCACAGGGGTATTCACTCTGTTGTAGAGTGCAGTCCACTAGTCGAATTACTGCTTTGCTCAAACAAGAAGTGCTGGTGACTGGCTGTTGCAGTTACTAAACGTTTACTGTAGCACACAGTAAACTGCACCTAAGAAATAGGTATTACAATGAATAAGCAAATACTGAAAACTGTTTAGTTGTACTGTGGTACAAAGCTTTGCTATTAATGCTTGGCTCCACACTCTGGTGGTACCTTCTTCTGAAGGTGATGAAGCGCTTTCACCTGTTTACGAGGCACGGTGCCACATTCATGTCATTCCAGAGCAGATGACTGCAGTGTCCACAGCCTGTGAAATTATGATTTAAAAAATTGTGAAAATGAGAAAGCGCAAGCAACAGATTTGAAAACACAGTCTCTACATGCATATACGTGCGGTGAAATTCCTTCAAGTCAAAATGAATTGAGCAGAAGTCTGTTTTGGTTAATCACATTGTCATGAACAATGTAGCATAACTCTACCATAAAGTCCACTACATAGATCAAGAACATCTATTGGACCACTACAGCTCTGAGCCCGAACATATCATCTCAGTGGTGATAGTGATCATGAAGCGGTTCCTGCTGTTGAGGCTGTACGAACTGTCCCGCAAGATAACAGAGAAATCCCAGAAGGCCTACATCATGAGCAAGCTGACAAAACAAGTGCTCTTCATGAACCAGTGAGGCGGAGGTCACGACAAGACCAATAAACTAGTTCAACCAGTCATGTTCGTTACATGTGCAAATTCTCCTTTAATATTTAGGCACCAAGCGTCCTACGTTTACTCAAAATTTATGCTACAACAGCACCTATTAAGGGCTCCCATTTTCCTGTGTCTGTGCGTCTGCTTAGTGAAGAACGTCGAGCTCAATGGAGGTCACATATCAACCCAGATCACCGGTCATGCATTTTTCAATATGACAGAGTACCTTACAATATCTAAACTTCTTGTACAGACCAAGTTATATCGGTACAACGCACTGAAAATTTGAGTATTGACGTTCCACCCCCGTAAGAAATTACGCAGCGTACCAGCGTACACGTTTACAGACAGTATTTGTCATGCTAGCACAACCTGCGGTTGAAACAGGTATACCAGACCTTGTATCGCCAACTGTAGGTATACGAGACCTGACATAAAAGGCTAGCATGACGTTGCAGCGTACAATATTTAGGGAGGCACATTCGGGAGGCAGAAAAACGAATACGCACCTGCACCCTGCACCAGCTGCATTTTTTTTTTTTTGTGGATTGGCTTGGTTATCTGGCGCTCATGCACTTCCGGTCGGCTTCAGCTACTACAATATGGCGAAGCCTGCGCTTTGCCGTTGAGGTGAATATGTGTGCCACTTGGAATTCAACCTCATCCTACGATGTTCACAATGATTACCTCGTGTAGAATCAGGGCCGGCAATAGTGTGTGTGTGGGGGGGGGGGGGAGTAAGTGGACATATTTGTCTTTGAAGCGGGACAATCACGGCAATGCAACGATCAAGCAGCGTTCCGTTTACATTTCTACAGTTCCTCTGTTCCTACAGTTCCTACCACCTCTCTTCTCTGTGCCACATTCCTTATTCACAAAGGCATTATTGAATGAGTATTTTCTGTATTTTTTTTTTCTCAGCTCAGACACCTTCTGTTCATAGATTTTGAACAGACACCTTCTGCTCATAGAAACGTAAATTTCTGATGATTCTTGATTTTCTGTAATTGGGTGACACGGGTTGGTTTAGGTATTAGTTCCTCGACAATTTCAAACACTCTGAATGTATTAACATGTATTAACATGTATCGCTACATATCCGAAAATGGAAAATACTGATCTCCGCGGGAACGACATCAGTTGATTTTCAGAACATATAATAAATCTCAGTGTGTCTCTATGTGCGAAACTTATTCACACCAAAGAATTCCAAGGATACCTTAACGTGTCGCACACAAGCTGCATTCACACACTACAAGCAGCGTGGAACGGGATGTATAACGAAATCCAAACGTAACCAGAAACTCAAAATACTGTAGCGAAAATTTTGCCACCTTCTTGTAATGTGCCAAAACGGGAGAATCATCGACTGACATTTTCCTTCCTGGACATTAAGGCGCTACCTCTAGCATACATTAAAAACAAAACATCACTGCCAATTCCTAGGCAGAACCCTGCACTGACTTCAAGCGCGCCCCGTTTTCAGCAGTTTATCAAGTTTATCAGCGTGACACACCAGCACGTGCACATCTTTCTTTCCCTAGAATTTGCGCCGTACTGCTTCAATTTCGCCTACCGCAGGTACTCTGGGGTTCTCCACGTTGCTCTTTGCACATAGGGCCACGTGACCACGAGGGCGCGCGCAGCGTGAGCGAGCCGAGCCCTTCGTAGCCACCTGTCGGCAGGCCCGTCGGCACGACCCGTTTGCAACCGCCGTTCAACACACCAGTCCTTCTAGCTCACCATAGTTGAGGAGGAAAGTCCCTCCGTTCAACTCCTTTGCTCTCTCCCATTTTCCTCCTCAGGCCTTCGCTTCTAGTCTCGCTTTATGATTTCTATGCTGCCTAGAGTTCCTCCTGCAGTCGCCAGGTTGGCGCCTTTTTCGCCCGTGGAAGCTGTGGGCACGACTCATCGCCATCGCCGGACCCGCGCTGGAACTTCATTCGAATTGAACGCTTTCACCGCCATCTCCGGAATAAACCTTTCTTCCCTCTGCTCTCCCGAGCCGTCTTCACACTACACTCTTAAAAATGAACTTCACCGCATAGCACGCTCCTAGCCAACCATTATCTCGAATGATATCGTTATCTGCCCTGATTTGTTGAAAACAGGGGGCACACGCCTTTTCTGTGACAATTATGAACAGCATAAGTGTCACAGAAATGGCGTACGCCCCCTGTTTTCAACAAATCAGGGCAGATAACGATATCATTCGAGATAATGGTTGGCTAGGAGCGTGCTATGCGGTGAAGTTCATTTTTAAGAGTGTATGTACACTGTCAAAACAGAACTTCACCACATAGCACGTTCCTAGCCAACCACCATACCAAATGGTATCATTCTGTGTCATGATTCGTTCAAAACAGGAGGAGGAGCCTATCTGGGACAAGCATAATGTGTCCCAAATAGGCGCCTCCTCCCATTTTCAGCAGATAAGGACACAGAGTGATATCATTCGGAATAAGGGTTGGCTAGGAGCGTGGTATGTGGTGAAGTTCTGTTTTAACAGCGTACAATGGTTGGTCTTCAGCGTGCTTTGTGGTGAAGTTCTTTTTTATGACCGTATACTGCTTGCGACGCGGTTGTCTGGAAACGCCTGTTATGGTTCTGCATATTTCCTTGGTCGCCCTCGGAAATGTTGCTCCAATATTTTATTGTACTCTCCAAAAAGGGAGTGATATATGTGGCAAGGAAAGGAGTTCAAGTACACCCTTTTTTTAAAGAGTGCACGTGCTTTTACTCAAAATAAATGATCTTGCAGCACCTGAATATTTGAGATGGGATATACCACAGGGTGCTGACTTCAGACAAGTATGTCGCAAGCAGTACAAGGGAAGACCTAGTTCAAGGCGACAAAAGTTCAAGACAAACAACAACGAATGGAGAGCGGAGGAGGTTCATCGCCAGAGGCGATACTCTACCCCATTGCTGGTGGGGATGCGGGGAATAAAATAATGAGCCCATTTACAGTAACGATCGAAGTCCGATGATGTCCAGAAATGTCAAAAGAGCTTTGAGCGCAGAGCGTTGCTGGGCTGGACTAGGCCAGGGACCAAGCAATTTGGATAAGGAGAAGGGGCGAGAGTCCAGCTGACTAAGAGACTCGGAGAGTGCGGTTCGGGAAGGTTGGTAGTGGGGGCAATGAAGAAGAATGTGCTCCAGATCCTCAAGGGCACTACAGTGGCGGTAGGTGGGAGAGTCAACTTGTCTCAGGCGGTAACGCCACTGAGCTGTAAAGGCCACATCGAGTCGCATTCGGTGGCTTAATGCAGCATCTTGACGAGAGGTGTTTCGAGGCGATTCCATCAGACGAAGGGAACAAGTCAACGAAAGGAACATCAACGAAGTCAACAGACGAAGGGAAAGAAATAAGCGACTCTTCGTTATCAATGCAGTTCAGCGCACCATTCGACTAGCTCGCACGACTGCGAACCCCCTGCCAGGCACATAAAGGTGGACCATTTTGAAACACACCGCAATCAGCAATGCAACAATGCGCATGAGCTGTGAATAGAGGAGGAGGAGGGGGTCCCTGTGGAGATGGAACAGCAGGAAGATAGAGGAGTTATATAATATGGCCACTTGAACTTTGCCGATATCTGCAAGTAGAAATTGCCGAAAATCGCTGGGAAAACCGCAGATAGAAGTTGCTCCCAATATTTAGCATGACATTTGATCCAACACTCTAAAAACAGAACTTCATCGCATAGCACGCTGTGCGCAAACCAGTGCCAAGAATGATAGGGTTATCGCTTGTGATTGGAAGACAGAGGGAGGCGTACGCCTTTTTGTGGCAATTTTCGTATATCTAAATTGCCACAAAAATGCGTACGCTCTTCGAATCAGAGGCGATAACCGTATCAATCGTGGCAATGGTTGGCGCACAGCGTGCTATACGGTGAAATTCTGTTTTTAGAGTGAACGGACGGACGCTGTACCCACAAGCTCAAGCACGAAATCCGCTGTGAGCAGTCATGGTTAGTCATGGAATGGAACTATATATAAGGATGTTTCAGTTTAATCCCCGGGATAAATAATTCGTGAACGGGTGCACCAATCGAAGAACCTTCTTTTTTACAAGTATCTGCCCGATACCACCTACAAGCTGCGCACCGTGTGAGTGAGGGGGGGGGGGGCGCTCATTATTTAAATAAAAATTCAAATGAGTTTCGTGAAAAAATGTAACTTTTAAACCAGGGCGCTATCGGCATCAAAATGGGTACTACCCCTTTTGGGACCTTCAGTGGACACCTTTTAGAGAAAAATCTGCCACCGAAGCGGGTCATTTGTTGCAGTAATTAGTTTGTTTCGGTTTACATATTTTTGTCGCGGCTGGTCGCGGCGAAGCGCAAAAGGGCGTAATTCACTGGTGTAAATCATTGTTGTAGGGACGTAATTCATTGGTGGACAACTGAGTGGAAGAGCGTCCTTTCGCGCTTCACCGCGACCAGCCGCGACAAAATATGCAAACCGAAACCAATTAATTACTGCAACAAATGACCCGCTTGCGTGGCAGATTTTTCACTAAAAGGTGTCCACTGAAGGTCCCAAAAGGGGTAGTACCCATTCTAATACCGACGGCGCCCTGCTTTAGAAATAAGGTTTTTTGACGAAACTCATTTGCATTTTTATTTAAATAATGAGCGCTTCCCACTCATTCACACGGTACACAGCTTGTAGGCGGTATCGGACAGATACTTGCAAAAAAGGAAGTACTTCGATTGGTGCACCGGTTCGCGAATTATTTAGCCCGGAGATTTAACTGAAACACCCGGTATATAGCTACACCAACCGTTACCGTGACAACAAAACACGTAACATAACAAAAATGCCGAATCAATGTAACTCTAAAGAAACCTTGTTTTTGCAGTTGTACTGTCCTACATAACGCTTAAAAAAAAAGAACTTCAGCGCATAACACGCTAACCATCATCCCGAATGACATTGTTCTCCCTCATTTGCTGATTTGCTGGAAGGAAGCAGGAGCGCCAGTAAATTTGTCGGCACAGTTCCCCTAGAAGTCGGCCCAGGACGCACATATCCCCAGGGCGTCAGTCGTGACGTTGCCCACATACGTGAGGCCGACAACGGCAAGCCCTTTCACCATCACCACCACCACCACCACCACCAGTAAATTTGTGAGAATTATTTTTGTGCTCATAAAAAAAAAAGGGGGGGGAGGCGTACGTCTCTCGTTTTCAGCAAATCAGGGGAGAGAACGATGCCGTTAGAGTCGATGGTTGGCTGAGAGCGAGCTATGCAATTCAGATCATTTTTAAGAGTGTATCACAGTCATACCGTGTCATAAACAGAGGATTTCCCCAGGGGCCTTAACATTACCGTGGAGTCTAGAAGACTCGACAAAACGACGCCAGGGAACTGCATGACGTGTGGGAAATATTGCCATACCCAAGTAACTTTGTTATAGTTACTTTATTTTAAAATTACTTTAGGCGGCAACTAGTCATTCATAAGCTATGAAGACGGTTATAACTGGGTTTCGCGTTTTCGGTTCTAATCGAAAAACATACGCCGGGTAAATTTTCCCTCATTCGGTTTTAATCGAAAAACATCGAATACAGAGGAACATTCCAGGAACCATGACAGATAAACTGCTGCACAAGCCCAGCTTAAAGGGACTATGAAATTTCCCGAACCCCCATACTTTTTTTCGATTGAAACCGTTCTTCCCGCAGAGAAACTAATATGCCACAAATTTTTCCGGACGAAATCGCTCCACTCTGCGAGGAGCGCGCGCTGGAAATGTCTCTTCCGCGTTCCTCCTCTCCCGCGCATATTTCCCTGCCGATGGTGTAACTGTACGGACCGCTCTTCGGTTCCCCGTTACGTCACCGGTGTTGCACAATGGCAAGTAATGCCGCGAGCTCGCGCTGTGGCTGCCGCCACTGCCGAAACCTGCCGACCGCGCGAAAGCTGCTGTCATGGAGATTTCCACTCCCGATGAACGCATACGCGGGATCCTACGGCGCATGCTCCTGGCGGGATTCCTCGGCTCAGCAACACGTCACGATGACGTGTTGCTGAGCCGGCCGTGGTCGCGTCAAGTTAAACCCGTTGTGTCTCCGCTCGGCAGACGTCACGGCGCGGCGCCAGCTGTCCTCCCTTCGCCGCTCCGTTTAAATTCGCTCCCGAGAAATCCGCTCGCGCGACGAAAGTAAAATTTCGGTTCTAGACTCAGAAAAATGTCTTCTTTCGAACGAAACGAAGAAAAAAATCGTTTCATGGTCCCTTTAAGATTCCAACATGCCAAGCAGGCTATCCCTTATTACTCTTCTTTTGGTATTTGCTCAGGTTGGATGACCTGCGATGACCACATTGAGGTCAATCCTTTTGTCCGCTGGGTTGGTCCGGGACGTGGTACGGGACGTGGTTAGGGACGTGACTTCAAGTAGAATCTCGGTCAACAGCCTTTAATTGTTTAGTGGAGAGGTTACGACAGGACATACACCTGCACTTTCCTCGTACGGCGGTCCTGTCTTTCCGCGGCACCCGAGATGGGAAGAAAAAGGAAGAGAGCCTCGGACTACGTTTGCGAAAATCAAGATTTTTAACTCTCAGGCAAGGAAGATGTTGTCGTATGCAAGTATTGTCGCGTGACAGTTTATGTGGGCCGTGGAAGAGGTGCGGCGCGCATATCGGAGCACGTGCAATCGCGGCGCCACGTGAATCTGGAGAATCTTCGTAACGAACAGGGTGAGCAAACGCCTTCCGGTCATTTCTTGCAGCACTTACAGATCTGGTACTTAAGAAACTGGCAAATCGTATTGGTGGTTTTTGTTAAGGCTGCGTTAGACGCGCACAGCACTGAAATTACATTGTAATTGCTATTCGCAAGTAACTGTCGGGTAAACCATGTACACGCAAGGAAAAATGTCGAAAAACTCCGATTTCGCCAAAATCAATAAACATCGTAAAAAACAAGCGAAATCCGCCCAAAAATAAACATCGAAAACGCGGAAGCCTAGAAGGTACATTTGTAAAGAACTAACTATGGGTTCAGGTTCAGGTTGTGCCTTTCTCCTTTAAATCGGGGCAGGTCTCCTCAATGGATCCACTGGCACTAAAAAATAAAAACAATAAAATAGGACACTGGTCAGTTTTGGTATGGTGGTCGTCGATGGGCTTGACGCAGGAGGCTTCTTGTCTGTTTCTCCCAGTTGGTGAGGTGGCGCTTCGTTCCTTCGATCATGTTGCCGATGTCGCTCTCGCCTGTTCTGTTTGTGGGAGTGTTGAGTCCAAGTGCGGTGGCGACATCTTCGCACTCTGGGCGGGTGTTTCTGGTGGCTGCGCATCGAAACAAGACGTGCTCTAGATCTTCTTGTTCCTCACCGCATAGGATGCATTTTTGGTCGTTCTGGGGTCCGAACAGCTCTGCCAGCCGTTTACGTGTCAGGAGGGCGCCAGTCCTTGCTTGAAATATCAGACCGCTTTGGTGGTCACCGTTGTGGTAGGCTGAGGGCGATGGTTCTTCCTTGTGTTGATGGTATAATTTAATGCTTTGTTTTTTGCTTGTTCGTTGTCTCCAGTAGTCCTTTTCGATTTGGCTCATTTCCTTGTGTATCGTCTTGTTCCATTCTGTTGCGGTTTTTGCTTTGTGTCGGCTTGTTCCCTTACTGTATTTGGAGTCGATACGTCCCATTCGTTTTGTCCATTCCGTTTTCACGCCTTTGTACCAAATATGGTGGAATATTTTCTTTGCTATTCTGTTTGGAGGCAGATGAATAAGTCTTCCCAGATATCGTGTTTTGGACCTTGCCTTGTTTTGGACCGGTACTCGAAAGTAGACCAGCCGATCTCTCCATCTATTGCTACATTCGCTGTGGCCAGGTTTCCGCCCAATATCCACTTCCCTATTTCTCTCTGTTGACGTTCCAATGCTGCCATAGTTGCAGAGTCGTAGCATAGGGCCTCGTTTGCGTATGTTGCCTGTGGAACTGCTACGGTTTTCCAAAGAATTCTCCCTATACGACGTATGTATTGTAGGAGTGCCGGGCCAAGTGCCATGTGTGGCCTTTCTTTTTGTTTGCAGCGGTGATCAAATTCTTTTTGTGGCTTTCCAGGTAGTCTGTGTTGTTTTCGAGGAGTACGCCGAGGTATTTGTATTGGTCAGTTTTAGTGATCTCGAAATTTTGTATTGAGAAGGTCAGTTCGCTTGTGTTGTTGGTGTTGCTCTTCCCGATCTTCATCCACTTTGTTTTTTCCCTACTAAATTTCATCCCTTTCAATGTCGCTTCTTCTGTGCATATATTCAGCAGGTCCTGGAGGTCATTCGGCGATTTTGCAAGGAGCAGGACGTCATCCGCGAAAGCGATGACAGGGATGCTTGTTGTCTCTTGGTTGCCTCTTGTGTCCACTGTTGTTAACTCTATTCATCTGTTGCTGGCTTCTAACTTTTCGAGTAGCTCGTTCAGGAACAAGTTGAACAGGGTGGGTGAGAGTGGGCATCCTTGTTTCAGACCGATCCGTTGGTTGATTTCCTTCGATTTGAAGTCTTCTAGGTGGTATGTGGTGGTGCAGTCCGTGTACATGTTTCGCACCAGTTTGAGCACCTCCGTGGGTATGCCCATTTTTTGTAGTGTCGCCCATAATGTGCGGTGTGGGACCGCGTCATATGCCTTCTCCAAGTCTAGGAAAGCTAGGTACATGTCCTCTACTGTCTTTAGCGTCAGTTCGATGAGTTGGGTGATTATGAATAAATTGTCGCTTCCTCGTCTGTCTTTCCTGAACCCATTTTGGCTTTCGTTTAGTGCGTCGTCATATGTTCTCGCTATTCTGTCGTTGATGATTGCTGAGAATAGTTTGGCTATGTTGCTTTGTAGAGTGATTGGGCGATACGAGTTTAGTTCTTCTTTAGGCTTGCCTTGCTCTTTATATAGGAGCTTGACTGTGCTGCGCTTCCATTCTTCGGGAATTACTTGCGTCTCTAGGATGGTGTTAAAGACTTCTCGCAGGACTTCCCTCGATTGTGGTTCTAAGGCCTTCAGAAATTCATTTGGTATCCCGTCTGGGCCAGTTGCCTTTCATTTTGCTAGTTTCTTTATATGTCTCGTTAGTTCCACATCTGTTATTGGGTAGAGTATCTCGACCTGTCCCGTTTGGGGTTGGCCGGGTGGCTGTTGGTAATTTCCTTGGTTGCTCAGGCTTGTTCTTCTCAGGAGACCTTTCTGCTGCTGCTCATAGAAGTTAGTCATGAATTTTTCGATCTCGCTTCTTGATCTGAGCATTTCTCGTCTCTCAGGGTTATATAGTTCGATCTTTGTTATTGCCTGCTCCTCCTGGTGTGTCATATTTTCTATGTATTTCCAGAATTTCTTCCCATTTTTTTCCCTGCTGTAATTATATCCTCCTCTATATTGGCGTGGTATTGTCGTACTTTTGTGGCTATTATTTGCTTAGTTCGACTCTGTTGGTCTTCGTAGGCTTGTTTTTCCACTTGGCTGTCTGCATTTTTCTTTGCTGCTCGTCGCCATATTTTGCATAGCCTTTTCCTGTCGGCTATCGCGTCCGCTACCTCCTCATCGAATCATGGCTTCTGACCGTTTCTGGGTTGGCCTCCCCGTGTTTTCCCTAGTGTTTGTGTTGCTGCGGCTTCCGTTTGATGTATGAAGTTCCCGTAGTTTGGACTCTCTGCTTCCTTTACTTTTTCTTCGAAATTTGCGGCGAAGCCGCGGATGTCCTCTTCGTTCCTTATCTTCCATCTTGGTTCCCGTTTGCGGCCGTGGTGGTTCCGCTGGGCCGTTCTGTTGCTCATCGTAGTTGTTATTTTGATCCTGTTGTGGTCGCTCCCACAACTCAATTCCTGGTCCTCGTCTATGTGGACTTCTTGGATAGTGAAGGGGGCTCGCAGCCATCGCTGGCAGCATAGCGCATAATCTATGCTCGTCTGTTGAGCTCCTCTAGTCCAGGTAACGCGCCCCGTGCACTTGTTGTGTAAATTTAGGATGTCTAAGTCGTGTCTTTTGGCTATTTTCCGCAGGTGTTCCGACCTGTTTTCCTTGCCGTCTAATTCGGTGATGTGACAGTTGAAGTCTCCCACCACCATCAGTGGGGCGTCCGGTCTTGCTTGTGTAATTTCTGTTATGTCTTCAAGGATGCACTGGGTTATGTTTTGGTTCCACTCGGGCTTCTCCCCTGCTGTTGCCATGTACACAATCCCAACATTAACAACGTATTGCTGGAATACTTTGAATTCTGCCCACATGTGTTCCTTGCATTTTCTTTGTGATATCAGCTCTACGCTTTCTTTGCGGTACATGAAACCAACTCCTCCTCCTTTCTTCTCTGATTTTTCCCTATTTGTTCCGATCCAGCCCCACTTCTGTTCAAACAAAGGCTTTTCTTGGTTTCGTAGGTGCGTCTCCGACACTGCGTATATGTGGATGTCTTCTTTTTCGGCGTTCCATTCCAATTCTATCCACTTCACTCTGTTCCCTCTTGTAGGTTTATAATAGCGATTTTTAAGTATTTTGTGCTACTGCGGTGCCGGTTTCTTTTCCTGTGTCGTGTCAGTACCGACTTGTGTACGGTCCTCGTTGAGGGCTGGGCATCCATGGGGGTCGTTGCCATCTGGCTGTCCGTCGAGGGGGCTCTGGCATCCTGTCGTGGAAATACTCGTTGGGTGGGACAGAGTAGAGTTTGCTGGGCTCTTGGTTCCTTCTCAGTGCATATCTTTGTTCCTCTAAAAAAATGTCGACCTTTTCGGCAATTTGGTGGGCGACAACTTCACTGCCTTCGGGTGAAAAGTGGATATCCACGATACCTGATGCCATTGTTCTTCTAAGCCTATGGTAGCTGTTTAGGAAGTGCATGCGAGGATTTTGTTGGCATGCTGCCTGGATGTCCCTGTTCACCGTCCTTATCCTGTTTTGGGTTTCTGGACCTCTCTCTCTTGTGTACGGTATGGAACAGGTTCCCATTGTGTGGTTCGGGTGATTGAAGAGCCAGTCTGTCGCTTTACTGAGCAGACTTGTTGAGATTTCTTTTGGTTCTGTCTCGTTTAGTGTGTCGTTTAGACCTGCCATCAATATCACGAGCCTCTCTTCTTGTTCACGGTGAGTGTCATTTTCCAGTTCTTGGAATATGTCTTCCACTGTGGCCCCGGGCAGCGCGGTTATGGTAACCCGCCTGTCATTCGCTATCTTCCTTAAGAGCGGTCGTTTTACGCGGTTTAGGTTTGAATCGCCGATGACTGTTATCTTCTTAAACGCGTGGGGGGTTGTCCCATCGTTTCCCTGCGGCTGGTCTTTGAAAGAGCTCTCTTTCGCCGTGTTTCGAATGGTGACCCCGTTTTGGGGAGGGCGTTCCTGGATTTGCTCTGCTTGGTGACTGTCCCTCTTTGTGTCTTCTGGCTGGCGGAGGTCGTTAGGCGATGGTTTGCGACCCACTTCATTCTGGAGTTTGCTTCCCTTTCCGGCATCCCGACCCAGATTTGCCTTGTGCGCGTAGGTGGTTCTTCGTTCGCCATTTTCAACCGCGTTTCCTTGCTTCTGCGTTTCGCTTGCCTGTGCTTCTATGCTCGTCTCTAGCGTGATGTGTACTATTTCTTCCGCTGTTTTTACTGACTCGCGTAAATGTGCACTTTCTTTTTCTAGTTCTTGTACTCGGTGCGTGAGCTGGTTGATCATCTCCACTTGTTGCATGTTTATGTTCGTTAACTGTTCGATTTTTTCTTCTAGGCCTTTGATGGCTGCTTCGGATTTTTCCGCGTGTGCCAGGTTGCTGTCGATGGCTGACACGAGTTTTTCGAATTTAGTGCATATCTGACACGTGTAAGGCTCTTCAGATTCTTCTGCTTCGCCATAGTCTTTGAAGCATGTTTCTTCAACATACATCCACCTTACGCATTCATCGCACTGGATCATGTTTTCTGATTTCAACTTCGCTCTGACTTTGGGCTTCCCCATCGTGTCAGAAATAATCAAGTAGAATTGGAACGACTAACCTGATTTGAACTGCGCGCGGTCCTTCGCTGCGTGGTCTCACCGTCTCTCCGTCTATGGGCACCGTGCACTAGCGAGAGGACGCTGCGGTCGCTTGATCGACAGCGCCACCCGTGGCGATTTCGCGCGTAACGGTCTGGTACTGACGCCGTATCGGCGCCTTCGCGTATGTAGCTTTGGTGCGTACGGGTGCTTTCCCGCATTTTATATATCGGCTTTGGGGCTTTGGACTCATTAACCCGTAAGACTACTTGTGTGGAAGTGGTTTGTCACGTAAAATGTATGCGATGGGGAAGCCTTTTGCACGTGGAACATTATATGTGTCTATGCACAATGTGTGACACAGTGTGTAGCGCAGACAAGCGTGTAGTATTCGTGGCCCGTATTTACGTGAAGTTAAGTGCATATTTATCCGCAAGGAACTACCAATTATAGACTACACATCAGAGACTAGCTACGTCCAGTACCTGCGCTATGAGGACGGAAATCTCGCACTGAAGAATTCGCAATAATACAGTCAACAACAAATTGGAATATACATTACGAAGATAGCGGAAAAAAACGTTCTCGTTTCTTTCTTATGCATAATCCGTTAACGTGATGATGCTCTGTAAGGATAAGTTCCTTAGTCAAATTATTCCCAATCTTGCATCGCTCAAGTCGGGGGATTCCCTTTTAGCTCTTTGTGCCTGCATTTGATGCACAGTCATAGTAATAAAAATCAATCAGTCAATCAAGATTGTTTCAGGATATAAATAAGGCGTGTTTTTGTTTGAAACTGGATATGTAATGATGTTTTATTAGTGCTAAACAACGACCACAGCGGCCTTAGTATAGGTGAACATAGCGCATCAGACACATTGTCGCAAATTGCAACATAGAAGAAGCCAGAAATATCACGCAAAAGAAACACAAAGCATAAACTATGTTAAAAATTAAAAAAAATGTCAATAATTAAGAAGAAACAGTGAAGTTGGTGTTCGACAGACACATGATTACTTTTGTGTGTGTGCGCGGACGAATAGGAAGGAGCAAAGAACCACTTGTAAACCGAGATCACAAGATTTGGCAACGATAATAAGATCATAGGGACAGAATGCACCTACATAAAATGATGACGGCTTGCGAAACGCAGCTCGGGGAGGACAAATAACTCCCTGTGTTCGCATGCAAGCTTTATATTAAAGGAAGACGAGGTCCAAGTCCAGTCTTCGCCGACACGCCGCAAAATTAGGGTCCGAGTAAAAGAGATAAATACTGTACGACATATGGCAGACACTAATTTTAGCCAAGCTCCACGATGTTCATTGGTCATTCATTGGTGTATTTCGCAACTTTTTCACGTCATTTGCTGTGCTATAAGTCCGCATCGTGATGCTCAACTGGTCATTGACAAATATACTAAATGCAAGGAATGAGTTCCAAGTTTGAAACAACGGATTTGAGCGGCACGTTGGGTGGATTGCCGTGAAAGCGCTCTCTCAAATACGTGATCGGCGGGGCGATACAGCGAGAAGGACGAAAACTTTACGGCAAGTTCCCTCTCTTTCACAGTAACTTGGTTGTCGTGGCAGATTACCGCATAGAATTAGTTTCCATTTTGTCTTCTCCTTTGACTTTCTATGCAGGCAGCTTCAAATCGCTCTTTTCGAACGGCGAAACTAGGACAGCACTGCTAGACGCTGCTGGCTGGTACCATGGCATTACGCCGCGTTTCCCCTCGAGGGGCCGCTGCCGTCGATAGAAAACTCTAGCGCACGGTGCCCATAGTTACTGTAAAAAGTAACAAGGCAAAGTTAGAAGCTACTTGTAATTTAGTTACTAACCCAAGACTGGCTACGAGTATACTCATCGTCATGGAAACAAAGACACGATTATATTTAGACGATTTAATTTTTTTCACGTATTGCGCGTACATTCTACTCTTTCTGCGCTGCAAACATGGCAGCGTTGATTCGTGTACGACTTCCTTGTCACGCCCATTGACCACAGCGTGTAACTTTCTAAATAACGCTTAATTAATTGCTTTCTTCCTTCTCCTTCTTCAGCTTCATCCTTATATCCTTGATCATCTTCTTGTGTCTGTTGATTTCCTCTTCGTGCTTCTTAATCAGTAGTTCGTGATGTTTCAGCTCTTCTTCCGAGTACTTCTTCAGGAAATGAAGCTGAGCTGTCATCTGTAACGTGTTGCAAGGACTCCGTGAACTTTGGGCTCATAACCTTGGGTTTAAGTATTTATTTACCAATTTCTTAAAGTACTCTTCTTCACGCGCCGCTTCCATTTTCCCAAAGGCTCCACCAGCCTCGCGAACAGTACCTCCTGCGCCACCGCCCTATCAAACACAAGAAAGATCGGAACAAAAGCTCAAAGTACGAGTACAAATGACGTTCAACACGCTATGCAAGTATACGCCTGTCATCTGCGCAGCTCCCCTGTCTCCCTCTTTCACAGTCGTTCCGTCTTTCTTCGTGGAGCGACTTCATTGGTTCCTCTCCCAAATAAGGGGCAACATTTCAGTGTGAGGCGCACGTACACTCTTAAAACAGAACTTCACTGCATAGCACACTCTTACACTCTTAAAAATGAACTTCACCACATTGCACGCTCCTAGCCAACCATCATCCCGAATGACAACGTTCTCGCCCCTGATTTGTTGAAAACGGGAGGAGGAGCCTATTTTGTGCCGTGCATAATGGTCACAAAATAGGCTCCTCCTCCCGTTTTCAACAAATCAGGGGCGAGAACGTTGTCATTCGGGACGATGGTTGGCTAGGAGCGTGCTATGTGGTGAAGTTCATTTCTAAGAGTGTAGCCAACCTGTATCCCGAATGACATCATCCCGCCCATGAGGCGTCCACCTTTTTTATGACGCTTATGCAGTTACGGTAATTGTCACAGAAGGCGTACGCCCCTCGCTTTTCACAAATCAGGAGTGGGAACGGCATCATTCTTTGCAATGGTTGGCCTTCAACGTGCTATGTGGCGAAGTTCGGTTTTAATAGTGTAGTTTGTTTTGTCGGCTAACTCAGCAAGTCGGCCCTACATAAAACAGAACTTCACCGCATAGCAGCCAACCATCCTGCAGCCTCCTGCAGCCAACCATCATCCCGAATGTCTCTCCCCACCTCTCCCCTGATTTGTTGAAAACAGGAGGCGTACGCCTTTTTTGTGACACTTATGCAGTACATAATTGGCTTTTTGGCATAATTGGCTGTGCTTTCTCTCTCTCTCCCTCTACCCCAAATACGGGTGGAGGCGAGAAGGAGCGCTTCGTCGTAGAGCGAGCTGATCTGAAAGACTGAGGAGAGAATCCTGAGGGAGACTGTTCACAGAATCTCCCCGCCTAAGAGGAACGTGGGAGAAGTGACGTCACACTTCATTCTGCGCGCTGAACCAATGGAAATTCACAGCCATTTGTCAGTTTGTCAGTCATTCACAGCCAAGTTTGTTCACCAGGGGAGAGCATGAACGTTATTCGGGGAAATGGCTCCTATCCAATGGTTTATTACATAGAATTGCAATGACGGAAGGGAGTGAGTGTCCTTATTGCAGTTACGCCAGAACAGCTTAACGTATAGTTAACGTCACGTGTCTAAAGTTGAAGTAACACTGCACCCCCTCTGTAGGGCGTCCACACGGAAAAATGTTAGGGAGGTGTCGCCAAACAGTAGAGTAGACGATTTCATTCGAGATTGTGGTTGGCTAGAGGAGGATGGAGCTAAACGACACACGCACACACACTACACTAAACTACACTACGCTACGCTACACTACACTAGATCATCAGGGAGGACATCACGGGGGATAGGACTGACAAATGGCATAACCAGGTTTCTGCGGCGACTGCCGATAGTACCGTGGGACTTCTGTGTTGTAGCCTCAGTATAATTACTTTCCAGCACGAAACGTACCCGTTCCGTGAGATGGCGTCCGAAAATGTAACGGTACACACAGAAGGGCTAGAAAGTTCATAAACAGTGTGCGTCTGAAGGCACGTTACTTACGCGCCCGGCACCGCTGCCCAGTTCACCTGAGCCGTGGGAATGAGAGGTCGCAGAGCGAATGCTGTGGAGAGAAACAGGTGTCGTTCTTCATAGTTGAATAAACCTGAGCTTGGGCACCATAGGAAGAACGACAGACACACACACGGGGAGCTCTGTCTGTCGTTCTTCGAAATGCCCAAGCTCAGGCCTCTTCAGCTATGCGATTTATCCACCAGCTTGCCCGCACTTATGCTGTATTATAGAGTGTCGTGTCTCTTAAAGGGGCACTAAAATTCAAAAACAACTTGCTTTCAAATGAAAGTTCGTGTTTCAATCAGTATAACGCAAGCGAAATTTGTTCACACAGCGCTACCATTTAGAAGAAAAACGCAGTGGAAACAGAGCCGTCTTTGGCGGTACGAATGGGATCCCCAGGAGGCAAAGGTTGGCGGCATGGCATCCAATGAGACAGCAGGAGAAGCGCGCGCATACCTATCGTGGCCGTGTGGATTTGGAACGATTCCGATCGTAGTGTTCCGTATATGCGCGGCATGATGCGCACTGCTGCATTTTTCAAAACCGATTCACTAAATTGTAGCCCACAACAGTTCTCCCGAATGTTCCACTGACAACATTTATCTTCACGTCCTTCGGACAGCGGCGCCACTCCGCTCCGCAACGCGCACTATATTTTTCACAGAGACTGCTCCATGACGTGGCACGCGCAGCACGGACTAAAAACACCGATGCATGAGCTGAAACGACGAAAGATGAAAGTCACTGAAAAGGTTAGCCAGCTGTAGGGATCGAACCCACATCTTCTGGATTGCCGGTCCAGGGCTCTACCAATTGAGCTAAGCTAACACGCCTCTCCAGTGACTTTCGGGGTGCGTCATCTAAAGGGACGACAAACCAGCCACTCACTCTCACTCACCCTCCTTTCACTCTTACATTGTTGCTCACTCATACACACATTCATACGACGGAAATCGACGCAAGCGGCACCTGTTGAACAAGAGATAAACTGATGTTCTGAAGCTGGAACAACATAGAAGGGACAAATACAAACAAAGCCTCAAATTGCCTAAGAAATCAACGATGAAAGATGAAAGTCACTGAAAAGGTTAGCCAGCTGTAGGGATCGAACCCACATCTTCTGGATTGCCGGTCCAGGGCTCTACCAATTGAGCTAAGCTAACATGCCTCTCCAGTGACTTTCGGGGTGCGTCATCTCTTGTTCAACAGGTGACGTTTATCTCTTGTTCAACAGGTGCCGCTTGCGTCGATTTCCGTCGTATGAATGTGTGTATGAGTGAGCAAAAATGTAAGAGTGAAAGGAGGGTGAGTGAGAGTGAGTGGCTGGTTTGTCGTCCCTTTAGATGACGCACCCCGAAAGTCACTGGAGAGGCGTGTTAGCTTAGCTCAATTGGTAGAGCCCTGGACCGGCAATCCAGAAGATGTGGGTTCGATTCCTACAGCTGGCTAACCTTTTCAGTGACTTTCATCTTTCATCGTTGATTTCTTAGGCAATTTGAGGCTTTGTTTGTATTTGTCCCTTCTATGTTGTTCCAGCCTCAGAACATCAGTTTATCTCTGAAACGACGTTCACGGCTTAGCGCCGAAGCAGGAAAGAGTCCGGTGTAATTTCGATTGTAGCTCCGTAACGGAACCAAAGTTTTGAATTATGATAACAAGTACGAAATTAACGTAGCGTGTAACGTAAGTTGAAGTGAACTTGTTTTTGCATTTAGTGGCCCCTTAACGAAACAACACTTAAACGGGCCACAAAGCAGACGACAGGCAGTTTATCATGATGTAGGAAAAGCAAGAGGCACGGATAAAAAAAAAGGGGGGGCAACACGCACACACAGATCCTCCTTGACGACGTACTTTAATATCTTGTTGCTCGTAAACCCTGCCCAAAAAGTTACAAATGCGACAGAGAACGCTGAATATTTTCTAAACTGCGAGCAAAATTTAGGTAGGCCTCTTTCCGTTTACAAAGAAAAGACGCCATTGTTGTGTGGGCAACCACACGAACGCGACTCCCGATTGCCGTATGTAATTGCAGATTGATTCAGGTGTTGTCGAATTGTAATTTCTGGCAAACTGTGTCAAATTATTCTCATTGTCCCGGACTGTCTGTTAATTTGTTTTGCCCACACCGGCCATGTGACGTCACCCGCGGAAACTGGTCTTATAGACCAGTTGGTCTTATAGACCAACTGGTCTACCAAACTGGTCCAAACTGGTCCAAACTGGTCTTATAGACCAGTTCGTCAAGCAACCCATTCGTCAAGCAACAGTGATCTATGTTCCAGACTGGCTGACTGCTCCTGATAGCCGTCACGTAGCAAACTTCTTTCGCTTTAGATCCAGTGTCGTCTGCATGAAACGCAGTTTTGCCGCCGTACTTAGACAGTGTCGCCCACGATTTTCGATTTTAATTAAGAGTGAGATATCGCTGCACGTGGGTTCGGTACAATCGCACTGAAAATGAAAATGAGAAATACGGCGGTTATTTCAAGCGACAAAAATGTGTTCTAGGCGTCACGATTCTGGGTCATACGATAACCGTTCTGCCGCGCTGTATGCCACCAGGTCCTTAGAAGTGTACAGACTGCCTAATGTGAAAATAACTATAGCGTTCCATTCAGCAAGTCGGATCAAAATAGAATCCTACACTCGTACGTGGGACTCAGACTCAACCTCTATGTCTTCTGATCAAATACATGCACTTCCTACACTCAGGGCCGGCGATAGGGAGGGGGCTGGGGGCGAGTAAGGCGACAGCCTTAGGCCCTGCAATTGCATAGGCCACGCGCACGAAGCCCTCAACCAGGGATTACTTTTTTTTTTATTATCAAGTATGCACTTAATCGTGTGAAACAGGCCCCGCGATGTGCCTTTGCATCAGGCCCCGCACACCCCCAGCACCGGCCCTTCCTACACTCCTACACAATTTATAAGACTGAACGAAAAAAGTCAAATTTACCCTGGTGTAGGCAAAAACCTGTAGAGCGTCGAGATGACTGGACGGGATCCATACCGCAAAGCCATTTTTAAGCTAACACTCGGAAGGGAGCAAATAAAGCAGCAGGAGAAACAAATGGAGGCTTCCAATTTTAACCCACACTATCTTGTGAAAGAAATTGCGGTAACTTAAGGGAATGCGGCAGTGTCACAACGTTCCAAATCTGCGCGTTTACTCATCTCCTTCTTCTTCCACCTTCGTCGTCATGCATTGAAAAGAAATAATGCCGTCAACACTGCACGCCGTGCCAGATAGACTCGGTGTATAGTTTGGTCGTACATTGATGTTCGATAGAGTCAATGGTGGAATACTGCTCTCCAAGCCTTCTGGGCCTTATCTATGGGAAAGGTATTGTAGTTATATTTGGTATTCGTTTTCTCGTAGGCGTACGCCTTTTTTGTGACACTTATACTATTAATAATTGTCACAAAAAGGCGTACGCCTCCTGTTTTCGTTAATCAGAGCAGATAACGATATCATTCGAGATGGTGATTGGCTAGGAGAACGTTATGCGGTGAAGTTCATATGTATGCACAGTTCCCTTTGAAGTAGGCCCAGAACGCACATTCCCCCAGGGCGTCAGCCGTGACGTTGCCCACCTCAGTGAGGTCGACAACGGCGAACCCTTCCACCACCACCACCGCCAATACCACATCTATTTCTAAGAGCGTAGTTTTGTAAATATGCAGTATACTCTAAAAACACACACGAAAATAATAATAACAATAATAAAAACACAACTTAACCACATAGCCCGCTCTTAGCCAATCACCATCCCGAATGACATTATTTTGCCCCGTGACTGGTTAAAAACGGGAGGCGTACGCTTTTTTTGAACACTTATGCAGTTCCAAGAAAAGGCGTAAGCCCCGAGCTTCCCACAAACCGGAAGTGATAAAGGTATCATTCTGTGCAATGGTTGGCCTTCACCGTGCTATGTGGTGTAGTTGGGTTTTTAGAGACTGCGAGACTGGCGAGCATACCATTCTGCGCGCGAAGCCCATCTCCCTCGCTCCACCTCGGGCACGCTACACTCTTAAAAATGAACTTCACCGCATAGCACGCTCCTAGCCAACCATAATCTCGAATGATATCATTATCTGACTTGATTTGTTCAAAACGGGAAGCGTACGCCTTTTTGTGACAATTTTGAACAGCATAAGTGTCACAAAAAAGGCGTGCACCTCCCCTTTTCAACAAATCAGGGCAGATAACGATATCACTTGAGATGATGGTTCGCTAGGAGCGTGCTATGCGGTGAACTTCATTTTTAAGAGTGTAGCGGACATCCTCTACCCCGCTGGTTCTTCTGCCGAACGCTCCGCCAAAGCAAGAAACCTCATTCTCTTCCTGCTGAAGACAGGCCTTGCTGATCGACCCATCTAATACTGTACTCTCCCCGATGAACTCGTGCACCTCACCGCATCCCCATCCTTCAACCTCCTCTATCCTCCATCCGTCCGTCCTTCCTTTGTGTTTTGTTTTGCTATGCGTTTTTTTTTTTTGCTATAGTCGTGACGACGCCCACTCCTGTGTGGCCAGCAACGGCGAGCCTGTCCTGCCATTAGCCCCCCCCCCCCTCGGTTTTTAGAGTATGCTGAGCTGAAGTTCTGGCGCTTATACATGACGTTTGCACCACTTCCGGCTTGGTGCCAAAATGACATCCGGTTCACAGCAAACACGCTCTGCGCCCGCCAACCCGTGTGCCGATTGATGCAGTTATCGCTTCTGATTTGAGGAGAGAAAGGGTCGTATACGCCTTTTTGTGACAATTCAAACTGTCACAAAAAGACATAGGACTTCCGTTTTCAACAAATCAGGAAAGCGAAATAAATAATTCCGAAATAAATTTAAAAGGTCAGTGCTTAAGATGGTGTGCAATAGCACGCAGAAAATCGTTCAAAGTTCTGTGCAAGGCTCCAAGTTTTTCATTTGTGATCCTGATAGACCGCCTCTGTGGGGGTGGCTGCGCAGCATTGCTTCCAACTTGTGTTCCGTGCTGATCTGCTCGTCCTGTATGGCTGTTCGGCACAGGGAACGTCAGTTCCCTTCGACGAGCCAGTTGCCTTAGTTAGGGCACCCACAAACAAACGTTCTTCAGGTCAATGGTTTGGAGAATCATTGTCTGTGGGCCCCATCCTCTAGACAATCTTCCTGTTGTCGTGATACTTTGTGTCACCTTCGTCTTTACATTATGGAACTATACGTCGTACGTGGCACTCTAGTCTGACATGTAGAAGAGACCAATAGAAGAGTACAAGCTAACTGTTGTTACATTGACACCGTACATTTCCCTGAATTTCGGGGAAGGCAAGCTTCGTCAACTTTTGTGTTTTTGTCCCTTGTGCCTTCCACAAAACTCGGGAACATGTATGCCAATAATGGCAAAGTAATGACGTTTTAATGTCATTACTTTTTCGTAGTAATTGTAACGTAATTTCATTACATTTCAGATGTAGTAATGAGCAATGTAATTTAATTAGATTATAACTGGAGTAATGAGTAACGTAACTTAATTACATTTTACAAGTAATTTACCCAGGTATGCCACAGAGTGATAGTAGAAAAAGTGACAGTTGGGCGATTCCACGCGAAATGATCCAGCGGACCTGCTCGGTCGCCACAAAACGATCCCGGATTTTTACGAAATTTTTTTAGCAGTCCCTAATAGTGCAAAACGACACACCACGAAACATTTCTTCCCAAATCTCAATGCAATGTGGCGGGTGCTAGACACGAGCAAAGTTCGCAGCGCTGGCGAAAACCGTGCCTGGCGTGAACGGCAGGTGCAGCTCATAGAAAGCACCTAGAACTGTGCGGTTTTCTTCTGCGTATAGAGGAAACTATGCTCTACACAGCATCCAAATCTCGCTTGTCGTGCTGTAATCGGTGCAGGTATACAAAGGCCGGAAGTTTCGCAATTTTCCTCCTACTTCGCGATTTTTTTCTAGAAAATCAAACCATTAAATTTTGATGAATATTTTTTCCTGCCAAGGCCCCAAGGAATACTTCAAAAAGAAAAATCGCCAGACACGTAACTTTCATAGTCATTGCAGGAAAAAAAGAGGAAGTCTGCGATTTTTCCAAAATTCGCTACAATCGAGCGTAAAGCACGCAATGAAGAGGTCGGAAGAGACGCCTGAAACCAACGCAGTTTTATAGAACGAGCCTTCCTCTACAACATATTAAAAAACCTCGAGGGTGTTTTTTCGTATACAGGAGAAATTTTTTATTTTTTTTTTTTGTAGTAGAGGGTATTGCGACCACAGTGACGCACGTTGCGTGTATCCAGCGGGGTGCTATATTTTTTTCTTGGGTTCCTGTTTTAATGCGTTTTATTTTTAATTTTTCTCTGGTCTGGTTGGGTTTTAATGAGCAACCGATATGCTGTGGCACAGACTTCTGCAAGGTTACCATAATCTTTGCTTCTGTAGCATAACACGTGTTTTGCAATCCTGGGTGGTTAAGTTTATGGCATTGTTTCCGATGTGCGCGGTGCCGGCAACGGAGACTGGGGATTAGCGGTGATGGGCAGGTCTAAGTAATACTTTTTGTCGTGTGAGCTAGAGTAACTAAATAAGCTACGCTTCAGAGTAGCGACACTGAGCCGCCATGTTGTTTCGGATGACCTCCAGCGCCATCCATTTAGCGCTCTTCGAAGTGTCGTCTTCTTCCACTGCTGAACTTCACCTTCATCTATTTCTACTGCCAAAATAGAGGTGGGGCTGGAGGTCATCCGAAACAACATGGCGGCTCAGTGTCGCTACTCTGAAGCGTAGCTTATTTAGTGACTCTAGTGTGAGCTAAGGCCCTGCGCGGATGAGCTTTTTGACATCCGCATCCTATCCGAAAAATCCGCGTCTCCCACGGCACGCAGCAACAGTTCAGTTTCTATGCTCGATATATCAGGCCAATTTTCCTGCAAATATAAACGTTATTTCCCGTCAGCACAAAACAGCAAAAATAAATAAAGAATAAATAAATAAAGGCCAACAAAAAAAGCTGTCACCAAACTTCATCCAAACGGGCGACTTCCTCTCTTTCGTTCTGACAATGAAAACCCCGGAGCGGCATAGCTATTCTAGCGAGGACAGGTCCTGAGCGTCCATGATGCTACCAAGCGATACACGACAGCAAGTACAGATTTGGCTTCCACGAAAGATTATACGGCACCAAGCACAGCAACACATTTTGCACCAAACGGGATAAGTAGAGTTTATTGCAAGTGAAACGCAAGATCGACGCCGAACGCGCACCTCGACTCGAGACGCCAGAGATCTCTCTCAGGTGCGCGAGCGGCTTTCGTACACCTTGTACTCTATGTTCTGTACCTAGTGTGAAGCAAACTCATGGCGCGATCTCGCAGTTTATCCGAGTCTGACCCGCTCCTGAGCCGGCGCCATCCGCGTCCGATCCGCAGATCACAACAAGCGTCCACATTTCATACGAACCCAGAAGTTTCTTGCGGATATCCGCGGATATACGCTTCCATACGCGCACGGTGCAAGGCTTTATATAGCTGTGAGCCTCACTGGAACCTAGGACAGCATGGACGATGAACCACCACCACGAGATTCCGTCGTTTCCTATACTGCCATGTAAATGACTTTTTTGCACCCCTCCCCTTGTTATTTTATCAACCACCACCACCACCACTTTTTTGCACGTTCGTCTTTTCCTCTAGCGTTATAATTTGTTAGACTTTTCGTGGTTAATGTTTTTGCTGAATTGTTCAGCATTTAAATGTGACAGTTAAAGGGAACTTTCATCAAGTGAACATGCACCTCCACGCCTATAATATTCATACTGGTGAATTGGAACTCCACTGCGCTCAACTGGAGCCACGTTCCTTTGGTCCGGGTGGTTGTCATATTGAAAACCAACCAGAAAAAAAATCAGAAATACGAGGAATTAAAACGGGAGCCCAAGAAACAAATATAGCACCCCACCGGATACATGCAACGTGGGTCAGTGTGGCCGTAATACCATCTACTACAAAAAAATTATTTTCTCCTGTATACGAAAAAACACCCTCGAGATTTTTTTATATGTTGTAGAGGAAGGCTCGCTCTATAAAACTGCGTTGGATTTAAGCGTTTCTTCCGACCTCTTCATTGCGTGTTTTACGCTCGATTGTAGCGAATTTTGGAAAAATCGCATACTTCCTCTTTTTTTCCTGCAATGACTACAAGAGTTACGTGTCTCGCGATTTTTCCTGTGGAAGTATTACACGAGGCCTTGTCAAGGAAAGATATTCATTAAAATTTAATGGCTTGATTTTCCACAAAAAAATCACGAAGTAGGAGGAAAATTGCGACTTCCGGCCTTTGTAAAAGAAAACAGCACAGTTCTAGGTGCTTTCTATGAGCCGCACCTGCCGTTCACGCCAGGCACGGTTTTCGCCAGCGCTGCGAACTTTGCTCGTGTCTAGCCTCCGCCACACTGAGACTTGAGAAGAAATGTTTCGTGGTGTGTCGTTTTGCATTATTAGGGACTGCTAAACAAATTTCCGTAAAAATTCGCGATAGTTTTGTGAGGCCGAGCAGGTCCGCTGGATCATTTCGCGTGGAATCGCCCAGTTCCTGAAATTGGGAGAGGGAAAGTGCGATCCCAGTGAAAGTCGGACTCGATAAGCCATACTTGTGTTATCTCTTTCTGCGTTGCTGGTGTGGGCTGGGTTTCCAACCTCCTTACGTCGGACTGACAAGGACTGCGCTGAAAAATTTGTCGCGCGCTAGCTCCGTAGAACATGAAGTTAGGATATTTTTTCGGATGGGATAGCCCCTGAATATCCCTGTAAATTGAATCGACATGCTCTTCACATTGGTGGGGTAAAAAAGTGACCTTTACTTGGCAAATTTCCGACTTCAGTTCGCAAAAATTTACATAATTTAACTTACGTTACACGACTTTTCACATTAGGAGGTGCCAAAAACCTAGTAAGAACAAATGCCGTTGACCACATGATTCTAACGGGTGTACTTTTTTTATTATAATTCCATGACACGTTTTCTGGGACACCTTATATGGGGGGAGGAAAGCGAAAAATAAAATTACGAGGCTGGGCTCTCAAGCTTTTTCTGTGACACGACAGGCGATGTGGACTCCAATTCTCGAATTTGCAACATTGGTGTTCGACGCATTTGGCACTGAAATAGCGTTAGATGAAACAGCGTTCGAAGAGACGGCGTTCGACGAATCGGCGTTCGATGAAACGGTGTTTGATGAAACGGCGTCGACGAAACGGTGTTCGATGAATCGGCGTTCGATGAAATGGGCGGATACCATGCATACACTTGTCTCGGCGACAGCATGCTTAAATTGTGCATGGTGGCAGCCATCACCTGCAGTGGTCTCGCAAAGGGCATATTTTACGTTTTTCGAAACTCCCACAACGTTCTTTTACCAATGAAAAGAATGACTTTCACACTGCCTGGGGGACTGGTGGCAACCTGAAACAAAAGCTACGATGTTACCAGTGGATAAAGATCTTTACGAAGCCCTTCGTTTCTTCTCACTGCTTTGTCGGTATGTTCGTCGGACTGGGGCTTCTCGTCAAGGGGCAAGGGCGCACAGGCAACTCATGTACTCTCTCACGGTTTGAATGAGCCTGACGGAACTGGGAGACCATTGGGTAAACGTAAAGTGATGCTCTGGGGGCACTACAACAAGCTCACGCAGTGTGGTCATTGATGTCTCCGTCAGCGGGAGACCTGTAGCAAAGAAGACGTTGAAGGTCACGTGCTCATGGGTGGGGCGCGCAAGGCCGCAGCGTCGTGGACCATGCCTCACAAAAAAAAAAAAAAAAAAAAAAAATCGCTGCGCGTCTTTCAGATAAAAATAAAAGATTGTCTTACTTGGCGTCTAAAGTAGAGACATGACGCCATCTTTTCAAAAATAATCAAGACAATCGAAGATGGCATTTTTGAGAAAAGTGAGATGCAACATTGTCAATTTTCGCCTACCATGTGCGATTCTCAAGCTAACAACACAGAAACCACTGGGCTGAGAAAAATGAACTCTATACAGCACGAAAGCTCTTTCAACGTCCTATCGAATGGCACTACGCTCGATGTCCTCAGACGCTCCGTCATGAAGCAAATTGGTAAGAAAGTTTGGTCTTTTTGAACGTTTGCGCCAAGTTTGGCATTTTTTAACAGAAAATCTGTGGCCCTCAGAGTTCTGTGGGTGGCTGTCGACAGTGTCTATGGGGTAGCCTATAATAACATAAAAACTCCAGTTCCTAGGCAGAAAATCAACGGTGCTAGATCCCATCAAAGTCGGTCCAGAAGAAAGCGCGCTCAAGCAGCCTCAGACTTTTCTCCTCTCCCACGCGGAAACTACTCCACGCAGGAGCGTCGCACGTGGCGCGATTTGCGTCGTTCGAGCTGTCCTCTAACACATATTTTTTCTGGCGAATTAAAAAAATACGACTTTCACACATTGTTCGATATAAGAAGAAACTACCCAAGATACATTTGCATACAAGACACTAGAAATACGAAAGCATCGCCTACTTTATTTTTTTTTCCAGCTCATCCATGATGAATTGCACTTCAGTAGCAACTGGTATACTCAAAGCTGGCTAACGTGAGTTCCCGAGTAGGGGACAGAGAGACAAAGCACTAAACGCCCTGAGCACAGTGAATCCTTGACAGGAGGAACATACAGAACACACTGAATGTTCTGAAACACTGTGGACACTAGAGCAATGAGAGAGAGAGAGAGAATACCTGTTTATTTACAAACATTGGAGCTGAGTGATACCCATGAGGGGTCTGCTGCTCCATTTCTTCAAAGCGTTTCAATAACGCATGAATAAAATATACATACAGAACTGAAAACACATGCGACCCCATCACAAACACACACAATAAATATATACATGACTTGGGATGTGAGGCACATGTAAGGTGCTGTTGTGATTTAATTTACATAAGTGTTAGTAACGGGTGATAATACGGGATACTTGTAAATAGTTGCAGAATGCTGTTAATGCGGCCGTCTGATGCGTTTCATTTTGCCAGGGTCCAATGATCTTCTCGAAAGAGAGAGGTCGATCATCCAGCTTAGCGAGCGTACTCTCAAGCCGTGATCGTTCTGTAGAGTACTTTTGGCACTGCATTATTATGTGTAGTGTGTCTTCGGTGGTGCCACACGTAGGGCAGTCAGTGGAGGCCGATGGTTTGTAGCGATTCACTGTTGGTTCACCAACACTGTTGGTTAGTAGCACACCCAGGCGAGTTCGGTGGAGGGCAGTCTGTAAGCTTCGTGGTACGTTCCGTGGAGGCGTAAAGGCTAGGTCTGGGTCTATTAAGGTTAAGTAGTCTGATGAACGAAGATAGGATTTCCACACAGGGACTACAAGGCACCAGCTAAGCCTCTGCGACTCAAACCTTTGCAGACGATGCAAAGTCCCAGAATATACAATACCACATAATCATGCACTGCCCAGAATATAGCCAAGTCAGACTTAAACTCCAACAGACTGTAGCGGCACTGGACAACAGGCCTTTCTCATTTTGCAAGATTGCCGGAAGATGGCCCACAAAGCAACAACAATCCAAAGCACTGAAAGCGACTGAAAGACAGTGGTATAAGAGATCATATCTAAGTTACATCACTCCCAATTATTATATTTTAACGCGTAAGAACTGGAGGTGCAGGCGCCCTTGGCAGCCACCTAGCTCCAATACACCACATCCCAGTTAAACTTATCAGTGAAACCCATTCAACGTCGACAACAAACCATTGATGCAGCAGAAACCGCACACGGTGGATGACACAGACCCGGACCCCTTCTGACATCTATTTCTGTGGTCAGTCGCATTACAAGCAGACTGCGTATATTCTGAACCAGTCTTGTGCTCGTTCGTAACAAGCACCCTGCATTCATGAAGGAAATGGAAGCGGGCTATACAAGCAAGCATGGTACCTTGTACTTCTGGTCTTCATAATGTTCTCTATCCTATTTGGGCCCACAACAACTTTCCAGATTCTGCATTCAGTAGCAATAGGGAACGCACGCAGCAGAAAGACCACCAAGGTCAGACAGTGACGTCCTCGCTACTCGATCCATGTGTCCTTTCCACTACGAGATCGACACGGACGCATGTCGGAAGCCAGTCAACATCACTGTTCCAAGATGCCGCTGTGCAAAGAATCTCTGTTCCGATTTTCGGGGCCATACGAATGTACTCCACTATTGTACCCTATGTTTGTGAAGCGAAGACAAGGAAGAAAGTGGATAGACGTCGTCCAGGTGATCTCTAATGGTAGTGGTACCGTGACGTTACACGCAAGGTTTGTCTGCGCAGTGTGGCGACATGTTTTCACGTGCCGCAGGGTAGGACTGCGGATAATTTGGACCACCTGGGGTTCTTTTGACGTGCGCCGGAAATCTCCAACACGCGGTGCTGGAAGCAATGTTTACCTCCCCCCACATTGCTACCGCCCTCGGCCAGGATCGAACCCGCGATCTTGAGCTCAGCAAGCTTTACCGTACAGTGCTCAAGCCGTTGACGGGCTCTACAGACCTATAGACTATAAAGAAACTGATATTAGGCAGAACCCCAAAGAACCTGTACTATACATAGGGTGTCCCAGAAAACGTGTCATTGAATTATAATAAAAAAAACTACACCACCTAGAGTCGTGCGGTCAATGGCATTTGTTCTTACTGGGTTTTTGCCACCTCCTCATGTGAATGTCGTGTAACGTAAGTTTAATTATGTAAATTTTTGCGAGCTTAAGTCGGAAATTTGCCTAGTAAAGGTCACTTTTTTTACCCCACCAATGTGAAGAGCGTGTCTAATTTAGTCAAATTAATGATAATTGACAGGGATATTCAGGAGGTATCCCATCGGAAAAAATAGCCGAACATCATGCTCTACGGATGTCGCACAGAATAGCGCACGATGAATTTTTCAGCGCAATCTTTGTCAGTCCGACGAAAGGAGGTTGGAAACCCAGCCCTCCCCGACATCGCAGAGAGAGATAAAACAGGCACGGCTTATCACGTCCGAGTTTCGCTGGGATAATGCTTTCCCTCTCCCAATTTTAGGAACTGTTACTTTTTCTACTATCACTCTGTGGGCTGGCTTCGGAACCTCCTTTCGTCGCACTGAGAGCGATTGCGCTCAAAAAGTCATCGCGCGCTATGGTCCGGTGCTGCGAAAAGCATGATATTCGGCTATTTTTCCCGATGGGATAGCTCGTGAATATCACTGAATTATCATGAATTTGAGTGAATTCGGCACGCTGTTCATATTAGTGGGGTAAAAAAGTGACCTTTACTTGGCAAATTTCTGAGTTCAGTTCGCAAATATTTACATAATTAAACTTGGAGTACACGACATTCACATTAGGAGGTGGCAAAAACCTAATAAGAACAAATGCTGTTGACCGCATGATTCTAGGTGGCGTAGTTTTTTTATTATAATTAAATCACACGTTTTCTGGGACACCCTGTATAAGGATCGCGTGAAACGACGTAGACCGTCAGATATCTTCTTGTTTATGCGCCTTTTTTTTATCGAGGGCATACTGTAACAGTGCGGCGATACATCGTATAACAACAACCATCCGTGAATATACGCGAGTACGCACAGAACTAATTCCTGCTCAGTAATCGCGCCAGCAGAATCTCGGACGCGGACCTTGAGCGCGTCTGTACTTAGATCCATTCTATACGACTATGTAATGCACATGTAATGATCTTTGTACAATATTTGAAACTATAATAATATAATCACGTACGTAAAATATGATAACGTAATAATAAAGTAAAATATAATAATAATAACGTCCACTTCCACGTCCAATTTTATTTTGCGACATTGTTTTACATGCATGCAAATGACAGTGTGTCTGTATATGTATATAATCTTAGTTATCGGCTCTGAGAGCGTGGTGGTCAAGAGACACACCCACCATATACATTTGGGGCTTGGGCACGCTATCTGCAACTGCGCGGAGGGAGTTCGATACTTTTTTTCCTGTCTGAGTTTCCTGTGGTGACGTCATTCCTGCCCGTTTTTTTGTTGCCTTCTACAATGCCTTGTTGTTTGGCATCGAAGTGCCTAACACCTGTGTCCTTCTGTTCTGTTCATCAATTTCACAGGCAGCTTCCAGTATTAAGGGCATCAAATTTCCCGGTATGTAAAACAGTTTCTCTGACTAACCGCTAATTTTGACAATAAAGCTTCAAAACGCGTTACTCGGCAAGCTTCAGCTATGCGCTCAAAATGTGGGATTGGGCCTGTTGGTATACTGCATGCTGGACTAAAAGCGCTAAAAAACAGACGAGGACAACACACGCGGAAGGCGCACTAAATTTTCTTTTATAGTACGTGCGTCTCATGTCAAATAAATTTGTTGTTAGTGCGCCTTCCGTGTGTGTTGTCCTCGTCTGTTTTTTTAGCGCTTTTAATCCGGCATTCAGCTATGCAGTCCAAAGACAAGGTTCTTTTTCAAGGAAGCAAGACAGGAAACATTTTTGAATCATCTCAGTTTCGCATTGTACGTAGCGAATCATGGTGACAACGTGTAATCGGATAAAATAAGCGAGAAAATCAAGCATCACAACGTGACCTATTTCTGCAAAGTGAGCCGTCGGACGGCTAGACTAGCAACTGAAGCAATCGCGGTAACTGGCACCGCCGCCGTTGCCGCCACCGCCGTTGCCGCTTTCAGTGGTGCAGTTGCCATGTCGGTCACGGATAAGCTGTAGTAGTGGGTGAAGCCAAACAAGACAATCTGCGCAGGGAAGGTGGATGGGTTTGAATCTAACTAAACAAATCCAAATCTCAAATATACAGCTAGATCAGATAAGGCAAGGTAACACATACCGGGTGTCTCAGTTAAATCCCCGGGGTAAATAATTCGCGAACGGGTGCACCAATCGATGAACTTTACACGTATCTGACTGGTCCCGCCTAAAATCTGCCACCGTGTAAATGAGATGGAGCCGCTCATTATTTAAATAAAAATTCAAATGAAGTTTCGTGAAAAATAAAAAATAAAAGAAACTTCCAAAGCAGGGCGCCGTCGGTATTAAAATGGATACTACCCTTTTGGACCCTCAGTGGACTCCTCTTAGAGAAAAGTCTGCCACCGAAGCGGGTCATTTGTTACAGTAATTAATTAGTTTCGGTTTACATATTGTTGTCACGGCTGGGAGCGGCGAAGTGCAAAAGGACGCAATTCAATGGTGGACATGAGAGTGGAAGAGCGTGCTTTTGCGCCTCACCGCGACGAGCCGCGACAAAAATACGTAAACCGAAACCAATTACTGCAACAAATGAACCGCTTCGCGTGGCAGATTTTTCTCTAAAAGATGTCCCCTGAAGGCTCCAATTGGTGTAGTACCCATTTTAATGCCGACGACGCCCTGCTTCAGAAGTTTTTTTTCACGAAGCTCATTTGATTTTGTATCTAAATAATGAGGGCCTCCCACTCATTCACACGGTGCGCAACATGTAGGCGGTATCGGACAGATATTTGTAAAAAAAAAGAAAAGAATGTTCTTCGATTGGTGCACCGATCGCGAATTATTTAGCCCGGGGACTTAACTGGACACCCTGTCTAAGACGGACAGAGATACAGACAATGTCATTCTTTCAAAAACAGAAGTCTGATCACTTCCTTCCTTACCACCCAAAACTCAGATAATACGCTTTCCAGATTGCTTACGTCTGTCACTATGTTGGTTGCGTCGATGCCGAGCATGAAAATCAGGAGGAGATCCGAAATCTACCAGAGAACCCAAGCAGATGGCACGTTATGTGTGTGCAATGAAGTTTAAGAGACGAACGTACCTCAGAAACCATTGTATCTTCCCAAGACTTCGTGGTTACCTCCTGTAGGGAAATAATGAACCAAGGATGTATTGAAGAAATAACGTGCGAGGGCGCTATGGTGTCCATTCATGCGAATACTTCTTTTCTACTTTTATTCGTTCATACAAAAAGTGAGCAGCAGCACAGTGAAAAATATTCCCATCATTTGATAGTCGCTTCGGCACTTTCCTCTAAAGCTATGTACACTGGAGAACAACACAGGTCAGAGGAAGCTTGAGCTTTGATTTGTGATATTAAAGAGAGAGAGAGAGAGAGAGAGAGGAAGATGACGGGTGAACCTTCCCGGACATTGTCCACATGACAATTGCTTACCGTTTCGTTCATCAGCGACTGCATGAAATGAACAAGTGCACCAGTTACGCATGAACATACTCAGTACCACTCCCACAATCTTATTAATGAACTTCACCGCATAGCAAGCTCCTAGCCAACCATCATCTCGAATGATATCGTTATCTGCCCTGATTTACTGAAAGCGGGAGGCGTACGCCTTTTTTGTGACACTTGTGCTGTTCATAACGGGCACAATAAGGCGTACGCCTCCCGTTTTCAACAAATCAGGGCAGATAACGGTATCATTCGAGATGATGCACTGTTAAAACAGGACTTCACCACATAGCACGCTCATAGCCAACCATCATTCCGAATGATCCCATTCTGTGTACGATTTGTTGAAAATGGGAGGGGGCGCCTATCTGGCAACATTATGCATGTGCCAGATAGGCGCCTCCCCCCTGTTTTGAACAAACCAGGACACAGAATGGTATCATTCAGGATGATGGTTGGCTAGGAGCGCGCTATGTGTTGAAGTTCTGTTTTAACAGTGTGGTTCATCAGATGGTGACTTAGGTCATTTGATAATCGCTTCGGCACTTTCCTCAGCTATGCACACTGGAGAACAACACAGGTCAAAGGAAACTACTTGAGCTTAGATTTGTGATACTACACACACACACACACACAGAGAGAGAGAGAGAGAGAGAGAGAGAGAGAAAGGAAAATGACGGGTGAACCTTCTCGGACATTGTCCACATGACACTTGCTTACCGTTTCGTTCATCAGCGACTGCATGAAATGAACAACAAGTGCACCAGTTACGCATGAACATACTCAGTACCACTCCTACACTCTTAGAAATGAACTTCACCGCATAGCACGGTCCTAGCCAACCATCATCTCGAATGATATCGTTATCTGCCCCGATTTGTTGAAAACGGGAGGCGTACGCCTTTTTTGTGACACTTACGCTGTCACAAAAAAGGCGTACGGCTCCCGTTTTCAACAAACCAGGGCAGATAACGATATCATTCGAGCTGATTTCTGAAAGTGTGGACCTTGGATTACATTTGCAGTCTTACCAGGGTTTCATTGAGGTAGGCTTCTGTCGTAGTGGTTGTGTTACTGTTTTCCACACCTTGGGATATACTCTATCGAACAGAAAGAACAGAACAGAAAGGCGAATTTACAACGAATGAATACAATACTGATGATTTACAATATAATAACTCTCATTTCGAAATTGTGTTGCTAACAAAATTTTGTGAATACGAAAGAAAGAAAAAAAAAGTTCTTAACCCTGTCCTGAACGTCAGCCATATTCCACATATGCACTCTAAAAACGGTGCTTCACCGCATAGCACGCTCCTGGCCAACCATTATCCCCGAGCGACATCGTTCTTTCCCCTGATTTGCTGAAAACGGAGGGCGTAAGCCACTTTTGTGGTACGTGGTTTGTGGTTGTTGTGGTATTATGTCGTTCATCATTGCCACAAAAATGGCGTACGCCCCCCGTTTACGCCAAAATCAGGGAAGAGAACGGCCTGCCTAGATGGCGCTATGCGGTGAAGTTCTGTTTTAAGAGTTCACACAAAGAACTTGCTGTCAACCGGTCAGAAATTTGTGATATGCGTATTTGCGAATATGATGTACTGAATGATTACCCAGTTTATCTTGAATCCAAGGATAATAACTGAAGCGACCAGGTGAATTAGCAGATAATATTGGAATACTACAAATAATGACTGGACTTGCTGCAAAGGATAGGAAACAGTGCAAGTATTACTGGAACAGTCACAAAGTCAGCTAACGATTAGTGCCGTTATTATACACTTACAACTCGTAATTACTTCGGGATTACTCACCAGAACGACGCTTACTAAGAGCCAAACATGCATAATCACATTTATGACGCAAAGGATCGCACTTATTGCGAATATGATATCCAGACTCAGTACTGAAAAGAGAATTCAAGAGGGTTTTTATTCTCGTTACGGTATTTTTGTAAACACGGCGTGCCTACGCTGTGTGCGCGGCATTTTATTGATGGCGATGCTCAATCCATTTCACTATTGTACCTACATTTTATTCTCATGTCTGCGTTATTATGACTGGCTTTAACGGTATTTTCATCGGCACAACATTGATGTTTTCGTAAATTATAAAGGTTTTTCATCTGCCATTATGGACATTTCAGAGTCACCGTCTTGTTTGTCGCACATCTTGCTGTATTTTCTTTTTTGTTTGTCCATTTGGTGTGGTACGCACTTCTACACCATCCTGCACCCTGAAAACAGAGCTACACTGCATAGCACGCTCAGCGCCAACCATTGCCGCGAATGATAGGGTCTTCGCTTCTGATTCGAGGACAGAGGGGGTGGGGTGGGGAGGGGGTGTACGCCTTTTTGTGTCAATTTAAATATATGATAATTGACACAAAAAAGGGGCGTACGCCCTCCTCTCTCTTCGTATCAGAGGCGAGAGTGCGGTTCTTCTTGGGCACCGTAAAAATAAAATCAAAACTGAAGTGGATTATATGGCGTACGAAGAGCCGTATAGGAGAACTTAGTAGTATACGATCTGTGGATAATGGTGTCCAAGCTCACGCTTCTTGGTAGCTCCAAGCAAGTTGTGTGCGTGTACATTTTGTACATTTGAATTAATTTGATCTCGCGTTCCTACACACTTAGAAATGACCTTCACAGCATAGCACGCTCCTCGCCAACCATAATCTCGAATGATATCGTTATCTGCCCTGATTTGTTGAAAGCGAGAGGCGTACGCCTTTTTTGTGACAATTATGAACAGCATAAGTGTCACAAAAAACGCCTACGCCTCCCGTTTTCAACAAATCAGGGCAGATAATGATATCATTCGGGACGATGGCTGTCTAGGAGGTGCTATGCCGTGAAATTCATTTTTAAGAGTATAGAGCATAGAAAAACGAAAAGTAATGAATGCTATGCAAAATATAGCCACGAAATTTTAAAAATGTACATGTATATATGTATTAATCTTTCGCTGAAGTGCAGTATGCAGTAAGTAGCAAATCTATCGTTGTCGTATCTCCCTTTTTTTTCTTTTCTTCTTTTACCCCAGACGCAACGTTGTGAGACTTACAATCCTGGTGGAGCATGTAGAGTGCGGTGGATCCATTAATCGCCTGTAAGCGTGAAAAAGATGAATAAGACGACCATCAACCCGGACAGAAATGAGCAATGCTCATTTAATTGTCAGTTGCGCGTATTCGAAGCCAGTGTGTAATCTAAAAAATAGGACTTTATCCTGTAACACATTCGAAATAGCTCCACGAAATGATAGGTTATTTGAGGAGAGAGCACATTCTGAAAACAAAGCTTCGCCACGTAGTGCGCTGAATGCCAACCAATGCACATAATTATATACAGGGTGTCCCAGAAAGCGTGTCATTGAATTATAATAAAAAAACTACGCCACCTAGAATCATGCGGTCAACGGAATTTGTTCTTATTAGGTTTTTGCCACCTCCTAATGTGAATGTCATGTACTCCAAGTTTAATTATGTAAATATTTGCGAACTGAACGCGGAAATTTGCCAAGTAAAGGTCACTTTTTTACCCCACCAATATGAAGAGCGTGCCGAATTCACTCAAATTCATGATAATTCACAGTGATATTCACGAGCTATCCCATCGGAAAAAATAGCCGAATATCATGCTTTTCCGGGCACCGGACCATAACGCGCGATGTCTTTTTGAGCACAATCGCTCTCAGTGCGACGAAAGGAGGTTCCGAAGCCAGCCCACAGAGTGATAGTAGAAAAAGTAACAGTTCCTAAAATTGGGAGAGGGAAAGCATTATTCCAGCGAAAGTCGGACGTGATAAGCCGTGCCTCTTTTATCTTTTTCTGCGATGTCGGGGAGGGCTGGGTTTCCAACCTCCTTTCGTCGGACTGACAAAGATTGCGCTGAAAAATTCATCGCGCGCTGTTCTGTACCTCCGCTCTCCGCCCTCTGCTCCTCTGCGACCTCCGTAGAGCATGATGTTCGGCTATTTTTTCCGATGGGATAGCTCCTGAATATCCTTGTCAATTATCATTAATTTGACTAAATTACACACGCTCTTCACATTGGTGGGGTAAAAAAGTGACCTTTACTAGGCAAATTTCCGACTTAAGCTCGCAAAAATTTACATAATTAAACTTACGTTACACGACATTCACATGAGGAGGTGGCAAAAACCCAGTAATAACAAATGCCATTGACCGCATGATTCTAGGTGGCGTAGTTTTTTTATTATAATTCAATGACACGTTTTCTGGGACACCCTGTATACAGGGTGTCTGAGGACGATCAACGGCATTTGTTCTTATTCGGTTTTTGCCACCTTCTGATCTGTATGTCGTTTATCGTTAGCTTAATTACGAGTATGTAAATATTTGCGAACTGAACTCGGAAATTTGTCAAGTAAAGTATAATGTACAACTGGTACGGTACAGGAGCAGCGGAAATCCGCTACCGTGTTTATTTCCTCCTCCTCTTTTCCTCTTCAACCTCCACATTCTCCTCCGTTTTGTTGACCATCCCCCCGTGGATGGTATGGGATGACGTTGCCTATTCGCCTCGAGATCGAACTGCAGGTGGCGCTGCGACGGATGCCCTAGTGGGGATACGGCATGATCGGACGCAGCAGGCTCCGGCTTTTCTACGAAGATATCGCAGTGTTTCTGGATGAAATGCCGTTGTCAGTGCCTCACATATTGCGGATGTGTTGAAATGCAATACTTAGAACGCTGATAAGGTGTGAAAGTTGACAAATATTGCTGCACTGCGAAACGCTCAAGTCGCAAAGTTGTGAAAAGAAAATATCCTGTGTGCTTTTTAAGGGAAACACTGCTTCCTTTGTTCCAAGCGTGATTTTGTTTTAGCCTTTTGCTGCTCGCGCTCGAATATTTATTCGTCGCTTGTGTATAGCTGTCTTTCCCTGCACCTTTTTATCTTACGTCGCGACAACAAGGATTAAAAAAATAAAAGAACTCAAAATTCCTGTCTCCACTGATCTAAATGTACAATGTACTAATCAACAATAACAATGAATCTAAATGTACAAATGTGCAAGTATGTAACATAAGTGCCCTTCGCTACAATTTTTGCGTCGAATAACAGCGGCGGTTATTCAGGTCGTGCGAGTCCGGGAGAGGTTCGAGGTTTGAATCGTTTCCTGTGCGGGCATTCATTAAATGGTGCTAAAATATGTTAGCAGACCACACCTGTGTGGTGGACTTAGTGTGTGGTGCTACGGTCAGGAAATAACTACATATAAACTAAGTTTTTGGTTCCAGCGGCAGGTATATTCTGAAACACGCTGTTGCACACGTGCTTCATACGCCCCAAAACACGCGTGTTTTACATAGAAACATAGAACGTTCAAGGATGGTGCATTTTACCTCGAATGCGTGTGTTCCAATGATTACGTATGTGAAAGATAAAAGTTTAGCCTGTCATATGGTCAGACGAAATGAGACGAAAGCTTGAAATTTACACATTTGAAAACACACGTGACATAAATATATATATATATATATATATATTCATGCATTCATATATTCCATATATTCATACATTCGATAGAACTTGTGTTTAGCGCGTGCGGAATATCCTAACTGAGCATTATGAAGTAATTTCTAACAGCTAGCACAGAAACCATTCTATAAATAACTGTGACATAGTTGTATGCTTATGATTTAAAAAAAAAACTGTTAAACATTAACCTTAGCTCTTGGTACATTTTGTTTGACACACAGAACCGCAGTGACAAATATAACATAACAAAGGCCGAGTGGAATCCGCATACTGGAACATATGCCCGTTCTGTAGTTTTCTTCCCTACTAAGCACGCTTGTGCAGAGAACTAGAGAAGTTGAAAAAAGTTTTCCACCACGTCATTCTCACTCATTTTGAAGCAATTTTAAAAGCCCAAATATCCCGAAATTGATCCTTCCAAGCACGTTTTCGAGCACGATGACCACAGCGAAAGCACCGGCTCAAGCGGCGCATCCCCACTAAAGGCAGTTCACGGAGCAGCCGCATGGTGGCGACGCTGTTCGATCTCGAGGCGAATAGAGGCCGTTTCGCGCGTCCCTCAAGACCCCCTGTAGCCAATAGCCGTCAATACACCGTTCTGACGCATAGTCTCGAGAACGACGTATGGCCCTTTATATTGGCCCCGCGTACAGGGTAGGACTAGTCGAACTAGGACGCGGTTGCCAACTTGAATGTCCGGTATGGCATTATTGTATCGTTTATCGAAGTTCCGCTTCATAGTCAGGCGATATTTTTCACGCTGCTGGGTAGTCTGGGTAGCTCTTCCAATCGGATTCATTGTGTGATACCGAGCGCATGATCGGCAGGGAGAAATTGAACCACTTTGGACGCAGTGTAGTAAAGGCTGCAACCGAGCGCGGTTGTGTGTGACCTGTTGTGGTGATGGACCGCGCCTTCCAAAGCACATTTCCACCCTCCTTTGTACTCTGGATAAACTAAGATGTAGTGCTAGTGTAGATGTCTCTGATGGCTCGTTCTGCTAACTGGTTCGCTGCTAGGTGGTATGGTGTCGTGCGCCTAAGCGTAATTCCTCTTTGCTGTGCCCACGCCCTGAGCTTCCGGCTTCGGAACGCTGGGCCGTTGTCCGATATTATAACCCTTCGTGTTTCTGAACATCTCCCGTTCGAGGAGGCTGATGCCACTCTGGGCATCTTCCACTGGTCGATAGCAAGGAGGAATGCCTGTGTCCTGGACACTCCTTCCCTTTTCTTTTTTTTTTTAATTTCTGCAAAGTCGACGTGAATCACTTGGAATGGTATTGTGGAGTGTTCCGGTAGGACCATGGAATCGGTAGACTGTCGATATTTGGCCTTGTGCATTTGGCATTCATGGCACCTAGACACGTATTTTTGCGTCCCATTGTTCTCATGTTCTTCCAGGTGAAGCGCTCGGCATGTCCGCTTGGCATGTGGCTTGTATGTCCGCCAAAAGCCGTTGTATCCACCCGAATCCTGGCTATCATGATACAGTTGGATGATCTTCGGTATTAGAGCGTCTGGGACGTGAGCCTTGCCGTCCACGGGCTGCAACGGTTCAGATCCCTCCCACTGCTTGAGGGCATTTACTTTCGCGTTGGCGAAAGGTTCTGGGTTGGCGAAAGGAGTTGGGTAAGGTTCTTCACCTTGTCGTCATCTGATGTACACTTGTTCTTCACACAAGCGTATTCGTAGAACGAGATCCACCAACGAGGACTAGCATTGGCCCCGTCGAAGACTTCGGGTTTGACAATTTCAAATCGGGGTTTTGGCGCTCTAGAGTCTCGCAGTTGTTGATGCTGCTGAGCCTGTTGTTGTTGCACCGCTACTAGTTGAACTAGCATTTCTCGCATAAACAGGTTACCTCCAACTCGGATATTCTTGATTGAAATTCGGTCATCTTCACGTCTATCTTGACTACATTCTCTTGCCGAATCTCCTGTATACGGTGGACTTACACTGTCTGTGACGAACTGGATGGTCTCTGGGGTACTGACGTTTTCCGGTAAAGGGACCGGCTCATCCGCTTCCACCTGGTAATCTTCCAGTATACGAAGGCGTCGCTGGATGGCCGGACATGGAACTGTTCCTACATATTCCACGATAATCCCGTCGACCGCGCCAAAGTGTAATGTACAACTGGTACGGTACAGGAGCAGCGGAAATCCGCCACCGTTCTCCTGGAGAACGTGCCAAAGTGTTTATTTCCTCCTCCTCTTTTCCTGTTCAACCTCTACATAAAGGTCACTTTTTTACCCCACCAATATGAAGAGCGTGCCAATTCACTCAAATTCATGATAATTGACAATGATATTCACGAGCTAACCCATCGAAAACAATAGCCGAATATCATGCTTTTCGGAGCACGGGACCATAACGCGCTATGACTTTTTGAGCGCAATCGCTCTCAGTCCGATAGAAGGGGGTTCCAAAGCCAGCCCACAGAGTGATAGTAGAAAAAGTAACAGTTCCTAAAATTGGGAGAGGGAAAGCATTATCCCAGCGAAAGTCGGACGCGATAAGCCATGCCTGTGTTCTCTTTCTGCGATGCCGGGGTGGGCTGGGTTTCCAACCTCCTTTCGTCGGACTGACAAAGATTGCACTGAAAAATTCATCGTGCGCTATTCCGTGGGTGCTCCGTATAGAGCATGATGTTCGGCTATTTCTTTCGATGGGATAGCTCCTGAATATCCCTGTCAATTATCATTGAGTAAATTAGACACGCTCTTCACATTGGTGGGGTAAAAACGTGACATTTACTTGGCAAATTTCCGACTTAAGCTCGCAAAAATTTACATAATTAAATTTACGTTACACGACATTCACATCAGGAGGTGGCAAAAACTCGAGGTGGGGTAGTTTTTTTATTATAATTCAATGACACGTTTTCTAGGACACGCTGTAGATACTTACAATTACACAAATTACACTTTGCTTTTCGCTAACACCATAACAACGTAGATGTTCTGCAAGCAAACTATCGTTACAAGTATGTACAAACTGCTCGCAGCGACTCATCCCCTTCTTCCGTAGCTCTGCGTACGGAGTGTTGTTCGAGAACCCGCTGGCGGCTGCTTGCCGGGTGTACCTCGAAATAAAATGATCGGCATCCCCGTTGCACAGTAAACTACTGTTATTAGACTATAAAATGCACAGTCGCGCACGGGAAACTGCCAACAGCGCACTCAGACTTGCCTGGACATGAAAATGCAAACACCGAACTTGTACTACTCTAGTAATAAACTAACCAACGTTCTATTCCGTCGTGTCCGCCCTGCTAAGCCTAGCGGCCGCTGAAATGTGTCTTTCGTTCGCCGAAACGACTTTGACAGACAGCGAAAACCCGTGAATTTTAGTTGTTAAATGGTAGACGTTGTGTTTTTAAACACGGCGCATATCATCTTACGAAGCAGTCAAGCATTCTCCTTGGTTTTCTTTGTTTCGAGAACGTGAATTTCGGGATCGGGAATTTCGCAACCGGGAATATCGAGGTCCTATACCGACGTCGCAACTACCACAAGAATACACATGGTCCTCAGGATGTCCCCACAGTGTCATCGTGTCCTCGTCCTTTGAGGTGTATCCCCAGAACGTCCTGAGGATGACACTCACAGACTGTCTGTGGAGAGTCATTCAGGTACGTCCTGTGCCCATCCCCGTGGGTAGCTAGCGGGACGAGAAATATTACTTTTTCAGTTTGCCTGTTCAGACTCCCTAGACACATTTGTTTTGTTTTTGGGCCGATCCTAGGACATGACTGAGCGTAAAATTATCTGCCTTGAAAAAGACTGTCTATCATATACATGGAGCATTTCTCGTGGAAAGGACATAAACGCGTTATTCTGTAGCACTGCTTTCGACTTGTACATACCTGGGTGCTTCTCTCGCTTTGGGTATTTACTCTTTGCGTAATCGAAACAAACGTGGACAGCTCACCCTTCGTTTTGTGTAGCAGCGAGCAGGACTGTCGAATCTACGGTCATATTATAAGCAATAAATAGTATCTGTCTTCACTTTCGGGAGGTAATTCTAGTGCCTTTCGGAGTGGGTTTCTCGGGCGTTGTGCCCCTGGCAGGGTTTTTTCTTTGTCTTTTATACCTGCCTGCTTTTTTTTAAACCGCTGTGCTCATTGTCTGTTGTGGATTGCACTACAAACGAGCGACTTTATTGGGGCAGTTACCAATATGTATGGAATCAGTAAAAGCACGCGGAAGAAAAAATAAGACGCAGTAAAGTGAAACTAGGATTCGTCCCTGAAGTGTCATCACTCTGTCCTGAAATTGTCCTCAAGGGAGGTTTGAGGACATTCTTAGTACGCCACAAATAGTGCCACATTGACACGATGAGGTGGATTTGAGGATCAGATTTGACCCTCCTCGGGATGTCCATCCCTGTCCGTGCATGATGTTCCTAGGATATCCTTGGGAGGACAGTGTGTTCTTGGGGTGGTGAGAAGAGGAGTGCCTAGTAAAGCATAGCACCGGGCGTGTATATCAGGTGAGGTTGTAAGGGCACAACTGCGGGCATTGGAATTATACGTTGTATTACATCTTGTAAGCGAGACTGCAAAGGAGGGAGAGCGACATCTTGCTTCGTCGTGGCGTGAGCCTGCCGATATGATCGAACGGTCGTTCTTGGACTTCTCATGTTAATGGTGTTACCTATACGCGTTGCAGTAAATCTAGTTAGGCCTGTTATCATCCCCACAGGTTTCATCTGATTTACGTTCTGGTGTTCCAGGGATGCAGCAACACCTTCGACAACGCAGCGCGTTGCAGCTGGCCATGATCCGCAGTCTAACCTATAGTTGCTCGCGCTCTCAATACCGCTCAATACATGACGCGAAACCTTTTCCAGAGAGTGGCGAAAGTGACTTTCAGACAGTTTCTATAGGTTTACCGTTCTTTTTACAGTCCTTTACGTAGGCTACGTGTAAGAATTTTCAGACTAACGCAAGAAGCGAGAGGTGAAGCCAGGAGAGTCTTTAGAATGTACTCGGAGTGTACTTTTGGCCTCGGTATATGTCAAACATGCAGGAGAACAAAATACTCACGATGACCACAAATGCGTAGACAGCGAGGCCACATCTGACGCTAGCACAACTGCAGCACTGAGACGCGAGACAGGGAGAGAACATGATTTTCGAGTGCGTGTATCAGTAACTTTGTCGTCTTCGCCACTCGTGCTGTCTGCAGCAGAAGTCTCTAATGTTCGCACCGTGTCACTTCGGAAGAAGAAAAAAAAAATGCCGTTCTATGCGTGTTCTTTATTTACTTAGTCCCCACCAACAGCCCAAGGGCATAACCGATGGCGCACAGAGCGAATATAAAATACAAACACAAGTAGTAACAGTTAAAATGTGAACACCATCAAAGCCATACTAGGGTCAGGGTGTTGCCCTTTTGTCCATAGAGATGCTTTTATCTTTCTTTTTCATTTTTTTTTTACAATAAATTCCCCCCTCGTCGTATTATGAAGTTTAGGAAGCCTCAAGGTGGAAGCGTCGAAGTACGCGTCCAACGCTACACAGTTGAAGTAACGAATGACTTCGCAAAAGAGCTATAAAACTTGAATAATGGTACTGTGATGTTACACGTAGGGTTTGTCTGCGCAGTGTGGCGACATGGTTGCACGTGCCGCAGGGTAGGACTGCGGATAATTTGGACCACTTCGGGTTCTTCTGACGTGCGCCGGAAATCTCTGACACACGGTGCTGGAAGCAATGTTCACCTCTCCCACATTGCTACCGCCCTCGACCGGGATCGAACCCGCGATCTCGAGCTCAGCGAGCCAGCACGTTACCGACTTGACCGACTACCGATAGAACTTGAAACATCATACATGGCGATTGTTTCGCAGATGTACAGAATATTCGTTGTGTCCTAGTGGTCCGATTGTGAACAAAAGGTCAAGCCTTGATACTAAAACGAGTGACTCAATGGGCTTATGCAAGAAATAATAGATGGCGGCAAGTTCCTAAAAAAAAAACTTATAAACCTACAGAGTCTGCATTGGTAGGTACATACAGAAATAGTATTATTTACACCAGGAAAGCAGTACTTGAAAAATTGAAAGTTGACAAAGCCTGCGTTGTGCGCCCTTGATTTTCTCCACACCAGTCCTGAGTGCCACATAACCGATGTGCGGGTATGACAGGGGTCTGATACAGTACAAGTAGACAAGGATGAATTGAAACTCCTTGTCAATGTAGCTATCCCTCCAAACACATAGGATTACGTGCGTATCGTTCTTCCTTTTCGGTCTTGAAGGCCCCCCTTTGCACCGACTCCAAACGCCTCTGAAGGTTAGATTACATGTTTAGACTTACATGTTTTCGCGATATAAGGTAGATTGGCTGAACTGGAGGCAGCCACCGTTAAAGCCGCACCATTTTGAAGAAATTTCGAAACGAGAACCTATCCTTTGAGATCGCCAGGTTTTACTGTAGAACTCAGTCGAAGCCAAACACCATGAAAAAATACCCGAGCCATTCCGAGGACTATTCCCTTTTCGCGGAATGAGGCTTTTATGGACCGGTTAAATATTGCCACGTATCATCTTTGAAGCGACCACACGGAACAGCGGCAGCGGGCGGGGAGCCGTCGAGCGACGGGCTGACATCCACGACACGCCGTGCTGATTAGCGAGCGATGCTTCCAGAAGCATCTGTTCCTTCGCTCGCATCAATCTCATGGACGGATTGACGACATTGGAGAAGCTTCTCTACTTCCTCTTCTTCACCGACGCGCGCTTTCTACAATGTTCGCCGCTGTGTATAAAAGCTTGAGAGCTCCCAGCCGGAGCATCTTTACCTTAGTTCTGTCTAAGAGCTATCGCTCTTGTGTTAGCCAGCTAAGCAGCTAGAATTAAGCGTTCGCAGATTATTCGTCGTCTCGCTCGTCTGTTTTCATCCGTGACATTTTTGGTGGAGGTGCAAGGTAATCCCTGCTCAACGGCCTTGAAGAACAGCAACGACTGAGTCGAAGACAACGTGGTGTACCTGCGGAGTCCGGCCCATCGGGACCCCCTACCCGCAAGAAGATGACTACAGACAGCACCACCCAAACGGCGCAGCCGGTCACCGCGCCTGTCGCCCCTGCACGATCGCCGAAAACATTTACCGGAGAACTTTACGACGACGTTGACGACTGGCTCGACCATTTCGAGCGGATCGCTGGGTTTAACAGGGCCCGCTTGCACGAAACACTTTGAGGACACTCCGGGATAATCCTCGGCACTTTCCTTCCTCTGTGATGTCCTCAAGCGGAAAAGTGGCTTGCACGAAACAAGTTGAGGATCGTAGCCATGAGGAAGGTAGGACGGCGGCGCCGAAAGGGCTGAGGAAGCTACTGGCACTCTCAACGCAGCTTCGACCGTCTTTTACGCTAGCACTAACATGGACCGCATGGATCGTGTTGTGACGCTGCGACGCCGTCATCGGCTGTTTCTCGCGCTCTCGTTGTCACGGCAGCGAGTCTACCGAGACCGTGAAAATCCTTTGGAGTGTCTAGACGACGGTGAGCTGCAACGGCGGTTCCGCTTTACGAGGGATGGAATATTTTTCATTACGTCCCTCGTTGCTCTCGACATCGAGCCTGCGACCCGTCGGAGCCAGTCCCTCCCCTCGTCGTTACAAGTGCTACTGACATTGCAGTTCCTCGCTACTGGGAACTTTCTCATCACAGCGTGTGACGTGGTCAACGTGCACGAAGCAACAGCCTGTCGTGTAGTGCACCGCGTCGTTGCAGCGCTGTGCAAGAGGGTCGGAAAGTTCGTCCGGTAAGCATATAGGCCTATTGGTGTTCTGTCTGTTTTCCCTGACTCCTAAAATCATGTTTTAGGTGGCCAAGAGGTGAGGAGATAGCAAGGGCCCAACACCAGTTTTATCAGCTGGCCAGTTTTCCTGGGGTTGTGGGAGCAGTGGACGGCACCCATGTTCGCATCCAGGCACCGTCAGCACACGAGACAGCTTTCGTCAACCGCAAGAACTACCACTCCATCAATGTTCAGCTCATTGCGGGTGCTGACTGTAAGATCTTGGACGTGGTTGCGAACTGGCCCGGTGCCACCCATGACTCTAGGATACTGCGTGAAAGCACCATTGGGAGGGAGCTGGAAGCTGGAGTCCACACTGGGCTTCTTCTTGGTGACAGCGGGTACCCCTGCAAACGCTGGCTGATGACACCGTTTCTCCAGCCCCGAAACAGAGCACAAGAGAAGTACAATGCTTCACACTCGACAACACGGGCTTTGGTAGAGCGGTAAGTTGGTTCAGGATATCACCGATATTTAGCAACAACATAGCAAGAATAGTTTATTGAATGACTCAGTTTAAAACGTGGCATTCTACCCTGTTAGTTATGTACATACATAATATGATGAGCTATATACATGCATGTTTCCATGCAGGATGGAAACTGCAATGTAAGCGCAAAATTGCACACCGTTGCAAAACTAGATGGAACTGCAGCACATGCCAGCGGGGAAGATGCACAATGTACATATTTGTTCCTTATTGTATGTATTGCAGGACAATTGGTCAGCTGAAAAGGAGGTTCCACTGCCTTCACAGTGAGCTGCGAGTGCTAACAAAGCATACCTGTCCTATCATCGTGGCATGCTGTGTCCTTCACAACATAGCCAAAGATTTCGGCAGTGAAGTGCAGGAGGCAGACAGCGACAATGATCACGACCCCGATTACGACCCCCAGCTGGTGTCCAGTTATGAAGGACGTCAGGATGGCTTCATGTACAGAGGTGCCATCGTACGTCAGCATTTCACATGAGCGTAAGTGGACATTTTGGAACATATCACTCAACACAGTACTAAGCGTGAATTGGAGGTCTTTAACAAACAATTTAGGTTAACACAGGCTAAGGTCAAGTACAGCTTTAAGGGGTTGTGACACATCTTCCCATATTATCCCAGCTGTGTGTTCTAGGTCTTGTATCTCACCAAGTACGAGACGTAGAAGAATAATGCTTCTTCCTTCAGTACTCTGGAGTGGAGTACGACACAGACATGACGCCATAATGAACCACATCTATGAAAGAGTCGCAACCCCTGTAAATATGTGCAAATAAAGCAACAAACAAATTAAGCACTATGAGGGTACTGTCATGAACAAATTAAGCTCGCTTCAACTGTATTGTCACAAGGGAATGAATACAACGAGATAAGAAATAAGAACTGAAAAATGTGCGCATTTGTGCTATTGCTGCTGCTGGAGACGTTCCACTTCCAGCTCCAGTTTTGTCTGCAGCAGCCTCTCTGTATTGTGTCTCAGCAGTTCAGTCTGCTGCCTGAGACGCTCTGCTTCCTGCCTGAGATGACATAGCTCAAGCTCCTCGAGAGCAACTCTCTGGCGGACCTCAATGAGCCGTTGCTCCATTGTAGCTGTCTCAGTGTCCTTGTGAAGGAGACCCGAGTAACTGCGCTCTATGTTTTCTCTAGAGTTCCTCCTGGCTCGCTGGGAACGCGCACTCGTACTGCTTCGTGCCGGCTGCTCCTCTGCACCGTTCCCAGCACCGGCAAACGGCTGTGAAGAGGCACTACCCCTTGTGCCACCCACCTCGCAAGTCACGACAAAGTTATCATCTTCACGCAGCCCAACTACAGGCACAACATCCTGGACCACAGTACCATAATCGTGGTCATCACTGGTGGACGGCCCTGGTAGACTTGCAATGACGTCCTCGATAATGGCAGCGCTGTTGTAGAAAGCAAAAAAAAAAAACACGGATGAGTTGGTTTGGTGAAATGTACAGCGATTTCCTTCATTGTTCCTTAGCACTCTGTTTATAAGTTGTATGTTTGACTTTACAAGAGACCCAGTTTTGTGTGTTTTGTGCGTGCATATATGTGCTTCCTCATTCCACGTTTTGTTCGGGTTTTGTTTTGAGCAGTTTGCTTCAACTGTGGTTCATTTCTTATGTCACAAAGGACAGTGTGCAATGTTTAATATGCATAGTTATGTTTGGATTGTTATAATATTTTTGGGTTGCCCCAACATTTTGCTCTTCATATTAGTTAATTGCTGTATTGTTGTTTGTTGTTGTGTCTATATGTCTTGTAGATAGTTTATTGAATACACCACAGGTGCTCTTCTTGTAGCACAACGTTCTCAATGGGGTTGCAGCACTTCGTAAACAATAGCATTGTATGTCTACCTGTGTGTCTGCCTGCCTGTAGAGTGTTATTGTTTGCATCAGTGTGAGGGTGCATTTCAAGTTCCACAGCAAGGGATGTGACACCAAGTGGCGTGTATTATGAAACGACCCCTTCGAATAACCATTTTACAGATAACATATGATGATTCCCTTATCCCCCACTTCCAATGTGCTACACATTGTACATGCAGTATGGAGTGCCTCATTGTACATTAGTAAGCCAATCAGGTGCTGTCCTGACCTATGAAAAATCTTTTATCCCAACATGTCGTGCTCTTTTGCACCAGCTCCACCTTGTCAGTAGTGTTTGTGTTCCCCTAGACTACATAATATAAGTTTAACTGGATTGTGGAGTATTGGAGACCCTAGACTACATATTACAGTCGAACGCAATGTGAGACGTGCCTTGTTGGAAATTTTTCACGTGGCAGCCTTATTAGTTACATAATACCTGTATTACTTACCCACGGGTGTCCATACCTCCTTCAACCCCAGTGATACTGGGGGAATCTTCACCAATAATGTCGATCACAGCCTGTGTGATTGCAGAGGGCTGCGAGACATTGCCTCCTCGACCTGTAATCAGAAGCCCAGAACGTTGTAGCACAAAAACAAATGTGAACACGTGCTCAGCAGTGTGCCTTTGTAAGTGTAAAGCTATATGTAGTGTACCTTATGTTGTGGGATGTTATTGACATGTCAAATGACTCTAAATATGTTTTGGCATGAATATATTGTAAAGCTGTCACCAAAGCACTTGAGTGCGAAACAAAAGGATGCTCCAAGGAAGCCAGCAAATCGGGTTCCATTCTCATTGCTTTTCTTCCATTCTCATCATTCAATTGTACGTACGCCACTGTGGGATGTGTGGCTTCTGCTGTGTTATGCGAAGTTCTTGATGCATTTCATAACGTCAGTGGTGGAGGTCATGCTCCTCGTACAGGTTCACTATGATGTAGTACTGTGTGTATGTCTTTATTTCACTTCCATTGCAAATGAGGAACACGTACATAAGAGAACCCAATATAAAACTAATGTATGTAATAAAGCCTCATTGCTACTTACCAGTTTGGAGTGACTGCCTTCTGAACTCAGAGAAAATAGTTCTGTGCCTTGTGCACAGGTTGTCCCACTGTTTTTTCAGCTCTGCAACAGTTCGTAGCGTAGTTGGGTGCCGCGCATTGAGCACATCCGCAATTTGTTGCCACGCCGCCTTTTTATCTTTTTTGGTTAGCGATGGACTGAACTTTCCCCTGATGACAGTCCTCCTGTCCATCACCTCTTGGAGGAACTCCAGTCTTTCTTCATCGCTCCACGTAGAAGCACGGCGCTTTTTTGCTGGAGCACTTTCCATTTCAAACAATCAAAAGCGCGGAAATACTGCGTGATCGTCTGCTTACTAAAAGCGCGCATTTCATGTATTTGATCAAATGTCTCAGGTCATATTGTGGGTAACGTATTTCTCAGCAGTATTTGTGGAAAAGTTATTTCTTGGTATCGTCGCTAATGTCAAACGTTTTTCTCTCTTTTTTAATATTCCCATTCTTGGTGCGAGGCCAGCTAATCGCCGCAACTGATGAATATCGGCGGCGGCGATCACATTTGGGAGAAATTATCCGTCACAGGGAAGAGACAGTATGTAATATGAGGCTCGTTTATTGCAAAAAAAAAAAAAAATACAAGCAACAGCATCTTATACATGCATAACAGTGAAAATAAAACAATCGCTCGCTATTGTGCATTTCTAAAATTACATGGAGCGATAGCAAAAGCAGACGACAGTCCCGTTCAGCGCGATCGCTGGTTGGTCTAAACGCAAAATGACGTGCTGTTTTCCGGGGAGGAGCTTCTGATGTTCGTTCCACCAATACCAGCCTGCCGGAAGTTCCTAGCCACAATCCACTCAAATTAGGACGTCTCTCAAAGTGTTCGTGCAAGCCACTTTCTGCTGCAACCCATAAATTCCTCAGTTGAGTAACGAAATGCTTGAGGAAGGTGACCATTGAGGATCGTACCGAGGATTGTTTCGTGCAAGCGGGCCCAGGTGGAACGACGACCAGTCAACATCTACTTCATTCTTCATTCATTCAATCATCCACTTCTTTCTTGGCGGGACAGCGCGGTCCTGGTTCGAGAACAGGGAGGACTCTTTTACGTCCTGGAAGGTATTTAAAGACAAGCTCCGAGAGGCGTTCACTTGTGAGCAACGAACGGAACTCGCCGAACAACTACTCCAGAGTCGGGTACAGCTAACAAACTAAAGCGTCACCGGATTCGTCGAAGATGTCCTGCGGCTTTTCAAAGGAGCTGACCCGAAAGCCTGTGAAGAAAAGAAGGTTCACCGTCTCATGAGAGGTGTGAAAGAGGAGATTTTTCACGCCCTATCCCGTAACCCGCCCACGAGGACAGAAGCTTTCCTGACCGAAGCAGTCAGGATTGAGAGGGCTTTACTCTCTTGGTCCACCGTCGGACAGCGACGTCAGGAGTACCAAGCCTTCGCCGCGCCTGCAGGCTTCGAGGTAGGCTCTCTGAGGCAATTAATCCGAGAGGTGGTCCAGGAAGAAGCTCTCCTCCGCCCAGAAGAAACCGGCGCTCCTTTGGCCTCCATCGGGGCTATAATCAAAGAGGAGGTGCAGCAGGCACTCCAAGCGCCGCCACCCGTCGCTGAGGTACCGAAGCAAACCTACGCCGCCGCACTACGACAGCCACCAGCTGCACCGCGGTACGGCAGCAGCTGGGCGCATTCACGACCCGCCCAACCTGCACCACTCAGCTACCCGCCACGCGCACAAGGAACTCGCAAGACAGACGTATGGCGAACGTCAGACTTGAGGCCGCTTTGCTACCACTGTGGCGAAGCCAATCACGTCTACCGCCGTTGTCCGTACCGACGACTGGGTCTACCCGGAGATGCACGACACGCCGCACTGATTAGTGAGCGATGCTTCCAGAAGCATCTGTTCCTTCTCTCCTTCTCTCGAGAAGCGTCTCTACTTCTTCTTCACCGACGCACGCTTTCTACAATGTTCGCTGCTGTGTATAAAAGCTTGCGAGCTCCCAGCCGGAGCATTCTTTACCTTAGTTCTGTCTAAGAGCTACCGCTCTTGTGTTAGCCAGCTAAGCAGCTAGAATAAAGCGTTCGCCGATTATTCGCCGTCTCGTTCGTCTGTTTTCATCCGTGACAATATCAGTGATGGCCAGCAGTTAACTACATGTAGTTAAACTACCTGATTGTAGTTAAAAAGTAGTTATGAACTACTTGCAGAAATGTAGTGGCAACTACTATATAGTTAAACTACTATTTTAAGTAGTTAACTACAGCAGTTAGGTTACTGAAGGCGCCAACTACTTCCGATTTTGCCGCAAGCTTTACGGCACGATTGTGCTTCCGACTTTTACCTTGAGCTACTTGTTTGATGAGAACGGAGGTGCAGAGCAATTGTGTCGTGCATGTGTACTAAATCTTCACTTTTAATGCTTGTCTAGTGAAGCCTCATTTGATTTGCTGTGAAATAATTCTGCAGCTTAGTTTATCGCGTAGGCACAGAAAGAATCCCGCCGCAAGCTTTGTATTTGACGATCGTAGCAACGGCTTGAGCCAAAGTTTATTATTGCTTGTGATTCATATTTAGGTGTCCAAGAACACTACAAGGGATTGGTGTTGGTGGACAACGTTAAGTAGTTATAGATGTAGTTAAACTACGTTGCAGTAGTTAAAAAAGTGGTTTTAACTACTCCCTGAAAAGTAGTTGAATTACTAGTTAAACTACTTAATCACAAAGTAGTTAGTAGTTATAGTTAAACTACTGTAGAAGTAGTTAGTGGCCATCACTGGACAATATATTATTTAACCTGCTCAGGTGAACCCGTATTGATACCCCCTGACACACTGCTAGCGAGAACTCCTTTGTGGCGGGAGTATACTTTACTGCTTTAAAGGACATCTCGCTAAAAGGAGGTTGAGCCGGTGACACACGACAGCGTCCTTTCGCTCAGTAGCGCCATCTGAAATGTGTCTCGAGAGTGCTGTATACTTACGAACCTTTGTGGTGTCTTTATAAATTGAACAAATTAGCTACAAAATAGCTTTCTAACTTAATCTGTTAAAGTATTCGAGTCTTCAAGTCGTGCACAGAACATATTTATTACAGGAAACCGTACAGCTCCACGATTGTGGCCTTAGACACGCACAATGCGAGATACCACTCGAAGATCGCAAACTAATAGCGATCAGACCAAAAGATACAATAAATGATCATTGAAATACAAATATCACTCGGAATGAAGGGAAGACAGCCTAATTATAAATGTGACACACTAGTCGTTGAGAGAACACTCCAGGAAGAAATGTCCGCTTCGACCGGGGCGGTTTGGGTTTCGGCTCATTTGCACGGATGGATATTTCAAAGCACGTTCGCGTTTCAGGATTTTTAAAAATGGAATGGGGTTCTTTCTGCTACCTCGCTTTTGAACGAAATCCTTTAATTAAAGAGTTAGTTTCCTGTAATTCGTCATCTAGTGGTTCTTTTCTAGAGGATGTTTCCCTGGCCGCGTAATAGACCTTTTTACAATTGCGAGCGCTTGTGTATTGGCATCGGATAGGAAGACCAGCCACACAGACTGGTTCCCTCTAACATTTCACACGGGCTAGACTAGGACTATACGTGCCATGTATTGGCATCGAGGCGGAAGTCCAGTCACAAGGACTGGTTCCCACGTGCGTATTGTCATCAAGCAAGATAACTACCTATGGAGGTAGCCTCTTTTACACAAACTCTATCTTACATACCAGATAACAACGCACCACGTGCGCATGCCACGTGCGCTCCATGATACTAGCGCATCATCGTGGAAGACCACCACCACCACTGCCACCTGTGGCAGGCAAGAGCTCATGGGAACTTAAAATAACTTGAAGTATTACAAGATGACCAGAGGCGGATGTAGAGGAAGAACAACGACATTCCCGGTGTGTGCAGCAGCAGAGTCAGTCGGGATAAGCCATAACCGAAGCAGACGACGGAGCAGTGTCGCTCAAAGTTCCCATGCTGCTTTGCGCCGCACGCTTGGTGGCGCGCACATCTTTATAAAATCGTCTATTGAACTGCAAAAACAACGACGACGACGACGATGATGACAGAAGAAGAAAAATGGGGAGGTGAGTCACGACTATAGGTCGGACTATGACACGTCACGACGTCTCTGTTGCTCTCATAGCTTTTTTATACCTGTACCGAATGAAAACAGAGAGCCCGTATTTTTGCTATAAGGGCCACTGACAATGCTGGTTGAAGTAAAATATTTTCGGTCAGTGTAGATGTGCCTGGTCATGTAGATGCACCTAGTATACTACATCACCCTTGTGAGATTGCAGAAGTGTTTCTACCTGGAGAGATATTTGTGATTAGTAGAAAAAGCATGGCATGATCGAACATCTAGCTCAGACAGTAGCAAAGGTTCTCCCGAGAGGGCTCTCGGTCAGCTGGTCACGTACATGCCTCAGGACATCATCCCTCGCCTGTCCCTCTGTGCGTCTTGCTAAAGTCTCATGTGAACCTTGCTATCTAACGCGTTATATGTACATCGATTTTTCATAGCAACTACAAAGGATATTTAAAAAAAAAAACGTTAGTTACTCTGGGTTTTGCACCAGACCACTAAAACCATCACTGCACTTCGAGACGCAGACGTCAGTCGTCGTACTCATGCCGGAGTCATCAGGCTGTCTGTGATGGTTGTTGGCGCGAAAGATGTGCCCTCACCCACAGGTACAAGGGGCGCTGCAATGAAACAACAACACCTTTATTTTAATGATTACGACTGGAGTGTTTTATCGCCAGGGGCGATATACTCTACACCATCGCTGGCAGTAATGCGTTTCGTGAAATGGAGTACAAGTCACCACATGGTGCACTCTGAAAAATGAACTTCACTGCATAGCACGCTCCTAGCCAACCATCATCCCCAATGATATCATTATCTGCCCTATTGTTGAAAACGAGGAGGCGTACGCCTTTTTTGTGACACTTTCATAATCGTCACAAAAAAGGCGTACGCCTCCCGTTTTCAACAAATCAGGGCAAATAACGATATCATTCGAGACGATGGTTGGCCAGGAGGGTGCTGTGCGGTGAAGTTCATTTTTAAGAGTGTGAGGACCGAAGTCCTGTAGTGTCGTTGTCGAATGAGGACAGACTACAACAGCCGTTGTCGGTGAGCGAAAGAAGAATGTTTTAATTCCTGCGTGAGGCAAGAGCGCGTGGCGTGGGCGGATTGTAGTGTCGTTGTCGTCGCACTACAGTCCTACTCTGTCCTAGTGCTTTAGGGTGCTTTAGCGTTGGTGGGCTAGATTTGGCCACGAACCGACCAATTTTCACATAGTGAGGGGGCGACCGTCCAGCTAATTTAGAGAAGCTGAGGGTGTGGTTTCGAAAGGTTGGTAGTGCCGGCAATGAAGAAGGACGTACTCTAGCTCTTCCAGATAACCGCAGTAACGGCATCTTCAAGAGTCAACTTGCATGAATGAAACGTGCAGAATGAAACATGTAAGTGCAAATAGTATAGAATAAAGGCTAATAGCCAAGAGTTTTCTCTAACCCAAGAGAAGCCTATTCTAATCCAATTCTAAGCCAAAATCCAGTTCTAATCCAACACAATGTATTCCAATCCAACACGAGCCAATTCTAAGCCATCTAATTGGTCGCCATTAGCTGCGCCCACTTCACGTTGATTGGCCCGTGCTAAGCCTACTGATTGTTGATTGGTTGACCATAGCTCCACCCCTTTATGCTAATTAGCTGGCTTGGCTCCGCCCACTTCACGCTGATTGGTGAGCTCCGTCCCTTTGTGCTAATTAACCGGCTCCGCTTCACGCTGATTGGTGCATTCTAAGCCTACTGATCACTCTCCACATTTTCCAGACTTCTAAGCCATCTGATCGGTCCCCAGTCTAAGCCTACCGATTGGCCCTCGCATGCTGATTGGCCCCTTCTAAGCCCTCTGATCGGCTGGCACTCCTGATTGGCCGACTAAGCTACGGAACATGGCCTTCACCAGCGCCCGCCAGATGGCGTGATCGGCAGCGACCCCGCTGCAGCTCTATCTCAGACAGACAGGAAAAAATACACTTCCTTTGTACAAAATACAAAAAATACAATGTTTATTGAGTGCATGTTTGAAAAAAATCATGGCAGTCGTGGAGAGATTGATTCCTTTGATGCTGGGTGTGGTTCCTCGGAAGTGACGGATCATGTAGACGCCTCCGGGACAGCGGCAAAGAAAAATTTCGTCTTTCGTGAGTTGACACTTCCACGTGCACTGGATATCTTTGTAGCTGTCGCTCACGTCCAGCTATTGAAGGCATGTGCGCAGCGATCCAGTAGCGTTCCTGTCCAGGTTAATGCCGGACTGCATAGGTATCACGTGCCACTCTCTGATGGCCAAAATATCGCCAGGGCATTCGTGCGCGTAGGTGTGCTTATCCTTCTCCAGCTTGATGCTAGCAGTACAGTTGCCGGCGTCCAGCGCCAGTGTGCACGAGACGAGCGAGAAGAGAACGAGGTATCACATCCTTCCAGTGACACAGTTCAAGTGAAGCTACTCCTTCTCATCCTCTGTATTGTCTGAGGGGGAAAAAGCGCCAGGTGAAGTCCCACCATCTACATCATCAACTCGAGCTTACCATATTCCCATCTTCCGTACGGGTAGGAGTCCACGTCATTGTAGAGGTATCGTTTGTCGTCGTACTCCATCATACTTTTCACATTTCTAATGGTGTACATGCACTGTTTCTTTCCCACTATTGACACCTGTTCGTGCAATACGTTAGTGTGCTTGAATAGGATATTGTGGTACGTATCATGGAGATCATGGAGGAGGTGTTTGCGCACAATGTTCTTTTTGACCCCTTTAGCTCTTGCAATTTGTTTTCCCCAAGCTAATTTGATGGGGTACATTTTGGCTTTCAAGCATATTACTTCCTCTATGGGTATGGTACTGGTATGGTATGGGTTCTCTTTTGAACGCGCCGAGCCTACCATGATTCCTCTCGCTGTACAGCGGATGATCCCGATCTAAGGAAGACGAGTCTAAGTGGTCGTCGGCGATCGCACGTAACTGATCTTCGTAGTCTTTGCAGAATAGGCTGAGGATCAGAGAATTCGTGTAAAAGTAGCAGGTGATCACCGGACAAGTGAGCTTACTCAGCAGGGTTTCATAGTAGAACGAGTACATGATTAATTTACTCAGCTCTAAAATCGTAAAGTCAATCTGCAGGAGGAAATCGCACTTTCGTCTTGCGCATTTCGTACATGACGCAATCGGGGGACAAAATTTCTATTCTCACGCATTCCGCCCTACTCCCTAGGCAACTCGCCGTCTCCTCATCGAAGGCTACTCGAATATCCCGCATATTAAATTTATTTAGCAGCGTTCTTCTGAAGACCGCATTATTTGAGATTTTATAGAAATTTTTCTCGAACGTCGTGCCCGAGGCGACGCGTCTGGCAACATTGTCCTCGGCATGTAAACCGCTCACCTGTTGTATCGGAAGAATATGTGAAGTCGGCCAAAGAAGTCTGCCCAGGCTGAAAAATGTGAGAGGGTAAGCGCGCACGCAGCCCTCCCCCGCCGATAATCACGTGGACAACCCTCCGCACACGCGCCGCGCAGGGAAAAATACGCGCAGGGCTCAGGGCAGGGATACTGTAGTTCCTCATCCCTGAAGTTTCTCACCCACTTCATACTACTCACACACACACGGAAGCTTCTTTTAACCTGCCTGTTGCTGGCTCGTAGTCTGGGCACTGCATTACAACGTAAAGTGTGTCCTCTGGCACCTTGCATCTGCTGCAGAGGTTCGAGGACACAATGCCTAATCTGTGCTTCGTCGTGGCCGTGCATAAAGCCGATCCGATGAACATGATGATCCGATGAACACCTGTCTCGAGAGGCTTCGGCCGATGTCATGTGGGATGACTGTTTGTGAGTCGGGGTTATGTGGGTCGTATAATCGGACTCCCGCTGGACTTGTTTCCATGCACTGTTTGATCTTTTGCTTTCCACAGCTCCCTTCAGTGACAAGGTGAGCAACTCGCCAAATCGTAGTATCGAACGAACTCGTGAGATGGCGCGAGAAATCATCATCTTGCGCGATCATAATCATCTTCGTCCAATCGCACGAGAGCGAAAACCGAACAAAACAGTTTGACAGTTTACAATGGCGTATAAAAGAACACATTCTCGTGCAATATTTTGCATGAACCGCCGGAGGAAGCGTCCACGCTGCAGGAGTCGCCTCCGTGGGTTGTGGAATTTACGTTTCGGAGGTGACGCCGCGAGAGACAGCCATTACGATTGGATGTTTTCGGAGGAGGAGCCAAATGATGGACAGGTTGCGCCTGGAGGTTGCGAGAAGAACCACTTGTGGGGCGAATTAGAGTTGCATCGTGTGAATAGACCCTAACGCGGATAACTTGCGAGCGATAACGGGTAGCTTCCATAACTGCGAGCAGACCGAAACAAGCCGCGTCGCTCAGCACCCGGTTTACAGATGCAATGGTCTATGCTGCTTTCTGCTAAGGAACATTTTATGGATGTGCACGTGTTGCACGCCTTTCCTAATGCCTAGTCTCCTGTATCTGTTAATACGAGATTGTTCCAGCACTGGCAGGATAAACCGAAGCAAAAACGTTAAAGGAGTACAGAGGGCCATCCAAAAAATTTTCAGATTAAGACGTCTGATGAAAGTTTGTGTGTCATTTTACCGAATAGCGCGGAAGGTTTCGATGTGTGCAATTTGTAAAAAAAATACTCACATAAACATGGCTCCGCGCGTTCACCCTTAACTCGCCACTCCGCTTATAGACGACCTGCACCCTTACGTCATCGATTACGTTTCGCCGCCGCGCAAAGCATGCTGGTGGGCATTATCAGCTTTATCGGCCTATCAGCCAACGCGTTTTTCCCGCGTCTTGCACACCACAGCGAAATATAACCTCGAACCGGTCGTCTCGTGACGTCATATGTTTGTAAACAGAGGGTCGTCTAAACGAGGAGGAGAAGGTGTGACGCCACGTCACCGATGATGTAAAGGGCGAAACGCATTGGACGTTTTCTCAGCGTCAAAACGTCGCGCGTACGCCATGGCCTTGCACACTCGGCGAAGAAACGCCAGCAAGGCGACCACCCGAAACGCATGGGACGCGTACGGAGCGAGTGACGCGCGCCACTGTTGCTATATTCGTCGATCACAAATATCTGTTAGAACGTGCAGGTGCTCTTCTTTCCTGTGGTTCCTGCGTTCCTTCATTCCAGACACCATTAAAATGTTCACGTAAATTTAGTGTGATGGATAATGCCCCCAAAATTTATGCGAGCTGCTCATACGCCACCTTGTCTGCCGCACGACGGCCATGGTTCTGTCTACTTCTCGGAAAACGCGCCCAGACGCGCGCGATTATCTGTAGTCGACAAATTCCGGCGTACGCCTTCCGCGCGCGTCGAAAAACTGGTTTTTACGCGGTCACACGCACGCCGAGCGCGCGCGCGACCTGAAAACGTCGGAAAAACGCTCCATGCGTTTAGCCCTTTAGAAGGGGAACTCGTTCTGGTTCGCCGGTCAGTGGGGGTCAGCGCCCTGTCCCTTTGCCGTCGTAAACCAGTTTTGCCAGTTCTCCCGGAGAATAGGGGATAGAAGGAGCGACCGAATCATGACCGAGCCAGGAGCACTGTTTTTTCAGTACCCCGAACAGCCGAGTAGTAGATGACAGCGGAGTAGCAGACAACATTTCTCTGGACCAATCAGCGAGCGTGATCCTTGTAGCGTCAGCGCGAGGTTCCAGGCAGATTACGGGCTGGTACTGCTCTCCACTGCCGTAGCGCCCGGTCGCTTTTTGCGGCGTACTTTAAATTCAATTGCTGCGATAATTATGACTCTGTGGTGTGAATTACTTCGCATGGTGCATCTTACTGGCCTACCTAACAGTTTTATAGGAAGAAAACAGAGTGCTAAAAATGACTTCTGTGCGACTTTAAGAATATACTTACTGTTGTCCTTTACGCCTTTGCCGGAGTTCCTCCAAATCTTCCAAGTGCAACATATGACGAGAATGGTGAAACCAAAACCAAAGCAAGCACACGTAGATATTGCGACTCTGTACAGTGCGCAAGGCCACTTCAGCAACACCTGAGCAAATTAGTGAAAAAGACGGTCTATAGTACACCGATGTGACCTTCTCTATTCCGTGTAGAGGATGAAGAGAATAAAAGCCGCAGTATAAAACTGGTCTTCCTTTCGGAGTTACAACGGCAGTAACGTCCTCGAACCACGGCCGTATTTATAGAGACGAGCCATAGCCGTAGCCATCAGCTGCCACTGGTTGCCACAGGAAGCCAGCATTCGAAACCGTCTGCGGCGAGTGTTTGGCATTCTGACTGTATACAGAGTGTTTCAGGGTGTCAGTGACACCTCTAATACTTTGCTCTCCCCGACGAACTCATGCACCCTCTACGCATCTCCACCCTTCATCCTCCATCCGCCTTTTTTTTCTGTTCTTTTTTTTTTTGCTATAATCGTGACGACGCCCACTTCTGTGTGGCCAGCAACGGCGAGCCGATCCTGCCCTTAGCCCCCCCCCTCCGTTTCACGAAAAATGAGCAAAAGGTAAAAAAAAAAGAAAAAAAAGAATGGTTCATCACACACCAAAAAGACGGACTGCATAGTGTTGCCTGCAGTGTGAGGATACTCAAACTATTTTTTGTTTTGCAGTTATCTAATTAATTAAGTGAAATTAATTAGTCAGTTTTTTAATCATAAGGATTAGACCCAAAATGTCAACGAGAAAGTTGTAGCGGGCGATACAACGACATGAAACCCGTTGATTGGAACTACGGGTTTCGTGTCGTTGTATCGCCCGCTACAACTTTCTCATTCACATTTTGGCTTTAATTTATAAATAATTAAAAACAATTAATTCATTTCACTTAATTAATTAATTACAAAATAGTTTGAGTAGAATCACACCACTGGTAACACTATGCAGTCCGTCTTTTTGGTGTACGATGAAGCATTTTTTAAATAAAATCTTTGGCTCATTTTTCGTAAAACACCCTGCATATCTACGTTCGAAGGAGGGGAGACATTAAAGAGGTTTTTTTTTATCTAGGTGGCGATAGTATGACGTATAGGCCGAGGGCATGAGTACAAGGCGAGCTCAGCCGACGCTGTACTACACACGTGGGTTTGTTCTGGCGCGCGGCAAAAGTAGTTCGCTGAGCAACCGCTAGGCCCAAGACGAGAAAAGACACCCAGAAGCCGAAACGAGAATGACAGTCCCCATCACCAACACCACCTAGATAGAGGAAGCCTGCTTACTGGTCAACGTTAACTGGTTAACAAGTAACACCAGGCCAATCAGGATCGTGTCTTCAACGGCGGTATCCAATCACGAACGTGCTTTCAGCGGTCAAAGCCATGGAGACGAATCACCGTCGTCTGCGAGTAGTGATTGAACGTCCCCGCGCACTAAATGGGAAACTCCGAAATAAAGCGCAAAACGGTGCCATATATTTCTCAAAACTGATTTTCTGGAAAGCGTGATGCATTTTTTGTCTGCATACTGAGGTCTGCAGGCTTCAAACTAGCTGCAACCATTTGCAAGTTCTTGAATTCGCAGAACGGTAAATCGCAGCAGCAGACGAATTCTGCCTTTATATGTCCACGTAGCGAAGGCGTGAGAAGAGGCAATAAGCAGGCCTTCCGTGCCTAGGTGGTGTTGCCATAACTCGTAGCATCTGACGTCACTTGTGGGATCGAACCGTGTCACTCCTTTTGTTTGACTTCATACTGAGAATTGCGTAGGCACTGGGGATCGGGCTACTGTTACAACGTCCCGATGCTAAGGCGGCACCGGATAAGGATATCCGGGAATATTTACCTTTGATTCTTTTGAGATCGCACGCGTCCGTAATTTCAGGTTATGAATACCATAAGAGTACGCTGGCAACAGCAAGATTACTTACATCCACCAAGCGAAAGACGTCATATGCAACAATGAGACAGCTACACAGAAGAATGACTCCAACCGATACTCTTTCACCCTCCATCTGTAGAAAAGGAAAAAGAAGCCTATGTAACATCCCAAGACCAGGTCCCCCAAGGTCGCCATTTTCCCATGTATTTGTTCCTATCCCGATGCGTGCAATGCCGGAGGCCGCCCTTAGATACCCCATTGTTACCAGACGTTGGCTTGCGTTTGATTGTAGCGCGCTAAAGATCCAGTTGAAGCACAATCCAAGCCAGGCCAAGTCACCGAAGGAGAAATGGACGACTGCGCTTGCGGCGCCTGGAACGACAGGTACGCTATGTGATGCACGCAGCCGTGCACTAGATCCTTCCGATTGCTCAACACAGAGGCGGAGAGTTTTATTTTTTTCCCGGAGGGGGCAAGGGCGTACCGCGAAGTAAGTACTCTGGCGGAGGGGGATATGTTTATTAAGAAAAAAAAAAGAAAGGAAAGGTAAGCCAGATGGATGTCGGCTTGTTATTCCAAACAAAAGTGAAAGGGGGAAGCCAAAAAAGGCAAAGAAAATAAGAAAACAAAAAGAAGGAAAGAAAAGAAAAAGAAAAATGAAGAACACAAAACTAAAGCTGAAGAATCACACACTCTGGCGGGATCCTATGATGTATACAGAACTGGTATAGCAATAAGAGGAAGGAAGAACAGAAAAAACAAAACAAAAGAAAAAAACAAAGAGAACGTAAACAGTGAACATGTGCACAACTGAAGGCATTACGCCTTTGAAAACTGAGTGCAAGAAGAACAAAATGTATTGAATCCTCGGTGTTTCACCCGAAATGCGCGCAATATAATGAATATGGTCAATGAAATGGAGCAGCAGGAGTTGAACCCGCTCCCAACGAATATGCGTTCCGAAGATCCCACTGTTACACCTCACTGGCAGCTGCTAGTACCTTTTCGACTGCTTCGTTTCATTGATCTGATTGCTTTGGGCGAAATTCAGGCTATATGTTGTGTCATCCTCTGTGTTTCTTCGCCTCACCTTCTACTGTGATAATGAGTATGGTGGGCGGATACATATTTTACAAATTGCAAGATGCATTTTTGGGTGGGTGCCTGTTCGCTCTCTTGACCCGGGCGCGCCAGACCCAAAGGTTGGTGTCAGTCTCTTAGCGGGACTTCCCGGGGGAGGCGGCGCCCCCCCTAGTTCATGTTCCGGGGGGGCAAGAGCCCCCGCGCCCCCCCCCCCCCGCAGTCGGCGCCTATGGCTCAACACGTTTAAAAACGCGACCAAAAAGTGAAACACACGAAGAAAAGTTGTTATACGCGTTTTATTTGGACATATAAAGACTAGGTTCATTCGCAGAAACAACAAAACCGCCGCTAAACTTTTTGCGGCTAAACTTAGCGCGCGGAAGTGATCCGGAACGGCAACAGTGGGGTATCTTGTGGCGGCCGTCTTCGTTGCACGCTTTTCTGAGGTGAGTTTGGGGTACCCGCCCAAGACGAAATGCCAGTGGCAAGTGATAACTGCCAAAGTTTGATTTGTCTTCCTCTTTGCTGTTCTCATAAAATATTTTGGCAGTGGTATATACTGGTGATCGAACTAGAGTTTCAGAGAATAAGCTAAAGCGCTCAGAATGTTGGTGAGATTTGACAAGAGATAAACTGATGTTCTGAGGCTGGAACAACATAGAAGGAACAGATACAAACTGGGCCGGTAATCCAGAAGATGTGGGTTCGATCCCTACAGCTGGCTAACCTTTTCAGTGACTTTCATCTTTCATCGGAGATTTGACATTCCGGGTAAACTGCGTCTTATATCAGTTGCGTCTGCCTTGTACAACACATCTGTCAGCGTAATCGCCTATCGCGTAATCAGCTATGCCGTTTGTTTTTAGTGACACAGAACTGAACGATACTCACGCTGTGTGTCCATTAGGGAACAGTAAATCTCCGTGCGAAATATTTTGACCAAATTGGTTATAGTTTCATAGATTTTTTTTTTCTAGTTCCACCGACATCCCGTCTAAACGGCCGGCCAACCCTGCGCCAAAGGTGCACCGACGTCACTGCTACGTTTTAACTGTCTTGACTTAGCATTCAAGACTTGACAAGAAGAACCCAAAATTTACGTTAGCGTTGTTTACATTTATTAATTCACTGTCTGCGTTCTGTGAGCTAAGAAAAAGGGCAACTCTTTATTTGCCACAACTTCATACTGGATAATAGTACTGTGTTGCACTTGGAGCTTCACTGTAGTGAGCGATACCACATTCACTACATTTTTAGAGGAAAATCAAAATTCATTTTACTTTTCTTGGGGTTCGTCCATTTAGGGGTCCAATTTGGGAGCATCAATTTCTACTCGACCTCATTCAAACTGCTGGACAGATATTGTGTGCATACTCCATATACATGCTGTTCACTAGACAAAAATACCTAAGCAATGTCATGCTGTCTTTTTATCCGAAGTCCATAATCTTGGTCAACTGCGCATCGAGGAGGGTGGGGGCATTATTACAATCTCGATTGCTATTATTATCGCAATCGACTACTACAATATTACAATCTCGATTGGTGGTATGGTTATAGAACAGGGGTCGGATTCACAAACGCGATCGTAAGTTACGCTAAGATGCGCTAAGACGTCGTAGCCTGCGACGCGCGTACGACGGCGTCGTAAGCGCGATTCACAAAGCTATCGTAGTGGAGAGGGTACCCCCTTTGACGAGGAAGAGGAAGTTTCTCGCTTCCTGTCACGTGCAGCTCGGAGAGAAACAGCCAAAGGGTGCGAGACTAGTGTTGAATTCCAATGGCAGAGTCGGAGCAAGAGGCACACTCCGCAGTGGAGCGGCTTGATCTGGCCTAGAGCAAGTGATCCGAATCTGCGACTGGAACACTTGCGCCCAACTTGGAGTTTAGCCCTGGCCAATCTTCCTTGGTGGATGGCGGCCAGAGACGGAGGAAGAAGAAGAAGAAGATTGTACTCATGTTCCAATACAACGCCATGTTTTGCAACATCGAGGTCCTCCTAATCTCCTAACGTTGCCCTGGTGATGTCTGGCTTATTGCTTTCTTCGAGAAACAAAATTGCTAACGTACGACGCGAAATACTAGGCACGGCGAAGACACGTCGGGAAGCGGCCATGTTGCCGAAGCAGAGACAGGAAATAGGAAGCACGAGCGACAAGTGACACGTCACGTAGAGTTCCGGTTGAATCTGCCTATTTTGGCGGAGCAGTCTGGGCTGCTCCCTGGAGCGACCTTGGCGCGAATGCCGCTCCGAAGCTCCCATTGGAAGACTCCAGAACTGTTCCCAATCTGCCAATCGAAGAGACTTGCTCTCGGCGGAGCAACAAAACTTGCTCTGGAAGCACTCCAAATCTGCCATTGGAATTCAACATATGTTTTCGGTATAGTAACAATGACGAAAATTTGTAATCGCACCAATAGGAGTCGTCCCATTAGAAGAAGACCAGTGCCGTGTATGCCAAAGGGAGACTGGCCATTAGGAGGAGCCTAAAAAGAGGCTCGACCTGTCAATCAAACTTAGGCGCATTTCATTGGTTACCGTTTTCCATGGGGGCTGCCATGACACCAAATTTTCTCCAAGATGGAGGATGGTGCTTGGAACGGCGAAGCGGAGATTTCGTGACAAAGAATTTTCACAGGCTACTCAAATTTCATACTGTGAGTATATGTCCTCATGTACGCATCTGCAAGATCAGCTTCAACTTTCGCTCCGCCATCATTATTTACGTGAAAATGGGATGTTTCGTCGCTAACGTTAGGCCTAGTGAAGATCGTGATACCAGGAAAATGGCAAGAAGGACGACCCTTATACGTAGGATTTTGCATTATATAATTGCAATTTATTTATACATACATCTTTACTCCTTTTTGATTCGATCTACTTACATTACGTGATATAAAACTTCATACCGGCTGTCGTCTGCTACGAAGAAGCGGTTGTACTGCCGTCCTGGCCAATCACTTCTGCTAGCAACCATTTCTGCAATTCTGAGCCTTCCCAACATGCCTCTCTCCGTGCAAATGACGTTGATAAACGTGGGCGCAAAATCCGTTGTTTTGGTCTGTCACCGGTGGTATCCGTTTCAATCCGAATCAATCGAGTTTCTCCAAAATGGTAGCGCCCAGTAAATAAGGGTGAGGTATAAATACTGGATGGATGTAATAATAGACAACTGTATTTCGACCTGTGATTGGCTAGATACCTCAAAAAGCGGGTGGAGCCTCAGGTATAGGCAGGTCCCATTAATGGCCAGACTCACTTTGGCATACAGGGCACTGAAGAAGACGAAGTTGTTCGTCCCCAAATGATTTGTTACTGCACGTGCTCTCGGTTTTTCGGTAGCCATAATGAATGCCATGCAATCACAGGCGAAACGCGTTCGATGACACAGCAAATATATTCCCAGTATGTTCATCTCGGGGAGGGGGTGGGTGAGGGTGTTTTGTAAACGGTGTGTGTCACTCCGTTTTGCAGCCTTGGCTTCTTTTGCCTTTCTTGCAGACAATTTGGAGGGGTGTCTTAGCGGGGTGTATAGGGGATGCTTGAAAAATCCCTGCGACCCGATTTTACCGAGCACAAAGTTGAAGCATTTGTTGAAGGTTACCAAGCAAAAAAAAGCGCCTCAATGTCACTTCGGGGATGGTCTCGAAAGTTCTGTGGCAAAGTGCAATGCGTTGGCGCGCATTACGGAGTCTTTGTTTCCCGTCACCAAATTCACCGCTGTCAAATAACGCCGCCATCTTTCTTCGTAAGACTGCTCGGAAGCTTTCGCAGGATTCCGCCTTAAGCTGCGATGATTTTGCGACGCGCGCCCTTCGTGAATCTACACTTCGGAGTTACGGCAGATATCATCGCACGAGCCCTTTGTGAATCCGACCCCTGTTGTTTTCAATAAACGTTCCGTATAGCTGCTAATGAGCTCTGCGTGTTGTCGCGCTTTCTCGGTTCCTCCTCCATGCTGCGTTCGTTTCATCGTGAACTTGTACTGACTATAGTTGTGTTTAACTTAAGAAGGAAAAAAAAATCTAGTGCATCAACCACATACGTCGTTGGGGATAAGGTGACGCAATAGCACACCAGGGGAAATACTGCATGTACCATTAGTAGGGAAGCGCACTTTTTGCTGCATCGTAGTGTCGTGCGGCCAGTCTTAATAGCCAATACAGAATCAGAGCGACTATAATGGATTACATTATCTGGCGCAGGGAGAGACAGCGTGACCTCTCCGCGTCCAGCAATCCTATCTGCGGCCTAGTAATATTTTGGAAGCTGACGGACTAGATTTCTTTTCCTTCTTTCGTTGAACACGCCTATATCGCCAAGCCAACGTTTTGTCAGGTTTGACAAACAGACATTTCAATTTTAGAGCTATATCAGACACAACATATTGAACTTTTCGCGAGAAAGGTAAAGTCTGCGAACCTCGGCGAAATGCGAAAGTCCTTCGAACCTCCCGAACCAGCGGGGTTCGACTGCGAACCTAGAGGAGCGATAAGGTGATAGTTAACGTCGCTCGAAATCCTGCCTCGTCTCTGAAGCTATCCACCAGGAGTCATCATGCAAAATATTTTCGCTCTGCGTTGCGTTATAGCTGTGCAATCAAATTTACAAAAAGAAAGAAAAAAAGTCCGAGAAAGCAGCCGCAGACGCGCGACACGATTCTCGCGTGGCACGGTGAAGGCTCCGTGCCTTGTTTTGTTTCTTTGTTTTTTCTTCGCAGCTCACGCACCGCTTATGCATGATTGAGCGGCGCCGCTTTACGTCACTGGTCACGTGAGGGGAGCTGCATACGTCACGACGTCCTCTCGTTCCGTGATGCGTTCTTTTCAGGAGAAGAATTTTTCAAATGGGGTGCGGAAAAGAGCTCTCGCTCTGTGTGTCACCTGTGCTCATCGTTCTTCCGCAGGAACTCATTTTATTCGTTGGAGAACGCTCTGCATCGAGAAAAAAAAAAAAAAAAACATGGGCGTCCACCTTAGTGCTCCTTTCAGGTTCGCGACATCCCTTCCTCCCAAACATTGTGTTTTTAATTCTTTTCACGCTATCTCCTCTATTATGTGATTACCTGGAAAATAAAGTTTGAAAATAAAGTTGGAAAAACCAAAAGGTTCCCCGTTTGCTACGTCATTACAGAAAACGTCACATGTCCCAAATATGTCCGCAAAACATCGCGCGCTGGGTCATTTCTCTCTACAACCTGCAGATGTCGTTGGGATATACAAAGTGAGATAATTTTCAACGTCACATTATGGACGTACAGGTAACGTCCAGTGGACATCACGGAAATATGTGACGCCTGCGACTTCTCTGGGACGTGGGGTGTTTCTGGTTTACTGGGATACAACCTTACGACTCACGTAGCCAAGGATATCCGAGGATATTTTAGCCTTACTTTTTCTGCTTTTAAATCGCGCGCATCCGAGGTTTCGGATCACGAGAATCGTGAAATTGACCTGGCAAAAACGAGGTTACTTACGCCCACCTTTCGGAAGATGTCATATAGAACAGTGTCGACGCTGCACCCAAAGAAAACTCGAACCGGTTGCCTTTCGTAGTTGATCTGAAGAAGAAGAAGTAAAAGAAGAAGAAACACTCATGTAAAAACCAAATACGAAATAACTCTTGCGACAAGTGCCGAGTTTAGCGATATCCTCCTCTTTGCAGTTCCATTCCAGTGCGGCATTTTGGCAGGGCCACTGGGCCGGCACTGGGCAAACGGAGTTACCGAGAATAGGCTAAATTGCTGGTTGAGATAACGGGGTCCTGAAACGTTGACGCTTGCGGTTAATCCACTTTCATTTTATTTTTTAATTTTTTTTTTCAGGATACCGAGCTAGCGTGCAGGACCTCTGCATCTTCTTCCCACCGCACGTGGTTTCAAAGTGATTGGAAAATAAAACATTGGCGTCTTTGTCGCGACGCCTTGTCGGTGAATGGACCCTTTGCATGAGAATGCACAGCGCATGCGTGGCTCTCGTTCTGGCTGAAAACAGCTGGAACCATTCCTACGCTAACCGTGCATTCACACGACATTCCCCGCGGAAGCGGAACACGCGAAAAACGCTCTAGCTTTCTGAGCTCGAGCGCTCAACGTCCAGTGTTCACGTACACTGTTAACCGTAGGGAATATCCTGCGACACAGCCACAAGATATTCCGTAGCAGACGACAGGAAAGACGCTGACGGTGTCGTCTGCTAAGTGCGCAGTACGCCACTCCCGATATTCCGCACCGTGCGAATGCTCAACATAACACGGGACGGAACTTCGTCTCTGTGAGCAGTGTTTTCGCTTTTTCTTCCACTAGAATCTTCCGTAAGGGTGTCGCTCGTGTGAATACACAGTAACGCTACTATATTCCATTTTCCCGTTCCTCGAATCCTTCCGTCAATGAGTGAGGTCACGCTTCCCGAGTTTCGGCACCAAAAATGTGGGGAAATGACTCAGGAACGATAACGAGCAGCTTTAATGCAGAAAGGCTGCACTGCACTCAACAAGCACAAGAATTTAGTCCGTCCAACTCCAACTCCAAGCACAAGAATCTTCCTCTTCCTCGTCTTCGGAACAGTGGTGCACAGCTTATTGATCTGGCATGGAATGGCACGGCGGGCTCCAGGGTCATGTTGTATACATCAAACGGACACTCAAACTTCGTACAGAGAGAACCAGTAGAAACAGGGCTCGAAGCCTGAGATGGAACACAGTACGCTGGAACGAGAGACACGAAAACTATGGCGGACGAAAACGAAACCGCGGCGCCTCCTCACGTGCATTTGTTTTCTGCCAGTAGCAGACGACATACGAAAGGGCGCCGCACCTCACGCAGATGGTCCATTGCGTGAGACCTCTACCCGAGAAACGTCATCATGACGTTGGTAGACAGACTGAAACCGAAACAAATCGGAAGAGGAGGGCTAGGTTCTGAGAATGGGCACTTGTTCGCTGACTCCTACTGAAAGAAAAGTAGGACCGAAGGTCGCGTCCCTTTCAGGGACACATAGTGTATGGGGCCGGTTGGTACATATCCCTTGGCCAGGCGACAAAAGAAAGGAACGAGACAGCGACAACGCTAGGGACCTAGTGACCTTTCAGGGACCATCGTAATCCCCTCAAGACCGCGGCTTTCGGGCGCGACCTTCTTCGCCCCTAGCTTCGAGCGTATAGTTCAAGTCTACCAAATTGGTGGCGCTGTCGAACACTATGACGTCATTTGTTTACAAACAGGGAGAGGTCTATTGCGTGTCAGTGAATTGCGTGCGGCATGGGTGCACAAACTGTGAAAGGCGTTGCGAACGTGCCATTCAGCCATGTAGGGCCAGCCGCGGTGTGCTTCCTTCACTGACGCTGTGCTTTCGTTCAATTATTCTCATACCTGTTCCTGGTACAAATTTATGTGAGGTCTGTAAGGTCTTTAGTTCATCCACTTTTCAAGAGCGCAAACGGGATGCCGTCTTTCTCGTAAACGCGACGCGAGTTGCGACATCCCACGGTATCCCAGATAAACGTAAAAGACGCTTCTTCATACGCTTGGCGTAAGACGTTCATCGTTGTGAACCTGCATTGAAAGTTTCACAGCAAGGTGGGTAATAGAAGCGGAGAAAATGGGCACCCCAAATACCGAAACTGATGCGGCTCTGACATCACAAACCTCTCCGCACGAAAGACAGAGCACGAAAAGTCACGTGCTTACGCCAGCCAATGGGAATGGGCGCTACTCTTGGCTCTGTGACTTCCGCACCTCGTTTTAATATACGGCTCTGCGGTAAAACATCTCGGGGTGACATCTGGTGGGAAATAATCTCCAATCTGTCAAGCAATGGTGATCTATGATCCCGACTGCAACTGGCTTCCTGCTCATGGTGCCTACGTAGCCGACACGTAGCCGATTTCACTTGTTGCAGACACGGTGTCATGCGCATGCAATGTAGTTTTGTCCGCCGTACTTGGCGAGCAACGCGCAGTTGGTGGCATCTTCGACACCGTGTTGCCCGTAATTTTCAATTTTAAGCGCAACTGGGACAGAAATTGTGCCGTCAGAGTAGTGAGTGCTCAGGCGGTCGAATATACGAGCTTCCTGAGAGTGCAGCTCTACTGCTTTGTACTACGTTTAAAGGGACTATCGCATCAGGAAAGGTGTGTACTAGACCGATACGGTAATGTTCGGCATGATTTCACAGTACAGTTGGCCAAGTTTCTCTTCCGAAAACAGCTTACGTTTTAATTAAACGAGTTTTAAAGATCCGCGTTCCGTCTGCAGCCAACACCACCTAGATAGAGAAAGCCTGCGCATTGCCTCCTCTCCCTCCTTCGCTACGTGTACATATATAGTCAGAATTCGTCTGCTACTGCGATTCACCGTTCTGCGAATTCAAGAACCCGCAAATGATGGCAGCTCACCTGGAACCTGCAGACCTCAATATTTAGACAAAACGCACAAGGCGCCTTCCAGCATATCACTTTTGAGAAAGATTGAAACCGTTTTGCACATAATTTCCAAGTTTTCCCATTTAGTACGCAGGGACGTTCAATCACAACTCGCAGACGAAGGTGGTTCGTCTCCATGGCCACGAACGCATAAAGGACGTTCGTGACTGGCTACGGCCGTTGAAAACACGATCCTCATTGGCTGACTCTTCGATCTTAACTTTCGGCCGTCATCATTCCTTCATCTGTTATCATGTCATCTCATTTCATCCTGGCTACAGTCGTGACGCAGCCCATGCACATTCCAAAGTGCCAAAGCCCATGCACAAATATTTGATTCATACTTCGCATGGCGAATGTATTAGCGGCGAGGAATACATTGCATATGCTTATAGAGGCGTTGCCAGTGTCATGCACCACGTAACAGTGAGGGGGTGTATTGAATAGAGCTTCTCCGACCTATAAGAAGGCGCAGCCTATTATCCCACTTGCTGCAAAACTTTGATTGCGCGATTTTGTACATTATGTAACATTGTAAGGTGCCACAACCCGACCCCTTAAAAACACGAATTAACTATACAATTACTCTTCTCATGTTTTCTTTCTGTCCCATTTTCACATTAAGTCGAGTTTTATGTCGCAAGGTATGCCACACGTCGCCACAGCTAGGGAACACGCGGGTTTATTCACATGACGTCATCAACAGGAGAGCGCCACTGTCGCTAGCAGATTTGCCACCATAATGTACGTCCTCAAGTTTTGACTGTCCAGGACTTCACCCACATCGCCTTCGCCGCATCATTTTGGTGTTTCAAAGTTACTGTACTGTGTAAATACTATCTGGCTGTTCAGAATGTTGTTTATTACCCAACTGTACACTACAAGGTGACACATACTAATACACTATATCACGCAAGAACACACACACGATACACATGACCAAATAAACCTATGGGAACCAGAGAACATTCACGACAACGCGACCGTTCCTCAGAGAATTATACAGGGTGGACCAGCGGCGCAAAAACTCTACCTACAAGGTGCACTAGCAAAAAAAAAAAGTGTTAAGCTCTGCCTAGTCGTCCTGCGGGCAACCTCCAAGCACGCAGCTACTGCTGCAGCTAGAGAGCCACCTCTACCTGTTTTGCGAGTGACCGAATCCCTCAGGCATCATACACGTTTGGTGTCTCCCACTCCCTACTGGACGCTGAAACTACCTACAGTGTCACCAGAGGTGCAAGGCCTCAAGTCAAAGAAGGACACTCCAGGGCCTGTTGTAATACAGGCCCTACAGCAGATATTTACAGATGCGTCCACATCACAAGAGTCGTCGATATGGGCATTCGTCATTCCGTCCTCGGGAGAGCACAGTGCGATCAGTCTGTCTCACAGGACGTCCTCAACTGCTGCAGAGCTCTACGCCATCGAGATACAAACACGATCCAAATAATTTTCATGTTTTCAATGGTAATAGCCTCCTGAATAGGATATATGCCAGTGAATGAAAACCGCAACCACACTTCGAGGCACCCACATCATGGCGGCGAGTTTGCCTTTTCGAAGTTAGCGCCCTCTGGAGGGATGACGTCCATGAATATAAACTCTATAGGTAGAAAATATACTTACCCCGGCCACGCCGCAAATGAAGAAGACAACGGTGACCACGCCTGCGGCAATGTGAGCACCGATTTCTATCCACTTAGTCCGAAATCTGGGATCCGCTATAAAAATCAGCATGCTAAACTGCAGGGGCAGTGAGTGAGGGAGAAAGAAAGAGAGAGAGAGGGAGAGAAAAAGAGAACATGGTTCGAATCGTGAGTCTTCTGTGGGACTTTTGGATCAGTCTCTATTTACACCAGGTCCCCCAAACTCACCTCGGAAAAGCGTGCAACGAAGAAGGCCGCCACTAGATACCCCACTGTTGCCGTTCCGGATTACTTCAGCGCACTAAGTTTAGCGGCAAAATGTTTTTGTTGTTTCTGCGAATGAATCTAGTCTTTATATGTCCAAATTAAACGCGTATAACAACTTTCTGTGTCGTGTTTCACTTTTTGGTCCCGTTTTTAAACGTGTTGAGCGATCGGAAGCATCTAGTGCACGGCTGCGTGCATTACATAGCGTAGCTGTCGTACCAGGCGCCGCCAGTGGGCGCCGCAGGCGCAGTCGTCCGTTTCTCATTCGGTGACTTGGCCTGGCTTGAACTGTGCTTCAACTGGATCTTTAGCGCGCTACAATCAAACGCAAGCCAACGTCTGGTAACAATGGGGTATCTAAGGGCGGCCTCCGGCATTGCACGCATCGGGATAGGAACAAATACATGGGAAAATGGCGACCTTGGGGGACCTGATTTACACCCCCTGTCACACGAGCACACTTTAATGACGATTTAAAACAATGGCCATTGAACTAGGGTGCCTGAGTCACAGGGGTGACACAAACCCGCCATTGTTGTAACTACCCTCAAGCGGGTGCTTTTGGCAAAACTGCCATCTTGTCCTGGTCGCACGTCATAGAAAACGTCATTTTGAGGTCATGTGACTTTGTTTACGTGTCGTTTTGCCGCTTACCGACATATTTCCGTCGTCATAACGCCAAGAGATGAACGTATTTTGCCAGCGTAAACTATGCGGTGCTTCTTCCGCAACGTGATAGCCCATTTATCCTTAGTTTAAGTACATCGCATCGGCTCAGTGAGTCTTAACGCGCGGTGGTCATCTCATCTTTGGAAGTCGTCAACGGTACGAGGCCTTATGTGCAAAACTGCGCGAGATTATCGGATAAAAATAATTACCGTGATCAAAACACATCCAAAACGTCGCGCAGAAGCAACAACCGCATTATTTACAACCGGTTTGGCTGCCGATCACGGGCGCCGCCATCTTTAAGGTCACACGTGTGCGTTGACGTCTGCTGTGACGTGCGACCAGGACCTGTCCAGGATGCATCGCGTTCGCCCAGCACGCTTTCGTCTATGGAGCAATGCATTGGATGTCACCCCTGTGTGCGACCAGGACTAGAGTCACTAAATAGTGGTACAGAGTATCGCATTCCTTTTCCGTGCTGGAGCCGCCGTTCGGTGTCCGCGACTGGGCCGATCGTGTCACGTGGTTTCTTCCAGGGGTAACGGACATATTTTGGTTACCGTTTCCATTGTCGTGCTATATTTTCGTTTCCGTTATCCGTTTCTGATACCGGCCTTTCAATTTCATTTCCGTTTCGTTTCCGTTACTGTTTCCGGTAATGGAAAGGGGGGGATATGTTTATTTTAAAAAAAGCGAGGAAAGGTTAGTCAGGCATAGGCCAATGGAACGGTTGTTACAGAGCTGCGGGAGGACAGCCCGTCCGGCTCTATCAGCACCCTATTTTGCCCAAGTGCTGCTTCGATGTCACGCGTACACACTACACAAGTAATTTTACTTCGTTGGGATGCGCACATCTTGCAAGATAAATAAATATATATATATATATATATATATATATATATATATATATATATGTAGGAACATGTTTTCAGTCTACAGTAACTCGGAGTCCAGCAACTCAAGATGGGCGTAACTTTCATCCAATGTCGCATTCATAAGCGGACGCTCTCAGTAGTAAATAATACTGCCATGGCCACAGTGAAAAGAAAAAAAGTACAAAATAAGTAACTAAAAATCATAGGCTGGCATCCTTGTGCTATGGTGGAGTATAGTCACGTGTCGATGTCATGGAGCTACGAGGACTGGGACGAGGTAAGTGTGGGATGCACCCTCGAGATCAATTTTGCGCTTTCTTTCCATGCTCTCGTGTAGTATTTATAGCATTACAGGGAATGGAGTCATCAAAATACAAAAACAAAAAATGAAAAGTCACTCAAATGTCATCGCACAACAGGAATAGCCATTACCCGAATTCAATACCGGACGATAAATTCGTTTCCGTTTCTGTTTCCGGTAATGGAGGGCCGTGGAATGCGTTTCCGTTATCGTTACCATCTTCAATTTCGGTAATATGCCGTTTCTGTTTCCGTTACCATTACCGTTACCCTTCCCTGGTTTCTCCTTCCAAGAACGCGCCGTCCATGTTGAGTCACCTCCATCCAAAACCGGTTTCCTCGGTTGCGAGCTGGCTCGACTGCTCGCTGTTCTCCGGCGGAGAAGGGGGAGATTGGAGTGCCATTGCTAGGCGACGCAGCCACGCCGGACCCAACATGGCGGTCTCGCTCGCCGGCGTGGCTCAGTGCTGCTACTATGCTCCCTATTTAGTGACTCTATTTTGTGAAATGAAGGCTGCCTACCTGGCATTGCACAACAACCATGATGATACTTTTGCATACAGAGCAAATCATAAGCTTGACCCCATCGTCTTCGCGGCTACTTAGGTGGAAGGTGAACCTCTGCCACGGTGTATGCTTGCACATAGCCCAAATCCCGACAACAAAGGACATAAACCACAAGACGACCACAGCTGCTAGACGGCCCTGGAAGAAAGTGAAGACTGCATATGCACGTACTGTAGGGGACACGGTTGTCTAAAATCAGCGCTCCGTGGTTTATCACTTCTCAAATCTCCAGGTGTTGCAAAACTATTTCTTTTGAGTAACAAACACGTGTAGCACATGGTCCACCTTCAAATACAATACTGGCACAACACTTTCAGGCGCAACCGAGGTAATATGGGACGGCGAAGTACTGATAGACGATTTTAGCTAACCGTGTCCCCAACAGTACGCATGTATCTACCTATGTATGTATGAATGTGCGTACGTACATACACGCGTGCGTGCATTAAGAAGATGGTACCAGCTCCTACAACCTCGCTTCCTCATAGGTCCAGCGTAAGACTTTTAAGAATCCCCATATAAACAGGTATACGTTCTCGCGTATCTCAACAGAGGAAAGAAACGAAAACGAAAAAGAAACCATCCAGAGGTTAGGTCACTTCGCTAAAACGTAATGACTGGACACAGATTGCCGCCAACGCACAACTAGCCTTAAACACGATTAATTAATCAATTAGAGCTAATTGGGACCCCCACATTAATCAGCATCATCCAATGAGTCATCACACCAATTGAGGAGCGTCTAACTCGTGTTCAGGCCAGCTGTGCGTTGGCGGCAACCTGTGTCCATAAAAAAGAAAAAAAAATAGATAGAGATAGAGTGGAGAGAAGGAGTTTAGTTGAAGATCAACGCCATCTTGAAGAAAGCGGTACGGAACGGCCGCTGACCATCGCCGGGCGACGGAGCACAGAGGCAGGTTGCAAAGCATCGCAGCTATGACCACAAGTTCCGGACATCCTGTGACGTCAGCTGTGACGTCATCATGACATGTCTCGGCAGGTTAGGACAGCTCTGGACATGCGAGGAGAAAAACACTCGTAATACAGAGGCTGGGAAAGCAAGAGTAAATATGTTAACCATCAATAGCTAACAACAAAAAGAATTAGTTACACAACAAATGAGCCCACCACAACAGCAGTCACAGGGAGTGCAGAACGATGCGACTGCTCCATCCGACAGCCAGGCAGAGAACTGACTCGTCATGATTTTTTCTCCTGTATAAAGTCCCACAGCTGCACTCCCTAGCGGTTAGTTTCTGAACTAATCTCACGACAAAATTATTAAGAATCACGCCAGCGCTACTCTCGTTCCCAAGGCAGAAGAAGATAGAAAATGGCGGGGATTCCCGGGCAACAGCAACCAGCGCCCGACATGCACGGGCATGAAAATCGCAAACAAAGCGGGGACAAAGTTGGCGAAAGAATTAGTTACACAACACATCAGTCACGAGGAGCGCAGAACGACACGTCCATCCCGTCCGACAGCCAGGCGCAGAACTGAATCGTAATGCTTTTTTCTCTTCTATAAAGTTACGCATCAGCAGCCCCCCTAGCGGTTACTTTCTCAACAATTTCACGGCAAAATTATTAAGAATCACGCCAGCGCTACTCTCGTTCCCAAGGCAGCTTTTACGGAAGATAGAAAATGGCGGGGATGCCCTTACAGTTACAATAACAACCAGCGCCCGACATGCACGGGCATGAAAATCGCAAACAAAGCGGGGACAAAGTTAGCGAAAGAATTAGTTACACAACACATCAGTCACGAGGAGCGCAGAGCCACACGTCCATTCCGTCCAACAGCCAGGCGCAGAACTGAACCGTAACGCTTTTTACTCCTCTATAAAGTCATGCATCTGTCCCTCTTGCGGTTGATTTCTGAACTAATTTAATCGCAAAATTATTAAGAATTGTTCTAGCACTATTCCCATTCAGGGCAGCACTATCGACATCGTCAAGACAAGAATGTTCCTTGCCAAAAAAGAAAAAAATACAAAGCGACATGCGTCAACAGAGGAAAGCATGCATGTCGGGGCATGTCAGGAGCGCTATTACACGAGGACAAATCGCACGACTGCTGAGCAACAGAGGAAAGCAAACACAGAGACACTTGAACAGAATGAAAAGACACTCACCATCATTGGACACGTACACTACATTCCCTCATTGTAAATCCACTCGTCACAAAATCCACCTGCATCGTCGAACACCATTCACCAGTGACGAACCACACATCCGCACCCCATCAGAGGCAGACGGAACCCCACCGAAGCTACGCTCTTCCACTAACGACCAACGCAATTGCTAGGAACAGAATTAACGCATCCACACCCGCCAGTGTCCAAGAGAGAAGTGAATCCTTGCGCCCCCTGCAGGCTTTGCTCATTGGTCGTGACGTCATCCTATTGTCTCAGGGCTACACTGTTTTTTTCCACTAATGTCCAACCCATCGCCTCAGGACAAGGTCCATCTGAAACAATAGAGTCGCGGTATGACGTCATCATGCAGCTGCGTGGCTCAAGGACGCGTGCGCTCTAGACAGGGGACCTGTTATTTATTGAATCACTATCCCAAGATTGTTTCCTTTATTCTACTATAATGATTGCCTAGGGAACTATTGCAGAAAAACACCATATATGAGAGGTGATTGTAGGAATTAAGCATTTCATTCCCAAAGTCTTACTAAATGAGACTCATGAGTACAGGAAAAATCAAAATAATGGTTCATCAAGACATGTCCATCCCATCCGAGAGCCAGTCAGCTAACTGAATAATGACGCTTTGTTCCTCCTGAATAAAGTCACACACCTGTCCCCCTTGCGGTTACTCTCTGAACTAAACGAATCGCAAAATTATTAAGAATCGTTCTAGCTCTACTCCCATTCAAGGCAGCACTATCGACATGTTTCTTTTCAAAAAGAAAAAAACTACATGTAGAAGGAAAGCATGTCGGAACAGGTCTGGGCATGTCAGCACATGTTTGTCAGACAACAAGGGGGAAAAAAGCGGAAAGAAACACTTGAACAAAGCAGAAAACCAGCATCAAACTATTTCTAAGCACACGCACTCCTCTTATTCAAAAACAGTGCTCATCATAAATCCGTTCAGGACAATACACACCATTTTTCTATTGCCACACTTTTTTCCAGTAACGGTCAATGCATTGCTACAGACACCTGAAACACTGCGTGACGTCATCACATCCTGTCTGAAGAAGACAGCGGCAAAGACAAACACTCCTATTATTTATTGAATCGCAAGGTTATTTCCTTTGTCCGACTCTTAATGACGTTCAGTTTTACAATAAAATTCAACAAAAAAAGCACCGTGCATGAATCTTGATCTTGGCGATTTTCACCCCAAAGGCTCATCATGGTCATTAGAATCACAACACCAGTAAACTACCACTGCTCTTTTAAAATAATAAGTGAGACCACTCAACATCATCACCAGGCTTATGTAATACATGACCCTTTCTATGCTCGTATACTCGTTGTCTGAGACTACACCTGCGAGCAAAAAGGCGCGAAAGCCAGGGGCAAAGTTCCATTCGCGCATGACAAAGCACAAGACAGAACGCCTTTACTGGAACAGATATATGATGTGATTGCATTCCCACTATATTAATGATTTTCTATCTTGCATTGCAGTTTGGAAAAATTACTACAAAACTATAATTTTAGAAGCCTATTAAAATTCTACTTTCTATGGAAACTATAATTGCCCTGTTACTTGGATCAATTAATCAATTGGACTATTGGACTTGGACTATTAATCAATCGCTCCAATTTTTTTCTCTCTTCCCATTTCAGCCTACCGGGTCTTGTCATGCAGTGAAGCAGACTCACATCCAAAATAATTAATTTACACTGAGGGTGCTGTGCTTAAGGAATTCCTATCCTGCGTTCAGATGAAAGCGTTTCTACACGAATACCTATAACAGCTTAGTTCTTCAACATACCGAGCTCCTAACAACATCTAACAAACAAGCAGAGAAGTAGCATAATTATATGTCCTATAGCCAAGAGTTTTCTCTAATCCAATTCCAATCCAATTCTAATCCAATTCGAATCCAATTCTAAGCCATAATCCAAAGCCATCTGATTGGCCGCCATTAGCTCCGCCCACTTCACGTTGATTGGCCCATGCTAAGCCTACTGATCATTGATTGGTTGACTGTAGCTCCGCCCCTTTATGCTAATTACTAGGCTCCGCCCACTTCACGCTGATTGGTGCATGCGTATCGCTGAGCACAGCTCCACCCCTTTATGCTAATTAACCGGCTCCGCTGATTGGTCCATTCTAAGCGTACTGATCACTTCCACATTTTCCAGACTTTCTAAGCCCTCTGATTGGTTGTCCCCAATTTAAGCCTACCGATTGGCCCGTTCTAAGCCCACTGATTCGCTGACTAAGCCCGCTGAACATAGCCTACATTAGCGCCCGCAAGATGGCAGCGGCCCAGCTGCGGCTTTATCTCAGATGTTCAAACTTCCCTTGTGGCGTGCAACTTTCTGCCCACTTCATGCTGATTGGTCCATTCTAAGCCTACTGATTCAGACGTCTAAGCCAAAGCCTACTGATCACCCTCCCAGACTTTCCAGGCGCTCTGATTGGCCGTCCCCAATGTAAGCCTACCGATTAGCCCTCGCTGGCCCGTTCTGAGTCCACTGACACCAGATGGTGCAATTCTTTACTGGCTCCGCCCACTTCACGCTGATTGGCCCTTCACAACGATTGGTCCATTCTAAGCCTACCGATGGCTGACACTGATTGGTCCACGCTAAGCCTACTGAACGGTGATTGGCTAACCTGAATTTGTCGCTCCTAAGCCAGGCAGCAGCTTCAGACAAGACACACGACAATTGTTGATTTCAACCTTTATTTGGTACAACAGCCTCCTAGTCTAGCTGTGGGTTGGTTCAGCTGCATCAGATAGATCATTGGTCTATAATTCTATGCGGTCATCTCTCGCGCTCATTGCTCACTCAGCTCCCTCGGTAGATTCCAACTGTTATTGGTTCATCTAACTGCAAGTGGTCTGCTCGTTAGTCCACCTGACTGCAAGTGGCCGCTCACCCAGCTCCTTATTGGTTCTAGTTGGTCACAGCTCCCTCATAGGCTCCAACTCCAATTGGTCCATCTAACAGCAAGTGGTCACTCACCCACTGCTATTGATCCATTGAACTGCAAGCCACTCGTTGGTCACTCACACTCATCTCTAGATGAGATAAATTTAACTGTGGGAGACTCAGGGGTCTCGCAGAGTCAGGGGTCTGTGGGAGACTCAGTCAGGGTCAGAGCCAGGGTCTGAGAGTAAGGTGTGTCCATTTTCCTTGATACGTTATTCTCAGGTGGGGCTGACTGGTGTTGTGATTCTAATGACCATGATGAGATAAAGCCGCAGCGGGGCCGCTGCCATCTTGCGGGCGCTAATGAAGGCTATGTTCAGCAGGCTTAGTCAGCCAATCAGTGGGCTTAGAACGGGCCAATCGGTAGGCTTAAATTGGGGACGGCCAACCAGAGGGCTTAGAAAGTCTGGAAAATGTGGAGAGTGATCAGTAGGCCTAGAATGGACCAATCAGCGGAGCCGGTAATTAGCATAAAGGGGTGGAGCTGTGCTCAGCGATACTCATGCACCAATCAGCGTGAAGTGGGCGGAGCCGAGTAATTAGCATAAAGGGGCGGAGCTACAGTCAACCAATCAATGATCAGTAGGCTTAGCACGGGCCATTCAGCGTGAACTGGGTGGAGCCAAGCCAACTAATTAGCATAAAGGAGCGGAGCTACGGTCAGCCAATCAAAGATCAGTAGGCTTAGCATGGGCCAATCAACGTGAAGTGGGTGGAGCTAATGGCGGCCAATCAGATGGCTTTGGATTTGGCTTGTGTTGGATTAGAACTGGATTGTGTTGGATTAGAACTGGATTATGGCTTAGAATTGGATTCGAATTGGATTAGAATTAGATTGGAATTGGATTAGAGAAAACTCTTGGCTGTAGGACATATAATTATACTACTTCTCTGCTTGTTTGTTAGATGTTGTTAGGAGCTCGGTATGTTGAAGAAGTAAGCTGTTATAGGTATTCGTGTAGAAACGCTTGCATCTGAGCGCAGGATAGGAATTCCTTAAGCACGGCACCCTCAGTGTAAATTAATTATTTTGGATGTGAGTCTGCTTCACTGCATGACAAGACCCGGTAGGCTGAAATTGGAAGAGAGAAAAAAATTGGAGCGATTGATTAATAGTCCAAGTCCAATAGTCCAATTGATTAATTGATCCAAGTAACAGGGCAATTATAGTTTCCATAGAAAGTAGAATTTAATAGGCTTCTAAAATTATAGTTTTGTAGTAATTTTTCTAAACTGCAATGCAAGATAGAAAATCATTAATATAGTGGGAATGCAATCACATCATATATCTGTTCCAGTAAAGGCGTTCTGTCTTGTGCTTTGTCATGCGCGAATGGAACTTTGCCCCCTGCTTTCGCGCCTTTTTGCTCGCAGGTGTAGTCTCAGACAACGAGTATACGAGCATAGAAAGGGTCATGTATTACATAAGCCTGGTGATGATGTTGAGTGGTCTCACTTATTATTTTAAAAGAGCAGTGGTAGTTTACTGGTGTTGTGATTCTAATGACCATGATGAGCCTTTGGGGTGAAAATCGCCAAGTTCAAGATTCATGCACTGTGCTTTTTTTGTTGAATTTTATTGTAAAAGTGAACGTCATTAAGAGTCGGACAAAGGAAATAACCTTGCGATTCAATAAATAATAGCAGTGTTTGTCTTTGCCGCTGTCTTCTTCAGACAGGATGTGATGACGTCACGCAGTGTTTCAGGTGTCTGTAGCAATGCATTGACCGTTACTGGAAAAAAGTGTGGCAATAGAAAAATGGTGTGTATTGTCCTGGACGGATTTATGATGAGCACTGTTTTTGAATAAGAGGAGTGCGTGTGCTTAGAAAGAGTTTGATGCTGGTTTTCTGCTTTGTTCAGTGTTTCTTTTCGCTTTTTTCCCCCTTGTTGTCTGACAAACATGCGCTGACATGCCCAGACCTGTTCCGACATGCTTTCCTTCTGCATGTAGTTTTTTTCTTTTTGAAAAGAAACATTCTTGACGATGTCGATAGTGCTGCCTTGAATGGGAGTAGAGCTAGAATGATTCGTAATAATTTTGCGATTCATTTAGTTCAGAGAGTAACCGCAAGGGGGACAGGTGTGTGACTTTATTCAGGAGGAACAAAGCGTCATTATTCAGTTAGCTGACTGGCTCTCGGATGGGATGGACATGTCTTGCTGAACCATTATTTTGTTTTTTCCTGTACTCATAAGTCTCATTTAGTAAGACTTTGGGAATGAAATGCTTAATTCCTACAATCACCTCTCATATATGGTGTTTTTCTGCAAAAGTTCCCTATGCAATCATTATAGTAGAATAAAGGAAGTAATTTTGGGATAGTGATTCAATAAATAACAGGTCCCCTGTCTAGGGCGTACGCGTCCTTGAGCCACGCAGCTGCATGATGACGTCATACCGTGACTCTATTGTTTCAGGTGGACCTTGTCCAGAGGCGATGGGTTGGACATTAGTGGAAAAAAACAGTGTAGCCCTGAGACAATAGGATGACGTTACGACCAATGAGCAAAGCCTGCAGGGGGCGCAAGGATTCACTTCTCTCTTGGACACTGGCGGGTGTGGATGCGTTAATTCTGTTCCTAGCAATTGCGTTGGCCGTTAGTGGAAGAGCGCAGCTTCGGTGGGGTTCCGTCTGCATCTGATGGGGTGCGGATGTGTGGTTCGTCACTGGTGAATGGTGTTCGACGATGCAGGTGGATTTTGTGACGAGTGGATTTACAATGAGGGAATGTAGTGTACGTGTCCGATGATGGTGAGTGTCTTTTCACTCTGTTCAAGTGTCTCTGTGTTTGCTTTCCTCTGTTGCCCAGCAGTCGTGCGATTTGTCCTCGTGCTCCTGACATGCCCCGACATGCATGCTTTCCTCTGTTGATGCATCTAGCTTTGTATTTTTTTCTTTTTTGACAAGGAACATTCTTGTCTTGACGATGTCGATAGTGCTGCCCTGAATGGGAATAGTGCTAGAACAATTCTTAATAATTTTGCGATTAAATTAGTTCAGAAATCAACCACAAGAGGGACAGATACATGACTTTATAGAGGAGTAAAAAGCATTACGATTCAGTTCTGCGCCTGGCTGTCGGACGGGATGGACGAGTCGTTCTGCGCTCCTCGTGACTGATGTGTTGTGTAACTAATTCTTTCGCCAACTTTGTCCCCGCTTTGTTTGCGATTTTCATGCCCGTGCATGTCGGGTGCTGGTTGCTGTTGTCTGGGAATCCCCGCCACTTTCTATCTTCTTCTGCCTTGGGAACGAGAGTAGCGCTGGCGTGATTCTTAATAATTTTGTCGTGAGATTAGTTGAGAAAGTAACCGCTAGGGGGTGCAGCTGCGGGACTTTATACAGGAGAAAAAACCATTACGAGTCAGTTCTCTGCCTGGCTGTCGGATGGAGCAGTCGCATCGTTCTGCGCTCCTGCTGTTGTGGTGGGCTCATTTGTTGTGTAACTAATTCTTTTTGTTGTTAGCTTTTGATGGTTAACATATTTACTCTTGCTTTCCCAGCCTCTGTGTTACGAGTGTTTTTCTCCTCGCATGTCCAGAGCTGTCCTAACCTGCCCAGACATGTCATGATTACGTCACAGGATGTCCGGAACGTGTGGTCATAGCTGCGATGCTTTGCAACCTGCCTCTGTGCTCCGTCGCCCGGCGATGGTCAGCGGCTGTTCCGTACCGCTTTCTTCAAGCGTCGTTGATCTTCAACTGAACTCCTTCTCTCCACTCTATCTCTATCTATTTTTTTTTCTTTTTTATGGACACAGGTTGCCGCCAACGCACAGCTGGCCTGAACACGAGTTAGACGCTCCCCAATTAGTGTGATGACTCATTGGATGATGCTGATTAATGTGGGGGTCCCAATTAGCTCTAATTGATTAATTAATCGTGTTTAAGGCTAGTTGTGCGTTGGCGGCAGTCTGTGTCCAGTCATTACTACTAACGTAACGCGTCGCCATTTCTTTCCTTTTTTTTTGTTCCGTGTTAGCGCCGCGAAGCAACTGTGGCTATAAGCGTCGTATACAGACGCACACAGATGGAGAGAGGAAAGGTATGTCCATTTTCCTTGATACGTTATTCTCTAAAACGTGGCTGTCTAGGAGGAAGCCTCTAAAACTAGGATCCCTAGAACGAGGCTCGCTAAACGAATGGGCTCCGATACGAAACACAGTAAACGAGTACAAAGCTACTCCGTACCAGGTTCTCGGGGTCAGTCTCGTTGTAGTAGTAGCTGATAAAGGAGTAAGTAAACAGCACAGCCATGTTCAAGGAATAGGCAATGAAGTCCGCAAGAGATGCCTTGGCGATGACACCGTAGCCAATGTAGGGGATGCTCATAACTGCAAGCAAACAGAACAAGACCCGGATGAGACGTGAAAAAGCTGTGCAGGTTTGTTTCGTACAAATATATATTTTCAGATAGGCAACGAGCCGGGGCGTGCTTCATCTATATAGGGATAAACACATAGAGCCTCCAGGAGCCTAATGGACGAAGTCAACAAGTGATTCACGAAAAAGCTAACGAGTGCCAGCGCCACGGGGTTCCTGATTACTGGTCAGGGATGCTAGACTAACACAACCTGTTATCAACTACGATGCAGGTCATCTGAATGACCTTCGAGAGTAACCTCATTCGAAGGATCCTCGTGGCCGAGAAACATTGGGGTTTCGGGTAAGACCCGTTGTGCATAGTGCTGAAAGAGTTCGCCGTTGTCGGCCTCACAGAGATGTGCAAAGTCACGACTAATGCTCTGGGGGAATGTGCGTCCTGGGCCGACTTCTAAAGGAACTGTGCCAACATATGTCTGACAGCATTCGAGAAGAACCCAAGAAAAATCCCAGACAGCACAGCCGGCACCGGGATTTGAACCCTCGGTACCTCCTAGTTTCGACGTAGCATGGCTTGATATAGCAGAGAGTCGAACCGAACCCGAACCGAAAACCGTCATCAACCGTTATTTTTGGACGAACCGGAACTGAACCGAACCGAAAGAGTCGACGCCATCTTGGAGCTGAACCGGAACTGAACCATTAAAAAAATACCGGTATCCGGTTCAAATAACACTTCATACGGAACTAAGGGCGGAACTTTGCATGTGGTGTATGGACATAAAAACTACTTTTTTATTTATTTATTTCATGTACCCTACAATTCCACGTGAGTGGCACTACGTAGGGGAGAGGAAAACGTAACACTACATACAAATGAACATCTTTTCGAGGTATAAGACTACAATGACATTTAACGCAACAGAAACTCTTGCACTCTTTTCAAGAAAATGGAGTCGTCGAGTTTTTGTCGTTTTCTTTTCCTCCTTTCTTCATTTATTAGCCTCGTAGCCTCTGTTGCTTGCCGAACAAGTTGTACCCTGCAGGAATGCTCTGGATTTTCTGGAATCGCGAAATAATAACAACAAAGCTGGCAACTTAAAACTGTTATGACCACTAATGTCTAAGACATACACATGAATATATATATATATATATATATAGGGAGTGATTTTTTCGGGTTAAATGCCTTTCTCAGATTCGGGGGGTAAAAATGGGGCGCTATTTTTATATCTGTAATTCGGGGGAAAATCGGGTGATAATTGTGCCTTCGGGTGTTATCGGGTGTTTTTGTTTCTCCTCTCGTCTATTAAGTCTTTTCCTAATCTATCTGTTTTGTTTTTTGTAGTTTTTTTGCGTGATCGTGATCTTCCAGCGCTAATCCCCGAAGGCATAGACAGTGTTGACACACATGGGTGTATTGCTGGGAACGTAAGTGACCCATTCTCACATGTATTACACGTGGCGACCTTTGTTCGCCTTCAGTGGAAACGTCACTTGAGGATTTCATAGTGACTGGAATTCAGGGAGAAATCGGGTTTAACCCGAAAAAGTCACTCCCTATATATATATGAGGATTAGGGATCAACGACAGTTTTGGGTAGCGTTCATGAAGTGACATAGTATATTACATATATTTCAGTGACATAGCACGGAGATTTGTTTGTTTGTAAGGAAAAAAATAAATAAATAAACACAGATATTTCTTAGTTGTGCACACAAATGGTTTCTCATGTAAAACACTTTTACGTTGGACCTCTATCGTTGGCAGACGACGAGCGTGCATCCGCGGATGGAGTATAACCATACCCGTTTCCTCACAGCGATTGCTCCACATCATAGAGCTTTGCCAAAAGCAATCCCTCCACAATCGACTCAGCATCCCCAGCATCCCCCTTGAACATTTTTGGTACCTAAAGTTTGTGTAACTGTGCCCGGTGTGCACCGAAGGTCAGCTTTACGATCCGTTGCACTGAGACAGTACTGTCTAACCATGTGTCTATCCATGATGCAGAAGAACCACAGCAGGACAGCTATTTTCACCGATGGATCGACGACTGCAGCTTGGTCTGCGTCTGGCTTTGTTGTCACCGAGCACAACATGGAAAGAATGACACGTCTATCCCACAGATCATCTTCAACAACGTCATTGCCGAATTTCCTTGTCTCACGTCATTCATGTGACCACAGTGAACACCGTGGCAACTTAGTATTTTTCAACTCATTACCGCCATGTTCTTGCTCCGGTACCCAGTAAACCACAAACGTCTATGGGACGTACCAGAAAAATCTAAACGATTGCCAAAGCTGCTGAAAGTTCCTTTGAAGCGCAGGGATCCCTCAGGGCTGAGTGAGAATACGGCGGTAAATTCCCTCACGTGGTCAACATTAATCCGCAGACCGACCACTGTAGCTCTGGTGTCGCTCGTAATCATTGTTGTCTCGCGACGTAAAGCGGCCGAGCGTTTCCGGTATTCGAATTTTCGCGTCCGCACCGATCGACCCAGGCGGACAATTTTTTGGCCCTGGAGTCGCGGACAACGGCTCTATCGAAGCGACGCACCACGGGGCGGATCTGCCGATGGGTTCCGCAGCCGTTAGAGGTACGCCGCCCCCGGGGGCGTCGGCGGACGCCTCAGTGATGTTTTGGTGTAGTGAAAAAGCATCTGGCCAATTTTCATTCTGTCTGAGGTGGAATAACAGTAGCATATGTTGTATCGAAAAATCATTTCAAAGGATTATTAAATTCTGCAAATGTTTCTTACGTTTTGTTTTGCTTATTTTGGCTTCCAAACTTTATCGTTGAATGAATATAGTAATCAGCCTCAGCTATATACAGGGTGTCCGCCTTAACTGCGCAGAACTGATCGCTCACACATAGCGCATGATAAGCCCCTAAAAGTAAAGGGACAGCCACCCAGTCAGAATGAAAAGAACACACCAAGTTGGTTTTCTTTGTGCATCTGAAATCACAGAGGTAAAAACAGCTATACTTACATCCTATATGAGAATCGCCAATGGGTCGAAAATGGGTCGAACTCTCTATTTACACTTGCTCTTGCCCGTGCTCTGTCTTTGTTCCACAGACACTTCACTCTAAAAACGGCGTCATGGTAGCACGGCGGTGGTCAGTGATAACACGATAACCCGCCTTTTACATAAAGACCCCGGGCTCAGAATCGCGCCGTTCCAATACAACTTCATTAAAAACGCTAAAGCCCCAGTGCCGGGGGGCTAAAATGAGCCAATCTAGCATGAAGCGTCGTTCGCCGCTTAACGTGTATTCGTGTCTACTGACTGGTAATTAATAATTTCAATGACTTAGATGACTTAGGCGAAGATAGCAGACTTGGTTGACTGTTATATTCCTCCCGAGATTATGCGAACAACGGTTTCGTGCGTATTTTATGCGTATTTCGGTTCATATTAATGAGTCAGCTGTAAACTATTCATATTTTCTAACTGGTGCTTCGCAAAAATGCTTGCTAAAACTTTATACAGATAACAGTCGAAAGATCACTTTTTTTTTCAAGTGTTGAAACATCCAGCGATACGATCTAAATTTGTAATACTACTTCATGAGTACTTTAAAGTACTTTGTCAATGACTTTGTACTTTACTGATCAGGATATTTAATATGACCAAGTAAACTTGTGTAGTACAACACACACACATACATTGGATGGTGATGGGGTGGGCGATTCACCGCCGCTGAGGCGGTACACTGCCCTATTTCGCGTTGGGAGAGGATGAAGGGATGATGATGGGGGCTTTCAAAGAGCAGTCGCCAGACCGGTGAAGATGAAGGCCCTGCGTCTGGTGGGAAGCGTTCGACCACGGACCGAGGATCTTCGCTAGGTTGAGCGGCCGCTTGTCAATGCGTTGCATAGGGACGTCCATTAGTGCACGCTCGTGGTGGTACAAGTTCGATACAATTCAATACAGTTTCAATACTTTACTTTAAGTACATTTGTACCAGACATGTAGAAGATACCACAAAAAAGTATTCAAAATACGTTACTAAATACTGAGCGCAAAATGTATTTAAAACAGGGTGTCGAACCGAACCCGAACCGAAAACCGTACCCGAATCGTTATTTTTGCCGAAACCGAACCCGAACCGTAATTTTCATGACACTGTTGAACCCGAACCGGAGCAGAACCGAAAAAAATAATAGCGGTAGCCGGTTCGCAACAAAACGGCGAACACGGCATGGATTGTACACATCGTGTTAATGGATACACACTCTATCGCTCTCATGATTCCCCTGAGAGCAGAGCAGCGCTATACGTTCGCAATGACCTCGTTGCTGCACCCATCGGCTCAGTTTGTCATCGCTCTTATGATTACGTCACCTGCAGGATCCGCCTTGGCCCCATGCTGTTAACGGTCGTCAGTATCTATATCCGTCCCGCAGTACAGGTCCCGTGGAGTGACTTCGAACGCATACTTGGTTCTCTGGAAGCCCCGGCGCTTGTGCTAGGGGACTTCAATGCACATCTCTCGGCCTGGGGAAGCCGAAGGACGGACAGTAGGGGAAGGAGGTTGTTGGAGGCAATGGAGAATAATAACATGTGCCTGCTGAACAACCGCGAGCCCACTTACATGCGATCCCCAACGTCACTTGATGTATTGGACCTCTCGTGGTGCTCAACCGACATAATTCGCCACTTGTCGTGCGCTACGGATGTCGACACTAGAGGTAGCGATCATTTTCCTCTATATATTTCGCACGACAGACTGCCCCTCTCAGCCACTGCTGGACTGATTTCTTTCACAAACTGGAGACGTTTTCGTGCGGGCCTCAGAACATCTGTGCATACCGGTATGTCCCCAGAGGCTCTGTCTCAAGCAATTACCCGCGGTATTCAGGACGCGGTGGTCATGTCTAAAAGGGTAACAGGCCATGTCGGCCATTCCCCAGCAATTAACCACCTTAGAGCATTACGTCGCCGAGCAGAAAGAACGGCTCGTCGGACAGGGCAACTTACGGACATTGTGGAATACCGCCGGATGAAAGCTAAAGTAACACGAGAACTTAAAAACGAGGACAGGAAGCGTTGGTGTAAGTTTTGCCACCACCTTTCACCGTTTGATCCGACCACGAAGATCTGGCGGACAATCCGATCTCTGAAGGAGGCGCCCCCTCAAAAGAATCCTCTCGCGGCCTTGGCTATCGTTCAGCGTGTAGACGAAAACACGCTTGCGACGGACTTCTGCGTGGTACTAACGACTCCGGTGGCTGCTTCGACCACGCCCCTACACCGCAGTTTTGTCCACAGTTTGACGGCTGAACTTCACCAAGACTGGACCCGTCCCCCGGAAGTTATGGACCGCGACTTCACACTAATCGAGCTAAAGGCAGCGTTGTTATGACTCAAGGTCAAGTTCCGAGAATTGGCATCGTGGGACGACCTAGTTGAGAAGTCTTTTGGGAGCAGCTACCCCAGGGAAGAAAAGGAACCATCCCGAAAACAGACCTGCGGTCTCCTTCGAACAAAGCAGGGGATGTATTCCTGGAATAGAGAAAGCGGGACACTCTCGCCTTCGTTGGTTTTAAAAGCATCCGACATCGGGTGCTCATCGCCCTTCTGTACTTCGGACGTATGTCCGTCACCAGTCTGTACAAATGATGTAAATATATACTGTGTCGCCTTCCCCTGTATTCTGCCTACCGGCGTCTGTCTCCATTTCCCTGCATAGTTTGTTGGAGTCCGTCTTCACGCTACCCAAACGGCGGAGTTACAATAGCGTTGAAGCTTGTGAACGCCGCCTCGTCCCCTGGGCCCGATAAAATCACCTATGCCGCTTGTGCTACGTGCCGCGTGTGCTACGAAACCTTGACGGGCGGTCACTCCAAGCTCTCCTTCATGTGTATAATACGTCTTGGCAACAAGGATCTTTACCACATACATGGAAGGAGGCATTGGTTGTTCCCATCCTGAAACCAGGCAATCCCCCAAATTCCCTATCCTCCTTTCGCCCGGTGAGCCTGACAAGCTGTATGGGGAAACTGATGGAGAGAATGGTTTTGCATCGCCTCGACTGGTGGCTTGAAAAACAACGTGCGTTCCCTCACGAAATGGCTGGATTTCGTCGCCACCGAAGCTCCATGGATTCAGTTCTCGACCTAGTCTCCACAGTTCAACATGCTCGAGCCCATCGACGGATCGTCCGATCGGTCTTCCTCGACATCAAGCGCGCATATGATACCGTCTCGCACATTTGTGTGCTGCACGCCTTGCGCTCGTTTGGAGTATCCGATCGGCTCTTCATCTGGCTCCAAGACTTCCTTACGGGCCGAACTGTCGCTGTCCGTACGTCCCAAGGCCAAAGCCCTCAGCATCCTGTTCCTCAAGGAGTCCCCCAAGGAAGCATTCTCAGCCCGACACTCTTTAACGTGGTGATGGCCGGCCTACAGTCAGTAATTCCTCGCAAAGTGTCGTTCTCCGTGTATGCAGATGACGTCGCCCTTTGGACAGTAGGAAAATCACGCCCGGCTCTCCAGCGCCGCCTGCCAGCTCGCTTTAAACAATATCCATACGTACCTCACGCACCTCGGGATGGACCTTTCACCCGAAAAGTGTGTCGAGCTCCCTTTCACGCGTAAAGCTATGGCCAATTTCCCTCTCTGGCTTTGTTTAAAGAAGCTTGAACCGGTACGCTTTCACCGCTTCCTTGGCGTGGTAATCGACTCGGACTTGCGCTGGGCTCGGCACATTAAACATCTTGAAATTAAAGTGCAGCGATGGCTCCCCGCAATTCAACATCTTTCTGGCTCAGGATGGGGCTGTGATCAGCGTTCCCTGCTCGCGGTTCACGCGGCATTGGTGAGGGCAACTGTGCTTTACAGCCTTCCTATTCTGCACAGTATATCAACAACTTCATTAAATACACTTCGGTCCCTGTTTGCTCGAAGCCTTCGTCGATGCCTCGGAGTTCCAAGAATGGCTGAAACACGGCAAGTACTGGCTGAAGCTGGTGAGCTCCAGATTGAAGTTCTCCGTGAACGGGAAACGGCTCGGCACTACCTCCGTTTGCGTGCTCACATTCCCCGCCACCCGCTACTCAGGAAAATTCGATACCGCCCTGAAAGCAACTTCTATCGAGTAGCGCAGAGGACACGCCAGACTCTCACTGCCTTCATAACTAAGGACACTATACCGCCGGAAGCCCCCTGGTCTCTACCGGTACCGCCCACTTTTGTACACCTCCCAAACCTTCTGGAAAGAAGAGATCAGGTCCCCCCTCAAGTCCTCCGAGCCCATTTTCATGCTCTGCTAGACGAGAAGTTTTCTACGTTTACGGCAGCATATACTGATGGCGCATCCCGAAACAACAAGTCCGCCTCAGCCTTCGTCATTCCATCCGAAGGCGTCGTGCACGGAAGCCGCCTCTCACATCCAACCTCCTCCACAGCTGCGGAACTCTATGCCATCCTTTTCTTTCTACAACACATCGCTGATTTTCCACCCCGGGAATGGGCAGTCTTTACAGACTCCAAATCTGCACTTCAAGCAATTGAAAATTCCGGCATACGAGGCCCATCCGCACCCCTAGTCACAGACGTGTTAATGGCTTACCACACTATCTACGCCGCAGGCCACAGGCTAGTTCTCCAGTGGGTTCCAGCCCATTGTGGTGTCGTGGGGAACGACCAGGCCGACAGCGCCGCAGAAGCAGCACTGTCGTATCGGAAACGGACACGTAATGTTCTGCTGAGAGGAGACCGCCGTTCCATTCTGCGACGCCTAGTGACACCCCTGGCTTCCCGCCAACGGACAACCGACATTCTTCCCCCCTCTATGTTGAACAGAGTTGATCCCACGCTCGCTTTCCGCATGCCACGAAACACCTCTCGTCAAGATGCTGCGTTAATCCACCGAATGCGCCTCGATGTGGCCTTTACAGCTCAGTGGCGTTACCGCTTGAGACAAGTTGACTCTCCCACCTGCTGCCACTGTGGTGCTCTTGAGGATCTGGAGCACATTCTTCTTCATTGCCCTCACTACGAACCTTCCCGAACCACACTCTCCGAGTCTCTTCGTCAGCTGGACTCTCGCCCTTTCTCCCTATCGAAATTGCTTGGTCCCTGGCCCAATCCAGCCCAGCAACGCTCTGCGCTCAAAGCTCTTCTGACATTTCTGGACACCATCGGACTTCGATCGTTATTGTAAAGGGGCTCGTTATTTTATTCCCCCCATTCCATCCAGCAATGGGGTAGAGTATCGCCTGTGGCGATGAAACTCCCCACTCTCCAAGGTCGAAAATAAAGTTGTTGTTGTTGCAACAAAACGGTTTAGACATAAAAGAAGTCAGCATAAGAGTTCTAGTGCCTCTCAATCCCCGAACGAGAACACATTGGTCTCCATATCATGGATTTCGCAAATTTTCACCTGGAAGTCAAACGAGGACGCATAGTAAGTATGATTTCAGCATCTCTTCAGTACGTTGAAGCGCAGTTGTCCTCATGAGCGCTGCGGCGTCTGCTCTTCAGGAAGGAGGTGCCACGCGGACGGACGAACACGTGATTAAGGAAGCGCCCAACATTTCCCTTTACACGTCAGCAGAAAAAATTAAACAAGTCAGAAACACGAGAAGTGGAGAAGGAGCGTACGCAGTGTGCCTGTTTAATTGGTCGTGGTTTGAAAAGTAAATGTAGTTCTGCTCACTGGTAGTGTAATTGTGTCGTGACCCATTGCTTTTGTGTTGTGGATTAACTGGTACACTGCTGTGAGCTCGGACAGAGCAAGGCTGGCAGACTTATTTTCCCCGTGCTTCAGTACGGTTTCAGATCGATTCACGCTGCGAATGCAGTGTGCCGGCAATTACCGACGCCTATGTAAAATGCTGTCCATCTTATTAGGCTTCCGTTAAGTGTATCTTGCTGGCACTGTACGTGTGAAAAAAGAGATTTGGGGAACAGAAAGTAGCAGGACTACACCGCTTCAACAGCTTAGACGCTATTTGCAAGTGTTCGTCCATTTCTCCTTTCTCTCGTTAAAGGGAGTACCTGACCACTAAAAACGTCAATGCCGGGGATGTGCAGTAGTTAACTACTTATACTTAAACTACTGCATGATACGACGACAGAGAAATAGGCGATGTCAAGTTGCCGGTGATGAGTAGATCAAAGAGTGATGTTAAACGGTAGGAGCATCTTATTTATTTACACAGGGTAACAAGACGGGTAACGTGCACGAGACTGCACTTCTTCAGGTTACAAAAATATGAACGTGGTACAGGAACATATATACAGCTGACGAAGGAGTTTTCGTATGAGAGGGTAACAAGGTGATGGAAAGGATCCTTTACATCCTTTCCATCACCTTGTTACCCTCTCATACGAAAAACCTGTAACCTGAAGAAGTGCAGTCTCGTGCACGAAAGTCTTGTTACCATGTGTAAATAAATAAGTTGCTCCTACCGTTTAATATCACTCTTTGATCTACTACATGATAGCTAAAAGGTAGTTAGAGACTGCGTGCATAAATGGGAGTTACAACAACTAGTTACACTTTGTTTTGTTCTAGTTAACTAACAACTCTGAGAATTTCTTCATCTTGCGAATAACACACCCTGTGCACCTGACGCAGGCAGCAAAAGCTCATTCAGCATTGTCATTCATGGAGAACCTTGCATAACGCACTGCAATGCTCAGCGCAGGCGACACGCATGACACGCATGCTTTGCCTGGCGAGAAGGGGTTTCGACGGGGAGTCAGGAGAGTATCTAATGTGCTGTAACAGGACCGTCAGCTGTCGGAGCATAGGTCAAACAGGTTGAATTAGACTGGTTAGACGCGGAATGGAGACATTCGTTGTCAAGTTTGCGTACAGAAATGCTATGGTAGATGAGCAGAAAGTATGTCAGGGTACATAACGATCGACTCACACAGCACATTCAAAAAGCTTATGCCCCCTCCGTCGTCAAATTGGAGGCCATGACTGTATCATTGCATGACATATCACTACATCAGTATTATATGGAGGAGCACATCTCTGCTCAATGCAAACAACACCAGTAAGCTATTAGCCACGCATTTCCTCATAAAAGCAGTTTTAAAAAATGGAAGCGTTGAACCGGTTCGGGGCTGCGAACCGGTTTGTGAACCTGTTCGATTTTTATCGTGGCCGAACCGGAACTGAACCGGAACGAAATCCAAGCAACGCGAACCCGAAACCGGGTATTTAGAGTAGAGAAGTAAATACTATGAAAAGTATTTAAGGTACTTATAAGATACTCAAAAAATAAACAGCCACAAAAGTGTCAAAATATGCCTGCAAATTAGACATATGCTTTATTTGCACGCATTAGTAGCTGCATTTCGAGGTGGTCACCCGATAACCGTCCTCTCTTCCTTTGAAAAACGTTTCCTGAAGCCGAGTTTAAGGTCAGAACACACGTGGTGTTTCAAGCCAAATGATAACCTGAGCGTGGACTTCCTTTGAAACGGCCTGGAAAGATCAACTATTGTCAGGTGCGGCAAAAAAAAAAAAAAAGGTATGCCCATCTGAATATTCGACAAAAAGGAAAGAGTAATTAGAGTACTGAGTGCTAAATACTGAATAAAGTATTTTAATTACAGTACAAATACTTTTCACGAAGCGTACTCAGTAGGATACTAAGATACCAACAAAAGTGTTTAAGATACAGCATTTAGAGAATGGTACTCAAGATATGCTAAGTCCTTGGTACATTAGTTTAAGCACAATCTTGGGTACTTTGCCCATCACTGGCACCGCGACAGGCTTCCCGTTTTCCGTCTCTTCCGGAATGGGAGCCGCGCTGCGTTTGAACTTCGTACAGGATAACTCACCCGTTATGAAGAGGATCACCCATCCTAGGATGTAGTCGTCCGACTCATTCGGAAATTGAGACAAGTCCGTACAGGTGAAGCCCAGAGAAACCATGATGGCCACTAGCGACACACCGAAGAATAGCCATTCGAGACCTGTTACATGCTCACACCGTCTGACCTGTAAGCAGATTCAACGGGGCTTGTAGAACTCATAATGCCTATGAAAAGCGCTTAAAGGAAAACAAGGAACGTAAACAACAACTCTATTTTGTGATTACGAGCGTAAATTGCGGAGGTGAACGGACAATGAAGATATAAACACAACACTTAAGCTTCACCAACGCACACTTTTCCGATTGCCGGTCAAGTGTGCTGCCAAAGACGCAACATACACTTTTAAAACAGAACTTCACCGCATAGCACACTCCTATCCAGCTGTCATCCCTAATGGCATCGTCCTCTCCCTTGATTCGCTGGAAACGGAAGGCGTACGTTTTTTTGGGACGCTTATGCAGTTGCGTTAAGTGTCACAAAAAATGCGTACTCCCCGTGCTTTCTACGCCGGTATCACTCCGCGCAATGGTCGCGCTTGGTTTCGAGCGGTGCTGTCCAGGGAAGTTCTGTTTTAATATAGTGTAGTACCAATTACTATCGAAAACCTTCGATGCGAGGGTTGTTAGCGTTGGTTATACCCCAGAAACAAAACTTCGCCACATGAGACGGTCAAAGCGAACCGCCACAGAGAATACTATAGGTTCCCCTCATGAGTTTTGTTGAAAATATTTAGTTGCCTTTTCAGTTGATATACGCTAATTAAGCTGTTGGTGTTCTTACAAATTTGCCTTTTGAAGAAACTGGAAGTGAAAAAAGACGATGTTCTGGGATTTTTCTTCGTGAACGTTCTCCCTTGTGGCTAATGGCCATTCTCCATGGGAAGAAGAACGTTCTGCACTGACTTTTGTGCTTCTTTTTATAATGTTGTAGCGTGGTGCACGCATAAAAGTTCTCGTGGCATTAGGCCTCTGGTCCTTTACACTTGAGTCGTGCTCTGGGTGCTATTCTTTCTACATCTTGTTAGTGCCGAAACCCGGGAAGGAGTTGTCTGCGACTGGCCAAGCCATGCATAACGATACGGACGTCCTGGATCGACTCAGGGTCAAGAATGCAGCAAGACGAACGCAGGCCACGAGGACTGTCAACGAGGCCACTGCTGCAATGCTAGACATGAACTCCACGGCAGAGACCTTGGACGTTCTTTTGGAAAAACTGATCACATTCAGCAACGCACTTCAATCACTTGACCGCGAAGTTGAAGGTCACACTCCAACCGAAAGCTTGGGAAACGAGTATACCTCAGTGCTGCAGTACGAGAAAATAACTGAGGCCATTGCGAACTTGCGACTTAACGGTGAACAACTGCGAGCAACGCAATCCTTTACTTTCTCACCTGCTACACCTTCACTAGGATTTCAAGTATCCGCACAGCTAGAGTACTGGGGTCAAGTTGCAACGTCTCGAACTACTCAAGTTTCATGGCGACTTCACAGAATGGCAGCCTTTCTGGGAACAGTACAAGGCCAACGTGCACGATAACCAGAAACTTAGTAAGTCAGAAAAGTTTCACTATTCGCGCCTTGCTGTTCGGGACCAAAACTGCCGCCATATCGGGACTATACAGACAAGTGCGTCTAATCATGACACTGCAATCATCCTTCTTATGCAACGTTTTGGCGACCTAGGTAAGCTTAGAAAAACAGCACCTGGTGCTGGCTAAAAAAAAACGCCAGCTGGTGTCAGGGCGAGGTCATTCCTCGTGGCATTTCGTCGTTTTGTGGTACGTCGTGGGCTGCCTAGTACAGTGCACCCAGACGACGCATTGCATTGCATTCAGACAATGCCCTGACCTTCAAGAAAGCGTCCAAAGAAATTCAAAAACCCGTCATCCGAGAGGAAGTGCAAGACCACTTCGCCGATAGCGGCGCGTAGCCTGGAGGTTTATGGTTGAAAGGGCAGCGTGGTGGGGTGGCTGATGGGGGCGTCTGGTGCGTGAAATGAAGGGTACACTTCGAAGGGTACCCCGACGTCAGTCTCTCACATTTGAGGAAATTGTGACAGTTTTGCAAGACGCCGAGGCCTCGATAAACTCGCGTCTGCTTACGTACCTGCACGACTCCCTGAACGAGCCAGTCGCTCTCACACCGGCTCATTGGTAGAAGACTTACCACCCTGCCAAGTAGCGAAGATAAAGCACAGTCGTCTCCCACTTCGACTAACCTTTCTCGACGGTGGTACCACAGACAACGGGTCTCTGACCACTTCTTGAAGAGATGGCGGACTGAACACCTACTTCAGCTGAGATCGGCACATTCTTTCAAACCTGCAAGCTACCACCCATTGAAGTCGGGTGACCTGGAGCTGCTCCACGAAGAAAGAGTACCACGGCAGTGCTGGAAGACAGTACGGATTATGACCCTTCACAAGGGCCGGGATGACATAGCCCGGCATGCACCATAAAACTGCCGCCAGGGAATACGACACGTCGTTCCGTGCAACTGCTGTATCCCCTTGAAACAGAGGTACAATGAGCTGTTGCTCATTCGGTGGGGAGGATGTTACAGATTTGCCTTTTAAAGAAAGTGAGTGAAAGAAGAAGTGAAAAAAGACGATGTTCTTGAACTTTCCTCGTGAATGTTCTGCACGGACTTTTGTGCTTCTTTTTATAATGTAGTAGGGTGATGCATGCAAGTTTTCCTGGCATTAGGCCTCTGGTGTCTGATACTTGAGTCGTTCTCTGGATACTACTCTTTCTACAGTGTTGTTTGCTCTACCGCTCTACGTCATCATCGTATATTCTTCTTAGGGTAGTGCATTTCATACTTTACGAATGATCTGCATTCCTTTGCGCGACATCATGTCATCGTCACTTCTCCATCATTTATTGTTGTTGTTGCGCGAAGTTTTCGTGTCGCTCTGCTAGAAACCCACTTCAATGCGAGGGAGAGCAAGAGCTGCTGCCTCTCATCTCGCGCGTTTAAGGGCAAGGAAGAAATCGCGTTTCTGCCGAAGCGGGAAAAATGAATGTTTGCTGACTATAGCCAACAACGCCTGCCGCAATACTACTTACGTGTGTGGTGCAACAACAACACTCTCTCAGATACCCGGGAAGCACTTGTAGTCGCACGTCGACGTCGTTCTCGTGTACCAGCAGCGGTGTCCCTTCCCCGATTGTTGCCATCTCCGCTGTCTCTCAGAAGGCAGGAACAAGCTCTCTTCAAAGTACAACACCTGTCCCAAAGTACAGTCCTCCATTTCAGTCGTGTGGTAAACGTGTTAGACCAACACCCCCTAGACAGAAGGCCAGCGCAGCTCTGCTAAGTGGTATTGGTTAGACACTGAAAGACGTCTTTAAAAGCAACAAAAAACCTTTCGCGCTATTCGGTAAAACGACACACACACTTTCATCAGACGTCTTAATCTGAAATTTTTTTGGATGGACCTCTGCACTCCTTTAAAGGTACTGTAAAGCAGCACCGATCAAATGTCATTTAGTGTGGCTATTCGATAGTCCAAGCCACCAGGACAAAAACTGTGCAAGTTTCATTCCAATCGACGGTGCAGTTAATTAGAAAATTACAATTAAAGATTACGGGCAACACTGTACTAGGTATTCGAAATGAATCCGTACTTCTGACACATACGGCGGCAAACACATTGCATGCGTATAACACTGGGCCCGACATAACAATCCACCATAAAATCCGCCCCTGCAATCCACACAACGATCCACATCTGAGGATAAACGGATAAGCGAACTGGCCCTGGACCGGCAATCCAGAAGATGTGGGTTCGAGTCCTACAGCTGGCTAACCTTTTCAGTGACTTTCATCTTTCATCCTTGAAATGAAATGCTGAGCCGTTGAAAAAAATGTGTCAGACGTACAAGAAGCCAGACAGCATCGGGACTTGTTTGTTCACAGAGGTTCACAGAGAGAGTTTGTTCGTTCGAAAGAGGCCGCGAACAAAAGGAGCGCCCAGGCGCAGCAGAGAAGTAGGGAGAGCCTCCATCGAACAGCGGCCAGCACTGGGTTACTTCGCAAAAACAGGGGTTAACAGGTTAAACTGTTAACAGGGGTTTCAAAATGCATAGGTAAACAGGAAAACTACTAATATGGTTACTAAAATAACGAAGTTCCGATGTCATAGTGTGTAATACCAATTTTCAGTGTTGCCAGCTGTACAGGGGATTGTTTGACACCAGGCGTCGCACCGCTCCACTACGCCGCATCTTTCATGGCAAATTAAAAATATTTATAGCGCGCTGTTGGTCGTATGGTTCCGCATATGGTATTTAGAAGCAACAAAGTCTCTAGTCACATCACCGGCATATCTTGCTTGTCTACTGCTTTACAGTACCTTTAATGTGTTGCAAATGTATGGCGTAGTGCTTTTTTGTGGCACTTTGCATTTACATTAATTGGCACAGAAAAGTTCGTTCGCCCAGCATACCACAGGTGCGTGCATTCATGCAACCTTAATTCATGTGCACGATTTGCTTCGGTCGCTTCTCCCAGAGGGCGCGTTTTCTTAGTCAGCTCCGGCAGCTACGAGTTACTCTAAGCGCACGAATAATTCCAGAGTAGGCCAGTGTGTCCGTCATAAATATGCGGCGAAAAACAGCCGGAGCAGCCGGAGAGTAACAACTCTGCTGCTTCTTCAAAGGGAAGGGCCTCGACATTCCCCGTTGCAAAATTCCCGATCTTGGAACAAAGAAAATGCCCGATAGCTTCGTAAGATGATGCGTCGCGTTCAAAAATCTGATATCGCTAATTAACCTCTCAGCTTCACGAATCTTCGATGTCCGTCGAAGTCGTTTTCAGCGAACCAAGGCCACATTTGGTCGACCTTTTGGGCTTAGCTGGGCTTAGCAGGGAGGGAACAGCTTGTCGGTTAGTTTATTATCGGTGTTTGAATTTTTTGTCCAGGTTAGTCTACGGTCGCTGTTGGCATTTTCCTGCGCACCATTGTGCATTTTGGGCAGCTTATTTTCAATCGGGGTACCACGAAGCAGTAACTTCCAGCAGTTTATTTTGCAACGGCGATTTCGACCACTTTATGTCGAGGTACACCGCTTCCAAATAGGGTAAGGTCTCAATGCCGTTCGCCTAGTCAGCCATCTTGAAAGCAGAGTAACTCCTACTATAGTGACTGTACTCCTACCGTTCGAAAAATCCTGTCGAAGGGCTACTCTATAGGGTCACACACACGTCACGCAATGTCATACTAAACTCGCTGATTACTCGGAGTTGCCAGAATTGAATAAGGAAACGCGCCCTTGTTCGAACCGAACCGGAAACCGGAAGTAACCGTTATTTCTCGGCAGAACCGGAACTCAACTGACCCGATTTTGCTACCGCTATCTTGAATCTGAACAGGAACTGAATTGGCTGAAGAAAATTCGGTGACCAGTTCAAATAACGTTCTGAAACTTTGAAACTGCCTTTTTGTTTCGTTCTTTATTTTTATTTTTTTACGTTTAATATGTTTAGATAGGGGTAGAGTATCGCCCCTGGCGATGAAACTCCCCATTCTTCATGTTGAAATAAAGTTGTTGTTGATGGTGTTTAGATGTGACTCAGAGCTAACGGCTTGTGTATAATACGCTGCCTGTGGTGCACGGTAGCACAAGTAGCAGTCCCACTAACGCAAGTGAGCGTGGAACAAGCGTACCGTACTCGAATACAGTGTCTCCACAAGGAGGCCCACCTGGGACTTTAGAGCAGGTGTGCCGAACTCATTCGTGTCCGCCGGCGACATTCAGTCATGGAGGAACTACGCGGTTCGGTTCGCATCAGTTCGGGGTAGCCTGTTTCTGAGATATGATCTGATATATATAAAAATGAGCCGAAGTTTAAAAATAGGATGGTTCATCCCACACCAAAAAGACGGACTGCATAGTATTACTAGTGGTGTGAGGATACTCAAACTATTTTTGTGTTCTAAGTGATTAATTAGTAATTTAATTAATAAATTAATTAGTAATGTAATTAGTAATTTAATTAGTAAATCAATTAATTAGCCAAAATGTCAAATGAAAAAGTTGTAGCGGGCTATACAACGACACGGAACCCGTTGATTGCAACTTTGTACCTCTTACGAATAAGGTAAATATTTAGAGAGATTGAAACATTTATTTTACTGAAAAACAAGCTTTCGGACGGAGTCCGTCCTTCATCACCTGATGAAGACGCTAGAGGGCGCTGTGATTCGGCGCTCGTCGCGCGTCTGCGACAGGTAACCCGTCGATTATCTTGCAGTTAGTCTCCCAAGTTAGTCTCTAGACAGATGTGTGAGACAGAATCCACACATCTGTCCCACACATCTGAAAAAAGCAACATCGGCTCGAAACGTCATCCATTATCTCTTCCTCCTCACTTTCGTACAGCAGGCTTTGTATTTTCAGTGTTCGTAAATGCCCCTTACCTAAAGTGCTTTGCCGCGTAAACTGCCTTTGCCTAGAATTGCACTATGTCTGGTACTGAATGTGCACGGCAACATCATCGGAGGTTCACATCGATACAGCACAAGAAAGGAGACACGCCACGTAAGAACTTCGAAGTTTATAATATGGGGGTTATAAAGATAAATAAGATGACATAAAAGCCCTCGACGACACCCCGTTTTGAGACGTCTCTGCAGAATAGCGGTAGTCTCTACGGATGCCGTCAATCCCCAACCGCAAACTCATTTGTTTGTACACGGAACGTCAAAAGAATCCGTCCCGAAAAAATATTTTCCGTTGAAAGTCCCGTTTGCTACATTCTGTCAACAGGGTATGTCGATGGCATTAGATTTGCGAGAAAATCATTTCAGGATCATTAATTTGAGGTAGCTACATAAAAGTTGAATTCACACTAAAAGAGCTGTGCGTCTGTTCGTGTGTGGTGTGTGGGGGGGGATGATCTCTTTGTCTGGCACATTGATTCAGTACAACTGTATTGTAAAATACTATAGTTCAGTCTGGGAAAAGTTACTTGAAAAAGTAACTTTAATTCCAGTCGCTCCGCGCACAAGTAACTACAGGTTACAGGCACAGTTACCTCAGCATAAGTAGGAACTTAGTATACACCGGCAGGGTGTGTGCCTCCCACCCCCTCTCCATCTTCCGCGGCGATCCACAAATATCGTACAAATCTGAGGAGAAATAAATATATATTGTGGTGTGTGTGTGGGGGGGGGGGGGGGGGAGGCAGGAAGATCCAGCATGACGATCCAAAAGTTCTTGCCGTTTCTGGCGTCAATCTACCTAAGCAGCATTCTTAAATAGTTCTGAACTAGGTTTTCAAACTACTTCCAATCTCGTGATCGTAACAGCGCTCTCGGACATTCCCACCATCACGATCACGATCGGCATCGCCATCGCCGCTCGCATCACCACCGGTTGCGTTCGTTTTATTCGACTCGAACAACTCGAGAGCGCGAGAGAGTAGACTCTTGGTGGGCGAAAATGCCGCGGCGCGGCTCTCATGACGTCGCCCACGTGACACCTAACTCCGTTCTAAATTCGAGGATTCAACACTAGAGGTGCTCAAGAGTCGACTCGCAGCGACTCTCCTTCGAGGTGGAGGTCGCTCGAGTCGAAGGACGTATGATGGCTTCCATACGTCACGACTCCGACTCGCGGGTCGCGCGAGTTTAATAACGAAAACACACCCACCGTCATCCACAGCATCGTCATCGCACATCATCGTCATCATTGTCACCACTCATATTAGACCCCCTAGCTATGGGGGTAGCGTTCCACTCTTGGAGTTTGGAACCTCCCCACTTCATCGTCAGAATAAACTGTTGTTGTGTTGTTGTTCCAATCTCGTGACGCAGCATCGCGGCAGTAGTTTATCCGAACCTCAAGCCTTGGGGGGGGGGGGGGGGCGGTGCAAAAAATTTGGGGGTGCAGTTACATTGTAACAATAGTACACAGGAAAAAAAATTCGGGGGTGTTTGCCAAACATTTAGGGGTGTTGGGGGGTATGGAATAAACAACTGATCGTCGGTATGACAGCCTATATGTGCATACCCTGATAAAGTTCCGTTACTTCAATCCTGTGCCTTCTTCATGATTCTGAACACGCGGTCCGCACTCATACACAAGCAGAGATACAAAACGTAACGCACACTGATCCGCAACTCTCTATTGAATGTGCGGCTAGAACGAGAACACGCTAGCTTTTGCGCAACACCTTTTATAAAGGTTACCTTGCAAACAAACAAAGAAAACTTGTCAGGTGACAAGTTCAACCTCTCCGTATTTTTTTTAGTCCGTCCAACTCCAACTCCAAACAAAGAAAAACAAACGAAGCAAATGCAAACGCGGAAGTCGTTGAGAAGTTACAACGTCCCTATAAAGAGTTTATACATTGTGTCTTTTTTGTTGTTTGTTGTTCTCATGGGACAACTTTGTAGCCCCTTATAAGTAAAAAGTTAATTAACAATTTTAGGTAATTAGCCATTCGACGGTTGAGCAACACATGGCCAAGAGCGGCTCCTCGGCTCAGAGATGATAGAAATGAAACAGGATGTCTATCGCACTTATAGTTTATTTTTAATGAAAAAATCTGTATCGAAAAAAAAAAGAAAAGAAAGACACCCTGTACTTACAAGTTACGACGATTGTATTTGCGTCGCACTCGGAAGTAACTTCTATTGCTCTTACAATGTCAAGTTACAAGCTGTTTTTAGCCTTTAAAGGGACGGTCTCGTACAGCACGGGGCGATTCCGAAACTTTGACACTACTATCTTCACGAGTACTGTACACATCTACAACCGTCCAAGTTCATTCAGTATAACAAGGTCGTTTTCGAGGAATTTGTCGAAAACGATGCCCGTAATAGCAGACGACGAAAACATGCGCTTCCTCTCATGCAACGTCACGCTTGATGTCGCCCTGCGGGTACGTCGCAGTTGCATGGCAATCGGAACCTGCAGAAGGACTTGCGTTGAATAATCCCCTTGCTCTCAAAATGGGGAACACTCGGACATATATCTCCGCGAGCGGAGAATGTAGCCCGTGCATTGACTGTTGGGTCTCCGATAATGTGGCACATAATCGGATACGCAGAAGGTAAGTCACGTGTTTTCTTTCCCCGAGCATTTAATGCGTTTTTTAAAATAAACACGCACTCCTTCTCATGTACGTCGTCAGCGACACTTTATTTCGAAACACGATCAGTGGTGCAACGGGGAGTGTAATGGAGCGCGCGTAACATATTTTTGGTCGGAGCTGTAATGCGACCGCGCGCGCAGATGGCTGCGACTTCAGATATGTGATTGTGAGTGGGGTCTGTTCTGCGACTTTTAACTTGTCTCTGAAGGTTAACCTAGTTGTTCTAAACCACCATGTGGGCCACTTCTTAGAATGTGCGTTTTTCGCCGAGAACTGAAAGAACATGTACAAGTGTTGTCGCGGTCCCCAGTCACTTCTGAAAGCTCGTCTGCTCACGCAGGTGCAGTGGCTCGCGCAAAAGCAGACGACGTCTGTATTCTGTCACGGACTTTCCCGCAGGGCGGACGGTGCAGTCGAGTTGTTGCCAACAAGAGACCGCGTCATGGTCTGCAATCTTTATCAATTTAATTCGGTATTTAATAACCGTGACGTGCTTTGTCTGGGCAAATTTTGGGATTCCCATTTTTTCAACAAAGGGCAATCGATGATACACCTAGTGAGGGGCAGGGGGTACGAGACCATCCCTTTAAACAGAGGTATCGGGCGTGTAACCTCTACGATATTTTGAAACCTACATCTGTATAGAAGTTACACGTAGCTCAAAGTTACACTAAAGGCTCATTCACACATGCGTTCCAAAAATGGCGCCGCCTCAGCGTTCGCGGCGCCGCCGAGAGGGGCCTGTCACACATAGCCGAGCCGCCATCCTGAAAACGCGCTTCGTTCTTGTTGCTACGTCAAGATCGTACCGACACTTCCAGCTCTCTTCCTCAAAATTTACATTGTGTAAGCATGCTCTCCATTTTATAATTATCGTGAAGCATTTCTGCTGGAATCATCAATCGTTGGAACGACAAACGCGACACAACAGCAGAGAAAGAACGGCAGAAAAAGCGAGACACATGTTTACCTACCGACGACCAAAACACGGTCACATACAAGTCGTATTTATTTTCGTCGATTCCGCTGTTTGCGCAAATTCCCAGCTCATCGTTGACAGCTCAGACACCAAACAGCTATTGGTGACAAGGAATTTACTCAGGCGGTAGCACCAAACACATACACATGCACAAATGACAAAAGATCCCAGCGCGGTATCGGGAGGCCCGCCTTTTCCCCGCCGGCGCCAAAAGGAAGCCACCTCACTCCTCCGAGCGCTCCGATTGGCTGTATGCAGACTTGTACGTATTTGGAGTATTGTATTTAAAATACTGTATTTTAAATACAATTTGCGGTATTTTGGTACTCTACTCAATAATTTCGGTTTTGTGTATTTGTACTCTATTTAAAATACATTTTATGATATTTTCTACTCAATACTCTAATTACATATTTTGGATCTCCCATCAAACTTTCTGTGTCTCATCTTTCCATTATCTTGCTTGTTCTGTGAAAATTTCTTGAGTCCCTCGGACTTGACCCGGACATTGGCCCTTCTTGGAAGTCCCCATTTAGAGATCTTGCCCAGTGTATACTAATCCTCGGCGAGTGACGGTTCTATTATGTGTGCCCTGACTCGATAACGCCGAATTCTGACCACGCCGGGCAGGTACCTGTAGAGGTTTGCTTTGTTCTGGGTCACATGTGCTTAGTGGTGTTATGTGGTATCTCTTTCTCATTTTTGAGACTTCTGTTTAGATGACTCCTATCACACAGGGGCGGCTTGCGTTGTACACGGGTTTTAGGTGATTCATGTCACATAGCGGGGACTTGCCACATTGACCGGTGACGTTTTGCGTTCAAGGATAAATAGTATCTTAATTGTATTTCAAATACTTTTTGAAGTATTTCGTACTCTCTCTTAATTACTTTAATTTTCATGTATTTATACTCTATCTTAATTACATTCTAACGTCAGTATTTATTATCTTATCTTAAATACATTTTTGAGTATCTTGTACATGTCTGGCTGTATGAAAAGCGTTCGCGTTTCTGCCCTCCGAAGCTGCAGCACGGAGCGGTTCTCGAAAAGCGGCTGGAAACGCTCCGCGGCTCGCGTTTCGCGGCGCCGCGAACGCGAAACGCGTTCAAAAAACGCATGTGTGAATCCAGCTTAACGGGTACCGAGTTAAGAGTGTAGTCATAGACGGGACCAACGCTTCTTCCATATTGCACTTATAGGAGAGCTGACCACAGAACTGTTTTCTTGTCATCAGAGTAATGGTAACGTTTTGTATTGCAACAGTACCAAACTTAATGTAATAATTAATTAGGAGCCCTTTACCAGGCTAGAGGGTCAGCGTTGTAATCCTGCGCGAGGATACTGCGAGCATGTCCCTAGCATAGTGAGGTGGTGAGGCGTCACCACGGGTATCTTCGAGTCGAAGGCCACCTCCTAATGCAGTGAAACGGGCTTGTTTCTGAGTAGCGGTGATAGCAGCACCCTATATTCTCATCTCCATTCTCTTAGAGGTACGGGCAGTCGTGTGAGCACACCATGCTGCAACGGAGAGCATAGATCGAGAAGTTAGCCGACAGAAAGAACTGGTTACGAGTTAAGTTACCGTGTGAAAAAATGTAACGAAGTTAATAACGAAGTTCTTCAGCCTGAAATGTAACTCGCAGTTACGGAGTTACTTAAAAAAAGAACGAGTTACTTCCAAGTTACTTCGGACACAAAATAGCATTACGCAGGTGCGTGAGCAGTTGAGTTGCCTGCGGGGGAGCGCTTAGATCGTTTTCGTTTATGTTCAACAATAGACCTCTCCCTGTATGTAAACGAATGACGCCATAGTGTTCGACAGCGCCACAAATTTGGTAGAGTTGAACTACGCTCGAAGCTAGAGGTGAACAAGGTCGCGCCCGAAAGCCACGGTCTTGACGGGATTACGAAACGGGTCCCTGAAACGGACACGACCTTCGGTCCTACTTTTCTTAGTGCCGAACAAGTAGCGAAGTAGCGTAACATGGTAGCGAACAAGTGCCCGTTCGTGGAACCCAGCCCTCTCCTTCCGATTTGTTTCGGTTTCAGTATGTCTGCTAACGTCATGATGATGTTTCTCTGGTAGAGGTCTATTCGAACGCTTTGCATCTTACTCCCTGTGGGCGCACAATGGTTCAGGTTCATTTCAATGGCAGCGGTTCTTACTTCCTGAATAGAATACTGTAATTTAGTATCACGTTTTATGGCAAAAAATGTCATGAAGGAACGGGAGAGAAAGCAAGAAAATATGTGGACGTGAGTGAAAAGCGAATTAAAAGGAACCTGAGGAAGGATACCTGAGAAAGGAACGAGATCCTCTGAAAGTTACCACAGCGCAAAAGTACAGAGTTAAGTTACAAGTTACCAAAAAGAGGAACTTAGTTACAGTAACGAGTTACCTCGAACTCTGACGGAGAGTGGAAGAAAATGTGAGCGGGGCTTTCCGAAATCATTGCGGAAAACTAAAACTGTTTGTAAGTATAGTTACTTTTAACTAGGTTACTTCCAAAAACTGCAATAATTCAGTGCCTTTCGGCTTCCTCCAACGTGACGCACCAATATTGCGCGGCGTTGCGCAACACGATTCTCTCTCTCTCTCTCTCGTTGAGTTTTCCTCTAACGGGGCCACCAGCCCAGACGAGGCCGTTGCATGCCGTTGCAGTGCTGCTCGCCTTTTACTAACTATACGCGCAAAAACCAGGAGCATCAAATTGACGACACAGGTTCATCCTGAAGTTGATAAGTAGCTGATTAGCAGGCGTCTTTTTGCTAGCTGAAATGTATTGACGGAAACATGGCGATATAGCTATTACGATTGCGGTCTTTTGCTTTCCCGCGAAGCATGGCAGGATCGAAGTTTCGTTTAATGCATCTCACTATGAGATAGATAAGCACGGATGATTTACATCTCCGTCCTGTCATGTAGCGATAACGCAAAAAGGCTCGCATAAACTTCGGAGCAGCAATTAAATGTGAAGCGAAAATTACTCGCCGTAAGAAACGATCGAGCTGTTAGTACCAACGTAAATGCAATAATATCGGCAAACACAGATAGCCATAACGCGACGTTCTATCTAACAAGAGGAGTCGTATTCCCATAGCCCGAAAAGTATTTCAAATACGCTAAGTTCAGTTCTGTACTGCGCAGAAGCGCGTGTCTCTAATGTGCTCTCACTGCAGTATTAATTCTGCTGTAAAGTGACACAGTTCCGAATTTCCTCGATATACGTTTCCCCATAGTCGAGCGCGGATATTGCACGGCATTGCGCAATATCACCCTCCCGTCAAGTGTTCCTCGTACGCCCCTTCTGGTTAGTGCCTCTACTTCTGGTCAGAGAAGTCATACATAACAATAACAACAACAAAAACAACAACAACAACAACAATAATAATAATAATAATAATAATAATAATAATAATTTGGAATTGGAACTTTTATTGCAATATATTAAATATACACATAATACAGGCCCCGCCTAAACCGATAGGCTTGTGGGCAGAACCTCGCGGTCAAGTGGCAAAACACTATGCACTAGCGAGACAAAACAAACATACACTGAAAAAACACAGACTGAAATACTTCCAAACAGCAACGCAGTAACGATCTAGATATTAAAATTATCAGCTTGGTTCATAACGTCCTTA